>NC_064267.1:35690000-36952500 GCF_003254725.2 Canis lupus dingo
GCGGTTTAGTGCCTGCCCTCCCCCAGGGCGTGATCCTGGAGTCCTGGGATCGGGTCCTGCATCTGGCTTCCTGCATGGAGCCTGCTTCCCCCTCTGCCTGTGTCTCTGCCTCTCTCTCTCTCTCTCTCTCTCTCATGAATAAATAAATAAAATCTTTTTTTTTTAAACCACCTTTGTGGGCGATAATGGAGGTGAAGGGGTAGGTTATGGGAGAATCCAGGGTGAAGAGCATCTGCCTTTCCACTGTCTCCAAAGAAAAAACCTGGAGACTTGTGGAGCTATTTGGAGTATCTCGAAGTCTGCAGCCCTGGGCTATTTAATGTTTCCAGCAATGAACTAGATGATGAGACAAAGAATGCTCATTAATTTCATAGATGACACCCAGCTGAGGCTGGAGGGGCACCTTGGAGGATTGGATTAGAATTCAAATGGACTCCAGTAGGTCTTAGAGATTGGTCAGAAACCAGCCAGATGAGATTCAGGAAGGACAAGGGCAAAGGAAGAGGCAGCCAAAGGAATGATGAGGAATGGCTTGCTACGTCCCAGCCCTGCCTAAAACCCGAAAACTTTCTTGGCCTCCCTTGCCTGATCCATCATGGCTGACATTTGCACGCAGCTTACAACGAAGTCACACAGTTCTCTCTTTTGAGTCTTGTGACAACTGTTTGAGAGAGGTATTGGTCTGAGTAAGTTCATGGGGGTTCAGAAATGTTAAAAAATCTGTCCAAGGCCACACAGCTGATAGGTGTCAAAGCCAGATGCAAACTGCGTCAGCACTTTGCAGCACTCATCTGACACTTACCTCAGAGTGCTTCACTGTGTCTTCTGATTCTTGACCTCATTCTGAACTGAGATCCCTTGATCCTTCCACTTGCCCTCAGGCCAGTCCCCATTCCCTCTCTGGCATCTTATTCTTTGGGTCGCCAGGATCCTGAGGTGCATCAGTTCAATCCAATTCTTGTCAGAGCCCCTGCTTATCAAGAACCTGGATTCATTCCCATTGGACTAGACTCGCCCTGATGACTTTCCCACTTTGGGTCAGTCCAGCTATGCTTACCTGGCTTGCTGAGAGCACTTGAAGGGAATTATATCATTGGGTGGGTGGAGCCACTACAGATCCCCTGGCCAGGCTGCTTGGGAACAGCCTTTATGTGTCTCTGGTCGGCCTACTCTCTTCAAGGTTCTCACCTCATTACTGGCCCATTTATTATTGTGATGATTCTCTTCAAGACAAGATGGGGGTCATTTGGCATAAACTCCCCCAGCTCCCTCTTCTCATTATCTTTTAACCCATCCAAATCTGCATCAAGCCTCACCTCTTGTCCTCTTGGCTCGGGGCAGGGAATGGCTTTCCTATTCAGTGATCCTGGTGTTCACAGCCCACCCTGTCCCACCTTCTCTGGCATGCACTCCCCAGGCCCCTGCTCTATGGGTTCCTTCCTCCTGGTTTTTAAATGTGCTCTAGCCAGGGCCACTCTCTGTAGAGGGGAAGGCGGGCAGGAGGAGCACAGGCACCTGCTACTGCAGTGCCAGTGAGTTTCTGGTTCTTGGGTTACATGAGCAACCAAGTGCCAAGTTCATGGGCACTTTACCTGTATCCTATCACAAGTAGCCACTATTATATAATTTAAATAATCAAATTTGATGAAAGTAGCTCTCCTTCCACCGTATTACAGCACCTTGCTCTTTCTTTCTTAGTGAAGTTCCTGGAAGATCACCTAGATACTTATCTCCAACTTCATTTCTTGTTTCCTCTTTAAACTACCATTCCACTGACAGGAGCCCCTCGTGACCACTGATAGGTCTCTGTGCAGCCCACACCTCACCTGCCATCCCTGTTGCATTGATCACTCAGCTACTCATCTTCTGAAACCCCTGAGACCAAAGCCATTACTCTGTCCTGCTTCTCTCTCCCTTGAGCTTGCTGCCCAGTATCTCCTAGTATCTTTGCTGCCTCCTCTTCTTCTGCTGAGTGTGCTCATGCCTGCAACCCCAGATTCCTGTCTGAGGGTCTTCCTGCCCTTTCTTACCACCCCTTCACCAGACCACGGTTCTCCCTTGGCTACACCTCCACCCACTCGCACCACACTTATCAGGCAGCCACGCATCTCTCTTACATCATGAGCCCTACCCGAACCACCACTAGGTAGCTCCCTCAAGGGTGACTCCTCCCACACAACCTGCCCCTGACTGGACTCATTTTATTGCTACTCTCAACTTGCACTCCTGGGTGCCAGCCCCTAGGAGCTGTCTTGGGCTTCTCCATCTTTCTCACTTTCCTCACATCAAATCAGGGCCAACTTCTTTCCCAGAGCCACATTCTCCATTTGGGGTCACAGTCTCCTAACTGATCTCCTTGTCCCAGCCTTCCAGAGCTGATCTTGCTGATGCACAAAATTGTTGCTCCCCTGCCTAAATCCTTAAATTCCTCCCTATTACCTACAGGTCTGAGTCCAGATTCTGTAGCTCATGCATGCATAATCTGATGCCATCTGCCTCTTTGGTGACGATTCCTGCTCTTGCAGGACTTGGCTGCTTACAGGTCCTAAGGACACCATGCTCCTCAACCTCTGTGCCTTTGCCTATGCTGTGCACGTGGCTCAGATGCCCTTCTCCTTATTTGCCACCTGGGAACTGTTACTGAAACCCCCTTGTTTCCCACTGTGGGCAGCAGCATCACTTGGTGATTAAGTCCTTGTCCTGGGGTGCCCGGGTGGCATCTGCTTTCAGCTCAGGTTGTGATCCCAGAGTCCTGGGATTGAGCCCTATACTGGGTTTCCTCCTCAGCGGAGAGTCTGCTTTTTCCACCCCTCCTCTCAAATAAATAAATAAATAAATAAATAAATAAATAAATAAAATCTAAAAAAAAAAAAAAAAGAGTGCTGGTAATGGAGTCATGCCACTGAGGCTCAGATCCTGGTTTCGCCCCATCCAGCTCCATGACTTGGGTCACACACACTGGGGCTCACTCTCCTATAAAGTGGAAATGAGGAAAGTGTCTACTTTGTAGGATAGTTGTGAAGATTAACTAATCCCTCTGTTAATTAAACACCTGTCCTAGTTCTCAGTGTACAGAAAGTTCTTGCTGGCCCCTAATAATGTTGGAGGGATCCTGTTCATCCTCTGAGACACAGGTCCGATGCCACCTGTTCCATGAAAATAGATTTAATTTTAACACTTGTTGATCCTGAAACTACACTTATGAGTGTTTGTCTCTCCAAGTACACTGTACATTATTTGTATTAAAGTGTCCAGGGTCTGAGACTATGTTTAATGTTAGGTGAACCCATCACTCACTCCTCAAAGAGGCTTAGTTACTTAAGGTATATTGTGAGTTTTGGACAAATTTTCTGATCCAATTTACTCAGGTACAAACTGAAGCCACTGTGAAAGGGATGTTGCATTCTGAAACGGGACTCTTTTATTTTTAAAGATTTTATTTATTTATGAGAGAGAGAGAGAGAGGCAGAGGGAGAAGCAGGCTCCATGCAGGGAGCCTGACATGGGACTCGATCCCAGGACTCCAGGATCACGCCCTGGGCCGGAGGCAGACGCTCAACCGCTAAGCTGCCTAGGCGTCCCTTGAAATGGGACTCTTAATTTGGAGGCAAAGTTCTTATCTGAACCTAAATCCCTAAAGGACCAGGATGGAAGAGCTAGAAATTAAGGACTAGTCAGGAGGATGTACACTGCTCGTTGGAAGCGTGGCTGTGGGCTAGAGCAGGAAACTGTATTACGCAGTGCGTGTGTGCGAGCGTGTGCATGCCTGTGCACTCTGGCTATGCCGTGTTGTGATGGGTTGCTGAGAGTTGTCTCACTGCTCTCTGCCCAAGCAGCTGGTTGGGAGTAGCTGCAGCTGGCCTGGCCTGCCTCCCTAACAATGATCTCAAGGGGCAAAAGTCACTTTGCTATAACAAAGCCCCAAATGCCAGGCCCTACTAACAGGCATGGGAGAGGCTTCCCGGATAGACAAGCAGCCTTTGTAGGCCTCCCAAGCGCACAGGGCTTGTATGCTGCCTGAAGGGCTGCCAGGACATTCCTGTGCCTGGGCTGGGCTGGGAAGCTGCTGACGCCAGCCCTGGGTGAGTGCCCATCCTGCCTCCACCTCTGCAGGCTGGGGTAAGCAGGACTGCTGGCTGAGACGCTCTCTGCCTCAACTTCCCTGGGTGGGGTGGGAGACAGGGGTCGAAAGTGCCAGTTCTTGTCCACAGACAGGATCTGCTCTGCCAGACTGGTGCATCTGCCGTGCCAGTTTCTGGTCAGCCAGAAACCAGTTTCCGCCAGTTTTTGGTCCACCCGCCATAGGCCCCTCAGTATTTCTTCTCCAGCAGCCTTTACGGTTCAGAATATGTCCTCAACTGGGGCTACAGAACCAGCTAGGAAAGCAGTTCTGCTGTCTGCCTTCTGGCACTCCTCCTGTCTCATGCCATGACTTTTAGTCCTGCTGGGGCCTGGCACTGGCTCTGCCTTTATGGCACTGTTGGGATTTTGTGGCTCGCCTGTGGATGGCTCCTTTGGGGCCACGGACTCAGGACATTCCTGCATCTCTATTCACCACTTGTACTTGATGAGCACCAGACCCAGGCTTCCTCTGGGAGTGGGGTTGCATTTCCAGAGAAAGTGCCAACCCCACTCCCCGAGGAAGCCTGGGTCTGGTGCTCATCATCTATTTTGGGCAGGGGCAGTTTGGACACTCAGCTCAGTCCTTGCATGAAACTCATCTGACGTTGTCTGCTATTTCCTCAGCACAGAACCGACGACTTCCCCACTCCCTGGTGTCCAGGCACAGCCTACCTCCAGGTCTATAAATGACCCAGTGGGCTTCTGTAGTGGAGTCTGGACTACGGAGATGAAGGCTCTGGATACCAGACGGGAAAGCACCGTGGCAAGAGGGAATTTGGGGCTTCTGGGTAAAGGGACCTGTCTTAGGAGGGAAATGGCAGTCTCAGCTGCATTCCCATAGCTGCCAATTAACAGTGCAAGCCAGTGAAGACTGTAGAGAGACGAGTGTACCCCGAGGCTATCCCAGATGCCCACCGCAGCATTTGAAGTGGTGCCATCTTGGGCCCGGCTGACTTGTCATCTTCCATGTGGCCTTGCAGGATGAAGACATTGAAGCTTGCCTCCTACTAATGACCTTCAGCAGAGAACCCAAGTCAGCTTCTGAGGCAGACATGTCCTCGAATCAGCCCTGCCACTACCCAGGCAATTAACCGCCGCTGTAATTCTGGCTTTCTGTCCCCATGGGCCCCCCTTCCCAACAACCATGTTGAACAAGAGTCTTTATAAGAGAAGGGAAAGTGACTGTCTGGTCTGGCAGCTGAGGCGGCCAGGCTGAGAGATGACAGGAGTCTGAACGGAGGGGCCGTGTGGTTTTAATCACTACAGATGCTGTTCTGGGAGCAGATGTAAGACAGCTCCCAGAGAGCATCGGGGGGCCACAGCACCCTGAGGATAAGTGAGGATGACATCCAGAAGACAGGATATTCTCCTGGATCACTGTCCCCCTGGGGCTGGCCCCAGGCTCTGCCAATTACCTCCCTGGCTTGCTGGGCTCCGTTGTTGGGGAGGGGGCCTGAACTAACCCTGTCCAGGGTGCCCGGCCAGTGAGTTTGAGGTTGCTTCTGTGCTGGGGGGGCTGAGAGGCTGAGGAGTGACCTCTGGGGAGCACAGGCCCCTGGGGTCCATGCTGGGGCCCTCCTCAGAGTCATTTCCTGCAGTGCAGCAGCGCAGCAGCATCCTTGGTTAATCAGAAGCCGTGGCTGACCCTGGGAGGACGGTCTCAGAGGAGAGAACCTATTTTGAGCTGGTGAAATGATTAGTAGTACCAATCACACATTCTCAGCCCAGACCCTCATGGCCTACTTACAGGCAGTTGCTGAGTTTCCAGGGCCTGCGCACTCCCTTCTTTCCTATCCCTCCTTCTCTCCTCTAGGCCAGCTGCCCTCACTTTCCTGTCTCTCTTTATGCTCTCTCCTCCTGTCTTCCAGGTAAAGGAGACCCCAGAAGCTTCTGAGGGCCCTAGTCTGCTCCTCCAGGATCCTCAACACTTTAAAATGACTCCGGAGCTTCTAAAGCTGCATTATCCTGATCTCAAGCTGACCCCAGGCTTAATCTACATAAGGGTGATAATAAATACAGAAGAGAGGGAAGCGCTTGGGGATGCTCGCGGGATGGGATCCGAAGGCTTTTCTTTGGAAAGTAGGGGTACTGGGAGTGAATGAGAGAGGGAGGGGTGGAATGAGCCAAGAGAAAAAGGTCAGAAGAGTTACCCTGCTCTTGGCCTGCTACCAGATTTCTCAAGGCTGCAGGGGGGCATTTGTTGAGTGACCTAAAAGGTCTAGCCGTGCCCTTGGGACATGTGAAAGAGGTAATCCACGAGCCTGGCATCTCTGCGGACAAGCACCCACCATCTTGATCCTCCCGACATTTCTCTGGCCTGCTGGATGAAAGCTGGGCACCACCTCCATTTGCTCACTCAGCAATTAGTACTGAGCATCTACTATCTACCTAGCATCATACTAGGTGGGTTGGGAAGGTGGGGAGTAGGCATTGCTATGAAGGAAGAGAAGATGGTACTGGAATGAAAGTTAACAGAGGGATCCTCCCCTAGGTCCTCAGAAGACATAACATTTAAGCTGAGATGTGAAGAATGATTTGGGATGAGCAGAGACAAAAGTGGGATAAGAGGGATAGGTGGAGAGCATTAATGGAGCCCCCGGGGTCAGCAGGAGCTTGGCTCTTGGAAGCTAAAGGAAGGCCTGTGTAGCTATAGAGAGGCCGGGCTGGTGGTGAGTGAAGAGCCTGGGCCATGCTAGTGTGGATTTTTTTCCTCTGCACCACAGACAGGCATGCCCATTCTGAGCCTGTTGCTCTCTGACTTACTGCTTGCCCACGCCCTGCCCTACTGTGTTTGGCTGGGGCTGCCCCCGTGAACTTGTTTTCCAGGCTCTGGGTCAGCAGGCTTGCAGTTGGTTTCAACCAGGTCTTCCTTGCCCCACCAGCCCAGGGATGGGATGTTACTGCTGATCTCTGGGTCCCATTTCTCCTGTTTGGGTTCTTAGCCTCCTTAAATTCTCTCTGTTTTAAATGCTTACTATCGAATACTTACTTGTGCTAGCCCCTTGAATGGCTTTACTTACACTAATCCATTTGACACTCTATTATAGCTCTATGAAGTAGACTACACCCATTTTATAAATAGGAGAATTGAACTACGGAGAGGATGAAGTACATAGCTAGGGAATAGCAATCCTGAGTGTTGAATCCGTCCAGCCCCAGAACTTGAGTTTTGAACCTCTGTATTGTAGGTCTACACTCCATGGGCCAGGTCTGAATAATGGAATAAACTGGCAAAACCCGGTTACAAGCAAGGTTGTAGAGTAAGGCTCAAATCTGAATCCTGGCTCTCCTGTTATGGGTTCTGTGATCTTGCATAAGTCGCTTCATCATGGTGAATTTCAGTGTGCCCAACTGTTAATAGGATAATAGTAAAACCTAGTTCATAGGGTTTTTGTAGGATCAAATGCAGCGATACATATAAAACATTTACCAAAGCCTGGCATGAGGTAGGCACTGGATAAAGGCTAGTTTTTAGTCTTTTTCTTACTTTTACACTTCTTTCCTGACCCAGAAGTCCAGTGGATGAGACTGGGCAACTGGATCCCATGTTGGGTAGGGCTGAGGCACCATGAGGACTGGGGTAGGCACCCTGAGCTTCACGCCTGGTCTGAGGCCTCATCTCTAACAATATCCTTGGGTGTCTAGGTTGCCCTCTTGGCTGTTGGCTGTCACAGTTTTGTATTCTGGGGTGGAGGTGTTTTCCAGAAGTCTCATATTGGGCCATCTCTTTCCACGGCTGCCTCTCCTGGGGAGACCTCCTTATGGTCTAGGAGGATTTTGCTAGACTGAATTAGGCCCCACACTCCCAGGCCCAGATCACTGGGGGAAATCCCAGCTTCCTGAAAACCTGAAGTAGTTTCTGTTTTTCCTTTTTGTTTTGAACTTCAACAAACTATGGAGCGCACAGACACGCATACACACACACTCACTTGTACGCATTTATACACATACACACACACACACACACGCACACACACTTTACTAAAATCAATGACCCAGCAGCAAACCTCAGTGAATTGCTGAGCCTTGAACAATTTCAGCCGACTGATGAAGATCCCAAATAATTTCCATTCTAATCTATATTGCTTGACTTCTAAGGAGGTAATGGCCCCTTTGGTGACACACCGTCCTTTCTGTACACAATTTATGGCTGTGACTTGCCTTTCTGAACTGCTACAAAGTGTGGAGGAAAAACAGCCTTTGAATTACTACTAGCCATTCTCTGTGGAGATGCTGGGCTTCTGGCTTCCATCCTGGGCAGTCATGGTGGTAGCTGATCTGGGAGGAGGGCAGTGGGAGATGCAAAGATAAAATGGAAGGAGCTCTGAATTTGAACCCCTAAAGATGATAATAAGCTAACAGGAATACTAGCTAACATTTATATGCTTTATAACTGTAAAGTACCTGGCAAGCATGATTTCCATGCAGTCTTGTTACAACCTATTTTTCCATAGGAGATGAGATTTCTGTTAGGTGACTTGTCTGGGGACCCCCCACTTACTTAGCAGAGGTATTGTCATAACTAACACCAGGTCTTCTAACTGCCATACAATACTTCTGATGAGTGTGTGGGGTGGGGAGATAAGTAGCAATTTGCCAAGGTGACTGGAGTCTCCTGGCTCCATAGGACACGACTCAAGATCATATGTTTAGTCCTTGAGCTGGTTTAGTGTTTGAGTCAAATTGTTCTTTGGTCTTAAGCTGAGACCTAATTGGGTCTGGCCAGTCAATTCCAAGGTGGTATCTGGGAAGATGGAACAGGCTAAGAGTGAATTGATTTGTGAAAGTCTGTCATCTCCAGAAAACGACCCACAGTAGATGCTTTGCTGAGCCTGAGAAACCTCTTAATCTCTCTCTAAATCTCAGATCCCTCCTAATCTGTAAATTGGGTTGCAACAATCTAGTCATGGTGAGAATTCAGTCATATAATTATGAAAGATCTTTGTAAATGGTAAAGCACCAAAAAAAAAAAAAAACTAAAGGAATCTTAGTGTATCTTCCATCATCATCATCATCATCATCATCATCACCATCATCATCATCATCACTATCTTGTAGGAAGAAGGAATGAATCAGAAAGTACCAAAAGCATGGAGCAACATGCTTAAAATTATCTGGGTTGCTTGTTAAAATGTAGCTTCCTGGCCACACCTCCAGAGATCTTGGATCACAAGTTCTCAGTGGAACCCAGAAATCTTTCTTTTCAATAAGTACCCTGTAATGTTTGTTGCAGGTTGTCATACGTTGAGAAACATTGCCATAGAGTTATAGGACAAATAAGAGATTATACCTCACACAGGGTTTAGTTATGGTTAGGAAACCTATAAGCCCGTAACAATATATGTACATAGTCTAGAAACTTTGTATGAGTACACTGATGACAGGTTCACTAATGGATCAATTAATGTCGAACGCAGGGTCATCAACAGTGTGGTCCACTGAGCACTATTCAAGGGCAGTAGCAGCCCCCTCAAGTTTTCTGGCCTTGCCCTCTCTAGTTTCAGTTGCCTGAGGTGAGCTTATAGAGGTTACATGTCTAATATACCCTTGTGAACTTGGGTCTTGGTATTGAAACAGCCATTTTAAGACAAAGGAGAAAAGTATTTATTTACACTAACACAGTACAAACAGTTCATCTACTTTATTAGCCATAATTAAATCACTCAAAATGAAGTTGAAGACTTTAGACTTGTGAACTGGAGCAAATCCAACCTCCCCTGACGCCAGCCCCCACAAAGCTTCCTGGAAAGGGCACCTTCCCCAGCTCTTCTCCACCTTGCTATCCTGAGCTGGTGCTACTCTGTTCCCAGTGATTCCAAATTGTTCCTCAAGTTGAGACTGGTGAGTTGACTTTGTAGGTTGGTTTTTTTTAAAGGGCCAGACTAACATTAAGACAAAAAATAAGTGAGTTGTATATAAGAAATCCACCTAAGCAAAATATATAGCAGAGTCCAGCATGGCCTGCAGGTGAGATAGGGATTTATTTTGCTATGTGGAGTCAGGGACTATCTTGCAAATCAAATTTGTTTCTGCTGATTTGTATGGAGGCTAGAAACCTCTTGGGGAGAAATACTGCAACTGTGTCTGAATTTGGGGTTCAGACATATCTGGTAAACTGCAAATGGGAGTTGGGCAGCAGAGGACAAATCTCTGGGGGGAACTTGAAGCCATTTACTTGGCTGGTAGAGTCTCAGAGGCAGCTGCAGTTCAGGGGCTGATTGAAGGTTTGGTAAGTATAGGGGCTGTTATTTGAGACCCTCCAGCCCTGCTACTATGGGGGCATATGTTTGTGTGGGGAGGCCAGGGATTTTGGGTGTTCCCTTAAATTCCGTGCTGGGGAACCTTGCAAGAGAGTTGGAAAAAAAAAAGAAGAAGAAAAAGAACATCGATAATCTGAGACAGAACAAGGGTGGGAGGTAGCTGCAGGGCTGACATGCCCAAGCTCAAAGTGGTAGCTGGAGCAGGTGGGGGACATAATGAGGAGGTGTGTTAGGGAAAAATCAGTCAAAAATAGCCTGAGCTCTAATCTGAGAGGAGTGTGGCTTGAGGCGTGGGACCCCCAGAGGTAGCATCATGGGGTGTGGACCCGGAAGGGGGTCAGCCCCAGCATTTATGTGGGATGAGAGGGTGGGTGGTGCAGAAGAGAACAGCCATCAAACTTGCCTCATGAGATCGGGGTGTGTTGGTCTGCTTGGGCCAGACTGGTGAAGCTGCTGTGGGCGGATTTGGCCACAGAATATGATTTCCCTGCCAGGTCCCAACTGGGCCTCTCCCTTCCCAATGCCTTCACCAGAAAGAGCAAGCTTTCTTGTTGTCTTTCTTTTGAAATGATCTGTCTGTACCTGGTGGTTCTGCACTGCTGGGCTCTCTGGTACCCAGTTGGGTATTAATGGGAGACATAAATGAAACCCAGACAACTTGCTGCAGTGTCATTCTTCAAGTCTCAAGGTCTCTATCCAGCCCACTTTCTACCCCTAAGAGTAGTTTTCTGGTTGCTTAATTATTTCAAGAGCGTTTAGTTTTATCTTGAGGAAGGGAGCAAGAGAAAGTGAGCCTATAGCACCCTATCTGGGGACCAAATCTCTGTCTTGGTTATGACCAGAGAAGGAATTGGCAGGGGAGCTGCTCCTCCATCTGAAGCTGGAGAACAGGAGTTGAAACTGTTGGTGGCATCACAGGCAGAGGCCTGGTCATCTGGAAGAGTGCTCAAAATTGTCCCAGATGACTCTGTAGTTGACAGCAGCTTCTGAGGCCATTGCTGGAGATGATAGTGGGCTGGTGCTCCAGGTCTGGACCAATGTGTGCCAGTGTGGCCATTCTCTGGGTCTCATCACAGAAGGAAGGTGGGATTATGAGATATTTTAGTAAAACAATCCATCTGTCATGTGCAGTTGTAGTCTTTGGGAATCATTTCCTCTTAACAGAGCCATAGCCCGAGGGCATATAGAGATCTACAGGCATGGGGGCAACTGGGCAGCTGGCCTTATATACAGCAATCTTTCCACCAGCTAGAAAAGAGCATGTCCCTTTGATTTCTGTAGTTTGTCTAAAAGTTTACAACCAAGTTTTTGCCATTTGCCTGGTATGGTGTTTGATGTTGTGGGGAGAGAGATGGATAAGACAGTCCCTGACTTTGGGTAGTTCACCATCTAGTAAGAGGGACATCAGCACTGATGACAAGATGTGCTACGGTATCAACAAGGAGATCCAGGGGGTTTCACAGTGGTGGTGACCACTTGAGTTGGACATTGATGATGCCAGCAAGAGGTCTCCAGGAAGACAACTGAGAAAGGCAGAGGAAACACCTAACCAAAGTCTTGAAAGTTCAACACATGGCTGAGAAGCTCTAATGTGGAGTTTGAGGCAAAGGGCTTCTCTTTCCAGGAGCTACAGTGGATTGAAAAGTTGGACCTGGATTTAACAGTAAAATCATCATTTGTTCATTGGTACCATGGTTGAGGGAATGCCAGGCAAGGTGTTAACTCTCTCAGTGTGTTTATACTTTGAATCTTCTCTCTTGTGTCATAATGGAAACTTCTGTTCTTGGATTTCCAGGCATCCTCAAGGAGGTATGGGTGTAAGAGGACACTGGGGGAGGGGTGATTGTGGCTTTCTGCTGCCCTCAGCAGGCGGCTGCCAGTCCCCTTGAAGTGAAACCTGAGGCGGCAACTGTCCTGTGTGGTGTGAGTGTGTACGATGCTGGGATACGGAAGTATATGTAAAAGTCTAAGTTGCTCTGAGATATTCTTTTTCCTCTCCACTGTGTGTTCATGCCTGTACCCTACCAGTCTCCAATGAATGGGTGTTTGATGTTGACTGCCATTATGACCTGCATGATAAAGGCCTTTGTGCTCCACACTAAGAGCATGTAAGTATCTAGCACTAATAGCACCAGCTCTATTTGTGCGTTCAATGCTTTTGGAAGATTGTCCCATGTTCCCATTAGTCCTTGTTTGGGTGTTGGGCTTAGGGAAGGCTCTGAAAAGAGTTGGCGGCTTGAACTCCTGTATTACCTGCCTCCTCGGCTCATCTTTTGCCACTTATCTCAGATCCAGTCACCCACAGATCTCTCGTTGCTCAGTTCCTCTGCTCATGTGGTTTGATCTGATGGGAAGGGGGTCCTCTCTACCACTGGACAACTCCTACTCATCCTTTCAAGCTCATGTCAAATGTTTCTCCTCTGAGAAGACTTTCTTGGTACCCCCTCACCTAGTTTACATGATCTCCTTTTGTATTCCTCGACTCTGCTGTGCTTCCTTCTTAGCGTTGAAGGCAGCTGTTGCTTATAAGTGTATTCATTGCTTTACTTTTCTGTCTTTTCCCGCTAGACTGAGAGTTTCTTGAGAGCAGATATTGTGTTTTGTTCATCTCTGAATTCCCAGTGCCTAGCAGGTGATTAAGCTTTGAGTCATCACTCAACAGATATGTATGGAGTGCTTTCTCTGTAATAGGCACAGCTTCTCTCCTGTTAAATGGGGAGCATGTACAAGAGCTCTGAGGTTCAAAGAATCTTGATGCACTTGAAAGAAGCCAGGGTACCAGAGCATTGAGATCGAGGAGCAGGGTAGTATGAGAACAGGCTGGTGAGGAAGGTGGGAGCTGGGCTGTGCAGGGCCTGCTGGCCTCTAAGCCTAGGAGCAGATGCTGATGCTAAATTCATGGGGGGATCTGATGAACCAAGTGTGCAGAAGATTCAATAATGGTAGATGCTGCTTCTTCTGTGCGTTCTAGTATTTCAGGAGATTCTAATCACTCCCTTTTCAGAGAGAAAGAGGACAAATAGTAAAAGCTGATGGAAAGGCTACAAAAATGATCAAAAGGGATGTGGGAGCAATTAGGGTTCTTAAATCTGGAAAGATCAGGTTTGATAGAGGGTAAGATGAAAGGTTAGCTGATCATGAAAGAGAGAGTGTATGTTGAAATCCTGACATCTTAGACCTAAATCCCTCCTTCTCCTCCAGCCCCATAAAACTTGACAGGAGGGAATTTTAGGAGAACTAACGGGAATTCCGCTCTGCCCAGTGAGTAGTATAAATTTATGCAACTCTTTATCCTCAAGAGATATTGCACACACTGATCATATAAATAACATCAAGAAGGGTTTATAGGTTTCAAAGATTAAAGTTCCCTAATAAGCCGAGGAGTGGAGTTTAGGTACTTACAGACTCCATCCCTTGAACAAGCTTCTTGTTCTCTTGTCAGAGACTGGCTGCATCAAATCTTCCAGACTCAACAGTGGCCAATTTGCAGTTTCTATGGCCAGGTGGTTTCGCTGTTAGTTGAGTGTCCCACTCTGTGGGCATGGCAGGCATCCAGGGTCTGTGCTGGGCTGTGTGGGCCTGGCCCTGAGAGCAGGACTTGGTCATAAGCCTTGAATTTAAGTTCTAGCCCTAATTGTTCTTATTGTGGTAAAATTCATATAACACATGAATTTTAACCATTACTAAAGTGTACAATTGAATGGCATTTAGTACATTCACAATGTTGTGCAACCATCATTACTATCTAGTTCTGGAATATTTTTATCACCCCAAAAGGAAGGCTTACATGTTTTAAGCATTCCCTCACCATGTTCCCCTTCCCCTGGACCCTGGCAATCACTAAGCTGCTTTCTGTCTCTATGGAATTTCTAGGATTAGTTTTACTTCCTAAGCCTACCTGGCTGACCAGGTGTTGCCTTCCTTTCTAAACCTACCTTGTTCCATAGGTACCCTGAAAGAAGCCAGGGTACCAGAGCATTGAGATGAGTAGTATGAATTGTTATAATCCAACCACCTCAGCTTTCTGGTTTCTTACAAATGTGATTTTGGGGCCTCATGACCTGTGTGTGTACGCTCACACTTTGGTTTTTGCCTGTGCTCTAGGTAAAACATCCTATCTGAGTCCATCCTAGGCTCTGAGACTCCATCCTGGAATCAGCCCTCTGGTCTGAGCCCCAGCTGTGCTGGCCTGGCCCTGAGTGTGGAGGGATTAGAGATGTGTGTGAAAGAGTCCTTGATGAACTGTAGAGTGCAGCTTACAGTGTAGGGTTGGGAATCTTTACCTGTTCCAGGAAGGCAGCTAGTTCCTCCATAGCACCTCTGTGGGACTGCCTGCCTTTGGAACACAAACATGGCCAGAGGCCACTCTCCAAGGAAGTAAAAAATACAGCAGCACCTGACAGCCAGGGAGAACTGAGAGGGGAGGGTTTTAGCAGAAGTTTCTCATTGTGGTGGCCCTGGCACACTATCTGTTGGCCTGTTGCTGAGCGGCCAGCAGGGTGGGAGTGGGCTGTCTGCTAGGCCCGAGGTCCTGATTCCTGTAGACTCCTACCACCTTCATGGGGCATAATGAGGACCAAAAGGAGTGTGTGAAAGAACCCTGGAATGGGGTACATTGGTGCACAAGCATTAAGGCAGGACATTTTCCCACTGATCATAACTATAAGTCTCTAGCTCTTGGCTAGCCATCTCCAGCCAGCATGGGTGATGGGCATATGGGGATGGACGGTGGCCTCAGAGCCTTTTATTCACTCATTTATTTGTTCACTCACGGTTTTGATCTGTACTATTTAAAATGGTAGCCACTAGTCACATGTGGTTATTGAACACTTGAAATGTGTTAGTCCAAATTGAGATGTGCCGTAAATGTGAAACACACACTAGATTTCAAAGGCTTAGTACAAAAAATGTAAACAACTCATTAATAATTTTAAAAACTATTGGTTACATAGGAAATGATAGCATTTTGGAGATATTGGGTTAAATAAAATAGATTATGAAAATTAATTTCATAGATTTCTTTTTATTTTTTGTATTGGGACTAGTAGAAATTTTATAATTTCCTATGTGATTTACATTATATTTCTGTTGTATAAGGCTGATTTAATCATATCTGTTCCTTTGGAAGAAAGGGGACATGAGGCTGACAGGTCTTGGTTAAAAAGCAAGCCCAGCTTGGGATTAACCCCTTTGAATAATATCACAGAGTGGGTAAGGCTGGTCTACATGCCCAGACCATGTCCCTAGACATGGTCTGGGCACCCCAAATTATGAATGGAGGGTTTCATTACAAGCCTCTCTTGAGGGGCTTAACACAATGTTTATGATTGATTAAGGCACTAAAGCTGTTCATTATTTATGTTTGCTGGTTTGTATTTCCGTGCGTCTCAATAGCGCGGGAATAGGAACTGAATAAATTACCCAGTGATGTGGGAATTCATGTAACCCACAACTCGAGTATGCTGTGTGTGTGAGTGTGTGTGCACATCTTAATGAGATGCAATTTTGTTTCAATTTGGGAAATCCCCAAAGGTTCCCTGCTTTGTTTTCTCTGACTCTAACCTAGCAGCTTTCCAGGCAACAGCAAATGGAGAGATGATATGAAAACATCTGGGCATAATGTTTCTAAAGGCTTTCTGGTATTTTCTTCCTTGGGGAGCTTTCTGCTAGAGTACATGCCCTCCTTACACTTTAGAACTATGGCTTTTGTTCTTTCCTTGTCTCTGGTCCGCTTTCCTCATGGTGGGTCGTTAGGACAGCACACAGTCAAACCAGAATATAAGCCCTTGGCATTGCACGAGGACATCTCAGAGCTCCAGCTGCAGGCACACAGGTAAGAACTTCCAGTTTCAGTGTTTGAAAGGCTGTAAGGCATAGCACAGAGATCTTGGCACTGCAAAGGATGATTCACGGACCCTTAGGCACTGATTCATTCACACATTCATTTAACAGCGTGTATGGGACACACACTCTGAGCTAGGTGCCGAGGAAACCGAAATGAATCAAGTTTGTTCCTTGCCCTCAAATCATTCCACTGGACGAGAAAACTGTAAAAACCAAATTGCAATTCAGTACTGGCACTTCTGGGAAGGAGGAACAGATGTACTTCCTCCTATTCGTCCTGTTAAGCACAATGAAAAATCCTGGATATTATACAAGAAAAAAACATAAGTAGACTTTGAAAGGTTGAGGAAAGAAGGCACCCTGTTTAAGGGCTCCCGGGACCTAAGAAAAGCCAGTAGTGAATTCCCTGGGTCTTCTTATTATCTGGTATATCCCACACTTGGAGGTGAAAAAAACTGCAGCCCAGGCAGGACAATAGGCACAGAGACACAAAGAAGCCCCCATAAAAGCCTCTCTTTAGTCAAAGGCCCAGGAAAGAAATCGTTAGACAATGACTTCAGAACTCCAGGCAAACAGCACGGAAGAGAGTGTAGCCCATCACCACCAGCAAAAGCTGAGTGGGGAGCCTAGACTCCCACTCTTGCCAAACTAGAATGAGGGTCACTGGCTCTCCTCGGGTGGTGTAGGCTGGACCTAGTGAACAGTGAGAGCTTTCATCACCACCCAGGGGTCACAATGTCACTCCCTCTTTGTGATGCCAGGAAAGACCACCTAGAGAGAATTAAAGAGGTGCTTCTATGCACTCTCCTAGCCAGGGTGGTTTCAGTGGAGGCTAAGTCAAGAGCCCAAACTCCCAGCCCTGCCCTGAATAACTGCAAGCCTTTCCACCCGAGTCTCTGGTGGGGAACCTGGACTTCTCCCTCCCCCTAGCAGTAAAGAGGCAGTGCCTCCCCTTCTCCTTCCAGAATAGTGTCAGAGGAAGGTAGAACAATACAATTTATCCGGTTTGAACAGCAGAGAAAGAATACATAGAAAAAGAATGAACAGTGTCAGGGATGGTGGGACTCTGACAAGAGCTGTAACATTTGTTTACTGAAATCCCAGAAGATTAGAAGAAAGTATATGGGGCTTAAAAGTTTTCGAGGAGATCAAGTCTGAAAACTTCCTAAATTTGGTAAAATTTGAATCCTGGAGATTGAAGATGTTGGGTGAACCCCACGTGACAAAAGCCAGGCTCAAAAAGATTATATACTGTATAATTTCATTTTATAACATTATGGAAATGACAAAATCATAGAAATGGAGGACAGATTAGTGGTTGCCAGGGCCTAAGGGAGGTGGTGGGAAGTGGATGTGTCCAAACAAGGGCAACATGAGAGATCTTGTGATAGAAATGTTCTATATCTTGATTGAATCAACATTCTGGTTGTGATGTTGTGATGTTAGCGCTGAAGGAGAGCATACTCATGGAACAGGTGCATACAACTGTATGTGAATTTACAATTCTCTCAAAATAAAAAGATTAGTTAAAGGAAATAAGTATAATTCAATTTGATAAGTGCTCTCATAGCATGATTTATAAAATTCTTTGGGAGCTCTGAGGATGGGTAGATTATTTCTTCATGGAGGAATCAATGAAGGTGTCACTGAGCTATCAACATCCCAGTGGGGTCTGATAGATAGAACTTCCACCTGTCATCTTTCATATTTTTCATTTTTGGGCTGAATTCCTTTGTGCTGATTCCACTGTTTATTTATTGTTGGTTCATTAAAGGTCAGGCATTGTGATAAAGGGTTTATGTGCATAATCTAAACAAACTTTGTACAATAATTCTGGCAGACAGGTACTATTATTTACAGATAAGGAAACTTCTTAGAGAGGTTCAGACACTTTATCAAGGTGACTCAAATGTCAAATGGTAAAGTCGAGTTTCAAACTCTAGTCTGTCTCAAACCACTATTTATATGGCCACTGAGAGCTCTCATTTGTCATTTGTTATTTAAAACTTTTTTTCCTCTCTGTTCTTTTCCTTTGCTCTTCTTCTGCTTCTTCCCTTTGAGATAATAAAGTATTTTTAAAATGTTTTACTTTATATTCTGTTTGCTTTATAGCCTACACATTTTTATATTTTTGTATTTCTAAAAAAGTCTGTTGTCTAGGAATTATAATATGCATCCTTAAGTTAATCACAGTCTAACTGAAATTGATACTATACTATACTTTGTTTAATGTAAGGATCTTATAAAAAGTGTAATTCCATTTACCTTTAGTGTTCTTTGTTCTACTGCTGTTATATATTTAATTCTACATATTTTTATAACCCTCACAATACATTATTACTTTATTCAATTTTCTTAAAAAGACACTAAAAATAATGAAGAAATTTACCCATAAAATCATGACTTCTAGTGCTCCTTATTCCTTCGCATAGATCTAAATTTCCAACTGGTGTCACTTGTCAGCCAAAATAGTCACCTTTCACATTTCTTGTGGTATGGGCCTCTTGGTGATGGATTCATTCTGCTTTCAATGATCTGAAAATGTCTTTATTTATCTTCTGTATTGAAGGACATTTTTTACTGGATATGGAATCTCTGTTAAAGTTTTTTTTTGCTTTTTATACCTTTCAGCACTTTAAAGATACTCTTATGTTTTCTGTTCTCCATTTTTTTCTGATAAGCAGTAAGCCACTATTCCTATTACTGTTGACCTGTTTGCAAAAGACCTGTGTCTTTTTTTCTGGCTGCTTTACAGATTTTTTTTTACGTCTTTGTTGGTTTGTTGGTCTGTTTTTAACAATTAAATTATGATATACCTCAGTGAGATTGTCTTTGTATTTGTTCTGTATGGGTTTTGCTGAAAGTTTTAGTACTTTGTGCTAAAGTTTTCTCAGATTTAGAAAAATTTTGCCTGATATTTTATAACTTTTTTCTGACAAAAATTTTAAGTAAAACATGTTGGATTTTTTCCTTTTCTTCAGGTTCCAGCAAGACTCAACATGGCATTATTATTAATTATGCTTTTATTTAAATTTTTGACATTTTATACATTATGGATTTCTTCTGCATTAGTTTTGACTTGTTATAATACTGCATTATATTACTTTGATTACTGACTTTCTGGACAATTCATTAAATTTAACACCCAAAGCAAATGCCACTACTCATCTTATCTTAGCCCCTTCTCTTTCTCATAGTTACTTCAGAGCTATGTTGTCTGAGGGTCTATTTCTATTGACTATTTTACTTGTTATGTGTCACATTTTCCAATATTATTGCATATCCAATAATATTTTATTATTTATTGCATATTATGGATGATATATTCTAGAGACTCTGGAGTCTGTTTTCTTATACTGATGAGTGTTAAATTTGCTCTATAAATGAGTTAATCACTAGCAGACCACTTCAACTTGTGAAGATATAACTTTAGGTTCTCTCAGATGTCTCTATTTCAGTTTTTCCCTGTTTGGGGCTCAAATGTAGCCTCTAGTCCAAGGTATGACCCTTGTGGGGCTTAAATAGATTTCTGGGGTTTGCCAAAGATCTCTAAATTTAGTGTTTGAGCCATAAACTCTGTCTCCTCAGCATGAGGTAGCTCCGGGAATATCTTTGTTCAGGAATGAATGTTGTGTCCCTATCAGATTCCTAAATTGAAGCCCTAATACTTAAGGTAATGGCATTTAAAGGTGGGGCTGTTGGGAGGTAATTAAGTCATGAGAATGAAGCCTTCATGAATGGGGTTAGTGTCCTTATACAAAGAGGAAGAGACTAGAGCTTTTTCTCTGCCATATGAGAACACAGTGAGAAGGGGTCTACAAAGCAGGAAGAGTGCTCTCACCAGAAACCAAATCTACCTCCAGCTGCATGTACTATGTTATATAAGTTTCTGTTGTTTAAGCCACTCAGTGTATGGTATTTTTGTTTTAGTCTGAACTAGGACAATCTTCATATCTCTTCTAGCTTACCAGTTATAGATTTCTGATCACTCAATGCATGAGCAGTTCAGAAGTCAGCTAAGATTTTGAGGGCAGTTTTTATAAGCACTTTGTGGCTCTCTCTTTGGTGGCTCACTCTTTTCTGGGATTTTTCTTCTCAATTTCTAGCCATTTTGACAGCCTCACACTTCAATGTCGTTTCTTTCTTGAGTTCTATTTTTTTATGTGCCATGTGGACTGTGGTCTGTCTTCAAGAGAAAAGCTACTTAAATGCAATTATTACTGCTATGGGTTGAATGTGTCTCTCAAAATTCATATGTTAAAGACTTGCAGTATGTCAGAATGTGACCCTATTTAGATATAGGGTCTTTACAGAGATAATCAAGTTGAAATGCAGTCGTAAGGTGGTTCTTAGTCTAATATGACTCATGTCCCCCAAAAGGGGGAAATTTTGACACACACACACACACATACATAGGGAGAGCTCCTCATAAAGATGAAGCAGAGATTGGGGTGATGTATCCTTAAGTGAAGAAATGCCAAAGATTACCAGCAAACCACCATAAGCTAGGGGAGACTCATGGACCAGAATTTTTCTCATAGCTCTGGGAAATACCCAGTCCTGATCATACCTTGATATCGAACTTTCAGCCTTTAGAGCGCTGAGACTCTAGTTTCTTCCTGCTTTGTGTCACTCTCCAGTCCTTCAAATAGTTACATCTTTAAAAAATATTGTCCCAGGTTTATAATTGTCATTGGCACAGAGGTTAGTTCAATTTTAGCTATTCCACTGTTACCAAAACCTGGAAGTCCATGAGCTAATTTTCAATCTTCGTTGAGTCCATGTTTGTCAACTTGTAAGCCAATATTTTTTGCCCCTGAATCTAGTCCAAGGTCCTGGATCCCATCCTAGGGTCTGATATCCTGTTCTCTGATATTCTATAAGAAAAATTAGAGCAATATATAGGGGTCTTTAATAGAAAATATCAATGAGGGTGACAAAACATGAGAGACACCTAACTCTGGGAAGCAAACAAGGGGTAGTGGAAAGGGAGGTGGGCAGGGAGTTGGGGTGACTAAGTGACGGGCACTGAGGGGGGCACTTGGCGGGATGAGCACTGGGTGTTATGCTATATGTTGGCAAATTGAACTCTAATAAAAAATGTATATATAAAAAGTAGTCAAGTAGATTGGTTATGACTGATCTTAAAATCTCCGATGAAAAACTCATTTTTCTTTTTTTGAGAGTGTTGCATAGGACTTCAGTTGAGCCACTATTCAAGTACTTGTGCAGATGGAAAGCTGCTCTCTGTGGAAGTCTGATCCTACCTTTACGTGTTTCTGCAAACCACTCTCATGCAGGTGTGTGTAGATTCACATGTTTGTGTGCATGCATGTTGGTGTATTGGAGGGGAGCTAGAGGAATCCTTATTTGGTAACCACAAATCAGGCTCTTTTTGTTTAATAACACTTCAATTTTCTTTAAAATAAATGGCTCCCTTTTAGTCAACAATTGAACATATCTGTTTACTTGGAATGTTTACCTGTTAAATCCTCTGGAAGCAGCCTGCCAAAGACCTTGGAGAATTAGCCTACAGATCATTAACTGTAAATTCCCAATTTTCTAAATTAACTCTTTAGTGAGTTCTATTACTAGAGAGACACACTCTGTACTATATTACTTTAGCTTCCCATAGAAGTGTCTTTTCAGAGAACAGTGATCTAATATGATGTCTTCAGTTCCCATCCAGTGTTGGTAACAGACACAGTGATATGAAGAATACTCTGCAACTTTTGTATAACTCCGGTTGAAGATTCTGTTCATTATATTGTTCAATATCTTATACAAAGGCCTAGGAAAATGGCATATATTCTTTTTTAACCACAAGATATTTTCTTCAAATAAAACCTTATGTGGAAGCTTAATGCCTTAAAATAGGTCAATACGGTTGAAATGGAAGCTGGAAGCCCTACAGCTGGGTCTTCCTTCTCCCTCTGCTTTTCTTTCTCCACCTCCTTCTTACCCACTACCTCACATTTCTCTACATAGTCATTTGTTGAAGATATCCTCTGAACATAGTGTAAAAATCATTAATGCTAGTCTAAGATGGATATTATTATGGGAGTTTATGCTAAGACATAGTTTGTCTCACCTCAGAAACAGTTGTGTTTATTTTGATATTGCCCAGATTGGTAACTGTATTTCCCTTCTTCCCTTGAATGACAGGAAATTTCAATAAGTAAGATGCTCAAATTTAGCATTTATTCTTGTCCTAGAATAGATGCAACAGTTTGTCCCAATTTTTTCAACCAAAGGTGTAGAGGGTTGAATTTATTAAATCCCCAGTTCAAGATACATTATCATCCCAGAGTTGTATGTATATGAATTTGCAGGCATATATCTATTTACTTACTCTTATTATTTTTAAATTATGTTCTTATTCTTCATTTCCCCCATTTATATCCCCCACTGACAGCTCTATTACAATAGAAATAATGTGTAACTTTATCTTAGGGTATGTTCCCACAAAAGGTATTGTTTTATGTGTGTATTATATATAATATATGACAAAACATATGATATACATGGAAATTTATTTCATACATTTCACACCACCTACTCTGTTTTCAAGACCCATATGCATTGCTCTGTGCAAATATAATCTATTGCTTTCAACTACTACATAGTACTGTCTGGAGAATATCCATCACATATTTTATGTCTTTTTCTCAATGATAGACACTGAGGTTGCCTCCATCTCTTGGTCACCATAAATAACATTGCAACAAGTATCCTTATACTTATGCCCCTTTGTAGCTGCATAAGAATTACTTTGGGATATAGACATTGGAGTGGTATTTCTGGGTTATAGCATATGCATCTCTTTAATTTTATTCTTCAGAATGGCTGCACCCTGGGCAACCCCAGTGGCTCAGCAGTTTGCTGCCGCCTTCGGCCTGGGGTGTGATCCTGGAGTCCCAGGATTGAGTCCCACGTTAGGCTCCCTGCATGGAGTCTGCTTCTCCCTCTGCCCGTCTCTCCTCTCTCTCTTTCTCTCTCTCTCTCTGTGTCTCTCATGAATAAATAAATGAAATCTTTAAAAAAGAAAAAAAGAATGGCTGCACCCAACTGCATTCTCACCAGCAGTAATAAGGATACTTGCTTCTCCAAATCCTCAACAATTCTTGGCATTATTCATTTTATGCTTGCCAATCTGTATTTTCCATTGCTGTTTTAATTTGCATTTCTCTCATTCTTAATTATTTTGAGTAGATCTTCATATGCTTATTTTAGATTATTTTGGATTTCCTGTCTGTACACGGCCTGTTTGTATCTCTTGCCTTTTTTTCTGTTGAGGTTACTGTTGCTGTCTTTTCCTTATTGATTTTTAAGAGTTCCTTGTATATTCTAGATTTATTATTTAATTGAAATATAATGTGAGCCACATAATCTTCCACTAGTAAAAAAAAAAATCTTCCACTAGTCACATTAAGGGAATCAAAATAAACCAGTGAAATTATTTTTAATAATCTATTTTATTTAACCTAACATATCTAAAAAATTATTTCAACATGTAAACAAACAGTGTTTTTTTCATAATAAGGCTTCAAAGTCCAGTTTGTATTTCATACTTACAGTATCCCTCAATTTGGACTAGCCACATTTCAAGTGTTCATTAGCCATTTGTGGATAATGGCTACCATATAAGACAGTGAAGCTGTAGTTATAAACTATCTTTTCAGATTTACACATTGCAAATATTTTCTCCATTTTGATATCTATTAACCTTTTTTTGAGGAGATATCTTTTCTGGTCTAATATATGGTCATTTTTTATGAATCTTTTTATGTACTTGAAAATAGTTATTCTCTTGGGTGTGAGATTTTTCTTCATAAATATATTTTACATTTTTATATCATAATATTTTATGGGATTGTCCCATCAATTTTTGAGGGGAAGAGATGTAAAATCACTCACCACAATTGTGAATTTATCAATTTATTCTTGTAATTCTGTTTCCTTTACACATTCCAAGCTATTTTGTTTATGATCTTCTTGGAGATTGCTTATTTTCTAAATATCAAATGTTTCTCTTTGCCTCATTAAATGTTTGATACTTAAAAATACCACTACATTAGCTTCATTTATTATTTCTCGGTGTATCTTTTTTCCATGTCTTTATTTCAAAGCTTTTGTTATTGTTTCATTTTAAGTATATTTCTTTTCTTTCTTTAAAAAAAAGTCAAATAATTCTTTAATTGAAGATAACAAAACTGCTACTGCAAATCTTTCTCTTTTTCATGTAGGTAAAATTTCCCCCAGCTTTACTGAGATATAATTGACATATAACACTGTATTAGTTCAAAGGTGTACAACAGAGTACACACACACACACACACACACACACACATTGTGAAATGATTACCACAGTAAGTGGCAAGTTTAGTTAACATCTATCATCTTACATGGTTATAATTTATTTTTTTGTGATGAGAACTTTTAAGATCTGTTCTCTTAGCAAGTTTCAAATATATAATACAGTATTTGTAACTGTAGTCACCATGCTGTGCATTCTATCCCCAGGATTTACTCATCTTATAACTGAAATTTTGTATCTTTGACTACCTTCACCCATTGCCATTCTCAAGTCCTTGCTTCTGGAAAACACCAATCTATTTTCTGTATCAATGAATACAGTTTTTCTTTTTTAAGGTTCCACATATAAATAAGAGCATACAGCATTCGTCTTTTTCTGTCTGACTAGTTTCACTTGGATATTAGCTTTTTGGATGTCGTCTTTTACTACACAGACTTCCTTAGTTTTTATACTTAATTTGTTTTTTTTTTTTTGTTTTATGTAGTCCTAATTTATATACTAGGAAACATGTTTTTACTCAGAATATCTCTTTTTCTGTGTTTATCTCTCTCAGACACTCTGATATAAAATAGCTTTAGCAAAAAGTTCCTTAGAACGGGCTTCTAAAGTGCTTCTATCTCTTAAAGAATAAAATGGTATCAATCAGGATCTCTGCTTTTAGCAAGATAGAAAAACAGGGCTCTGACTTATGTGAAATAAATGAAAAAAAAAAAGAATACATGTGTATACCCCCATATGCACTTATGTATACATATGTATTACATATATACACACGCATCCATATGTATATATGTATATAAATTAAACCACAGCTTTCAAGTCTTTGGACTTCTGACAACAAAGGACAGTGAACCCTGAGAGATGGGAAACAAAAAGTGTAATCTCTACGATTTCCACAGCTTACTACCTAGAGAGATTTTAGGCAGCAGCATGAGGAGGGGGAAATGACATGGAACTCCAGTTTCTTGACTTGTGGATTTGGAGGTAGGTGTTGGGAATGCCTAGGAAGCTAGGCCAGGGAAACTTGCAGGAGGGGAGAGTAGTAATAGAGAGAAAGAGATAGATAGATCAGTAGATCAATAAGGTGCTCTGAATATCTACAATAGCTCACTCATGACCCTTCAGCACATGTGATGAGGAAACTATTGAAGAGGAGAGAGAATGGTCCAAAAGAGCAGAATGAGCAAATACCAAACTCAGACAGGGTCAAGTCTTGTTCCCACCAGAAACACGGAAAACATTACTCAATTCACTGAGCATTGAGTAGAGTAATTAAAAGGTCTTTGCTCCATTAATGGGAAAAAATTATACCTAGACCAAACATGGGCCTAGTCCTTTTTTTTTTTTTTTTTTTTGCCTAGTCCTTCTTAACAAAGTGTAAAGCAAGACCCAGGAGGTTACAACTATTTCTATTAATGTAACTGCATCTCTGTATCTTAGAGCAAAGAAATACAAAAATATGCAACATCCAATGATGTAAAATTGACAATGTCTAATGCCCAATAAAAAATTACTGGTCAGGAAAAGAAGCCACAATGATGAGAAAAATTAATCAATATAAACTGACTTAGAAAGGACACAGATGATAAATTGGGAGATAGAAGTGCTAACATACTATATTGTATGTATTTTATATATTCAAGAAGCTAGAAGAAAAAGTGAGAATTTTCATTAAAGACATGAAATATTTTTAAAAGATCAAAGTGAAACTTGTAGAGACAAAAATATAATGTTGGAAATAAGCAACAAACTAGATTAGACACTATAGAAAAAAGATTTATGAAAAGGTCATAATAGGAACTACTTAAATGAAACACACAGAAAAGACTGAAAAAATAAACAGAATACCAGTGAGCTGTGGGACAATTTTAAGCTGTCTAATATATGTGTAAGTGGAATCCACAAAGTAGAACAGAGGTGAGGGGGATGGAGATATAAAAATATTTGAAGATATAATAGCCCCAAATTTTACAAATTTGGTGAAAACTATAAACCCATAGTTTCAAGAAGCTCTGTGAAGCCCTGATGTAAGACACATAAAGAAAACTAGAGCAAGGCATATAAGCAAATTGGTTAAAACTAGTTGTAAAGTGACAATATTAAAAGTAGGCAAGAAAAAAAAAGACACATTATATACTGAGGAATAAAGATGATAGTAGACTTCTCATGGGAAATGATGTAAATCAGAAGATAGTGAAGCAATACTTTTACAGTACTCAGGGGGAAAACTGTTAATCTAGGATTCTATACCAAATAAAAATACCTTTCAAAAATGTAGGTAATGTAAGGAAATTTTCAGATATATATAAAACTGGAGGAATTCATTATTGGAAGACCTGCACTACGAGAAATGTTAAGGGAAACTTTAGGCAGAAGGAAACAGATGCCAATGAATATCCAGGTCTACACAATGAAATTAAGGATACTGGAAATTGTAACTATAAGGATAAATCTTGCCTTTTTTCATAATGTTTAAATATCTTTTAAGATAAGTAATTGTGTAGAGCAAAAATAATATGTTGGGTATTTTTTGGACTTATGTTAATATCAATATGTGACAAAAGTGGCACAAAGATAGGGAGGGGAGAAATATAATTATACTTTTGTATGTTGTTTTTACTTTTATTTAAATTCAATTTGCCAACATATAGTATAACACCCAGTGCTGCTATACGTTTTAATACCATACATTAACTGATATAATATTATTTGAGAAGAGTGATAAATTAAAAATGTATTATTTAATGTATTATTTTAAGCCTAAAACAGCCACCGAAAGGCCTTACTTATAGCTAATAAACCAGCAAGTGAGATAAGATAGAATTATAGAAGCTACTCAGTAAGACAGAAGGCAGGAAAGGGGGAACAAAGATTAGATAGAACAAACAGAAACAAAAAGCAAGATGTTGATTAAAAGCCAACCCTATCAATAATCACATATAATGTAAATGGTCTAAAGAGCCCAAGTAAAATGCAGAAATTGTCAGATTAGATAAAAGCAAAGTCCAACTCCGTATACTCTACATATAAAAAGCCAACATTAAATACAGAGACATGAATAGTAAAAGGATGAACTATACACCATGCTAAAATGAATGAAAAGAAATTTGGAGTGGTTCTATTAATATCAGACAAAGTAGGGTTGAGAGAAAATATAGTGATAAAAAGGTCATTTATATCATTCATAATGATAAAGGATTAGTCCATTAAGCAGACATTACAATTCTAAATCCTTATGCACCTAATAACAAAGCTTCAAGATATATAAAACAACAGTAAAAAAATAGATTAAGTCTACAATTCTACTTGGAGACTTCAACATCCTTTTATTAATAATTGATAGGACAAATAGAAAATCAGTAAAAATGTAGAAGACAAACAACATACTAAATTGACCTAGAATACTAACAAAAGTACAAGGCACATGTTTAGGAGGTTTTTATCAAGATAGGTCATTTCTGGACCACATAACAAATCTCAAGATATTTTTAAAAATTCAAATAGTACAATATATATTCTTTAACCACAGTGGAATTAAATTAGATACCAGTAACAGGGCAGTCTGGGTGGCTCAGCGGTTTAGAGCCGCCTTCAGCCCAGAGCATGATCCTGGAGACCTGAGATTGAGTCCCACATCAGGCTCCGTGCATGGAGCCTGCTTCTCCCTCTGCTTGTGTCTCTGCCTCTCTCTCTGTGTCTCTCATGAATAAATAAAATCGTAAAAAAAAAAGAAAAAAAAGAAGAAAGAAAGAAAGAAAAAAAACCAGTAACAGAAAGATCTTTGGAAAAATTCCCAAATACTTAGAAATTAAAATGACACACTTGCAAATAACATATGAGTAAAAAGAATAGTAAAAAATTAGAAAGTATTTTGAATGAAAATATAAACACAGCATGTCAAAATATGTAGAATGCTATCAAAACAAAGTTAAAATACTAAATGCTTTTTTAGAATAAAAGGAAGGTCTCAAATTAATGATCTCATATTTCACCATGAGATACTAGAAAAAGAGAAGCAAATTAAATGCAGAGTAATCATGAAAAAGAAAATAATAAAGATCAGAATGGAAATCAATAAACTAGAAAACAAAAAATAAGGAAAATCAATAACAACTTTTTAAGTTGTTTCTAATAAAACATCAATAAAATCAATAAACTAATCAGATTAGGAAATAGAGAAGGCATAAAAAATGAATATGAAGAATGAGAAAGGTGATATCACAAAAGATTTTGCACTTATTAAAAGGATAATAAGGGATTATTAGAATCAACTTTATGCCAGTAAACTCAACAGCTTAGTTAAAATGGTAAATTCCTAAAAAGAGAAATTACTAATACATATTCAAGAAGAAATAGATAACCTGAAAAATTTTTTATATATGAAATAAATATAAATTGTAATTGTAAACTTTCCATACAGAAAGATGAAGTGGCTTCACTGGTGAATTCCACCAAATATTTAAAGAAGAAATACTGTTTACACAAACTCTTTCAGATAATTAGAAGAGAGAGGGACTACTTTCTTATTCTTTCCATAGGGCTAACATTTATTTGATACCAAAGCCAGAGTAAAGTATTATATAGATCAATATCCTATACACATAGATGAAAAAGTTCTTAACCAAATTTTAGAAGCCAAGTCAAACAACTTATGGGGCCGCCTGAGTGGCTCACTGGTTAAGCGTCTGCCTTTGGCCCAGGGCGTGATCCTGGAGACCCGGGGGTGGGGGTGGGGGTGGTGGGGGGAGTGGGGGGGTGGGGGGGGAGTGGGGAGGGTGGGGGGGGAGTGGGGGGGTGGGGGGGGAGTGGGGGGGGTGGTGTTGAGTCCCACATCGGGCTCCCTGCGTGAAGCCTGCTTCTCCCTCTGCCTGTGTCTCTGCCTCTCTCTCTCTTTCTGTGTCTCTCATGAATAAATAAATAAAAATTTAAAAAAATTATGAAGAGTATATATATTATGCTCTTCATATTTAGATTATTCTAAACCATAATCTACTATGGTTAAGTTAATTCCAGGAACACAAGTTTGTTTCACTTTAAAACTTAATCAATATAAATCACAATATTAAGAAACTAAAAAAGGCAAAAGCATATGATCATCTCAACACAGGCAGAAAAAATATTTGATATAATTCAGTACTATTCCTAATAAAAACTCTACAAACTAGGAATAGGAGCAACTTATTCAACCTGATAAAGGGTATTTACAAAATTCAGACAGCTAATTCATACTTAGTGGTGAAATACTAAATCTTTTCCTCCTAAGATCAGGCACAAGGCAAGGATGCTAACTTTCAATAGTTCTATTCAACATTAGGGCCTAACCAGTGCAATAAGGCAAGAAAAAGCAATAAAAATAGCCATATTATGAAGAAAGATGTAAAACTATTTTTTTCTCAGATACCATATATGTCTATGTAGAAAATCATATAGATCTATACAGAAGCAACAATGCAATATAGCTTTTTCAGATCATATTTTCTCAAATTATTATTTATAACATTATTAATGGTTGCATACACAGTACTCAAATAGTTCCTTTGTTATGAACACTACAGTTAATTTTCATATTATTATTAATGCTACAGTAAATATCTCTATTAGTTTAATTTTATTCACATTTTTGTTATTTTCCATTGTGCAAATTCTGAATAGTTAAAGTTGAATTTCTGGGTAAAAGATGATAGACATTTTTAAACTGATATGCATTATCAGTTTTCCCCAAGGCAGGTTGCCCTAACTATTAAATAGTATTTTGTTATTTTAGTTCATACTCTATTGTCACCTGGGTATTATTTTTAATGATGGGATGTGGGTTTTTAAATTTTTCCCTGTTGACCAATTATCCAAGCACCTAATAATAATAATAATAATAATAATAATAATAATACTGATTCCCTATTGATTTGAAGCATTATGTAACTATATTGAGATATTGTATATTTTTAGACTTCTAGGTAAAATTTTCGTTTGTATCAGTACCTTTTCTAATGTTTTAGCTTTATCCTTTATGTTAATAATTTCCAATGCTAGTTTTTCTCCAATTATTATTTTTCGAAATCTTTTTTTACTATAAAAAAGCTCATCAATTCACCATTTATATAGTTTCTAGAATTATTTCTCCAAATAAAAATACTGACTGGGATTTTGTTAGAATGACATTAAAATTTGTAAATTAAGCTTGATGGAGAAGTGTGCATTTTGCTTTTTATAATGTTGAATCTTTTAATGGGAGACATGGTCTGTCCCCCTTCTTATCCAAGCTTTCTCTAGGTATATGTTTGATTTCCTCTTTAGCTCCATAATGATTTAGGATAGCATTTTCCAGTTGATTTGGTATATGTGTGCATCTGCACTGGCTTTCTAATCTTATAATAGTGTCTACCAGAGAATGAAGAGATTAGCTTTTGCTTCTGAGTAAATTTTTGAGTTTTTCTTTAGGGCCTGTTATATGGTCAACTTTCATAAATGTTCATGGACACTGGAAGAAAAGATATATTCTGTATAAACTGCCGGGTTTAATGAAAAAGTTAAATCAATTTTCTTAATCACATTATCTATATTCTTCTATATTCCTATTATCTCTATCAGGTCCCAAAAATATGTATTAAGAAATCTCATGCTTCTAATGTGTTTCTATCAACTTCTGGTATTTCTAATAGTTTTTTTTTCATGTAATTTGGTGCTACATTATTCAAAACATAGACATTTTATGTTACTTTATCTGCCTTGTGCATTTTGCCCTTTATCAATTAAATATGGACCTTTTTATCTTGTTTATTGAATATTGCTTTGAGTTCTACTTTAATATTAATCTTCTGGTCTCTGTTTTCTTTTTGTTCACATTAGTCTGGTATATCTTTGTTCATCTTTTTATTTTTAAACTATCTGTGTCATTTTAAATGTATGTCTTGTAGATAATTTATAATTGGACTCTTTAAAATTCATTCTGAATGTCTTTGAATTTCAGTAGGTGAGTTTATCCTATTGTTATTTATTACTATCACAGAAAAGTTTTCTTCTACTTCTTTCATCTTATTTTTAGGGCCATTTTTGTACTTTAGAAATATATATCCTTGTTTTATTTTTGGTAAATACATCAATGTTTCTTTTGTTTTCTTCTCTAAGTGATTACCTTTAGTTAAAAGGATATAATTACCCCCTGTCTTTATCAATGTCAACCAAATATCAATTGTCTAGTATTATCAAAATATCATCAATATTACCTAATACCTTCTAATATATTATTTACAAATTAGCATAATTTACTTCCCTCAATCATTCTCTTACTGAGAGTATGTGTTAATTTAATATGTAATATTTAGACTAGTAAATTACTGTGTATTTACTATCATTTTATGTTATATATATTTTCTTTTGATAATTATTTTTGACATTTCCCTTTTTTTGTTATTTCATTGATAGCAGGTGTTTTCATTTAAATCTTTGTCTTGGGATGTCTGGGTGGCTTAGTGGTTTAGCACCTGCCTTTGACCCAGGGCATGATCCTGGAGTCCTGGGATTGAGTCCCACATCGGGTTCCCTGCATGGAGCCTGCTTCTCCCTCTGCTTGTGTCTCTGTCTCTCTCTCTCTCTCTCTCTCTGTGTCTCTCATGAATAAATAAATAAAATCTTTAAAAAATTAATCTTTATCTTAATAATTTCAGTATTTACCAGTTTTTTTACAGAATACTTTCTTCAGTGTTGAGTTATTTTTATTCATTTATTCCTGTCAGCTGTTTTGTCTTTAATTCGTTTTTATTTCCTTCAAAAAGACTGTGAGTGGTATATTTTTTGCGTCCTTGTATATCCAAGAATATTTTCTATTGCTATTACACGTAAGCAACAACCAGCATAGAGTTTTCAGGCAGTAAGTCTTTTTTTCCTCAAAACTTTGTTGCTATTATTCCATTGCCTTTGGCATTTAAGTTTAAGATAGGTAAATTCTGAGAATAGCTTGCTATCTTTTTTTTAGGAAAGCTATTTTATTTTCCTTGACTATATTTTTTTATAAGATTCTTCATTTTATTCTTGATATTTGAAAGATGTAAGGTCTCTGTTAGTTTCTTTCTTTCTTTCTTTCTTCTTTCTTTTTTCATGGATGTGCAATTTTTCTAGCAACATTTTTGTTATTTTCCATTGTCAGAGATCAGTTGACTATATTTGTGTGGGTCTAATTTCAAACTCTATACTCTGCTCCATTGAGCTATTTGTCTATTCTTTCACACTGAATATCACACTGTCTTGATTACTGTACTTTTATATTAAGTCTTAAAGTCAAGTAGTGTAATATTCCTTAGAATCAATTTACTGATACAAAACAACTTGCTGGGATCTTGGTTGGAATTGTATTGACTCTATAGATCAAGCTGGGAGAAATTGACATCTTGACAATATTGAGTCTTCTTATCCATGAATATAAACTATCTCTCCATTTAGTTAGTTCTTCTTTGATTTATTTCTTTAAAGTTTTGTAGTTTCCCTCAGATATTGTGATGTGTTGCATTTTATTTCTGATGATTCTTAATCATGGTACCTTGTTTTCTTGTGGGTTTGGATGAAATTTTGTATTGTGAGTTCATATTTGGTTGAACCTAATGGATGGGAATACTAAGAACATCTGATGGGTTATTATAATCCAGAGGATTTGTGCTTACTTTTACTAGGAAGCAAGGAGCATTAGCGACCTATGACCTCTTCAGTGTCTTTGGAGGACCTCGGTTTAATAGGTCATCAGATTCATTTTCCTCAATTAGCATAGGGCTACAAGTTTAGTCTCTTGATTTTAATGATAAAGGAACTTAATTATAAAGCAATCCTGTCCTTATAGTCCTCAGTGCACCTTCTCTCAAGTTGTTCTTGCTTTCTCCATCTCCCTCTCTTGTAGATTTTCTTTTCTTGAGAACTCAAAATGCCTTAAAAGGTGATTTTTATAATCCACTCAGGTCTGGTCCATTATAACTCTGAAAGGTTGGTAATCATTTCTATATTTTATCCATTTCTGCTTTTCATTCAATTGTCTTTGAAATCTCAGCTTCTTTTCATTCTGTTTCATAAGAGGTAATGACTTGTTGCATTCTACTGAGAATACAGATTTCTGGACATTTTCTTCTGATGCCCGGAGGTGATCATTTTTCAGAGGTATGTTCTTCCACTGTGTCTTAGATGCTGTTCCATTTCTCTTGCTAAGTAATTATCTTACTTTGAATTATTTTCCTTTATTCATCTTCAAACAAATTAAAATTTGTATTATTCTTTTGTTAGATATTTCCAATAGCACTTTCCCTGTTCTTTGTCTATTTGAGGCAAAATCTCAAATCTTCACTTTCCCAGACCCAAAGTTATCAGCTAGGTTTGTGTATACAACCTCTAGTCTAACTGCCAAACTCTGGTAATAACCTAGAAGGCATCTTTTCCTTTTGCTATTTATTTGCCTTGTTCCCTGATAAGCTGAATGGATGGAATACATGAAAATGTAGATTTCCTAGCTTCTCTGAACTTGTAATGAGTGGTCCCTAAGAGTTCTTGCCAAAGAGATGTAGAAAAATGCAGGGTTTAAGTTGGTGGCCAGTAGGAGGGAGCAATTGATCAGGCAGTAGTTTTTTGGTCAAAACTCAAGATCAGCACCAAGGAATGGCTCCTCACATTGATGCTTGGTATAGACCTTGGTTTCTAAGTTTGAGTCAGAGACTAAATTAAAAAGTCTTTGTGAGCACTGGGTGTTATGCTATATGTTGGCATATTGAACTCCAATAAAAAAATATATACAAAAAACCCACAAAATAAATAAATAAATTAATTAATAAAAGTAAAAAGTCTTTGTTTTATGTGGTACAGAGTCCCAATATATCATATGGCAAAGATTGGCTAGGTATTTTTCCCTAATACACTTCCATCTACTTTCCTGTAAAGTTCTCTTAGTTTTATTGGTTGTAAGGTTTCTTTTTTTTTCAGTATCTTTGTTCATATTTTAAGAAGATATCAGAAGAGTTTACATTGGCTATCATGTTAACTGTAAGTTGAATAGATAGTTTTTAAATGGCACTAAATAAAAAATACTTGGTGATCCAACTTAATCGGTACTGTGAGATATTTCAATCCTTCTCTTTGCAAAGAGGTGCTTCAGTGGGATTTTCCAAGTTTGCTCTTCCTTAGTGAGGGCATAAAGGAAGCTTAGTAGTCAGGTTAGGTGGATGGGGAAAAAGAATTTCAAGTTTTTGAGGGAAATGTGGTAGACATCTCCAAAGTAGTCACATTGCTACTACTACTATTTTCTTCACTTTCAGAACTGTCTGGAGACAGCCATGAACCTCTGACTTGAAAATGGATCCTTCCTTCATTCATTAATTCATCCACCCATCAATTTATTGAGCTCTAGTCTGAAGGTTGACATTAATTAAGGGAATAAGAAAGAGCTCCTCATACTTCCCAAGGTCAATTGAGGGTAAAGGTATTTAAATACCCAATTACAATGCGATGCGACAAGCACCACAGCACACATGGGCATAAGAAAGACAACAGAATAATTGATTCAGCCTCACAGAGAAATTAATTTTGAGTTGATTCCTGAAGTTTGAATCATTCACCAAAGGAGGAAATAACATACACAATGGAAAAGAATTATTTGAAGCATGGTCTGTGAGGGAAATTGAAGTTACAGATGTGTTTGTATGTGTTGAATGGGCAGGGGGTGGTAGACAAAGGCCAGCTTATGAAGAACCTGGCATGTAAGGCTGGAAGATACTCTCTTCCCTGAGGACCCAGGCGGTCAGTGAAGGTGACTTAGTCTACTTGAGCTGTCACAAAAAATGCCATGGACTGGGGGTTTAAACAACATTTATTTTTCATAGTTTTGGGTGCTGGAAGTGTACAATCAGGGTGCCAGCATGGTTGAGTTCTTGGTGAGGTCCCTTTCCATGGATATATCTTTACATGGTCTTTCCTTGGTGTGGAGAAAGATAGGGGGTGGGGAGAGAAAGAGAGTGAGAGAGGGAGAGAGGTCTTGAGTAGTTCCCTCTTCTTATAAGGGTACTAATCCCATCATGGTAGTCCTACCCTCATGAACTTATCTAAACCTAATTACTTCCCAAAGGTCCCATCTCCAAGTACTATCACTTTGAGAGTTAGGGCTAAAATATGTGGATTTTGGAGGGTTATAAACAGTCTATAGCAGAAGGATTTTAGATAGAGAATGACAGGATCAGCTCTGCATTCTGATACACAATAGCAACTTAAAAACACAAATAGAAAACCACTTACAAGCAAAGCAAAACTGTTTTTAGAGTGATTTTAAAATTAAAAATACTTTTTCCCACATTATCTTGTTGGATTTGTTCTTTGAAGCCACTTGTGGTGGATTATTGGCCCCATTTTAAAGATAAGGAAACAGATCAGAAAGGTTACTGACTTGACCAAGGTGGCTCGGCTAGTAGGAGATGGAGTGAAAGACAAAACTTGGGAACCTGGAAGAACACAGCTGAAGTATTTTCCCAACACTTGGCTCTGGGGTTTACCTGGGGCTACTTATTTCTGTCTGCAGTGAGGCCTTAGGAAGCTGCTAATTTACTGGAGATGTAGTAAATGGCAGAGCTGGCAGGTGTAAATCCAGCCCAGTGCTCATCCGCTCTACCAGGATGGTAAGTACTCTAGATTTATGTCCCGTGTGAGTGATGAGTTCTAAAGGAATGGGCTCCTTACAAAATTGCACATAAACAAAATTAGCCTTGAAAATCTCTTAGGAAGGTGCCAAGTTGGAAACCTCAAGCCTTTCAAAAATGTTTTTCAGTGTTAAAACAGAACAGTGTGGATGAAATATTTGGATTCATATTTGAGGGTCTGCTGTTTGAAAATACTTGTTATCTTTTTGAAACAGCAAAATCCCACTTAGTGTGGTGAGATGCTCACACCAGGAGACGCATGAGGGTGGGTGAGAGCCCATCATCCGTTCACTCCAGGGCATGTGTCTACTGAGTGTTAGAATGTGTAGAACTCCTAAAATTGCTCTGTCTCTGCTTTCATTTTTATAGAACCTTAGTGGTCGATTTGGGCGAATTAAATGTGCTTATGATGTGATTTGACTATATGCACAGATGATGCAATGCATTAACCCCTGGACTTTTTCCCACTGCACCTGGAGTTGACCTCAGGATCCATCTCAACTCAGAACACAATCAAGGCAGCTGTAACCAAGTCAATGGGAATTGGCTTCCCTGAACTATGTTGATGTTATTTTTAAAGATATATTTGAAACATTTTGAACAATATCAATTGCTAAGAAAACTTTAATGGACTCTATTATTCTAATTACAGAAGGCAGAGTTGCCTAATCCCTATACCCCTAAATTGAGCCCCTGTGCTTGTGTGAAAGCTGGAGGAGGGTAGGAGCATGCCTGCAGAGGAGCAGAGTGAGAGATGGGCCAGTGTGGCAAAGGCCCAGCTTGCTGGAGGGAAGAGGCTTTGGTTTCCTTTCTCAAGGAGCAGGACTCAGGGAAAGGGGAAGGTGGTGGGGAGTGCACTGACTTTCAGCCCAGATCCCTGCTCTGTCCCTCTGCCAGTTGACTGCCACAGAATTGTCTGAGTGCCTCAGTCCCTCATCTGTAAGGTGGCTGAGAATTCCTCTCCTCCTATAGCTGTGAAGACTAAATGAGTGACAATGGCAGGTCAGAATGAGTCATCACCCTAGGGGATGGTCCCAGGGGACAATGCCTCACCTGATCCAAGGGCCTGCAGCTGAGGTGATTCCTACCGGAGACTTCATCCTCCCCTGCCCTTGGCTCCTGCATCCTTGCAGGGTCCTTCCTGCCGGATGCTTCTCCACACCAATCTGCCTTCAAATAAATCAATAAGTGGACAGATGAGCCAACTTGGGCATTAGAATATTTGCAAAGGGTGGCTCTCAAGACAATGGACGCATGAAATAATCTGTTTCGGCACTGGGTGAATTTGTTCCAACCAAAGGGCCATCACCAGTGTCAAAGACAGTTAGTGTCACACTGCCTCTGTATCTATTTCTTGTTAGCTTTTTAACGTTGAACAGTAAACACATTTCACTGTTTTGCAAACCTCTCCAAAACAAATATTCTGACAGCAATGTTAACCATTTTCTCCCCTCCCTGTAGCTCTTCCCATCACTTTTCTTGTTCACTGGCTTTCGTTCCAAAACTTTTTAAATTTGAGACCCTGGGAACCCGCTCAGTTCAGGAGTAGGAGCTGAGGAAAGTTCTGACAGAAGATTTTTGCTCTTGATCTCCTTTCTCTTCACACAGCTAAAAATAGACATCTCTCCACCCCAGGCTGTCAATTCCCCTGTAATTAGAAAGTCCACCAGGTTCTCACCTGGTGAATCTTCACCCCAGCAGGATGTAAGGAAACAGGTGGTAAAAAGTGGGGGAGGGAGGTAAAGCTGGGGGACCCAGTGAGCCCAAGGTTTGGAGCTAAAAGCTGATGGTCAGGGCAGCCGGGTGGCTCAGCAGTTTAGCTCTGCCTTCAGCCCGGGGCATGATCCTGGAGACCCAGGATCGAATCCCATGTCAGGCTCCCTGCATGGAGCCTGCTTCTCCTTCTGCCTGTGTCTCTGCCTCTCTCTCTTTCTGTCTCTCCTAAATAAATAAAATCTTTAAAAAAATAAATAAATAAAAGCTGATGGTCAGCGAAGGGGGAGGCTCATGCAGGAAGGATGGATTCTTGTTTCTGGAGGACATGGCACTAGGGGGCTGCTACCCTAGCCCAGCATAGTCAGGCATTCGGAGGGGCTGGGCACGTGAGTGAGACTTGGGTCTTCAAGGAGCTCACTGCCTTGTACCAGAGATGAACATATAAACAATCACAAAGTTGTTATGCATACAGGTATTCCTGAAATGATTTTTAAATGTTAATATTGCTTATTTCTAGATAGTGGTAGGAGTTTGACTGACTTATTTTGTTCTTCGTATTTTTTTATTGCTTACTTTTTAAGTAATGAACATGTGCACTTCATAAAAAGTGAGAAACTTATTACTTTAATAAAAATAACAATACTACATAGTGAGGTTTCCAGAAGTCCACTGCAAAATGAAAGCCCTGAGGCTTTAAAGTGAGAGGGGCCCTCTGGTTGAAGACCATTTCTAAACCAGAGTATAATTAGTTAAGTTTTTTTTCTGGACAAGCCTGTTATCTGAGGACACAAAGAGAGTATCACTGGAATGGAGTGTGAGGTGGGAAGAGGGGAGAGGTGGCACTGGAGGGCCAGGCATGGGCCAGGTTAGGAGAGCTTTATGTACCAGGCTTTAGGTGGGCATGTCTGCTCCTCAGTCTGGGGAACGGGTTTACATGATGGCATGAGATGGTATGTCAGGGAGAACTCAAAGCCACAAGAGAAATAAACACAGTGTAATCTTCCTGGGGCATTAATTTTATTTGAACATCCTTGGGGAAGAAGTTGAATAATTCAGTAGCTAAGTAATTTAAAGTATGATTATAGCATTGGGATAAGCCTCTGGCTGGGTCCCAGGCCAGCCCCCTCAGGGGGAGTCTGTTGGCTCTGCTCTACCTTTGGGAGAGTCTCTTGGAAAGTTTGAGGAAACCTGCTATGGTGACAGGAAGTGAAGGAAAGTGTAACCATCCTTGTGTTTTAGGAAGGTCTCTTAGTGGTTGGCATGAAGAGGGAGGGTGAGATTTGAGGCAAGGAAGCCAGTTAGAAGGTCTTCAGGATAGCTTGCTTTAGAGAGGTTGAGAGCGCACCATGGCAGTGGCCATGGGGGTGGGAGGTGCAGGCATCTGGCAGTAGTACTGGCAGGGATCTGGATATTGTCAGAGGAAGAGAAAGGACAGCTGGGAGTCCAGAAGGACCCCCAGGCTTCCACCATTGGTCACTGGGGGATGAGGAAACTATAAACCACAAAGGAGAATTCAGGAGGAGGATGAAGTTATGTTTTGTACACCCAGATGGGTGTAAACCTGAAATCACTCAGGGAGAGGGTTCTGAGGGGGAAGTAAAGATAGACAAAGGAGTGACTGTAGTAATGGCAGCCATAGGATGCTGGTGGAGGGAGACCTAGTGATGAGCAGACCCCTCCACTTACTCCCCAACCACACCACACACCTTACAGGAGGCTAGGGGTCTGAGGCCAATATGGGTTCCCAATCTTCGCTTCCTAGGCAATCTTCCAGGACTACACATCTCCTTGTGTCTTTCTGGCAAATACTCTGTCACCTTTCAGGTCCTCTCTGACAACCTCTCTTGTAAGTGTAAAGGACAATCCCTTCATTATGCTCCCTCCCATACATAAACTTCAACACTACACCTGTAGCCCTTGGCAGAGTGCTCTGGGTCTCCATGACCAACTTCCTCAACCAGACTGTGGGCTCCTGTGCCCAGCTTTGCATGGAATAGGTGCTCAATGAATGCTTTCTGGATGAGTAAATGAATTGTCAAAAAAGAAGAAGAAAGAAGCAGGGAAAGGAATGTTCTAGAGAGAAAAGAAAGAATTCTTGGTCAAGAGCATGAAGTACACCAAAGAACAAAGTTATGTAAGGGCTAAAAAGCACTTGTTTCACTTGGCAGTTGGCAGGTATCCTTGGCAAGAATAACTTCCCTGCCATGGTGGGGGCAGAAACATATGAAAGCATGTTTACATTAAAATGGGAATAGGAGACGCTGAGTGGAGATACCGAGTGCACACATATCCCCTAAGAAGCTCAGAATGGAAGGAGAGAGAGAAAGTAATAATGACAAGTGACATAGATTTGAGGAGAAGACTTGATGGGGGAGGAACGGGTAGAGGGGGAAGAGCTGCCATTGTGAATGAATGACAGCAATCCATTGAGCTGGCAGTGGATGAGACGGAGGACAGAAGAGGAGGTGTTGGCTGTGAACCTGGAGACAGATGCCTCTTCCACTGTGAATAGGAGGTGAAGCAAAGAAGGTACAGGTTTAAGGAGATAGGGAATATTGTGAATGGGAGAAGAAGCTAACATGGACAAGTAGTCCCAAGACACGGTCGAGACTAGAAAATATCGCCAGTCCTCCAATCATCATGGTTATATGAATTCTCTAGCGCTGCTCAGGTACCCATGTGCACCTGGACTGAAGGGTGTTTGTAGGGCAGATGGCACAGAAGACTGAAGGCATGGGGAAAAAATGAAGGAGCCTGATGTGGGGAGAGTTGAAATCTTGACCTGAGTTCTTGAGTGTAGGAAAGGAACAAGAGGAAAGGACACTGGGAGAAGATACAAGTTTCAAAGAACCAAGTATCATTGAGTCAAAAAGCAGGTGTCACAGAAGAAAGAGAGCAGGAAAACTGTTTTTGTTTTTTATACTCCTTCGTATATTGTCAGTTGACATACGCATTGTCCATCGTTAGTTTAGAAGTTGCGGACAATATAATTATTTGCATATCATAAACATACACAGGTCCACACATGGACATATAGATATATCTCAAAAATAAATTGCTCCATCAGTTTTTAAGCACACACTCCATGGACTCTGATTACAATAGCAATGTCACAGTGCCATCATACACTTTAAAAAGATACAAAAAAGCTTAACCTTATCAGCTGAACAAGTAGTTAAGTGAACAGTAAAAGTCAGAGAATTAACTTGAGCAGGTGCTTTATTAAGATGGGAGTTTGTGGGTGTGAGGGAGGGATAATGGAGTTTCTGAGGTGGAGTAAGTTGTGTCACACCCAGGAACTGTGAGACCGGGGTGCTGGAGAGCCACCCAATTGCCTTTGAAAACACAATTGGTGATGTCTGAGTTGAAAGAGGGGCAGCCCGGGTGGCTCAGTGGTTTAGTGCCGCCTTTAGCCCAGGGCATGATCCTGGAGATCCAGGATCGAGTCCTTGGTCAGGCTCCCTGCATGGAGCCTGCTTCTCCCTCTGCCATTCTCTCTCTCTCTCTCTGTCTCTCATGAATAAATAAATAAAATCTTAAAAAAAAAAAAAAAAAGAAAGAAAGAGAAAGGAGGACTTCATCTCAGGTACCCAGAGGCCTCAGGGAATCTGGTCAGTCTGGCAGAAAGCACGTCAAGGAGTGGCTTTAGAATCTCTTCAGTTTTTAGAAGCCGATGTCAATGTGTCCCACTCTCTTCATTAAAACTTCCTGCCTCAAAACAGTGATTTTGGACTCCTATGAGCCTCATTCATTTAGACTTATAAGTTCACTGTTATGCATTGTGATTTAATAGGCATTGTGCTGGATCTCTTTACTCCAAGGCAGGCTCCTGGGTTGGGAGAATCAGAGGGTAGGTGGACAAAATCCTTCAAGGATATTTCATGGAACACCAGCCCTACAGGATGCCTCACCACAAATGGGTTCTGTAGTTAGATGTATTTTGAGGGGGGATGCCTATTTCAGCTCACTCTCAGGGGTGCAGAATGCATATTCTTAATGTGGGAAATTATACTCTTAACACCATTTCTGCCACACCAATAATGTAGTTAATATCACAAATTCTGTGTAAGCCAATATTCAGTATTTCTATGCTTATGGTAAGTGAATCTTGTGTACTGTTGAGCCAAGTAGTGTACTGTAACTGTGTTTCCTTTCTTGTGTGCTCATTAACAGGGATTGTAACAGCTTGCTTTTTAAAATGCCATCCTTCTTCAAAGTAAGTAACCCTCCAATCCCACTTAAATCAATTTGCTCTCTGTACCTGCTGTAAAGTTGCCATCTGGGGCTCTCCTTTTCTACCATCCTAGAATTTACCTTTCTTATTGTCCTGTCTAGAGCCCTGTTTCCTGGGATCCATGTTTTCCTCTTTTTCACTTTTTTTCCACTAAATATCTAGGTGCTCTTTTTTTAAAAAAAAAAAAGATTTTATTTATTTATTCATGAGAGACACAAAGAGACAGAGAGAGAGAGAGAGAGAGAGAGAGAGACACAGGTAGAAGGAGAAGCAAGCTCCATGCAGGGAGCCTGACATGGGATTCGATCCTGGGTCTCCAGGATCATGCCCCGGGCTGAAGGCAGCGCTAAACCACTGAGCCACCCGGGCTGCCCCTCTTTCAACTCAGACATCACCAATTGTGTTTTCAAAGGCAATTGGGTGGCTCTCCAGCACCCTGGTCTCACAGTTCCTGGGTGTGACACAACTTACTCCACCTCAGAAACTCCATTATCCCTCCCTCACACCCACAAACTCCCATCTTAATAAAGCACCTGCTCAAGTTAATTCTCTGACTTTTACTGTTCACTTAACTACTTGTTCAGCTGATAAGGTTAAGCTTTTTTGTATCTTTTTAAAGTGTATGATGGCACTGTGACATTGCTATTGTAATCAGAGTCCATGGAGTGTGCTTAAAAAATGATGGAGCAATTTATTTTTGAGATATATCTATATGTCCATGTGTGGACCTGTGTATGTTTATGATATGCAAATAATTATATTGTCCGCAACTTCTAAACTAACGATGGACAATGCGTATGTCAACTGACAATATACGAAGGAGTATAAAAAACAAAAACAGTTTTCCTGCTCTCTTTCTTCTGTGACACCTGCTTTTTGACTCAATGATACTTGGTTCTTTGAAACTTGTATCTTCTCCCAGTGTCCTTTCCTCTTGTTCCTTTCCTATACTCAAGAACTCAGGTCAAGATTTCAACTCTCCCCACATCAGGCTTTATTTATTCATGAGAGACACAAAGAGACAGAGAGAGAGAGAGAGAGAGACACAGGTAGAAGGAGAAGCAAGCTCCATGCAGGGAGCCTAATATGGGACTCGATCCCGGGTCTCCAGGATCACACCCCCGGCCGAAGGCGGCACTAAACTGCTAAGCCACCAGGGCTGCCCTCTAGGTGCTGTTGAAATGACTGTACCTTGTAGGTCTAAAAATATCTTTATTCTACTCTCATGCTTGAATCTTAGTTTAGTTGGGAATTTAATTCTATATTGAAAAGAAATTTTGCTCAGTACCCTACCACCCAGCAATTACACTACTAGGCATTTACCTCAAAGATACAAATGTAGTGATCCAAAGGAGCACCTGCACCCCAATGTTTATAGCAGAAATGTCCACAATAGCCAAACTATGGAACAATCCTAGATGTCCATCAACAGATGAATGAATAAAGAAGATTGATATATAATATAGAGAGTTATATATTATGGAATACTACTCAGCCATCAAAAGATGAAAGCTTACCATTTGCAATGATGTGGATGGAACTAGAGGGTATTATGCTAAGCAAAATAAGCCAATCAGAGAAAGACAGTTATCATATGATTTCACTCATATGTGGAATTTAAGAAACAAAATGAGGACCATAGGGGAAAGGAAGGAAAAATAAAATAAGACAAAATCTGAGAGGGAGATAAACTGTAAGAGACTTCTAACTCTAGGAAACAAACTGAGGGTTGCTGGACGGGAGGTGGGTGGAGGGATAGGGTAACAGGTGATGGGCATTAAGGAGGGCACGTGATGTAATGAGCTTTGGGTGTTATATGCAACTAGTGAATCACTGAGCTCTACCTCTGAAACTAATGATACAATTATTAATGTTAATTAACTGAATTTAAGTAAAATAAAATTAAAAGAAATTTTGCTCAGAATTTTGTCTTTTAACCTCCCACGTAGTTATTGAGAAATCAATTGTCATTCGTATTTCATGCCTTTTGATGTGACATTTTTTTCTCTATGCAAGAATTTAAGACATTGTCTTGACCCCTGTTGGTCTAAAATTTCATGATGAGGAGCCTAAATGTAGGGTCTTTATTCGTTGGTTGTGTTGGGCAATCAGGGAGCCATTTCAGTTAGGGGACTGATATGTTTCAGGTCATGGAAGATATTTTTGTTACACATGTTGGATGGCTTTCTTCTCTCTGTTTTTTATCTCTTCTCTTTTTCTGGTATGTCTATTAGATAATTGTTGAACTTCTTGGATTATTCCCTACATTTATTTATAGCTTTTATTATTTTTTAATTTTTATTTATTTATGATAGGCACACAGTGAGAGAGAGAGAGAGAGAGAGAGAGAGAGAGAGGCAGAGACATAGGCAGAGGGAGAAAGAAGCAGGCTCCATGCACCGGGATCCCGACGTGGCATTCAATCCCGGGTCTTCAGGATCGCGCCCTGGGCCAAAGGCAGGCGCTAAACCGCTGCACCACCCAGGGATCCCTATAGCTTTTAATCTTTCCTTTTTAGTTTCTTTGTTTTGGAAGACCTCTTTGACTTTGTCTTCCTTTGATTCTATTTACATTTTCAATTTTTGCTATCATATGTTAATTTTCCAAGAATTCTTTCTGTTCTTTCATTGTTCTCTTTTTTTATTTTTTATACTAAATTTATTTTTTATTGGTGTTCAATTTACCAACATACAGAATAACACCCAATGCTTATCCCGTCAAGTGTCCCCCTTAGTGCCCGTCACCCACTCACCCCCACCCCCCTGCCCTCCTCCCCTTCCACCACCCCTAGTTCGTTTCCCAGAGTTAGGAGTCTTTATGTTCTGTCTCCCTTTCTGATATTTCCCACACATTTCTTCTCCCTTCCCTTATATTCCCTTTCACTATTATTTATATTCCCCAAATGAATGAGAACATACACTGTTTGTCCTTCTTTGATTGACTTACTTCACTCAGCATAATACCCTCCAGTTCCATCCACGTTGAAGCAAATGGTGGGTATTTGTCGTTTCTAATGGCTGAGGAATATTCCATTGTATACATAAGCCACATCTTCTTTATCCATTCGTCTTTCGATGGACACCGAGGCTCCTTCCACAGTTTGGCTATTGTGGACATTGCTGCTAGAAACATCGGGGTGCAGGTGTCCCGGTGTTTCATTGCATCTGTACCTTTGAGGTAAATCCCCAGCAGTGCAATTGCTGGGTCGTAGGGCAGGTCTATTTTTAACTCTTTGAGGAACCTGCACACAGTTTTCCAGAGTGGCTGCACCAGTTCACATTCCCACCAACAGTGTAAGAGGGTTCCCCTTTTCTCCACATCCTCTCCAACATTTGTGGTTTCCTGCCTTGTTAATGTTCCCCATTCTCACTGGTGTGAGGTGGTATCTCATTGTGGTTTTGATTTGTATTTCCCTGATGGCAAGTGATGCAGAGCATTTTCTCATGTGCGTGTTGGCCATGTCTGTGCCTTCCTCTGTGAGATTTCTCTTCATGTCTTTTGCCCATTTCATGATTGGATTGTTTGTTTCTTTGCTGTTGAGTTTAAGAAGTTCTTTATAGATCTTGGAAACTAGCCCTTTATCTGATAGGTCATTTGCAAATATCTTCTCCCATTCTGTAGGTTGTCTTTGAGTTTTGTTGATGGTATCCTTTGCTGTGCAAAAGCTTCTTATCTTGATGAAGTCCCAATAGTTCATTTTTGCTTTTGTTTCTCTTGCTTTCATGGATGTATCTTGCAAGAAGTTATGTGGCCAAGTTCAGAAAGGGTGTTGCCTGTGTTCTCCTCTAGGATTTTGATGGAATCTTGTCTCACATTTAGATCTTTCATACATTTTGAGTTTATCTTGTGTATGGTGCAAGAGAGTGGTCTAGTTTCATTCTTCTGCATGTGGATGTCCAATTTTCCCAGCACCATTTATTGAAGAGACTGTCTTTCTTCCAGTGGATAGTCTTTCCTCCTTTATCGAATATTAGTTGACCATAAAGTTCAGGGTCCACTTCTGGGTTCTCTATTCTGTTCCATTGATCTATGTGTCTGTTTTGTGCCAGTACCACACTGTCTTGATGACCATGTTCTTTTTTTTTTTTAAAGATATTTATTTATTTATTTATTTATTTATTTATTTATTTATGATAGACATACAGAGAGAGAGAGAGAGAGAGAGAGAGAGGCAGAGACACAGGAGGAGGGAAAAGCAGGCTCCATGCAGGAGCCTGACGTGGGACTCGATCCCAGGTCTCCAGGATCACGCCCTGGGCTGCAGGCGGCGCTAAACTGCTGCGCCACCTGGGGCTGCCCTCATTGTTCTTTTCTTTAATGGAATCCTATATTTGTTCCATAGATACAATACTTTCTCATATTAATTAAAAGATATTAACAGAGGTTTTTGGAAATTCTATTCTTTCCAACATTGTTTCCTCTGGGTTCTTTTTTCCACAACTGTTCATTTTGGTTGCAGTTTTTTAGCATATCTCATGGTTGTCATTCATGTTTAAGAGCAAGATCTTAAAAATAGAAGCACTCGTGTGTGTGTGTGTTATGTGTGTGTGTGTGTGTGTGTGTGTGTGTGTGTGTGTGTATTGAGGGAAGACGACTTCTTACATAGTTTCCCTGTAGAGTTATCAAGCACCAAGCAGGATATAGGTCTTTCTTTTTGGTGAGAAGATAAGAGAATTCAATTTCTTCAGAAAAGTCTATCTCCTCCTGGAATCTCTGTCTCTGTCTCTCTACTTCTACCTGTACCATCTCTATCTCTACCTCTATCTTTGTCTCTATCTGACTGCTGTCATTTTCAAAGTTGGATGGCAATAGGGAGCTGGGAGGGGGTGTTCTCACTATTCAAAATGTAGTATTTAATTTCTGTTTTTAACCCTGAGATTCAACTCTGCTTTTGTTTTGCTTAGTATTCCTGCACTTGTATCTGAAGCTTTTCCAGTTCAGTATAATTAGAGGACCAACCTCTGCTCTGCCATCTGGGCAGGATGGAGAGTCATGTGGCTATCCAGGGTTGCAAAGAAGAAGACCTGGGAGCCTAACAGTTCCACATGTTGACTTCAGCCAACTGATATCTCTTTTTTTCAGCCCTGCCTCACCTTCTGTTTCTGAGGTAGCTGTTGCTTCCCATTGCCAAGACTTCTGGGGTCCTTGCAGGGAAAGCCACAGATGTGAGAGCCCCTCTGCCCCCTGTAGAGTACAGCTTTCTTAACTCTGCTACATCAGTTACTGTGCCTCTATTTCCTTTTATTCTTGAAAAGGGGAGCTGAAAGGTCTCTGTGAGGCACCCTGAACATGGATGATGGCTCTGCTCTTTCTGTGCTCAGTTTGGGAGTAGGGATCTCAACCAAGGTTCTTAAGCCAGTGACACCATGTTTATCTCCTGCAGGCATCAATGTACTCAGGCTTCTACTGAAGCTCTGACCATCCTAGGGCACTGCAGGAACTGGAACTCAGGTCCTGTTGCTAAAGATACTCACTCAGTCCATCCTCAGTCTCACCCAAGGGTCTGAGGAGCCTATCCTTCTCTTTTTATTGGTCACCACTTCTTGAACTCAATCTCAGTTGAAGTTTATCATCCAGGTGTTTGACATTAACCTCTGAAACATAATAATATTATATAATATTATTATTAATAATAATATAATGGCTAATTAATAAGTAACATAACAGCAACAACATTGACATAACCCCATCGTGGGTCCTTGGAGTCAAGGTTTGGAACTAGGTTAGCCAACTTCTTATTTGGGGGCTGGGAAACACCCCAATACTTTTGAGCCTCCTATAGCAATGAGAATAAAAAGCACGTTAACATCTCAGTACATATTTAACCATACTTTGCAGCTGGAAAATCTGGTTATATTTAACCATGGCTTTTCCAACCTTACTTGGCAACAGAATACCTTTCCCCCTTAATGTTTATTAACACCTGTATCAGTTGGAGCCCACAGGAGACAGTTGGCACGCTCAAATGGAGATAATATAAAGGAGCTTAATTTAGAAAGGGACCAGATACAAAAGTATGGGCAGGCTGTAATGGGCAAGATGTGAACTGAGGCCAGCAGCAATGGAGTTGCTCCTACCCCATCCTGAAGGGCAAGGAAGGAACAGGGGTAATTTGGCAGGATCACATTGGTCAACCTTGTCAGTATCTGTCCGGAGTTCCCTGCTCTGTATCTTGACCGTGCCTGTGCTTTACATCTGCTGTCTGGTGGGGTTGAGAACTAGCTGATGCTGGGCCTCTGCAGCCCCAATTTTGGGCTTCATCCTTACCACATCTGCCCCTTGACACCTGAAGGAGGTGAGGAACTTCAACACTGCCATGGGGTCTCTGTTTCTCCTAGCATTATCTTAACAATATGTTCATAAATTTCTAGGGTAGAAGGAGGAGGAGTGAGGGGTTTGATGTCTGATGCCCACTCCCAGACAACTAGGATCCCAGGACAGAGCTCGGCCTAAGGTTTAGTGTCCAAAAGCCTGGCTAGGGCACTGGAGTGGGAGTCACTTGTCTAGAATCTCAGGCCTCTGGAACCAAGGTTGATGCCTATAGGAAGCACATCCTTACCAGCAGGCAAGTGGTCAACCTGGAGAGATGAGGCAGCGAGGGGTGCCCTGGATATAAAGCAACGGGGCAGAAAGCAGGACAGCTATACTGGAAGTGGGCAGGAGAACATGGAGCAGGAGCAGCTCTCTGGGCTGGAGTTCCTGGTTGCAGTGGCCTTTGATGTGTTCTTTGATCAGCACGTGGGCAGCAGAGGCACTCAGGCTGCTAGGATAAAGGGCACTGATGCTCATTGTCATGAGGTTTCCCACGTCTGCAAGCAGTTCTCTCTCCTTACCTCTACCTCATTCTCTCTGCTCTTCTCCTTTCTGTTCATTTCCCCTTCTCCTGTTTAGTTCCCCACCTCTGCCTCTATCTTCTCCCGAATCTTGTAATCTCTTTTTTTTTTTTTCTGTGTTTCAGTGTCTTCTCTTTTTGTGATACAATTTTTGTGTTAGGCTGTGCTATCTATATATTTTAAATCCCAGAGGTGTATCTGCTAATTGTATTTTTAGGGAAATAATTATGCAAGTTAAGATGATTAGATAATGAAAGTGTTCTCTGGGGCTGGCCTCTTTACAAAATGATGATGGGATGGTGATGGGAATGGGGATCATTTCTACTTAAACTAGCACTACGGCACAGCTTTTACCAGAACGCTTTAGAAACATCTGGGATGTAATCAGATCCAGAGGGCCAGCTCTGGGAGCTGCATCCTGGGAACAAGAGTGGATATTTGTGGCCTCCCAGGAAGGCAATGATCAGGAAGCTCTATGATATGGCTTGGGGCTTACAACTCCATGAAATTCCTATATCCATGTGAAGACACTGGAGTTTTGAAGACACTGGAGTTTCTGAAATGTGTACACTTGTGCCTGTGTGTGTGCATGCACCCACACTCACACACGCACACACACACACACACACACACACACAGGCATGATTATGGCTTCTCTCAGGCAGAGGGTTTTGCAGATACTAAATTGCTGAAACACATCAACTCTGGAATTGCTTCATTGCACACTAATGGTGGCCGTAAGCTTCCTGCTCACTCACTCTTGACATATAAAAAATGTTCATAAGACGCAGGCCTCCTTCTCTGGGTCTACTCAGGATCCAGCACTGGGTACCTTGCGGGACCCTCCTGGCACTCCTGGACCATCACAGGTGCCTGCCTTCCTTTGCACCCAGCAATGTGTCAACCTCCCTAGGCAGGAAGAGATGGAGTACATTTAATCTAAGGTCAGTGGGCACTGGAAGAGGTGGTGGTGAGGAGGAGGGCCTGAGCTGGGAGGGGGACAGAGGAAAGAAGTTTTGATAGTGTAGGGTGTGTAGGGGAGGAAAAAGGGGAACAAGGAAAGCGTGCTTCCTGCTAGGGAATGGAAAGTCTGGAAAGAGTAATTGCAGAGGAGAATGGAAGGGCAAGGGAGATGAATTCTGGGGGGCCTGCCATTTTGCAAAGGGAGAATTCAATGCTCAGGAGGTTAAATTACATGCCTGAGTCACATGGTCAGCAAATAGGGGGCAGGGATGCAAATTCAAGTTTCAAGGTCTTCACACTGGTCCATTGTCCTCACACTGGTCCACCCTGCCCAGGGAATAGGAGTTATATTAACAGATTAATAGGATTAATAGGAGTTATATATAACAGATAGGAATATCTGTTATAGAGTTAAACCACTGCTCTCCATGACTTCAAGAAAGGAGACTGTAAAGACCCTTTGACAGGAAGTACCCACTGAAATACACACTGTCACTAGGAATTTGTGATCCATCCCAGCCTTTAACCACAAGAGAAGGGCATTCCTTTCCAGAATTAACTAGAAGTTCTCTCACTAAACCTTAAGCCCTTCTGCACTGTCCACCTTCCCATAACCCATACCCTGCCCCTGTTGTCCCACAGCCATCTTACACTTGGAGTCAGTGCTCTTCATTGTTTTTCACAGGTAGGAGAGGAAGTGAGTGGTTTTACACCCAGTGTGACAGACAGACATATTGCCAAAGACACAGTAGAAGGAGGAAGTATCTCAGATAACAGATTCCTATTCTTATGACTTATTTTGTTCCTCTGACTTATTTTTAATTTGTCAGGTACAAGCACAGAACAGCCTTAATCCAGGGGTGTTCTGATTTCAGAGCCTCCTCCTCTGCAGCCTCCAGTAAGGAAAAACATGGAGCTGAATTCTTCCATAAAATTCTGCCCCTGGGTCCTGACCTCTCACCCACCTTTGTAGCATTCCTGGTGGGGGTCCCAGAGCCCCTACCACATTCACTGCAGGCAGGATTGCCAGGTTCAGCAAATGAAAATATGCAATGCTCCATTAAATATGAATTTCAGATAAAAACTAGATACATATTTAGTTTAAGTGTGTCCCATGCAATATTTAGGACACACTTACACTATGGAAGCATTTGTTCTTATCTAAAAAGATTTTATTTGGAAGGTGTATAGCTGGGGATGCTATTAGCCTGATTTCACCTGATTGGGTCCAGCTAAACCAGAGTTAGAAGCCAAGCACCCCAAGCCCTAGGACGAGTTTTGTAACACCATACCATTTCCTTTGGGAGCTGCCTTTTCTTCTCAGACCTCCTAGTCTAGACTGAAGCACTGTGTCTGCAATATCAAGTTCATGGAAACAAATGCACAGCTGAATTTTCATAGACTTCTTTTTCTCAGTGTCAGTGAGTATTTTTTTCTGACTTGTAAAATAATGCATGTGCATTGTTAAAAATTAGAGATTAAAAAAAGACAAGAATTAACAAATACTGGTAAGGATGTAGAGAAAAGGGAACCCTGGTGCACTGTTGGTGGGAATGTAAACCTGGCACAGCTACTCTGGAGGTTCCTCAAAAAATTAAAAATAGAAATACCATATGATCTAATAATTCCACCATCAGGTATTTACTCAAAGAAAACAAAAACATTAATTAAAAAATATATAGATACCATATTTATTGCAGCACTATTTACAATACCCAAGAAGTGTAAGCACCCTACATGTCCATCCATACATGAATGGATAAAGAAGATGTAGTATATACGTATACGACGGACTATTACTCAGCCGTAAAAAAGAATGAAATCTTGCCATTTGTGACAACATGGTTGGACCTAGAGGGTATTATGCTAAGTAAAATAAGTCAGACAGAGAAAGACAAATACCATATGATTTCACTTACATATGGAATCTAAAAGCCAAAACAAATAAACAAAAAATTGAATAGACTCTTAAATACAGAGAACAAACCAGTGGTTGCCTAAGGGGAAGTGAGTGGGGGGTGGGATTTGCAAAATAGATAAAAGAGATTAAGAGATACAAAATTCCAATTATAGAATAAATAAATCATAGAGCTGGAAAGTATGGCACAGGGAATATAGTCAATAATATTGTGATAACGCTGTATGGTGACAGATGGTGACTACACTTATCATGGTGAGCACTGAGTAATGTATAGAATTATCACATCACTATGTTGTACATTTGAAACTAATACAACATTGCGTGTCAATTATACTTCAATAATAACAATTGTGGAAATTATAAACCAATTAAAAGAAAAATAGACATTCAGTTTAATTGTAGCAGATAGACTGTAGAGCGAGACTGCCTAAGCTCAAATTCCAGCACTTAATAGCTGTGTGGTTTTAGGCAATTTCCTTAACCTCTCAGTGTTTCAGTTTTTCAATCAGTAAAATGCAGGTAATAATAGTGATTTAAGTGGATTTTTGAGAGCTAAACATGTTTGTATGTGTTCAGGTGCTTTCAAAAGTACCTGGTACGTAAGTAAGCCCCGTATAAGGACTTGATAAAGTAAAATTTAAAAAATTGTCAGCCAGAGGTAAGTATTATTGATGCTTTTTCTATGCATTTATATATGCATTCTATTGTGCAGGTTTGTAACACAGGTTTCTATATTGTGGCAAATTACATTTTCCAACTTTGGTCATACCAATTCTGCTTGGCATGCCCTTCTATAATGTGGTCTGGACACTTCTCCATCAAGACGTGGAATGAACTCCTCTCCCCTTGAATCTGGGCTGCCTTTAACTGGGTCAATAGGATGTGGTAGAAATGGTATGCTGGTACTTCCAAGGCCAGGTGACAGGAATTTATTATGGTTTCTGCTTCCCTTCTCTGACACACTCACCCTTGGGTTTTTCCTCTCACAACTCACCCCTATGTTGGGGTAGTCCAAGGCACATGGAGAGCCCTCCTGTGGGTGTTCTGCTCAGTGCCCCAGCTAACTAGTCTGCTGGCAGCCAGCTTCACCTAACAGCCTGTTGGGTAGGTCAGCCTACCTGAGCCTTCAGTGACTGCAGCACCAGCTGCCACCTGCCTGCAGCTGCATGAGAGACCCTGGAGCAAGAGCCACACAACCACGCCCAGTCAACCCACAAAGATGTAAGGGATAATCATCAATTACTATGTTATTATCAAACAATTATTTTTTGGAGCCACTAAAGTTATGAGATGGTTTGTTATGCAGTGATAGAGCTGGAAATATATTGAAGGAAAATAATCAGGAACCTAATTTTAAATATGGGCAAAGGGTCTTCTGTTCACAGTTTCACAATTACTTTCACACAATTACTTTCAAGAAAAGGACATTTTCAAATAAGCTGCCCTGACTGAGCAAATATATTCCATTCTCTTTGGACAAGTTAATGACCAGCCAGGCTTGAGCCCTAAGTCATTCATGCTTGAAGGCAACTTAGAGATCAACTATAGTTCCTTGTCCATTTGTTGGTTTGACAGATGAGAATCAGGGAGTGGAAATGACTTGCTCAAGGCCACCTGGGTATATACAACAGAACCTGGGCTAGGGCCCAGCTCTCCTGACTCCTAGCTTAATTTTTTTTTAATTGCAGCATGCTACTTATTTATAATGATGGTTAGGGGCAGGGTAGAATTGGGGGTTTATTAAGGCCTGACAAAGATGATGAAAGGGTCTGGAGTCCTGAAGTCATTTGGGCTCCTTCACAGCTATATTTAGCTCCATGCTTCTGGAGTGAACATAGCTTCATTAAAAGGTGCCTTTCATGCTGTCTGGTGAGGAACATGTGAACTATGGTGTGTCAGGATCAAGTCTGTGGAGAAAAGGAGGGGATGGTGGTTGTGCTGAAGGTCAGGAGGAGTAACAGGCCTCAGGACATGCTGTTGTCCTGGGATCAAACGGGTCTGGCAAGGGTGGAGCCTGTGGTGAGTATGGTTGCTGGCCTGGCCTGTGTCAGTGGGACAGCTGCCCCTGAGGCCTCCTGCTCACCACCATTCCACATGAATGGTTCAGATTCAAAGAATAGCAGAACTTGGCAGATAAGGAGGCAGTCGTCCTCATTCCAGGAGGAAGAAGACATCAGAGAGAGGTGCTCAATGAGGAGACAATGTCAAGATGTTTGTGATGAGTTGGACTATGTTACCCACAATTTGCATGCTGAAGTCTTAACTCCCAATGCCTCAGAATGTGGCCTTATTTGGAAATAGGGTTGTTGCAGATTTAGTTAGCTAAGATGAGGTCATACTGGAGTAGGGTGGGCCTCTAATCCAATATGATTTGTACCTTTATAAAAATGGACCAAATCTTTGGACACAGACACACATATAGGAGGAAACCACATGAAGATGGAGTGGGAGGTTGGGGTGATGCTTCTATAAGACAATGAACGCTGAATATTGCTAGCAAATCACTAGAAGCTGAGGGAGAGGCATGGAATAGATTCTACTTCAGAGCCCTCGGGAGGAACCAACCTTGCCCACACCTTGATCTTAGACTTGTAGCTTCCAGGACTGTGAGACAGTAACTTTCTGTTATTTAAGCCACCTGGTTTATGGTACTTTGCTATGGCAACCCTGGGAAATGAATACAATGTTATATAGGTCAAACATAGAGTTTTGAGATGAAAAAATAAGATGAAAGGGGCCCGAGAGTAATTGGTTGGAGGAAGGAAGGATGGGTAGGGGTGACCTTGGCTTATGGCAAACTCCAGTGGGAAATTCACAATGCAGGCCCCAGGGATTCTGGAACAAAGTCGTGCCATCTGCACTGGAGAATTATGCACCCTTTGAGAAATAGCTCTTGGCATGTTACTGGATCCTGGTAGAGACAGAGCACTTAGCCATAACCATCAAGTGACAATGCATCTGGAACTGTCTATTATGAGCTGGGTTCTGTCAAACCTGCCAAGTTATGAAGTCAGACAGGTCCGTCAGGCATCCATTGTGGTATGGAAATAGTACATCTGGGGTTGAATCTGGGCAGGGCCAAAGGGCATGAGTAATGTGCAGGAATAAGCAGCCCAGACCTCCTTGTCACTCACCCAGTTGAACCAATGTCCTTTTCTGATTTGTGCTTATAGCCATATAGGAAAATCCCATATGTCCAGCTAGAAAAGAAAGAAAAAGCCTGAGCTTGGTTTACAGATGGATTAACTCAGTACATATGTGCAAGTCAAAAGTGGACACCAGCTGTGTTGTCCCCACACTTAGGGGTGGCCTTAATAGGCAGTAGAGAAAGAAAGTGTTCCCAAGGGTAGAGCTATAAGTGATACACCTGATTATTTTCTTTGTAGGGAAGGAAAAGTGGCCCAAGCTGAATGGCCAATGGTCTGGTCCAGGGTCAGAATGCAAAAGGAATAGGGGGCCATAAACAAGGAAGTGTGGAGTAGAGGCATGTGGTGGACATATGGGCATAAACTGTGAAGATTTTTGTACTTCACTCACCAGTAAGTGTATTTGCATTAACTCTCACCAGCAAGCATCCATCATCAGCTGGAAAACCAGGTAGGTCTAAGGACTTGTTCTGTTGACATTATCCAACCTTCATCATCAGTCACCCCAGACTGGCATATAATGGGCTCACAAGTAGAGTAGTTACAGTGTCAGAAAGGAAGAATCTGTGGTCCCAGCAGCATGGACTTTCACTTACCAAGGCTGACTTAGTCACTGCAAATTCTGAATGTCTAAACTGTTATCACAGAAATCAATTCACTTAGGCACTATTCCTCAAGGAAACCAATGGGCCACTTAGTGGCAAGTTAACTATATTGGCCCCCTTCCATCCTGAAAGTGTCATAAGCATACTTTTTCTGGGGCTGGGTTTGCCTTTCTTGCCCACAAAACCTCAGCTTGCATCACTATCTAGGCTCTTGCAGAATGCCTGATCCTGAGGTATGGAATCCTACACAGCGCAGCATTTCATCAGAGGATCCACTTCAAATTAAAGAAGGTGTTGGAGTGGGACCAAGACTAGAGGATACAATGGTCTTATCAAATACTGCATCACTCAGAGGCAGTCATGCTAATGGAATGATGGAACAAATGTCTGTAGGCACAATGGAAGCCCTAGCTTAGAGGGAACATTCAGAAGGGATTGGGTCATCATTCAGGATGCAGTATTTACTAAATCAGTAACCCTTATATGATGCTCTATATCCCACAAGAAAGACGCAGTTTTCTAGGAATGAAGGAGTAGAAGTAAGGGCAGCCCCATTAACCATCATGACCCACGAGGAGATATTATATGCCCTGTCCCTGCAACTTTGGCTTCTGCAGGGTTGGAGGTTCAGATTGCTGAAGGGTGTATACTTGCCAGGCATCACAACAAGTGCACCATTGAACAAGTTATAGAATGTTGCCAAAGCACTTCGGACTCACTGTGCCCAGAGACAATGAGCAAGGAGAGGAGCCATTATACTTACAGGGCCAAATGACAGTGAGCAACAAGAAGATGCCTATCTACTTTTACACAATTATGATAGGAAAGAATCTGGGTGTTATAGACGAATGTGTTCCTCCCAAGTTTCTGTTTTGAAGCCCTAACCTCCCATGTAGCTATATTTGGAGATGAGCCCTCCAAAGAAGGCTAAAAGAGGTCATAAGAACGGGGTTCTGATCCCATAGGATTAGTGTCCATATAAGAAAAGATATCGGAGAGCTCTCTCTCTCTTTGTGAACATGAGCTAAGAAAAGGCCATGTGAACACACAACAAGAAGACAGCTGCTGACAACCCAAGGGGAAAGCTCCTGTCAGACACCAGCCCTGTTGGTACCTTGATCTTAGACTTACAGTTTTCAGAACTGTGAGAAAATTAATTTATGTTTTTTTTAAGCCACCCAATCTGGTGTTATGTTAGATCAGCCTGAGCAAACACTTCAGGTGATCTACCTGGGTCTCTCCTGAAGCTCCATTTCCTCATCTTAAGTATGAATGAACATATGCAATTGCCCTACCCTGAGATAAATGACTATCATGGGCTCTTAACCCTCAGGAATGGAAGTTTGGGTTACACCACCTGGAAAGGCACCAAGACCTGCCAAAGTCTTGGCGAAGCATAGCTGAAGTTGAGAAAAATTTAAAAGGGTAGTGGAAAGGAAATTAGCTGCGGCCTCATGGTCAATTGCAAAGATAGAACAATAGTCCCAGAGATGGGGCACCAACTTCCCTCTTCTGATTCCCCCTCAGGAAGAAAAGTCCACTGGAGCCTTTTAAGGGATGCTGCCCAAATCAGTATGAAGTAAATTTGTTTGGTGCAAGAGGTGGACTGTAGTGTAGAGGTGGACTGAATCCCCAACTACAGGAAGCACAGATGACCAAGGATGCCAATTGCTGTGCTATAAAATCTACCATCACATTATACTGAGGACCCACTTCCCATGAGCCACTTCCAGTCAATGAATGAGTGTGGTAGCTATGGTAAAGAAGGTCAATTCTTGGATGACACAGAACTGTCTGATGACTGCCATTGACTTGAGGGCTCGTGAACTTTCTTAAGACTGTATCATCCTTAGGATGCTTCTACCTTCTATTCCTCTGGGCTTCCTTTAGGGTTAAACTGGCATCATGGTTTGACTGTTCTTCCAGCCTTCCCAGAGTCCCCTCCCATTTTCTCGTATAGATATTTCCCATAAAAAAATTCTTGCAAGTTTAATCTTCTCTTGGCATCTTCTTCCCAGAGGGCCCAGAAAAAGCAGTTCATTTAACCTTTGCTCATACCTCTGTAAATAGACATTTTATTAAACATCTCTTCAAACATCCCAGCTAAGGGTGACATCTGTTTTCTGCTAGGACCTTGACTGATATAGATTGTTATAGACCATAAATACCATAGCGTTTCAGAGAAGAGAAATTAGATGGTGTGGTGAGAATAAGCAGCAAAGGAGAAGTAGATTCTGAAATATGGGATCAATCTGGGATTAGAGATGGGCATTCCACACAGGGGTATGAGTGTGTGTGTGTGTGTGTGTGTGTGTGTGTGTGTGCATGCCCAGCATAAACAAAGGTATTGGGGCAGAAACAAGAACCTATGACATGATTTCTCCAAGAGTCCACACTTTTCCCCAAGGATCTCCAACTTTCCTAAGAGAAGGAAATCCATTAAAATGCTCATTTCTCCATTTTCGTTGCCTGGAATCCCTGAGGAAGCTTCATCATTTCCCCCTCTCTCACCTCACTGCATGTCTTTCTGTGTGTATCTAGAATTCTTGTTCAACAAGTGCAGAAGCAGTGGCCAAGGCCAGATGGAAGTCCAAGAGAGCACATGAAAAGCAGGGAAAGGAACAGAAGAAGAATGAGTGCCTTGAAGTTCTGGGGTCAGAGGCTCAGAGTATTGGGACTGAAATGGAACTGAAAAGCTCCATTTCTTAGGAGCCAAAGAGCCTAGCAGTTTCCTTTAGAATTCAGAGGGTGAGGAAAGGTGAGTTTGACCAGAGACACAGAAACCAGAAAGCTAGAGAAAACAGATATTTGGACAGAAACTTCTATAGTTTAGCTATCTTTAATCCACAATTTCTTACTAAGGTGGGGGAAACTGTATTCTGTTCATTCATTCATTTAGCACATATTTGTGGAGTACCTACCACATGCTAGGAACTATTCAAGGCAGTGGGGATACACTATTAAATAAGACAGATGAAAAATCCCTCTCCTGATGGAGTTTGCATCCTAGTCGGGGGAGGCAGACAAATAAGTAAACCAGTAAGGAAAATAACATGTCAGAGGGTGGTAAGTCCTACAGAGTAAAGCAAATCTGGAAGGGGAATACATTGTGATTGGGCAGCCAGGGAAGGCCTTGCAGACCAGGCAGCAAAGAGCAGAGCATTTAAAGGAGGGGAAGGAGCAAGCCCTGTGGATTCCTTGCAGAGTGGTTCATGCGGTGGAAATAGTGAGTGCAAAGACCTGAAGGCAGGGCTGTGCTTGGTGTTCTCATTAACATCCGTCTACTTAGTATCTCTGTAGTTGTCCTCTTGTACACAGTTGGGCTGTTATGTGTAATCTCTGAGTTCTAGGGGTTTTCATTTCCAGATTGCATTAATTTCATCTAACTGTAGCATCTCAGAGGCACCAGTAGTGTGACAAAAAGTTCTCATGATGGCATCAAGCCTGAAGTCCATAATCTCATGATCTGCATCAGGCTCAGAAGCAGATAAGGCTCCTTAAGTATAACTCCTCTCGTGTCATCTCTCTTGATTCAGAGACTCTGAACCACTAAAAGACAAGTAGTACCCTGGTTTTTGAAATTAAAAAAAGTTGAGTCCTGGTTCAGTTACAGGTGGCATGGCGCTGAATAGTTACTCATTCTCTCCCAGTCTCTGTTTCTTCATCCATAGATGAGATGATGGCAACACCTATCACACAGGTCAAGGAGGAAATAAAATAAGACTGTGCATCTTAAGGTGTTTGTGAACAGCTGGCTTTTCTATAGCACAGATACACTCACTGGACCATTACTCTATTTCTTAGTATTTTAGTTATTATTTGTGTGTAACAAACTGTGCCAAAAATTGTGGCTTAAAACAACAATCAATTATTTGCTCACAGTTCTGAAATGAGAGCTGGGCTTAGCTGGGTGGTTCTTCTACTGGTCTGGTGGCGGCTCGCTGTTGTGGTTACGGGCCCCATCCCTAGCTCAACGGGGGCTGGATTTCTCAATGTGGACTCACTCTCATGCCTCAGCTGGAGCTTTTAACTGGTGTCTGGTTCTCCTCTGCATAGTTTCTCCCTTCTTAACAGGAAAATCCATTTTTCTTTCACATGATAACAGCCATTTTTCAAAAGTGTGAAAGCTGCAGTTGTTAAGCCTTTGGAGGCCTGGGCTCAGTAGTCTCACACCATCACTTTTGTCACACTTGAGTGGCCAAAGCCAGTCACAAAGCCAGCGAGATTCAAGGGATGGATAAAGAGGTTTCACCTTTAATGAAAGGAGCTGCCAAGTCACATTGCAAAGGTGTGCAACACAGATGGAAGAAATGGGCCTTCTTTAGAAACAAGATACTGTCGAAGGGTTGCAGGGTTCTTGTCTCATAGAGTCATGAATTTGCAGGCACAAAAGAATGAAGTGAAGTGAAAGTTTATTCAGTGAAGGTGAGAACAGAAAGGAAAGAAAAGAGCTGTCTAGAGTGAGAGGGGTCTCGAGTGGCTTGCCACAGGACTTTTATGGTTGGTCTTTTACATAAAATTGATCAGGGAATTGGTAAATATGATGTCAATAACATGTATGACAAACATGATGGATTTGCAAGTATCATGAGACTATCCTGTCTGTATTTTGAACAAATATGGTAGATTTGTTACCTTCCCTTCTCTTTGGTTAATATATTTTTTAAAAAAGATTTTATTTATTTATTCATGAGAGACACACACACACAGAGGCAGAAACATAGGCAGAGGGAGAAGTAGGCTCCATGCAGGGAGCCTGATGCGGGACTCGATCCCAGGACTCCAGGATTAAGCCTTGGGCCGAAGGCAGATGCCCAACCGCTGAGCCACCCAGACGTCACTCGGGTTAATATCTTATCTATAACATTTCTTCACATGTGGGATTTCTGTGGGCCTGGTTACATAGCCCTCTGCATGAGCCTAGTTACGTAACCCCTACTTGTCCCTCCTTACCTAGCCTCACCTGTCCCCTACTCAATACTATAGTCTTATCTTCTGGCTTCAGCAAATCACTCCCTGTAACATGCAAAATACACTCATCCTTCTCAGGACCCCCAAAAGTTTTATTATGCCATTGAACTTGAAGTCCATTATCTTACAGTCTGCATCAGGTTATCCCGCAGATGAGATATCTCAAGTGTGGCTCTCCCGGTGCAGCTTCTCTTAATCCAGCAACCTTGAACTCAGAAGACAAGTGCTCTGCCCCCACACCCTTAAAATGCAGTGGTAAGAAAGGAGCTGGATAGACCTGATGGATACTTTCATTTAAAATGGAGAAGGTGGCAACCACAAAACAGTCACTGTCCACAAGACTTATGAAGTCTAGCTGGTCACATGATGGCTTCTCTATGTGGGTAAGAGAACATTCCTTGATTAGGGCCTAATTCTCCTCCCTGAGAGGGTTACCTATTCGGTTGTTCTCTGCGGCTTTTAGATTTTCCCCATGGGTTCTTGGCTCTACTCTGTGGCATGTTTTTTTCTTTTCCATAGGAAATTATCCATGTTTATAGCTAAGTACCTTCTCAGCCTGATTCCTGCTTGTAGCAAGTGGACATCCAAGTTCCTTTTTATTTTGAATTATCTCTTTCACTTGTAGTCTGATCTTGTAGTGCTTTCACTGACAAAACTCTCTGAAAAAATTTTTAGGGTTTTCTACGAATCTTATCAGGATTCGCTCCATAACCCCCATACTTCATCATAATTCTTTTTGACATAGACCTCAAACTACTGAGGGACAGTGCCCTCAAAATTCTCAGACTCCCTTTCTGTTCAGCTGAGAGGGTCTGCAGGCAACTGCCTTTCAGAGGTCTTATAGACATGTCCTTGACTTGATCTTTGTGTTGAGGTTATTGTATACTTGAGAATCTTTGTTTGGCTGGATATATAAGGGATGAATTTCTCTACATTTCTTCAGAAATATGCCTGAATTCTGAACAGTTTCTTCTTTAGCTTATTCCTTTCTGAAAGGATCTTATCGTGCAATAGGAAGCATCTAACTGATGCTATCAACATTGTGTCTAGAAATCTACTTAGGCAATTCCATAAGTTCATTAAAAATGTCATATCATTTGAGTTACAACATGCAATATTTCTGCCAATGATCTTGCCACTATGTAACACGGCCTGTCCTTCTTCTAGCTTCTAGTAACAATCCCCTCACTGCCTTTCTAGCACACACTAAAAGCCTGTCTACCATTTATCTAGTCTTTATTAACAATTGATTCCCTGCTTTCCCAGCTCCAATATGCTGTCTTGTCCTCAAGCCACCACATCTTGTAGATTTTTGTTACAGCAGCACACCTGTACTAGATAGGAACTGCTTTAGTGGTTTTCTAATGCTGTGCAACAAATCACTGCACATTTTTTCAGTTTCAAACAAGAGCCATTTATTTGCTCACTCTTCTGTAGTTCAGTGATTTGGGCAGGCTTAGCTTGGATGGCTTATCTCTGTCCCACATGGTGCTGGCCAGATTCAGTCATATGCTTGCACTCAGCTGTCAGCTCATCTGGGGCTGGCTGATGGAGATGGCCTCATACACGTCTTCCAATTGGCTGGGGCTATCAACAGAGGCGCCTTTGCTCCTTTCTAGGTGGCCTCTCCAGCAGAAAGCCTAGACTTTCTACACTGTAGTGGCAGCATTCCAAGAAGGCAAGCCTCAGTGGGCAAGCATTTATAAATTCCTGGCTTGTGTCACATTTGCTGATGTCTCATTGGACACAGAAAGTCACATGGCCAAGCTTATAGTCAATGTGAGAGTTAACTAAGCAAGGGAACAGATTCTGGGAATCATGGTCCATTGAGGGGCCATTAATATAACAATGTATCACATATGATGCCCTTATTGATCTGTTTTTGCTGACTTACCGATTTGATTTGTGGTAGAGAATTCTAACACTTACCCATTTCTTGATTTTTGTCCTCCTCTTCTTCCAGGCACATAGGAGGATTTCAATTACTCTCCTGTCCCTCCTTCTAGTGGAGTCATGAGACCAGTGGGCTGTGTGGGTTGTGGGTGAAAAGCTTATATTTTTTCCAGGTAGGTAACTTAATTGCTGGTGTGTGCACCTCTGGTCTCTTCATTTCTCTCACACTTTGTGAACCCTGAAGTCCCTGTTGAGAGCGTGGTAGTTTCTGTTGGTCTGGGTATGCAACTGAGTGATGGCCATGTGAAGCAGAGCCCCCGCCCTTGCTCCCACACATTAATTGCTAACCTACAGAGAGTTAGCAATTAATCCTTACTGCTTTAGGTCCTTGAAATTTAGGATTTGTTACCAAGCCTATCCCGATGGATACAGAAGGCTGAGTCCCTCTGTGCTCTATAGTTAACTCTAGTTCCCTCCCTGGGTATTTTTTCGTTGTAACTTAAGCAGCGAAAAAGTGAGGATATAGATAGCTAATGAGTGTCCAATGGGGAAGATGGAGGAAAAGGGGAAGGAGAAATGCATTGGGCCACTGAGGTCCTTGCTTATTTACTAAGCATTTATAAAGAGTCTCCTATATGCTTGGGCTCTGTGTACTGCCTGGGGCATGCAAAAACGAGTAAGACACGTGCCCTGGAGGAGGACACAGGCTACCACGGGAGGCTGGTCCACAAACAATGAATCATACTTGAGAGCCATGAGTGCCACCGAGTGGTGGGACTGATTTTCTATTTTCTTTTGTATTTGGCTAATTGTCCCTGCAGGCCGTTTCCATAGAGAAATTCCAGTAATGGTGTCTGGGTGGCAGCCTCATTGGAGTATGTGGCCAGCCTCCCAAGGTGACATCTTTGAAGGCCAGCACTCATCTGGATTCATAAGGTCTGTGATTTGTTTAAAAGTCAGTCTCATTACTTTATAATCACATATCAGATTCAATCCTTGCAAATGACAAATACGGGGACAAAACAAAGCTCTTCTGAGGACTGCAGTTTGCAATTTTGAGGCAGGAGCTGTGGCTGAAATGGGAAAGTGCTTTTGAACATTCAGTGCCAGCTCAGAGCGGAGGGCCTTAGGAAGTTGGACAGCATTCACGACAAAGCTTTGAGACTCTGACATTGTAAAGCCGCAGTACAGTAAGGGATTAACCCATGAAATATTAACTTCTAACTAGTGTTGGTTCATGCATTTTAAAGGCAGATCTGCCTTGCAAAGTCTGGGATGCACGAGGCTAAGCTGTAGAATGGTGGGCACTTCCTGAGGTCAGACCGTACAGGGATGCTTCCAGTTGCAGTGAGGGGACTTAACCTAAAGGGGTTAAGTGAGGTGTGGGTTGTGGGTGGGGCAGAGTTCAGCTCTAGTGGGTATGAGTTTTACTTTTCATACAACATGAGAAATAAGAGAAGTTTTCCATCCCTAACTCTAATTTAATTTATTGTGAGCCCACATCCTGCCAGGCCAAAGGACAACTCAATCTTAGCTGCAACTGGGGCTCCTTCCCCTCACTCTCTGTTTTCCTTGAGTCAAGAGTCATAGTTTCTTAAAAAGTACAGAATATTTGCTGGTCACACTCTAGTTCCGGTGAACATGTCCAGTGAGTAAGCCCACACAGTCCTTGAAGCTAGCTGCCTCTGTGCAAGCTGGCAAGGATGGCCTTTGTGAATGCCAGCTGCCCTGAGCCCAGGATCTCATCACCTAGATGTGCCTGCAGAGACAATTTGCTGAGGTCCTGATATCTCCAGGGCATACCAAGGAGTAGGAAATGGATCCACATTACTCCCAGAATCTATAAATCTTTGTCCCCTCCTAGTCCTGTAAATCTTCCCAGCCCTCTCCAAGGTCTACATTTGTCACTCTGCTCTCCCTCTGTCATCCCAGTCCCAAGCCCCAGCACATGTTCTCTTTTCAGACAATCCAGTTTATTTGTTTTTTTTGAGGGTTTTTTGGTCACAAAGATCACATGCTTTAGAAAACAAAGGTCTTTTAACCCTGCCCGGTGGGCAAAAGTGTTGCAGGGTTCTTAGACAGTTGAAGAATTAACCTCATGGACACAAAAGGTGAAGTGAACTGATATTTTATTAAGTGAAAGTGCAGAAAAGAAAGAAAAAAAGCTCTCTAAGGTGAGAGGGGTCGTGACTGGGTGGCCATGAGGGCTTTTATGGTCAGTCTTTTATAGAAAACTGATTGAGGAACTTGATGTCACCACTGGTAGCACCGTGTTTACTTCTCCGTGGAAATTTGGTAAATTTCAGTGGTCAGTTCGTAACTATCATGAAACTATCTTGTCTATAACATTTAAGACAAACAAAGTGGTCTCATATTTCCTTATCTCTGGTTTTGTTTGTAACTATCATGAAAATATCTCATCTATAACAGTTCTTCACATCTGTGAGCCTGGGATCTCTGTGAGCCTGGTGGTATAGCTCCCTACCTATCTCTCCCTACCTAGCCCTACCTGTCCCTTACTCAAAAGAAACATAGTTTGTATGACTCGGAGCCCTACTTACCCTCTTGAGAAAGAAGAGTAATACCTCTCATTTTTCCCTTTTTCTACAACAGTAAGACCAAAAATGCTATATATATATGTATATGCATGCATACTTATTTTTCTTTTTAGTATTTTCTCATACCTACATATTCTTCTCCTTCTCTCCCTCCTCCATGTCCTCTTTCTGCTTCCCTTTCTTCTTTCCTTTATATAGGTAATGAACCTTGAGTGTGGGTAAAGAGAAGAGTCAGAGAAAAAGCAAGGGCTGCAGACTGGATGGTCAGAAATTAAGCAGGGTTTTTATAAAGTGGTCATTATAGAAGATGAAGAACTGCTTTCAGAAATATGGATCATCCAAAGGGCACTGCATTTATGAGTACCCTCATGGTGTTTGACCGGCTGGGATAGTCTCATAAAGTATCTAATTGGAGCTAGACATATAGACTATCAGGGTTTAGGAAGAAACTTCTACTACCAGCAAGATATATAAAGGCATGACATTCTATTCAATGGCCTTTAACAAATATTTATCTAGGGCCTACCAGGAGCCAGGGAATATGCAAGGTACATCAGGGGCTTTGTGTAGGCAGAAGAAACTCATAATGTGATGAATTTCAAAGGCAGGAGGACACCAATAACACACGGTCTATCACAGCAAGCAGCTCTTGTAACCAGCTCCAGTATGTGCTGGTTATGGGGGAATCCACCAGAAGAAACCCTTCCTCTCCCTCTTCTTCCTTCTCTTTTCTCCCCTCCTCCGCCCTCTTCTTTTCCTCTTGATCCTGCTCTTTTTCCTTCTCTTCATCTTCCTATTTCAGGATAGGTCTCAAGTATCATAACACTTCTGACCACTGGGGATCTCCGGTCCAGAGCCAGCCCAGAGTGGAGAAGTAAAGGTTTATCAACACCATAGATTGCTATACCAGGTTATATTTAATCCCATTTTAATGTTACTATGAGTAATTAACTAGTTTTCATGATTTTTGAAAGGGTATAGAAATACAGAAATATAAATAAACACACCTCATGCCGTTGATACTCTGAAAATTGGATTCAGTTTTCATCAATTTTACTCTGAATTCCTTTCCTTTTGAGTTTGAGGACTGGTTCATGATTACATTTGGGTAAACTGCTACTTGTTAATTTCTCTCTAGGCCTGGCTATTCCAATGCATTTGGGGAGTTTGCAAACCAGTCTTCATTTTGAGTCTGAATTTCCAAGAAAGAACCACCAGGGTTTTGACCAGTGACAGTAAATGGCAGAGAGAGCAAGAGACTCGCTGCTGCAATGAGATATAATTGAGAGACATCTCCTTTTCTGGTCCAGAGCCTTGGTTCATGTGGGGATACCCTATGACAACAGTGTGTTAGAGCTCGCTAATTAACAATATCAGCATCCATAAGAGGGTACATAGCCTTTGGCATTTTTCTTTGGGAAAGAAGATCTCAGGCTAATCCAGACCCCACTTCTCAGGTCCCCAGAAAAAGCTAGCCAGAAGTGGGACCTGCTCCACTGGGATACAGATTCTAGGCACTGAGTTTGTATAAATCTGCCTTCTCTTCCTCTTCCAGAGAAATTCTGTATTCTTCTTTGATAGAGGTTTGCAAATGGTTGTGTTTTAGGGGAAGTCTTGTAATAACTGCCTGATTCAATGTTTTATTTATATGTCATTTCCTTCCTTCCTTCCTTCCTTCCTTCCTTCCTTCCTTCCTTCCTTCCTTCCTTCCTTTTCTTGTTAAAAAATGGGATCTCTTCTGAAGCCTTAGAAATTTCAGAGACCAGTAAGTGAGGAGTAGCTGAAAGGTGGGACTCTATCTGGGGTGTGGTGGTCAGGTGAACCCTGGGTCTTTTTGCTTTTGTTACTCTTACATTCATATCAGTGCCATGAAGTCATAATTGGTTCAGGTACGTTTCGTCTTAGTCTCATATGCTGAAGTTGGCTGTTCATACTGGAAGGCTGTCAAAGGGTTATGGGCTCGTTCATAATTCTAATGCCTTTGATTAATGCTGGGGCAGATACTTCATGAGCTTTTCCGTCAGAGAAGGAAGCAGACATATGGTTTTAGACTAATATGCCCTGCAGCTTCCTGCTTATTTGCCCATGGCTTACATTTTTCCCTGCTGGATGACTTTAACTTTTCTGTAAGCTCTGATACAAAAGGTCAGAGGGTGTGTGGCCTCCCTTGTGTTTGCAGTAATCAATATATTTCATTACCTGTCACATAGTAGGTACTTAGTAAATGTTTGAAGCTCTGGGAATATAATTTCTACAACAGCGCAGCAAGTTTCTTGGTCACTTTGTCATTTCCACTTGTCCTTCAGGACCTAAATTCAAAAATGGAGTTTGGACAAGTAACTCTCCACATAGAAAAAAAAAGGTTTCAAAAAGTAGGTGATAAACTCTTTATTTTTATTTTTATTTTTTTTTAATTTATTTTTTATTGGTGTTCAATTTACTAACATACAGAATAACCCCCAGTGCCCGTCACCCATTCACTCCCACCCCCCGCCCTCCTCCCCTTCCACCACCCCTAGTTCGTTTCCCAGAGTTAGCAGTCTTTACGTTCTGTCTCCCTTTCTGATATTTCCCACACATTTCTTCCCCCTTCCCTTATATTCCCTTTCACTATTATTTATATTCCCCAAATGAATGAGAACATATAATGTTTGTCCTTCTCCGACTGGCTTACTTCACTCAGCATAATACCCTCCAGTTCCATCCACGTTGAAGCAAATGGTGGGTATTTGTCATTTCTAATAGCTGAGTAATATTCCATTGTATACATAAACCACATCTTCTTTATCCATTCATCTTTGGATGGACACCGAGGCTCCTTCCACAGTTTGGCTATCGTGGCCATTGCTGCTATAAACATCGGGGTGCAGGTGTCCCGGCGTTTCATTGCATTTGTATCTTTGGGGTAAATCCCCAACAGTGCAATTGCTGGGTCGTAGGGCAGGTCTATTTTTAACTGTTTGAGGAACCTCCACACAGTTTTCCAGAGTGGCTGCACCAGTTCACATTCCCACCTCTTTTCAGATTGTCTGACAGTTGAGGAGGTCCTGTCTCCTCTCCAACAAAAGTGATGTGATGTTGACTCAATAAAATAGTAAATGGTAATGGCAAGATCTGAGCAGACTCACAACTTTGATTTGAACATTTATTTCTGGTTAAAAATCTCTCTTGAAATTCTCTTACTTGGATCACTCCACTCTTTTCTTAAGCCACCTGCATTCCTTTGTTCTTCTGAATTGCTGTTTCACTGCCACATTAATGCAGATGTCTGGTCCCAACAACTCTCCCCAGCTCACACCTTGGGAGTTCATCCTCTCAGGAAACTAGTTTCTCCCAGTGGGCAGCTCCAGCAGGAGAACTTTTGGAAGAAGCAGGTTGAGACTCTTGATGAAGAGAAGGGGATTAATTATGAATCTCATTCAACTGCTCCATCCCTGCCTCTCGCTGTCACCAATAATTAAGAGCTGACAATACAGCTGTTTTCAATGAGAATTTTCACCTGGGAAATTCCAAGTTCTTTAGAAACATCATTTGAAGATCAATTTTAACACCCTGGTAGCAAAGTATAATGAACCCACTGGATGCATAAATGTAAAATCACTTGAAAAAGTATTAGAAAGAAACCATGTGTTACAGGGAAAGAGTACAGGGTCAGTGGCAGGAGAGGGCCAATTCTGAGTTCCAGTTCTCTGACACATTACTTGTATCATATGAAGCAAGTCACTTAAACCCTTGGATTATTCATTTCCTCGGCTGTAAACATGGAGATAATGAAATACACAGGATTTAGTGAACATCTACTATTAATTATCTGTAAAATGCAGATAATTAATAGCTACATCTTAGTGAATTTCTTGCCCTACCAAGACATGTTACATTTTATTATCTGTGTCTCTCAAATCTATAAAGCATTTGAACAAAATCTCTCTCAACCACACACACACACACACACACACACACACACACACACACACACGCTTCAAGAGAATAGCACACATAGGCCAGGGTAAAAGTAAGAAAATAATAGAGGCAGGGTAAGCCTGGCCCTCAGAGATGTGTACCTGTATATGTGTGGAAGCATTAGTTGTCCTGTGTCTTATCACTGTAATCCCTCTGCCAGCTCCCATCAGGCCACCCCTGCTCATCTGGCCCCCCACAGTCCAGGAACCTTACAAATAGAAATGCAGAAACTATTCATGCCTACATCAGCTTTGGCATTACAACACAGATCTTTGCAAATCATAACTGAGAGAAAATAGATGCTTAGGACCAAAAGTCAAAGTCCGGAAGGACATAAGGTAGAATTTCTGGAAAGAACAAATGGGGAGCCCTACTGTCCAATCCTAAAAGACAGAGCTTCCACAGGCCAAGAAGCTGAAGCAGCATGAAGGTGAGACATTGTGAGCATCCCAAATAAGGCACCAGAGTAAAGCCATGAGAAGGGCCTGAGTGATGGAGAGAACACGCAGGAGTGAGGATGCATTAGGAGATATCACAGTATAATTGATGGTCTGGGCCAGGTGCAACCCTCCACGCCTATTATGGACTGATGTTTATGTCTCCCATAAATTCATATATTGAAGCCGTAAGCCCCAATGTGACAGTATTTGGAGGAGGGGCCTTTGGGAGTAATTAGATTTAGATGAGATCATGAAGGTAGAGCCCTCACAATGGGATTAGTGTCCTCACAAGAAGCAGAGAACAAAGTTCTGTCTTTTCATGCTTCCATAAAGAAGAAGTCATGTGACGACACCGTAAGATGGCAGTTGTCTGCAAGCCAAGGAGCAGGCCTTCACCAAGAACGGAATCTGCTAGCAGCTTGGTCTTGGACTTGCAGTCTCCAGAACTGTGAGAAGTTAATGCCTGTTGTTTAAGCCACTTGGTCTATGATATTTTGTTATAGCAGCGGAGTCATCAGCCAATGCTCCCAGCACCCAAAATGCAGAGCTCCCCCCATCCCCCGCAGTAGACAAAGGCATAAGGGGGAAAACATGCCTAATAGGCTGGGAAACCCTGAATCAACCAGAAGCAAAACCTCACCAGTAGGCAGGACAGAGGCTTGGGATAGAAAATAAGTTGAATTACAGAAACTTAAGAAAATTCCATCTTTGCGCCCCTATTTTTATGGCCTGAGAAAGCAATCCTTGCTTTTGTGAGGTGTTTCCATCTAGTTTCTGATTTCTGTCTGTGTTAGGATTAGCCAATGTATCCGTCACCATCCCTCTTTGGGCTCATTGGCCCTCCATCAACTACATTTGAGACTGGAGAGCAGGAACGTTTGAGGCTCTCTCTTCCAACACTCTAGGATGTAAGGAGCATAGGGTCTATTCCTTTCTGCTGTGGTGCTGCCTGGGCATGCTGGCACGAGAGGTAGGGGACCCTGTGCATAGCTCCTCTAGGCCTGCACCCAGGTCTCTGCTTCTCTTGGATCTACAATATTACTGGCTTGGGACCAGAGAAGGGGGAGGGAGAGCAGGCTGCAGGTCTTGTATTCTTTGTTCCTCTCTGCTTCTGGCCACACATTCCCATCCTCTGGTCTGTGCAAACATCAGCTGGTCAGAACAGGGTAGTCTGGCACTTTATTAGTTACTTCCAAATTTATTATTTATAGTATAAACCTTATGCCATGATCCCTTTATAGCTGTGGCATTTGATCCTGCCATACCGGGATTTTGAGACTTAAAAATGTGTTCTCTCATTTGTTTTCTCTGCTGTGCATCTCGGTAGATTCTGAAGTTCATAAGCCGAGCCTTGGTACCTTTTGTTTCCTTTTGTTTTCCTGCTATAACGAAGCTTTTCAGAGGTAGCAAGTGGATGTTTCCGGTATGGTTTCAATGGAGAATCACTAAAATCATCCAAAGTAGTATTCAGCCACAGATGTGTATCATTTATACTCAGTGATTCTAGACATAAGACATAAAGTTAGGCTTATGTCTTCTTGCGGCCAATAAGAAGAGAAAAGTCATTTCAGGATTAATAATGTTCAAAGATTTTTAAAAAGTTGCTTAGGAGTAGCACGACTTTTTCTGATTTGAGATCCATAAAAATTCTGCCAGCGATCTCTATAGAAATATACAATGATAAGTTGGTAACATTTAGGAACTCTTGACAGTGAGTAAAGCATCAGATTTTCTACATCCACTACTTCTGGTATCTTCCCCCTGTGCCAATGACATAATGAAGTGTAAAGCACCAAAATAATGAGATAATAAGTTAAAACAACATTACCTAAAGACTTGACTTTGATGCTCTTATTTGACCCAAGAGTAAAGTTAAGAATTTCTAGAGCACTTTTTCACAAAATACAGTCCATGAAAAAATCTGTGCCAGTATCCCCTTGTATGCTTAAAAATGCAGACTTTTGGGTCCCACCTCTGACCAACTGAGTCAAATTCTCTGAGGATAAGTTTCATGATTCTACATTTTCAACAATAGTCCCAGGCTATCCTTCTATACACTAGATTATGTAAAACAGGAGTTCTTCACCTTTTTTAATGCCATGGACACTTTGGCATCCAGGTGAAGACTGTAAATCAGAGCAACATTTTAAAACGTAGAGTATGAAATGTACAAGATTGCAAATGAAACTGATTATATTGAAAAACTCTCAAAATATTAAACAAATATACATTTGATACATAATGCCTGTACTTCAACATGAATGCATCAAATAACAAGATCTAAAAGCAGATGTAATAACCACATAGCTTTGAAGAAATGATGATTATAAGTGCTGTTTTGAGGTTCTTGCAACCCCTGTAATGTGATATGTTTTGAAAGTCTGTGATTTCCATTAGTGACAAAGTCACAGGTATTGCCATTGCTACATTTGTTGTTTTTTGCCTACATTAATAATTAAAGGAAGTTAGTGAAAAACTAAAGATACTTTTTATTTCTCTTTAAGTTCATGGATCCCTCTCCATCCATAACCATGGGTTAAGAATAGCTATTTAGGGACACCCGGATGGTGTAGTTGGTTGAGTGCGCAACTCTTGATTTTGGCTCAGGTTGTGATCTTGGGGTCTTGGGACCGAGCCCCATATTGGGCTCTGTGCTCGGCATGGAGTCTGCTTTGTATTCTCTCCTCCCTCTTTTTCTCCCTCTGCTCCTCCCACTTGTGCTCTCTCTCTAAAATAAATGAATAAATCTTAAAAAAAAATAACTGTTTAATGGGGATGAATGGAATGCATGAGGTTTGGGACATCCTGTATAAACAAAAGTGGGTGTGTGTACCCATGCAAATATATGATATTTTTGCAACTATATGTGACATAGATTGAAGTGATTTAAAGTTATAGGCTTGGTGAGAATGAGCTCAGCTAGTCAGTGTTAGCATTTAAAAGTAGATCCATATGCTTTAGCAATCAACTAGATGGATACTAGGTCCAAGGTCTGCAAATGAAAATAAAAGAACCTGTGTAAGACATGTGACTGGATGAATGCACCCAGTGCTTTCACACTTTCTCTGTTGAGAAGATCTAATCTATTCTAGAATACACACATGTAGGTGAAAAAGGGCCAACCTCTATAATATGAAGCATCATAGCAATGACTTTGGCCTGGAAAGATTTCAAAGCAGGTGTTACCACTCAACCACTGAGACCATAAAAACACAACAAAAGATAGCAGTGTGTCCAAAGTGTGTTCTGCTACACATGTGTCTTGGAGAAGAGAAGAGGTTCAATTAAAAAATTGTTTCTCTGGTCATGTAGGCTTGGGAAATTCTGCATCTAAATAATCCAATAATCTAAGTAATCCATAGTGTATTCACTAGGCTGGGAAATTAACAAGTAAGGAAACTTGTTTAATTTTGTTCACTGTGCACCAGAATTTCCTGGGAGCTTTAAAGAAATACCTAAAAAAGTATCCACCCCTCAGAGATCGTAATTTCACTGGTGTATGGTGGGGTACTTAAATTTTTTTTCAGGGAGGTGCTTGGCTGGCTTTGCTGGTGGAGCATGCAACTCTCGATCTCAGGATTTTAAGTTTGAGCACTACACTGAGTGTAGAGATTACTTAAAAATAAAACCTTTACATTTTTTCCCCCTCAGGTTAAAGACTCTCGTGAATGCACCATTTCCCACAGACCTTGTATAATTTCCTGTGGCTGCTTCAACCAAGTACCACAATATGGGTGGCTTAAAAACAACAAAAATATATTCCCTCACAGTTCTGGAGGCCAGAAGTTCAAAATCAAGGTGTTGGCAGGACTGTGCGCTCTCAAAGTTTCCAGGAGAGAATCCCATACTATGCCATCCAGGATGAGCTCATCTTTAACTTGGTGACATCTACAGAGACCCTGTTTCCAAATTAGGTCACATTCACAGGTACTTGGGTTGAGACTTTAACTTCTCTCTCTCTCTTTTTTTTTTAATCTTTATTTATTTATGATAGTCACAGAGAGAGAAAGAGAGAGAGGCAGAGACATAGGCAGAGGGAGAAGCAGGCTCCATGCACCGGGAGCCCGATGTGGGATTCGATCCCGGGTCTCCAGGATCGCGCCCTGGGCCAAAGGCAGGTGCCAAACTGCTGCGCCACCCAGGGATCCCTAACTTCTCTTTTGAGGGGAAACAAATCAACCCCTGACAGATCTCCTTTGGGAAGAGTTACTGGAACACACTTTGAGAAGTGGTGCCCACTAGAATTTAAAATTTTGGGCAATGTAGCTTCTTAGTAAAGCCTCCAAGATGCATTATTTACACATTCCTTTTGTTCCCCCCCAGTAACTGAACAATTTGAAGTGCGCTACAGAATTGTTAGGCAATAGAATGCCAAAAGAATGTTTTCCTGTGAAGATGATTTTGGTTTTAGAGTGGTTGATCTAAAGTCATTCCTTCTGACCTGAACAAGCTTGCCAGATAGATTGTCTGCTGTGACCACGCCTACTGCAGACAATAGCCAGTTATCATCAGCAGAGGAAATGGTGCTAACCTATATGTCCTCAACAGTAGGCAGGCTTGCTGCTGGCGCATCCAGGAAGAGTGTGACAAGCCACTCAGGTGCATGCTTAAATGAACAAGGCCCCCAATACACCTCAGTCTCATAGCCCTTGAAACTGTTACCTCGGCTAGAGGCTTCTATTATCTGGGAGGCAGAGTGGCCTAGTATTAAAATAAAATCAGGATTGGAACCCAGGCTCCGACTCTGAGGCCTGTGCTCTTCCTATTGCTGCACTGTATATCTCTGAAAATAGTAATGACGCTTGCCTTACAGGATTGCTGTGAGGATTCAGTGAGATGCTGTGGGTGCAGGTGGGTGTAAATGATAAATTCGGAAAAGAACAGAATCATTCTATAGAGTGATAGAATCAGCTGGAATGTTGGTCTTATTGTTGAGGAGCACAACACTGATAATTGGCATTGGCTTTGAACATTATGAAGTCAGATTTGTAGCTGACTACCTACCCATTTCCATTCTCTGATACTTCTCTCCTTAAATCTTACCTGCCCTTGCTAAATGCAGCTCTGTGGTTGACCTGCTGATTTTAGTTCGTGTGGTTCTGGCTGTATAAAATGGAATTGCTGATTTCAACAGCCCTGTTATTAGGGTCAGAGGAGGGCTCTGGTTGGGAAATAGGAGGAAGCGACTCCTTCCTGTAATCAGAAGACTGAGCTGTCGGCAGGGGCTGCAGGGAGGGAGGGCACCTGGTGGATGTCCTGCTTGCCCTTGGAGGGAGCTTTCTTAGATGCCCAGCCTCTGAGGATTCTTCAAGATTCTGGAAGCATAGTCTTTAGGGGAGCTGGCCATGCTGGCCATGTGGTAGAGATGAATAATGCTAGGGCTGGTCACTGCAGGAACAGAGCCTTCTCGTAGGTGTGTGTGCTTGGAGTTCAGTGACTGTATCCAGTGGCCAGTCATAAAAAAGAGAGGGAAAAGTGTCATCTTAAAAATCTTGAAAATATCCAAAAGGCAAGTCTCATCTCAAATGTCTCCTTGTTGTAGGATTGCAGCGTTCTTGTCTCAAAGAGTCAAAGAATGAATCTCATGGAATAAAAGGGTGAAGTGAAAGTTTATTAAGTAAAGGTGAGAACAGAAAGGAAAGAAAGAAAAGTGAGAGGGCTCCTGAATGGGTTGCCACCGAGGGCTCTTATGGTTGGTCTTTTATAGAAAACTGACCAGGGGACTTGGTAACTTTCAGTGGCCAGTTCGTAACTATCATGATAATATCTCATCTATAACATTTAAGACAAGCAAGGTGATCTCCTTATGTTCCCTTCTCTCTGGTTTTGTATGCCTTAATATTTCCACATCTGGGATTTCTGTGAACCTGGTCATACATGCCACTAAGTGAGCCTAGTCAGGGAAGTCAGGGGCCTCCTATCTCTCCCTGCCTGTACCTTAACCCTTTCCTTACTCATCCTCAACTGGCCTACTCCACACATAGTCTGAATTTCCATCATTGGGAGTCCCTTCTTTGGACCTGAGACTTGTTGGTGCAGGGGGTTTCTCTGCCAAAATGAAAATATCCCCAGATATGGGTGGGTTATGTCATGATTATCTGTTATCCGTAATGTTTTGAGATACATTTATTTGTTGCCCAAGAGTCTTGGGAACCTTACAACTACGTTGTAAGCCCCACCGTGCCAATGCAGCCCTCTAACAGGTCCTTGGTAAATGTTTGTAGAATTAGGATTGGGTTGAAAGAGATAGAAACTCTTACTCTGTGAGGGAGAGAATAAGGGAGAGATGGCACCAGTGTGTGCAGTGCTACTTGGGAACTTTGTGATTTGGGGGAAAGAGACATTCAAGAAGCTACAGAGCGCAGTGTGACATCAACGATTTGAAGATAGGAAGATTTGGGTTGACCTTGTAATTCTATGATCATATGTAAGGTTATGTTAAACTCTCTGGTCTTGGTTTTGTCAACTGTAAAATGGGAATACTGATACCTTAACACCTCACGGAACCACTGTGTGGTTATGAAGATATGATGACAGTATAGTTTGTCTGTAAATGGTGAAAGGATGGACACTTTTTACTATTATTAGCATAGCTGTTATTGTCATTATTTAAGGCAGAACATGCTCAGTGCTGTTCTGCCTTAAATGAACAATAATTTGTTTATTTTTTTAAGATTTTATTTATTTATTTATGAGAGACACACACACACACACACACAGAGACACAGAGGCAGAGGCAGAGGCAGAGGCAGAGACACAGGCAGAGCGAGAAGCAGGCTCCATGCAGGTACCCTGATGTGGGACTCGATCCCGGGACTCCAGGATCACACCCCGGGCTGAAGGTAGACTCTCAACCACTGAGCCACCCAGGCGTCCCACAGCAGCCATTTGTAGAGAATATCAGAGAAAGCACACCTGGAAGGGAGCCCGGTGGGGAAGTCTCAGCAGCACTAAGGGGGTGCTTTGGCTAAGTACGGCGGCCAAGTACAAACCTGAATGGGCCACAGCATCAAGGGCTCTGAGCAAAGAGGGCTCAGAGGACAGCCTGCTATGGGCAGAAGAGAATCTCAATGGACAGAATTCTCCCTCAACTACCATCAATGGGGGTTACTCCCAGCTTCTAAGGATGGAGGGAGGGGAGGCTGATATCCGAACTGCCATATGGCCTCATAGTTTCCTCTAGACAGGAATGTGTTATGCAGGAGCATGGTTTCCCCTCAGAATTGGCATGACCTGACTTTTAACCAATCCATCGTCATTTTCATAAAATTCTAAGTGCAAGAACTGCAAGGGTGTTGTTGTATATGAACCTGACCTTGCTGGATGCTGCTGGTTTCTGGCGCCTCTATAGATGGCTAGGCCAGGTCAGGAGCTTCTCTTTAAGAATGTCATCTTGGACTGGCTCAGTTTCACCTGGGAGAGCTAGCCGGGGGGCACAAGGGGTTAAGAAGATAAGGAGGAAGGAAATACCTGCCCCAACTGGGAAACTGAGGAAGGCTTCCGAGAGGATATGGCACTTGAGCAGGGTCTTAAAAAGAGTGAGATTGGGACGCCTGAGTGGCTCAGTGGTTGAGCGTCTGCCTTTGGCTCAGGGCATGATCCTGGAGTCCCAGGATCGAGTCCACATCAGGCTCCCTGCATGGAGCCTGCGTCTCCCTCTGCCTGTGTCTCTGCCTCTCTCTGTGTGTGTCTCTCACGAATAAATAAATAAAATCTTAAAAAAAAAAAGAGTGAGATTATAACACATGGGATAAGTTGAGGATGAAGCATGGTCCAGGGAGGATGGAGTGGAGGTGGTTTGGGATGGGAAGTCCAGAGCAGCAGACAGGCAGAGGCTCATGTGGCATGGGGCAGTGATCAAAGGGTGGGGAGACCTGCCTTGTTGACAATGATGTCCTTTAGGGAAAGAGCAGAGGTTGAGGTCTTGCCTCAGAAAGATGAGACATCTTCGATGCAGGGTGGACTGAAGAAGCCAGCTCTCCAAGGGCAGGCACCCAGAGACGTCTTGCTTGGTCAGAGGTCGTGCCTATGGTACAGACATGCCCTTACTTTACATGTACCACGTAGGGCTCAACTTTACATGATTTCCCTCCTCTATTAGTAAAACAAGTTTTGGCATTTTTCTGGAATTACAAGAGGGAGCTTCTTACACTTTGTAAGTGCTGACTGTTATCATTTCTGCTAAGTAGATGGAGAGCTTAAAGAATCCAGGGCAGTAAGCAAGGAAGAAAACTCTGCGCTGGTGGTTTCAGGAACTCAGAGCTCTCACATTTTTCCTTCTCTGCTCAATACCTATATGACTGCTTCCCCTGTCTGTGTCCTCACCTGTCAGGAGAGAAGACTGGTTAGGATGGTTGCTAAGAAGCCTCCAGTTCTGGAAGTCTAAGTGTCTGTATCCTGTTGACCTGGCGGTGAGGGCAAACTTGCCTACACAAAGCATGACAAAGCTGTCTGCTAGCCAGTCAGTGCATACTGGGGGTATGCTTTTAGAGCTGGACTGTTAGAAAAATAAGCAAACTACTTGCTTGTAATAACCTAGATTGCTTGGTTTAAGTTGGCCTGGTGTCTGCCGTTAATGTTTTAGGAAGGAGTATCTCCCCAAACCCTTGGCAGAGCAAGGAGCTAGTGTGTGGAAAAATGCTAAGTAGGAAGAGAAGGTCTTTGTTGGTGCCTCTGACTTTAAGAATTAGAGGTCATCCAGCCATGTCAGTCTGACCTTTGGACTCACACAATCTGGGGCGGGTTGAGTCTTAAAAGACTGTGAGTCATCATCCCCTCTCCTTTGCATTTTCCCAATGAAAATTTCCCTCAAAGAAATTCTAGTAGCGGAAATGATTACATAATTGCAACCCTGTTCTGTTGTTGCAATGTTTTCCAGCTGCTCTTACTATTTATTTCCCCTCAATACCTGTTTACGTTCCAATAGGAAAGGGTGCTCAATAAAAATGTTGCTGAAGAAAGAAAAATGTTGCTGAAGACAGGTTACTTCCAGGGAGCAAGCGATTGCCCCTGGGATGTCCCCAGCCCTGAAGGCTGCTCCATGTCAGCTGGCCCAGGGGATGACTCCATTAATTAGCTCACACTACGACCCCTGGGGAGGACTAGCCTGGGCCTTTGCTCCTTGCCCCCTCTCTCTACCCTTTCCCCCCAGGCTAGGTTGCTAACGTGGATGGCCAAGTCAAATGTCTATAAAAAAATCCCGCTTCCTGGCATTCCCTAGTGGCTGTGTGACAAATCAAGGTTACCTTGAAAGGAATGCGGGGGGGGGGGGGGGAATCTATCCATCTGTCAAGATGTGAGTCACCAGCGTGATGTCATCTGAATCTCAACCTGATTCCATTAATTTTAACTGTGTAAGCACATAAAATACCAGAAGAAAATGAAACACGTCGAGTTACAGAGGCACACACACTCACACTCCACGCCCCCTGCACCCCCCCACCCCCCACGACACACACATACACAGATGTGCAGACACTGGCTTCATGTGCCTGGGCATAGGTAGAAGGTCCTATTAGTGGAACAACTGGTTGTGCGGAGGGATGGCTTTTTTTGGCATCGCTAATGAGGGTGACCTTCGGGTGGGGATATGCAGGCTGCACAGAATGGAAGGGAACTGGAGACCTTGGCATCCCTCTCTCTCGAAACATGGCAGGGCTTACACAATTAGGCTTAATTATGCTCTGCTCTGCCTTCACTGAATGTGTTCCATGCAGGTGAAGCCTGGCTTTCTCTCCCTGTGCCTTCCACAGCCTCTTTTCCTGATGCTCTAAACCTGACTGGCCTCCTGCTTTAGTTTTTGGAAACCAGACATGGAGGATATTGTAATGGTTGAAGACCTGCTTCCTTGGCATTATCTGTGTCCTCTCTATTCCTAGAGATGAGTCTCTGCCCACTTCCCAGTGGGTGTTGTGGGACATCTTTATGACCTTAAGGACTGTTATGTTGACAGAGACGATTGGGGCAGCCTTGTTGTAGCCATAATGGCTCAGGGCTGCAGCCAGGAGATCTGAGTGTGAATCCCACTGCTTCTCCTGGCCTCAGTTTTGTCCTCTAAAAATGGGAATAAGAAAACCTACCCAGCCTACAGTGCTGCCACATATGGCTGCACAGGCTGGGCACTGCCCCGCCGAAGACTCTAGGAGGCATATGACTATGCGGTCCATGGAGCCCCCTGGAGTTGTGCAGAGCAGTGGCCCTGTGTGCCTGCTTCAGATATGGGGGTCACATGAGATAAATGATTATTTACTGTCTACAGCTCCCTGCTTTTGCTTATTTTCCTGGAATGTGACCTCTGAGCTGCCCGGCTAAGGTAGAAACCCATTGTCTCCCTCTCTGTCTAATCCTCCATCTTATCTCTCCCAGTCAACCTTGCATTCTTGACACCTGAGCCTCGAGTTTCCAAGAGGAAAAGAGAGGTGGAAGGACCTGCAGTGACCATGGCTTTGCTGGGGCTGTCCTGGGAAAAAGTGCATCTTATCGAAGGGCTTGAAGGAGGCAGCTTACTGAATAGAGGTTGGACGTCATTCCAGGGTGGGAAGGGTTGAGCAGGCTACGGGAAAAATGAGCACATTGCATGTGTTCCCCCACTCCATGCACCTGCCAAACCACTGGCATCCTGACATGCACCATTGTCTGTGGTTAACTGAAGCCTGGGGCAATGGCAGCAGATGAGTCTCATGTCATGAGACTCATGACAACCATTAGTTTTCACCTCACCTTTATTTATCCTTGGTGGCTCTCCTCCTCCATCATTCTCCAGCCACCAACAAAATGGTGGACAGCTGGATTGGCACTGGTTTGTGTGATAGGATGCAGCTACGGTACCATGCTACGATAAATGGGTGATTATACACTACAGTGAGCCCCCAGAGGACTCTGGGATGGTTGAGGAGTGGAAACAGGAGCATCCTAGGAACACTTCTGTTCTGGGGACTCAGTCTCAGGGAAGAGGCTCCACATAGAGGAGCAAAGCAATGCTTCCTCAATAGGTTGTGCAAGAGAAATAACCTGGAACTTTTGAAAAATATGAATTCCAGGGTTCCATTTCCTGAGACTGATCCAACAAATCTGGAGTGGAGCACTGAATCTGTATTTTTTTTTTAAAATAGACATTTAATTTGGGGATAATTTTAGGTTTACAGGAAAGTGGCAAAGTTAATTTGTATTTTAATAATTTTTAAATTGTGAAATATAAAGCACATATAGATAAGTGCCCCGAACAAAAATGATACCTTGATGATTTGTTAAAAAGTGAACGCCTGTCTCATCACTATGTAGCTAAGAAATAGGACATGGTAAGTCTCCAGAAGCACCCCCTGTGGCTCTACCTTTTCCTTCCTACCCAAAGTTTTACTACTTAAGCATGCACCCCTAAACACTGTAGTTTAACTTTTCATCATGAACATTTAGTATGGTTTTACCTATTTTTGAACTTTTCATAAATGCAATCATATAGTATGTATTTTGGGGGTCTGGTTTCTTTTACTGTATGAAATCCATCTATGTCCTTGTGTATAGGTGCAATTTACTCTTTTCCACTATTCTATCTAATTCACTGTTACCCAGCATAGTACTCACTAGGGGCATGGGGCTATTGAAATTCAAGCTGATTAAAACGAAATAAAATTCAAAATTCGGTTCTTCCTTTGCACTAGTCACATTTCAAGTGCTCAACAGCCACTTGTGACAAGTGGCTAGCATCTTGGACACTGCAGAACAGAAAATTTCTCTCATTCCAGGAAATGCTTTTGGACAGCTCTGCTCTGGAAATGCTCAATTTTCTGAATGCATCAAGATTTACCCATTCTACTGTTGATGAACATTTTGATTGTTTGCAGTTTTAGGCTATAGTGAATAATGCTGCTGAAAATGTTTTTGTACTGATCTTCTGATGCCCACGTGTAAATATTTATGTTGGGTGTATATCTGAGAGCGGACTTGTAGGTCCACAAGTGTGTGTACATTCAGCTTTAGTAGATAATGCCACACTGTTTCTCTAGTGCTACGCTAATTTATGATCCCACCAGGATCTCCTTTCAAAAGCATCCCAGATAATTTTTGAAGATCAACCAGGTTTCACTGCTTAATTTATTCAAGGGGGTGGATTTTCTCTTGATACATAGAAAGAGACTTCTAATGACTCAAATTGTGTGACCGTAAAATAGACTCTTAGGAAAAATACTTCATCAGGTAGTGAGGACCCTGTCTTTAGAGGTATTCAAGTTGATGATGCACAACGTTCTGAAATAGCAGCTTTAAAAAGAATTCCTAGACTTAGGAAGAAGTCTTCTTAAGTGATGTAGAAAGTCCTTTTCAACTGTGAAAGTCTCTGATTCCATGCCTTTTCATGACAATGTTTGGTTAGATACATGCTCAACAGTGAAATTCTTCATAGTTAGGCAGCAGAAGGGAGAAAAGGCTGGTGCCATGGGGCTGGATTAAACACAAATTGGATCATTAGCCCCAGAATAATTGAGTTAGTTGTCTTGATGATCAATGAAGCACCAGGTACTCACTTAAGCCCACTGTTCCTACCTGCGCTCTTGGGATAATGGGACTGATGACCACCTCAAAGTCACTCTCAGCAGACGTTTATGTGTCCTCCTTATTTCTAGTTTAATGGCTTTATTGGATATGTGCCTATTATTATAACTGTCTCAAATCATTTTTGGAAGCAAGTGTGGCCTAAATTATAACACTTGTAAAAATGCCCTCATTCCAACATTGCCTGGTAGTCTGTTCTCATGTTTCTATGTTCTCTCTCTCTCTCTCTCCACTCATTTTTCCTGCCCCCCCTGGAATTCCCTTCCAGCCTTGAGGGGTTTGGAAATGAAGGGATTTATTTTAGGTCACAAGAGGAATAATCTTCCTGCTCAAGCACTCAACAGGCTGCCATTTGGGATAGAATGGCTTCCTTGTAACTCACTTGAAGACTGATTGTTTCTAGTAAGAATGCTGTTAGGGGATTTGGAGAAAGGTCTTAAATCTCTCTGGGTATGTGTGAGCAATGAGATTTCAAAGGGAAAATGAGAAGGAGGCTGCTCTACTAACCTGAGCCAATGCTAGACCCATGAATGGCAACTGTTTCTGCTCCCCTGATGATCTGCAAGCAGTGCTATACTCTGGATCTCCCCTCAACCCGTAGAGTATTTTGAGTGGACATGTCAAAAGCCACCCATTTAGGATCCCAAAAAACCTGTAGATATAGCTACAACTGTGCCAACATAGAGATGGGATCATGGTGCTTGCAGGGTGGTGGCAGCTATCACTCCGGCCCCACAAAATTTGAACTAAGGGATGATGTGTCAGGCTTTGTCCACCTAATTTTTCAGATGGAAGGGCCAATTGGGTCATGAGAGAGAATCCCAGAGAGATAACCTTGGAGCCTCTGGGGAGCCTTGGAGCTCCTTCTTATGTCCATTGGTTTAAGGAAATGTCCTTGAAGGCTGCAGATAGAAGCTGTGAGAAGAAACTTAAGAAGTTGGCATGGTCAGACCTAGTACCCATGGTGTCTTCTCTCTGTGGCTTTTGGCTCAGCCCCCATTTTCTTGGCTCTTGGTTTCCCTAAAACCATAGGAACAAGGACAATCAAAGGGATATGTCTATAATGCCCTCTGTCCCAGGAGACATATGAGGCTTAATTAGCTGGTACCCACAGGATGTTCTGAAAATGAGAAATGCCTAGGATTATTATCTATCAAATGTCACATACAAATATGCTCATGTTCCCATTATGGATGTGTGTGTTGCAAACTTGTTCAATCGAGTGTGACCCGTTTGGTAGTTTTAATTACAAATATCAATAAAATTGGTTGATATTTATGGGCGCAGACCCTTCAGATCTGGGGAAAGGAAGCTAATTGTGCAAGACAGTGCTGTGATTGAACTCCAAGGGAGGTGCGGGCTCCTGCTAGCTGGGTGTGAGGCTGAGACAGCTCCAGTCTCTCCATGTTAATTAAATGTGATGAAATGAATATTAACTTGTAAAATAGAGGCCTGGGCTGGGTTTACTAGGTGGGTGGGACTGAGGCTGGGGAAGGGGGCTGAGGTGGCTAGACTCAAGTGTTGATGTCTTCCTGAGAGGCAATAGTGGTTTGCATAGTGGTTCTCAACACTGGTTGCACACAGAATTGCCTGAGGGGCTTCTAAAACATACAAAGGCCTGGACTGTATGCCAGAGATCTGTAGGGGTGGGGTTGCCCTGGTTATTCTCATGAGCAGCCAGGACTGAGAACTACTGATGCTGACCCATGAGGCTCTGGGCTAGCCATGTGTCCCTGAGTCTCTCACTCTGAGCCTCAGTTTTGTTGTGCTTTGTTTTTGTCTATAAAAATAAGATTAATCAAAGCTACATTGCATATTTGTGATGACCAAATGAGATCAAAGGAGTAAAAGGGCTGGGTACCTAGTGGAGCCTCAGAAAGGGCTGGCTGGTTTCTGCAGCTCTGAAAGATTAGTACTCTTTACTGCTGAGAATAGAGTCATTAGCATCTTTAATCAGATGAGAAAGTCAATTCCAAAAACCCCAGAACCAATTCAGAAAACTCATCTTTACATTCTGTTTCTCTGGCACCACTCTTAGCACCAGGATCTATATTAATCAGAATTTTCCAGAGACACCAAACCAATGGGATATCTATGCCCACATGCACACCCACATTCACACCCATGTCCACATCGACACCCACATCCATATCCACATCCTCACCCATGTCCACAACCATCCACATCCATACCTACACTCATGCCCATATCTACATCCACACCTATATCCATCCACATCCTTACCTATGCCCACACCCATGTCCACATCTATCTACATCCATGCCTGCACCCATGTCCACATCTATCTACATCCATGCCCACACCCATGTCCATGTCCATCTACACTCACATCCACATCCATCCACACCCACACCCACATCCATACCCATACATACCTCCATATATGTGTGTATATATGAATACCCACATACCCATGCACATACACACATATAAAGAGATTTGTTATTGAGGTACTAGCTCATGTGATTTCAGAGACTGAGAAGTTCCATGATCTGCTGTGTGCAGGCTGGAGACCCAGAAAAAGCTGGTGATACAGTTCAAAAGCCAGAGAACCGGAGAGCTGGGAGTAGGAGATGATCAATGTTTCAGTTCAACCAGTCAGGGGGAGAGAGAGAGAGAGAGAGAGAGAGAGAGAGAGAGAGAGAGAGAGAATGAAGAGAATCCTCCTTTCCTCTACCTTTTTGTTCAATTCAGTCCCTCAATAAATTAGATGATGTCCCCCTGTACTGGGGAGGGCAATCTGCTTTACTAGGTCTACTGATTCAAATGCTAATCTCTTCTGGATTAGCAATGTTACAGACACACCCAGAAATAATGTTCAACCAGATAACAGGGCATCCTTTGATATAGTAAGGGTGACACATAAAATTAATTGTCACATTTCCCTTCCTAAGATTTAAGTGCATGTGAGCCAGGATGAATTCAGAAGACTGCAGGCCCCTGGCAGTTTAAGCCAAGGTGAATTCTTCACTGAGCACTGATAGCATTGCCTATGATAAGCACTCATCTTTCAACCGCTCATTTTCCATAGGAACAAAAAGACATGTCCAAGAAGGTGAGTGGTGCCAGGTCACAGGCTCAGAGGGCGTGGCTGGGAGTTGCTGAACCAGCACTGCAACCCCTGTTTGCTGAGTTCTAGCCCCCAGCTTGTTCCATTCCAGTTCCAAAAATTTGCCTTTTCTATCAACTGAGGAGAGCTGTCCTGTTGGTTTGCTTATTGAGTCACCTGAGATGCGGTCCCTTGGGAGAAATCATGCCTTGAGAAGCAGGGAAAGATGGTGTGTGATATATAGCTTTTGACTTGCTTTCTCACTTCTTCTATCAAGGTGCCCTGATTTCACCCACCTTCCTCATATATCATATCTTCCTGGCTTCAGACCCACACAGTGTGGCCAAACAGGGTTGTTCAACACTCCCAACAGGCTCCATTGTTTCCTCTCATGCTGTTCTTTCACCTGGAATGTTCCCTAGAACATCTGTAACCAGTCATCTCCAAAAGCCCAGGGGAAAAACAAACTGCTTCCCTGTCCCCTAATCCTTTCCTGAAATGCCCTCCTTTGGAGAAAATACAATAGCAGTGTGTATATCTTGTACCTTATGGACTGCACATCCTTGCTTTGTTATTTGTGAATGTATCTGTCTCATTCCTATTACTGGACTGGATGTTGATGAGGGTAGGACAGAGCCATAGGAAAAGCATGATCTTGGGAATTAGGCACACATGGGCCTGAATTCCGTTCCTGTCACCATTAGCTTTGTGATCCCAGGAGAATCATTTAGATTCTCTAAGCCTCTGTGTACTCATTAATTAAAATGAGGAAATAATTCCTACTTCTCAGGGCTGATGTGAGGATTAGTTTGATACATATTTATGAAAGAGTCTGGCAAAGAAAGGTTTTCATAGATGCCTGTGGAATGATTAAATGAATTGATATAAACTATCTGGCATGAATGTTGAAAAATCACTCTCACTTACCCTATAGTTAAAAATTGCATTTTGGGATGGTGGTAAGGAATTTAAAGATCCCTTTGAGATGCTCAAAAATTGCAAACTTTGGGCCAAAGGAAAGGAAGGAAGTGGAATTTCGGGTGGCCATTATGAACCTAGAACCCTCACTGAATCCTTAGGACAGCCTCATTCTGAAGTGGGGATTATTTTCTAGGAAAGACGGGGCTATCGTATTGACTCTGCCACTTACCATGGGCCCATGGGAATTGTTTGCCTTCTTCAGCTCTTAGTTTTCTAATGTATGAACTAAGATAGCCACTCCTCTGACACATGACTTACATCTATAAGAGAGTGTCTGGGATGTGCCTGGCACTCCACAAAAGGCAGCTATATGGCTGGTGTTACGATGATGTCTGTATTAGGAACAGCATGTCGACATGGCTGGAATAGCAGAGCTGGTGTGGCAGCCCTTGTGTGTCTATGCCAAGTGAGCCCTCTTTCTGTTGAGTGGCCGCTCTGGGCAGCCTGTGTTAGCCCCAGATCACAGCATCACTGAGCAGGACTTCTCTATGGGTGTCCATGGTGCATCTTTTCAGAATTCTTTGGATTTGCTCCAATGAAAGTTCCCTCCCTTCCTGTGTTTTCCAGAATCGGGCCTGGCTCCTCTCTGGCAAATCCCTACCCGACTCCATTTCCCTTATCAACCTGCAGATCGTCTCTCATTTGTCATCTTTATTAGCTTTTAATCTCCCATCAGTTTAGTGCTGGGGTTTAAGAGTAGGATTAGTGAGGGGAGTTTAATTGGATGATCCTCCATGGCCCCTTGAACATCGGATTCAATAAAAGTTTATGAAAAGATAAAATCGCAAAGGGTTTTACAGCCCCAGACACAGCAAGAGACTGGTTCAAGAACAAGGTAGCTGTTTTTCAACCTCAGATAATCCATGTTTCAACTTGATTAAATGAGGAAGTGAGTTTTTCTGTCCCTCTCCTTTCCTCCCTCTGTTTCCTTATCCTTTTCCTCCTGGTGTAAGCAAGAAGCCACTTTCCGCCAGCCTCTCCTTCCCTCTCACTTTGATTCTCTCTGACAGGAAAAATAATGAAACCTGGGTGCACCAGAAAATAACATTTATTTCACGCAGAAATATGCTGAACCACCACTGAAGGTGGCTGAGGTGATGCATTTGATGGGAAAGAGGCCAGTCTTGAAGACTGGGCACGTGGTCCATGAGGGAGGAGGGCGAGAAAGTGCTCCTCAGCTGTGAAGTCCTGCTCATCCTGTACCCACCCTCTCCCACTTTCTGGCTTCCATCCATGGAGAGGGTGAGGGTGGGGATAGCCTGTGGGGTGATTTGTGAGTTTGTTCATGTATTCATGCAGCAAACATTTATTGTGTGCATACTATGTGGCAGACACCGTGGAAAGCACAGGAGACATAAAGATGAATAAAACCTCTTCTAACGACAGGAGGACATAGTCTCAAGGGGGAGATGGAGGTTTACAAGTAAGTTCTATTTTCTTTTTTATACTACAACCACAGTTGAAGGAAGGGATGGGCCAGAAGTAGGGTGAGGAAGGGTTCTGCACAACGAAGAGCATAGAATTTGGAGTTCCTGGTGGGAATCTGGTAGGTGTGATGTGGGTGAGACAAGAGAGGAGAGAAGCAAGGGAGGAGGTAGAAAGAGGATCTAATGAATGGGTGTTAATCTGTGGACTCCCTGGGCTGAAGATGTAAGGAAGATGTCCTGGTGTGGATGGCCCGAAGACATTTAAAGAGTAGTCTACAATACTCATCAATGCATTGTGGGAATCGTTATTTATCCATCTATCCATCCATCAATAAATGTAAAAGCTCATAATCACTGTGACCATGAGCATGCAGCTTCCCAGGGATTCACAGAAATTTGAGATTGGTTTTCGGATTTCCACGGGCCACAAACTGGGGTTCACATCAATCTTAAAACACCAAGAGACCCTCAAGGATGTGTGATTTACACAACTCTTATCGAATATCAAGTGCAATAATGTCAGTGGTATAAAATAAAGCCAGAGCTTAAGTGAAGGACTAGTTGGCCCACCTTGGTGAGGTGATCTAGTGGGCATCAAATAAATCTTCACAGAGGGGGCCATGCTGAGTTAGGCTTTGAAGGATGGATAAGAGTTTGCTAGATGAATGGGAATAAGTGTGGGGCACGGAGCACCTCAAGAGGAGGAAATAATAAGGAGACAGGAAACACTAAGATAGTCACAAATGCTGGGGTGCCTGAGCAGATGTGAGTGCAGCAATGGGAGTCAAGCTTGTAGATATAAGCTGTAGAGGGAGTGATGGGAGTCATGGAAGACCACTCATGCCAAATAAAGTGTGGTTGGTGGAAGACCACTGAAGAGTTTGCTTATAGGAGGATCAGACTAGTATCTTCATTTTGGAACAACCATCCTGGCTCAGCATGGAGGATAGGGGGTGAGACTGGAATCAGAGTGGCTAGTCAGGAACAGCAGTCCAGCAGAGAGGTGACACAGGCCTGGATAACAATGTAAAATGGAAAAACTTTATAATTGGTCGAATATGGGGATGGGGCACAGAGGAAGGTTGTATCTCCAGCTCCCAGTCCGGTGCCCAGGTGATGCCATTGTCTGGGAGGGCGATGCAGGAGAATGTTAAGGTGTGTGTAGGGATGGCTCAGTTTTGGATATGGTGAGATTTAAGTATCTGTTAAGTAGGAAAATGTGCTGGAAGACATGTGATGCATGAGATGATCCAGAGAGAATGTACACCGTGGTAAAGAGAAGATAGGGAAGAGAAGAATGGGGAAGAGAGAAGAAAGGAAATGTGACCCGTGGATTTCTGATCTTTCTCCTGACAGTGTTATAGGATCCTGTCTGCTTCCACACACCTGTGGATGGAGATGTTGGAAAGGTTTTACTTGTCGCAGCAATAGAGAATGACTCCACATTGTTCACAGATGTGTGGGGCAAGGGATGGGTGGTCTGGGTACATTGCTCTTGATGTCTGGACCTGGTGCAGTGCCACTCCTGAGCAAAGCCTCACAGCAGCACAGAGCCTGTGTGTGGCTCAAAATGAGAATAATTTGGTTAGGAGCTGGATGTTTGATTGGAACTTTTGGAATAGGAGCTCCAAAAGCTTTGTGGAGCTTATAGCTTGAATGATCATTAAAAAAAAAAAAAAAGAAAAAAAAAAGAATGCAAAATTGTGCATGTAAAGTTGGATATCAGACTTTGGAAGGGGTCACAACACTGAAGAATTCTGAGTTTATTAGCTTTATGATAAATTCTTCTTTTGAGAATGCTGGAAAGCCCAGAAGGTGCATATGTGTGTTGAAGATATGGTCGTGGTATGGTGTGTGTGCACATACTGCATTAGTTTGTAAGGATGATCTAGGGAAAGAGGGAACCCAAGTCTGGGTACTTCTTGGACCTTGCCCCGTCTAGCAGGGTGCTCACATGAAGAGGGGTCCTAAGAACATGCATGGAATATATAGCCTGGAAGTCAGCTGGAGCAGCTGTCCTTTAAGCTCTAGATAAGATTGGCATGGAACTCTTGTTCCAAGTTTAGGGGGGAGCCCAGTGCTTTCCCCAAGACTTCTATAAATTCCTGAGGGACTTATATTCTCATGGTCACCTTTATTCTTGAGTTGTACTGCTATCAAATTAGTTATGGACCCTCTCAATATCCTTGCTCCAGATTGCATTGACTCAGATGTGGAACTGATCCTCTTTCTGTGATTTATACACACATGTACACACTCATCCACTCACATACACAAGGTCTTTATGTATGAGGCAGGCTTTACTGAATAAGGATGGATATGTTGAAGTAACACAAGTGATTTGGAATTGAGTATTAGGAATCATGAATTTCTTTCGGCCTCCTCTTTCCTTCCTGCCATTCTTTATCTACTTTGCTCTTCTCTTCCTAACTTTTGTTCTTTGCAGTTTAACAATCCCTTTGGATCACTGTTAACCAGAATCCTCTGGGATTCACCTTCTAGGCCAAGTGTATCAACTGACTATTGTTGTGTAAAAAGCTCCCCCACCCCAAATTCTGTATCTTAAACAATAAGTCCTTATTGTTTCTGATGAATCTGTGGGTAGTCCTGCTGATCTTGGCTGGACTGGGCTGATCTTGACTGGGCTTGTTCAGGTCATCAGCTGGTGGATCATGGTGGGGATGACTGGTCTAAAATGGCTCAATTCCCTTCCACGTGTCTCTCAGACTTATCCTGCATGCTACCCCAATGGGGTTGTCACAGTGGCTCATGTTGTCACTGTGATTGAAAAGAGGGAGTGGAAATGTGTGAGCATTTTGCCTAGGCCTCTGTTTGTATCACGTTTGCTGTCCACATGGCCCAGCCTGGAGTCAGTGTAGGAGGCGTGCTACAGAAAGGCACGGCCATGATACATCATGAGAAGCTGGGGCTCTTAGTGCAATGCATCATTTATACCATGTCTTTCAAGAAGTATTTTCCTAAGAAAAGACTGTTCCCTCTAAGAGGCATCCTGGTTCCAGCTGTTAAGACAATAGTTTCACTCTGGTACATCTGATGCCTGCTTGGTATCTTATTAAGCAGCAAAATAGCCCATGGTATGACATTTTATAAGGGCTTAAGCATTTCTACATGAAAGGGACATTTTTGTAAAGTATTTATTTACTTTCCTAAATCTTATTGGCAGATCTAACCTCTATTTTCAGGGACCTGCCTGAGTTCCAATAGACTGTTGAACAGAGGAAGGAGGTAAAGCTGAAGTTACTTTGCCAGCACTTGAGATCCATTCACCAAAATAAGAAACTGAGGCAGTGAGAAAAGTCTCGGTGATTCTGAATTCTAAAATGCAAATGCAATCACATATATACCCCCATCCCCCTCTCCAGGAGCATGAGGGCAAAATGGACATCCATTATCAAGGCAAGGTCTTGTCAAGGTGCCCCTGGAAGGGCCTATCTGAGGAGTTGGAGAATGAGAGTCCCGGTGGCTTTCTGATCATTCTGAGTTGGGGGGAAAGGTAAGGTTGGGTAGGGTGGTTCTGCTCTGCACCTCTCTCTTCAGTACATCCTTCTCAAGGTGTGTGTGTGTGTGTGTGTGTGTGTGTGTGTGTGTGCATGAGAGAGAGGCAGGGGGAGAAGAGATGGCGTGTGTATATTCATATGTCTATACACACATATATCAACATACCTCAGGGCTTTCTGCTGAGAGAGGCACAGCTTTGACACTGCTTTGCTCTGCTTTGTGTTAAGCCAGACAATAAAAGAAATGATTAGGGGCTTTCAGAGCAAGCACCTGACAATAGGGAGAGGTGAATGTGGGCTGATTGAAGCTCCATTTACCCCCTTCCTGCAGAGCAGGGAGAGGCAGGCAGGGATGGTCCCACACCTGCATTTTGCAGGACCAGTCCCAGGATGAAACCTTGCCCTCACTCCTCCTCCCTGACTCCCCCGGGGCCTCAGGGTTGGTTAAATTTAGTGTTCTGGCGTTTCCAAATCCATGCGATTTCTTCCAGGACTGTGAGTCTAAATGTCACCCTCACTGCACAATCACTAACACATTGTGCTGATGGGGGTGGTTCAAAGGCTGTGTGGATGTGAGGGAAAGGAAAGCGCAGGCAAGTCTTAGGAAGGGGAAAGGAGAAAGAAAGAAAAGGAGGTGAGGGGAAGGATGAACAGGCTTGCTTCTCTCACCAAGCCCAAACCAGCCCAAATGGAGTCACCCGGAAGGAGACTGGCCTCCTTGGGCAGAGCTGGTCACTTTGTAGTACTGTCTACAGGCACTGCAACAACTGTATAGCCCATCCTGAGGGGCTACCCATGAAGCTGGAGATGGGTGGTTGTTTCAATGAGCCCGGATCTAAGAGTGGTTCCCACTTGGATTCAGTAGGACTGTTGACAGACTTGGATCTGCTCCTGAGGGGCCTTCCCTGGGTTCAGTAGGGGAAGAGAGAGAGTGTGGGGTAGTCTGGAGCCAAGAAAGTGAAGCAACGTGGGCCATCACCAGTACTTGGCCACCTGTTAGCTGTTTGACCAGGGGCTAGCCATTTTTCTGAGTCTTGGTTTCTTATTTTGTTAAGTGAGGATAAATATCTCTGCTCTACCCACTTTGCAGCCATGTTGTGAGGATTAGATGAGATGATGTACAACAAAAAGTTCGAAAAGAACTCATCTGGCCCCATCAGTGTAAGGCTTTACGCCACTGCCCAGATGGAGGAAAGTAGACTTTTCAAAAGGTAGAAAGGCATGTAGTACCTCAGATCTGAGGCAGGACTTCTGGGCTGAAATCCTGCCCCACTGCAGACTAATTATGTAACCTCAAGGTGGTCCTCATATCCTTTCGATGCTTCCATTTCGTAATCTGCAAAGTGGGAGAACAGCGACGCCAACCTTATGGGGTCACTGTGAGATTTAAGTGAGTTGAAGTGTTTTAAGTGCTTGGACAACATCTAGAAAATAATAAGCCTTCAGTCAATATTGGCGATTATTATTTACCTTCCTGGACTATCTTGCTTGGGGATCCCAGAGTTCTTTCCAGATAGATTTGATCTGATGATTCTGGAAACATTAATCAACCCGTGTAGAGTTTCTAGCGCTCCCCACAGCCAAGCTGGGCATTCAGTTGTTGCTCAAGGTTTGCTGCTTTCTGTCTCTGTCCCTTCTCATCCTGCCTCATCTCACTGGGCCATGGGCTTTCTATTCTGTGGGTCCTGGGAGAGAGAACTCACAAAGGCCCTGATGAAAAAATACATCAGTGGTCTATTGTTATGGCCCCATTATACTCAGTCTCTCATTCTCAGGCCCTGCCCAGAATTCTTCTTCATGCTTTTTGTGCTTGATTAGAAAGAAACCCCATGAAGAACATACAGCAATCCTCCTCCTCTACATATATAAACCTTGAGAGAATTCACCTCTCTGGGCCTCAGTTTCCCCCTCTGACCAGTGAGATCATCTCCAAGGGCTCTTCTGGCAAATCATGACACTTTTGACTTCATTATTCCTAGCAAATGACAGGCCCCGGCCCCTTTCCATGACTGTATCCCTGGCTATTTTAGTTCTTTTTCTCTTGGTTTCTTCCTCTGGAACACGCCAAGTGTTTATGTCATTTTGGAGAATCCAGTAAACTGCATTATAGGGAGGAGACTGGGAGTAACACAGGCAAAAATCTGCTATTTTCACATGAATGCTTTAGGCAGTCAGCCATGATGGGAAATGAAGTGTGTGGGGAAAGTACAGGGTGAATAAAGAGGGCCTTAGTGAGATGATGAGCCTTTTATCGCTTGTGCCTGCGCGTGACATGGTGCCGATCTGTCAGCCCAGGGGCTGTGGCGTGTGGGGAATGGTTCTGCCTTGAAGTCTTCCTCTCCACTCCCACCGCAGGTCACGTTTTGATGGGGGAAGAACTGGTGGTTCTTTACCCAAGTTCGGCTAAGCATAAAGCAGGAGGAGGAGGGGGGCCAGCCTGGCAGCTTGGGGATTCACACTGGGTGTGGGGAGCTGTTCCTGTGGATTACGAGATGCTGAGAGATTCAGGGTCCTCCACCCATGGATGGAGTGGCAAGGGCTCTTAAATCACAGTCCCTACCACCTTGACCTTGGCGTGGTTTCTCTGCTTAGCAGCAGGGTGGTCTAGGCCAAGTGCCAGGGCGTGAGGATCAAGAACAGCTGGGGTTCTGACTAGCTGTGCAGTTGGGGGAGTGGGTGGGGAACAGTCACCCGGTCTCCTGCTCCGCACTGAGTGTCACTCAAGCTCAGGCCTTTTGGAGAGAGGACAGTGCCTACATGTTTTCACTCTGGGCATAAGGTTTTTTGTTTTTTTAATTTTTATTTTTTTGTTAATGAAAACCCTTTATTTTTTTAGAGCAGTTTTAAGTTGTCTTTTTTTTTTTTTTTAAGATTGATTTATTTATTCATGACAGACCCAGAGAGAGAGGCAGAGACATAGGCAGAGGGAGGAGAAGCAGGCTCCCTTCCCTGCAGGGAGCCCGATGTGGGACTCGATCCTGGGACTCTGGGATCACGCCCTGGGCCAAAGGCAGGCGCTCAACCACTGAGCCACCCAGGCGTCCCGAGCAGTTTTAAGTTTAAAGAATAATTGAGGAGAAAGTACAACGAATTCCCCTATATTCCCTTTCCTTTCTCGCAGGTTCTCCTATTAATAGGTTGCATTGGGGTGGTCTCTTTGTTACAATTAGCCAATATTGGAATGTTGTTATTAACTAAAGTCCTTAGTTTACATTAGGCTTTACTCTTGGTATGTATTTTGCGGGTTTGGACATGTGTCCACCATTACGGTATCATACAGATTAATAGTTTCATTGCCAGAAAAATCCCCAATGCTCCACCCGTTCATCCCTCTTTTCCCTCCCCACGGAACTCTTGGCAACCACCAACCTCGTTATGGGTCTACTATAGTTTCACCTTTTTCAGAATGTCATATGGTTGGAATTAGACACATGCAGCCTTTCGACTTGCTTTTCTCACGTAGCAAAGCGTATGCATTTAAGAGTTCTCCATGTCTTTTTGTGGCTTAGTAGCTCATTTCTTTTTAGTGCCGAATAATATGCCATTGTATAGAGGTGCCAGTTTGTTTATCCACTCACCTGTTGAAGGATAGCATGTTTGCTTCCAGGTTTTGGCAATTATGGCTAAAGCTGCTATAAACCTTCATGTGTAGGCTTTTGTGTGGACATAAGTTTTCAACTCATTTGGTTAAATACCAAAAGCGTGATTGCTAGATCACATGGTAAAAGAGTGTTTGGTTTTATAGGAAACTCCCAAACTGTCTTCCAAAGTGGCCGTACCATTTTGCATTCCCATCAACAACGAAGGAGAGTTCCTCTTTACTCCACATTCTTGCCAGCATTTGGTGTTGTCAGGGTTCTGGATTTTAGCCATTCTAGTAGGATGCAGTGGTCCCTCGTTGTTTTAATTCATATTTCCCTGATGACATATGATATTGAACACATAGAACAAAGGATATATATTTTCATTTATGAATAGTTTTAATAAGTTTTTAAAATCTGTCTTCCCCACCCCCACCCCAGCCAATAGGAAATTAGAGGCAAGTCTGTGACAGGGATATAAGAAGCAGGCGTACAGCTGATAGGGTTGGGAGTCAGAAGACTTGACACTGGTCTTTGTGCCCCTGAGCCGCTTGACCTTGGGAATCACTTCACTTCTGGTGCTCAGCTTCCTCACTTGCAAAATGTGGCTTTTGTACTGGATCAAGGCCACAAAAATTTTCTCAGGCCAGTGCCCACCAGCTGGAATGAAAAGGGAGAGGTGTGCAAGGCTCGATATTGTGCCTGAGAAGTGCCGTGTTGCCAGACAAGACAGCTGTTCTCGAGAATGATCTCTAACTTCCTGTCCTGTTTCCAATTCAACTTTAAGTGACAACTGACAGCCTGGCAGAGAGAAAGAAAAGGTAGACTTTAAAACGTCCATGTGGTGGCTCAAAAAAGTTCATTAGTATGGGGCAGACAGTGTTGTGAAGTTAGCAGAAGTCCTACCTCGTCACCTGCTGGAACCCCCTACCCCTGACATTCCAGGCCCATATAAGCATCGCTGGCTGGACTGTGAGCTCTGCCTAGAAGGAGAGGAATCCATCTGTCTCCTCATCCCTAGAGCACTGCACCAGAAGGTGCTTTGCTTATGTCTTCTGGACATCTTGCTAGTACCAGCCATGGTTCTAGGTACTGGGGATGCACCAGGAGGCAGGGAGACATAAGTCCCCACCCTCACGGGGCTTCTATCATAATGATGTATGTGAATAACAACAAAAAAATTATTTTTTTTCTGTATATTCTGTTTCAGAGAGTAGGAGATTGTCATCCAATTTAGAAAAATGTCCACCTTAAACATTAAAAATAAGAGAGTGAATTTCAGTTACTTGGAAGCATCTCAGAAGGCGCCAACAGAGTGGTAGTGAAGGACTGACTGATTTCCTGGCTGGGTGCAGATGGGTGGCACTCTTAGGTGGCTGCAGCCTACTGTGCCATGCCTACCTTGGCCCAGGCCAAGGACCCAGCAGCACTTGAGTAGCTTTTGTAGTTGAGGACTCCCCAGTCCTCTGAAGGTGAAGGGAGAGTATGGGGAGGATGTGTTCCCACTCTGAGCCCAGAGGTCCCTCTGGGAGGGGCGTGCCACAGCGAATGAGCTACACATACAGCCTGCAGCAGGCGTGGACTGGGAGGCTGCGGTGAGCGCTGGCTGCCCATTGCCTTATCTCCCTACAACGTCCCAGGGAGATTATTTAACCCACTTGAAGATCGAGTCACTTTCCTAGATTAAGTGTTGCCTGTAAAGAGTGGAAAAAGTCTAGGAAAGCAAGGAGATGCTTATCAGTGTTTGGGTGCTGCTGAACTCTTCTTTCTTAGCGGAGTGGTTTGGTAATGGCTTTCTTCCCAGCAGAATGAGATAATTTCTCCTTTTTGCCATCATGAAAACTTCCTGTGAGTAGTGACCTTGGCCCTCTCAGGAGAGGCGGGAGAAAGCTTCAGGTATCAGACAGACTGCCCTGCAGGATCTGGAAGGTTCAGGAGGCTCACAAGTGGCTGTGGGGTGTTTGGGCACTCCCTTAAGGACAGAACAAGAAGAGACTGGAAGATGGTGAGTGTTGAAGCCATCAGGGACTACATTGATCTCAGGCTCTGATGTGCCTGTGACTACTTGAGGACTTTGTTCAGAGCCTGATTTGGTAGATCTGGGTATGTATTTCTAAGGAGATTTATTTCTAAGGAGGAGTACCCAGTAGGTGCAGCTGGTCCAAGACCACACTGGGGTATGAGAGGGTCGAGTCACCTATGTTATTTTACAGAGGAGAATGTGGCTTGACAGAAGCCACCCAGCTAGGAGGTGATGGAGCTGGAAGAGGATCACAGGTTTCCAGAATCCTAGGCCCATGTTACATTTTGTTTCTTCTTTGTAAAGACAGGGAGGTGTTGCCCACTTGCAGGCAGGCTCTGGAAGACCTTTAAGGTTGTTTGGAGTTCTTTCCTAGAACTTCAAGGTTCATGTACTTTTACCCCTATTTAATCACTCAGACAATTACAAATATTTATAAACTCCTACATATCCTGAGCACTATGGTGATTTACAGGAGTAATGGGTAGTGCACAAATTAAAAGAGGAGATGCGACTTTTCTTTTTCTTTCTTTCTTTTTTTTTAGATGCAACTTTTCTATGCAAAACATAGTCAAGGAAAAACAGATGATTCAGGGCTGATAGCAATGTCAGACTGCATTCTTCATGAGTCTGAAGGAGAGAGAGCAATCTCTTTGGGTCCTGGTAGTCAGGGAGAGCTTCTTAGAGGAGGAGGCCAGCTCCAATGGGGCTTTGAGGGATGCATAGGATTTGAAGAGATGGAAGGGAGAGGCAGGTGGCTTCCCCTCTCACTGGATGGGCCCTTCCCATTCATTTCTTTCTGTTTCTTCTCTATCTTCCTTCTCCTTTCTCTGCTTGTGCTCTCTTCCTTTGCTCTCTTTTCCTCTTATCAGTGCCATATAAGTAGAAAAATAAGGAATTTATGATCAAATATCTTCCCTTATCTGTTTAGCTTAACAGTCCTATAAGGAAGGCAGCACAGGGTGTTAAGCCCATTTAACAGATAAGAAGAGTGAGGCTCAGATTAGGGATTGAGGGTTTTCTTGGGGTGTCCAGCTTTCATTGTTACAACTAGGAAGCTCTTGAGCAAATGAGATGAGTTGGTCACTGGAATTTTGTCCTTACTTGCCAATCCCTTGGTGCTGGGGCATGACTTTGGCCCATTGGGCAGGCTGAATGAGTCATTATGGTGGGCTAGTCCAGTACATTGTCTTTTCCTTCAGAATGGGGAGCTGGCCACATAGAATGGAGGGTACAGAGGCATGTTCCATGATTCTGAGCCTATCTGCAAGTACAAGTAGGCACTTGTGAACCTGATCTCTGGATCATCCCTGGGGTGTCCTTTGTCTTGAAGTTGAGCACTCCAACTCTTCCTCTTCCCCTTTGCCTTGCTAGGATGACCCTCAGCCTCTGGAGTTGAAGTTCTTCAACTTTGATGCTACTACTTAAGGACTTTCTCTCCCAATAATAACAGGTCAGCTATAAATGCACAGGTCTGTCCTCTCAAAATGACCCAAACATGAGCATTAAAAAATAAGAGACTTGGCAGGGGTCTTTGCAAGTGACAATGTTGGAAGCATGGGATGGATGCAGAATTTCAAAATCTGTTCTTGGTAGGGATTCCTAAGCTATACCAGTTCAACCTCTCTCACTCAGTTTACTTGACTCCCTTTTGGATGCCTAAAAAGCTTCTAGTTTCATTACTCTTGATCTTACACAGTAACAGTCGCATGGATTTTGATTGCAAACATGGCTGTAAATATGAAAGCAATGAAAAGCACAACATCTATCCCTTCATCACACAGTCTGGAGGGGAGCCTCTTTCACACCAGAGGGGAAGAATTGCTTGGGCTGAAAATCAAAAGAGCACAATTCTAGTTCCAGCTCCATGGCTAAATGACTGTTTGAACTCAGACAAGTCGTTTCCTCTTCCTGGATCTCAGATTTCTCATCTTAAAAGAAAAAATTGGATTGGAAACTTCCCTAAATCCAGTCCAACTCCAGGGTGCCTGATTTCTCTGCTTTTGCAGGAAAAGCATGATGGTTCCTGTCTAGCAAAGTTGGAAGGAGCTAGAGACACCCAACTGGAAAAGCTAACAGCAATGGAAGAGTTGGAAGACATCACAGCTCAGCACAGGGGGTGGGGCTATCTAATGCAACGGCAAATGGCTCTAGGACCCTGATCATTCCTGAGGGCAGTACTCAGCACTTGCCGACTGAGCCACCCAAGCACCCCAGTACTGTATGCTTACACAGCACTCAGGAGTTTCCGAAGCCCTTTCACAGACCTTCCACCCTTTCTTCCTCACAGCAACTGAATGAATTAGAGGGATTCACCATGGTTTTGGGTAGATGAGAGGTTAGAGATGCACAAGTATTAATGGGCAGACAGGACGCAACTGCAAGCCTTTTGGCTTTGAGTCCAGTGCCATTTCCACTAGAGGAGAGGTGTTGCCAATAATTTTGTTCATAGTGATAAAATGGTGTCGTCATATATGGAAAATGGCTTTCACCCAAAATGGTCAAAATGATACAAGTTTCTACCTGAAAGCATACGTTTCAGTTATCTGGAAACTTTGCTCACCCAGAATACTTCTTTGATTTCAGACAAAGAGGCATGCATGAGGCATTATTGTCGTTCAGTGTTCCATGAAATCAGTTCCATGCTAAGTCATTAAGATGGGGGGTACAAAGCATATACAATTATCCCCCCATAAATCACATATTCAAGTGCACACAATCAGAGACAATATAACAAACAGTAAAGATGTATACCTGCCCTTCCTAGATTCACCTATAGGAAGAATCTACTCAGTAAGGGAAGGCTGCATCTTGCAACCAGGTGTAGGCCTGTGTGGCCTGCAGGCCTATCCCCATGATGACAAGAATGATGAAGACAATGGCCAACATGAGATGGTTGCTTGTTATGTGACAGGCAGCCCTCTCAGAGCTTCATGTGCATTAAGTTGTTCACGCTTTACTCTAACTCCTCAAGGGAGGTATTATCACTATTATTATTCAAGATGAGGAAACTGTGGAATACAGAGATTAGCTGGAAGGGTCTGATACTCTTGTTCAGGTGAGCAATATTTGTTCTGTGCCATGTAGATAAATAGACTTCTACTTGGAGCTTGGACAACATTCAGTGTTCCTTCCCTCCATCCCTTCTTTTCTTTCTTCCTTCCACATTCCTTGAATGTCTATTAATTCCAAAAACCATGCACAGACTCTACCTTTAAGGAACTTAAAGTCCAAGCAGGATTTGGGAGTAGTCAGGAAGATGTAGACATGCGCATGAGTTTATCAGCTCATTTCCTTCCAAGATAGAATGAAGATTCTAGTAGAATGGAAGTGTGGGCCTCCTGTAGCAGATACTTAAAGATAGAAAATGGATGAAAGGGATGGCAGTAGGAAAATCAAAGGACTTTAATAGCCTTGCCTTGTAGTTCACACTGGGCCTGCTGTAGCCTGTTTTCTTCCAAAGATACAGGGACCTGATGCCCTGGAGGAGTTTGGATCACGGATCTTGACTGTTAGAGATGGTGCTCATGTACATGAGGCAGGCTCAGAAGGGAACTGGATGGATATTGGACACTTTTCACATGAGAGAAGAGCAGTTCCCTCATGAATCCCAAGGGCTGTGGATACAAGACAGCCTTTCTAGGAAATACCAGCACTTTTCATCAGTCAGTTAATTCTTAGATGTTATTCAAACTTGGAACAAAGAGCACTGCATATGTGCTGGGGGCAGGGCACACAGATGCTGAACCTGGGGCCCTGCCCACTGGGGGACTGGGGAGAGGAGGCAGGTGCTTTGCTGGGTGCGAGCTCGACAATGTGCTCAGTGCCCGAAGTGCAGTGCCCACCTCTACGGTGGGGGAGGTGGAAGCTGGCTGGGCCAGGTGGGCCAGCAGGTGATCGGGGAAGGATTCTTGGGTACGGTAGGCCTTGAGGGAAGATGAAGATTGGGCTGCTGGGGCAAAAGCTATTTGGGGTCAAGTTTGCTGAGCAAACAGTTCCTCTACCAGCCCACAGGCTGAAGATACTGAGAGGCCGGATGCACACTGGACAGGCAGAGGTGGGAGGAAGAAGGTGGTAGAGACTGTCTCCCTCTTCTAGGCTGGGAAGGAGGCCCAGGGCTAACTGACCACCAGCACAGGTGGAACAGACCTTGACTGGAGGGATGTGGGACTGGGAATGACTCTCAGAGAGGACTGAGGGAGTCTTGTGTAGTGGTGAATGGCCCTTTGGCCATGCTCAGAGAACACTTCACATCATCTGAATGGTGGCATGAATGAAGACCTTCTGGATGAAGGTCTGTGGGAGCTCACTGGCCCTGGTGGAGAAGCAGCATTCACTCCTTCAGTTGCCACCTCTGTCTCTCTCCCTCTCTCATTGGTCTGTACACACTACTCTCTGTCTGTCTGTCTTTACAGAGCCATTTTTTCTTTCAGTCGCCTCTCACTTTCTATTTTAGACAGTTTATCCTCTCTCTCCTCCATGCTCTTTTCCATATTTTATCACATGTGCCTGTGTGTGTGTTTGTGTGTGTGCACGCATTGGGGCTTGGGGGAGTTCTTGTGGATGTCAATTTCCCTTGCATTTTGAGGACATGGAACTAGTAGAAGACTAATGCTTGGGCAAGTGAGTGCAAATGCCCAGCTCTAGAAAGGCATGAGAAATGCTCCTTCCTTCTATGTTCCTGTGTGGGATTATTACTTTAGTAGGTGTATGTGTGTGTTGCATGTGCATGCATGTGTGTGTCCATATGCGTGCATGTGTGCATGCTCAGGGTTGTCTGGAATGAAGCCACATTGGCAGCCTACAAGAAAAGAAAGGTAGAGTAAGGTAGTAGGAGCCCTGTTATAAAAGAAACAGTGAAAATTCCCTCTGTACCCTCCCCTAACCATGGGCACAGAGGCAGAGGAGAGATTTTGCTGGCCCTAAAGGAAGCAGTTTCCCAGTCTCTTGGAAGATGAGTCCATCCATCAGCAGGCATGGGAGTAGATGCCATGCCCTGCTCTAAGCCCTCACAATGTGGGATCTGCAGTCTCTCTCCTTGTTGAAGACTGTAACTCTATGAGGGAAAATACAGTCCGGCTTCCTAACATGTTGGTCTGGTCTTGATGATGAGGTGCCTAACCCAGCCCTTGCCACCCAGGAGGCACTCAACAAACATTTGTTGAATGGGTGTGTAAATTCAGAGGCAAATCAAGGGATTCCCAGTGAGCATGGTCTGTGTGGGAGAGTGAGAAATCTATCTAGTATTTTCAGAGCAAACATAGTATAGTTGCTGAGTGTTGTGCATGGTCTCCCTACTACTTTCTCTCCTGAAGAATTTCAATCCTTCTTTTTAGCCCTTGGAACCTCCAGACCCATGGCTCATTCTTACTCCCTCTTATCAACGTGGTTTGGTGGGCTTCTGAATCTAGGCCTTGAGTTGTACACTTTCCTGCCATACTGGGATGGGGGGCTGGTTGTGGGACTAAGAAATCTCCCCCAAGACTTCTGCTACTCCTAGCCAACAGAGAGCAGAGTGTTGTCTTTTTGTTTAGGGCATGGAACATAGGTGCATGACTTGTCCAGGATCCCAGCCCACAGGAGGGTGTGGGGATGGGACTCTGCCTTGGTCTTCATGACCTCAAAGCATGTCCCTGGACCTTTTTGGTGTTCAATCCTGCTGTTTTCATAATGATGTTCAGTGTGAACTGAAAATGCTGCTGCGGTCACCTCCTCCAACCTAGAAGGAAACAAAGGAATCTACTGGGACTGTGATGCAGGAGCCTGGCCCCAGGGTTCTGGCATCAGGAAGGGAGCTGGTGGGGACGGGGAACAGATAGGTGACTTATGCCAGCAGGTGGGTGCTGCCTCCGTGGCGACATCAGGCAGATACCCAGTATGGAGACTGGGGGTGCAGAAATGGGCTGGATCAGAGGAAAAAATGGGGGGAGTCTCTCTCCTCTGTATAATAGCCTTCTTCTGACAAGGAGCTTCTGTTCTGTTCCACTGGAAAGCTTTTAAGAACGCTGAAAAGGACAGGCAATTACAGGAAGGTTAGGTGCGCCTGATTGGATGTTGTTACAAATCACTCATTGTCATACACGGCGTTTGGAAAGGAGGCCATCGGGGATGATTGCCGTTTAGGGTAAGTGATTTCTGTTTAGAGTGAGCAAGCAGATGAAGGCTTGGCTGGCGCTCAGTGCCCTCTCTCCTTGTTTGCTGTCGTGCTGATGATTTTTCTTGGCACAGTGGGGTCACTAGAGGTGCTCACAGAATGCACCATGGGAAGGGGCTGGAGATGAGCCTTCTAATTCCATCCCCACCTCACCCTAACGTTTACTGTACTGATGGGGAAACTGAGACTATGGAGAAGGGAATAGACGGGTCCAGCTTCATATAGGTCAGTAGAAGAGCTGGACCAGAGTTCATGTCTAGGCCCCAATACAGTGCTCTTGCTTACAGCAAGGCCCCAAGCTGAGGATCCACTAGGACTAGGAGTTTCCATCAACCTGCCTAGTGTGCACTGTGCACTTTGAACATATGTCACATGGTAGCCCTTGCAACTCCAGGCACTACACCTAGCCTTACTGTACAATGGATCCTCTGGGTCCACTCACACACTGTCACTTGGGATTCCCTTGACCACATGATGTCCCCAGGAGGCAGGAGACAGGGAACACAGCTGGACTGTCCTATTGCTCTCCTTGTATATCCTGATTTACCTTTCTCTGTGTCTCTGCTTCTGTCTCTGTCTCTCTCTGACACACAAAAGTACACACGCACACACCTCTCCTCTACTATTGTGTCTGAAATACAATTATAGTGGGCAAACTTCCTGGATTCTTGAAGTCTATTCTATTTTTAGGTGTCTAAATTAACATATAAGTGTTCTGGGAAGGATCACATGGTAAGCAACTAGGTGACAGCAAACAAATAGTAGAGAAACCCACAAAACAGGGAAAGAAAGTGGTAGAAGAAAGGGCAGCATAAATAAATATCAGCAAATATGCAGTTTGGCCCATCAAAAATTTTCCCACGATTTTGTCAAACAGGAACCTGAAACAGAGGACCGTTATAGAATATACTATGGTTGTATGCCTTTGGTCCACTAGTTTTTTTTTTTTTTAATTTTTATTTATTTATGATAGTCACACAGAGAGAGCGAGAGAGGCAGAGACACAGGCAGAGGGAGAAACAGGCTCCATGCACCGGGAGCCCGATGTGGGATTCGATCCCGGGTCTCCAGGATCGCGCCCTGGGCCAAAGGCAGGCGCTAAACCGCTGCGCCACCCAGGGATCCCTGGTCCACTAGTTTTGAGCATGGAGCTCATAGGTTTATTGTGTCCCCTAGAATAGTATGTTGACGTCCTAACCCTTAGTACTCGGAATGTAACTTTCTTTGGAAATGGGGTCTTTATAGAGGTAATCAAGTTAAGATAAGGTCATTAGGGTAGACCTTAAGTGAATATGACTAGTGTCCTTGTAAAAGGGGAAATTAGCACAGACATACCCAGATTATGTACAGAGACTCAGGGAATGTGCTATGTGATGGCAGAGATCTGGGTGATGAATCCATAATCCAAGGAACACAGAAGATGACCAGCAAACCACCAGAAGCTGGAAGAGAGGCATGGAACAGATTCTCCCTCACAGCCCTCAGGAAGAACCAACCCTGCTGACACCTTGATCATGAACTTCTGGCCACCAGAACTATGAGAAAATAAATTTCTATCATTTAATCCACAGTTTGTGCTATTTTGTGAAGGCAGCCTTAGGAAATGAATATAGTGATCTTCCTTCTCCACTATTTTTCTGTTTTACCTCCTATTATTTAACTGGACTTTGTTTTATTGAGGTGAAAATCCTCAGGTTGTAATAAGTGTTAATGTTACCAGGATTCGAAATAAAACTGTGATAGACCTGTGGAAAGATCCCACCATCTTCACTCCTGCCCCAAGCAGGAATCCATCCATTTAACCATACAACTGTTTGCTGAGGGCAACCAAGAGCCTAGTACTGTGCTCTGTGCTGAGGCATAAGGACAGGTAAAATACAGTCTTCACTCTCAGGGAGCTCACAGTCTGGTGGGGAAGATGGTCCCATGGACAGGTAATTGTGACATAATGCTGGAGTGGTGGTGACCACTGAGTATTATGGGCACTTAGAACAAGGGAGGTGATCCCAGGAAGAAGTGGGAGGTGCCAGGGAAGGTACCTGGAGAAGACACCACAGGAGCTGAGCCTTCAAGAGATTATCCAGGAGGAGGAGCATAATGAGCAAGGGGCAAGCAACATGGGATAGCATGTGAGTACATATGTATGAGTGTGTGTGTGTGCGTGTGTGTGTGTGTGTGTGATGTCCTGTAGAGCCATGGACCCATCAATGTACATTGTGCCAGCCTCTGTAAGGCATGGCAAGCCTTGCTCAGGTTAGATTCCTCATGAGCTGAGGAATGCCAGTTCTTAGCATGGTCTCCAAGCTGACTTAGAGCCCCTCTGCAGAATGTGGGCTAAATGTGGGACTTTGTCTTCAGCTCCTGAGTCAGTCTTTAACCTTGCTAGTGTCTTTTGCCTATACTTCCAAAGGGAAGTTTCTGAAGTTCTTTTGCTGATAATCTTGACTTTTTTTTTTTTTTTTTTACAGAATTTTCCTTTTTTATCCCTAAACCTTTGATCTAACCCAGGATACCTAAGTCTATTCAAAGATTTTCTTTGTATCTCTCGGCCAGGGTCTATTCAACATGTGTATATGTTTATGTGTGTGCATATGTTTCACTTAAAATTCTTTTTCATTTGAAAATGAACATTAACATAGCTCTTTTAAAAAAGATTTTATTTATTAATTATGAGAGACAGAGAGAGAGAAAGAGAGGCAGAGACACAGGCAGAGGGAGAAGCAGGAGCCCTATGTGGGACTCGATCTTGGGACTCCAGGATCACGCCCTTAGCCGAAGGCAGACACTCAACCACTGAGCCACCCAGGTGTCCCTTAACATAGCTCCTGATCACGTTTGGGAGCAATGCCTTGCTGCTTACTAGCTGAATGTGAGAAGCTGAGCTGGGAAAGTGGAGAAAAGAAATAGGTTTGGAGCAATAGCTTCACACAAACATTTAGAAATTTGCCTAAAGCCCAACTTCACATATGAAATGTTCTCCCCAAATCAGAGTAGACTTCCCATATGCATTGCTCTGGGACCAAGCTCTGAAGAGGCAGATGAAGAAAGCCATTAACATTGATTATCAGTGATTGGAGGATGCCTATGGCATAATTTATTGTTGTATTTGCTGTGAATGATCCTACCGAAGGAACATGCAGCCAAGAATCAGGATACCTGGATTCTAGCACTGGTTCTACTATAAGTGACCTTGGGCAAGTCACCATCATTCATTGTAGCCTCGGTTTGCTTATCTGCAAAATGTCCCTTCCAACTATAACATTCTGTTATCTTTCTTTTATGTATTCCCATCATCACGGACCTGGAAATGCTCATTGTTCTATTATGGTCATTTGCAAGTCAGGCACATATGAGAATGGCGTGTATAGTAGAGTCAAATTCATCACCTGTTACTTCCTAGATAATAAGCCGGGGGACTGGAGTAAGGTCAAAGGTGTGTGTGTGTGTGTGTGTGTGTGTGTATTAAACTCTCTTTTCCTGAGACTGGGAATTATAGTGATGTTTAAAGGATAATTCACAGCTCCAGGAATGACTATCTGAAACAGCATGATGTACGGAAAAAAGCATAGAGTTAAATTTGAATTCTGGCCCTGCCACTGACTAGCTATTGGGAACTTGCAAATCACCTAACCTCTATGAACCTTGGTTTCCTTTTCTGTGAAATGGCTATAACTGTAGAGTTGTGAAAATCAGTTGATGTATTCAAAAATATTTGCTGAGTGCTGGCTGCATGCTGGGCATTGTGTCGGGTGCTAATAATCCAAGATGAGTCAGACAGACTGGATTCCTACCTTTTAAAGAGTTTATAGTTCAGTGGGAGAGACAGGCAATAAATAGCTAAATTAACAAATACACAAACAATTAATCAAGTGCTATAAAAACAAACAGAGTGTTAAGATGGGGAATAAGGGTGGGAGAGGCTCCTAACTTAGATGGGTTGTCAGAATAGATTTCTCTGGGAAAGAAGAGAAGTTGGCAAGGGATGTACAAGTACATAGGAGAGGATAGTTCACTAGTGGGCCCTTGAGGTGTGAGAGATCAAAAGATATGATATATGAGGAAATGCCTTGTCAACAATATGATATTAATTCATATTAATCTCCTGATGCCGTTCTCTGACAGCCCTTAGGTCTGCCCCATATTTTCCTCTCTTAGGCCCTTACAAAAAATGTCCTCACTCTAGTGTTCCCCTATGCCTATTGCCCTCATGACATTTTTCTCATATGTGAGTAGGTGTGTGTGTGTGTATATGTGTGCGTGCGTGTGTGTGTATGTGTTGTGGGAGGAGAGTGTGTGTGAGTGTATGCACATTCCTATGTGTGCATGTTTGAGGAGGGAGGACTCTATAGGCCTGTCACCAGCTCATACTGAGAACATCGCTTGGATCACTTATCCCAATGATTAAATTAAGCCCATTTTCACAAATAAAATCAGTTTGCAACTCTCAGCCAGGGACAGAGTGATCTGGCCCGCTTTCCTTGCTCTGCTTTTCCCAAAGATAAAAAGGTTTGCAAATTGTGACATCCATATCAAATGCTAATGGCACAGTGGGGCCTCTCCAAGAGAGCTGATAAACTTCTCAGATTGAGGGCAGACTCTTAAGGGAGAACAGCTCCAGATGTAATATTTGGTGCCACATCCAAGAAACACTAACATTTTGGAGTGCTCAGGAGTAAAACTCTAGGAAATAGAAGTCAGGGAGGGATTACTCTGGTGGATTTGATCCAACAGAAGAAAACAAAAGCTGGTCATCTTCAGCTTTCTCCAGGGACCTGAGCTTTACTGTGTCAATTCTAGAAAACAAACAAAAATGAAACAAGGAATATCTAAAACACTAGTCTAAGGGGTAAAAAAAAACCCCAAACCCAAGATTCCTAATCTAGAAGAGCCTTCCTCGTGCTGAGAAGAGGAAATTGAGTCCTATGGATATAGAGTGTGTCAGAGGAGCCCAAACAGCAGCCCCCTGGCCTCTGATCTCCCTGTCCTCTGCCTTGTGCTATATTCTTGGTGGGACATTCAGGGGTGTGGGAAGGCACTTGTGTTTCTCCATTTCATGGTGTGACCAATACTTACTAGTGTTATAAAGTCTGAGAATCAAGACATTAAACCTCAAATATGTAGCATGTCCTATTTTCCTGTTGGTTTATGCATGAGCTCTTAAATGTGGGCGGGCGCTGGTGCATGTGCTGTGGGAAAAGGCTGCAGGAGAGGCCCTGGGCATTGCTGTGGGGGAGCAGAGGACTGCATCCCTAAACGAGGAGGGTCTCTCTGACTTTGCCTGACAGTCACAAATAAGTACATTAGAGTAACCATCTTAATGGGAAATAAATTGGAAGGTTAGGTTAAAGAAGTCTGGGAGCAATTTGCCATGTGTTCCTTCAAGGGAGACTCAGCAGAAGGAGCAGGGGCTCTCATTCCAGTCCTGAACATTTCTAACTATGGCTCTTGAGAAGAGATTAGGCAATAAGGCCAAAGGGGGTGGCTCTGGACAGGGTGGAGTTGCAGGCCTGGTGTAGAGGGGTGGCAGCAAATGACAGCCCTCCTGGGCAGCAAATGCTCTTTACCCAGAACCAGCACTGCCCAGCTCAGGGCCTTTGTCTTGAGTGCTGTTGGATTCACTCTACTACATTTTCTTTTTAAAAAATTTTTATTTATTTATTTGAGAGAGAGAGAGAGAGAGAGCAGAAGCAGGGGGAAGGGCCGAGGGAAAGGGAGAAGCATGCTCCCTACTGAGCAGGGAGCCTGATATGGGACTTGACCCCAGGGGTGTATCAGGCGGGACTCAGTTCTGCTAGGATGAAGAAGCGACGCTCAGTCAGTCAGTGGTTCCCTCCCTCTCTCTGTCTAAGTTTTGGGGAATCTACATAGAGCCAAGACTTATGGCCATGCAGGCATCTGTCCTCACAGATGTCCACACAGGCACATTTATTTATTTATTTTTTAAATTTTTTAAAAAAGATTTTATTTATTTATTCATGACAGACACACAGAGAGAGAGGCAGAGACACAGGCAGAGAGAGAAGCAGGCTCCATGCAGGGAGCCTGATGTGGGACTCAATCCCGGGTCTCCAGGATCACATCCCAGGGCCAAAGGTGGCACTAAACCGGTAAGCCACCCGGGCTGCCCCACAGGCACATTTATTACCTTGACCTGGTTCTGGGGCTTTAGAATGTAGGCATCTGAGGAGACATTCCAGCTCAATGGGGCGCTGCTTCTCCCTACCCCCTGTCCCTTCCCATCCCCCTGCTTGTGCTCTTTCTCTCTCTATGTCTCAAATCAATCAATCAATCAATCAATCAATCAATCAATCAATCTTTAAAAAAAATCAATGAAAAAGACAATAAAACAGAAAAATAGGCATAAGGCATGAATAGGTAGCTTGCAAAAGAGCAAATCTTAATGGCCAGTAAACACATTAAGAAATGCTCAAAGTTGGGGTGCCTGGCTGGGTCAGTCAGTTAGTCATCCTAGTCTTGATTTCAGTTCAGGTCATGATCTCAGGGTTGTGAGATCAAGCCCTGCACTGGGCTCCATGCTCAGCAGGGAGTCTGCTTGAGATTCTCTTTCCCTTTCCCTTTTCCACTCCCCCCCCCCCACTATCTCTCTCTCTCTCTCTCTTTTAAATATTTTATTTATTTGACAGAGAGAGAGAGAGAGAGCACAGTCAAGGGGAGCAGGAGAGGAAAAGGTAGGGTCCCTTCTGAGCAAGGAGCCTGATGCAGGACTTGATCCCAGGACCCCAGGGTCATGACCTGAGCCAAAGGCTGATGCTCAACTGACTGAGTCACCCAGGTGGCCCCCCTCTTTAAAATAAATAAATGAATAAATAAGTACATCTTAAAAAACGAGAAATGCTCAAACTTACTAGAAGTCAGAAAAATGCAAATTAAAGTAGTATTTTGAGTTATCACTTTACACCTAACAGACTGGCAAATATTAAGAAGACCAAGAATATCTACTATTGGAGGGGATGCAGGGCAGAGAGTATTTACATACACTGCTGGAGGAAATGTAAACTGTTGCAGTCTTTTTGGAAAACAACCTGGCAATAGCTAGTGAAATTTAAAAAATGCATATTCCTTTTTATCCAGCAGTCCCACTTCTGGGAATCTATCTCATAGAAATAAAAGCACTGGTGAGTAAGAGTGTATATGCAAAATTGTTTCAAGGGGAGTGCCTATCATTGGGGATAGTTGAATAAATTACAGTGAGGGAAATCATCAGCAAAAATGAAAAGGCAACCTACTGAATGGGAGAAGATATAGCCAATAATGGGTTAATAAAAATATATAAAGAACTTGCACAATTCAATATCAAAAAACCCAAACAATCCAATTAACCAACGAGCAGGAGACCTGAATAGAGGCTTCCTCAGGGAAGATATACAGATGTCAATGTGCACATGAAAAGATGGTCACTATCACTCATTATCAGGGAGATGCAAATCAAAACCACAGTGAAATTATCACTTCACACTGTCAGAAAGGCTATAACAAGTGAAGACAAGGATGTGGAGTAAAGGAAACCCTCGTACACTGTTGGTAGGAATGCGAAACTGTGCAGCCACTGGGAAGAACAGTATAGAGGCTCCTCAAAAATTTAAAAAGAGGTGATCCAGCAATTCCACTTTTGGATATTTATCTGAAGAAAATGAAAATACTAATTTGAAAAGACATATGCACCCTTGTGTTCATTGAGACATTATTTACAATAGTCAAGATAATGGAAGCAACGTATGTATCCACTGATAGACGAATAGATAAAGAAAATGTGGTATATATACAATGGCATATCCCTCAACCTTAAGAAAGAATGAGGTCTTGCCATTTGTTTTTTTTTTATTTTTTTTTATTTATTTATTTATTTTTATTTTTTTTTTATTTATTTATGATAGTCACACAGAGAGAGAGAGGCAGAGACACAGGCAGAGGGAGAAGCAGGCTCCATGCACCGGGAGCCTGATGTGGGATTCGATCCCGGGTCTCCAGGATCGCGCCCTGGGCCAAAGGCAGGCGCCAAACCGCTGCGCCACCCAGGGATCCCAGGTCTTGCCATTTGTGACAACATGGATGGACCTAGAGGGTATTACGCTAAATGAAATAAGTCAGAGAAAAGACAAATACTATATGATTTCACTGATACGTGGAATCTAAAAACCTCACCAACCAACCAAGCAGCCAAACATCAAAACAAACAGAAACAGACTTATACAGAGAGCAATCTTGTGGGGGGTGGGGAGGAGGGGATAGGGATGGGTGAAATATGAGAAAATTAAAAATTAGTTATAGTTTTTATATAATTTTATAACAGTCCAGTAATAAAGTAAATAAGACATGGGGATACAATGTACAGCATAGGGAAAATGAGTAATAGTATGTAACAGCTTGTATGGCCACAATTATACAGTTAGTGACAACTAGACGTTAACTAGATTTATAGTTGTGATCACTTCTCAATGCATATAAGTGTTGCATCACCATGTTGTGGACTTGAAATTAATATAGTATTGCATATCAATTATACTTCAATAAAAGAATACTACGCTATGCCTGTTCAAAGTCCAGTTAAAGATGTGTTCATCATGACTGTGCTTTGCAGTTAACTTTGAGTCCTCCACAAGACTTCTCCAGGTCCAAATTCAACTAAAAGGGGTTTAAATATTTCTACTGACAGTTTTTGTGTCTTCAGCACCTCTTCTGCCCAAAGATAGGAGTCTCCATGACTGGGTATTCTCAAACTCTTAACAAAAAAATAAGGCCTCTGTGTTCCCTCAGAAAACGCCCAGCTACTCTGGGGAAGCTGAATTTGGATAGTCTATTAAATATAAAATGGCAAGAAGGGTTAAAATTTAACCTCAAATCAATCAGCAAGAAATACCCGATTTATTATTCTCTGCCTATGGGTTATATCACCCACCCTGGGGTCCTTTTGTTTGTTAGGACTGATGAGTGGGCCAGCATGCTGACTCTCCTGTTCTGGCTTTGTGACAGCTCCAAGACTGGGTGTGGCCCCATACCCTGGCCCACTTGAGATTCTGGTCCTCTCTGGGTGGAGGTTTCAGCAAGACCAACATTTCATGGCTCCTGAAGCCCCTCATCTGGTCTGTGCTCCAAATGTGCCTTGCATTTTGGTTCCTAATCCTACCTGATTGTCCCTCCTTTGAAAAGCTTAGGATCTTACTGAGGCATGTTTATTTCTGCTTGAAAATAGGATTGTTACCAATTTAAAAATATATATTATTAAATACCAAAGATATGAAAAAGGTTTATAGATTAATATAACAAAGGCCTGTGTAGTCAACACTCACAATGAAAAGTTCCCCTGTGTGCCATTCTCCTTGCATCTCCCTACCCTCTGCTCCGGGATAAATATCTGCTTTGACTTTGGTGTTTGTCATTCTCATGCATTTCATTTTTAATACACATATATGTGTCTCTAAATATTATGCTCAGCGGTTTAGCACCACCTTCAGCCCAGGGCCTGATCCTGGAGACCCGGGATCGAGTCCCACATCAGGCTCCCTGCATGGAGCCTGCTTCTCCCTCTGACTTTCTCTCTCTCTGTGTCTCTTGCAAATAAATAAATAAAATCTTTAAAAAATATATTATGCTCTATATATTTTTAAAATTTTATGTAAATTGTACCATAACATTTGTATCATTCTACTTTTAAAAATTTTGTTTCAGTTTTATTTTTACTCTGAATTACGTTTAAGAGATTTATTCATCACATATTAATTTGTTTGTATTCCCGAATAGTTTTTCATTGAACATACCTCAATTTATATGTTCATTCTCTTGTTGATGAACATTAGGTTGCTTCTGATTTTAGCTTTATAAATAATGCTGCATTGAATATTTTTTTTTTGCATTGAATATTTTTATACACATTTCTAAGAATCTAGGGTAAATACTTGGTAGTCAATTTCTGGGATTCTAGGTATGGTGCCAGATTCCTCTCCAATGTAGCCAGTATGTGTTGTGTGTATGTTCCTAAACCTCTGCATCCTCACTAGCAGTATAGTCAGATGTTAATTTTTTGTTATTATTGTTAATCTGATGGGCCTGACATGGCCGCACTTAGGATTGTACATTTTTCTGATATCTAGTGAATTTGATCTTTTTTATTGTTCTTTTTTTCATATTTTAAAATGGATCTTTTTCTTCTACGAACTGTATGTCATATCTGTTGCCCATTTTTATATCGGTTCATTCATCTCTTTCTGTAAGTAGGCCTTTAGATAGTCTGAAAACTAATTATCAGTTGGTTGTATGGCTTGCAAAGGTCATCTCTCAAGTTTTGGCTTGTCTTTTTCACTTCTGTTGAAACCTTTTGACAATTAGAATGTTCCCACTGTAACATGTTGCTAGGCTCCAGTGCCATGAAGTGTGCTGGGGAAGCTGTGTGCGTGTCGGGGGCAAACTCAGGGACTCGGGCACACATATTTCTGTCCCTTCCTTTGGCCATCAGCCCATGGAGTGATGCGGATAAAAAGGAATCACAGGGTGGACGACAAGGCAGCCTGTGTTCTCTGCTTAGTGATTTTCCAGGCACTTAATGTACTACTTTGAATCCCATGGTAATATTTGCAAAAAGCCTCAATCGTAGAATAAGTTAATTAAACATTACTTACAAGAGTTTAATATTCATTATTTGGCTTCAATTACTGTCTTTGCCCCCTCCTCTCCTTCTTTCCCACTGGATTGCTCTCTCCCCTCTTATTCCGAGGGTCTAATTAGACTAATGGCTGCTGCTTGCAGTGACCTTATGTCTGTTGAAAAACAAAACAAAACACAAAAAAATAAAGGCTCTCTTTGGTTTGAGTTCCCCGATGGTCTTTGCATGTGGCTGCCCCAGCTTCTGAATTCCATATTTCTTTTCTCTTTCAAATGCCTGATCCTACTTGTGCTGCATAGCGGAATTAATGATGTGTATTTGAAAAAGGCTTGGCAGCCAAATTGCAACAAATACAAGAGGGCTGGGGCACTGGAGAGAGGGAGGAGTAGGAGAAAAACTGAGCCTTCCAGCACTGACTCCGCAGCAAAGACTGCAGCTTGCTCGGCTGGCTGCTGGCAGGGAAAAGCTTTCAAAGGAGGGGGCACAAGCACAAAGCAAAGCAGGTTCTTTCTTATTCTTTCTTTCTCTGTCTTGGGGCTTAATAGCATCCTTGGCTCCCCTCTAAGCAGGTTCCTTCAAAGGCTTTGTGAGTCTTTCCTGTGCCCTGCTGCAGTCTGCATCTGCTGCCTCTGGTTCTAACCCCATGGAGGGTTCTTATGACACTGGGGCTCAGGACCAGTCATGGGTGGAGGAGGCCAGTTGAGGGGTTGTGCTTTGCTCTTTTGGCTCAAAGGTCATATCCATGCACATGCAGAGAGCCTATTTCAGGTGCTACACATGGGACTGGCACTGTGGGGGATGCATACATGGAAAGCTCCTCTCTGTGGGGTCAGACAAAGGCTGTAAGAACAGCACTACCAATTTAGGAGGGCAGTGAAATAAGCCTTATCAAAGGACATGGGGATCCCCGGGCAGTGAGGGACTGGTTCTGATGGAGACTGAGTGTAGGAACAGGGAACGACCAGGACTAATACAGGATGTGCTACCTGAGGTGTGCCTTAGGGGCCAGAGGAATATGGGTTAATCAAAGGGAGGGAGGACATTCTTGGCAGTGAAAAATGAAGTGCCAAATGTCCACTGTGTTTGGGGTGCAGTGCTTAATTCCATGTGTCTGAAACACCAGGGGTGCTTTGAGGAAGCAGGAGGCTGGTGTTCCTGGGAAGATGTGACTAGTTTGGATCCAAGTGGTGCAACCTTGAATTCCACGCAAGGCAGTTTGGTCTTTATACTGGGAATACACTAAAGGCTAACACATGAGGAATGATTCAGTCAAATGTGTGTTTCAGAGCCATGGCTCCTGATGTGGTGAGAAGGGAATTCGTGAGGAAAAACAAAGAGACAAAGCACAGAAGAGAATGGAGCCAGACCAGTTGGGAAGCGGTAGCCCATGTGAGGGGATGATGGGGAATATGGACTCAGAGTTACTTGGGAGGTAAGTTTGACATGATGTGGTGACTAATGGGTTGTGGTGGTGGTCATAAGCTGGTCAGCCCTGATCATGAGCCTACTGCTAACTCCCATGGGGAGAGGCCAAGCAGAGCAAATCCACAAAGAAGGGCTGGCCACAGTGGTCCAAGCACCAGATCTAAGTGGACTGAGCCAAGTCAAGCTTGGTTCAGCCTATACCATAGGCTCAGAACTAAGGAGGTAGGCCAGGGCATCAGGACAGGGCTCTGCAGGTGATCCCAGGGAGGATGTGGGGGCACCAAGACCTCCTTCTAACTTGGAGTTCAGGATTCAGAAGTAGTGAAGAGCCCAGAATGTAGCCTTAGTTCAAACAATCCCCACTTTTTGCTGTTTAGGAAGGGGAAGTGCCTGCATACGGCTTCTACACTTCTACACTTAAAGGCCAGGCTTACCTCCAGATCACCCAAACCACCTGGCTTAGGAGCCATAAAACTCTAGAGTCTGTCTACAGGCAACAGGGGCATGTTCTCTCTCTCTTTTAACAGTTCATATTGCTTTGCAATTTCCTGTTAATGTTTGGGTCTTGAGCAGAGGGGAGACTTTGGAGAGCTGGTTATTGTTGGGATCATCCGGGCAATGCTGCAAGTAGAATAGCCTCACAGTAGACCAGAAGAGGACAAGGATGCAGGAGGGGAATGAACTTGCTCCTAGGACATGGCAATTGAATGATACCATTGAAGTTGTAACTTTTAACTTCTTTTAACTTCTATTCCTATGACCCTGTATACTGGAACAGAGAGAATCTTCTTCATTTTTCTTAGGTCTTGGACACCTGGGCCAGTGGTTGTTGGACATCTAGGCCTGCCTATACAATGTGAGATCTGTGCCTGAGGCATATATTAGGGTGAATCTTTGTTCTTATGGCTAGATTCCAGAAGGCTGAGCGAATTCAATATGGCATTGAGTGGTGGTCAAGTGCTCTGAATTTCAATCTGTCTCTGTCATCTACTAGATATGTGTCCTTGAGTGAATTACTTAACTTTTCTGTGCTTCAGTTTTTTCATTTGTAGTGTGGGTAGGATGGCCATACATTCCTGTTAGTATTGGCTAATCCCTATTGTCCTAGTGTAATTATTAATAGTGCCCCCTTTCACTGTCAAGTGTCTTTTTTTGAGTAATAAATCATGTGATTATACTAAATATGAGATAATAATTGTATCCACCTCATAAGATTACAAAAATTAAATATGTGAAAGCTCTTAGATTAGTGTCTGATAATACATGGGTATCTGCTATTAATTGTATATTGAGTTTTATATTAGTTTCATAAGGCTTCTATAGCAAATTTCTACAAACTAGATGGTTTAAACCAACAGGAATTATTTTTTTCACAGTTCTGGAAACTAAAAGACCAAAATCAGGGTATCAGCAGAGTGGTGCTTCCTTCAAAGTCTCTAGAGAAGAATTTGCTGACTCTTCTAGCTTCTGATGGTGGTCAGCAATACTTGGCATTCTTTGGTTTGTGGCAACATCACTTCAACCTCTGCCTTTTTCTTCATATGGTTGTTTTCCCTCTGTGTATGTCCGTGTCTAAATTTCCCTCTTTTTTGTAGAGATGCCAGTCACTAGGATGCCTGGGTGGCTCAGCAGTTGAGCATCTGTCTTCTGTTCAAGGTGTGATACCGGGGTCTTGGGATGGATTCCTGCACTAGGTTTCCCATGAGAAGCCTAATTCTCCCTCTGCTTATGTCTCTGCCTCTCTTTCTGTGTCTCTCATGGATAAATAAATAAAATCTTAAAAAAAAGATACCAGTCATTGGGTTAGCCCCCACCCCCCCAATCCAATATGACTTCTTAAATTGGCTGCATCTATAAGAACCTATTTCCAAATAATGTCACATCATAAGTTCCGTGTGGACATGAATTTTGTGGAGACATTGTTCAACCCAATACAGATATATACGCCTTATTTCTCAATTATACTTGAAGCTACTTGACTTTTATACCTAGCACAACACTTGCTATACTAGCTAGCACATAGTAGGTGCTTGATTAATTATGGATAGATGGATACAGTGTTCCTAATGGGTGGCTTTTGTAAATTTATTGTAGAGGCAGTAGTGGGACAATGAAATTATGGAAAACAGGGAGAAGAAAAAAATATTTCTTTTTGTCATCTGTCCCTTGACTCAATGGGAAATCCTAGTTTCTAGGAGCTGTCAGTCTCATTGCTTGCTTACCCTTTGGCTAGACTTTAAAAATAAAATAAAAAAAGAACAAAAATCTTCAATCATTCTAAAAAAATTCAACCACGCAAATCAACAACCACACACACAAAACCCAACAAAAAGACCCCTCGGCACATCAAGAAGATGCTGATACCAAAAGCTGAAATAGCTTTTCCATAATGCAATGAAATATATTAAATTCAATAGACATCAAAGGAACTTCGGGAGCAATTGCTGAATTTCCGAAGTAAACAGGGCTTTCAAAAGAAACAAAAACAGCACTGGGATCTTGGGGGTAGGAACACATTTTGAGGGGGCAAAGCATGGAATCCCCAGGCTCTTGATCAAAGGGTGAATGCTTTAAAGAGTGGTAATAAACGAAGGCTTGAAAACTGTTTTTGATCCAAACTGCCCCAGGTATGGGTACTGACTGCAAACAACAAATCTATTTCCAAATAAGGGAGGCTGACGATTCTCTGTCCTCAGCCTTGCATTTTGTGGGTTTTTCCAAATGAGAAAATAATTCCAGACAAAAAGGATCCATATAAGTAAAATACAGCCTCATACTGGCTGCAAGGCAGCATAAAGCCTTTGTGTATGGAATAGTTTAATGACAATTGTAGTACTCTCAATCTTGAAGACATTAACTTTTTAAATTTAAAAAGTAAGTGTGTGTGTATACTTACATACCTACTTGTGCAACTGAATACCTACCAGAGAGGTGTACGGGTGCTCCCAATAGGGGAAAGCTATGGCCCATAAACTGGTCTATGGAATTAATTCCACTCTTTCAAGGAGAGTGAGTAGGTTTTTTGGAGTTCTTTGAGATCACAGATGCATAGATTCCTGGAGTCTGGGAGTCATTGAAACTCCCTCCATGGTTCAAACAAATAAAATGGAGAACTAAATAGGTGAATGACTTGCTCAACATCACATAGGTTCATTAAAAGGCATTTCTCTGCCAAGTAGTTGACTTCTTAATTCAACTATGTTCTCCATTTATATAATTATTTGAAGAATATGAGAATTTTCCAGAGCAATTATGTTCATCCAAAACCTGTGGCATAATGGTTCCCAAACCTGACTCATTTTTAGAATCATCTGGAATCCTTTTATTTATTTGTTTATTTATTTATTTATTTTAGAGAGAAAGAGAGAGGCGAGAAGGAGTGGGAGGGATAGAGGGAGAGGGAAAGAGAGACTCTTAAGCAGGCTCCATGCCCAGCCCAGAGCCCAGTGTGGGGTTTAATCTCACAACCCTGAGATCATGACCTGAGCCAAAATCAAAAGTCAGATGCTTAACTGACTGAGCCACCCAGTTACCCCTGGGATCCTTTTAAAAATTAAATTGTTATTATAAGTAAAGTTGCTATGAACATTCACCAACAGGTATGTGCTTTCATTTCTCTTGGGTAGGTACCTAAGAGTGAAGTGCCTGGGTCATATGGTAGGTGTACATTTAATGTTTTGAGAACTTACCCACCTGTTTTCCAAAGTGGTTATGTAAGTTTATGTTCCCATCAGCAGTATATGAATGTTCCACTTGTTCTTCATTCTCACCAACACTTGGAATGATTAGTCTTTTTAATTCCAGTCATTCTAATAAGTGTGAGTGATATCTCATTGTGGTTTCTATTTGAATTTCTCTAATGACAAATGATGTTGAGCATCTTCCCATATGATTATTTCCCATCTGTATATCTTTTTTGGTGACATGTCTATTCAAATATTTCCCCAATTTTTAGACTGGGTTGTTTATTTTCTTTTTCTTTGTTGTAAAACCCTTTACCTTCTTTTTACTTTTTATTGAAATATTGTTGACACAGTATTACATTAATTTTGGATGTCCAACAGAGTGATTTGACAAGTTTGTACATATTTTCTTATTATTATGGTTTGCGAGCTTAAGTGTGAATGCGCATAGAAGCTTTATTTGTAAGAGCCTCAAACTGGAAGCATCCCAAATATTCACTAAGAGGCAAATCGGTGGACACATTGTGGTATATCCTTAAGATGGAATCTACAAGGCGATATAAATGATGCATTGATACACACAACATGAATAAATCTCAAAATAATCACGCTCAGTGATAGAAGTCAGGCAAAAAAGAGTACATACTATATGATCAATCAATGTAAAATCCAGAAAATACAAACTAGTCTATAGTGACAGAAAGTAAGTCTGTGGTGGTCTGGAGATGGGGGAAACAGGGTAGGGCAGGGTGGGGGTGAGGGGAGAAGGATTACGAGGGCTGTGAGAGACTGGATGTTGGGTGTTTGATATAGTCACTCTCTTGATGGTGCCATGGTTTCATAGGTGTTTATGAATGTCAGAACGTGTCAAAGTGTTCATGTCAAACATAATTAGTTTATTGTAGTTCAGTTACACCTCAACAGATCTGTTAAAGCAAGAAAAATGAAAAAAGCCTGTAATAAAATGCAGATTCCTGGACCTCACCTCAGAACTACTGTATCCTATGGGATCCAGGAATCTGGGGCAGAAAGAGGATACCAGTTGTGCTGTGAAAGGGAAACATAGTACTTGATCAAACAAACAAACAAACAAACAAACAAATCTAGACTAGAATTTTCCATCTACCACTTACCAGCTGTGTATGCCTGAAACCAAACCCAAAACCATATAACCTCTCTGCGTCTTAGATTTTTGCATCTGTACAAATGGTACAGATATCTGGTAATAACTAGAAAAATATTTTCCTAGTACTCTTTCTTGAGAGGCTTACACTAAGTAACCAAATGGAAATGCCTGGCCCAAATAGGTCTCCATAAATGTGGATTCATTTAATTTCAATTTTCCCAGGAACCTCCAAAAGAGGAGTGATTGACTCTAGGAGGAAAGCCAAGGTGGGGGTTAGAGAGTGTGTGTCTGTATGTGTGCATACATGTGTGCCTTGTGAGGTTGACTCTGACAAGCTGAGGTTAGTGAGCACAAAGGTCCCTGAGGACTCTGGGAAGGGACATTAGCATCCTCATCCTGATCCACTGACTTCATGAATTCCCTCCCAAAACACATTAGGGAACAACCCCAGCTCCCACAGGGATTGTGATGATTAATGTTTGTTCCTTCTGCATTAGGGCTAAGGCTGGAAGCTTCTCTCCTTTTTTTGCAGTCCTTCATCATGCTGTTAACTGGTTAACTGGCCCCACTCGTGCAGCCAAAACCAAAGGGAGGCAACCAAAGGGGCGCCTTCAAAGGCACGCCTTTCTTTACTTCCCTGCGTTTTCCTCCCCCTTTGTAAGCTCTGTGCCTTCGCTCCATTGTCAGGCCAGCTACAAAGGCCCTCCAGGTGCATGTGCATGTGGGAGTGTGACACATGTGCATGCACGCTCGCACGCACACTCTTCTTCCATCCGGGGCCAGGGTGATGAATTGTGGCGTTTGAGCGTCTCCTTATCGCAGTGGTGCACATGTGCTCCGATGTGTGTGCCTGTGTGGTGTGGGAGGAATGCAGTGGGAAGCCCAGAGTCAGAAAATAGAGCTCCTGGCTGCCTTGTCCCTGCCCTCTTTGTCGAGATGGAATTTTAGATGCTGCTGGGTGTCTTGTCAGCAAGTCTCTTGCAAAATAAATGGAGGTAATTTTTTTTTTTAAAGCTGATTTGTTCAGTGTTTAGCCTATGGAGAGAGTGTGTACAGATGCCAGTGAAACTCTTGATCCAGCAGACAAAAGACAGACAAAAGACAGCCAAGAAGGAAGAAAACAAGTCTTTATTGAATACCTACTGTGTACTGAGTCCTTTCATGCACATAAGCTTTCATTAATCTTGGAACTTCCCATATGTGGGAGGTACTCAATAAATGCTGCTGGGCCTGGACTCAGTGAAAAGTTGGGGGATTACCTCCATCCTCTGGTAAATCACTGATGGCCTGATGTACCGAAACGACCCTCCAGCAAGGAAGTGGGGGCCACAGCAGCCAGGACAGGGCAAAGCAACATCTTGAATTTATAGAGCATCATTGCACTTCCCTAGGAAATCAGACCCCTTTTTGAATTTATTTACTGGCTTCATTAAGGACACTCTGCTTACTCTCAGGCTGTAGGCTACACTAACAGAATTAACAGGAAAATAAAACTACAAGCAATTTAATAAGTTCTTTTGTCCCAGAAACAGCTCTAAAACGGGGAAACATCATTTCTCCTGAAACAAGAGCAGGGAAGTGGCAAAGTCTCCTTTTGCCACTCACTCTTCTGCTATTTTCTCTCTTTGGGGGCAGGGAATGTGGGATGTTAGCACTTCTGGGACTTCCCCTCCTCATTTATTATATTGCCATACTGTCTTCAGTGACGCACTCCAGCGTGCGTGCCTGTGTGGTGTGGGAGGCATGCAGTGGGAAGCCCGGTGACGATTGCACTGGGAGGGTTCAGTGCATGTACTTGTCAAAAATGTTACTACTGGAGGGTTTAATTTTATGGGAAGCTGAAGGGTGTTCTCTGGGTAAAGAAGGTGTCAGGCATCAACAATCACTGGCTGAGATAAGCAATACACATATGGTGCTTTCTTACACACATCTCTACCCCCATTTAATTCTTACAGCCCTCCTGTAACACAGAAAGGTAGTACTGGCCTCATTTTATAGATGAGGGAAGCAAGGCTCAATTTAAGAAAAATTTAAAATGTGCTGAAGGCCAGGGAATAGTAGAACCAGAACTCTGATCTCAGGTCTTCTGACTCCTGATACTTTCTCTTCAGTGACTGGGGGGAAGCCTGTTTTCTGCATCAGAACTCCAGGCACACAGTTTGAGCAGGATGAGTATTTACACTATTTTCCTCAGGGCGATCCTGGCCAATTAAGGTGTTCTATCTAGACAACCATACCATATTGCTAGGCTGGAACCCACCAAATGTGAGCCGTGGAAACTGGCATGTGTGAGGCTCTAGGTTGACATGTCAAGAGGTCAGAGGAAGCACAGATTCTCAGGACTTCTGCTTCCTTGGCCCCTGGCATCATCCAAGCAAATGCTACTTTCTCTTTATGATCACCAGATGGTCCCCCAATGTAGATGGAGCCTTAAAACACAACAGCTTTGAATTTGATTATTGATTTACATGTATGATTGGCTTTTAGTTACCCATCTGAAAACTGTTGGTGGCTATCCATTCTGTATGGGCAGCCTTGCCCTAAATGCCTGGCCATTCTCCTTGTGACTGACAGCCAGGGCAAAGGGAGGGAAAGAGGATTAAAAATTGGATCTTCACTTTCTTTTCTATTGACAAAGGCAGTTTGCTCTCAGTTCACTGGAGTGATTCTGTCTTAGGTTCTTCGAGGATGGAAATTTCATTAATATTTAATAATAGCGATAGCATCAATAGTATTAATAGAATCCTTTCCAAATACATAGAGTGTTGGAGTTTGCAGAGAACCCAGTGAACAGCCACAGGCATCTCACATGCAACTTGTCCCAAACTGGGCTGTTAACTTTGCTGTTCCCTTTTCATGGTGTTTCCTTGACTCAGAACTCACCGTCATCCTCAGTCCTGATGACCCGTACTACTCTCCACATCCAGGCAACCTCCCAGTGTTTGAGTTAATCGGTTTAGCTTCTGTAGCTTGTGACCAAGGACCTTGACTAGGACAGGTTTCTGCATAATAAGCCCCTACTCTGGGCAAGACATCACCCTGGGTGCTGTGTGAACAAAATGAAGAGTGTGCCAGCCTGTGGCTCTCTCAGCCCACGGGTGCTGGGTGACTACTGTCTGAGACCTGGTCAGATATCACTGATGTGGACTCCTCTAAGCTAGTCAGAATCAAAGGAAGACTCCGAGACACAGCATTTAAAGCATTTGAGAAGAAAGGAAGTTTACTTGCGGAGAAAGTTTTATTTTTATTTTTTTTATAACCATTTATTTTTTTAAAAGATTTTATTTATTTATTCATGAGAGACACACACACACACACACAGAGAGAGAGAGAGAGAGAGAGAGAGGCAGAGACATAGGCAGAAGGAGAAGCAGGCACCATGCAGGGAGCCTGATGTTGGACTCGATCCTGAGATTCCAGGATCACGCCCTGGGCCGAAGGCAGGCGCTAAACCGCTGAGCCACCCAGGGATCTCCGCAGAGAAAGTTTTAAAAGGACTGACTTGTCAACAGCAAATTATGACACTTCTGTAGAGGAAAGAAGGCACAAGATTTTCCAAAGTTACCAAGTTTATGGTTAGTCTCTTCCATATGGACACACACACACACACACACACACACACACAGTTTTCTTACACGATTATCCTATTGCAGAAGATGATGACGAATCTTCAGTTATTAGCTTTGGAAAGCCAGGGACAGAGCTGTTCACGTTCTGGAGTCAGTAACCTACCAGAAGGCTCAAGGCTTTCTCTACGTTTGATATTAGAGCCAGACAGGGTGATGCTGGTTTTCTTTTCCTTTGTTAGGTGTGCATGCACAGCTGACTCTTGCCAGCTTTGGTTGTTACGTACCATAAAGTCGCTGTGAACACTGGCTCAGTGAATGCTGACCATTGCTTCTAAAGAGGTACAGGGTAAGGCTCCTGCCAACTTCCGCTCACATTCTAATCAACTGATCACTACATAATGTTATTTGAGGTATGTTTCTGTTTAAAGACACCTTAAGAATTACATATTGTTGGCTCATTAACATCAAACTCCCTGCCAACAGCACTAAAAATCATGCCTGAATGAAGCTTCTCTAACACACAGGATTTCTCCATGAGGCACATTCCAGCCTTCTTACACTTAGAAACACTAGACAGCATTTCAGTACTGCACTCGGGGGCCGTTTTAAACAGAAATCACCACCAGAAAGCACAGAAATGCAAACACCATGGCACTACATGGACTTTGGAAAGGGCACTTACTTCCGGCATAGGAGCTGAAACAAGAAGGCAGGGTGCTGGGCCGTTCACCCTCCACTGAGAACACATGTGTTAGCAGGTCTCTGACTCCTGCGCATTGCGGCCCCTCCTGTCTCCCTGACCCTGGTTTGGCCGTGTCCCCGGTGACTGGCTGCCTTTGAATTTCTTTTCTACTGGGCTCACTGTGGCTGTGGAACAGGAGTAGCCATCCTTCCTGACCTTCCTCTCTGGTTCTCTGAAACAGGGTGTCAAAGCTTCTCCCTGGGTGTGCTTATTAGGCAGGGAGGTATCCTGGAGTTAGGGAACTGTGTAAGAATGGAAAGGGGACTGGGTAGGGGAGGGGACTGGGTAAAAATGAAAAGTGGTGGGGAGGGGGCTGAGGCTGAGGGCCACCTCGTGGCTCTGCTACTCAACCAACGGTAGCCACTGGGAGGTAGTCCCTCCTCCTCTTCTTCCCTCCTCTCTTCATCCCTCCTCCCTCTCTCCATCCCATCCCTCCTCCTCCTCTTCTTCCCTCTTCTCTTCATCCCTCCTCCCTCTCTCTCCCTCTTTCTCCTTCCTCCCCCGTCTCTCCTTGTTCTCACTTGGCTTTATCCAAATAGGCAGCCCAGTGGATTTGTATCAATAAGAAGCAATCAGCAACAGCCATAATACTTGCAATCAATATATAATTGCATCAGGGTTATTCCATTACCTCAGGCCTGGTGTGCTGATTACCACTGAGGCCCTGTGATTCCAGCAGTCGTTTGCCTGAGCTCGGTCTGGTAGAGGAGCGTGTGGGAGCGCTGCCAGGCCGAGCCCTAGGTTGTCCACCTCCCGAGGCCATCAGGGTCGGGGGCTGCACAGACACCAAGAAATCAGGGACAAGGGTGAGGGTCTGCTGGGCTGACAGGAAGGCAGCTCCAGAGAGGCCTGGGGTCAGGCAGCAGGGTCAGTAGGACTAGAGCTGAGAGGGTGGCAGTTCGGAGTAGCTTCCTGGGACACAGAGCCCCCATACCACATTAACTGACATTTAATTTGCACCGTTTCCATGCAGACAGTGCTTCCCTATATAAGACCTCACACCAGCCCCGGGGGCTGATTATGACAAATTCCCATTTTACAGATGAGGAAGTTGTATCCTGGAGGACAGACAGGACTTGGCACCACTAGGCTTGGAAGTAGAGAAGCCATGACTCAAATTCAAGATTGAATTTAAGTTCTGAATTTGAAGTTGAGCCCAAGGTCAGTGTGCTTTCTAGTGCTCCCAGAAACAAACAAGCAAACACCCCACTGCTTTTGTATGGCACTTCTACAGATTTTTTTTTTTTCTGCAGACTTTTCATTGGCTTTTTCCGTAATTCTCTGAGGAAAACAGCACAGTATATCACACCCATTTAACAGATAAGAAGACTGAAGCTTGGATTAGGGTGACCAACTGTCCAGTTTGCCCAAGACTAAGGAAGATTCCTGGGATTTTCAGTGCTAGCTGGACAAGTCCCAGAACAGGTTGGTCACCTCAGTTCAGGTAGAGCTTTGTGGATTTGTCATAGTGGCTGAGGGACTCGATTCCTTTCCCACAGCGCTGACTACTGTAGTGATAGTGCACCCACTTTCTCGTGTCTCTGTGAAGACTCACATAATAATAGCGAACACAGCAGCTGTGATTTAATGAGTGCTCGCTCTGTACTAGGGCCTGTTGGATATTTGGTAATAATCGCGAGCTCTTACATGGCACTTACTGCTTTCCAGGCACTGTTTTAAGAACTTTACGAAACTTAACTATGTCGGTTAATCCTCAGTCAATCCTTTTATGGAGGAGAGAACAGAGCACAGAGAAATTAAGTACTTGGTCCAAGGTCATACAGGGCATGAGGGCTGAAACCAGGATTGGAATGTTAGCTGCCTGGCTGCTGAGTTCACTACTGTCTCTCTGATCTCGACTAAACACTTCAGGCAATAGCAGGTATCATCGGCGTGATCTTAGAGAAGGTAAATTGAGGCAGAGGGTAAGTTCTGGTTAAGTGAATGAATGAATGAATGAATGCATGAGAAATTCTATAACTTTCTCAAGATCATAAAATGAATGGTGCATGATCTCCCCATAGGCAATGGAGTATCAGTCAGCAATAAAAAAAGAAATAAATATTAAAGATAATACTCAAAAAACAATATGTTGAGGGAGAAAAGTCTGGCAAAAGGATGCCATTTATATGACATCCAGGAGTAGGGTCAAACATCTATAGTGATAAAGCTCAGAACTGTGGTTGCCTATGGGGATTGACTGGAAAAGGACATGAGGGAAATTTCTGGGGTGGAGATGTTCTCTATCTTGATTGGGGTGCTGGTCAACATGACTGTATGAATTTGGCAATGCTTGTTGAGTTGTGTACTTAAGGCCCATGCATCTCATATATATATTTTACCTCCAGAAAAGAGAAATCATGAAAGAACAGATGAAATAGAAGAGACAGGATTCACAACTAGGGGTGTCTGACCCCCATGCCATACTCAGCCTGCTGCTTGGATATAAAGTGCTTTCATACTCAGTCGATTCCAGGTGGTGGCTCAGGTGAGCCCCTAGCATTAGGGCAAGCTCACACATGGTGGTGCCACCAAGGCAGAAGCCATTTGAGCTGCCTTACCTGAGCACCTGCTCTGGGCTATGCTGAAGTAGCCCCTGCAAATGAAGATGCATTAGACCCAACTCTAGCCTGGAGTAGTTCCAGTTTGGCGAGGGATTAGTACAAGAATGACCACAGGAAACTGCCCCCATTGGGCAGACTCCAATCCTGTTTTGTAGGAACAGAGATCCTGGACATGTTACAAAGACAGAGTTCCAGCTATAGGGAATAAGGATGGCATTCAACTATTCAACGTGCACTGTAACGTAGAAATATGGTATGCAGAAGAAGTCAGAAGCTCAGGAACTGTAATGTGGGTACAGGGTGAGAGCTGGCTTTCGTTGGGTTTTGGGGCATAGTCAGCATGGTCAAGGCTGGTCAAGGTCTACTACTTACTAGCCTGAGACCTCAGTTGTAACTTATATCCTTTGTTTCTCAGTTTCCTCATCTAAAACAAGGACAGTGGGAATCATGATAATACTTTCCTCTGAGGATTAAATTATTCAATATAGGTAAGGCAGTTAGATCATGGTCCTTATTATCACAAACCTTAGTAATTTAGAGCTCTTAAAATGGCACTCAGTAAAGGGCTCTACCTGTGGACTGTGGTTTATTGTCCAGAGATGGGCTCAGGGAGATGCAGGACAGGAACTAGGGGAGTCTTTTTTTGAAAAAAGATTTTATTTATTTATTTGAGGGAGACAGAGAGTGAGATCACACAAGCAGAGGGAGGGGTAGAGGGAGAGGGAGAAGCAGACTCCCTGTTGAGCAGGGAGCCTGATGTAGGGCTCAATCCTAGGACCGTGGGATCATGATCTGAGCCAAAAGCAAATGCTTAACTGACTGACCCGCCCAGGCACTCTAGAAACTAGGTGGGTCTTAATGAGAGAAATAGAAAAAATATTATTATACCATTACAAAGGACAACATATCAAGGCCTAGGGAGGTAACATTAGTCTGAGATTGCACAGCTAGTTAGTGGAAGGACCCGGGGCTACATGTCAGTTCCCCTGCTCCCTTGTCAATGCTGCTCACACCAGCTCAGAAACCTGCTGGCACCCCCAGAGCTCTGGACTCATTACCTGTCCCTCCACAGGGTGACCTTGTTGAGGAACCAGGGCTGCTTGTCTGATCTTCAGTTTATATCATGTAGGGCATCCTGCCTGGGACTTTGCTGGTGGGTAGGCAACATCCTCATTACGTTCTGGCTTGTATTTATGTCAGAGACGCCTGTCATTATGTCACCATGTCACCTTGATCACATATTTAGCTGTCAGATGCGGAAGCTTGGGGGCTGTAGTCTGCCATTTTTACAGAACGCACTATTCTTCACTGTGAGTCTCTGAACCTGACCCCAATCTTTCCTTTGGTTTTCATGTCTCTACACCTGGGGATGTCTATATCTGCAGCAGATCTTGCCCCTCCCATTTCCTGAGAGAGAGAGATTAAGAGAGAGAGAGAGAGAGAGCAAGTGGAGGGAGATCTTTAGCTACAGCAATGTTGGGAAGAACATGGAACCTCCTCCTATCAGAAAACCGGATAGGGCAGGGCTATGAAGAGCAGGGGTGGCAGTAGATGCTGGGTGTCAGTAGAGCCTGATAAGTGGCAGCAGCCATGGCTGGTGATGGCTGGGACAGCGGCTGCGGCAGTAGGCAGGTGGTACCTGGCCCAGCTTCCTGCATGCTCTCGTTTGGTAGGACTCAGGAGGTGTCTCCCAAGAGTAGCTGTCCTAACATTTGCAACAACAGGAATTTCAGAGTACTCAACTTCCAAGAAAGAACAAAGCCAAACAAACAAGGAGAATCAATTCTGATTATTATAGGCAGGCAAAATTGATTTAGTTGATTTGTTTCCTTCCTTCCTTCCATCCTTTCTTCAACAATGCCTAACTATTAATTAATAAAGCACCAGAAATCAGGAAAAAAATTTTTTGGCTTCATGTGGAGAGTTAAAATGAAGCTTAGATAACTTAATTGGGGGTGGTTAACCCAGATTTTGATAACATTAATTTCTCCCTTTGAAATCAAAAATTATCTTAACACACCATCAATACAATGCACACAAACCACATGTGGTGCTACAGGAGCAGCACATTTAAGACCCATCTGAGGTTGGCTTTGGCTTACAGGTATGCATTGTTCACCAGAGGAGCTGCTCCACTCCTCTATGCTGACTTTGCAGGAGGTGGTTGTAGGGGTAAATCCCCTCGGGCCCCAAGAAAGTGCCTTGGTTTTCTGGTGAGACTCAGAGAAGCACCAACTTCATTGATCTTGGGGCCCTGAGAATGGCCTAAATGCTGTGCGTGTGTTTTCTGTACAAGCTCTTTATCTAAGAAGAGGCTTCTACAAATGTCCAAATGTGGATTGGCTGACATGTAGCCTTTATTTAGTGTAGAGTTTGTGCTTCTGTTCAGGATACCAGTACAGGATAAGGTGTGACTTGTGTCAAAAGGTTCTTGATCTTTCTCTAGGCTCAGGCTGTGTGCCGCTCTGCTGAGTACTGCTAGGACATGAAGGGTGAGCCTTACCATCTGGTGTTTGTGTCGAAACTCTGCAACCCTACTCAACAGTGTGCGAGGCCAAGGGCAAACCACATGTCCTGCCTGGTGGCAACCACTGCTCTGGGTGGGTTAAATCATGTTTTAAAATGAACACATGGAAGGCAAAAATGCCACATAAGTGTCCAAGGAAAAAGACAATAGAAAAAGAAACAATAGGAGGAAAAGCAGATTGAGAGGAAAGTGGCTTGCAAAGAAGATGGCTAAAATATAAATGCAGTTGAAGGATACCTAACTCCAATAGAATAAATAAAATTCACATGGAGTAGTGAAGGCAGGAGTTAACACTGCTAAAACACAAATCACTGGTGAGAACAAAATCTCCTTGTATTCAGAGGGAAAGAATAAGGAGATGGAAGTGATGAGGAGATAATAGGTATGGAGAAGAGAGAAGGAGATCCAATCTAGGAATTACAGGTATTGGCTGAGGAATAAACCAGAACAATTTATTCAGAAACAACAATCAAAGTCATAATTGAGGAAAATGTGTCTTGCAAAATGGCCTAAATGTGCAGGCAAAATAAATTTAAAGGGAAATGCATCCATATACATACTGGCTAAATTTTTGAATTGAAAAGATAAAGTATTACAAGCAAGCTAGAAGTAGAGGAAACCCAACTATGCTGAATATATAGTTACAAAAATTAAAATTAAAGTATCTTGCAAGAGCTCTCTGCACATGCCCCAGAACAACAGGGCAGCATGTGGCACAGACAGGGCTCTATGTTTATCAAATCATTTTACTTTCCTCCTGGAAACAGAGAAAGACAGAATTTCCCAGTTTCTTCTAATATAAGTGGGCCAGGGACCAGTTCGGGCTGATGAGTTGTGGACAGAAGTGACACATACTACTTCTGATTTGGATCTTTAAATCTGCTATGATATCTGCTAGTCTCTTCTCTTCTCTTCTTTCTCTGCTCCTCCATCAGCCAGATGCTCAGACTGTGGCAGAGGACCCAAGGGGACAGTGCAAAGAGCCTGAGTTCCTGATTCACCTTCTGGGAGGCTCCCTCTGAGCCCCACATGGGCTCTGTAAGTGTTAACCACACAAGTTCAGTGTCTTGTTATAGTATTTAACTTGCTCTTATATAAAGGGCTAGAGAGTTTTGAGGGAACACAATCATGATTCAAGTACTTTTTTATTTAGTCAAGCTATCACTTAGGTATGAACATAAGAGAAACATAACCAGAAATAAAAGAGTTCAGAATGTGTAACCTTCCTGAAATGGTTTATGTTTCCTTCCTGAAAAAAGTATTTAAGAATATATTCCAGTAAATAGAGAGATGTATCAAAATAAAGACCCTAGCATGGGGAGGTTATCAAATAAGAAGCCTGGTTGAAGCACTGAATTGCTCAGTCATGGGGCAAGTCTGTATAATTCTTGTTAACACAGCTATAAAGAAGAATGGTAAGTAAGAAGTTTGTCTCAAAAGTGGGAAAAAAACCTGAACAAAATTTGACTCTAATACTCCATCTTTTTCCAGGAAAAACAAAGAAATGGGGTGAAAGAAGAGTAAGTAGTAAAAAGAGTAAGTAGTAAAAAGCATTCTATTTTTTTCATCTTCAAGGGGCAAGTAGATAGACACTTTTATTTTTGATATTGATTATGGGAAGAATAAAGCTCAAAATTGTTTTCTAAAACCCAGAAGAGCCATCAAAAGAATTAAAAATATGTTTTCAACTATCCAAGCTATTTGAGAAAAGAAGTCAAGGAAAATAATTCATGGTCTCTTTAATAAATAGAAATTTAAAAAAGAGAGAATTACAAGGCAAAAAACAAGCATAATAAGTAAAAGCAAGGTACTTTCATAGAAATAATAAAATGTAGTGACAGAAATAAATTGAGATATATAATTTATGGCAATAAATAAAAGGGTCAACCCTCACATTAAAATACATAGACTCCCAGGTTAGGTCAAATAATAAATGTCAACTATATGCTGTTTACAAGATATAAATCCAATACAAAATACAAAATGACTGACAGAGAAAGATTAGAAATAAAAGGCTTGGTAAAAGATATCAGGAAAACATAAAAATTCAAGAATGACAATATTAATATAACAACAATTGAATTGGAAAATAAAACCAGAATAAAAATGTAGCAGTCATAAACCAAATAGTAGATGATGCCAAATCATTTAATATCAGACTATTTAGAGCAAATGCATTAAAAGATATGAGGAGAAAATAACAAAAATTATTTGTGGAGAGATGACAATGTATTTTTCTCAGAACATAGCAGATGAGGCAAGGGAAAAATAAATATTTATAAAAATATAAAAATGCATAATAAACTTTTAATCCTGTGAACAGATAGTGAACCTTTCACCCATTCTCAGAACAGTGATAAAAATTAAAAGAAAATCTCATTAAATACTGAAAATCAGTGTTTATGTTGAACACTGACCACTATACAGAAAGAATAGACTATAAAAATGAGTAGGGTTTTTGAAAAGGCACACCTGAGATCTTGGAAACTAAAAACTACTCAGCTTAATAATTTTTGGGTCAAAGAAGAAATACAGACTGTCTATAAAGTAGCAAAAATTAGACACCATGTAAAAATTTATGGAGTAAAGTCAAAGCCGTACAAAAGGGTAGATTCATGGGCTAAGTGGTGTTATTAACACATTAGTAATAAAAATTAAGTATTTGATTAAATATTTAAGTAAGCAACACAGAAAGACTACATATAGAAAAAGGGGGGAAACTGAGGAGCTTTCCTTAATTAGAATAGTAGTGTGTAAATCCAGAAAGTTCAATAGGAAAAAAGGAGAAAAAAGTGCAAACTAGGATATTAGAAAGTAGATGGAACTATATAGATGCTTTTCATGAGATTAATATACTGTATTCTGTCCTATTTTTTACAATGCTGATTATAAGACATAATGTTATAGCAAGATGGTAATCAACAAAATTGAGTCAAAAATAGAAAACTTAAAGAAATTGTAAAAAAAAATTACTGTAGAATTAATTTCCCCCGAATGATCTTGACCTAATGTTGTTGATCAGCTCAGTCGATCAAACCTCAAGAAATATGTAATTTTTAGGGGGAAATTAACCATTTCCAATTATATAAAAAGATGGAAAACTTTCAAAATTATTTTATGAAATCAGCATAACCCTAATAACGAAACACAAGTCAAAAACAGTTTACTTTGTGGAGTGGAAATGACATTCCTTAGATAAAATGTCATCAAATCACACCCACTGCAATGTTAAGAAATGAATGCTATAACATGTCCAGTTAGTCATTATCTCAGGAATGGATGAGAATAATGTAATGCTATGAATTCTATTAATACAATCCAAGGATCAGTGAGGCAGTGGAAACTTCAGTTGATACCTTAAAAGACTTTTGATGAAATAACCATTTAAAAAAAAATCTCTTGGTAAAAATTTAATAAATGTTAATGTAAGATCACTTACCTCAAAGTAATAGTTCAATATCAGATGTGATGGTGAAACACAAAAGAAATTCCCACTGAAGTTGCAACAGTAATAAGGATCCTGCAAGACTTGCATCATCCAATGGCATTCTGTGTGTTTTAACTGTACAACAGTAATGAACAGTATAGCTAAATGATGAGATACCATAAGGCAGTGATTCTCGAAGGGGGCAGTTTTATCCCCCTAGGGACATTTGGCCATGTCTGGAGCCCCTTTGGGCTGTTAAGACCAGTGGGGTGAGGGTGCTACTGGCTTAGTGTGAGAAGATCAGTCATGCTACTATACATCCTATGTCCGTATACAGGATAGACTCCCACAACAAAGAATGCCCACTGGCTAGTTTTAAAGAGCTGTAAGCATCTCAAACCCACCTTGCCCCAAACTGAGCTCTTACCATATGCCAGGTGTCACATGAAAAACTTTACTTATTTCTCACAAAGTCCCTATAAATCAAGTGCTGTCATTATACTCTTTTCACATATGAGGTCATTAGGATACTGCAGGAATTGTAAGGTCACGCGGATGTTCATACTAGATACAGGGTTTGAACCCAGGGCATCTGGCCACCTTTCCCCCTACAATGAAGTAGCCTGCTGTCATTGAGTGCACACACAAAATTACACACACACAGCATGATGATCATTCCAATTTTTTTTTTTTTATTTTTATTTTTTTTTATTTTTTTATTTTTTTATTTTTTTATTTTTTTTTTATTTTTTTTATTGGTGTTCAATTTACTAACATACAGAATAACACCCAGTGCCCGTCACCCATTCACTCCCACCCCCCGCCCTCCTCCCCTTCTACCACCCCTAGTTTGTTTCCCAGAGTTAGCAGTCTTTATGTTCTGTCTCCCTTTCTGATATTTCCCACACATTTCTTCTCCCTTCCCTTATTTTCCCTTTCACTATTATTTATATTCCCCAAATGAATGAGAACATATAATGTTTGTCCTTCTCCGACTGACTTACTTCACTCAGCATAATACCCTCCAGTTCCATCCACGTTGAAGCAAATGGTGGGTATTTGTCATTTCTAATAGCTGAGTAATATTCCATTGTATACATAAACCACATCTTCTTTATCCATTCATCTTTCGTTGGACACCGAGGCTCCTTCCACAGTTTGGCTATCGTGGCCATTGCTGTTAGAAACATCGGGGTGCAGGTGTCCCGGCGTTTCATTGCATTTGTATCTTTGGGGTAAATCCCCAACAGTGCAATTGCTGGGTCGTAGGGCAGGTATATTTTTAACTGTTTGAGGAACCTCCACACAGTTTTCCAGAGTGGCTGCACCAGTTCACATTCCCACCAACAGTGTAAGAGGGTTCCCTTTTCTCCACATCCTCTCCAACATTTGTTGTTTCCTGCCTTGTTAATTTTTCCCATTCTCACTGGTGTGAGGTGGTATCTCATTGTGGTTTTGATTTGTATTTCCCTGATGGCAAGTGATGCAGAGCATTTTCTCATGTGCATGTTGGCCATGTCTATGTCTTCTTCTGTGAGATTTCTGTTCATCTCTTTTGCCCATTTCATGATTGGATTGTTTGTTTCTTTGGTGTTGAGTTTAAGAAGTTCTTTATAGATCTTGGAAACTAGCCCTTTATCTGATATGTCATTTGCAAATATCTTCTCCCATTCTGTAGGTTGTCTTTGAGTTTTGTTGACTGTATCCTTTGCTGTGCAAAAGCTTCTTATCTTGATGAAGTCCCAATAGTTCATTTTTGCTTTTGTTTCTTTTGCCTTCGTGGATGTATCTTGCAAGAAGTTACTATGGCCGAGTTCAAAAAGGGTGTTGCCTGTGTTCTTCTCTAGGATTTTGATGGAATCTTGTCTCACATTTAGATCTTTCATCCATTTTGAGTTTATCTTTGTGTATGGTGAAAGAGAGTGGTCTAGTTTCATTCTTCTGCATGTGGATGTCCAATTTTCCCAGCACCATTTATTGAAGAGACTGTCTTTCTTCCAATGGATAGTCTTTCCTCCTTTATCGAATATTAGTTGCCCATAAAGTTCAGGGTCCACTTCTGGATTCTCTGTTCTGTTCCACTGATCTATGTGTCTGTTTTTGTGCCAGTACCACACTGTCTTGATGACCACAGCTTTGTAGTACAACCTGAAATCTGGCATTGTGATGCCCCCAGCTATGGTTTTCTTTTTTAAAATTCCCCTGGCTATTCGGGGTCTTTTCTGATTCCACACAAATCTTAAAATAATTTGTTCTAACTCTCTGAAGAAAGTCCATGGTATTTTGATAGGGATTGCATTAAACGTGTATATTGCCCTGGGTAACATTGACATTTTCACAATATTAATTCTGCCAATCCATGAGCATGGAATATTTTTCCATCTCTTTGTGTCTTCCTCAATTTCTTTCAGAAGTGTTCTATAGTTTTGAGGGTATAGATCCTTTACATCTTTGGTGAGGTTTATTCCTAGGTATCTTATGCTTTTGGGTGCAATTGTAAATGGGATTGACTCCTTAATTTCTCTTTCTTCAGTCTCATTGTTAGTGTATAGAAATGCCACTGACTTCTGGGCATTGATTTTGTATCCTGCCACGCTACCGAATTGCTGTATGAGTTCTAGCAATCTTGGGGTGGAGACTTTTGGGTTTTCTATGTAGAGTATCATGTCATCGGCGAAGAGGGAGAGTTTGACTTCTTCTTTGCCAATTTGAATGCCTTTAATGTCTTTTTGTTGTCTGATTGCTGAGGCTAGGACTTCCAGTACTATGTTGAATAGCAGTGGTGAGAGTGGACATCCCTGTCTTGTTCCTGATCTTAGGGGAAAGGCTCCCAGTGCTTCCCCATTGAGAATGATATTTGCTGTGGGCTTTTCATAGATGGCTTTTAAGATGTCGAGGAATGTTCCCTCTATCCCTACACTCTGAAGAGTTTTGATCAGGAATGGATGCTGTATTTTGTCGAATGCTTTCTCTGCATCCAATGAGAGGATCATATGGTTCTTGGTTTTTCTCTTGCTGATATGATGAATCACATTGATTGTTTTACGGGCCAATTTTTTTTTTTGAGCAGACAGAGAGGGGCAGACAGAGAGGGAGAGAATCTTAAACAGGCTCCACGCCCAGCACAGAGCCTCATGTGGAGGTCTATCTCACTGCTGCAGGATCATGATCAAAGCTGAAATCAAGTCAGGCACTTAACTGACCGAGCCACTCAGGCATTCCAATGATCATCCCAATTTTAGGAAACATTATATGTATTTAAATAAAAGTAAATACAATTTGGTTGGTAGTAGCAGTAGTGGGGTTTCTCCAGTGTCTTTAATAGACATGTATTATTTTGTAATGAGAAGACCCAAACATCTAGTAAGTCATATAAAAGGATCAGTGGAACTTAATGTAGTTTTGGCATCCTCTTTTAAAAACTGAGAGCTCTGAATGGAGAGCTATGCTGCCTCTAGGTTGATTTGTACTATTCTAGAACAAACATCACTATTCAAGTGCATGTACTTAGCCTCCCTTTGTAGCTAGAAGTTCTGACTGAAACTGATTCAAACAAAGAGAAATGAATTGGCTCATCTAACTGAAAGTCTGGAGAAAGGGCTTGGTCAGCTTCAGGCAAGGCCCGATCTTACAGCTCAACATGCTTGACCTTGACATATTTTCTCTTGCCATTTCTCGACTGCTTCCTTTCGGCTCTACTGTCAGCAGACTTTCTCCTCTCTTTCATATTCTGTAGGAAAGAGCAAGTCTCCTCAGGGGTACTGGCAGCAGTCTAGATGTTCCCTCAGACTGGACCACCTTAGGTCACCTGGTGACCAACTGGTGGCCTTAGTCTTAAGTCCCACTTCTGGAACCAGGCATGAACTCAACATCCCTGGTGTCCTATGCTCCCCAAATAGAAAAAGGCAGCCCCAGGCTGTAAATCAGAACATTTATATCCACTGGAAAATGGATGGTGGGTATTAAATCAAGCCAGATACACTGCACTAAGGGACTTCCAAGGATGGAATGACTTTGTTAAATGTCTACTTAAGCATATTGTTATCTAATATTGTAGACAATGTGTCCTCTATGTTCACATCAAGGAGTGTCACTGAAAGATGGAGTCATAGACAAGGCTTCCAGGTAGAGGAGGGCCTGAGGAGATCCTTCAAGGATAGGTGTGAGCTGGATAGGCAGACCGGGGAGGGGCGTATTTGGGTGTTTAAGACTAGTATGGCCAAGACAAGGCTGTGTGAAGGGCAAGAACCCACACAGAAATAAAGAAGGGCAGTGAGGAAGACTATGTGTGCAGGAAGGGGCTAGGTATAGAAATCGAATAGTTTAAATCTTGACTTTGCAACTCTGTGTCTCCAAAAGAAGAAACAGCCATGGGAAGCCTTTTTGTGAAGGATGTTCATAACTCATTGTTAACATTTTGTATTACCAAGTTGTTTTACTTTTCTATGCTCATTTTCTGTATTTTTACATCTGCAAACTGGACATAATAGCCCAGACTTGATATGCGAATTAGATAAGGTTATGTCTCTTGCAGGTTATGACTCTGCAAACTATAAATTGGTAAATAGCAGGTAAGGAAGGAGGGTTTCAGTGGAGTGTAACAGGAGCCAGGGGGCAGACTCAAGCTGTAAAAGTTTACAGGAATAATTGAGTCCCATCTTTACCCCAGCATGCACCGCTCTGACTTCTTGGGGCCTTGGGATCTCCCTGTTTCCCCACAACATGGCCAAGTCATGTGAGCATGGGAGTGGGGCCACAAGGAGAAGACTGGGTGCAGATACCGCAGCCCAGCTGGGCTTCGGGAAAGGAGGGGCCAGGAGAAGCAGTTTCTGAGAAGGGGCAGTAGTGCCCTCGGAAGAGACGAAATGACTTCTAGGGTTGAGTCTGCCAGAGACCATAAAAACCTCAATGTATGAAATTAGCTTGATTCTCTAAAATAGTTACATCAAGGCGGCTGTCAGGAAATCAATAACACTCTGTAATTATGTCCATAAACATGCTGAAGAGGCAGGACAGGTCAGAGGCAAAGGAAGGGGGGTGGCTGCAAGGCCTTTGAAGACATGACTCATGAAGCTTGTGGGCACCGGAGCCACCCCAAAGGGGGCCACCTCCTTGCTTCTGCCATGATTAATCTAGGGGGAAGGAAATTCAATTTGGCAAACATTTATTGAGCATTTACTTTGGGCCAAGCTGGGGCAGCTGTAGTCAGCTAGGCTTTGGGTTGGCAGGCCAACCCTTCTCATCCAGTTCTTACTTTGGAAACCTGCAGGGGGAGAAGTTCCTGGAGTTGACATTGGGCTAGTGAATTTGGACCTTTTAAGAAAAGAGCTGAGAGGCCTCTGCAGACACTCGGAACACAGCTAACTTTGCTCCTGGGGTTTCTAGTCGCTGATAAAAAGCTCTTTTGTACTCAAAAGCGCCTCCTTTAAGATTTAATATTGTCCTTTTTGGAGAAAGAAGACTAAAACAATTTCCTAGCACTTAGTTCTATGCTTTGCCTATATCATTTTATCTTCTCAAAAATATTGTGAGCTGGGAATTTTTATCTCCATTTTATAGATGGAAATATTGAGGCTCAGTACGATGAAGTGATCTTTTCAGCATTATATGCAGGTAAGTGGACATTTATGTATCGCTTATACTTTATAGTCTGAATTGCTTTAATTAAATTGTCACAGTGGCGGTTAGCCCAGACTCATGGCTGACACCGATTTTGCACAGAAAATTGGAATGTGAGAATATGGAGAAAAATGAAATGTGAGGTTTTGTGTGTGGGCTGGGATTGTAGAGAGAAGCAAGAGGATAAATTTGAGCAGAAGAAATAGGAGAGAAGTAGGCAGGTCTGGGTGAGTTTGGGGGTTAACGGACTGGACAGATGTGGCAGGAATCATGGAGCTATGGAAGGCAGCTGGGAGGAGAGGTGCTGAGTGAGAGGTGGGTGGGCTGGATTCTTGTGTCCTCCTGCCCGGGGCTCTGGGAAAGGGTCTCAAGACATCCTTGTCCAAGGTCTGACTCAGACTGACCAACCTGTGCCTGGTGGTGTATTCTGGGTGGGAATTCTTTTCTAGCATTTCACAGGAAATGTGTATGTTTTTCCAAATGCTGAGAAAAATCAGTTGAGAAAATGGGAACATTTAAGTATTATAAGTCTCCTGCGAGGGACACCTGGGTGGCTCAGTGGTTGAGCATCTGCTTTTGGCTCAGGTTGTCATCCCGGGGTCCTGGGCTCCTGGGATGGAGTCCCACATCAGACTCCCCACAGGGATCCTGCTTCTCCCTCTGCCTGTGTCTCTACCTCTCTCTGTGTGTCTCTCATGAGTGAGTAAATAAAATCTTTTTAAAAAGTCTCCTGTGTAGGGGATCCCTGAGGGGCTCAGCGGTTTAGTGCCTGCCTTCGGCCTAGGGCATGATCCTGGAGTCACAGGATCGAGTCCCACATCGGGCTCCCTGCATGGAGCCTGCTTCTCCCTCTGCCTGTGTCTCTGCCTCTCGCTCTCTCTCTGTGTCTCTCATGAATAAATACATGAAATCTTTAAAAAAAAAAAAACTCTCCTGTGAGAATTTAAGCTTAACAATTAACATAGAAACATTACTGCTTTGAAAGAATCCACTGACATTAAATCGAAAATAAGAGCAGGAAACGCTGGCCCAAGGAGTTGAAGGTGAAGGTCAAAGTTTCCAGGAGCCTGGACAGGTGCAGGTAGGCCAGCAGTGTCCGAGTCCCATTGATCAGTCTTGCTTGCTGTCTTGCCATGAGAAAAGTATCCATTGCCCTGTCTGTGGCTAATGGAGAGTCACTGTTGCAAATAAAATAAATATTAGTAAGCTTTATACCCATGGAATACTTTACGGGTAGTGTTCCAAGAAATAATAAGTTTTGGAAGCGAAATATGTCTTCAAGTTGCAATTTCGACACGTGATTCTGTGTAGTGCTTTGAGGAGCATTTGTAGGAGATCTGGATGTTGTCTTGTTCCATTACTACTCAAAATCTTTATAGCTCAAATATTCACTGTCGGGTGCAGTTCTTTGCAAATACTTGAACAGAGAAATGCAGAGGGAAGACATGAATGCTGTTGTAGGAATATAACATTAAGTCAGAAATGGATTTTAAAATCTGAATTAGCAAAAGCAATAACAAATCTGAAGGCAGAACCAAAATCAGATTGGTAGGCAAAATGCTTTCATCATTACGAAAGGGAACAAGCTTACAGAAAGCAACAGTTGCTCTAACACTCAGCTCCAAGTTGCTTTTGGACGTGTTCTTACTGATTTGATAAAGGTCAAAGCAAGATGGAATAAATTCTTTGTGTCTGAACTATTTGCCACAAAAAAAAAGAGATCCAAATACTATGAGCTATTAATGCTTATGCTCCTGTGTCAGCTGTCATTAACCCTATCAGATATCTGGTTACAAAAAGCCATGTTGTAATTAATCCCCCAAAGGTTCCAAATTGTATTTCTAAACAATTATTACAAGTTGATCTCACCCTGATATAGACATCTGATAATCAAAAACATTAAAGAAGGAAATGCTGACAGAAATAAATGCCAAATAAAAATCACTTAAAAATGAAAAGATAATACCATAATTAAATATTATAAGGCTTAACTGGTAAATCTGTAAAGCTGATGCTAGTTTAATGTGGTGCTACTGGGAGAGGTGTCAGCTCTGGAAGGTTCTCAATCTTTGTTTTCCCTTCTAAAAGGCTATGTGGGATCCCTGGGTGGCTCAGCGGTTTAGCGCCTGTCTTCGGCCCAGGGCCTGATCTTGGAGTCCTGGGATCAAGTCCCATATCGGGCTCCCTGCATGGAGCCTGCTTCTCTCTCTGCCTGTGTCTCTGACTCTCTCTCTCGCTCTCTGTGTCTCTCATGAATAAATAAATAAAATCTTAAAAATAAATAAATAAAATAAATAAAGTAAAAGGCTATGTGGCAGACACTGTTAGTTGCCATACAGAAGTCATTGCATCTTCTTCCTGCCAACAAGAATCTAGATTTTATTCAAGTACTGTGATGAGGAGGTGCTTCATGGACCCTTCTCCCTCTCCTGGGGAAAAATGCTGAGCAGGCAAAGCCAATCATAGAAATTGCATTTCTTCAGCCCCGGCTGGTAGGCGTGGGCTCGTGGCCCTACTTGGCTAATGAGATATAAGGGGACATTTACTGGGGGGTTGGGGGGGAGGGGGTGTTTTCAGTCTTATAAAATGGAGAGACACTTTTTCCCTTCTGATTGCAGCTCTGTGGAGGAGAGCTATCAGCTGTAGCGATTTTGTGACCAAGAGGGGAGTTGCCAGCTTGCTGAGGATGCAGAGCAGAAAGCTGGGAAGACTTGGGCTCGGGGACCTCTTTGTGTGAGTTTATTGACAGTCCCGGAGCTGTTGCATCTCTATCCTGAGACCTCTTCGCATGAGGATAGTGAGCACCTCTGCCTGTGTGGGCTGTGCTTGGCAGTGAAAAGCATCTCAAATACAGATAAGCCCTTGCCCTCTCACGAGATGGGTTTTGTGGTGAAACACGCAGGAGGACTTTCCGAAAGTTAAACACTTTATAAATTGAAGTCATTTATCTTTACCATACACATATACCCAGATATCAACTGGTACAATTTCATGCCTTGTGACTGGATAGCCAGGGAAAAATTGGGTGGCAGGAGGTCTTACTAAGGTCTCTCAATTCACCTCATGTACCTGGCCAGCTGCTTTGCTCGTGTATGCGACTGACTCTGCTTTCACTGGAGGCAGTATGCTCTGGGGTGAACTGCCCTTGCGTTGGTTGTCATGAGACCTAGTTTTATCTCTGCAAATAGCTGTGTGACCTGAGCAAGTTAAATAACCTCTCTGAGCCACAGATGCCTCCTCTGGAACATAGGAATAATAGCCTGTTTCTTCTCTGCGCACTTGCCAGCATCAAATGATGGAGCACATAGTTTTCAAAGGACATGACAGGAAGGTGATGGTGATTGCTATGGATTGCCATCTTGTATCTCCATCAAATTCCTATCTTGAAGCCCAACTCCTAACGTGGTGGTATTAGGAGGTGGGGGCCTTTGGGAGGTAGAGCTCTCATGAGTGGGATGAGTGCCTTTATGAAAGAGACTCCAGTAAGCTCCTTACTCCTTCCACCATGTGAGGACACAGAGAAAAGATGGTCATCTCTGGACCAGGAAGTGGAGCCTTGGGTTCTGCTGGTGCCTTGATCTTGGACTTCCCTGCCTCCAGAACTATGAGAAATAAATGTTGTTTGAAAGTCCTCTAGTCTGAGGTATCTCTGTTACAGCAGCCCAAATGGAAGGAGGCAGTGGTGATGGTAATGATGGCGATAGGGAGACAGAACATGAAGACTCCTAACTCTGGGAAACGAACTTCGGGTGGTGGAAGGGGAGGGGGGTGGGGGGTGGGGGTGACTGGGTGACGGGCACTGAGGGGAGCACTTGACGGGATGAGCACTGGGTGTTATTCTGTACGTTGGCAAATTGAACACCAATAAAAAATAGATTTATTATTTAAAAAAATGATGGTGATAGTGAACGTGACAAAGATGAGTCTGCTCCACCTGGCCATCAGTAGAATTCTGAAAAATCACAGTAGAGAGGGTGGCAGGTGGATGGAAGAGGATAATGGTACAGGTGGGAAATCTGTGAACCCTGAGGTATGTAACTTATGAGGGGGTAGATGTCAATGCAGCTGAGAGGAGCGCTCAGAGAGCTATGGGTAGCCGTTTCCTCAGCGCCCTACTGCACACCTCCTGAGTGGACACAAGACCTCGTCACATGCTTTGCTCTGATGCATTCAGAAAGGGTTTCAGTTCAAGTGGATTTTTTTCTCTTAACCCAAATCCGATCTGAGTTGCCCTAAGCATTCAATTCCAATCCTCCCTTTCCTGGATCTGCCCGTATGGCAGCAGAGCACTGGACTTGAGCCGAGCATTGCGTATTTCTGTATTCTGTGTGAACACCCGGACATAAAAACTCTTTCCTGACAAGTGTACCTTTCTCCACAAAATCAATGTTCCTCTTAACTTTTTGTAAATTGAGTCATATTATTAATATGGTAGGAGAGCTTGCTAGCTGCATGAATCCCACGGTGACCTCTCAGGTACAATAGCTAAGCGGGTGAGGAATAAAGGTTGGAGTGTGGCTAAATCAGATTCTTCAGTGTAGAGCATGCTATCTGTCCAAAATATTTCCTTCCATTTCTCATGATCCTTCCCTCACTAGTCCTGTGTGTTCTATAGGTAGGAACATTAGTTCCTCATCATGCTGGGCACAGCCATGGTCCAGCCCAGTAAACTCCTACTCAAACTTAAAAGCCCACTCCAATTGTCCCCTCTTTTCTGCAGCTTTCCTGGACTATTCTATGATTAATGAATCGTTAGGTTTATTTTGATCCCCTGGAAGTTTTCACTGCATGACTTAGAGTTATTTGTTTACTTTTCTGTCTCCCTTCCTTTGAATATGAGTTTCTTAAGGGCAAGGATCATGTCTTAAATATCTTTGTTATCACCTGCACTGGCAGGATGCCCTGCATACGGGAAAAGTAATCAATAAACATTTGTTGAATTAAATTGAATTTGTAAGTTAGATTTGCTTAAGGGAGAACACACCTGTATTCATTTCACAAAAGGATTCTTGGCTATGATTATGCCAAAAGATCTCTTTAAAGGGTAAGCCCCCTGGTGTATTTACAGCAGGATGTAATTTCAAATTCCGCATCACTTTTTTGCAGGAACACATTTCCTGTTTAAAGTGGGATGGGCCAACATTCACACTTTGAGCCCACAATCAGCGCCTTGCTCACACGCAGGCACAGCTTTCACAAGATTAATAGTTCATAGATTGATAGTTTTTTCCCTCTACCCTCCAGCCTCTGAAGGGAACTCCTGGGCCTGCAACCCTGGTGGGTGGGGGCATCCAGGGCACAGCCTGAGCTCCTGCCTACAGTGTGCTGAAGACAGGGGCAGTGGTGGCAGGCCGATCCTCTGGAGTGGAAGTGCATGTGCTGCCTCCGATCTCTCAGCTCCCATAGCAGCCCATTTCGATTCACCCCAAAACTGCCAGTCTGTCATCACCCATTAAAGGTGTTTGTAAGGAACTGCAAAATATTGAGGTTGATGCTTTTTGGCACTAATATTGCTGTTCATGCTAATATCCCCTGTAATGCCAGCATCATATTAATATTTCTTGTAGACACCCAGACTTGTCCTCATCTCCACTCTTCTGATCCCTCGTCTTGCCCTGCAGCTTATTTTTAAGGATTTTAAGAAGTTATTGATCACATGATAAAGGGGAGCAAGAAATCAAACTTGGCCTTTATCGGCTGTAATATGGCATGTGGTGGAATGGTCCTTCTCTAAACGAAGCTGGAGGATGGCTTTCCTCTTTGACCAAGGCACAATCTGGTGGATCTTTATTTACTCATTTATGCCCTGGAAAGTTACTGGGCTCAGCTGTTGCTCAGGTTCTGTGCAAGGGGCTGGGGGCCAGAGACAAGAGTCAGGATCCTGCCCTTCTGACGGTGGTGGTGGTGGTGGTGGTGGTGGGGTAGTTAGGTGAGCCGTAAGGCGGTGCAGGGGAGTCCCCCCCCCCGCCCCCCGCCTCCCCTGACACAGAAGGCTGCCCTCGGCAAAGATTGCCTGGGGTTACTGACAGCAGACAGCAGGCCTGTTATGCACTGAATTATGTCTCCTCCATCCCTGGCTTCAAACCCCAATGCTTCAGAATGTGACCATATTTGGAGATAGAGTCTTCAAGGATGGGATTACAATAAAATGAGTTCACTAGGGTGGGCCCTGATTTATGTGACTGGTATCTTTTTTTTTTAAGATTTTATTTATTTATTCATGAAAGACATACAGAGAAGAGAGAGAGGAGAGACATAGGCAGAGGGAGAAGCAGGCTCCATGCAGGGAGCCCGATGCGGGACTCGATCCCAGACTCCCTGGGCCAAAAGCAGGTGCTAAACTGCGGATCCACCCAGGCATCCCAATGTGATTGGTATTTTTATAGAAAGAAGGCATTAGAAGAGAGACACACACAGGGAAGGCCGTGTGAGGATCCAGGGAGGAGACAGCCATCACTAAGCCAAGGACAGAGGCCTCGGGAAAACCAACCTTGCAGAGCCTTGATTTTGGACTTTCAGCCTCCTGAACTATGAGAGAAACCCCCCTTCCGTAGCACTTTGTTATGGCAGCTGTAGCTGACTAATACAGGCCTTAAGGCCTGTGTCTTCCCAGCTGCATCAACTAGACAGTCCCTATCTGGGGGTGATTTGGAAGCCAGAAGGGTGATCGAGATCCCACAGGGAGAGGATGTTAGTGGAGAAGAGAATAAGGGAACACTAATACCCCTTGTGAACTGGGCATCTCAGGCTTCTCTTTCTTTACAAAATCTAGCGTAGGGTGCAAAAACACAGTCAAAGCTATGCACAGAAGGCATGATGGATCTTTACTTGCAGGCCTGTGCTAAGTGAGTGCTGGTGTCACCGAGTGGGCTTTCTGGTGGGCACAGACAGAAAGCAGGCAGTTAGTGTGTTGTGTGATTTTTCCAATTATTTGTTAATGCCTTTATGTTTATAAAGTTCTTCCTTGTATCTTAATCACGTGCACCCTACACTTTGTGTGCATAGAGTATGTTATTTATCATCCAGAATTTATGAAGGGGGAAACGTAAGTTCAGAGATGTCCCTTGGAAGACCCCTGCCTGCCTTCTTAGCTGGGAGGATTGCTTGTAGAGACACCTTCTGTGCAGAGAGCAGCAATGGGTCAGGCCTATGTCCATCAGATGACCTGGAGCAGGTTACTCCTGTCCAAATTCTACCCCATATGGCCTCCCCAAGCAGGGTGTATCCTGGCCTCCAGTGGAAACCGAAGCAGTTATTTTATTATAGTAGATTTTAGGATATAATTTGCTCCATTATTTGGTAAAAGGTGGGATTTTCTTGTAAAAATGTCCTTATTCCAGCAGGCTCTTCCCCCTACCCCCCGCCACCAGCCACCCCTATTTTATATTTCTATTCTTACATTCCTCCCCATTTGGGTCCTGGCCTTCTATGCCATCATCTCCACCTTTACCAAGCACCACCAACCAGATCCCAGCCCCAAGCCCTGTGTGTTGTATGTGCTGCAGTCCTGGGCTTGGGCAAACACTAGCAGGTCTTCCGTGGCTCAGCCTTTGCTTACTTTAGAATGGGGAGAGATGAAGAAGCCAGAGAGAAGCCTCAGAAGCTTCAACTTCAGAGCTGCGTCTCTACTACAGAACCACTGCTGGTGTCCTTCCGGGAATTCCTGAAGGCAAATGGAACTTGAAAATAAATCCTCTTGCTAGACCCTCTGGTCTAAGCTACATGAGGACTCCTCCCTCTGGTCTAGGAGGAAACCAGCTAATGTGTACCTACTTCTTGATAAATAATAACCTCGACCTTGTTTTGCTCAAGGCACATTCTCCTTTCATCCTGGCCTGGTTTTCATTGCAGAATGTTCTTGGATGAACTCTGGGCCATCTGGGGTGAATGGCATCATGTGCAGAATTTTTCTCTGATCTCCAGATTTCTCTCCTGATAGCAGGGGAGGAGATTTCAGTGCACACTCCCCTACGTGCTTTGTCTAGGAAACTGTTACTCTGCTGGGGCTGGAAGCCAGGCCTTCAGGTTCCAATCCCACATCCTTCCTTGCCTATACATTTTGAAAGGATGTCTAGCAGACAGTATGATTCTGGGTGAGCTTTGACTTGGTGGTAGCTTTCTTTTTTTTTTTTTTTTAAGATTTTATTTATTTATTCATGACACACACACACACACACACACACACACACACACAAAGGCAGAGACATAGGCAGAGGGACAAGTAGGCTCCTTGTGGCAAGCCCCATCCGGGACTCAATCCCAGGATCCTGGAATCATGACCTGAGCCAAAGGCAGACACTCAACCACTGAGCCACCCAGGTGCCCCGGTGGTAGCTTTTTAAATCCTGGCATACAGGGGGTACTCTTTTGTTAATCCAGACTGTAACACCTTTGTATCATGGTTACCAGATGATGATCTAAGTGTAGGCAGTATCGAGATAAATAAAACAAAATCCTTCCTCTCATTGAAAATAAATTAGGGATGAGGAACGTGTAAATTAAAAATTGCAATAGAAAGCTCATGGTTCTGCCCTTTGAGAATACCACCTTCCTCAGTGAACCTCAGGATGAACATTCTGAAGGAGCTCAGACATAGAAAGGAATAATCCCTTCATTTTAAAACTGCAAGGTCTGAGGCCCAGAGAAGAGAAGAAAGAAGGAAACTCATACCTGGAGAGCTAGTGTGGCTGGCAGTGTGCTGGGCTCTTACTTGCACAGTGACATGTGGGGAGTGGCTGGTGTCAGGGCAAAGCAGAGACTGGACTGCAGGCTCAGTGCTCCCCTCAGGGCTTGGGGTAGACTCTGTGTTTTCCAGGGGGACCCTTCCCTGCAGGCCCTCCAGTAGTCTCCAACACCTGCAAGGTCCATTACAACGCCTCAGGGGGCAAACGAGCTGCTCTCATTTACCAGGGAGCCCTACTCTCCTAATTTCTCCTTCTGGGAGCAGTCCCGCCTGGCCAGCTCAGCTGGAGTCCTCTTCAGGCGCTGCCACCCTTCAGGATGAGGAGTTCACCTTTCTGCCTTCTCCCACGCTGCACGTCCTGGAGGCAGGGCTGGAGCCGCTCCTTCCATCAGGCAGATGGGGAAACAGCGGTCTGGCACAGGCTCTCGGCCGGTAGGGTCAGAGCTGACAGCCGCCTTCTATTTTGGTTCCATTCCTGGGCTTGCTCTTTCACCCCTGGGTTTGTTTCCTAAGAACTGCTTGGTGTGGCCAGACTGAGGCTTGGTGTCCAGCACCCATGAGCCATGTGTGTCTCCCAGTGCCTGGGCAGGGAGGGTGGCTGTTCCTGGGCAGCAGGGGCAGTTGTGAGCAGCATGTGACAGTCAGCAGCTCCCATGTCCACTTCCTCCGCCCTTTTTGGGAGATGTGTCTGCACCTCCCCACCCCACACCACCACCACCAGCCAGGGCTCAGCTCTCTGCACCCCCAGCATGACATTTCCGCAGTGGTGCGGCTGGTGCTGATGCTGAGCAGGCTACAGTGGGCTGGATGCGAGGGCCTCTCCCCGGTCCTACCCGTGGGGAAGGCCGGGGCCTGCGGGTCACAGCGGCTCCAGGCCAGTGCATGTGGCCGGACCCTCTGCTTGGATCCCACCTCAGACTCCGGCTTTATTATTTTTCCAGGCACCGTGATTATCCCCCTAATCGTGCCAGGAAATGAAAAGCCACAGACGCTCTCTGTTCGGCGGCCCTGTAGAGCTCTGTTGTATTATGAATGTGAAAGTTGATTGAACCTGGGGAACAATTTGAGGGCAGAGTTTCTGAAGCGACCTTGATAAGAGGAGGCCTCACCCGAGGTGGATGGCTGCTCAGACCGGCTCCGAGCGCCAGGCCGAGATGCGGAGCTGCCCAGTGTTGCCCCCCGCGGCCCCGCCTCAGCCCCTGCAGGCCCGAGTGGCACAGAAGAGGAAGAACACGGATCCCCCAAGACCGACTCACATGTTCGGGCCTCTGCAGAGTTAGGGGCCCCCTGCTCCGACTCCTACCTCCCAGCTCACCTGTCTGGTGATTGACTCATGTCCACAGTTTTCTTCCCCCATCGTGGGGAGGGGGCTTTCTCTGCTTACTTGCGTTCCCCAGTGCCGGCTTTCCAGGGTGAACGAGTGTCCCCTTTATAAGTGCAGTGATGATGATGACCAGAACGGGGAAATAACACTGACCATGTGTTTGGGTGTTTTCAATATCACAACTAATTTAGTCTTTGTAACAATTTCAAGGGAACTCAGGTTCATTGCTTCCCAGTTTGTCACCTGCCCACCACCTCCTTTCCCACACTCAGGTCATACCGTATCTTTTTTTTTTTTTTTAAAGTATTTATTTATTTATTTATTTATTTATTTATTTATTTATTTAAAAGATTTTATTTATTTATTCATGAGAGACACACAGAGAGAGGCAGAGACACAGGCAGAGGGAGAAGCAGGCTCCTTGCAGGGAGCCTGACGTGGGACTCAATCCCAGGTCTCCAGGATCTTGCCCTGGGCCGAAGGCAGGTGCAAACTGCTGAGCCACGCAGGGATGCCCAAGATTTTATTTATTTATTCATGAGAGACACACAGAGAGAGGCAGACACACAAGCAGAGGGAGAAGCAGGCTCCCTGCAAGGAGCCCGATGTGGGACTCGATTCCAGACCCTGGGATCACGCCCTAAGCTGAAAGCAGATGCTCAACCGCTGAGCCACCCAGGCGTCCCTCTACAGCACCTGGTACTCCCAGGTGGTCTCCCATCCAAGTAGTAACCAGGCCCAACTCTGCTTAGTTTTTGAGATCAGATGAGATGGGGTGCATTCAGGGTGGTATGGCCGTACAGGACTCTATCCTATCAAGACCTAATTGCAAGGGAATGGAAAGAAGGGGGAAGGTTCTTCCCTTCTGGCCTTTAATCTAAAACACAAATTTCTGCCGGAGAATTTCTGCTTATCTCCCCTCTTTTCCTGTCTCTCTCTGCTCGCCCTCCTCCCTCACCTCATGTCCCCAGTGTGTCTGCAGGTGCTCCTGGACTGCCTCTGCAGCCAGCCGATCCCCTGCGATGTGTACTTGCTGGAGAGCTCAGACAGACCGGCCGGGCGAGCCCCGCTGCAGCCTGTGTGCACTGCTCCACGCTTTCTCTGCTCTTTGGCTCCCGCCATGAATATCTTTAATTTCATCATTTACCTCCTGCCTCCTCTACTGAATGTCATGAATATTGTTTCCACAGACAGCCTGCTCATTTTTAAAAGTGTGTTTGCTATTCTGTGGGCTTGAGATGGGACAGCCCAGGTGCACACAGAGAAAACAACTTATAAAATGAATATTGTGAGGACCATCCTTCCTCCCTGAGGCAGAGAGGGGCTACCAGGCAGAAAGGGGAAGGGGAGTTAGGCTGGATCATTTGGGCCTGGGTCTGCAAGGGCTCCCATACTACAGCAAACCCTATGTCCATGGCTTCTTTAAAAAAAAAAATTATTGGAGTTCAAGTTGCCAACATATACCATAACACTGTGGCTTCTTAAAGCTATTTTCCCAAGTATACAGCAGATGCTCATTCACAAACATGTATTGAGCATGCATTGCAGGGGACATGCTAACTGTCTTATATGCCATATGTGCTAAGTACTGTTCTGAGTGTCTGACCGGCAGTCACTTACTGAATCCTGGTAACAACCTGAGCAGCTGGGTAATGGTGTATCATCCTCAGCATGTTACAGATGAGGAAACTGAGGCACAATGAGGTTAAGTAAATTGCCCAAGTGTGCAAAGCTATCAAAAGGCAGAGCCGGGAGTCAAACCCAACTGGTGGGACCGCATGTTGCCTGTCAAGGCTCTCTTGCTTCTTACCGGCCACATAACAGTCCTGGAAAAACCAACACGGCGAGGCATGTGTGAGGGGTACACACATGAGGTGCAGCTGGTGTTCTGAAGAATAAAGCTCTCCTGGGCTTGGGGAGGCAGAGGAAACTTCTTGCAGAAAGTAGCACTGGATCTGGGTGTTCGTGGAGGGATGGGATTCAAAGGGGTAAAGGAGACGGGCATTTTAGACAGGAAGAATGGAAACATCAGGGACAAGGTTTGAGGGGCCAGAGAGAGAGAGAGAGGAGGGGATGGGGAAAGAGAACTTGTGTGTGTTGACCTATGAGGAAGGGACAAGGATGAAATCCATCCAATCTATCTCCTGACATTCTGTTGGCAGAAGGTCTGAGATTCCTATTTGGGGGATCTGAGCTGAGGTGGTGAGGAGGAGCTCTGGGCTGGTAGGGGCTGACAGGGAGAGTGACCATGAGCCTTCTCTAACCTTATCATAGATTTGCTACAATGTGTTTTCTGCTTTCTCCCCTGCCTTTCCAGATGGAAAGCACCTGCCTGGTGCAGACTGCCATTTCCAGCTTTCTTCACCTGTCATGGTATTAAGTGTAAAAAAACATAACATATATTTATTTTATGTTATTTACAAACTATAATGTTCGGAGGGAAAACAAATTGAGATTTCTGGGCAAAGAGGAGGCATCTGATGTTCTGATTCACTCAGGTAGCAGTTGCAGATGCCTTTGGAGGAGAATGGTCCCACCTGGGGGTAGGAGGGAAGGCTGTGAGGGACAATGGTGAAGGATGGGGCACCCAGAAGGAGGAGAGTGGGCAGTGAAGCCTTTAGTGTGGTGTTCCTGGGATCCAGCCCTCCCAGGTCGGAAGCACACCATTTGGTTGCAGTAATGAACAATGATGAGTAATGGCAGTGCTCTTGTTGGTGAGCCTGGCTGGGCAGCATGTACTCTGTAGTGTGTGTGTGGGTGTGTGTGCGTGCACGTGCACATGCACACATGTGTATGCTCTTTGGTGTTGTTGTGTGTGCCTACTCCCATATTTCTTCCTGAGAAATTCCAACCTACTCCCTGTAGCACAAATCAAGTAGACCTCTCATTTTCCAAGCCTCATTTGGTAGCTATGACACCTTTCCCTGATGGAGGAGACAAAGAAGGGGGAGAAAGTAGAGGCAGGACATTTCACTTTATATTGATGCAAGATTGTATTAACTAAAATTGCAGAAAAATGGTCTTCATATCTCCTTTCAGTGGTTGCTTGTTTACACTGGGTTCCAGCTCTCCTGAGGTATTAGGAAACACAGCATCCACCTCTACCCAAACTTTGCTACATCCTCCGTCTTCCCTCTCATGAGGGCTGGACTCCTGATCTCGGCTGATCTGCACAGCTCAAATCTATGGTCTTTGTGGGAACTCTTGGAAGAAAAACCCTGGATAGCCACCTAGAATTGAGGCAGTAAGAACAGAAGAGTTGTAGTGACCTATTAGCCCCCAGACGAAAGAGCCTATGTGCAGGTGGCCCCTGAACAAGGGAAGGTTAGGGTGGTGAATGATGAATAGGGTCCTCATAAAGTCACCGGAGCCTCTGGATGAGTCCAGGCATGAAGCTAGTCAACTCTCGGACTTGGCAGGTGAGGAAGGAAATAGATAGTGTTTTTCTCCTTTCCATCACAGTTTATGTCACTTGCAGCTGTCCTAAATGGTGCTGTGCTGACCACAGTTTGGTGAATTGAGCAACTGAGTTGGAGGAGAAAAGGTATCAAAGGAGGCCTAGGAGAGAGACCCATGCTTGCTAACCTGAGGCTGTTTCTGAATGACTTCAGAAAGTTGCTCATCAGCTAATATGGGGCTGGGGGAGCAGGGGATGGAGCATAGTGCGTAGCTCCTCTCTGTGCACCTGTCAACATACTACTGATGATTTAAAAAGCGAAAGAGTGTAAAAACTGGCAGGAACCTTGCAAACTGCTTGTCCCGTTTTGTGGCTGGAGAACTAGAGACCCAGGAAAAAAGCATGACTTATCCAAGACCACACAGTGTGTCAGTGATGAATTCTTTATTTTAATTGGATTTTTCCAGGGCATGGAGTTGTTGGGGGTACTGAGGCTGCAAAACCCACTAGCGTTGGTGCCTTTCTAATAGAGCAGCAGACAGTCCTGGGGGTGGAGTTGGGCTCAGGGGTGTGGAATTTAAACGAAAGATTTGGGGGCTTAGGGATCCTACCCAGTCACAACTGTGTTCCCTCCTAGGATTTCACTTAAAAAAAAAAGATTATTTATTTATTTGATAGAGAGAGAGAGAGAGAGAGAGAGTGCAAGAGAGAGCGAGGTGGGTGGGGGGATGGAGAGAGAGGGAGGCAGAAGGAGTCTGGTTGAGCAGCCCTGTTACAGGGCTCAATGCGGGGCTCAATCTTACGGCCCTGAGATCATGACCTGGGCTGAAACCAAGAGTCAGATGCTCAACCAACTGAGCCTCCCAGGCACCCCACCTGGGGTCCACTTTTAAAGCAAGCCACTGCCAGCTCTACTTTTCTTCTGTCACTTGCTTCCCAGCTCCATCTGGAACTCGCCCCCTCCTCTTGGCCTCTCATCCTTCCCTCTGGGTGAAGTGGAGCTTCATTAGTGGCTGAGTGTGAGGATGGCCCAGGTATAGATCTGGAAGGAAATTGGCTATAGGTTGGTGGTCAGGACGGACAGAGCCAGTCAGGGGAGTGACATGAGAGAGGGCTCTGCTTGGGGTGGCTTCCAACCCCCAAATGGCAAAAATGAGCATTCACGTAGATCAATCCATTGATCTAAGCTCAGAATCACTCTTGGAGGAAGACAGTTTCTGCCCCCTGAGGTCTGATTTAGTTGTCTCTGACCTTCTGAAAGAAATGACCAAAGATACAAATACATACACACGTACACACATGTATATACACACATTCACACACACACACATACACACACAGAGCAGGCTGTCTTTTTTCTCCTCTGACTCTGGAGCTGAAGCTGAAGTCCAAGCTCTCCCACAGGACACAGGAAAGCCTGCTGCTAGGGCTCCACAGTGTACAGCAGTTCCCCCCCGCCCCCCGCTTCTTCGTGGCTTCACTTTCTGCGCTTCCAGTTACTGACCATCAACTGAAGTCCAGAAGCGAATGATCCTCCTTTTGACGCGTCATCAGAAAGTCAGTAGTTGCCTGCCAGGAAGTCACAGTGCCTGTGTCATTCCCCTGCCCTCATCTCACCACAGAGGTATTTTATCATCTTGTGTCATTACAAGAAGGATATGTACAGTGCAATAAGATATTTGGGGAGAAGGAGCAACCACATTCATGTAACTTTATCACAGTATATTGTTATAATTGTTCTATTTTATTATTAGTTGTTAGTCTCTTATTAAACCTCATTTATAAATGAAACTTTATCACATGTTTAGGAAAAAAACTCTATATAGGGTGTAGTACGGTCATAGTTTCAGGCCTCCACCAAGGTCTTGAAATGTATCCCCCATGGGTGAGGGCACTACTGTGCTCAAGAGGTCAGCAGTTCCATTCCTCCTGATGCTTCCAAGCCTCTCCTGTTTGGGTCTCCCAGTTTGCAGAGGGTGTGTGAGTCCATTTGCCTGGAAGGTCTGAGGAAGTCGAGCTGCAGCACCACTCTATTGTCATTGCTGCATCTCAGGCAAGTCACTGTCCTTCTCCTGATCCCAGGCTTCTTACCAGCCACTGTTGACTTCTCTGCCTATCTTTAAGGTTCTCTGTCTTGACCCCTGGCTTCCTTTCTGGTTACTGATTTGATTTTCACAGCCTGGCTCCTCTCAGCTCTTCTGGCTGCTTCAGGGCTGGGGAGAGTGGCCCCCGTGAGGTCTGAGGGGCAGGGGGCACACCTGACAGCACCTCACCACAGGAAGGGCCTTCCGGGCCTGTGCAGTGACCCAGGAACCTGAGGGCCCCTGGGGGGGGGGTGAGTCGAGCAGGGCCGAGTGGAGGGGGGCAGAGAGCATTCAAGTTAGTTGCATCTGATTCCAAATCCTGCAAAGATAAAATTCAGATGATTTCAAATTGTCACATACAAGCGTTGTTAGATTCTGAACTTTTGCAATAAGAGTAGTGCGTGCATGTGTGTGTGTGTGTGTGTGTGTTGTGTGTACATGTTTTTAATCTACTCACTCAAAAAGTTATTCACTCCTTCTAAAAGTAGAGGCCAAGCCGGTGATAAATTGCTGACTCTTCGACATGAATATTGTTCAATTATTCACAGATGTGTTTGGCCTGACAAAAGCCTTTGCTTCAGCACATTTCTCCTGTTAACCAAAAGCATTCATGTTAATGTAGAATCAGCTATCATTAGCACAGACTTTCAGCAGCTTTCAGCTACTCCAGTGTCTTCTTTCTTCACTCTATCATTTTCTCTTATGATTTAATTAGTGTGAGGCTGGAATCCTGGATCTGAATTTATCCAGAAAGTTGCACGGACTGAATTTTGACACCTGCTGATTCCCCAAGCTGGGCTGTCTGCTCCATTCCTCACCCACTAAACTAAATTGTGGGATATTGGCTTTGCAGTTCTCCCACACTGGCCTTTGGGGAGACCAGCTGGCCAGGCCAGAATTTTGGGTTCAAGACAGAGGCTTCTTTCTGTAGGTGTGGCCTCTCTCCTTCCCCTTTGGATTAGATTGACCCGAAGGGCTCTGCTTCATGAAGGGTGTGCCTTTCACCACCCTTATCCTATTGCTTCAACTGTCTGCATGGTCTCCTCATGTCCCAGGATGATCAGGTGCCTCAGAGATCACCAAGGGCAATGGTTTTCAAGCCTTTCATTTTCAGCAGCGCAGCTCTTTCAAAGGAAATTTTGTACAGAATGTTAAATGTCTGAGACAGAAGAGAAAAGCTATCCTGGAGGAAATAAGGTGATGCCATGTGCTCCCTCTTCTCCCCAGACCCAGAAGCCTCTGTCAGGAACTCCAGGGCTCTGCAAGTCACAGGCCTGAAATCTATGACCAAGCAAAGCCCAACTGAGGAAGGCTGAGACTTGCCCAAGGTAAGACACTGGTCACTGGCAGAGCTGAACCAGGATACAATTGCTTTGAGAGCTCGGTCGGTATTCTCTCTCAGTTCCTTCTTCCAAGACTCTTCCTAAATACCATGTCCTTCATTAGGGAGATCCTTCAACACTTAAAATAGGTTTTGTTCATTTTTTACTCAACAAGTATTGAGCTCCTCCTGTGTATGAGGCACTGTTTTATGTTCTAAGGAAGCAACAGGAGAGAAAATATGTGAAGATATTTGCTCTCAGGAAACTTATATTCTACTGGGGAGAGAGAAAAAAATGAACAAATGAATAATTAGATAAATGAGGAAAAATAAAACCAGGAAAGAAATGCCAAGGATCAAGTGGAGATTACAATTAGAAACAGGTGTTCTTTTACTGGAAGATGGCATTTCAATGCTGACTTGAAGGAGGTGCAAGAGTAAGAACATATGAGTATCTGACTGAAAAATGGCCCAAAGAGAGGAGACAGTTCACACAATGGTGCAGAGGTAAGAATGTACCTAGAGAGTCGAAGGAAGTGTGAGGGGGCCAGTGTGTCTAAAATAAGAGATTCAGGGGATCCTTGGGTGGCTCAGCAGTTTGGCGCCTGCCTTTGGCCCAGGCATGATCCTGGAGTTACGGGATCGAGTCCCACGTCAGGCTCCCAGCATGGAGCCTGCTCCTCCCTCCTCCTGTGTCTCTGCCTCTCTCTCTCTCTCTCTCTATGTCTATCATCAATCAATCAATCAATCAATCTTTAAAAAAATAAAATAAAATAAGAGATTCAAGGGGAGGCCAGTAATAGAAAGCCAGAGAGGTAATGGGGCCAAATTATTTATGACCTCACAGGTCATCGTAAAGTTTGTGCTAGCACTTGGATGAATGGCAGACCACTATAATGGTTTGAGCCAAGGGACTTAGGTTTTGACGGGATTATACCTGCTGCAGTGTTGCATGAAGATATAGGGGTGCTACAGGTGGAAGTAGGGAGACTTCACTATGGCAGTAATCTAGGGGAGGCATGATGATAGTTTAGCTTGTGTGGTGGTGACTGTTAACAATCCAAATATTTTTGAGGGTAGAGCAACAAATTTTCTGAAAGATTAGTTGTGAGGTGTGATGGCAAGAGAATGGTCGAGGGTGATTATGCAGTTTTTAGCCCGAGCAAATGAAAAGATGATCAAGATGGGAAAGACTGTGAAAAAAAGTGGTTGAGGGGATATTAGAAGCTCAGTTTTGAAGAACTTCCCTTTAGTACCTGTCAGACATCTAAGAGATGAAGTGATTTGAAGATTCTGTCCACTTGTGATGTTTGTAACCCCCAGGCCCCAAAACAATGCTGCAAGTTTCAAAAGCAATTTGATCATATTCTGTGCAGGATAGCAATTAATTTTGCATGTATATGACTGTTGTTAGGACAATATAAGCATCCTGGTGTTGGTTGGGAACCTTATTCATCCTGGTATCCTCTGCTGCTTCAGCACGATGCTGGGCACATGGCCTGTGCTTAATAAATACTTATTGCTGTGAATTCAACCAACCTTGTGGAAGAGCTACAGAATTTAAGAGCAGCATGACATAGTCTAACATCTTCCAAATTGTTTTCTGCTGAGCACTAATCTCTTAGGATGTTCAATTAAAAAACCAAGTCTATAGTCATATAAGTTTAGGAGACTCTATATTCTACACCCTTGTCTTTGAGCATCACAAAACAGAGTTGCATATTAAAAGGGATTAAAAATCCTTCAAAAAATCCTTTGAAATATATCTAACACACTGTCCACGTCAGTGTCTCCCAATCATATCTGGCTATTGATCTCTCTCCTCATGTAGCCCTTGCAGTGTCTTCTGGAACTGGTTGAATAGAACATGTCTTGGAATATGTTGGGAGACAAAAAGAATGCTGGAATTAGGACGCTGAAGACCTAGGCTTTGAGCTCTTACAGTGTGATCTTAGACAAACATTATTACCTGTCTGGGCTCTGCTTCTTCATCAGATAGACTCAGACTAGTTAATTCTATGGCTGAAATGTGTAACATGCAAATTTTATTCATTTCTTTTATTTATATTTCTCCTAAGTGCAGGGCTGGGTTTTAGCAAATTAGTAAAGACCCCCCCATGGTTTATATTTAGCATCTAACTTATCTCTTCTTTCTGCTTTCCCCAGTCTCCTCTCAGTTTCTCTAGGAGAGCTCATGCTACCTGTTAGCCATCCAGCCTCCTAACATTAACATGTGTCTTTCTCCTTAATCTCCCACCCTTACTTGCTCTCTAGGCACTGCATTAGGTTCCAGAGCTTTCCTGCCTTCTCCTTGCCTCCTCTAATCTAAATATTGTGGGGAGATCTGGCTAGTAGGAGCTACCTAATGTTTGCTGAGTGAACAGGTATCAATGGTTCAGACATTGCTCCTCCCAGGAAACCCCATTTTCTGCAGCTCTTCTGGAGATTAGTGCCTGATTTTAAAGAAGAATGTCTCTGATGGTAAGAACTTTAGGACTGGGGGGTAACTTGGGTGCACATGGGTCCTGTGACCCTCGATAGCACACTAGAAAGAATATTACTTTTTTGGTTTCTGTATAGGAGTCTTGTTGGTATGTTAAGAAACTTGGCACATGATGTCTGTAGAGAGCAAGAATGGAAAAAAGATGTTCAGAACTCCCCTGAGTATAGCTTACCTAAACATGCTGGATTTAAAAAGTGTCTTTCAAATGCATGAATGAGCTGGTAGGAAAGTAAGGGAATTCTTTAGAGACCAAATGCAAGAAAGTCTGAATTAATCTAGGCTCTGGAGCAGGCATATGTTCTTTTAGATTACACATATAGGAAATAAGAAAAAGGGACTGGGATCTAAACAAAGTGGGAATACCCATACATAAAGCTGGGGTATCTCAGTGGGTGACCTAAAAAATCACACACCCCACAAAGGGAGACGATAAGAAAGTATGCCCTTAGGCTCTGGATATTACAGAATAAAAGAACATATATCCCCAGAGAACTCTTATCCACAAACTCTCCATCATGTAGACTTGGTGTCTGGATTTATATTACAGGTGACCTAAAAAACTGTGTTCTGAAAATTTAGTTTTAAATAGTCCCAGGTTAGCAGTGCCCCTAGGCATTTGGAAGAAACAAATATAAACACTCTCTGGAGAAAAACTCTAAATGCAGGGCTGGAGAATTCTCTCAGATAAAGGTCTTAGGAACATGAACTCACAATGAGAAATCAATAAACACATGGGTTCACAAACCACCATTAGCAAGAGTCAGCAGAAACAACCAACTACAAAATTAGAGCTGCAAAGACTGCAGATATTGGAATTGGCAGATAGAGAATTTAAAGCCAGGATGTTTAATACATCCTTGGAATTAAATAAAAGTTTGTTGAAAAACAAATCATGAAATTATAAAAATATATCAGAAAGATTTTAAAAAGGAGCCAAATAGATATTCTACAAATGAAAAACATTTATAAATTAAGTTAAAACTTAGTGGATAGTCACAGAGAGGGTTAATGAACAGAAAGATAGGTCTGGGAGAGAGTTTGAGAATATCAATGGCACAGTGACAACATCCAGCATTTCTATTATTGGAATTAAAAAAAAAAGAGGCAAAGAGAGAATAAGGGAGAGGCTACACTGGGGTATAAAATGACTGAGAACTTTGCAAATTTGACAAGAGACACTAAGGCTTAAATTCATTAAGTCCATGAAACACAGTGAAACTTCAGGACACCAAGAAAAAGAGATCTTAACAACAGCCAGGAACAAAGGACAAACTATTGCAGAGAAAAGAAAATGAGGCTAATAGATAACTTCTCTTGCTAACAATCAAAGAGGAAACTAGGAGAATGAGCTCTTCACCTTTTGGAAAGAACATGACTGTCACATAGAACACTATATTTAACAAAACTTCTTTTAAGAATGAGGAGAACAAAAAAAAAAAAAAAAAAAAGAATGAGGAGAACAAAAAAATATTTTCAGACAACCAAAAAGTAGGAGTGTTTACTGACAACTTTCACTTAGGGAATTTCTGAGAGTTCCTAGGAAGAAGGAAATCTTGAAGTCCTTAAAATCTCAAAAGGAGGGCCTAAAATATTACAAGAATGGTGACCAAAGGAAATAATAAGTGGATAGATCGAAATGAACATTGTGTAAAGTAATATTAATCATGCCTAATTTGTGGAATAAAAAAATTTAAAAAATCCTGGACCATTACATATAAGTCAGGATGGAAGTGATGGGATTTAAAACATTCCAAGATCTTTGTTTTTTAGGAGGATTAGTAAAGATGATTTATGTAATAGATACTATAGTTGTACTGCACGGTCATCCGTGACCTCAAACTCATGCTGACAGTATCCTCCCCTGATGCACCATGCTCCTTCTCTCTCTGGGCTGCAAGGATTTCTCCAAACCTATGGGTGACCACCAGGTTCATGTGCAAAAGCAGGACGGAGGTTTGGGTGAGTTATTGTCCCTGGGGGCAATTCTCAACTAATGAAGAATGGAAGGTTATAGATAACTGCCCACATTTCCCATCTTTCAGATGGTTAATTGTAGAATTCATTTCTCATGCTCCTCAGAAAACTTGGTAGAATCAATACCCCATTGGCCATGTCACTGGCCTTGATAAAGACTCTTATCAGGGCTTTCTCTCTTCCCTATATCCTCATTCTCTTACTTCTGCTTCTTTAGGTTGCCTGCTAAATATCCAAGTCCTTGTCTTATATTCTGTTAATCAAGGAGCTCAAACTAAGACAATTAAGTTATCACTTTAATTTAATATCTAATTTAATTTAATTTAATTTGTTAAAGTTAATTTAACAACTATTAAAAGTATAAAAATAGCGTGAATAACTTTTAAAACCAGCATAAGAAAAGATGGAATGGAAGGGAAACTCGGTTAATCTAAAAGAAGGGAGAAATAGGTTTTTTTTTTAAGTTTATAATAAGATGGTAGAGATGAACCCAAATGTATGAGCAATCACAATCAATGTAAATGGGCTAAATGCTCCAATTAAAAGATAAAGATTACTAAACTCGATTGAAAAGCATAGCATAGGGGGAAAAAAAGAGACAGGCAGACCAAGAAATAGACTTTTAACTATAGGGAACAAACTGATGGTTACCTGAAGGGAAGTAGGTGGAGGATGCATGAGATAGGTGATGGAGATTAAGGAGTGCACTTGTGATGACCACTGTGCGTTACATGTAAGTGTTGAATCAGTATATTGTACACCTGAAACTAATATCGCTCTGTATGTTAGCTACTAGAATTGAAATAAAATCTTTCTAAAAACCCCCAAAAACAAAACAAAAATAAAAGCATAGCAAAACAAAGCAAAGTCTAGATATATGCCAGTTATTAAGATCAAAACCCAGAGATACAGAAAGGTTGAATAGGCTAGGAAAAAATCTTACACCAGGCAAATGCTAAAGGAAAGCTAGAATAATATTTTTAGAGATTAAAAAACCCCACTGTCTTAGGGTGCCTGGGTTAAGCACCTGACACTTGATTTTGGCTCGGGTCATGATCTCAGGGTCTTGGGATTGAGCGCCATGTCCTGCCCCATGTCCAGCCCCAAGTCAAGCTCTGTGCCTTACTTGAGATTCTCCCTCTTTCTCTCTCTGCCCCTCCTCCAGCTCTCTTTCTCTCTCAAATAAATAAATAAATCTTAAAAAAAATGCAAATCCTCTCAGTATCCATTGGTAAAAGCTTCAATTTGCTATAAATATGTAACAATACTAAGTCTGAGTGTATCTAATAGTATAACTTCAAAATATATAAAACAAAAATTGATCCAACTATAAGGACAAATTGACAAATTTACCACCTAAGTGGGAGATTTTAACATCCTGCTCTCAGAGACTGATAGGTCAAGCAGATCAAAATCAATAATAGCAGAGAAGGTCTGTATAACACATTTAACAAGCATGATTTAAGGGATGTATGTAGAACACTGCACCAATAATTGGAGAATATACATTCTTTTCAAACACACATAGAACAATTTTACAAAAAAATTGATTGATTACTAGGTTGAATGCATTTAAAAGAGTCTATCTAACAGATATTCTTAGGCAATGATGCAATTGCATTAAATAAAAATAAGACAATATAACAGAAATTAATGAAATTCTATAATGAATATATAGTGGAAAAACAATAATGAAAATAATATAAATCAAAGCTTGTGGGACACAGCTAAATTGGTACCCACAGATGAAATTATGGCCTCAAATGCTTTTATTATAAAGAAAGAGAAGCTGAAAAAAAATGAGCAGCTAAGCATCCAACTTTAAAAGGTAGAAAATAATAATAGAAAAAGTCCAAAGAAAGAAGTAAGGATATAATAAAGGAAAGGTCAGGAATTAAAGAAATGAGAAACAAAAGTCCAATAGAAAGGAGCAACAAGGGTACACATTTCTTCTTTGAATGTCCAAATAAAATTGACACACCTCTGCAAGACTGACCAAGCATGACAGTGAGAAGAAACAAATAAACATTAGGAATGAAAAGGAGCTCAACTATGCATTGAGGCAGCAGAGATTAAAAAGTAATAAGAGGATATCATAAAAAATTCATGCTAATAATTTCAAAACTCATACAAATTGCATAAATTTGTATAAATTCTTAGGAAAATTAAAAAATCACTAAAATCACCTTAAGAAGAAATGATTCTGTAGAAAGGTATTGACTCAATATTTAGAAATGTCTTCAAAGAAGGCACCAGTCATAGACAGCTCTATCAATAAGGTGAGTTCTACAAAGCTTTCAAGGAACAAATAACTCCAAACCTACATAATGTCTCAGAGAGCCGAAAAGAGACAAGCATATCCTCATTATGAAATCCTGACAAAGCTAGTAGAAGAAAGGAAAGTTATGGGGCAATTTAACTCATGGCTTTTTCTGTAAACATCCTAAACAAAATACTAGAAAAGTGAATCCAAAACCAATGATAACTTTATGACCAAGTTTATATTGTTCCAGGAAGACAAGGTTAGTTTGACATTTTAAAAAAGTAGATTTAATTTACCACAATGGCAAATTGAAACATCTGATAAAAACAATCAATTATTTATGGTAAATGTCTTAAGTGAACTCAGAACAGAGGAATATTCCTTAGCCAGATACCTACGTCAACCTGAAGTTTATAGCCAACATTATATTTAGTGGCCAAAACATTAAAAGCATTCCCTTTAAGGTTAAGAACAAGAAAGGATCCTTGCCACAACTACATCAATAATACACTGCAAGTCCTAGCCAATGCAATAAATTAAGAAAAAAATCCATTAGGACTAGAAAGAAAGAGATAGTATTATTTGCAAATAATACAATAAAAAACTCAAAATGATCTGTAAAAAAGGATTCAAAATAATAAAAGAATTTAGTAGGTTGTCATGTTTTAATACAAATATCAGTTGTATCTGTATACTTTGGAAAGAATCAGAAAATGCAATTAAAAATGCTTGTCATGGTAGGAAAACAAAATATAATGTATCTAGGGACAATAAGAACAGAGATTTACATAGTAGTTATCATGGACTATGCACTATTCTAAACATTCTTTTTATATTAACCTATGTAATCCGATCACAATGCCATGATGTAAGTGCTATAAATTAGTCTCATTTTATGGCTGTGGAAACTGATAACCAAAGAGATTATGTAAGTTGTCCATATTGTATGGTTAGTAAATTGCAGAGTAGGAATTCAAATGCAGCATCTGTTTTCAGAGTATGTGCTCTTAACTACTATTCTACAATTTTCTTTTGGAAAAAATAGCAAAACTTCATTGAAAGACATAAAAAAATTAAATAGAAAGGCATACCATGCTTATGGATAAGATAACTTAATATTATAAAGATCCCGATTCTCCCAAAATTGATCTATATATTCATTGGAATTCCAATCAAAATCCTAACAGGATTTTCGTGGAACTTGACCAGTTAACTATAAAATTTATATAGATGAACAAAGGGTCAAGAAGAGTCAGTGCATTCCCCAAAAGTAAAAACAAGGCAGAAGAATGATATTTGCACTATCAGATAACAACATAAAATGCTAGTACTATAAAAATAAAGAATGTGCTTTTGGCGCAGGGATAGACACAATAAAAATCTTATAAACTGACCCGTGCATGTACGGAAACTGAGAGGTGACAGAGTGAGTCAGTGGGGAAAAGATGAGCTCTTCAATATGTGGTAGTCTATCCAGATGGAAAACAATGAGAATGGATTCCTACTTCACACTATACACAAAAATTAATTCCCGATGGACTAAGGTCTTATATGTGAAAGGCAAAACTTTAAGACTTTTAGAAGAAAATGTGAAAGAATATTTTTATGACCTAAGGGTGGTGTTTATTTAAAACAACACAAAAAACCCTAATGATAAATAAAAAGATTGCAAAAACAGGGTAGACTGAAATTAATAATTTCTAGTTATCAGAAAACAACAGAAACCGGACAGATAAGCAACAAACTGAGAGAAGAGATTTGCAGTATACATAACTGGCACTGGTTCAGGGTCCAGAATATAATAAACAACTTCTCTAAATAAATAAGGAAATGACTAACAGCTCCAAGGAAAGTGGAACAAAAGATATGAGCAGAAATTTCAGCATAGAGTGTGAATGGCTAATAAGCATATAAAAAGGTGCTCAGGGGGAAAAAAAAAAAAAGTGCTCAGGGGATCCCTGGGTGGCGCAGCGGTTTAGCGCCTGCCTTTGGCCCAGGGCGTGATCCTGGAGACCCGGGATCGAATCCCACGTCGGGCTCCCGGTGCATGGAGCCTGCTTCTCCCTCTGCCTGTGTCTCTGCCTTTCTCTCTCTCTCTGTGTGACTGTAATAAATAAATTAAAAAATTTTTAAAAAAAGTGCTCAAACTCTTTAGGAATCAAGGAATTCACATTAAAATCATGTTGTGGTATAGTTTCTTACTGCCTAAATAAACAATAATCAGAGAGTCTGAAAAATACCAAATGGAATTAGTAAGAGTGTAGAGCCAAGGAAACTTTCTTCCACTGCTGGTGGGAGTATTAATGGCTACGGTTGATTTGGGAAACAACTTGTTACCTAGTAAAGTTGAAAGTAGGGTATCCAACATTTCCACTCATACATACATAGTCTAGAGAAATTCTTGCAAATGTGCATCAGGACAAAGGTACAAGGATGTTAACGGCAGCATTGTTCTTAATGTTACAAAACTGGAAACAACCCAAATGTGCATTGACAGCAAGATGAATAAATACATTTTTGATGTGCTCATAAAAGGAGTACTATACAGTGATGGGAATGAGTGAATTATGGCTCAGAGTTCCCTATGCAGGAATCTCAGAATGATAATATTGAGCCTAAGAAACATTTGCAGAAGAATAAATAGGGTATAATTCTACTTATATGGAGTGAAATCAGGAAAAACTAAATACTATTTTGTTCAGGAATTAAAGATATATCTAGTAACACTATAAAGCAAGGCAAGGTAATGGTGAATATAATTCAAAGTAGTAGTCTCCCTAGGGAGTAGGTAAGAGACTATGAATTCAAGAGGGGCATACATGGGGATCCCCATGATACCAATTACATTCTATTTCTTAATTTAGGTAATAGCTACAGGTTGCTGCATTTTGTTATTATATATTTTTTTAAAGATTTTATTTATTTATTCATGAGAGAGACAGAGAGAGGCATAGACATAGGCCGAGGGAGAAGCAGGCTCCTGGTAGGGAGCCCGATGCAGGATTCCATCCCTAGACCCAGGATCACTCCCTGAGCCAAAGGCAGCCGCTCAATTGCTGAGCCACCCAGGTGTCCCTATCATATTATTTTTATACTTTAAACTTTATATATACTTTGTAAGTGATACATTTTCCAATTAAAAAAAGAGGAAAAATGTTTACGGAGAAACCTCCTCTTTCAAATTGTGAAGTGTTACCATTCACTTCCCCAGGCTCCTGATGACATTACAAAAAGGAAAATAGAAAAAAAGAAAAAGACCACATTTACTAAAACAAGGAACTTCCCAACCCCTCACAACAAAGTATGAAGTATCAGTATCAAAAAATGGACACTGAACTGAGCAGAGGAAGTACGCTGAAAGCGGACACTTGCCACCTTGGGCTATGAGCAGGATGCAGACTTCCCTGAAGACCAGTGTCTCCATCCTGAAAGATAATGATCCTTTGGTTGGAACAGTGAGCCCCAGGGGTGTGACTCGGCCCCAGGAGATGTAGGATGTTCCTGGAGAGCATACTGCATGACTTTGCAGAAAGAGAAGACAAGGGGAGCGGAAGGAGGAGTTGATGCTGGTCATTTCCATGACGGGCTTATTGATGATCTGGCTGTCTATTCCAGCCTACTGCTTAAACCCCAGTGGGCTGAAAGGGAGAGGAGATGGTCCACAGGTCCCAGATTCCTGTTAGCGGGACCATGCTTCCATTCTGCAACTGCTGGGAGTGTTGGGTGCTATGACCCACAGCTGCCCTTCTCCAGAGAACTTCTCACAACATAAGAGGAGCTGCCTCATCCAGAGATGCTTGGGAGGTTACACCGGAACCCTGGGTGGAGCTCCCAGCTCCCAACCAACCGACTAATGTGAGGGAACCTTGTGCTGGGCCATTCTGTGTACCAGTCCTGCCCCAGGATCAGGCTGACAGTGGGATTCCAGCCGAAACTCCATCCTCTGCTCTATCCAACCTCCTCCACTCCTTTACAGGTCCTTTGCTTGAGAATTGCCTTTCTTGTCTCTGCTTTGAGGGCACCTGCTGTGTATAAATTCTGCTGATTTTTTTAAAAGCTCTTTTTCCCACTTCCTCTTACCTTACTCTTCAGAAGGTAATTAACTTCATTTACGTATACTTTATTATTTTATTTAAAAGGCAAATACAAAATCTTTGTATAGGAATAATAAATGAAGATTGAGTAGGGTGGACAGGAATAAAAAAGCTACAGGTAGATGAAAAACATATCCAGAGGAATGAGCAAAAAACTACCAAAAATTTCAGATGACTATTAGGTCCAAGTGCATGAAATTTTTGATTTTGACCATTATTGACTCACAAAAACACAAATTCATGTGGTCCCATCTGAATAGGTTTCCAAATTCTTACAGAAGTTACAGGCAATATAATCTCTCAAAAGTCGCGCTCAAAAGGAAGTAGATGGTTTGAAGAAAAAAAAATAAAACAAGACAACAGAAAGAAATGGCATGTAAGTTAGCGGAGCTCCTGAAGAAAAATGGAAGATAAAACAGAAACATTATGGAGATGAAAGCCACATTAAAAGCAATAAAAATAAGATGAAACTAACTGAAAACAATGACACAGTGGCTTCAAGAAATCATAGTAAACAAAATGGGAAGTGGAGTGATATAATCATGATTATAGAGAAGGTAATAGACACTGCTGTCTTTGACAGGGTTCCCTATAAATAGGCTCTGAGGTGGAGTGATGCATGCAGAAGGTTTACTGGCATATTCTCAAGCAACACCTCTTAGGGAGACAGGCAGGATTGGGCAGAGGGAAGCTGACCTGCGATGTGGGTGCAGCTGAGGTCTGAGCAGATTCCACGTGGAGCTCTGGAATAGGGTGGCCCTACAAAAGTGAAAGAAAAGAGCTAAGCCTTTGCTTCCCCTCATTAGTGCAGCCCATCATCAGCCCTGGGTTGGTCTCTGGATGAGTCCGTTTCCTATGGCTGAAGGCTAGTCCCAGTGAGCAATGCGGCAACTGATATATCTCGCAGCTGGGGGGTAGGCACCTTGGCCTGAACAAGGAAGCTGGTACCTTGACATTTTTGTAGAGTCCCTTCCTGTTCTCAGCACCGCTGGGCTGGCAGCCTTCTGTGTCACCCAGTAAATGGGCTGTATAGGCGGTCTCCTGAACTCAGAGAAGTCTTTCTTTTTTTTTTTTTTAAGATTTTATTTATTTATTCATGATAGACATAGAGAGAGAGGGGGGCGGTGGGCAGAGACACAGGCAGAGGGAGAAGCAGACTCCATGCCGGGAGCCCCACAGGGGACTCGATCCCAGGACTCCAGGACCACGCCCTGGGCTGAAGGCAGGTGCCAAATCGCCGAGTCACCCAGGGATCCCCAGAGAAGTCTTTCTTAATTAGGGACATTTATGTAACACAATAATCTGCCCTTTACTTTTGAGGGAGTGAAGCATGTCCCAAATCCCTGGGCCCTAAAAGCTTTACTGAATCTCAGAAGGGTGTATGTGTCTGCAGAAGACCTCCAGTGTGCTGGCCTCGGCCTACTCATCCACATCATCAGTAGAATGGGTGTCTAATTGGTGTGTTACCTGTTGTGTGATCTGATCCTTGTTACTGGTCTGCTTAGTAGGAGGGAGGGTAATGGGAGGTTCCAAGAGGGACACACATTACCTTGTAAGGCACCAGTCTCATTTAAGGTTCCTGCGTGATTTTCAAGCAAGGGGGTTTCATTTTGTTCTGGTAGAGTGGACTACTTCTGCATGCCTAGCAAGTTCTGGGGAATCTGGGGGTTCAAAATTCTCAAATGTAAATATTCAGATACCCCAAATCTCAAGTTTCAGGGTTCTCTGCCTTCCCTGTTAGGGCTTTCTTTTGCTGAGCTCATGAGCATGGTTCTCCCTGCTGTTTGCCCAGCTACTGCAGTCAATTACGGTGTTCTTAAATGCTACCAAGGAAACCCTCTGGTTTTCTTTCTTTCTTTCTTTCTTTTTTTCTTTTCTTTTTTTTTTTTTTGTGAATGGGAGGTGACGCTTGCTGAGCTATCACTGTTCTTTAACACATCAGTGGCACTCAGCTACCCATTCCATTGTCCTGATAGTCACATCATACCTTCAAGCTTTTCCATCTACCAGGATCATTCCCTCAGGTAACTCATTAAACCATATCCCTGACATGTTGCTCTGTGTATCTTATCTTTGAAAGCTAAAGGAAGCCTGTTAATTTTATCATGTTGGTTTTGGCCCATTATACGAAACTGACAAGATCTTGAATCTTGATTTCTCATTCGCCGCATTATCCTCCAGTTTTATATTATGTTTATTCAATTTATTGATAAAAATATTAAATAGGACTGGGTCAATGTTGATAAAACTGTTGAGCAGGACAAGGGTAGAGACAGGCTGTTGAGGCATGCCATTAGGAGCCGTGCCTCATTAGTCTCACTAATTCAACAAATATTTATTGAATACCTAATATCTGCTGGGCAACCTGTCTTACATTGGGGACATAAATGATGAACAAGAAATGTCTCCTGACCATAAGCTCCTTATGCTTCTCCATCTAGGTTTACATAAATCAATTTATTTACTGTTGTATGCTATGGCATTCAGCTAGATTATATTTATACCAAAATGTACTATAATCTAGCCTTCTGGTTCTTGGAAATTTTAATTTAATGGATCAGTAAAAGTCCTAATACAAATAATAAGGGGTGATACAAACAGAGTTCTTTTAATTTTGTAAAAGAAAGATATTTAAAAAGTGCTAATAACTGTTATTTCATAACATATAGGTCAGTTCCTGCCCTCATGGAGCTTACAGTCTATTGAGAGCCAGACTTTGAACAGAGAAACAAAGGAATAAAATGCAAAGTGCAAGTTATGAAACTTGTTAAGAAGGAAACAAATAAGGCACAGGAGTGCAAATAATGGAAGCAACCAGAAAAGGCCAGAAAAGAAGTGTCAGGTTCTTCAAGAAGCGATAGCAAGGAGCTGGCCATCTGGAAAGTCCAGGAGGGCACAGCATGTGTGAAACTCCTGCTGGGCAACTTGGTGGATTTGAAGAAGTGAAAGGAGGCTAGGTGAGCTGGGGCAGTAGGAGCAAGGAGGAGCATCCAAGGGTAAAAGTGGAAGAGTGTGGGAGAGACAAGCAGGATTAACTCTGAGTGACCATCAGGGCACTCTGCATGCTGCCTGCAACCACCTGGTGGGTGACTTTGTTCCCCTCAGTAGGAAGGCTGTGCTGACCCCCAGGTGCCATCAACACTCAGCTGCTGGCTTTCTCAGCAGTAGCATGCAACTCCCCTGAGCATCTAGCATCCAACCTCCTTCAAAGATACTTTCACAAGAGCCTTAAAAAAAGGGGGTGGAGTTCACAGGGGGTGGCATCTCTCTCTTAGACTCGGCACAGCTGCAGAAACTCTGGCTTGCACTCTATGGTTTGCCTGAGCCCTTCCCTCCACCAAGAGGTTGGCTAAGTCAGAGCATGTGGGGCTTGCTAAGCCACAATAAGGAGTTTGGATTTTATTCAAGATACAAAGGAAATCGTTGAAAGGTTTTGAGCAAGGAAGTAAAGCAATCTGATTTACATTTAAAAAACCTCACTCTGCTTGCTGTGCAGGGAATGGATTATATGAAGACTTGGGTTGGAGCAGGGGAACCAGTTGGCACCTGTTGAATTAACCTGGATGAAAGAAAGTGGCTTGAGTAAGAGTTCACATGGGGAATTGAAAGAAGTAAACAGATTCCAAATACATTTAGGAAGTAAAATGATAAGACTTACTAATTGATTAGATGTCAGTGTAATGGGCCAGAAGAACTCAAACATGGTGCCCAGATATGTTGCTTTAGCCACTGGGTAAATGGGGTTCCATTTACAACAATGGGAGAGAAGGAAAAATATATGATTTTAGGGGAGAAAAGAATGGCTCTCCTTCATAAATGTGAGGTTTGAGATATTTGTGAGGCATTCAAATGACATGTCAACTGGACTATTGGGTGTATTGATCTGGAGTCTAAAACAGGGGTTTGGGCTAGAGCTACAAATTTTTTGTCATATTTATTGTATAGATGTGATTGAAGAGAATATGGAGAGATAAAAGTGGGCAACAGTATGGAATCCTAGAGAATGTCAATATAGGACGTCAGAAGAGAGGGAGGGTGGGGGGCAGGGAGAGGAAGGAGGGGGGAAAGAGAAGGGAAGAGATTGGAGGAGAAAGGAAAGAGGGCCAGGGTGGTGAAAGGGGAAAGGAGAGGGAGACAGGAGAGGACAGAAGAGAAGAGAGAAGACCAAATGAGGGTTTTTAAGGAACAGCAGATTCTAGGGAATTTTTGTAAGCCAATGGGGATGATGTAGAGGGAGGGGTGTTTGCTGGTGAAGGAGAGAACTACGGCCAGAGTGGAGCTGATGGTCCACGTAAATGGGTCAAGTCTTTTCCTGAAGTTTTTAGGAAAATAGACAATGTGTCCTTCTATTCTTTGAATCTTTAAATATACAAGTAGAGCCCGTATCCTCCCAATTAGACGTTTCTTTCAGTGTTCTGTGATGAAACAGCCTGGATGTAACCCCCAGAGCTCACTGGGAGTGTCTGGGGATGCTTTTCTCATGTCACGCTATCTTTTGACAGATGTCCTCTGAACCATAATTGCTCCATCTTTCTGATGAAGACAGAGGCAAAGCAGAGACTGAGTGGCAATGCCCCCCGTCCTGCGTCTTTGGCTGACGTTGCACTGTTTACCTCGAGCAGGTTCCTTCCTTGTCCTATTCATACAAATGTATCTGAGAGAACACTGGTGTTGTCCTTTCCATTATCACCTCAGCTCGTTATTAGCTGTGACCTCTAGATAGTGTTCTTATCAGTACATACCACGGTGGCGTTTCTCCCTGGCAATGTGCCCATCCGTACTGATTATTCTGGTGGATTCCTCAACATTCATTATATCCTAGGTGATGATTCTACTATAATTTTATGAAACAATTCTTCACTAGTGATTGGTGTAGGGAGGACCCAATTTCACCCAGCAGGAGGGTAAAGCTAGCACAAAGGGGATGGCAGGACTGAGGAAGTCCTGGAAAAGTCTCTCTCAGACATGCCTGTAGCCAACCCACTTTGAAAAGTGAGTTTTTCTAATATGTTTCTCCCCTTTAAGTTAATTTGAGTTGCTGCTTCCTCTGGGTTTCCAAGTCATCCTTTTTCTAACACCTTCCTTTGTCCCCTTACCCCGACATTCTTTTGAAATCTGTATTCATCAAAGAGCTCCCTGTGCAGATGTGTTGACTTCTGTAGATGTCTCCATGTCTTTTTAAATGGTATTAACTATAATTGTATCCCAAGAATTTCTTGTTGTATGGCCTTCCAACATCTTTCAGTGTTCCAGTGTTATAAAATTTCAGGCATCCAGTATTTTAGATAACCTGTCCTGTTATTCCCATAGACTATTGAAATGTGTGCTACAATCATCGTTTTGGCATCTAGGTTTCTTTTCCTCAGAGTTGCCCGTTGCACCAGCTGCCATATAAAATCTCTTGGCCTGTGACGTGTCCTGATTTTTGGTTTGGAAATACAGTCACCGTTCTTTTAGAGTCTGTCCATGGCACTAGCCCGATTTGAATGTTTTGAAACCTACATTTCAAAAGTGACATGTCTGACTATATCTAATGCTTCTTTCATTCACAATAATAACCTCCAACATGACACGGTCCCTTTCTCCCAAGGTTCCCGTCACTTCTACTTTACCAATTTGTTCTTCCTTGTTGGTCAGAATTAAGTCCAGAGTAGCAGCTCCATTCTTACATCCTTTTCTTTCTAAGAGACGAAGCTGTCAGCGTGGAGCGTCAGGTAGCTCAATTGGGATGAACCCAAGGGACGTATTTGTGGTAATTCACATGCCTGGAAGAAAAGAGTTTGATGTGAGCTTCAGATCAGCAAAGAAATTGGATTTATTTTGGACACTGTATCAGGAGGAAAAGGACCAAGCCACTGGGAGAAATTGAGGTGATTGAATAGACTGGACCAAGGCTAAAGGCTGTGTTCATTCTCTTCAAGAAATGAAACGCTGGCTCTGGGAGATAGTGTGTCTGTATAGTGTGTATAGTGTGTATAGGAAGACACTGTATAGTGTGTGCAGATCTGAGAAAAAATGCAGATCACTCGGGGTTTGGACAGGCAGATGTCAGAGTAAGATGGAGATGTGGTAGGAGTACAGGTTGCTGGCCACTCACTAGATGTTTTCATAGCAAGCCAGGTAGATCTTTTCTCACAGAGGAGATAGTTGTATAGGGCCAGCAGGTGCAGAGGCAGGAGTGTTGGGGGCACAGCACCACTTTCTGTACAAGTGGCGAGAAGCAGGAGAGTGACGTGGATTCTAGGATTAGTTAGCTCTGGGTTAGAAAATGCCATAGGTGGATAAATTACTATACACTTTTGCATGTTAATACCCTCTTCTGCAAGGTGTGGATAATAACACCTGCTCTGTGGGTTGATGAGAATTGAATTTTAAGGCATGGAAAGCACTTCATACAGAACTGGCACAGAGTAAAACTCAATAAATGAGAGGGGCAGACTCCACTCAGGGTCAGAAAATTGCTGATAAGGTCCACAGGAAGTGGGAAAATGAAACGAGGGGAAACAAGGGAGAGAAAAAATAGGCAGGAGTGAGAAGAAGGGCTTCAAAGAGAGTAGAGGACAATAAAGTCACCCAGAAATAGGCCTAGGAGACTGTTGCACCACCAGACAGGCAGTGAAGAGCGCCATTGCGCAGAACCACACCTGTGTTAGACCAGAGGTGCAAATATAAAGACAACAGTGCCAGTCCTCAATGAGCTGTTCTCTGGCTACCTGTGGGTATCTTATTGCAAAGAGAAAGTATAGAACCACGGGAAATGGAAGAAATGAACATGAGTTTATTATGTATATTAGTATGACTGGCTTAAGTCAGCAGTACCTGCCCTTGGAGGGAAAAGATGTCTGAGAGTCCTGAGTCTGTCCCCTGCTGGCAATGCATGTGGACCTTGGGGCCCCTTACGCACATGGATGGCTGTCTAAGCAGCTATGCAGACCAGGGTTCCTGTAACTGTGAAGGTCTCTCATGTGTACAGTGAACTTATAGAACTGCTATTTTCTTGGTTATTCTTAGGGTTTCCTTCCTCATACACCCCAGAGTGTGAGCTGTGCCTTGTTTGCAGGTTATTCTAGTGTGTAAAAATAGTCTTGTAAAGTTGGAGCTTATATGGAAGCATTGTTATGCGTTGCTATATATGTTATATTGTAAAATATGTCAGAGTATAGAGGCTAGCACACACATTCACACACACACGTACACACAACTTAAAGAAGAAGAAAAAAAGCATCTCATGAAGTCTCCCTCCCCAAAACATTCCGTCCTTTCCCCCAGGGCAAACACTATCCTGACTTTCGTAATAACATTACCTTGGTTTCCTTTATAGTCTTTCTGTCTATTCAGATATCCTTAAATATTATATTGTTAGGTTTTGTGTGTCTTTGAACCTTATATAAATGGGGTTATAAGTATTTTTTGTGATTTTTCTCTTTTGCTTCTCAATGGGTTTGTGAGCTATAGTCAGTTCATTTTATTGCTGCCTACTATTCCATTACATGAGTACTCCACCGTTTACTCACTGACTTTACTGTTGACAGACATTTGTGTGTCTTACATTTTTTTTTTTTTTTACCACCATGAGCAGTGCTAGTGTGGACACTCTTTCATGGCTCCTGGTGTAGAAGTACAAGGTTTATCTAGGGCTAGTGCTTAGAAGGGGTCTTTCTGGGACATAGGATATGTTCCTATTCAACTTTACTGGGTAATACCAAACTGTCACAATGGCTGTACCAATTTATGGTGCCATCAACAAGGTATGAGAATTTCCACTGCTCCACATCCTCTGCACCATCACTTTGTATTGTATATATAAAGTTTTATATGTGATTTATACATAATATATATGTATGTGATGTACATATACACATATGTATAAAAATGATGTGTAGATTTATTATCCATTTGTAACAATGTAGTAATGTACAGAGCTACATTCTCTAAACACTGTACAATGAGAAAATTTAAGGAATTTGCAATAGTAATATTGCCCATATTCAATTTCTGCTCTCTCATTTGATTTTAGAATATACCTGTGACACACACACACACACACACACACACACACACCCCAACAAGCCAGCTCTTCTGTTTGGGAGCTTAAATTTTCAATAGGTCATGGGAGATTTCTGAGAGAGGAGACCCCCAAAATTTGGTTGAGGACTGCTTTTACCCCTTTTTGATCTATGATCAATGCATCCCCAAAGCACTGAGTTAGTGCTCTTAGCTGAAACAGGTTTTCTCAGTCAGGAGGGCTCATCTTTCCTGGTAAGAAGTTCTGGAAGTGTGGGACTCAGTAGTTGCCCTTGCCAAGGCATTCAGGGACTCCTCAGGTTCTAAATGACTGGCATTGAATGACTTAATAAAGGATCCAAGGACACAAGAACCATACAAACTGATTGGGATTCCAGGGGCCTCCTGGAGCATTTGCCACTTCGTGTTCTATAATTGAATTACATGGTGAGGTAGAGTGTGCATAAGTATAGAAGTGTTTTTATCTGGTTGATGGTTGATCAGAGAATTGCAAGCATAAAGAGAATGAATATATTTTTTTACAGCAAATCAGAGTGGACTGAATAACACAGTAGTCTCTGCATATCTATATTTTTTTAGATTTCTTAAAAATTGTTTTCTTTGTTTTAATAACAGACTTTAAGATAAATAAAGTACAGTAGGAAGTTATGATATATACAAAGTATAAAGTACTGCTTTATTGGAAAATGTTAATCATTTACTTATAAAATTGGTAAATGGGAATAGTTATAAAATCTATGTTTACATGAATACATGCTTGCAAATGGTAATGGTTGCATTTGTTTATTTATTTTTAAAAGATTTTATTTATTTATTTGAGAGAGAGAAAGAGAGAGAGAGAATGAGTAGGGCAGGAAGGACAGAGGGAGAGGGAGAAGCAGACTCCCCCCTGAGCAAGGAGCTGGGGGCCAGCTGATCCCAAGACCCTGGGGTTATGACCTGAGGTGAAGGCAGATGTTTAACTGACTGAGCCACCCAGGTGCCCCTATTTTATTTATTTTTAAATATAGACTTTATTTTTTAGCAATGGTCTAAGATTCACAGCAAAACTAAGCTGAAAGTACAGAGTTCCCATACATCCCTTGGCCCCCTCCCAGCAGCCTACCTCATTATCAATAACCCCACCAGAGAGGTCCATTTGTTACAATCCATGAACCTACACTGACATATTATTACTGCCCATAGTCCATAGTTTATAGTAGGGTTCACTCCTAGTGTTGTACATTCTATGGGTTTTGATACAAGTTTAACGACATGTATCCACCATTATATCATAGAGTAGTTTCACTGCATTAAAGATCCTCTGTGCTCTGACTATTCATCTTCCTCTCCTTCTCCCAATGCCTGACTTTATTTACTTTTTTAAAAAAAAGAAGGTGGAGTGTAGGAAGTTGTTATATCAAAGTGAAATACTAACAGTATATAACACAATTTGCATATTTCAAAATAAAAAGCCCCTGAACATTCCATTAAGAAGGCAAGACTGGGAGAAAATTTTCATAAAACACATATCTGGCAAAGAACTTGTATCCAGAATAAAAAAAAAAACAACCCAATAGATCAAGAGTAAAAAGACAAGCAAGACTCCAAGAAATGAATAAAAGACTCAAGCAGAAACTTGATAAAGGAAGATATGGAAAATAAGCAAAGAAAAAATATGCCCCACAACCAAAAACCAAAACCATCAAATGTATCTAGTAGCCTCTTCATACATAGGAGAAAAGATAAAAGAGATATTTGACAACACCGAATGCTCACAAGGATGTGGACTGACTTGAATTATCATACTTTGCCAGTGTAGTGTTCCAACTGGTTTTGAAAAAATGGGAGTTTCTTATAGGGTTAAACTCTCACCTTACCTATGACCCGGAAATTCCATTTCTAGATATTTATCCAAAAAAATGAGAACACATGTCTGTAAAAAGACTTATACATGAATAATAGCTTTATTCATAGTAGTCCCAAACTGAAGGCAACCCGTAAGTACCCCCATCTACATGTGAATGGATAAAGAAAAAGTGACACATTCACATAATGGAATACTGGTCAGCATTGAAAAAGAAATGCTCATAGGCCTATATTAATAACATGGGTGGGTCTCAAAAATATATTGAGTGAAAGAAGGCAGACACAAACAAGTACAAATTGTGTGATTCCATCTAAATGCAGTTCAAGAACAGAAAAAAAACCCCAACACTAATTTACCATAATAGAAATCAGGCATGTGGAGATGGAGATCCACTAGAGGAGGGCATGAGAGAAATTGAGTATAGACAGAAATCTTCTATACTTAATTTGGGTTTCCCAAGGCCTATGTTTCCACAGGCCTGTGTATGTTTGTCAAAACTATCAATTAAACTGTTAAGATCTGTGCATTTCATTGTATGCAAATTTCACCTCCATAAAAACGACCCAAAATACCAATTAAGAATCACACATAAATTATTGTAAGCACTTCAACTATCACCACATGACGCTGTGAGTCTCTTTTCACTGGTGATTGCATGAAGATTGTGTGGGGAGAGGGAGAGGACACTCCCGATAGCACACTCTGAGCCTTGCCCTGTGTTGAACTGGTCACTGCCCACCTATGCACCCACAACATGTTTTCTCTGACGGCCTCACACAATGACACACGTGGAGATCTAAGTTAAAAAAAAACAAAAAATAACACGAGAAAAGACCCCAGAGCAAAACCACATTCCTAATCAATGACACATTCACCAGAAGTTTAAATATTTGCCACAGATGGCAGAAATTATTCTGAGGTCTAAACAAAGATGATTTAACCTGGCATCACAAATTTACTTGGTGGAGGTCTTCTGTGTGCTAAAATTTATTATGTTGCACATTTTAATGCTCTTGCTATTTTGCATTATGCATTTAACGTATTAATATATACGTATATATATTTATAACAAGAATCAAATGTTTGCAAAGCCTCTGAAGTCCATGTGAGGTTGGAAACCACTGGTCTAGCTATACTAACTCCAGGTTGGGGGCCGGATGCTGCCTTCTGTTTATGCTAAATAGCTTCATTAATGGCTGGACTGAAGTGTTAACAGTTTAAGGGTAATGAGTAAGCAGGCAGTCTGGGAGACTAAATGACTCCTGTTAAAAAATTGATAATGGCTCTTCCTGAGCAGGCACAAAGGACAGATAAATAAAGAGAATCTGTAAGCTGTCCACTGAATCTAAATCAGACAATGTGATTTCAACCCATTCTTGGCCATGTGAACGTTTTCTGGACCTCAGGGTCCTCATGAGCGCTGTCTAACTTAAAAGTCACTTGGAGTTCTTGTTAAAATCCAGATTATGACACAGTAGGTATAGGGTGGGGTCTGTGATCCGCCTTTCCATAAGCTCCAGGTGATGCTGCTGCTGCTAGTCTGAGGACCATACTTGGTGTAGCCAGGGGCTAGGGAACTCTGTTGGCCCTGGGAGTAAGGACTGGGGGACAGCACCGAAATTACTATTTTCCAAGTGGGGTTCTCAGTGATAATTTGACTTAGATTAGGTGGGGAGAAGGTGGAATTGAAAAGGAGATACAGATCCTTCAGGGTTACACTGTCTAATATCGCGGACATTAGCTTCATGTGGCTGTTTATATTTAAATGAAATGAGATTAAAAAAATCAAATTCCTAAGTCAAAATAGCCACATTTTAAGTGCTCAATAGCAATATACGGTGAAGGATGGCTAAATGTGTTGTATTTCACAGCACAGAATCAGAATATTTCCTTCACCAAAGAAAGTTATATTGTACAGCACTGCTCTGGGGTAGTTGAAGAGAACCTGACACAGTAGCAGGCTAGGACCTGGGAGCAAGGACAGTCTTCCAAAATGGGAAATCTCTCACCCACAGATTTATCAACTAAGCTGGGTGAAGCTGGAAAGCTGGATACTGCATCTATTGGTAATTGGTTAGTGCCGTTCTAAATCTTTGGACCTGGAACAGAATATTGTTCTGCTCAGCTTGTTTGCAGGTTAGATCGCTGACCTTATGTAGTACCCCCAGGCTATTCCATGTACTTAGCACATGCGTTTTGCATTATAGCAAGCCTGGTGGACCTACAGACCACTCAGAGCTGTGAGGAACCCTATTTCAGTGTTTTCCAAACCATATTCTGGGGAGACTGTGGCATCCCAGCTCTGGGCTCCTTCTGCTGCTTCAAACAGATCAGCTTCACTTCTCTCTGTTTTTTTTTTTTTTAAATATTGCTTTCCTGGAAAACATCCCTTTGGGGGAAAAAATGGTCCTACTTTTAAACAAAGTCTCAAAACCAATGATTCTAGTTAAGCCATCATACTTTATAAATAATGAAACTGAGGTCCAGGGAGGTGGAGGGTCTGACCTTTCCAAGATCATATGGCCAATTAGCAACAGAGCTAGATGAGAAGTCATGTCTCCTGACCTGGGCAGTGTTACTTCCACTGGCTCACTCTTAATTATCTTTGCACATTATGTGTCTGGCTGCCCCAGCTGGACTGCTGGCTCCTGGAAGAGAAGATGAGGCCTGAAGCCTTTCTAGTAGCCCTCCTGGTTCATTGTCTGGCTTGCAGCTGGGCAAGTAGTACTATTTAGTTGATGGTAGGTTATGGCAGCTTCCTGAGAGTGGAGGTACTGAGGGGAATTGAGAGGCAGGACACCTGCATGCCTCAAGACATCCAAGTTTATAATTTAGAAGTGATACTCTCTACACAGCCAGATTTTCCAGGTGACTGTGACTTATCAACTCCAAGGGCCAGAAAAGGGTCCTCAGAAGATACGGTGGTTCTTTATTCTCCTGGACCTGAGCCTCTGTCCCAGAACTGGCCTCCAAGTCAGGCCTGAGCTCCCTGGGCTGGAACATGGCTAATTTCTAGTCTTCATCCAGAGCTCAGTGCTTTTTCATTGTTGGCCTCATTAACTATACAATGATGATTGCTGGCTCCCTAGCCGGCTGTCTTCTTCCTTTTTTGTTTTTATAGTAGATCTTTCTTCAGCTTCTATCTGTCCCTCCGGTAACACTTCATCTCTATATTCACACATGTTAACCATATGCCAAGGAACAGAAGTTTCTGAGCTTCTCCTAAACGGCACTGATGGGGGATTGGATCCAGTTAGGCCACTGGATGCTGAATAGGGATTGTTAGAGAATGATGTGAGGAACAAAGCTCTGACGATGGAGTGTTCCTTTTAAATTGTATTCCGCCCCAGAGACCTGGGCTGAATGTTCCAGATAGACACAGCTTCTTGCTTCACAAAAGGGTCCCATTTGCCAGGCATGTATAATTTAGGTTAATTTGAAATTTATTCTAAATTTAGCGTTCTCTTTGCTTACTCCCAACATAATGATGATTTATTGGCATATGCATAATGCATCGGATTTCATGAATCCACAAGGGCATTAATATTGTACATCCTAGAGGCCTTTCTCAGATGTCTGTGCCTCTGGATGTTTCTATGTGTATCCTCCCCTCCCTTTTGGAGACTGGCCATGCTAGTCATCCAAAGAGCCTGGCCAGCCACAGGTGGGTTCCATAATGAGAAAGAAATGAAGATATAGAGGATTAGGGTAGTAGCACCATACCTGTTCTTCTCCCTGGTTTGTTTGTTTGGGCTCCCTCTTTTGGAACATATATGACAGTTACTGGTTGGTTCACTCAAGACCCGTTTTACCTTTCTTCCTTGTCTGATAGACTCTAGAAAGCAAAATACCTAAATTTCTAGCCTCTCTTGTCATCAGGTGGCCATGCGACATCATTCTGGACAACTGGGTGTTGGCAGAAGTCCCAGGGAGAGCTTCCATTCTTGGTTAAAAACAGCAAGTCTTGTAAGAAGAAAGATTTTGTCTTATATTTTATCCTATCCCTTTAATTTCTGCTTTGTGATGGTGAAACAGTATCAAAAGTGTGGCCATTTTTGCAGAGAAGGAGAATGAAAGCTCTACATTAAGTATGACAAAGCAAAAAGGAGGAAGAATTTTAGTTTCCTGGAGACAATTTCTAGCAGCTGCACTTGCCCTGCACTGCCTCCTCTGAACATCTTATTACCTGAAGAAATGAACCCCACTTCTTTAAACCAATGTTTGTTGGATTTTAGATGAGCTTCAGTCAGATATATTTTGAAGTGGTGAAGGATGATGTATGGACAATCTTTCAATACTCCACTTTTCCCGTGGAGGAATTTCTTGGCTAAGACCATGTGGTTACCAAGAAGAGTCCTCGATTAGAAGTTAGAATCTGAGGTTCTAGTCCTGGATTTGCCATAAACTTGGGCCCATAAGTTATTAGAATAAAAAATCCTTCAGATATATTTTCTGTATCTGTTTCCTCATCTGTAAAATGAGAGTGTTGGACTATTTCTGACTTTACTGGGACTATGTGGAGTCTTCCCAGTCCACCAGGAAGAGATAAATTATGAAATCTTCTCTGTTAGTACGTGAGTCCCTTTCCACTAATGGCATTCTGTATCTACTATTTTTCTGCCTCATCCACAGAGTTACACTCTAAAATGGGCAGGAGAATTGTGTAAGTACTATGTGATAAACCACTCCCAAAACTTGGTGGCTTAAACCAAAACAACAACTATTTTGTATTTCCTATGATTCTGTGGATTGGCTGGCAGGTCTCTGGTCTTGCCTACACTGACTCATGTAGCTGCATTCAACCTTCAAGATAGCCTCACTCTGACAGTGGAGTTTTCCTCTTAAACTGTGTTGGTGTTGGTTGGTGGCTGGGATTTTCACTGCTTGGCTTTTCCATCATGGTAGCTTGGATTTCTTTATATGAAGACTTGAGGTTCTGAGAGGATGAAATAGAAGCTGTGAGATGTTTTAAGGCCTGGACCCAGAAGCTCCCTAATGTCACTTCCACCACATTCCATTCAGAAAACTTCTAAAGCCTCATCCCATCATACTGTCAGAGGAGTTGTCCTTGATCTTGTGTTTTGCATGAGATCCAGATGTAGATGAGGTCCCTGTGTTTTGCTGCACCCATGGGGCTACTAGTGATGAAGAGAACTACAAATTAAAAAGACAAGTTATCCGCCACTCACACACCCAGTATACAATGTGCCAACAAACAATAGAGAGGCAGAGAAAGGACAGTCATAGTAGACAGACATTCCAGACAAGAGATAGAGAATAGGAGGCTTACACTGGCTCACAGAAACCCTGAAACTCAGGTACAAACATGTTACCAATTCCCCCAGCTCCAGGAGCACAGAATTTCCTTTTAGTCAGGGCCCAACTTTGTTCCCCTGGAGTGGTCTTCTCATTCCTTGATCTTAGCTCTTGTCTCCATCCTTTGCATTTTGGTTCTGTCCTTTGGATTACTGGCTCAATGCTCTGAGATGTTCTTCCTTTTCTGGAAGAAGTGGCTCATGTTCTTAGTTGAGAAGCTTTTCAATCTGCTTCCTGCCTATAGAAAGTTAGAATAGGGGCAGAGGCCTCTTCTCATTCTGAACTGTCCCTTTATTTGTAAGAACCAATACAGTTCCTTTAAAGACTCTGTGAGCTTTCCGTGTATGAGATTATTGTCCACTCTATTTGGTAAATGCCACAACCAACATTTCTTCTGAGGCAGACCTCTCTCTTTCTCGGGCTGTGAGTCACAGTATTGTGAATTTTTGGAACTCATGGTACTGTGAGTTCTTAAAAATCCTTTAGTCATGCTGAAAAAGGTCTATGTAATGCATTGTCTTCAATCTTCCTATGTTCTAAACAAGGGGTTTTATGGATTTGATCTTTTGTCTAAGGATATTTCTCACTTCTAGAGTCTTTTTCTGGCTGAAGAGGCTACTTTGAGCTCTCTATATTTTACTTAAATTCTTCTTGAAAACAGAAAATTATTCCTTACTTAGCTCATTTCTCCCTTCATGTACTTCATGCAGTTAAAAAAAAGTTAAATGGCACTTTCTACCCTCTGCCCAGATCCACAAATTCATTAGTGTGATGGTCAGTATTATATATCAACTTGACTGGGCCAAGGGGTGCCCAGATTAAACATTATTTCTAGATATGTTTGTGAGGATGTTTCTGGATGAGATTAAAATTAATCGGTGAATTTAGTAAAGCATATTGTCCTCCCCAGTATTGGTAGGCCTCATCCAATCCACTGAGGGGCTAAATAGAACAAAAAAGTGGAGGAAGGAAGAATTCACCATTTTTTATTTTCTGCCTGTCTGCATGAGCTGGTACATCTGTCTTCTCTTTTCCTTGGTCTGGGATTTATACCACTGGCTTTGCTGGCTTGCAGGCCCTTAGGCTTGGACTAGAATTATACTATGGACTTTCCTGGGTCTCCAACTTGCAGACAGTGAATTGTTGGACTTCTCAGCCTCCATAATGGCATGAGCCAACTCCTAATAAATGTCTTCAAATATAGATATATATCTCCTATTATTTATGTTTCCTTAAGAACACTAATACAATTAGGAATCATTTCTACCTTCCACAGCATCATAGTACATGGTTTTGCCAAGCATTCTACTTCTACGTAACATGAATTACCAACTTTTTAGCCTCTAGAAATTGGTACCTAGAATGAATAATTATCATAACTAATCTTAAAACTTGTGACTGGCAGAGGCTGGAAGGATAGCAAAGAGATTATTAGTAGATGCTGGAAGAGAAAGGAAGTTGGTATTGGTGGCTGTCATCCCTGGGCACATTGTATGTTGGCAGTGTAGAAGCAAATAACTGGTCTTTTAGTTCCCATCTAAGGAATTGCATGTAAGGATTCTCATTCATATCTAGATCTGATTAAGATAATGATAAGATTCTGAACTTTAAGCATGTACTATAGTGGGATTAGGCTTTGGGGGTCAGAGGTATATGTGTTTTGCATGTTATGTTCAAGAAATATGAATCATTGGGGTCAAAGGTAGATTCTTTCTAAACATGGCCACAATAATCCTTCCATTGTGCATGATTTCTTACTGTCTTGCAATGGGACTTTGCCATTTCTTCCAATAAGAGGTGAAGTCTATTTCCCCTTTCCTTGAATCTAAGCTGGCCCTATGTCTTGTTGTGACCAATGGAGTAAGGTGGAAGAAAACTTGCTGCCTACTTCCCTCCTACCCTCCCTCACTTTGTGGGGGCATAAGTCACCTTGGAAAGAAGTATGGCTATCCTTCTGAGGAAGTTATGTGTGTGTGTGTGGGGGGGGGGGGCTTACCTCACAGTAGAGCTAACCACCAGACAGGTGTGTGAGGCCACCTCGGATCATCCAGCAGGAGTTGAGCTGCCCTAGGACTACAGCTATGTGCATAACTCCAGCCAGCAACACAGGGAGCTAAGTCCAGCCAGTCCACAGAATCATGAAAAGTAACAGATTGTTGTTGTGTTAATCCTTTGGGTCTCAGAGTAGCTTGTTATGCAGCATTAGGTCATTCACACAGGGGTGGAACCCTTGTTTTCTGGGTTTCAGACTCTAGTTCTTGCAGTGGTTGTGAAAGCAGTAGTTTTCCTTGCAAGACCCAAATTACCTGGAAGCCCAGAAATGACCTTCCTAAACCTTGCTGATGGGGCCCAGCAGGTGTTTAATAGCTCTCCCTGGAGTCCCCCACCCCTCCCTTCCCAGAGCCTGTTCCCCATGGACTGGAGGGGTATAGTGAGAACAGTCACAACAGCTGGTGGGAACAGCTGCAAGACAGAAAGGCACTGGGAGTGTAATTACTTAGGAGTGAGCAGGGGTGCTGGCGATTGAAGGTGTACCCATAAGCAGTGCCTGGAAGGACTGGTGGCCCTGAGGAGGCCCCTACCCCTTCAGGGAATTCACCAGCATTCAGGTACTTCCCATTCCTTAAGGAAACACTGTGCTTTCCTGTCTCTGTACTTGCCTGATGCCGCTCCCCTACCTGGAGTGCTTCATCCTTCTTGTCTACCAGAGGAAGCCCTACTTCATTTTAGACTCACTCACACATCTTCTCTGTGATTCTTTTTTTAACCTGCATGGGCAGAGTCAATTGATCCTTGCTCTGCTCCCACTGTGCACTCCTGAGAAGGCTATTAGCCCTTACTAGAGTCTGACTTGTCTGTTGGGTGCTTGACTAATTAGGCTTACATTTCACTGAATATGACAGAAAGCTCTAAAGTAATAGTATCTTAAGCAGGTAGAACTTTTCCCCTCATACAGGAAACCTGGAGGTTGTGAGGGGATAGTGAGGGGTCCCCCCATCCCCACCTCAAGGCCTAGACTTGTTGGGTTTTGTGCACACATTCCATTCCAGAAGTCACCCCAAGGTCAAAGGTAGCTGCTGGAGGCCCAGCATTCACATCCACATTCCAGCCAGCTGGAAGGAGGAAGGACACATTCCTTTCTTTTCAGCATATTCTTTAGAAATTGCACACATCTCGTCAGCTTATTCCTTTGGCTCAAGTTTGCCATGAAGCTGGGAAATATGGTCTTTAATCCCAGCTAAAACCAAAATTGTACTTCTAAGAAAGAGGGAGATGATTAATATAAGGGGGACAATTAGTGGTTTTTTGTCTAAGTAGTATCTGTCTCCTTCTTTAGAATGACCTTGAGACAGGAAAATATACTCCATTCATCCATGTTTTCCCATATTGATCAACACTGGCCTGATACATGATAGATATTCAATGAACAATGACATAGAAAATTTACTTGCTGATTAGAAGCCAATGCCCCTGGGAGGAGTAGCATGATTCACCATTAATAACTCAGTAGGAATTTGTCTCTGATCTCCAAGTCCTGGTTTCCTATTTTCTTTTCTGTATTTCTCTCTGACTATCCGTATCTATTTTCTTTTGCCTCTGGATTTCTAGACCCAGACCACATACTGTCCCTTGGGCTGCCCAGGAGAGCTACAGACTGGAAAGTGAGTGTTGCTTTCATTGGCTGAGGAAGTGGTGAGGGTGTGTGTGTGTATTTACAGCGGAAACCAGGATACCTAGTTTGGCCATCAGGTAAATCTGTTACTTTGGTAAACCATGTTTATTATCTTTAGCTTGGTTTCTTTTACTGTAAAATAATAGAGATATATACTATCCTCATCCTAGAGGTTCAGAATGTGCAACAGCAGATTAAAGACCATGTCTATTTTATCTGTATGTGTATGTATATATGTGTATGTAAATATATATCATATATACACATTTACATATATAAAATAAAGTTGCAAGATATTATTATTATTATATGTAGATATGGAACAAGCAAATGACAACTACAAAGATTCTTTATATCCTCCCCCCCTGTAACTCGTTTCCAAAATAAATATTACACTGAAAGGGGTAGGAGGAGACTTGATCTCTTCCTTCTTCTTCTCCCCTCAGTGTTTTTTTTTTCCTGAGCTGCCTGTGCTGTGACGTAGAACCTAGAAGCCCTTCTCAGTCCTGAAACATGACTCCCAGTCATTTCCACGGATGGGCCTGGAATGACAGGGTGATGGATATTACTGTCACTGCACTGAGATGGGCAAATGTTTTCTCTGGCTGGCCATGGAAGCCTCCCTGACATAGATTTTTCTAGGGATTCAGAAGCTTGACAGATATGAACCAAAGGTGACCTGCAGGGCTCTATGAGTGGACCAGCTTAGTTATCCACCTTCGGGGTATTTTCAAGCACTGTTTGGCCTTTGAAGAATTTACTGTGTCATAAGACTTTAGAGAAGGGAAGAGGAAAATAAGTGGGGAAGGAGGTCTGAAGCCCCTGCAAGTAGATGGACTGGGCAGGCTCTCTGTCACCTCTTTGCCCACTGTCCTCCTCTGCCTGAGGGATGTGACAGGGTGGGAGAGAAAGGGATCCTTCTAGAAAGAATGGTCTCTTGAGCCCCCACCCCAGGATTTCTTGCAGGTGCAGAAGCCATGACTCTGTCACATGCTTCATCTATGTTTGTAGAGAAGCCAGTGGGAGTGAGGGAAAACAAGGAGGTGTCTCACATACACATATAAGATCATAATCCTACTCACGTCCTACATTATTAGGAGAGCACAGCTTTTCTGCCTTGAAATGGATCCTTCTGAAGGGTTAACTTTGACATCTTCAAACTCACTGCTATTATGCATAGAGCACAGTATGCCTCCTGTTTTGTCTTTCGAAGGGCATGATAACAAAGTACAATTCCAATAAAAAAATAATGCAGAGAACAAAGCTGCATGATTTTAAACTGAAACAATCATAGCCCTTCATGGCTCTCCCCTTTCCCTAAACTTTTTTGCTCAGATCTTTACCCCCTGTTAGTCCTTGCACTTTCATATCGAGCCCTTAAGGCTAAAAAGAACACAGAAATATTCCTAATCTAGGAAGTAGAGACCAAAAAGGGGGAATTGGTCTTCTTGGGAGCTCTGCAAGAGAAAAAATATAAGACTCCAAAGATTTCCATTTCTGAGATGTGCAGGGGCTTGCAGTGGGTGGGGTGGGAGTTCTGTGAGTTGAAGTCCTTTGTTTTCCTGCTCTCCACTACACTGTGCTGCTTCTGGCTGCCTCCTCTGTCTTGACTTGGGTAGAGGCCCTGGATGTAAGCTGGGGAAAAGTTGCTCCACTCAGGTGGGCTAGACCCTGGGGCAGGAAACTCTGGGTTAGGAAGAGCAGATACTGATTTCAAACCCTGGTCCTTCTGAGAGGTGGCAGGAATGTAGCTTGCACATGCTGCTGGAGCAGATGTGGGCTCTGGAACGTCCTTGAAATGTAAAATTCTGAGTATAAAGGGAGCTTGGGGACCAGTAGTTTCCATTGAGAGGAGTTAATTACATGGCCAGTTCCACTAGATGAAATAAGGAGACCAGGCTGCATAAACTGCTCCCTTGCAACACTGCCTGTGAACGGCCCCTCCCTCCCTGGCTGTACTCAGCTCTGGAAGGGGCAGCCATGGGATGGTGAAGTCACGGCCAGGGTTCTGGAGAGCAGATGGCTCCTTCAGGGTCAGGCAAATGCTAGGGCAGAACCAGAGGTTTTAAAAGGCAAACTTAGCCCAATGGGGGTAACTACACTAGAGAGGGACAGAGAGAAAAAAAGGGGGGGATGGGAAAGAGGACAAAAGGAAGCAAAAAGAGAAGGAGAAAGATCACGTGACACAGGCAGGTGTAGCTAACAGAGAAAGGAAATACTACTTGGGAAGAAGGAAGAAAACGGGGGTAAACTTAATGAAAATCCACCTGTTTTGGAAAAGGAACCCAAATATGTGATTAAGAAAAATCCTGGAAAAGCCTTTAATGTTTTTGGAATGTTCATGGCTCTGCCGTCTAGTCTCTAAAAGGAAAAGGCAGTAGTGGGCAGCCCAGAGATCCTGTCTCTCCTAAAATAGTTTGATCATGATGGATGCTGCATCTTCTGTGCAGAAGCTTGCTGGGAACCAGCCTTGGGTTGGTGGGCAGGTGCCAGGCCAGGGCCTGTGGCAGTTGCTTGCCTTCTGAGTCTCTCCTGCGAGGGGCAGCATGTCTTCCGAGGAGGAATCCTGGGCAGGGACTCGGACAGAAACATGTGCAGGAGATTGGGCAAATCATTTGACTCCCTGAGCCTCAGTTTCCCTACCAGTAAAATGGGAACTACTCCCTTACTCATCTCCTTGCATTTCTGAAAAGACCAAATAAGACCACTGTCTCCATCCACCCATCCATCCATCCATCCATCCACCCATCCATCCATCCATCTATTGCATAAAAACCTTATTGAAAGCTCAATTGTACTGGGTGCTGGGCTGAGTGGTAGGGCAATAGGGTGACTAAGACAACTTCCTTGTTCCTAAGAAACTCATTCTCATGAGGAAGGCACTTAAATGGATAGATCCTAAAGTTCAGTAGGATAAATATTTAAACAACAGCGTGCATAAGGCCTTGCCCTTATCTGTGCTGGGAGAAAGGCCAGCCTCTTCTGGATGGCTTATAAGTGACTGCATGACCTGAGTCTAGCATCAACATCTGCCCCAAAAGCCTCTTTTATCCTGCCCTATATACTTGCTACACCTGTTTGTGCTTTTCTGCAGACAGGTGGGCTCATAACAAAGTTTGTGTTACTTGCCAAGTTTGAAATGCCAGTTTTGTTCCTACTCATTGTCCTTACTCTCACTTCCAGACTCGGGTCATTAATCTTCTCCTGCAGAGAGAGCCCTCCCCACTCACCTCATCAGGCTAGGCTAGATGACTCTCATTCATGACTTTTTCTTCTATTACTATAGACGCAGAGGGAACAGGGGACCTATCTTAATTCATGCTTATTTCTCAGTCTACAACACATAGTGTAGGAAGTCTTTAATGAAGGCTTGTTGAACTGAACTTCGCTGTTCTGACATCACAGGGGCAAGACAGACTGATGAGCCAGGGAAGCCACTCATGGACCGGGTCTTGATGTATGTGTAGGAGTTCAATGGGGAGAGGATGGAGGGAAGAGTGTCCCAGATAGAGAAACATGTATGTAAAGACCAGAGGTCTGAGACCAGGTGCCTTGGTCAGGGGATGTGAGCTGTGGGAGTGGGAAGAGAGGCAGCTGCAAAGTTGGAGTGTGATGGTTAATTCTGTGTCAACTGGACTGTGCCACCAGGTGCCCAGATATTCGGTCAACACCCAGAGTGTGTCTGGGTGTTTCTGGATGAGATTAATGCTTGAATCAGCAGACTGAGGAAAACAGATGGCCCTCTTTAACATGGGTGAGACTCACCCAGTTGGCTGAAGGCCTGAATACAACAAAGAGGCTGACCTCCAGTGAGTATGGACAGTCCTCCTACCTCTGAGCTAGAGCTTTTTCTGCCTTTGGACTTGAACTGAAACACTGGCTCTCCTTGAATCTCCAGCCTGTTGGCTTCTAAACTGGAACTTGCACCTTTAGCTCTCCTGGTTCCCAGGCCTTTGACCTGGACTAGAACTATACCTTTGGCTCTCCTGGGTCTCCGCCTGATGGCTACAGATAATGGAACTTCTCAGCCTCCATGATCACATGAGCCAATTCCTTGTAATGAATCTCTCTTGACCCACAGGTATGCATGTATGCACACATGTACACACATCCTACAGGTCCTGCTTCCCTGCTAATATGAAGAGGATATCCTAGGCTTCTAGGCACAGTAAGGTGATGAGGAAGGACAGAGGATGTTAAGTTCAGGGGGACATGATGAGGCCTGTGTTTTTGCATCATTGGCACCAGTCCTAAGGGCTTGGAGGGCCTTCATCAGCTGCTCTGACCCTGGGCCTTTCTCTCTGTTCCAGAGACTATTGCACTGGGCCTGCCTCATCCTTGAGCCGGATATGCTGTCCTCTGTGTTCTGGGGTGCTCCAGGTCATTCCCTTCTTCCCTGAGGCCCCCTGGCCTCTACTTGCCTGTAGGTGCTCCCTGGAATTCCCTTAAAGGGACAGATCTGTAAGCCATGATATGGACTCACTCTGGCAGAATTAGAAGCCGATGCCTTGGTCTCCACATGTTTTTATGCTTCCTGTTTTTCTTGGTTATTTTCCTGTACTAGCTGGCAAAGTCTTTTTGGATATTCCAATTGCCTCAGTTGTTCAAGGAGGAACTGAAGTCATCATTTGTACCATTGTTTGTACAGTGCTCTAAAGATGGGTAAGAGTTCCTTGGGGCCAGTGAAGTGGCAGCTGCAGGCCAAGGGATGCAAGAGCCTCTGCGGTGAGGGTCCTTGCGAGAATGATACCAAAGCCACTTGCTCCAGCTTGTTTTATCCACCTGGAGGCTGTCCTGGCTGAGACAAAACTCTGGGAAGTGCTATTGTATCTTAATAAAGGGTCCCTTTGCAGCCTGTCTCTTGGCAAAGCCATATTATTGGCAAGAAAAGATTCATTTTCCTTAGACTTTGGAGTTGCCCGTAGGTTTGAATTTTGGCGCTCCTGCTGCATAGTTGTGCCCCGAGATCATCTCCTGTGGATCACTGAGCCTCATCTTCCTCGTCTGTGAAAGAGAATTGGCTGCCTTCACAGGCTCGTGGTGAGGACTGTTTAATGAGGAACATACGTGAAGGCACTTGCCATGTGGGGAATGCTCCATCATGTCATAGTCCTTCCTTCTTCTCCTTCCAAATCTGGAGAAAAGCTCTCTAGATAAAGTGACCCATCCTTCCCTAAGGACCCCCTTAAGATTTCTTTTATTTCTCTATGTTATTTATTCTGAAAATGTTTGCATCCTTCTCCATAATAGAATCTGAGCTCAGTATTGCAGGCTTGGGGTCCTCTGCTAAGCCTGCAGGCAGCTAAGGCCAGTGGGAATAGACTGAGCATTCAAACTCATTTTTAGGATATAGTTTAGTACTTGAGCATCCAGGACTGGACTGAGGCTGAGGCAGAATGATGACTCTGTAATCCTTCTATTTCTGTTCACAAACACAAGAGTCCCCTGAGAGAGGCCAGAGAATGGGGCTGGGGGGTGGGGGGTGGGGGGAAGACATTTGGGTCCAGACATATGGGTGAGCAGTTTTGGCTTCTCTCATATGATACATGATTGTTGAACCTTGACTATTCAATACAGCTCAAGTTTGTGCAATTCATTCATTCATTCATTCATTCATTCATTCATCACCATGCTTATTCAGAGATGAAAGCCATAGCTCCAGTTGTTTTACTAAATCTGTGGAGGAAGAACAGATAAGAACACCACTGCTTGCTGCACAGGTTGATAAATAGTGTGATAGAGGCGTTTGTTGGACAGGAGTTAACAAAGCACAGCAGAGGATTCCCATGAGGTACCCTGTGACCTGGGTCTTTAAGGACAAGCAGGAATTTTTCAACACAATAAGGGTTGCTTGAGGGAGAGAGTCCCTGGCACAGAGAGATGATCTCATGCGAAGCTTGGAGGCATGAGAAATTGTGGCATGTCCAAGGTGGGGTCTTGACTGGAAGGTGTGGCTAGAGAGGGACTGTGTGTGGGCAGGAGGTGTCGGTATAACCATGTGTGCATGTTTGGGTGGGGGCGGGTAGGTCCAGGGTGGCAGCTGGGAGCACAATGCCCAAGAGGGGGGGTTTTGAGGCTGGAGAGACAGAATCCAGATGATTGCAGGGTGGTTCAACTTTGTTCTGTGAATAATGGGGAACTGCCGGAGGATTTTAAGCGGGAAGATGATGAGGTCACATCTCTTTATTGATTATTATTTTGTGCCTAGCAATATAGATATTCAAAGAGGTATAATAGGGCTGTTTCTTGTTTTTACGGAGTTTAAGGTTTGATTGAAACAATATGCACATTCAATGCCCTTTACCCTTTCCTCTCTGGGCCTGTCTACTCATTTGCAACATGAATGCCATAGCCAGGTTTTCCCAGGCCAGGAACCCCAGCCCATGGTGGGGGTGGTGGTCATGGCCTGCTGGATTTGTCCTGTGCTTCCCCAGAGCATAGACCTGGGATCCCATCCCTTGTCACTGGTTGGAGTTCTGCTGTGATGGACACACCTCTCCTCGAACCCCAACCAAAGGACCCCTGGCTCCTGTTGCACCCACATGTCAGTTAACTGGAAATGATGACTGCCTGTACTACCTCAATCCAAGTGTGCAGAAACATCTGGGAGGTCACATTCAGTCCTCACTGTCCCTCATATGCCCCAGGATAAATCATGGCCTCTTTCTCCCTATGGGGAGCTTTCGAGAGCCCAGCATATTTTCTGTTTGAACCATCCCTTCTCCCCAGTGCATAATCTGTCACAGACCCAACTCGGTGGTTTCCAGCATGCCACTGAATCTCTGGGTAAAGCCAAATTGAGAGGAAACCAAAGTATGGGGGTTGTTACAAACCTTTAGGTGAAGAAGTACCACAAGATGGAAGAGTTTGGAGATAGAGGAGAATGTTGGCCAGGTACAGAGATGGGCCAGTTCCCTTAAACTTTCATCCAAGACCTTTCCAAGGCCTTGCCTCTGCTTTTGTATTCTTTCTGCTTAGCTCTGAAGCGAGCCATCCACCTGCACTGCAGGTTGTGGGGGTGTGTTTTGCTCCTCTCACACCTCTGCCTGTGCTGGGCCATGGCTCATTCCTGTCCTTGGTGCCAGCCTCCCCTCTGACAACGCCCGGAGGTGGAGGTGAGGGGCTTCCTCCTTTACCTGCTCCGTGTCTGAATCTCTCACTTCTATAGGCTCCTTCAGCACATACGCACTTCTTGACCCTCTCATGCATGACACAGAATGGGGGCTTCATGATTGGTAGGACGATGTGATGGGCAAGTGGTTCATTTTCTGAGGGTTGAGAATATATCAGTTATCTGGAGTCACTTCTTTTGTGAAGGGGCTGAGAGAACCCAATCCACCTGAAGCAAGATTGTAGAGTAAATGAAGTTTATCTTCAGTGATGGCCCCAAAGCCTCTATTTTGATGAGCTTTCCCTTTCCTTCATCTATCCCTGCTTCTGGGTGTGATCTCCACCTGTCAAGTTGTCTTTCCAGACATTGTAATTTATATAAACACTCACGTGGGAAAGAGCCTTGCTTAATGCAAGAGGGTGAATTATGAGTCCTAGATCTCTAGGATTTATGAGATCCCTTTATAGCACTTCCCTCTGCCAAGAGCAGGCTGGTGGGGCAGACAGTGGACAATGCCTGTGAGCTCTCTGATGGCCGGCACTGCTGTATCTTAGTGCCTGCCTCAGGACTATGCCCTGGCTGGACAGGACAAGGCAAGACGTACAGCTTCTCGAGTGAATGAATGGAGATTTCGTTATTTAATAAACAAGACTGAGTCCTCTACTACCTCCTGTGTTTTAACTGTAGCCAAAATGAAGTTCTTGGGTTTTTTTTTTCTCTCAAAAATGTAAATCCCTGAGATTCTTAGCATTCTTGAATGGTATTTTCCTTCTCCTAGTATTGGAAGAAAGGCGATCCATCCAGATATTTACAGAGGTACTCTCAGTTCTTGCTAGAAACCCCATATGGGATAAATGATGCTAATTTATGCATATTTACAGGCAACTAACTCCATACCCTAGTGAGCTACATAGCCTTGTAAGTTCAAAGTTAACCTTCCAACAATAGGAGCAGAATTTTAATTGAAAAAGGTAAGGCAGGCATCTGGCAGATGTGGTTTGTTTAGGGGGGCATTCTATTAAGGAGTCACTGAAATGGCTCTGTAGCTGTTGTAACAGATTCTTATTTAAATGAGATTTCACTTTTCTTTTTTTTTTTAATAAAGAGAAAATCGCCTGTGTTTGCAATGTTTTTCAACAAACTGAGATTTCTTTCTCTTTTTAAAAAAATCATAATTGATTTATTTTGTAATGCAATATTGTCTAACATTCACAGGCTCATTTGAATAAATTATTCATCAGCTTTTTTCTTTCTTTCTTTTTTTCTCCTCCTTTTCTTCTTCTACTTTTTTTTTTTTTTTTTTAAGTGACATACCAACCCATGCCTGCTGGAGCTCTTGTGGCTCCCTTCTTGCCACTGAGGTATAGGAAACAAGCACAGCCACAGCAAACACCATTAATCAAAAGCCAGAGCAAGTTGTTCTTAACTAAAGCCACAAAGGACTATGTTATTAAAGACACTTGATGGATTCCATTTCTAATGGGGAGGTGGGAAGGGTGGAGTCAAGAGGTGGTGCCCACTAATGTGCCTGTCACATGTTATTATCCTAAGGAATATTTCCTTGAAATCAGTTACACATTGTGAAAGTAGGCACATCAAGTGCATACACAAGGGAGAGCATATTTATTATTTCTTTATATGGATGAAAATAACTTCTCTGCATGTCTTTGTCCAACTGGGTTGTTGTAACAAAATACCATAGCCTGGGTGACTTAAACAATGGAAATGTATTGCTCACAGTTCTGAAGGCAGGAAGTCCAAGATCAAGGCACTAGCAGATTTGGTGTCCGGTGAGGGTGTACTTCCCGGCTTGAAGATAGCTGTCCTTTTGCTGGCTCTTCACATGGTAGAGACAGAGAGCTCTCTGGGGGCTCTTTTATAAGGGCACTAATCTCATTTATAAGGGCTCCATCCTCTGACTTAGCCATCTCTTCCAAAGGCCCTGCCTCCTAATATCAGCACACTGGGGGGTCAGTGCTTCAACATATGGATTTGTGGGGCGGGGGAAAGGAGTGCACAGACATTCAGACCATAGCACTTGGTCCTAGTCAGTGCTATGGTTTGTGATTCAGAATGTAGAGTGAAAGCTGATCACAGATTTGGGAGGCCTGTGAAAAAGGCAAGGATCTTATAAATATTAGTCTGAGAGCAAAAGGTGATATAAATACTACCCCCCCAAGGCTGAGGTCAGGAAGGTCTCTGTGGGGCCATGTGGTCCACCTCTGCCTCCAGTGCTCTCACCAATGTCAACAGGAAAGTATGAGCACAGGCAACTCCGCGCCCAGGAGCGAGCTGCCTGGCTCTTCGTGGCCCAGGTGTCCTCCAGGAGCCTGGGGCCTGGAGGTGTGAGAGGGCAGGCTCCGGGCTTTTTGTGACTCTGGGTCTTGCCCTCACACCAGTGGGCGCTTCAAGGAGGCTGTGACTTCTGCTGCATTCCCAGGGAGCTGAGATGTGCTTTCCCTCCTTCCCACTGAAGAAAAAGTTGAAAAGGCTGAAGGACTCTCTGGCAGAGTCCCTGTTCCAGAACAGCTGTCAATTGCTAGAACAATCCCCAGATCGGTATATCCCCCCTAGGGCTCTTTTATTATTTTTTAAAAATATTAATAGAACTAATTAAATATAGAGGTGTGCTCCAGCCCTAATCTGTGGCTTCTCATCTTTCCTCTCCTCCCTCCTTCTTTCCGCTGGGGCCCAGTGTGTATTGTCAAAGTGTCAAGTGAGAAGGGAAGGAGAAAACCAGGGAGATAACACAGAATTGGTATGCCGGGCGAAGGCTGCGGACACAAGGGACTTCTTTTAATCCAGTCCATTAATCAATTTCTCCGTAGAAATTGAATTAACTGTCTTTCATCAACATCACATCCCAGGACTTGAAAACACCGTATGCACCTAGGAATGTAAATGCAGCCGGGCGTGTGTCTCCCTCCCCGTGTAGGTGAACATGCGGGGCCCCTGTGCTGTGGTCCAGTACAGGGAGAGCGGAAAGCCTGGCCATGAAAGGGGCTGGTGGTGCTTGCTGGCCTTGAACCTGGGCCACCGAAGCAATCTGCCCTTTTGTTTTTCTTGCTCGTGGCCACTGGAAAGACTCCCTACTCCCATCCCTCTTTAACCTAAACACGCTCACAGTTGAGTATCAGTCTCACTGTAAGGTTTTTTCCTTTGGACTTGAGTTGCACCAAAAACAAACAGTCCGTGCCCCGCTGCACCCCCAGCTGTGTTGTTTATTCCTGCTAACATAAAGCTCTTTCTCTGGGTCAGCGGGCTCTGGCTTGCACTGGGAATCCATCAGTGCAGGTATGAAAGGATCTCCGTCAGTCTTTGAGATAAAAATTCAGACATTACAGTACGTGTATGAGGATGCAGCTCCAAAGAGAGGTCAACCACAGGAGACTCCATGGAGATTTGGGTATTTGATTCATTTAATCAGTTAACTAATAGATATTTATTGGCCGTCTGCCAGGTTCCAGGATCTCTGCTAAATCTCAAGGGCACAAAGATTTAGAAAAAAAAATAATAACAAAACAAAACCCCAAACAATGCAGTCTTTGTCCTGATAATCTATTGAGGAGAGACTGATAGAATAAGAATTCACAATACAATGTAATAGATATTAAAGTGGAATTTTCAGTTTGTGGGGTGAGGATGGGAAGCCAATGAAGGAGGGATACTTGGCCCGATGGGGGCAGGAAAAGTCCCCCTAATAGAGGTAGACTCTGGAAAGACAAACCATTTGCTATTTGGAGAGAGGTCTTGGGAGCAGGTTCCAAAAGAAAGAATTTTGTTCCCCCTCACATTTCTGTCTTCTTCTGTACAACAGTTGGACAGAGATATAATTGTGCCATTCCCGTGCTTACCCAACCCCAGGGGCATTTCATTGCCCTCAGAATAACACAGCCTGCTTTACCAGGGAGACCTCTGCAGCCACATCCAGCATGTGCCCTGATGCTCACTCCGGTGAAGGCTTGGGTGGCTTCATCAAACCTGGTCCAGTCTTCACACCTGCTCTTCCCCTTGGCTGGGATACTTCCCCTGCTGTCCCCCCTGCCTGTCCTTCCATTGCCTGGCTGAGTCCAAGTCACCCTCCAGGCACCTAGAGGGCAGCTTTCTTGGACCCTTCAATTGGGGTAGGCCCTTCAGTTACATCTCAGAGCCCACCTCAGCCTGTGCTTCTCCTCCTAGCGATGATCTCAGTTGTAATTATTGTTTGGAACCCATCTCCCTTTCCAGACTTCAAGTGCCAAGAAAAGGAGCACCATATTTGTTTTGATCACTTTGCAAATCGCAGGGCCTGGTCCATAGTAAATGCTTAATACATGCTGCATAAATCCCTGCTGGATGAATGAGTAAATAGTTTATGCTTGAAGAGGATTGTTTCAGAGACACGGTAAATGGGGCTAGCAAGTAGCCTGCTTAGGGTGGGATGAGTAGCCTTGCCAGGTGGGACTGGGCAAGATTGCATGCCAAGTTAAGGAATTCAGACTTTATTCTGTAGGCAAAAGGAACCACAGAAGGCTTATGAGCAAAAGAATGACTTAATTTGATTTGTGTTTTCCAAATATAAGTCTAGGATGATTGATTCCCAAGTTAATTCTCCAGAGTTAGCTTTATTTGATTTTCTAGAATCTCATTCTTCTTAGTAAGCAAAGGTTAGGAAAACAAGTTTTGGGTTTCAGTGGTGGGCAGGTTTATAATTTGATAGGGGTGCCTTATCTGCTTGTCACCTCTCTCCACCCCCACTCTACTACACCAGAGAGACTGCCCATCACCCACCTGGCTTCCAAGGCACAGTTGAATTATGCCCCTGCTATTCCAATCTCATGGGCCCTCCTGCTTCCATGCCACTACTTTGCTGCTCTTTCTGCCTTTCCCAGTACCGCTCATTCTTCTTTGCCTGGTTTAAGGCCCATTCCCTGTATAGAGCCTTGCTGACCACTGCAGGCCATCTGCTCTGTGAGATTCACAGAATGCTCATATTTATTGCCCTTTGAGCACTGGTGGAACCCCAGAGCCAGGCCCACCTCCTCTCTTAACAGGAGGGAACACTGAGGAGGAATGAATTGTTAGGGTCATGCATGGGGGGGAGCAGCAGGACCAGGACTTCCCTCCAGGTGGCCCGACCCAACCAAGTCTGCTGCTTTTCCCCTACATAGCACTGCCTAACCGAGCCTTTCAGCTCTGGTCTCTTATATTCAGCTTTTCACACATGAACTCCTGAAAGACCTAGACCACAGACATCTCATTTATCTGAATATAAATGCCTGGCACATAGTAGTTACTCTATAAAGTGTTGTTGATGTGAGACATCGTAGATAAGAACCATTTCTTTGCCCTCCATTAGCTTTTGTTGTGCTTATTAGGGCAGTGGCGGCCTAGAGACAAGACAGTTGACTTAGAAGCCTGAGGTGAGAGAGCAGAGGGTCTTACTATTGAGGGTGTGCCTCCCAGAATGCAGGTCTGGAGCACCATTTGGGAATGTCTGAGAGTCCTCGAAACGAAGGGCCGTGCTGGTTTTTCTCCACTAGCCAAATCCCTCCTCCTTCCTGATCGCTCTCTTTCTCGTCTGCTCTGTGTCCTGGAGGCTGGCTTCACCTGGACGGCATCACCTAGACACCTCTGTTGATTGGCTTCAGGTGGATTCATCCAGTGGCTAGAGAGGGTGTTTATTTCCAGGCTCTGTCCCTCCAAACCTGTCTGTGCTCCTGCAGGTGGCTAAATTCCATAGATGGCTCCTGCCAGGTGGCTGCTATCTCACAGCCACCTGTGAGAAGTCTTTTCCCTATCCCCCCAGGTGCCATGGCAATACTGGCTTCCTGCTGTTGTTGGTCCTAGGTGCATTCCACCCCCTGTTGTCACCCCACACCCTTTAATAGGCCCTATACCACATTTTCCTTTGAGTATGCCATCTGTTCTTCTAGGATTGGGTCTGATGTAAGGTCTTAAGGAAATTCACAGAACCAGACTTTTGGGGGAGGAAGATAATGTGGGACCAAGTATTTTTGGAAATGATGCCAAATGTTGAGGAACACCTGGGAGTACAAAGTGTCATTGAGCCTGCCCAAGTATTTGACATCAGGGAGAGTGTGGGGCAGAAGAGAACCTCCCTACCCCCTTCATTCTCAGCTGGCTATATTGTGGTCACCTACCTTTTGGGGGGCTTTTATTTCATCAAAGACATTCATTCAAAAACTGAGCAACATGTCACTCTTCTCCGAGGAGCTCACAGCATTGTGGGAGAGACATACGAACAAATTCCACAGGGAGGTAGATGAAGGGGACAAAGCAAGTGTGTCAGCTGTGGCAGGATGTGGAAGCCACCAGCCATATACCAGGCCAAAATGTACCCTAATGCCAAAAGAATGCTGGCTTTGGAGGAAGAAGATGCTCTTGGGCCCTGGGGTCCTTAATTACCCTCTGAGCCCTGTTGGTGAACTAGGAAAAGTGACACCTCGCTTGAAGGCTATCTTCAAGACCTAAGTGAGACACCACGTGCAAGTGCTAGGGCCAGGGGCTCTTCAAGGAGTGGCCACCATTAGCAGGGTGTGTTTTGCATTTATGTTCCAGGGTGAGCAGGGTAAAAGCACCTGGTCCAATGGAGTTGATGTATTAGCATTTGATGAATGAATGCATGTTGAATGAGTGAATGAAAGGAGAGAAGACAGGTATCAACTGCTGCCATGGTTGGGAGTTGGCTCCAAGGTGAGGGACTGGGGGGTCCGACTCTAGCCTGCGAGGGTACAACTCTCCTATGTACCAGGGTGTTGTTTAGTGTTCTTTGGTATAGATTGCTCCCCTACAAGGGAACTACAGGAAGAGGGGTGGGCCAAGGCAGAGGGGACTTCAAGTAGATGTTGACTCTTGGCCTCTTGGCTTGCACCTTTGACGCAAACTCAAAACCTACCAGTTCATTCATTTCCTTTGGTTAGGAACCAAGACAATGGAGGATAGAAGATATCAATTTCATTAGAAATGTAACTTTTTCCCCTTCCCTTTTTTCTTCTTTTAAAACCCTGGGCAACTGACCTAGTTTTTCATTCCCTTTGAACTCAACTACGGCAGATCCTCTTCAAAGCAGGGTTGTAACATTCAGGTTCTTCACTTTATGTGGGTCAGGGTGACTCTTCCCGTTACTAAAAAAGAAGGAGCTGTGAGCGCCATCGTTTTAAGCTGCCTTCGTGCCTAGAACTCCTTTGGAATTCCCTGTTTTTAGCTTCCTTGCTAGGCCGAAGTGCTTTAAGTCATGGTAGTTAGCAGGAGAAGTGTGAAGGGGAAATGTTTACTATTTGATTTAGAGGGAAATGGGCAGAATAGACAAAGTTCTTCTTGGCATCTTTCCATTACTGCTGTCCCTGCTGCTGCAGGTGGTGTTACCCGTGTCTCACACTTTGTGGAAAGAACACCTGACCAAGAGTCAGGGCACCAGTTCGTGAACAATGTGATCTTGGATAAGTCACAACTTATTTGTGATTCTTCATCTGAAAAGGTCCCTTAAGCCCTTTGGTTCACTGATAGCTCTGCAATTTTGATGTAGGTTGGGGGTGGAAGGGCATCTTGCAAGGCATTCTAAATATAGAAACATCCTCCCTTCTCCAAAATAGCACTAATATTTCCTCGCTGTGCCATCCCTGCAGGAACCAGAGCTGGGTGAACACACAGCAGGGATGAGCAGTCTCCTTCCAGTGTGATTTGAGCTATTCTTAACGGCTAATCTGCTTCCAAATTTCTTCTGGACTGGTGTGCTTCTGCTTAAAATTTCATCATTAGAAAGTCATTCCTTTGAGTAGGACATTACTGAATTCAGGAGTTACTACTTAAAATGAATTTTGGCACAGTTATTTGAAGAGTTTAGTTTATCAGACAGCTTTCCAAAGAAGCAGCTGGCTGATGACACAGCAAATCTGGTGGATATATTCTGAGGGAGCTGGAGGATGGGAAAGTCTGGAGCGCTGGAGGGCCAGGCAGGCCTAGGTGATGTTCGGGGCAAGACCTCTACTCCTGCAAATGAGCAATCTGGGCCAACATCCCAATTGCGCTGAAGCCTGGAAGGCCCTGCCTAGAGCTAAACTGGGAAGTTAAGCTCTCTGTTCGACTTCATACCTCCCCCCCACACCACTTTCTGCCCCCATTTCCAGGGCCCTAAACTCATGGCAGCAACTTAGGGAGCCCCAGAGCCCAGCATAGGGCTTGGTGTGCTCCTCACTCCTCCCCAACCTGCAGGCCTGTCCCCTGCTCCCTCACCTGAGCTCGAAGATGCCCTAATTCCTGCTGGTGGCCATGGGCCCAAGTATGTTCCCTCTGGCCTTATGCAAGGTTCTTAGAGATGCCTATTACGCATTTTAACAAGTAACAGGAGCACAGAGGCAGGACTTTTATCACAATATGAACACTGTAATTTCAACCTTTTAGGGCAATGGATCTATGGAATCAAAGTCAACAGAGAAGATGAAGAGTTGAGTTTCTGCCATGAGCTGCTGTTGCCTGGGTGGGGGAACACTCTGCAAACACTTGGCCTGGATGCGAGACGGGACCCTCCAGCTCTCTGTGCTGCTGGAAACACAAATGGCAGTTCCTGGAGCTGCGCCAGCGGAGAGCCCTGGGAGGCGAGGACTGTCTCACTCACTCAGTCACACATGGGTATCATTGACGGCTTATTGTGCCTGAGCCCTGCCAAGTGTTGGGAAAACCTCCGCTGCCACCAATGCTAATGCTATCTCCCAGATTACTAATACGGATTAATATTGACTGAGTGTTTACCAGGTGCTATGCTAAGTGCTTCACACAAATTGTTACAATTAATGCTCAGAACAGCCTCATGATGTAGATGCTCTCATTAATCCATTTTTCCATAAAAAGAAATTGAGGTTTAGGAGCCCCTGGGTGGCTCAGTCAGTGAAGCATCTACCTTTGGCTCAGGTCATGATCCCAGGGTCCTGGGATCCAGCTGGCTTTGGGCTCCCTGTTCAGCTGGGAGCCTGCTTCTCCCTCTCCCTCTGCCTGCCTCTCTGCCTGCTTGTGCTCTCTCTCTCCTTGTCAAATATATAAATAAAATCATTAAAAAGAAAAAAGAAGGAAATCAAGGCTTAGAGAGGTTTTCCTGCCTAAGGGTAAAAACTGAAAGTAGGAGAGGAGGGGTCTTCAAAGTCAGGGAACCTGAGCCCAGAGCCAGTGTACTCTGTGCCTCTCTACTGTCTCTCTGCAAAGACAGCTAGCCCTGGGCTGCAGTGTTTAGTTTCTGGAGGAGTAGGGGGAGGTGAATGTAAATAATAATTATAATACACGTTGTCCCAAGGTCCATGGGGGTACTCATCCATCCATTCAGCAAATACCTCTCTAGAGTTCCAGGCAGCATGCTGGAGGTATGCTGGTTATGGCAGTGAGTCCAAAGAATCGAGACACGCTGTCAGGCCTGGATTTCATGGAGATTATAATGCAGACACAGAAGGCAGATATTAATATAAGAATCATATAAATCAATGTAGATTTAACACTAAGGGGATGCGAAAGAGAGGAGAGTGAATCACTAACTTCCCAAAAGATTCAAATAAGGCTTCAGGAAGGAGGATGCATTTGATCTGTTCCCAAGAATGGGGTAAGTTTTCCCAGTGGAGAGAGCAAGACCTTCAGGATATACAAGGCTCCAAGGTGTGGATGAGGAGAAGGTTTTAAGGACTGAGGACTTGCATGCCCTGGAGTAGGGGGCTCAAGAAGGGGAGAGGCTGGAGAGTTAATTTGGGATGAACATGCAACAGGCCCTTGTTTGTCAGCTAAGGAGTCATGGGAGCTTTGTCACAGAGGTGGGGGTCGAGAAGGGCGTGCGCCAAGGAAGGGGTACCACGTGTTAGAATTTGGGGGAGGATGAAGTTCCAGTTTTCCCCTTCAAGCTGAGAAGAATTTAAACTCTCAAGAGATGGTACAGAGAACATGACATTACTTACTCATTTAATAATAAATTAGACTAGATGGTTATTCTAAGAGTGCATATGTTGGGTAATTATGGTACCAATAGTGCAGGTGCAAGAAGAAACAAGAACTAGGCTCGGAAGGAAGAAGTTTATTATGCTCACAAGTCCTAGAGAAGGCCACAGGGGAGGTGCCAGGTTTTGGCCAAGAGGTAGAAGATAAGAGTCGGGGAAAATGTGAGCCGATGCTTTTACCAGGGTTTCTTTGGGAAAGACGGGGCAGGGCAGAGTAAACAGTTGAGGATCATCTAGTTTGAATAATTCTAGCTGGCTCTAGGCTATATGGGTGGTCCCTGGTTTCCTGGCACATCAGTGTGGTGTGTCAGATAAAGAAATGAGTTGGGGGCTATAGCCTTCATATGAAAGGGGTGTATGTTCCCAAAGAGTCCTTTGCAATCTAAGAATTGGTTAGCCCTGGGAGGGACAGCCTTGTCCTGCCAGTAAGTGTTTTAAGATGTCAAACTATCGTAAAATACGGAAAAAATAAACCCATGATTAATCCACTGATTAATCTTCCTTTCCCCTTCTCTACACCCAATACCTGGCCAGTTATTATCCTCCGTTCTCACACTATCTGATGTTATAGTCCTTGTGAGAATTCACTTCCTTCCCTGCAGAGTTGATGACGTGTGTCCAAACAAGCTCTGGCCAGATGCATAGGCTTGGGGTCATGGCTGCCCCACGTGGTGCTGTGCCTCAGTTTTCCTTCTGCCCTCCTGCTCCCGGCTTGTCTTCTTCTTCTGGTGTTTCCAAGCCATCTTTGGAATCTAGTGCCAAGGCCTTCCTGGAAGTTGGTGGTATTTAGGATCCTCCACACCCTGAGCCCCACAGCCCATCCAGGCCCAGCCTCCCAGTTCCCTACCTAGGGATTCTTGTTGCCTAGGAGGACTTCTGCAGGCCGTATCTGGCTACAAATGCTGTCCCGACTTAGAGGCCTAGTCTACATTCATACAGCTATCCCAACCCCTTAAGCAGAAGTAGGTAACCCTATCCCTGGTGCCCCATGGTGTGTTGCTTTGTTGATTATCATCCTATTTGTCTTACATTTTGTGATGATTTCCTTGGGATGGGGCAAAGGCTGTATAACATAGACTGGGAAAACTGTTCTCTGTTTATCTCTGCTTCTAGTACTCTAAGTTCCCCCATACTAAGGTTGGCTGAAGTGTTTCTGGGTGGGGTGTCACAAGCCTGGACCAGGACCATGTGGTCCTCAGTCCTTTTATTTTCCCCTTGGTGCACTCTCTGGTCCTCTGTCCTCTCCATAGGGTTGAAGCAATACCCAAGTAGCTTCGGGACTCCATAGCTATAGGGCTGTCCCAGGTCTCTGTAGCTGGCTCCAGAGGTCATCCTTGTGAGTAGATCTCTCCCATTGACCAGCATGGTGCTTCTTTCTTAAGATGCCATAATTTAGATCACTGGCTTTGGGATATTCTCTCTCCTGTCAGACATATGATGAGTTTTGGGTTCTGAGCTACCCGTGGTCCACCACCAACCCTTAGGCTTGGGTCACATGTGTGGGCCTGTGCACTGACCCTTGCCTAAACATATTCTGCTTATGGTGCTACTTCTGGTCTACAGCACTCAAAGGGGATGGGGGCCTTGGCAGGTATCTTTTACACTGTGCATCCCTGCTGTTGGCAGGCAAGGTGGTCCCCACCCCATCTGTGCCATATATCAGGCAGTTTTCTGGGGGTGGTTGTGCCTATCATCTCAGAGGGCTGTTGACACATAAGCTCCACAAAGCTAATGACCGTCCTGAGGATGTTCTCTCTTGCTCCAATCAACATCCTGATGCTGTGCACTGTCATGTTACTTTTGAGCAATGCCTAATGAGCAACAATCTTGTGTAAAGGAGACCTCTTTACTCACCCTGTCCATGGCCCCTTTGCCTATCCTTGTCCCATGTGGTAATATAGAATGACAGGAGTGCAGGAAATGCTCAATGAGACCAAGAGATCCTGTAGGAGGAATTCAGTAATTACGGCTTCAAAAGTTCAAGAGAAGATAGAGTTGGAAGATGTGTGGTTTTGCATTTATGCTACAAAACTCCAAATGGTAAATCTAACATGACCAGAAAATGAACTAACATTTACATTTTCCTGTGTGCTCTGGGGAGACTTGCATCTGTGATTATCATTGCTGAAGCACTGCAACACTGAGAGTTATTGGGAGCTGGTGCTCAGGGAAGCACGTGGATGAAGCAGTGTCATAAGCAGTGATGTAACCAGCATTAAATACACAAATTTAGGGACCTACAGAGACAAGAAAATTTTTATTATTTCAATGCAAATGGGTTTCAAAGAACCACAGCATTGCGAGTAAATTACAACATGGCTATCTTTTTTCCAAGGTGGGAGATGTAAAATTAGCCAGGAATGGCACACGTGATAATAAAGTACAGGAGGAACTGGTTTCTAGACCTGAGAAGAACAGGAAGAGATGTTCCCCAGACTTTACGAAGAATCTTTCTTTTTTTAAGGCTTAATTTTTTTTTTTTAGAGCGGTTTTGGGTTTGCAATTAACTTGAGGGAAAAGTGTAGAGATTTTCATGTCTGCCCCCTGCTCCCACACATGGGCAGCCTCCCCCACTATCAACATGTCCCCACCCCCAGTGGTACATTTGTTGCAATTGATGAATCTGCATTGACACACCATTATCACCCAAAGTCCACAGTTTTACACTAAGGTTAAGTCTTGGCATTGCACATTCTGTGGGTTTGAACAAATGTATAATGACGTGCATCACCACTATAGTATAAGAGTAGTTTTTTTGTTTTTGTTTTTTTAAGCATCTTCATGCACACTAATTGGGCAATAAAGAAACACCTGTTATACAAAACCAGAAGTTGGCAAACTCCAGCCTGTGTCCACCACAGGGCAAATCTGGCCACTCCTGCTTGTTTGCATATTTTGTCTTGCTGCTTTCTATGCTATAACTACAGAGCTGAGTGGTAGCAGCTGAGACCATATGGTCCACAAAGCTGGGAGAAATATTTATTATCTGGCCCTTGTCCTAAATCTTTATCAATAAATCACTATACCTGACATGAATCCATGGATTATTTTTAACTTTCTATTTAAAACAATTTTGAGCTTACGGGAAAAAAAGAACATGGAGAGTACTGATGACTCTCTCATATTCTTCACGTAGGAACTCCTTTCAAGTTTCTCCAACTGTTGCAAAAGGTCACAAGTTGTAGCTAGCTGCCATGTCTTGCTTGTCTTCTTCCATGTGTAACAGGTCCTCCATCCCTCGTTTACTTTCCTCATTCTCATCTTTTTTTTAAAGCTCTTATTTCAGGGAGTTTTGAAAATAGTACAGAGAAGGGCCCATGTACCCTTTGATCCATTTCCCCCTCTACTAGTAAGGGTCTTCCAGAGAAACAGAACCAATAGTGTGTGCATATGTATGTATGCATGTACATATGTTATGTATATACAATTTATTATATGGAATTGGCTTATATGATTACAGAGGACAGTGAGTCCAAAATCTGCAGTATGAGCTGGCAGGCTCGAGATACAGAAGAGCCAATGATGCAGACGAAGTCTGAAAGGAGTCTGCTGGAGAATTCTCTCTTGTTCCATAAGGCTGAGCTTTTCTTTCTAGTCATGCCTTCAACTGATTAGGTGAGGCCCCACCCACATTATGGAGAGCCATTTGGTTAACTCACAATTTACACACTGAGATTTTAATCTTATCCAAAAGCACTGTCCAAGTTGACATAACGAATTAACCATCACACTCCCTATGGTAGCTACTTTTATAGCTGTAGTATAATATCAAACCAGGAAAGTGACATAGGATCCATGGAGCTATATAGCACATTTTATTTATTTATTTATTTTAATTTTTTAAAATTTATTTATGATAGTCACAGAGAGAGAGAGAGAGAGAGAGAGAGAGAGGCAGAGACACAGGCAGAGGGAGAAGCAGGCTCCATGCACCGGGAACCCGATGTGGGATTCGATCCCGGGTCTCCAGGATCGCGTCTTGGGCCAAAGGCAGGCGCTAAACCACTGCGCCACCCAGGGATCCCTATAGCACATTTTAGAATCAAAATTTTTTATAAATGTAAGACTCCATAAAAAAAATTGCTCAGGGTAGCCCTGCCTGTAGTTTTCAAACTTAGTTCTAGGAATCATAGAGGGTCAATGGAAGTAGCTTTGAGGCTACCCTGGATAGAAGAAAGTTCAAGTGGATGCATTCCAGGCTCCCACTCACCCTTAATAGAATTATTCTTTTAACTGGGGTGCTTGGGTGGCTCAGTCAGTTAAGCATCTAGCTCTTGGTTTAGGCTCAGGTCATGATCTCAGGGTCCTGGGACTGAGCCCCACATTGAGCTCTGTACTCAAAGTAGAGTCTGTTAGAGATTCTCTTCCTCTCCTTCTCCTACCTCCCACTATGCTTCTCCCCCAGCTCATGTATTCTCTCTCTCTCTCTCTCTCTCTCAAATAAATAAATAAATAAATAAATAAATAAATAAATAAAGTCTTTTAAAAAAGAATTCTTTATTTATTTATTCATGAGAGACAGATGGAAAGAGGCAGAGACATAGGCAGGGGAGAAGCAGGCCCCCTACAGGGACTCGATTCCAGGACCCCGGGATCATGACCTGAGCTGAAGGCAGACACTCAACTGCTAAGCCACCTAGGCATCACCCCCTCAAAAAAAAAAAAAAAAAAAAAGAATTATTTTAATGGTGTTGCTATGGAACTTCCTTGGTGCAAAGGCTTCACTGCTAAAACCATTTGGATTTCATTGGTCTAGACCATTTTTAGGCCATGCCTGCTTATTCACCTCTTCCCAAAATTTACTTCAGACCTGCTTCTTATTCTTGCCTCTTCCTCCAAACAATTCTTTCAGCCTCTTGACTTTGACATCTCTCTCTGTACCCTCCCATTACATATGATCATTCTCATACTTTTAGATCTCAGGCCTTGGCCACCTACACTCCCCTCCCCACCTTCTGTTCTCCTCTAGGAGGTATCCTAGAGGTATCCTATACATCTATAGAGGAACTCTTTCTGTCCCATTGCTGAGCCATAGAGAGTTCCATTTCTTCCTTTGGCTATAGATCACCTTTCTTGAGAAATGAATGGCAGGTAGGTCAGATAGCCTCTCTTCGTTTTTGAAATACGTCTTCAAAAACACTTTCCAATAGATATCAGATATGCTTACATAAGACAGGACCACAATTATAATGGGATATTTTAATAAACATTTTCAGTGTTTGATCAAGTAGATTAAATGACAAGAATTTAGAAGGCTTGAATGATAGATAAATAACTTTGTTTTAATAAGCATGTTAAACTTTGTATTCAAAGGTTTTTTAAATCATGCCTTTGTTAGATAGATTATGTATTGTTTGCTTTTATCATCTACAATGATTTAATAGAGTTAACATCCAGTTTTTTTTTTTTAACATCCAGTTTTTAATTAAAGTATTGGATACCTTAAAGCTTAAAAAACCTTTACATTTCTAATAGTTTAAAGTCAAAGCAGAAATAACAACTCTGACCTCCCTAAGCAATGTGGGGCTTTTGTTCCCTTGTCTTTTCTCTCTTTCTACTCTGTGTTACTTTAATCTCAATCTGTCTTTTTTCATCAATTTTATAACCGCACTGAAAGCAAATTATTTAGACCTATTTTTATTTCGTTTTGATGTTCATCTTTAGGAGTTCTGAATATTCCCTCCACCTCTACAACTGCACGATTATTGATTCCGGTGATGTGGAGAACATTTTAAATAAATATTTTTTTTGGAGGGAAGAGGTATTCAAATGTATTTTCTAAACTTGGAATATTTAAAGACTGATGTCTTTGTATATAAAATAATTGGGTCACATCCTTTTTCCTCTTTAGATTTTGTTTCTTTCTGCTTAGAGATTGTTACCAAGTCTGTCCTTTAACCAAAAAATGATTTTCTACAGTAGTGAATCAAGCGTGGAATATAATTTAGTTATTATGTTTCTTCATGTAGTTTCTAATTATTTTGTATAAAGTTGACAAAGCCCTCCCACATTTTCATTTCAAACATGAAAAAGGTATTTTCTACAATTTTCTTCTGTTCCATACAGTGAATCTACTTCCTAAGAAGGACTCTTCTCTGATAGCTGTACACTTTGCTCTCCTGTGCTACAGAATGTTTTTGAAGTTTTCATATTCACTCAATAATTCCTATAGCAAATATATATTGAGCATCACATGCCAGGCACTGTTCTAGGCACTAGGGACATATTACTTAACAAAACAAAGACAAGGCCCTCCTGGAGCTTATGTTCCAGTATCAGGGATTGGCATTAAACAAAATTAAATAAATATAGAATGTGTTAAAAACTGATGTATGTTAAGGAAAAAATAAAGCAGGAAAGAGCAGTAGGGAGTATTGGAAGGTATTGAAATTTTAAGTAAAATTTTAGGTCATTTGGGAGGAGCAGGTGATATTTGAATAAAGATGTGAAGGAAGCGAGGTCACCTGGATGACTCAACTGGTTAAGCATTTGACTCCTAATTTTGGCTCAGGTCATGATCTCAGGGTTGTGAGATTGAGCCCCACATTGGGCTCTGTGCTGAGCGTGGAGCCCACTTAAGATTTTCTCTTTTCCTCTCCTTCTGTCCCTAACCCCACCTCTCTCCCTCTCTTAAAAAAAAAAAAAAGTTGTGAAAGAGAATCATCGACTATTTAAGGAATGAACTGAAAGACAGTCTATAGCATCTAGTGCAAAGACCCCGGGGCAGGAACTTGCCTGGAAAATGATAAGAGCAGCAAGGATGCCAATTGGAGCAGAGACTAGCAAAGAGGAGAGTGGGAGAAATTGAAGTTAGTGATGTACGAGGGGAAAATCATGTAGGGCTTGAATTCCATGGAAGGATATACAAATATCATGTCTTGTCTCTGCTTCAACTCTGAGCATGATGGATCAGTACTGGAGGAATTGGAGTAGAGATATGATATCATATTTTGATAGTTCATTCTGGCTGGTGTGTTGAGAATAGACCATGGTGGGGAAGGGCAAATGCTGAGGAACCACATCGAAACCTACTGCAGTAATCTGAGAGATAGTACTGTGGCTTAGGCAGAGGGATAGCAGTAGAGTTGTGAGGAATGATCAGATTTTAGATATATTTTGAAGGCAGTGTTGGTTCATAGGTTGAATATGGTATGTGAGATCAAGAAAAGGTTAAGACAGACTCCAGGGTATTTGGACTGAACCACTGAAAGGATAGAGTTGCCAGGATCAGAAAGGGGGGGGGGCAACAGGTTTGGTGAGCAAGAATCTGGAGCTCCATTTTAGAATGTGAGGTACTGATGCGACTTGCAGGGGTGGTGCTGAGCTGGCAGTCAGATACCTGTGTCTGGAAATCCAGTGCAAGGCTTAGGCTGAGATGGACATTTGGGAGCCACCAACTTACAGATGGTACTTAAAGCCACAACACTGAATGAGATCAGTCTAGGGACTGAGGATGGGGCACTTCAGGGCTTACAGGATGGAGGAAAGCATGACAAGAGAAGGAGTAGGACAGGAGTGGTGGCAGAAAGATAAGAAGAAAATCAAGCAGCTGTGGTGTTACAGACATGAAGAACAAAAGAATTGACACACAGAGAGAGTGATCCACTAGTCAGAAGCCCCAAATGCTGCTGACGGATCCCGTCATTGAGAAGTGAGAATTTACCACTGGATTTGGCAACAGAGAGGTCACTGATGTCTTAGATAGGAGCAGTTCCTGAGGGGTGATGAGAGTGAGAGCCTGCTTGGGTTTGAGAGAGAGCTGGAGGAAATTCGAAACACAGGTCAGCCCACGCTTTCAAGGGCTTTTACTCTCCAAGGGAATAGAGAAAGGGGGGTGGTACCCAGGACAGACGTGAGGTTAGGAGAGGGGAATGGAGGTAGTAACAGCACACATCTACCTCTGTGTGAGAAATTACCACAAACTTAACAGCTTAGACACATGCACATGTTACTGGAGGGTTTCCAGTTTCCGTGGGCACACATGACTGGGTACCTCTGGCTCAGAGTTTCTCACAGCTGCCCTCATGGGCTCATACCTTTTGGGAGCAGGGGTCCCCTTCCAAGCTCACATGGTGGTTGGCCAAGTTCAGTTCCCTGCAGGCAGAGGTCTCTGTTTCCTGGCTGTCAGCTGGGGCCACTTAGCTGCCATGTACCACTTGTGATTCTTTGCCATGTGGCCCCCTTACAGTTCCCTCTCACAAGGTGACAACTCACTTCAGGGCCAGTGGGAGAAACTCTCAGCTCAGTGAAGGCCTTCACTCTTTATATTTTTTATTTTATTTTATTTATTTATTTCTTCTTCTTCTTTTTTTTCTTCACCCTTTTTAAAGGGCTTCCCTCTGGTTAGGTGAGGACCACTCAGAATAACCTCCTTTTGACACTCAAAGTCAACAGGAGTAGAGACCTGAATCACATATGCAAGACCTTTTCACCTTTGTCAGATAAGGTGATATAATCCAGGGATATATATCCCATCACCTTTGTCATATTCTATTGGCTACAATCAAGTCCACATTCTGCCTGCAGTCCACGTGTGGGATTACACAAGAAAGGACTCACTGGGGGTCACCGTGGGGTGTGTCTAACATGTATATCTATGAGAATAATCCAATGGAGAGAAAATGCTTTGATGATGTAGGAGAGAAAGGGACAGGGTGCTGGAGCACTGTCCTCAAGTCAATGAGAAGGGATGAGGCTCAGTGCAGAAGCAGCCACAGTAGATTGAGCTCCAAGAACAATGACAAGGCAGGGCAGGGGAGATGGGGGGTGGGTGGGGGGTGGGGGGGATGAGGGGAGGCTGGTAGCTGGGAAACCTGATGCTTGCAATTGTGTGTATGACAGGACGGAACTTGGGGAACGCCTCTCTTTCACCATGTCAGGGTTCTTAGCAAGATAAGGAGCAAGAGCAACAGTGGATGCTGATGCTGAAGATTTATTTGAACATATGTTCATATTTCTTGTCATATGGCAAATAGATATTTATATATTTATTATAATGTGTTTATATCATCACTTTAATTTGTTCTGTATTCTCATCCTTATGGAAAGGGAAAAGGGAACTAATAGAGTCAGTGTTGGACGGTGTTGGGGATGAACAGGTAGCCCAGAGCTTGAGCCTAGAGTGGCCAGATGCCAGACCGGAATGTTTCAGGTGAGGTCTAGATGATGCACTCAGGTCTGGACCAGGGGGAAAATCAAAACCTCAAGTAAAATGCACACTGAAAGGAGGCCAGTGGTTCAGAATTGAGCAGAGGTGGGGCTGGTGGTCTAATCACCATGGATGGTGGCACTCATGTGTTAAGGGCACATTTAGCAAGTGATTCAGACTGTGGAGCCGCAAGGCTAATGGACATTGCATATTCAATATTTTCATTTATGGCTCATAAATGCAGGGCTTGTCCTGACTTATAAACTACATGTAACACCTGTATCACAGTGCATTTTCCCCACAAAATTTCCCAGGTAATTAGTTTTATGGAGTTTTGCCATTTGGCATACCTCCTCCCCCTTTCCAAGCAGTCCTGGGGAATGTCTGAACTGTGGGGGAAAAAAGATCTTACCACATAGCTATATTTAGAAGTTGAATTAACAGAAAACACCCCATAGTAGGAAAACCCAGCATTAGGTAGAGAAAGCAATTCCTGGCCATCACCAAGCTTAGAAATCCATTCATCTTACCCACAGACATTGATAACTGTTTATTCTATCCCCGGGATGTTACATTAAGACCTTGAGGGAGGCTTGCTTCTCTAGCCAGGCCATTCCCTTTCCAGTTTTTCTAGAATTCTATACATTCACTGATTTTCATTCATCCTGTCTCTAGACCCATTCTGGGTGCATTCCAACAAGACCCTGATCTTTGAGGTGGCAGGAGAACCCCTCTGGGAAGGACCATCTCTTCTCTTTGCAGAATCTGGCCTGGTCTCCTATGTGGTCTTCACTTTCCACCCTTAGTAAACCCAAAGATTGTTCAACCCATGGATTTGTAGTCTGGTATGTTCGGTGCCTGCACCTGGTGTATCACAGCATTTATGTTTTGTTGGGGAAAGGGTATTTAACTTGTTTTCCTGGTGGCTACCTTCCTGTTATTCTCAAAAGTTACTTTGGATCCTCTAGGGAGCCTCATAGCTAGGAAGGCCATGTGACATTGCTAGCAAGGAAGAGTGCTCCTGTGGATTGACCAATCCCAACAGCAGCCTGTGTGACACTGTCTACACATGGCTGGCGGGCTGCATAGGTTGACAACAGTTTCCTGTGAGTATCTGCACCCCTGTCCAATCCCCTGGGTCTGAGATCAGCTCTAAAGGTATCAATGTAAAGCTTAATCTTTGGGGATCTCTGGGTGGCTCAGCGGTTTAGTACCTGCCTTTGGACCAGCGTGTGATCCTGGAGTCCCGGGATCAAGTCCCATGTCGGGCTCCCTGCATGGAGCCTGCTTCTCCCTCTGCCTGTGTCTCTGCCTCTCTCTCTCTCTCTCTCTCTCTCTCTGTGTGTCTCTCATGAATAAATAAATAAAATCCTAAAAAAGAAAACAACAACTTAACCTTCTTTAGTCGCTAAGCATTACTTGAGTGTCTCTACTGGTTTTGCAAAGATTAGTAGGCCTTCCTTACCCTGGAATTGTAGAACCCTGTGTAATGTGATCAATTCCCTGACTGCCACAGGAGAAGGTGGCTTGATTTGTGTAAGGAACTCCAGGATTCAGGGAAGGGGAAAGGAATGGAGAGTCCTCGTGGGAAGTGGACCTAGGGAACACTGCTGAGTGTGTTATAGGGTCTAGGAAGGGCCACACATACCTTCAAATGAAATAAAATCAAGGAAAAAGGTACCAAAGCTGGAACCCCAGGCCTGTCACAGAAGGAAGGATGCTTTAATACAGCATGCAGTTGAGGCTAGAAGTTCCTCTGGACCCTACTTTTCCACAAAGTGGTAAATTTATTCGACAAATACTGATTGAATATTTACTGAATATGCCAGGCACTGTGCTGGGCTTTGTGGGTACATTGATGGATAAAGCTGTTATGTTGCTATCTGGAGTGTTTATAACATGCCTGTGTTCACAGAACCACTGCTGAACATGAGAGCAAGGCTGTGGTCTTGGCCGGGGCTCCCCCCTCCATTGTGGTGGAGACCGGGAGCCTGGCTCCTCGCTGTGCTGTGTACACGTACCTTTGGCACTGTGCTGCATTAGTCTACAAGAGCAGCACCAGGTGGCAGATGGAAGTGGTAAAGGTAGTGGACCAACGAGGCTTTCCAGGGCTCTTTTATCAGAGAGGAATGAGAGGGGACAGCTTGGGCAATGACCAGGGGACAGCTTGGGCAATGACCCTGCCTTTAAGGAACTGGAGTGGGGTGACCATAGACAACGAGAGAGGACAGGCATTAGATGTGGGTCTGTGTCCTGAGGGCGATAATAAGAGCCGAATTTAAACAGATGAGTCAGGCTGTGGGATGGGGAATGGATTGGAGCGCAAGGGTTGGTGTGGGGAACCCCAGGAGGCTTCCCAGGGCTGCAGGCCAGTGGTCTCCGCAGTGTTAGACTATGCACACCACAAGAAGACGACATTGAGCAGGTCTCCCTCAAATACTTATGTTTATTCATTTCTAAAAAGTAAACTAATATATCATGTGCCTTATAAAATAGACATACGTGTATGTGTAATAGAAACTACTATTTCCATAAAGATGAAATAATACTTAAAATGTTTTTATTTCATTTGATTTGTAAATGATTCAAAAATAAGATTGAATATACTTCACAGTGTTTGTTGAATCTTAGCGTATCATTTTGCAATAGAGAAATTTAATTTTTAAGTACAGTTTCTTTTAAAAAAATTTATTTAAATTCTAGTTGGTTAACGTATAGTGTAATATTGTTTTCAGGAATAGAATTTAGTGATTTATCACTTACATATTTCAATATTCACTTTATTATGTGTTTATTGCTGGAAATTTCATTTTGCAACAGTATGTGGATCCAAATGCAAAAAAGACATCATTGGCTGCTTTTATTAAAATATGATACTCATTATTTTAGTCCTATCCACCAAATCTATGAAAGTTTTGGTTGAGATTTGATAAATAAATTTCTATTTTCTTTTTTTTTTTTAATTTCTTTTTTTTTTTTTAATTTTTATTTATTTATGATAGTTACAGAGAGAGAGAGAGGCAGAGACACAGGCAGAGGGAGAAGCAGGCTCCATGCACCGGGAGCCCGATGTGGGATTCGATCCCGGGTCTCCAGAATCGCGCCCTGGGCCAAAGGCAGGCGCCAAACCGCTGCGCCACCCAGGGATCCCAAATTTCTATTTTCTTGATATCAAGTCAGTTATTCTTTAAATCAAAAAGTTTTGCATTTTTGTAATTTTAACTAGTGGGTTAAAAATTTAATACTTAATTTTAAAGATTTGAGACAGGCTAGAACAGTCAATGTTCAATTTTTCAATGTGTGTGTACATGAAAAATTTTAGAAATAAAATACATATTTTTGGCAACAAAATCATATTATAATATTAACATTTTTAAATACTATTTCAAGATGCTCTCTCCTTAGCACAAATTTCTTTGAAAATAACTTCTCTCACTCATTCCTAAAATGTTAAACTTTGAAGGACGTTGATTCAGTGTGTTTATATTTTAAAACTATCTGCCAGGAAGCATATTATTAATAGCCACATGCCATCACACATCAGCAAATTGGAAGCACATGCCTTTTTGTAAAGGAAAAAATGACTCATTACTTAAGTTAGTTGATCCTATACACTCGGACAGGTGCTAATCTCTGGGTGGTATCCTTTATATCCTGTTGTAAAGGATCGAGAAGATTCTAATACCAACTAAGAAAATACCATGGTGAACCCAGCACACCAAGGCCACAGCGTGTCAGGAGAGTGAGAACAAAGGCATTGGCCTGTCTGCAAAGTCATGTACCCCTGCTTCCCTCAGGACATTTTGAATTCTAATGTGACATATGGTGCTGGTTTTGGAGACCTCCAAACGTGGTGAGATGGGATGATAGCTTAGGTGCAGCAGTGGAAATGGGGGAAAGTGTTGTTTGGAGGTAATGTTGCCATAACTTGCTGATGAGCAGGTTCTGGGGTGTGAGGGGAACTTGGGTGTCAAGGATGATTCTCATATTTTGATTTGAGATTTGTAGTGCAGTGGTGCTGAAAAGAGGGAGTATAGGAAGAAGATCTTGTTTGCAGAGTAGGTCCTACCTTCAGGTGTAGACTTATTTAATGTGAGCTGCTTCTCAACTGTTCAGGTAGAGAAGTCTTTTAAGATTCCCAGACCCAATTTCAACATGGCGGGTGGGGAGGGGGAGCTCCTCCCGTCCCATACCACCAAGCAATTCTTGGACACCGGAAGGATGTGTGAGAATTCAACTCAGTTCTGACACTACTGTCTGCCTGGAGACAGCATCAGGTTCCAGAGGATAATCCCACAATTCCACAATGCTGTCCCTTTCCCCCACAATTTCAGATGCCAGTCACAGGCCCCAGGCTGTCACTTGTACTTCTGACCAACTGGCTACAGATTGGAGGTTCCAAAGACTTCATCTTCAGGATTGATTAATTTGATACGGCAGCTTATAGAACTCAGGGAAACACATTTATCATTTCATTAAAGGAAATGATAAAAGATAAAAATCAACAGCCAGATCAAAAGAATAAGAGCAAGGTCTGGGGAAGGGGTCCAGAACTTCCATACCCTTTCCAGGTAGACCATTCTCCCTGCATTTTTGTGTGTTCACTAACCTGAAACCTGGATCCCAGCTCTTATAAAACAGAACTTGGCTGAGCTTGTTATCTGCCTAGAGATTTCCTTCATGAACTTCACAGTCAGGGGTGACCTTGATAGAGCAGGATTGGCGTTCAGGTCCTGGGATCCTAACATCTGTTTTCATAAGATGATCAGTACGTCCATTTGCATCATTTTATCTCCATGTATACCTATGCCTCTGCTTGTATCTCTACCTATGTGTGATTTACTCTCCTAGGGATGATTTGCATTGGGGTAGGTCATGCCATTTCTCAGTTTCATGTGTGTGCATGTGTGCGTACAGCACAGCAGCGTAGCAACGAGGTTAGAATTGCAAATGCTGGAGTCTGCCAGCTGAATTGGTACCTGGTCCCTCTTCTTCCTCCATTTAATTTCTTTAATCTTTAATTTCCTAACTTCTCTGTACCTTGGTTTCCTCATGGGCAAAATGGTAAAAGTGTCATATCTCCTACAGGAATATTTGCACATGCAAAATACTTACCAACATGCTTGAGATAAAATAACCACTCATTATATGTGTATGTATCCATCCACCCATGGGATATATAATAAATAAACAATCCTGTTCTTGATAGCCTATCCTTCAAGGGCCTCTTTCCCAGAGGTCTCCATACCCTGCCTCTCTCAGGATCTATCTCTGTAATGAAGTGTTTTTATACCCTTATCAGCAAGAATGTAGTTTTTCATCCAATGACTTTTGGGGTAAAATTTCCATTGCTATTATCTTGCATTGCTGGAGAAAGTTTTCCTTCATTGGTTTGTTCTTTCACCAACCACTTATTCCTCCCTTTAGTTGTCTGATCCCATCAAGGGCTAGATGTTGCATTTGATAGAGGCAGCAAAGAACTCATTGTCTAATGGGAGGGACTTGCAGGCTTGTTCAAACCGATTCTGGTTCAAGGCACAGGCAGAAGGGGTCCTGGGGGCATGGTTTCAGGAAATGGACAGCAGCCTCACCCCTGGAATGTCATACCCCAAACCTGAAATACTCTTTGTGCCAGGAAGGTGTGGGGAATCTGAGCGCTGATTGGGAAATCAAAAAGGTGATTGGAAATATGGGATCCTTCTGTGGGAATTAGGGAGGAGATAGGGGAGGATGGGGTAGCAGGGATATACCCTGTATCCTGTTTTCACCTGATAGAGAAATATCTCTACCCAAACTATGGACACAGCCCCCATTTGATTCTTTTGTAGGTGTTGCAATTGAGTTTTTTGTGGACTAGGCACTGCCTGTCCCTCCAGTCTCATCTCTCTTCTCAGCCAACACAGCTTTTATCCTACCAATGGAGATTTACCTACAGTTCTCAAATGTCTCAACTTGCTGGCATCATCTCTTTTATTGACTGCTCAGCAGCCCCTCCCTTGACCAGGCAACTCTAGTATTTCCTGCCTGGCCTGCCCATCTTGCTCTGGCCAGGTACTTCTCCTCTAATCTCCCATAGCACCAGAAACAGGACTTTATTACAACACTTATCAACTTGAATTGAAGAGTTGATGTGCCTGTCTGTCTTCTAGAAGAGACGCTGAACTTCTTGAAGGAAAAGAATCTGTCTCATTCTTGAAGCCCCTGAATAAAGGTTAGAGTGAATGAAGGGACCAGACTGGGTACAAGGCTGGCTTCTGTTTTGTTGATCCTGAGGAACACGAAAGGTTATGAACAGGGCAGTGTAGCATCAGAAAATGGGCAGGGGGACATCTCTGCCAAGCCATGTCCAGAGCTTACCGTCAAGCCCTTTTTCAGCCATGTGCTGTGGGACCAAACTAAAGGAAGGGAACCATTATCTCCACCCCTCGAGCCCCTTCTTGTCTTCTGCTGGTAAACACAGATGGATACTGTTTGCTCCCAGACACAGTCCCCTTGACCTTTCCTTACACTTGTTCCTGACTCTCTATCATAGCTACATTAAGTTGTCTCACTGCCTTCAGCTCGGCTCGATTGACTAAAGCTTTCACAGGCAATTGCTTTTATCTAAAATTTGAAGAACCCACTTTGGTAACAGTTTTTATTCCAGCTGTGCATTTTCAAAGCTATTAACTGTACTTTGTCCTCAAAATGGGGCCAAGCCCTTAGTTAGGGGTCAAATGCTTCTTGGGAAAGGCCAGCTCTGGGAGAGCTACTGTCCAAGCACAGGGTACAGTGGACACTTGGTCCCAGCCCCCATGCCAGCCCATCTAAACCTTAGCCTTCTTGAGGTTGGAGCTGGCCCTGGCCCACCAGGAAATACTCTGTAGGCTGCAGGGCCTCTCATGGTCTGGACTTCTTGTCAAGTGCCACAGTACAGCTCTGATCCTTGGAGGTGCCCAAATTTCAAAGAATAAATCCAGTCTCCATCCTAGATGACCTTCAAAGCAGCTGTGTCTGTAAGCAGCTGGTGTGTCTGGGAAGGATGGAAAACTATGAGCTTGATAGGTAAAGAACAAATATTGGGAGGAGTATATAGGGAATGACATAAGTAGGCCTATGTGTAGTGGACTGGCTTATTGGCCCTGCTTCTTCACCCCTCCCTGAATCCACACTCCTTGTAATGTAACCTAGAAGACCCCAACCCCGCTAGTTGTGCGGTGAATTTACCACCTTTTGTCCTTGGGCTTATCATTTGCTTTGGCTGGAGGAATATGGATAGAAGTGCCAGTATGTTTCTGCTGGCTTCTTCCCACCACAGGAAGTGCTTTCCAGCCAGAGTCCTAGAGCATACACAAGTGGAGCTGACTTGAGTGGACACCACAGCAAAGAGCCAAGTTCATCCAGGTCCACAGCTTAGAGTAGAGATGCCCAGTTTATATTAGCCAGTTCACAGATGTCTGAGAAAAAACAAAAAAGATTATTGTAATGACTTTGGGAGTGGTTTGTTATGCGGCAGTAATTAGCTGATACAACGTCTTAATGTGATTTTGAAATGGGTAAAGTGCATTGTTCTTGTTGTTCAAGGTATTTTTTTCCAAATTCCTTTCTCTCCCTGTTTAAAAACATATATTTTATCTAATAAGAATGAAAATTAGATAAACAACAACACCACTGATGGAACTCTGGCAATGTGCCAAGTTCTCTTACAAGTGTTTACATGTAACATTTAATCCTCACCAACAAACCCAAGGAGTAAGGTATTATTATTAACCCCGTTTTATAGGTTAGGAAAAGGCCCTGAGAAGTTAAGTAATTTGCCTGAATTCACACAGCTAATTAGTGGTACAGCAAGGATTCAAACCTAGGCGGTCTAGCCCCAGAGTCTGCATTCTCAGCTGCCACTGTGACTTTAATGCTCTTCTCTCTTTCTCTTATCAGAGATCAAAAAAAAAAAAAAAAAAAAAAAAAGTGAGCTCAATTCTATCACCTAACATGACTCCAAGGTAGCATCTTGAGCATCTCTTTGGAAGAGCTTACTTTATAACCCTGAACTGTAGGAGTGGATTACGAGGTTTTTCTCTCACAAGGGCACTTGAAGTGGTCGTGAGTGAGTTGGAGGATGTGGGTTGCATGGGGGCTTCTCTCTGCTCCTGAAACATGCTGTCGAGGCCAAGGATGACTTGGCATTCCAGCGTACTGATGTCCTGACCACCTGTCTTCAGGTCTTTTTGGGCCGCCCTGAGAACACAGAACCGACCCTGAGTGTTTCTCTTTCCATGCCTGGGCCTTTGGAGTGCCCAGGCATGGGCATCTGAGCCCCAAAGAGCTCTAGGCCATGTTAGCTGTTTAGTCTTGGGAGGATCAGATTAGGGTTAAACTCGTGCTCGTTTAAGTACTAGTAAAAGTGGGTTGGAAACTGTGAAAATTGGGATCCCTGTATGGTGCAGCGGTTTAGCGCCTGCCTTTGGCCCAGGGCGCGATCCTGGAGACCCGGGATCGAATCCCACGTCAGGCTCCTGGTGCATGGAGCCTGCTTCTCCCTCTGCCTATGTCTCTGCCTCTCTCTCTCTCTCTCTCTGTGTGACTATCATAAATAAATAAAAAAATTAAAAAAAAAAGAAACTGTGAAAATATATGGATGATATGTATTATGCTATGATTGTAATTATGATTGCTAAGGCTCCTAATTTGAAGACAAGATTGTCACTTTTTAACTCAGGCTCGACCTTTCTTGGCTGATTCCCTAGGAAGCTAAGGAAGAGGCTTATTCTCAACATCTCATAAACTTTACTTTTATTTCTTCCTCCTTCCTTTTCCTTCCCTCCCCTCCCCTTCTTTTATTATTCTACTGCCTTTAGTATCTGAAGGTGCTAGTATCTGATGGGCATGGTGGAGGGGATGCAAAAACCAGTGTACTGCAGCTAACCCTGTCTGAGGGCTGCTCTTTCCCACCTGCAATCACTGCCTATCTGGTACCACAGGTTGCTTTTTTTTTTTCCTCTGTGAGGGCCAAATTCAATAATGTACCCAGTTTCCAAGTTAGAAACATAGGGGCCCCTTTTCCTGCCCACCCGCAAACCTGAATAATAGAAGATGACTCATAGCAGTATCCATGTCAAACTCAAACCCCCGCCTGGGAAAACGAAGGAATGCTGGAGAAGGACAAGAGGCATGTGACATGCTGAAGAAGACGAAGAATAAATTGCCCAAGACATGAAAGAGATGGAATTGCATATATTGTAAGCTAACCTTATATAAATAAGGCAGACGTGGCTGTTTTAATAGGCTCTGGAAGACTGAAGGCACCCAAAGGGAGAGAGTACTGGTAACAAATGAGATGCAGATTTTGGAAGAGAAGCAGACAGTAGCTTATTCCTAGTGAAAGCTAGAAGATGGGGTGTTTTTTAATTAGGTTTAAATTGGAGAGGCCTCGCCTAGGCTGAGTACAGGACAGCAGAGGGGCCATTCAAGCTCTTTGCACCTGAGTGAGAGTAACAAGGCCCCAAATGTGAAGGGGTCTAGCTAAGCCCCCTAAGCCTCATGTGTAAAGGGAGAGCCCAAGGTCAGTTGCTGATATCATCTGCCTCTGACTGCAAATCTGAGAAGCTGCCAGAAGCAGAGATGGGTGAGAGGGCTGGGGCAGAGAGAGCTAGACTTTGGGGCTGTGAGGCATATGAGAACACAAGCAGAGTGAATTCAGAAGTGTGTGTATATTGGATTTAGACAAACTGGAAGAGGTGATTCTGTTGGTGGCTAGATTGGAGGGGATGGTCTTTTCAGAAGGCCTTGAGGCTAGAACCCAGGTATGGGCAATGACATCCTTGCAGGGGTAAAGGCCTTTTGCCCTAGAGCAATCCAGGTACCACTGCTGGAAAACAATGACAAGTTAAGCCTGGAACATGTGCAAGTGAATGGTTTATGCTGCTCATTTCAGAGCCAGGAAGTCTAGACAAAATGAGCATTATGGCAGCAAGTGTGGTGTAAATGGGGAGAGAGGAGGCAGGGAAGTGAGAGACTCCTGAGATGGGAAGGGCTCTGTCCGCCATAGCATCATGGTTGAGGGCATGGACTTGGGAAACAGGTTTCCTTGAGTTAGAATCCTGGCCCTGCCACCTGTGGCTGTATGATTCTGGTACGTTATTTAAACTACTCTTGCCTCAGTTTCCCTCTCTGTAAAGTGAGGGTTAAATCAGTTAATCCTTACAATGCTTACGATTCTGTCTGGTATATAGTAAGCCTCACATAAATGGTTGTTAAGTAAAAGATAATAATAGCATTTAAAAAGAAAAGACACAAGAGGTCATCCACTGCAAGATGGTACAGAAGACACGGAAAAGACAAGGCATCTGGTGTGGGGCCTGGTGAACTGGAGGAGGCCCAGAGCTATTCCCAAAGGTCTAACATATAAGCTACTGCTTCCCAGGCAGGGCAGTGGAGAGCCACCAGATGTCACAATGAAGTCCTTGATGGAGTGAGTAAGCTGTGATGATTTGAAGGGTTTTTTAATTTGTGCCAAATTTTGAGCAGAAGGCAAAGAATGGAAGTGCTGAGGCCATAGAGGCTAGAGTTATGGTGGCCTTTCTGTGACCTTAAGGCTCACAGAAAGTGATAAGTGTTGGCCTAAAACCAACCAACTAACTAGCCAGCCAGTCAACCAACGAACCAATCAAGTATCTACAGGCACAAGTAGCAGACATTGCAGGTTTGGATCTGGACCACCATGGTAACATGAATATCACAATAAAGCAAGTCAGATGAATTATTTAGTTTCCCAGGGCTTGTAAAAGTTATGCTTACACTGTACTGTAGTCTATTAAGCATAAATTGCATTATGTATTTAAAAATGTACATATCTTTATTAAGAAAGACTTTATGGCTAAAAACTTATTTATTTATCTAGCTATTTATTTATTTTAAAATGTACTGCTAAGCATCATCTGAGCTTTCAGCAGTCATAATCTTTTAGCCAGTGGAGGATCTCGCCTCAAGGTTGATGGCCGCTGACTGATCAGGGTGGTGGCTCCTGAAGGTTGGGGTGGCTGTGGCAATTTCTTAAAATAAGACAGCAATGAAGTGTGCTGTGTTGATTGACTCTTCCTTTCACGAACGATTTCTCTGTAGCACGCAATGCTCTTTGATAGCATTTTACCCATAGTAGAACATTTTTCAAAATTGGAGTCAATCCTCTCAAATCCTGCTCCTGCTTTATCAACTAAGTTTATGTAATGTTCTAAATCCTTTGTTGTCATCTCCACAATCTTCACAGTGTCTTCACCAGGAGTAGATTCCATCTCAAGAAGCCACTTTCTTTGCTAATCCCTAAGAAGCAACTCCTCATTCATTCAAGTTTTATCATGAGATTGCAGCAATTCGAATATAATAATAATGAAAAAGTTTGAAAGATTGTGAGAACTACCAAAATGTGACACAGAGACACAAAGTGAGCAAACGGTGCTGGAAAAATGGCTCTGATAGATTTGCCTGATGCAGGGTTGTCACAAACCTTTAATTTGTAAAACATGCAATATCTATGACGTGCAATAAAGTGAAGCATAGTAAAACGAGGTCTGCCTGAATTTTTACCAGCAGGCAACTGAAGATGCAGACTTGCATTAAGAGAGAGGAGTCCAATTTGAATATGCATGTTTTCCCAGGACTATATTCCCACAGCTATATTCTCTAGAATCTGGCACCCAGACCTTGGAGCTTCTGCTTTCGCAGGCACACACCATTCTCCAGGGCAGAGCCTGTCCTTCCTCCTCTCCCTGGCTTCCCCTGTTTCTGCCTCCCCTGCCCATAACTGCTCTGCAGCAGCAGCTAAGAACACAAGCACACAGCCGCAAGGGAGTGTGGGGAGCATTGCCTCTCCTTCGTAATGACTTTCTCTTGGTGCACTGCTGTTAGGAGTAGTTGTAAGACTGCAGGGAACCAGCCTTTGAAAGCGAAAGCTCCCGACAGTGGATTTTGTTTTCTGGGAGTAAATTAATTGAACAGCCGGGTGAAGGGGCGAGAAGAGAGAGAGGAAGTGAAAGGAGGAGGAAACTGAGAGCAAAGCAGTGAGAGGAAGAAGCCACCTCAGGGGTTATGCTGGAATTCAGGAAAGTATGTGAAACTTTCAAAGGACTATGATCAAGGTTAAGAGTAATAATAAAATTAAGAGTCACCGAAGGCCTTCGCTATATCAGTGCTCATTGCCATGTGAACACCTACCAGCTGTTGAGGGGCAGAAAGAAGCTCCTAGTAAGCCAGGAAGGGAACGTGGAATGAAGATGGAGGATTCCTCTGGAACTCACCCCTACTGGGCCTGCTGTGGATGTGAACTATCATAATAATGCCAGCTGGCATTCCCCCTACATCTGCCCCCCCCAACAGGAGGGCTGGCACAGCAATTAATTAGCAGCCCAACCTCTACCTTGGCAGAGGTTGAAAGGGAGGGGTTTTCAGACATCCTCTGGGTAAAGGGCCAGTTTCCCACAATCCTGACTCCCACATGGGCTCCAGGAGTATGGAAAGCATGGGAAGCTTGGAGCCAGGACAAATGATAGAAATGTGGACTTCAAATCATGAGTAGTGCCATTTATGGAATTTGCTGTTTGTTCCTTTTATCTTCATGCGAGGGCTTGGGAAACTCTAATGGGTCTTCATGATAAAGAATCACCCAGAAACACACACGCAGGTTGGTGGGAACATCCAATAGGGACAGCAAGGCCGAGGACAGTTAAATGGTGTGTACAGTGAGTACAGGAGGTGCAGATGGGAGTTTCTTCCACCCCCTTCCATAAGAATAGTTCTAGTTCAAAGGTAAGAAACCTGGAAGGCCCTCTTGGGTCTGCTGCAGCCCACTATCTTGCTGATCTTGAGAAAACACCATACCTTTATGGATCTTAAGTTTCCTTCTCCTAAAAGTGAGGGGTTGGTGATGGCTAGAGATCCTGGGGATAGGCTTTGGGTCTCTGAACACTCTGTGTCACACGGTACGTTCTGCATATGTCATTTTACAATTTGTACGTTTTTCTGTGGACAAAGTTCTATGCTTTCATCAGGACCCCATGAAGAGGTCCTTGGAGTCCTTTTAGAGTCCAAGCTCAGGCATTAGCCTGTCCTGGACCACCTGTCCCCCCTTTGCTGGTTTTTCAACCAACTATTCTTATTGTATTATCACCCTGATTTTTATTGGTTTTGGTATTTGTTGTTTTCTATTTCTTGCTATCAGGAGCAAAGCTTGTCTAGCCTTTCAAAGACTACATTCTAATATCCATATTCAGACATGGTCTAATATAGATTTTCATACCATTTGAAATGTGAGAACAGTCTGGAAAACACAGTATAAATGTCCAGATCTTTATATTTCCAGTCAATTCTCATGCTGATAGGAATAGACTCTTGGAAATTGGTTGTTGAGTCCCCTGACTCTTGCTTTCTCTTTTGTTCTCATATCTTCTTTTCTCCTTCTAGATGAGTTTCCGGTCTCTTTAGGCACACAGAACATCAAATTTAGAAAGCTTATTTCAGAGAGGAAGCGTTTGTTCAGACCTGCCACATCCTAGTTGTCCAAACCGTATGAACACGCTCTGGCTTTCTCCAGGCATTATTAATAACAATCCCTTTTGTTTAGAGAAAGTTTTTAATTTTTCAAGGCTCTTACTTGATTGCATGACAACTCTGTCAGGTAGTTATCAGATGAGATGGTACAGATGAAAGCATCTTGTCCTGGGACGGGCATAGAGTGGGGAGTGAAAGAGCATCATTTCACAAGCGATAACTTGAAAGCCCAGAGCAATTAGATGTGAATTGGTGTGACATGCTAAGGTTAACCCCAGGGACTTTGGAAAGAGGCAAATTGGGGCCTGGATACTAGCCTGTTGTTGACTAACTTTGTTGTATTGGGCCCAGTGCTCCAGATCTCTGAGCCTCTGATTTCACATACATAAGTGAAATGGTGCCAGTAATGCTTATATCTGGGGATCTCATGAGGATTAAAGGGAATTGTGAACTTGGAACATATAGCACAATGCCTAGCACACTATGGCACTCAGTACTTGGTAGCCATTATTATTTGGGAGACATTAACACAGAGGTGGGCATACACTCACCACCATCATGGAATTTTTGCATCTATCTCTTGACTGTATTCTACTAGAAGATCCTAGAACAACAACAACAATAACAACTAACAAGTCAGATATGGAAAGAAAAGTAAAGATTTAATATCACTCCTAATTCAACTTATGGATGAAAGTTTTATAGGTCAGAGTAGAAAAATAGTCTTTCCCAAGACACACAACTATTTAGAGGGTGATAGCAATAGGGGGAACAATTGCCCTCTCACTGAGGGGTTTCCCAGATTGCAGGACTTTCAGAGCTAAAATTGGGACCATTCTGGGTAAGCCAAAATAGGCTGGTCACCCTGGGCAGTGATGAGACAGGATCCTGGCCTCCATACCAGCAACCTTTTCATTTACAAAGACAAATGTTCTATACAGTTGGATCTTTTCTCAGGTATTTAATGTTTGGATTCTGAAAAAGCCTTCCCACTGATAACTGCTACTGTTCCTCTATACTATTGTCATGCTTCAGAGAGGATGAGAGTACTCTGCTCCACCCCACATAGAGCTTATCTCCACACCTAAACCCTGGTCTCTTCTGAGCTCACAGTCATGGGTGAGCCTTGGGGTTGTGTTAAGGCTGGTGTGCAGCCCAAGACCAGAGCACAAGGACTAGGTGAGCAGCATCTGTCTGCTGACAGCTATAGTGCCTCTGGGAAGGGATGCTCAGGTACCCACATCTAGGCCTAATGGAAGTGAGAGAGATTGAGAAATATTTGTGAGAGCCTGGGCTGAGAGTACAAAGAATGAGGTGAGTGACATAAGACCTCAAGTGAAGCTGGGAGGTGGATGAGGAAAAGAGTGAGAAGTTGAGATTGGTAAGTGATATATCACACTTACTGTCTGGGTGCATATAACCAACAAGGAACTTGTCTCCAGAATGTATAAAGAACTCCTGTAAATCAAGGAGAAAAAGATAGAGAGCTCATTAGAAAAAATAAGCTGAAGCCTTAACAACAGTATTCAGTCAGTAACAAATGAAAAGTTGCACACTTCTAATAATGGAAGAAATGCAAAGTAAAAACGTATACAGTCAACAGAGGGGCTAAAATGAAGCACCAAGTATTTGTGAGAATGTGGAGTGACTAGAACTCTCATATTGATGGGAGGGTAAAGTGGCACAAACACTTTAGAAAACTGAGGGACAGCATCTACTGAGGCCGACTGTACATGAACTGGCAGTTCTACTCCTAGGTCCGTACCCAAACAGAAATGAATGCTTATGTGCAGTGAGACAAAAAGAAGGTTCATAGTAGTATTACGTACAAGAGCCTCAAAGTGGAAATAATGCAGGTGTCCGTCAAGTGTGCTAGGGAAGCAAACTGTGATAGACAATGGAATTCTATACAACAATGAAAATGAATGGCTTATTGCCACATCTAAACATATAGATTAGATGCAGAAAAGCACACATTCACATATTATTCCATGTATATAAAGTAAGAAATAAGCAAAACTAATCTATGGTTTTAGAAATTAGGATGATGATACCTTTGGGAGAGTTGGTGATGGAGAGGGAGCTGAGTGGAGCTTACGGGATGGTTTCTTTGACCTTGGGTTGGGCTGTGGTTCCATGAGTGAGCTGTGAAAATTCACTGAGATTAGCGCTTATATGTTGAATAGTTTTATGAATATATATATGATCTTTTATAAATGCATTTATTTTTAAAAAAATGGATGCAAAGTTTCATCTAGGGTCCTTCCTCCATGCTCTAAGTCATTGGACAGCTTTGGGCAAAACATCTGGGCCTTAGTTTCACCAGGACATTAATCTTTCTATCCAGAATCATGTGGAAAGAATGGTGTTCATACCTTCCTCAGGGGGTTTTATCCCATAAGCTGGAGAGCTGCCAGGCCCAGTCACCATCCCTCTCTAGGATGAAGGCTCCCGTGGGCGATGAGGGAACTGGCCCCTTCCAACCCCAGACCCTGTTACTTCCTGTCTAGAGAAATAAAAACATTTTCTGTTTGCTCTGGGCCCCAAACAGTACTGAGTTACCTCTTCTAGAACTTTACCAAATTGACTCATGCCAATCTCCTCTTTTCCTCCAGCCATTCCACTTCATTTTCAGGCCACTTAGTCCATTTTTTCCCTTTTGTCCTTGGTTTTCAAGACAGCCCATTTGGGCTGAGCCCTATTCGGTGACAAGTTGTCAGAACAGCTCAGGCCTTAGTTCTGTTGTGTGATTTAAGCCAAAAAAAATTGACTGGGGAAATTAGGTGGAGGTGATTGCAGCTAAAGTGGCTCTTATTGAAGCTTTTGGAAAACGTAAATGTCATCAGTCTTGTCAAAGCCAGACACGGGAGAAAATAACAGGACTGAAGGTGGACTCAGATGCACACTGAGACTGCACAAACTTCGAATTAGCCTTCCTATGTGTTATTATTTTCTTCCTTGCAAATGGTGGGGTGGAAGGGGAGGTGATGAGAAAAAAAACAGGAGGGGGGAGTGGGATGTGGTAGAAACATGGGTGAAAAATGCTAAACCTGAGCACTATTACTTATTTTTTATTCCTCTGGGGCATTGGCAGTGTCTCTGTGACTCACAGGCTTCTGAAATGAGAGCAATTAAGGGTTGGCAGCGTGAGCCTTGGCCCAGATTGGACTTGAGGATGGTCCAGGCTGCACGGCCACAGGAGTCATGGGTGCTCTGGGCCCTGTGCTGTCATCACAGCAGTGAGAAGCTGGTCAGGTCATTCGCTGTGCCCTTGCCTCAGGAAATACATGGGATGGACACATCCACCATTCAACACCCACAGAGAATCGGCTACCTGTGGGGCCCTAGGAGGACCACAAAAACCACGATGCAGCCAGAGGGGCATGGTGCTAGCCATCTAGTATTAAGACTTCAAGGAGGTCTGGTGTTGGTTATGAGTCTGTAACTAGAGAGAATTACAAATGTGAAAGTGATCTGAAGCCGATTGATTAGAGGATAAGGAGAGAGGACAGGTGATATATGTTACTTAACCAGAAATCCAAGCAGAGATTGAGGTGTGGCATCTCTGCCCACAAGGCTTAGAGGGCCGATCCTTGGTGCAGGGGTAGAGACTGTGATGGCCAGCTCAGGTGAGGGCAGGCAGCAGACAACAGCTAGCCATACTCCCAGATGTGGGAGTTCAGCAAAGGGAAATCTAGCCCTCAGTCCAAGCTAGGTGTAGTTCCAGGTGATCAGTAGAACCCAGTCCTGGGTTATGAGAAATGAAATATGATGTTAAAGAGCAAAAGCTGGAGCCTAGTCTCTGAAGAGTAGAGATCTAGGGTTTGAGTGGGGGTCCAGCAACAAGATTACCTCTCTGGAAAAAAAAAATAATAAAATAAAAGATTACCTCTCTGGGACAATGATCAAGTGGTTCTCACACTCTGCCTCTCTGAGGATAATATTAATTTTCTCTTCTGTAGGGAAGTGAGACTACATTTGGGGGTTGAGTAACTATAGCTCCTAAGGTTAGCAAGATGTAAGGAGCCAAACAGCTTGTACGTAAGAGAAGCATTGAGTCAGTACGCTCTGGCCAGAATATAGTTTATTAGATTTGAGTAGCCCAGGTAATCAAGAGCTTTAAATGCAGAGAAGGGAGGAATTATTTAAGACTGAGGTGATTTGTGATGGTTTTACTAGAGAGACAAGACTTAGATTCAAAAGTTTTCATCTCCTTTAGCTGTCAGGAATTGAGTCTAGCCGGGTGATAATACCTGGGAACACCTTTATCATTTCACATCAGCATAAAATTATACTAACTAAATTCCCCTTTTGAGGATTTGTTTTCCATATTTGAGAAACGAGAGTTTGTGCACATAACTTTTAGGACCACCTCTCTTCATCCTTCTTTTTTTTTAATTTTTATTTATTATTTATGATAGTCACAGAGAGAGAGAGAGAGAGAGAGAGAGAGGCAGAGACATAGGCAGAGGGAGAAGCAGGCTCCATGCACCAGGAGCCCGACGTGGGATTCGATCCCGGGTCTCCAGGATCGCTCCCTGGGCCAAAGGCAGGCGCCAAACCGCTCGCTGCGCCACCCAGGGATCCCTCCTCATCCTTCTTGTAACACACCATTGCTTTCTGGAGTCCATATGCTTGGGCAAGCCACTCACAATCTTATGTAATTCCTGGCTTAATATTTGCTTTCCTGGATCTCTGAGGACAGGAAATTTATCTCTTTGCTTCATAGAATATATATAGCAAGGAAACTGTCATGAAGGAGGCACTCGATACATATTTATTGAATGAATGAAGGCCAATATCCTTGGATACCTACCTTTAGGTTTGAGACATGAGGCCATCAAAAGTCAGCTCCCTTCCTGTCCCCACTGTGATATCTCTTCCTCTGATGCTCCTGGTATCTGAACTACGTTTCTTGGGGGAGATGATATTTAAAGAAATTGATTCCCCATTTCAAGCATGGTAAATCCAGAAGCAGATAACCTACAGGCTGAGTTAGAGGTCCACAGAGGGCAATCTGACTTCAGTGAGATACTCTATGTAACTTATAACCTCTTCCAGCAGCAGGGAGGAAGCAGTTGAAATGTGTTGTCCCTGGACAATGGCCCTTAACCCAGCATCGGGCATAGTATCTCTGACAACCAAGGCAATCACATCCCATAGTCACTGTGAACTTCTCTGGCCTGACCTACAAGCATTCTCCAAGGTGGCATGCAACACTGGGGCTCCCTCGCTGACTCCCAGCCCCTGACTGAGTTCCAATCTTGTCCTGTAGCCTCATCCTTCTTAGAATCAAATCCCCAGAACCCTCTCTTCTGTGGCCCACATTTCTGATTTGGGGAAGTCTTAGAGTCTGAGGCTCAGTGATCTGATGCTCCCTGTGCTTTGGCAGGGGTTCAGGCCACTGTCCTCCCCTGAGGACACGCATTCAAATCCTGTTTCTTTCCTTCATATGTCACAGTGCCTAGGGCAGTGCTGCGTTAAGGTGGATAGCCTGGGCTTCAGGCCTCCAGAGCTCCCACAACTTCCTAAAGCTAGCTGCTTACATTTCCCTGCACACATGAGAACAGGAGACAGAGGGAGGATGGCCAGGGGGCAGAATCAGTCAGGCCCTTTTGCCAAAAGAGAAAAGAAAGAAAGAAAACTCCTCAGGCTCTCAATGGGTTTTGGAGCGTTCTGTGGCCCATCTCTACCTGTAGCATCTGCAGTCACAGCACTTTGCGATCTGTAATCTGCAGACGGTGCAGAAGCTGAAACCAGGCAGGGTGAACCCCCAACATCACTCCTGCCTGTTTCACTCTACCCTTTCTTACATCTCATTCTCCAACCCTCTTCCTTCCTTTCCTTCAGTGAGTATCTCAACTCCCCAGCCAGGCACCCCCTCCTTCCCAGCCACTTCTGCCCATGGATTCGTTCTCCCCATGCCCTTCAGGATACTTTGTACGTTGGCCACTCAAGCCCTCGCCATGGTGCCATCTCCCCGCCCTCCTCAGTGGAGAGTAAGACACCGTGGTGAGTTCCTATCACATTCATTTAATCTTCGCTGTGACCCCGAGGCCAGTTCTATTAGTTTCATTTTCCAGATGAGCAAACTGAGAGAGAGGTACTAAATTTCCAAAGTCAACCTGCTTCTAAACAACAGTCTGCACTCTTTATTAAGTGCTTCCTAGCCCATGTTCAATGCCCTTACTCTTACGTAACAGCTACCAAGGGCCAGACAGATAATATGGCTGGGACCTGTCATGAGCTTTCACTTAGAAGCAAAAATCAAAGGATGTGCCCCAAGTAGCAATTTCCACCCGTGACTTAGTATTCTGAGCTCTTCCCTTCCAGGCAGCTCCTTTTCCTGTCCAATGGGCATTTCTTTCAGCCAGGGATGGCAGTGGGGAGAGAGGGGAAGGGGCCCCTCCTGCCCCATGTTTCCTTGGCACAGTGGGGGGAGTTTACTGTCAGACAGGGGAAGGGAGATGACCTGGCCCGCAGGCACCTCAATTAACAAATGCATTTTAGTTGTTAATTTCATTATTGCAGATTAATTGAAAACCCGGGAGTGAGGCTGGATAGTACAGCTTAATTGCACAATTGGAACAGCCAACCTCCTGGCCTGAGACATGCAGGGAGCTCCCGAGGCTGCAGTCTAAAACCCTGTTTTCTCTTTTTTAATCTGCTCTTGAATTCATGAACCCGAAGTTTGCAAGCCCAGCAAAAAGATGCTTCCTTTAAAGCCTTTCTTCTCCAGCAGCTGGCCATTTAAACGAGGCCCCCTTGAAAGTGGGCTCCATCTGAGCTTTCATTTCAGAGAGCCCATTTTAAAAGGCCTCTGTGTTTGCATCGCACTTGACACTTCCCTTAATGACTTGTTTCATCACAGGCTCTGAGGGGTTGGCTTACCTTCAGCAAAGAATGGAGGTGTTGAAAGGTTAAATGCTTACATTGAAAGAGCAAGGATGTTGAACCAGACCAACTCGTGTTTGAATCCAGGTCTGCTGCCTATAAACTGTGAGATCTTGTTTCTTAGAGCATCAACTCTTAATTGTAAATGAAGAAAATAATATGTACTTGTACAATTATTCTGGAGAAGAGATGAGACAACCAGTGTGAATTGCATATTTCTCCGACTGACATATAATAGATCTCAGAAAAAGCCCCTTCTCTTTCCCATCACCCTTTTAGGCCCAAACCAGGTTTGCAAATACATTTGAATTTTCCGACTCCGGTTACATTCTCCTCCCCTGTATTTCTTCCTATTTTTTTCCTGTCGATATACACACTTCAAATGCCTTAGGAATGTGGAGGCCAATTTGTGACAGCTTGATTCCATGACTTTGTTATTTGTGGTTAACTTTACCCTGCAATTTAAGAAATAGATTGATAGGGGATGGCAGCATAGTTCCAGGGCCCTGTGGCCTCAAACTGACAGGAGCACACATTCCATGATACCCTAGGTGTTAATTACTTAATGTGAATTATCTTACGCCTTACCACATTTTCAGGAGGTATGTATTAGTTCACGTAATGCTTAATGTTCCGTAATAGATAAACTCGGTTATCTCCGTGGCTTAATATAATACACCTTTATTTCTGGCAAAGGAAAAACCCAGAGTGTGGAGCCCAGGATCAGGAGGCTTTCTCTGCATTCAAGGACTTGGGCTGATGGAAGATCATGCAGTCTCCACATGTGGCTTCCTAGGTGGCCCAGAGTGTGGAAGAAGGAAGAGAAGAGTGATCACTGGGGGATTTTGTGCTTCTGCATTTTTTTTTTTTTTTCCAGATGAGGAGAAGCATCACTTCTTTGGCCAGAACTCAGCCGTGTGGCCACATCCACCTGTCAAGGGGAGTTCAGAAAGATAGACTAGCTATGTCTTCAGAGGGAAGGGGAATGTTTCTGCCACAGGTGGATATAAGTGCACTCATTTTATAATTGAGGAAAGTAGTGGGTGCACAAAATAAACAGGAGAGTCTGTTTCTACATTTCAGAACCTCCTAAAAATTATGTTTTTGAATAGCCAGGTATGTATCAGAAATACATATGGAAAATGTGAACCAAAAAAAAAAAAGGATAATTATAGTGATTCTTCTCAAATTGAAGTATGTGTTAATGAGCCAGGGGGGCAAGACCTTAGTAGGAGCATGGCATATTGGAAACATTTGCTTTTGCTTAATTGTAAGGCACTTAAAATATTTTTCTATTGAAACAAATCTGGATATATATAGTAGAATCCAAAATTTACATAAATTTTTAAGATTAAAAACAGAACTTCAAAGAGAAACTTACTTGTGGTGGGCCACTCTTGTGCCCTTGGACCCCTAGGGGTTCAAAGTCTCTCCTTTTAGTTTTAGTGGTGGAAAAGTTTGTGATGGTTTAGAAATTTTTTTAATGAAAAAAATTAGTGGTACATTTAAATGTAACTTCTGACTAAGTCTTTACTGTATCTAAATATGTTATGGTTTCGACTCGTTTCAAATTTTATCAAGGTTGTTAATGTTCCAACAGTTTCTGGAGCCTGGGACTGGGACTCTAAAGTATTTCAAACATCTCTCAATTGACAATTTGCCTCTTTCTTCAGGGGTAGTCTTGCTGTTTCTTCCTGAAACCAAGGAATATCCAGTCTCATTTCTCTTCTCAGATGCTACTTTGAGCTTTCTCTTAGCTAAAAACCTCTCTAGTCCACTGGGAACAATAAAAACCTTGTATGCTTTTCTTACGTTATCAAGAGCACATCACTCCCAACTCCTCTATCTCCTTTCTATATCGAGTTAGCCAATTTAATCTGCATATAATGACTGGGGCTAATTAATAGTTTTCCCACAGCTGGTTCCCTCTAGAAACATTTAGCAACTGCTGTCTAGTAGAAGCTGCCCTAGAAACAGAGTTCAACTTTGCAATATCTCTTTATAATAGAACAGAGCATTTCCATGTTAACTGGCTTTCCCACGAACGGTAAGAGTGGTATTGTGGATCACGCGAATGTCTTACACAAAACATCTTGTCACTCAGAAGATGATGGGCAAACACCCTCACACCTATTATTTACTTCTTTACTTTCTACTTCACTTATTTCTTTTATTCCATTTTACTGTTTCTTTTTCTTCTTCTTTCTTATTCTGCACAAGTGACCTCCCTCCCATCTGACAGTATCTCCATCAAATTACCTCCCCCCCACATTTTTTCCTATTTTTGATCTCTCCATGTATCTTAGATGCACAGAATTGGATTAATCATATTTTTAGTACATCACTCACTCTCATCACTGGAACATGACATTTTATATATATATATATATATATATATATATATATACACATACATACATACATATAATGTATATACATTTTATACATATATACATACAATATATATACATACAAATATATATATTTATATATATATGTATAAAATGTATATACATTTATTTATTTAGAGAGAAGGGGGAGTGAGGGGCAGAGGGAGACAGAGAGAGAGAATCTTAAACAGACTCTGTGCTGAGTGAGGAGTCCAACACAGTGCCTGATCTCATGACCTTGAGATCATGACCTGAGCTGAAATTGAGTCCAATGCTTAACTGACTGAGGTCACCCCTATTTAGTTCTTTTTAAGAATGTAATGAGCACTTACAAAATCACCAACACCAATGAAATCTGGGCCATGGATAGTAACCTCTATCCAACCATATGATTACCCCAACTCATGCATCTCTGGTTCCTCCTTTCTGAGGCAAACCTATCTTAAGTCCTATATATTTTTTAAGATTTTATTTATTTATTCATGAGAGACAGAGAGAGAGAGAGAGAGAAAGGCAGAGACACAGGCAGAAGGAGAACAGGTTCCATGCAGGGAGCCTGATGTGGGACTCAATCCTGGAATTCCAGGATCAAGCCCTGAGCCAAAGGCAAATGCTCAACCACTGAGCCACCCAGGCATCTCTCCTGAGTCCTAATCATTTTCTTGCTTTGCTTTTTGAATTGTTTTTATTTCATCCATGTGTAGACTTTAAAACCTATTTTGATTTTAGTTAGTTTGGACTCTATAAAAATATCAAGATCTATGTAATTTTGGGGGGTTGCTCTTCCACTTAACATTTAAATGCTCAGATTTATGCATACCATTGCAAATTAATATACTTTATTCACTTCTATTACTTATAGTCTATCATGTGACCATTCCACACTTGGCTCATCCATTCTCCCACTGATGAGCATTTGAGTAATTTCAAATTTGTTTTGCTATGATGAACAGTAATAATATGAATGTTCTTGTATGTATTTCCTTTTAAGAGTGGAGTGCTGGCTCATAGAATGTATAATTGGTTAAATTCAGGAAATACTACCAAACTGTTATCCAGAATGGTTGCATAAATTTATTGCATCAATCCCAGTAGATACATTATCCTGTGGATTCATGTCTTTTCCTATTATTGATTGTGTTAGAATTTCAAATGTTTTTGCCAGTTAAATAAATGTAAAGTGTGGTCTTAGTTTTGATTTCTATGATCAAAAGCATTTTCTTATAGCTCTTATAGCATTTGATTTCTATGACCAAAAGCATTTTCTTTCTATGAGCTCTCATAGCTCATGTATTTCTTCTGTGAAGTGTCTATTCATGGTTTGCCTATTTTTCTAATAGATTGTTTGAGCTTTTCCAATTGATATGAAAGAGTCTTTATAGATTTTATATGTTATTCATTTGCTGGGGCTGAGCAATACAAATATCTTCTCCCAGTTTTAACTCTTTTCACTTTCCTTAAAGATTATTGTGAAAACTAAAGTTCTTTATATTAACATATTCGAATCTATCAGTCTCTCCATTTATTTAATTCTTTAAAATATCTCTTAATAAAGTTTAAAAGTTTTCCTTGTAGAGTCTTGCACATCTTTTGTTAGTTACATTCTTAGATATTCTCTGATACTATTGTATATGATGTCTTCTTTTGGTATTTTCTCATTGGTTCCTAATGCATTATAGATAGAGAACATATCCAGCAACTTTACTAAATTCTCCTACTCTAGTAATTTATCTGGAGATTCTATTAGGTTGTCATTTAAATCCTTTGAATCTAATTTATTTTTCTTGGTTTATTTTACTGCCAAAGACTTCCAGGGCAATCTGGAATATAAGTGGTAATTATAATTATTACAATTATAAAAATGACATATGATCATATTTTCCTTATATTTTAAAATAAAATTCTTTATGAGCTGAGGAAGGTCCTGTTTATTACTAACTATGAGAACTAGGAATGATTGTTGAATTTTATCAAATTCTTTTCCTACATTTATTGAATAATTATATGGCTTTTCCTATTCATTTCTTTTTTTTTTTTTTAAAGATTTCGTTTATTTATTTGAGAGAAAGAGAGAGAGACTGAGTAGGGGAGAGGGGCAGAGGAGAGGGAGAGGGAGGAACAAACTCTCCCTGAGCAGGGAGTCTGACATGGGGTCAATCTCAGGACCCCAAGATCATGACCTGAGCTGAAGGTAGATGCTTAATTGACAGCCACCCAAGTGCCCCCCTATTTATTTCTTAATGTGATTTGAATTCTATTTCTTGATTTTCAAAGTATTGAATCATCCTTGCATACCTGGAATAAAGGTAACTAGGTCAAGGTGCATTATCTTTTTAATGTTTTTCAAGTAGATTTGCTAATATTTTAAGTATATTTACATCCATATTCAAAATAGAGTAGCCTGATTTCTTTCCTTTCCTGGAATGTCTTTGGGTGGTTTCAGTATTAGAGCTATGGCTCAGTATTGGGGCCTCATAAATAAGCTGGAGAATATGTCTCCTTTTTCTATTTTATGGAACTGTTTTCAGAAAATTGGGGTAGTTTATTAAGTTTTCCAAAAACTTAAAGGTTTTGGAAAAACACCACCTGTGAAACTATCAGATATTTTGTCTGTGGGAAGATTTTAAAACAAAGCTAAAATTTATTTAATAGTTACAGGACTATCTGATATTTTTGTGTCTTTGTGAGTTGTTTAGGAAGTTAATTTTATAGGGGCTTATCCCCTTTATATAAACTGAGTTTTCAAAATTATTAGAGAATAGTTGGTGGTAGTATTATTTTATCATTTAATTTTTCGGTTTCAAGTGGGGCTTTTTGTAGATTACCCTCTTTTTCACTTTTGGTATTTTTCATTTATGTTTTCTTTGTTGGTATGCATGGGTTTCTAAAGTTTTTTGTTTTTATTCTTTCAACAAATCAGCTTTTGATTTTGTTAATATGCTTTATTATGTCTTTATTTCCTATTTAACTAATTTCTTGTCATATCTTCATCTCTTCCATTCATTACTTTTCGATTTCGTCTTTTGTTCATTAAGATGAAGAAAAATTAACTCAGTAATTTGAAGTTTCCTTATTTTCCAAGAGTCTTTTACAGCAATAAATTTACCATGAAGAACTACTTTGTACTCCACAGGTTTTGATTATCCTTATCACATTATTAGGTGATATCAATTAATAATCCATCATCAGGTGTTTTCATTATCATTCAGTTATGAATATTTGAAAATTTACTTATGATTCCTTCTTTAATTTATAAACTCAGCAAAGTGCATTTTTAGATTTCCAAATAGTAGGAATTTATGTTTATTTTTTATTAATACTTAATGAGCTATTATTGGAAATCATGGTCTGTATGCTGTAATTTGAAATTTGTTGAGAGTCTTTTTGTGGGCCTAGTACATGATCAAACATTATGAATATTTCAGAATAATTTGAAAAAATCTATCTTATATCATTGTTGGATACAGAAGTCTATACATTTGTATCAACTCAAGCTGATTGTGTTGATCATGTTATCTTTATCCTTGATAGTCTTTCTTGACTTATCAATAATGTAAAAAAAGTATTTGAAATATCCTCTTATGGAATTTTATCAGCAGTTTTGTCACTTTTCTTTATGTATTTTAGAGTTATTTTATTAGATAAATACATTTTTAAGAATTGCTATATGTTTTCTGTGAATTAAAACTTTGATCATTATGAAGTAACTCTCTTTATCCTAATAACATTCTTTTCTGGTAGTCTAGCTTAAATTATATTAAAATATTTACATCATATTTTTGGTTGAAGTTGTATAAAACGTTTTTTCCATTTTTCTTTTTTCTTTTTTTTTCTTCTTTTTTCTTTTTTTTATTTGTGTTCAATTTACCAACATACAGAATAACCCCCAGTGCCCGTCACCCAATCACTCCCACCCCCCGCCCTCCTCCCCTTCTACCACCCCTAGTTCGTTTCCCAGAGTTAGCAGTCTTTACGTTATGTCTCCCTTTCTGATATTTCCCACACATTTCTTCTCCCTTCTCTTATATTCCCTTTCACTATTATTTATATTCCCCGCATGAATGAGAACATATAATGTTTGTCCTTCTCCGACTGACTTACTTCACTCAGCATAATACCCTCCAGTTCCATCCACGTTGAAGCAAATGGTGGGTATTTGTCATTTCTAATAGCTGAGGAATATTCCATTGTATACATAAACCACATCTTCTTTATCCACTCATCTTTCGATGGACACCGAGGCTCCTTCCACAGTTTGGTTATTGTGGACATTGCTGCTAGAAACATCGGGGTGCGGGTGTCCCAGCATTTCATTGCATCTGAATCTTTGGGGTAAATCCCCAGCAGTGCAATTACTGGGTCGTAGGGCAGATCTATTTTTAACTCTTTGAGGAACCTGCACACAGTTTTCCAGAGTGGCTGCACCAGTTCACATTCCCACCAACAGTGCAGGAGGGCTCCCCTTTCTCCACATCCTCTCCAACATTTGTGGTTTCCTGCTTTGTTAATTTTCCCCATTCTCACTGGTGTGAGGTGGTATCTCATTGTGGTTTTGATTTGTATTTCCCTGATGGCCAGTGATGCGGAGCATTTCCTCATGTGCTTGTTGGCCATGTCTATGTCTTCCTCTGTGAGATTTCTGTTCATGTCTTTTGCCCATTTCATGATTGGATTGTTTGTTTCTTTGCTGTTGAGTTTAATAAGTTCTTTATAGATCTTGGAAATTAGCCCTTTATCTGATAGGTCATTTGCAAATATCTTCTCCCATTCTGTAAGTTGTCTTTGAGTTTTGTTGATGGTATCTTTTGCTGTGCAAAAGCTTCTTATCTTGATGAAGTCCCAATAGTTCATTTTTCCTTTTGTTTCTCTTACCTTCATGGATGAATCTTGCAAGAAGTTACTGTGACCAAGTTCAAAAAGGGTGTTGCCTGTGTTCTCCTTTAGGATTTTGATGGAATCTTGTCTCACATTAAAATCTTTCATCCATTTTGAGTTTATCTTTGTGTATGGTGCAAGAGAGTGGTCTAGTTTCATTCTTCTGCATGTGGATGTCCAATTTTCCCAGCACCATTTATTGAAGAGACTGTCTTTCTTCCAATGGATAGTCTTTCCTCCTTTATTGAATATTAGTTGACCATAAAGTTCAGGGTCCACTTCTGGGTTCTCTATTCTGTTCCATTGATCTATGTGTCTGTTTTTGTGCCAGTACCACACTGTCTTGATGACCACAGCTTTGTAGGACAACCTGAAATCTGGCATTGTGATGCCCCCAGATATGGTTTTCTTTTTTAAAATTCCCCTGGCTATTCGGGGTCTTTTCTGATTCCACACAAATCTTAAAATAATTTGTTCTAACTCTCTGAAGAAAGTCCATGGTATTTTGATAGGGATTGCATTAAACGTGCAAATTGCCCTGGGTAACATTGACATTTTCACAATATTAATTCTGCCAATCCATGAGCATGGAATATTTTTCCATCTCTTTGTGTCTTCCTCAATTTCTTTCAGAAGTGTTCTATAGTTTTGAGGGTATAGATCCTTTACATCTTTGGTTAGGTTTATTCCTAGGTATATTATGCTTTTGGGTGCAGTTGTAAATGGGATTGACTCCTTAATTTCTCTTTCTTCAGTCTCATTGTTAGTGTATAGAAATGCCACTGATTTCTGGGCATTGATTTTGTATCCTGCCACGCTACCGAATTGCTGTAGGAGTTCTAGCAATCTTGGGGTGGAGACTTTTGGGTTTTCTATGTAGAGTATCATGTCATCGGCGAAGAGGGAGAGTTTGACTTCTTCTTTGCCAATTTGAATGCCTTTAATGTCTTTTTTGTTGTCTGATTGCTGAGGCTAGGACTTCCAGTACTATGTTGAATAGCAGTGGTGAGAGTGGACATCCCTGTCATGTTCCTGATATGAGGGGAAAGGCTCCCAGTGCTTCCCCATTGAGAATGATATTTGCTGTGGGCTTTTCATAGATGGCTTTTAAGATGTCGAGGAATGTTCCCTCTATCCCCACACTCTGAAGAGTTTTGATCAGAAATGGATGCTGTGTTTTGTCAAATGCTTTCTCTGCATCTAATGAGAGGATCATATGGTTCTTGGTTTTTCTCTTGCTGATATGATGAATCACAATGACTGTTTTACGGGTGTTGAACCAGCCTTGTGTCCCGGGGATAAATCCTACTTGGTCATGGTGAATAATTTTCTTAATGTACTGTTGGATCCTATTGGCCAGTCTTGTTGAGAATTTTTGCATCCATGTTCATCAGGGATATTGGTCTGTAATTCTCCTTTTTGGTGGGGTCTTTGTCTGGTTTTGGAATTAAGGTGATGCTGGCCTCATAGAACGAATTTGGAAGTACTCCATCTCTTTCTATCTTTCCAAACAGCTTTAGGAGAATAGGTATGGTTTCTTCTTTAAACGTTTGATAAAATTCCCCTGGGAAGCCATCTGGCCCTGGACTCTTGTGTCTTGGGAGGTTTTTGATGACTGCTTCAATTTCCTCCCTGGTTATTGGCCTGTTCAGGTTTTCTATTTCTTCCTGTTCCAGTTTTGATAGTTTGTGGCTTTCCAGGAATGCGTCCACTTCTTCTAGATTGCCTAATTTATTGGCGTATAGCTGTTCATAATATGTTTTTAAAATCGTTTGTATTTCCTTGGTGTTGGTAGTGATCTCTCCTTTCTCATTCATGATTTTATTAATTTGAGTCTTCTCTTTCTTCTTTTTAATAATGCTGGCTAATGGTTTATCTATCTTATTAATTCTTTCAAAGAACCAACTCCTGGTTCTGTTGATCTGTTCCACAGTTCTTCTGGTCTCAATTTCGTTGAGTTCTGCTCGAATCTTTATTAACTCTCTTCTTCTTCTGGGTGTAGGATCTATTTGCTGTTTTTTCTCTAGCTCCTTTATGTGTAAGGTTAGCTTTTGTATTTGAGTTCTTTCCAGGTTTTGAATGGATGCTTGTATTGCGATGTATTTCCCCCTTAGGACTGCTTTTGCTGCATCCCATAGATTTTGAACGGTTGTATCTTCATTCTCATTAGTTTCCATGAATCTTTTTAATTCTTCCTTAATTTCCTGGTTGACCCTTCCATCTTTTAGCAGGATGGTCCTTAACCTCCACGTGTTTGAGGTCCTTCCAAACTTCTTATTGTGATTTAGTTCTAATTTCAAGGCATTATGGTCTGAGAATATGCAGGGGACGATCCCAATCTTTTGGTATCGGTTCAGACCTGATTTGTGACCCAGTATGTGGTCTATTCTGGAGAAAGTTCCATGTGCACTTGAGAAGAATGTGTATTCAGTTGAGTTTGGATGTAAAATTCTGTAGATATCTGTGAAATCCATCTGGTCCAGTGTATCATTTAAAGCTCTCGTTTCTTTGGAGATGTTGTGCTTAGAAGACCTATCGAGTATAGAAAGAGCTAGATTGAAGTCACCTAGTATAAGTGTATTATTATCTAAGTATTTCTTCACTTTGGTTATTAATTGGTTTAAATATTTGGCAGCTCCCACATTCTGGGCATATATATTGAGGATTGTTAAGTCCTCTAGTTGAATAGATCCTTTAAGTATGATATAGTGTCCCTCTTCATCTCTCACTACAGTCTTCGGGGTAAATTTTAGTTTATCTGATATAAGGATGGCTACCCCTGCTTTCTTTTGAGGACCATTCGAATGGTAAATGGTTCTCCAACCTTTTATTTTCAGGCTGTAGGTGTCCTTCTGTCTAAAATGAGTCTCTTGTAGACAGCAAATAGATGGGTCCTGCTTTTTTATCCAGTCTGAAACCCTGCGCCTTTTGATGGGGTCATTAAGCCCGTTCACATTCAGAGTTACTATTGAGAGATATGAGTTTAGTGTCATCATGATATCTATTCAGTCTTTGTTTTTGTGGATTGTTCCACTGAACTTCTTCTTAAAGGGGAATTTTAAGAGTCCCCCTTAAAATTTCTTGCAGAGCTGGTTTGGAGGTCACATATTCTTTCAGTTCCTGCCTGTCTTGGAAGCTCTTTATCTCTCCTTCCATTTTGAATGAGAGCCTTGCTGGATAAAGTGTTCTTGGTTGCATGTTCTTCTCATTTAGGACCCTGAATATATCCTGCCAGCCCTTTCTGGCCTGCCAGGTCTCTGTCGAGAGGTCTGCTGTTACCCTAATACTCCTCCCCATAAAAGTCAGGGATTTCTTGTCTCTTGCTGCTTTAAGGATCTTCTCTTTATCTTTGGAATTTGCAAGCTTAACTATTAAATGTTGAGGTGTTGAATGGTTTTTATTGATTTTAGGGGGGGATCTCTCTTTTCCTGGATCTGAATGTCTGTTTCCCTTCCCAGATTAGGAAAGTTTTCAGCTAGAATTTGTTCAAATACATATTCTGGCCCTCTGTCCCTTTCGGCGCCCTCGGGAACACCAATTAAACGTAAGTTTTTCTTCCTCAGGCTGTCGTTTATTTCCCTTAATCTATCTTCATGGTCTTTTAATTGTTTGTCTCTTTTTTCCTCAGTTTCCCTCTCTGCTATCAACTTGTCTTCTATGTCACTCACTCGTTCTTCCACCTCGTTAACCCTCGTCGTTAGGACTTCTAGTTTGGATTGCATCTCATTCAATTGATTTTTAATTTCTGCCTGATTAGCTCTAAATTCTGCAGTCATGAAGTCTCTTGAGTCCTTTATGCTTTTTTCTAGAGCCACCAGTAGCTGTATGATAGTGCTTCTGAATTGGCTTTCTGACATTGAATTGTAATCCAGATTTTGTAACTCTGTGGGAGAGAGGACTGTTTCTGATTCTTTCTTTTGAGGTGAGGTTTTCCTTCTAGTCATTTTGGTCAGTGCAGAGTGGCCAAAAGCAAGTTGTATTGGGAAAAGGAGAAAAAGAGAGGAGAGAAAGAAGGAAAGAAAAGAGAAAGAGGAAAAAAAAAAGGAAGGAAAAAACGAAAAAAAAAAAGAAGAAAAAGAGAAAGAAAAAGAAAGAAAGGAAAAAAGGGGGGTGGGGGAAGGAAACAAATCAAAAAGCAAAACAAAACAAAACAAAACAGCAAAAAAAAAAAAAAAAGAAAAAGAAAAAAGAAAAAAAAAAAAAAAGAACCACGGGGAGTATCTTCTGATTCTGTGTACTTTAAGTCCCTTGGCTTCCCCTGGAACTTGTCCGTCTAGCTGGTCTTCTGGGGGAGGGGCCTGTTGTGCTGATTTTCAGGTGTTAGCACTTGGGGGAGCTGCTGTGCCCCTGCCTGGTGCAGGGCTCAGTGGGGGTTGTTTACCCCGTGAGGCCCCAGGAGGAGCAGCCGTAGTGGCGGGGCCAGCTCTGCAGCCCTGGAGTCAGCCCTGCAGTAACTCCGGAGCTCTCCGTCTGCAGGGCCTGGAGGCTCCGGGGCGGGGCCGCTGATCTGCTCAGCTCGGGCAGGAGCGTCCTTGCTGTCCTGGGCCCTCCCGGCCTCTGCCTGTCCCAGGGGAGGCCGGATCCTGGGCTGTGTCCCGGCGCCCTGTGCTCCGGAGCCTGCGCTGTTGGATTCGCGCTCCCGGGCCCCGCAGCCCCCTCCGCGGAGCCGCCCCCGAGCCCCCCCGAGCTGCTCCTGGAACCGCGCAGCCCCCTCCGCGGAGCCGCCCCCGAGCCCCCCCGAGCTGCTCCTGGAACCGCGCAGCCCCCTCCGCACGGAGCCTCTTCCTCTGCCCGAGCCCTTCCGAGCTGCTCCCGCCCCACAGCCCCCTCCGCGGAGCCGCCCCCGAGCCCCCCGAGCTGCTCCGGGTCCCGCCGTGCGCGCTGCAGCCCTTAGGGAGCTCGGCGCACTCTCCCGGGGGCGCAGGTGTCTGCTAGTGTCCCCGGGAGCCCGAGGGCATCCCCTCCCTCCTGGGTCCTGCTCCAACTCCCTGCGAGCCCCTTTCCGCCCGGGAAGGTCGGTGCAGCTCCTGCTCCTCCGGGACGGGGCTCTCCTGTCCTGGGGACACTCGCCCCGGCCTCAGCCCGGCTCCTCGCGGGGCCCCTCCCCCTTGGAGGCCTTTGTTCCTTTATTTCTTTTTCCCCGTCTTCCTACCTGATAGGTGCGCGAACTCTTCTCACTGTAGCATTCCAGGTGTTCTCTCTTTAAATCTCAGGCCGAAGTCATAGATTTTCAGGATAATTTGAAGGTTTTCTAGGTAATTTGGTGGAGACAGGTGATTTGGGGACCCTACTCTTCCGCCATCCTGCCTCTCCCCCCTCCATTTTTATTTTTAATCTTTTTCTGTAGGATTTAGTTTTTTCTCTTTTATAAAACATGTCAGAATTAAAAAAATTTTGTGTGATAAGTTGTCTAAAATATAATTTTACCTATATATTTGGGCCTACATATAATGTTTTACTATATTATTTTAACTTGTCCAATATTCTCTGCTTACACAAGTTTTGCTCACCTTCCTTCACAAATGTCTTGCAATGTCTCTTATATTGTCTCTCATTTATTCAGATACTTCAAACTCCTTTCAATGTGGGTCTTTTTATGGCAATTTATCTGAGATTTTGTGTACCTAGAATATTGTTTATCATTCTCATATTTGAAAGACAGTTTGGCTGAATATAACATTCTAAATTTTATGCTCTTTTGCTTAATACTTTGAAATCATTACTCCATTGTCTTCTTGCATTCAGTATTTAAAAAAATATGATAAAAAAATAAAAAATAAAAAAATATGATATCAATTAGATTCTTATTTCTTTGAATGTCCTGTTTTGTCTCTTTTTAAGTCTTTATAATTTTCTCTCCTTTAAAAATATATATCCTTATATTTCTCTGTAGTGTATTTGAATGTCATTTTTCCTTATTTCCTCTCCAGCACTTTGTGATCTTTTATATCTGAGGTATGCATCCTTTTTCAGTTCCAGAAAATATATCCTCACTATTAAAATGTATTTTTTTCTATGTTCATCCCTCTTTTTGGGATTTCTTTCTAACATAAATATCAACACTTTAGCTTCTATCCTTCATTTCTCTTAGCTTTTCTTTTTTATACTTTCTATTAGTAATTCTTTATTTTGAGAGATTTCCTCCATCTGGTCTTCCAAATCTCAAATTCCTTTCTTAGCTGAATTTCTTTCACTATGCAATCTTTGGGTTTATTTAACATTTACATATTTTATGCTGAATACTTCTGTTTTTCTATTTTTGCATTTTTAAATTTGTTTCATATGGCTAGTTTCCTTTATCTCTTTTAAGAAAAATTGTACAAAACTTGGAACTAAGGCATAGTTCAGTGTTACACTGGCATATAGTCTGGTCCCAATCAGGGACTATGTAAGTCCCTAGGAGACTGTGCTTTTTCACTTACTATTTATAACTGATTAAGGTTCACACTGTGTGTGCTACAGGTCAACTTGAGATGATTGGTAAATACAAGCTAGTTCTGTCTGATAGAAAAGGATAACCTGAAAGGTTATAGTTCTTTTACCTTTTTCTGTAAGCTCAATTTTACATCTGATTTAGCAATCATATCCAGCAATCTTTCTTCTACTAACTATATATAGCCAATCTCTGAAATTCTCATTTTAACCAATTTCATCATTCTGCTGGTTTTACTGAACTAAATAAATCTGAATGAAAATATGTGTTCACTATAATTTGTATGAGAGCTATATTATTAATTTTTTGAAAATTATTCTTTGCAACCTCTTCTTAATGTCTTTTAGACCAATCTTAATTGCTTGGTTCTTCTCTTCTAATTTTTCTACTTTTGGTGCACACAATAATCCAAGATACATTTTGTGTGATACTATGATTTATAATAAAAACATATATATTTGGTCTTTGTCCTTGTTGCTGTCACAGAGCTCCCTAATCTCTTGGAATTTTTGAAGGGTTAACAGTGATAAATGTGTTTTGTGTTACACAAATGAGATGACTTTGGGAAGACATCTAGGATAGGGACAGGTTGCCAGTGGAGCCAACTATGTTATTAGAGGTTTGAAACATTCAATAGTACCTTCAAGCTTCTAGGAGGGGAATGGGGCTGGAGATTGAGTTCAATAGCCAAGAGCTAATGATTTAATTATTTATTCTTATGTAATGAAGCTTCCACAAAAGTCCCAAAAGTCCCAAAAGGTCAGGGCTTGGAGAGCTTCTGGATTGGTGAATACGTGGAGTTTTGGGGAGAATGGTACATCTGGAGAAGGTTAGAAAGCAATGTGTCCCTTCCCACATGCCTTGCCCTGTACATCTCTTCCATCTGGCTGTTTTTGAGTTATATCCTTTTATAATAGACTGGTATTCTAATAGTAAAATGTTTCACTGAGTTCTGTCAGCTACTCTAAAAAAATTAATTCAACCTAAGGAGGTAATTGTGGGAACCACTGATTTGTAGCGATTGGGTTAGAAGTACAGGTGGCAAACTTGGACTTGTGATTGGCATCTGAAGTGGGGCAGCAGTCTTGTAGGACTGAACCCTTACTCTGTGGAATCTGATGTTATCTCTAAGGAGATATGTCAGAATTGAGCTGAATTATAGTGTACCCTGCTGGTATTCTCAATCAGAGAATTGTGTGTCATTCTCTGGTGTTCAGAGAATATATACACATACATCAGAACTGGTGCTAGAACCTTTACTTGTGAAATGGTGCTGTCCGTCAAATATCTTCTTGTTTTGGCATGTGTGTCTTTTCCTCTAGAGATATTGATTATTTTGTCAGGCAATGAGTATGGGAGGAGGCTTAATCAGAGTACCAGTGATTTTTGTGTTTGTGTGTGGAGGCATGCATGGATCTAGCCTTCCTAAAGGTTTACTATATTGGAAGGAACAAGAATCAGTACCAGATCTTCAAAGTGCTTTCTTGCTGTCCCACTGTCTTCATAGGCAGATATTCCTAAGAAATCTAAGAAATCACTGGTCCCTGGGTCCTGGGACTTGGTCTATTTGTCATGGTTCTATGTTGCCTCTGTTGATCCTTTTACCTTTGATACCCTTGTGAGACCTCTACTGTGCCCAGTTGTTCCCATTGTTGGGGCAGCTGTCCCCGTAACTCTGGCTGTAGGGGTGAGGGTACTGCTCTCCACTTGTCTACTTTGCCCCCAGTCTCTGGCCTTAATTCTCCGTGTCACAGCTCTAGCATGTTGAAAAGTCACCCTTCTAAGATAAATAAAATAAAATAAAATAAAATAAAATAAAATAAAATAATAAAATAAAATAAAATAATAAAATAAAAAGATACTGGAACCAGTGAATGTGACCTTATTTAGAAAAAAGGTCTTTGCAAATATAATTAGGATCTTAAGATGAGATCATCCTACATTACCCAGGTGGGCTATATATCCAATGACAAGTATTCCTATAAGCAATAGAGGAGAAGATCCAGACACAGAGGAGGACTGTAAAGGTGCAGACAGAGAGTAGAGGGATGCAGACACAATCCAAGGAACACCTGGAGCCAAGTTGGAAGGTGTAAGGAAGGATTCTCTCTGAACCTTTGGAAGAAGCACTGTCCTGCAAATACCTTGCTTTCAGAGTTCTGGTCTCCTGAACTGTGAAAGAATAAATTCCTGTGATTTTATGCCACCATATCTGTGGCAATTTGTTTTAATAGCCCTAAGAAACTATTTCAGATATCCAAAACTAGGCTGTAAACTTTAAGTGTCTTTACTACAAGTTGGGGATAATAGAAGGAAGAAAAACTCAGAGAATAATTACAAGTATGCACAGGCCCAAAGGCCACCTCTCTTCCCTATGATGGAACCTCCCCCAGCGGGCTCCTCACCAGAACACTTCCTGCATCCTTGAGGCCAGGAACAACCTTTCGAAGTTGTCAAGATGTTGGGCCTGGCCCAATTCTGCCCCCAGCCTAGAGAGAAGAGGAAGTTCTCTTCCTCGTAGCTGTCAAAGGCTGGCAGCTTAAATCTTTCCTGGCTGCAGAATGAACTTTTCTCTCTTTTCATGAGAAGCTACTTCCACCTGTAGGCTCTGAACTCCAAAGTCATTGATCATCAAATTCTCCAAAAGTACATTTCCCAAAGCCTGGATTTTTTAAGGCTTGTCCAGGTGGGGCTGCTGCAAGTCCAGAACATTTTTTTTTTTATGTGTTTTGAAATTTGAATACAAACAAATAAAAAAACCTCAGAATCTGTGTCACACAGGGCCATCTAGTTACATTAAGTTTATTTAAAAATGTCTAAGCTTGAGGGGTTGCCTGGGTGGCTCAATTGGTTAAGCATCTGACTTTGGCTCAGGTCGTGATCTCAGGGACTTGGATGGAGCCCCACCTTGCACTGGGCTCTGTGCTCAGTGGGGAGCCTTCTTGTCCTTCTCCCTCTCCCTCTGCCCTTCCCTTGTGAGAGAGCACTTGTGTATTCTCTCTCTCTCCGATGAATAAATAAATAAATAAATAAATAAATAAATAAATAAATAAATAAAATCTTTAATGTTTAAGCTTGGGTTGTTTGGAAGGATAAAAGCTCTTCATGAAATTAGTTTTAGTAACGATACAACTATGTGAAATCAGTGCATATGGACGGACATGGGAGGGAATCCAGAAACTGCTATTAATTTCCTTAGAGTGGTGAGATTATATTAAGGTTACAGATAGGTATATGGGGGGAGATTTTCGCTCTCTAAAATATGTCTTTTAACATTTCTTTCGGAGTGCATAATGCTATTTTTACAGCAAATAAGGATAGTCATAAAATTTTGATGTTCTAAGAAATATATTCCTTTGTTTATCTCCTCATCATTTTGGGGGGAAAATGATACCAATTGCTAGGGACAAATTTCTCTGCTGAGAGAAACTCTTATAGTGTGTGTGCATTTCAAATAGTTGCAGATCTATTTGGGAGGAAACATACTTCCCTTCTTATTAATATGGAGGAGACATTTACTTCCGTCTTGTTAAGGAATATCGGTCTTGAAGTCTCACTCAGATTCCCAGATTGGGTGAGGAGAGAGAGAGTGTGTGCCAGACAGAGAAAGGGAAGAGGATGGAGCCTTCCAAAGAGAGTGGAGGAGCCAGGAGCAGCATCAAGGCTATCCCCTTAATTAGCTGCAACCCCAGCTGGGCCAAGGCAGGGGACAGCTGCTAGCAGGAAACTGCAAAGACTAGTTAGTAGCTTCTGGACGAATCTGAAACAGTCTGCCCAGACGGCTGTCTCCATCTGGGATGCACTTTTCCAACTCCACCTGTTGGCATCCAAGGAGTTCTGTAAGGCTTGCCCCAAATGACAGCTTTTCTATAAAATCTTTATTGATCATTCTTGATCATTCTTCCTCCACCAGGCTTTTAGTTTCTAAGTTTCTTAAATTATTTACTCTAGTCTACCTTCTGCTTGTCTTATCTCTTGCTTTAGCCTTGCTCCTTTCCAAATCTCCAAGTTACCTCCATATATTGTAAGAGTCTTTTTTTAAAAAAGATTTTACTTATTTATTCATGAGAGACACAGAGAGAAAGGTAGAGACATAGCAGAGGGAGAAGCAGGCTCCCTGTGGGGAGCCCCATTCAGGACTCGATCCCAGGACCCCAGGATCACTACCTGAGCTGAAGGCAGACACTCAACCACTGAGCTACCCTGGTTCCCCTACAGTATAAAATTCTAAAGGGCAGCAAGTGTGTATGTTTTTAGGATTTACCTTGTGTCTTCCATATTGTCAAGAAAAATATGCTTCTGTCAACACATTTGAAGCTCAGCGGTAAAATGAAGGTAAGACTGTGATAGTAACAGAAATCAATGAAAAGAACATCAGATTACAATTCTTTATTCATTCTTTAAGGACTAGCCTTAGTATATAGATTTAAAAAGTAGTTGCAATTTAAAAAAAACTATATTTTTATTTTTAAAAAACCCCAGAAGGTTGAAAAATAATACTATTTCATATTACCCATGCTTATGATCCAAACTTGGCTGTTTGTACTTCTTTTCTATAATCCAGTCTACAATCCACCATGGGTGGATTGTATTGTAACGACGGGCAAAAAACAGTTATGGAATGATTGTCCCAGATTTTAACACTCTCACATTGTGTTGGACATCGATACTGCGTAAAGTTCCTTTAAAATTGAAGGGCTCATGGTTATTATTTAGATAATAGTAATAACTAACAGTTAGTGTTGCTCACTCAGTGCCAGACACCATTTTAAATGCTTTGTGTGTTTCTACAGGCCCAACTTTAATAACCATATGAGGGAACTCAGCTATAAGAAAATTAATTCACAGAAGCTTTTGAAGCCCAGAACCAAACCCGTGAAGGTTCTTCCAGAATCCATACTCTTCAACATGATGCCCTACTGCCTTTCATGCCTTGTCTCTTTTAAAATATATTTTGAGGAATATGGCTTTTAATTATAAAAGGTAATGACAAAAATGTGGAAGTAGTGGGCTATATTAAACCTGGAAACATGTTTTGTTTTCTCAGGGGTGTTTTCTGAGACTCCAAGGGTCTTTTCTGTATGATGAAGCACAGTGGTGAGAAGTGTGAGAAGAGGGTATTCTGGAGCCAGTTCCATTCTGTTCCAGCTGTGTAACCTTAAGGAAGGCCCTTAACCTCTCGGAGCTTTATTTTCTCTACCTGTAAACAAGATGGTTGTAAGTATTAAATAATTTAATACATGTACGATGTCCAGCCGAGTGCTGAGCATGGGAGTACTATAGACGTGTTTGTTGGTGTTTATTGAGTTCATTGAACTTCACTGTGTCCCTCCCAGGCATTGTGCTGGGCTGTGGAGATAGAGAGAAGAGCAAGCCAGTATCAACTCATTCTGAGAGAATGTAATAGAAAGCAGCTTCAAAGAATTGAAGAAAGTGTACCTAACTTGGTCTGAGTGAAAAGAAAAGTGCTTGGCCATTCCTATTCTTGGGCAGTTTTTATCTATAGGGTATAACTATATATCTCATATCTGGTTTTCTCCATTCCTAAGGCACAGGGCCTGAGATTTCAAAATTAGAGATTTACTTGCTTGGCATAAGCATTGCCCTTCTGTCATGGGCTTCTGTGAGCCTGCAAATTAGTGTGGGGTTTGCATCAGTTTCCTAATGACATCTTGTGGCATCTTGCCTGACAAAAATGGGGGACTCACACCCAGAGATCTAAGGTAATAGGTATGAATGGGGATTGGAAATGTCTCAGCTGGTTCTGAGGCTGGTGCACATAGGCACATCACCCTGAGAGGCACTCTCCTGAGGGCTCCAGGACACATTTGTGGTCCCTTTCACCTGAAGGGCAAAAGGACAGAACAGAAGCACGGTTATGAGAGAAAGAAGGGGTGATGGGGAAACCTTTGCTCTTTGTGTCACCTACCCTCAGTCACCGGGCACTCTTTTCTTCAGGCAGCTTCCCTATTCCCATTGGGACAAAGCTCACTTTGAGGATCCAGGACCAGGGCACCTGGGTCCCCATCTGCCTGCCACCCTGTTTGTTCCCTCTTGTTTCCCCTGACATCCACCACCTCATGCCAGTCCCCAGCCATGTGGCTAATGAGAGGCCTATTCAGACCTCATTAGCAGATCAACTTGGTTTCTTCCGCTTTCCGAAGCTAATTATGTCTCTTTCATTAGTTCAATTTCAGCAATTAATGTACCTCCGTATACATAAATGGTTGTTTGTTTTTCATCTAAGTGACATGTTTGCTGCTGTCCTTTCCTCTCTTGGCACACATTCGTCTCTTTGCGCTGTCCTCCTTTCCTTGTAAACAGTGCCCCGGTCCGGGTTCTAGCTTTAAGAGACAGAAATCAACATAGCAAACTTGAAAGCTGAAAAGGGGTTTATGGGAGCACAAGTGGGAAGCTCACGGAATAAAAGGCAGTACCAAACCCCTGATCCCCTGAACTTTGAGGAACCAGGGAGATCCTGGGGCCTGAAATCCACTCAAACAAGACTGTTCTAACCTCCCATTTAAAAGACTTGCCAGGCAGAGCAGTCTAGAGTTGGTTAATTCGGTGGCTCAGTGAGGTCACCAAAGACTCATGCTGCCATCTCAATATTTTGTTCGACTGATTTATTTCGCTTAGCATAGTATTCTCTAGCTCCATCCATATAATTTCACTATATATGGAATTTAAGAAGCAAAACAAATGAGCAAAGGGGGAAGAGAGAGAGAGAGAGGGAAACTAAGAAACAGATTCTAACTCTAGAGAACAAACTGATGGCCACCAGAGGGGAGGTGGGCAGGGGGATGGGTGAACTAGGTGATGGGGACTAATGATGACACTTGTGATGAGCACTAGGTATTGTATGGAAGTGTCAAATCACTATATTGTCTGCCTGAAACTAACATTACACTGTATCTTAACTAGCTGCAATTAAATAAAAACTTAAAAAATATATATTTCATTTGGCTACTCTGCTAAGCTGTCCTCCCCCTCCCCAACTTGGTTCTAAGATGGCTAAAGCAGGCCTATGGGTGATGTGTACACAGCCAGCCCCTGAGGCTGCAAAAGAAGTATTTTTCTCTGCTCTCTCTCTCTCTCTCTCTCTCTCCCTTGCCCTCTCTTCTTCTTTTAAATAATCACCTGGGATCTTGCTCCTCCTCCCAGGTGATTATTTAAAAGAAGAGAGGGCAAGGGAGAGAGAGAGAGAGAGAGAGCAGAGAAAAATACTTCTTTTGCAGCCTCAGGGGCTGGCTTCAACGTGGATGGAACTGGAGGGTATTATGCTGAGTGAAATAAGTCAATCGGAGAAGGACAAACATTATATGTTCTCATTCATTTGGGGAATATAAATAATAGTGAAAGGGAATAGAAGGGAAGGGAGAAGAAATGGGTAGGAAATATCAGAAAGGGAGACAAAACAAGAAGACTCCTAACTCTGGGAAACAAACTAGGGGTGGTGGAAGGGGAGGAGGGTGGAGGGTGGGGGTGAATGGGTGACGGGCACTGAGGGGGGCACTTGACAGGATGAGCACTGGGTGTTATTCTGTATGTTGGCAAATTGAACACCAATAAAAAATAAATTTATTATTAAAAAAATAATAATAAATAAATAATCACCTGGGAGACTCTTCCCAAGAGACCCTGAGCAGACATTGTGCCATGTTGTGTTGGTCAGGATTGCACTGTGTGTCTATTGTCTAACCAATCATTGCCTGGGATAGACTGAGGGAAATTGGGTTTCATCCTGGGAGGCCAGTGAAGAGCCTGGACCCCTCTTAGGCACAGAGCCACGTTATAGAGGAGTAAATTCCAGGGCTTTAGGCAGAGAAAGGGTTCAAAGACTTCTGGGAGGCACCTAGTAGGTGTTTGCTACAAGAGTCTCTGGAGAGTCTCATGAAGTAAGGGAAGGACCTTCCCCAAATGGGGAAACATAAAGAGCAGACATCCATCATCAGCTACTGAAAACTTAGATCCTAAAGTTCTGCTAACTTTATGCTCAAAAATCAATCGCACATATATAGGAAGGGAGTTACCTGTGGGACAGGTCCTTCTAGGGAAAGATCAAGGGTTTTTTGCTTAATTATATGCTATGGATGAAGTGTGTTCCTCCCCTCTCAACCTGCCAATTGAAGCCCTCATCTCTCATGTGACTGTATTGAAAATAGGACCTTTAAGATGATTAAGGTTAAATGAGATCACAAGCATGAAGCCCTGATCTGATAGCTCTTAATAAAAAAGGAAGAGATCCCAGAGGTCTCTCCCTCCAGCATATGAGGATATAGCAAGAAGGTGGCTGTCTGTAAGCCAGGGAGAGAGCTCTCACAGGAGCTGAACCCTGTTGGCATCTTGACTGTAGACTTCTCAGCTTCCTGAGCTATGAGAAATAAACTGTCTATTGTTTAAGCCTCCAGTCCACGTGTTGTGTTACGGTAGCCCACACCGACTAATACATTACAAAATACATAAGACAATAATACAACCAATAGTGTGATGTTATAAAGGAAAAACAAATGCAGACCGTGGCCCCAATATAGGTGAGATCCATCAGCTCCCTGGAGGGGCCAGGCCATCTTCTTTCCATACCTATCAGCCCATACTGGGAGTGTGAAGAGTCATGACGGGTACCATGTTTTCAAAAGGACACTGACAACTGGAGCAGAGAGGTGAGCAACTTGACTAGAGGAGGGAGAAGTTGAAGGAACAGACTGGAAGCTTAAGACTGGCCCTGGTGGCTGGAAGCAGTGGTGTTTTCAGGTATTGAAAAGCTGACCTATGAGAGAGGTTGGACTTGTTCTGCTCAGATCTAGAAGACTGAGCAAAAAGTTTAACAGGAGGGATTCTAAATTCAGTACAAAAATGGTCATTGACTTTACACGGCCATTCACATGTCATATAGCCTTCTCTGTAACCCCTATCATGGAAAACAAAGGCCGACATCATCACCCTCATTTCAGGCAAAGAAACTAAAGATCTGAGAAAATCTGTCACTTACCACAGGTTACCCAATGTAACATTCGGCCAGGCTACCTGTGTTAGGCCCACGGGAAGTATGACCTTAGAGGACAAAGGTTAGTGGGGTGAAGTAAAGCCCCACTACTATAGTTGACCTGGAGGCTGCAACAGCACTGCCTCCTCTTCATCCTCCACCATTCATTCCAAACTGCCCTCAGCTTCAGCAATACCTCAGGAGAGTTGGGGCTTACCTGTTACCACACCTTCATTCCTGAGCTGTCAGAACCCTTAGTAATTTCTTTACTAGATACTTTAAAAAATTAATTAATGAATTAAGAATATTTAACATGAGATCTACCATCTTAGCAGATTTTTCAGTGTACTTTTACATGCATTATTATTATAGGTATAATAGACCTATAGGCCTGTAGTACTTATTCATCTTGCATAACTGATATTTTATACACATTTATTGGTAGCTCTCATTTCCTCCTTCTCCCAGCCCCTGGAAATGACCATTCTATTATTTTTTTTTAATCATGAGAGACACAGAGAGGCAGAGACATAGGCAGAAGGAAAAACAGGCTCCCTGCAAGGAGCCCAATGTGGGACTCAATCCCAGGACCCCGGGATCACACTCTGAGCTGAAGGCAGGTGCTCAACCACTGAGCCACCCATGAGCCCCTGAGCATTCTATTATTTGCTTCTATGAGTTTGATTAATTAGGTACTTCATGTAAATGGAATAATAAAGTATTTATCCTTCTGTGACTGGCTCAGTTTACTTAGGTGATAGATGTCCTCAGGGTTTATTCATGTTGTCGTATATTGCAAGATTTACTTCTTTTAAAAGACTGAATGATACGCTATTGTATATATATATCACATTTTCTTTATTCATCTTTTGATGGACATTTAGGTTGTTTTCACATCTTGGCTATTGTCAATAACACTGCAGTGAATGTGGGTGTGTTAATGGCTCTTTGAGATTTTGATATCAATTCTTTTGGGTAAATACCCAGAAGTGGGATTGATGAATTATATTGTAGTTCTATTTTAAACTTTTTGAGACACTTCCATACTGTTTTCCATAGTGGCTGCACCATTTTGCATTCCTACTAACAGCATATAGGGTTCTAATTTCTCTACATCCTTGCCAACACTTGTTTTTCTCCCTCCCTTCCCACCTTCCTTCTTCTTCCTTTCCTTCCTTCCTTCCTTCCTTCCTTCCTTCCTTCCTTCCTCTCACTCTATCTCTTTTTTCTTTCTTTCTTTTTTTTTTTGATAATACACATCCTAATGGGTGTAAAGGGAAATGTCATTGTAGTTTTAATTATATGCCCTGATGATTAGTAAAATTGAGTATCTTTTATACATGTTTTGGCCTTTTGCATGGCTTTTTTTTTTTGAAAAATGTCTATTCAGATCCTTTACCCAATTTTTTATTAAAATTTTTCTTCTTTCTTCTTTCTTTCTTTCTTTCTTTCTTTCTTCTTTCTTTCTTTCCTTTCTTTCTTTTTTCTTCTTCTTTCTTTCTTCTTTCTTTCTTTCTTTCTTTCTTTCTTTCTTATCTTTCTTTCTTCTTCTTTCTCTTTCTTTCTTTCTTTCTTTCTTTCTTCTGAGTTTTAGGACTTCCTTATATATTTTGGAAATTAATCCCTTATCAAATATATGGTTTGCAAATACTTTCTCCCATTCTGTAAGTTGTTTTTCACTTTATTGATTTCTTCCTTTGCTGCTGCAGAGGCTTTCTAGTTTGATGTAGTCCCACTTGTCTAGTTTTGCTTTTGTTGTCTATGCTTTTGATGTCATATCCATTAAATCATTGCCAAGACCAATGTCATGATGCTTTTTCAATATAGTTTCTTCTAGGATTTTTACAGTTTCATATCAAATTTAAGCGTTAAGTGCATTGTGAGTTCAATTTTGTGAATGGAGTAAAGTAAGGGTCCAATTTCATTCTTTTGCATGTGGACATTCATTTTTTTGTAATATCATTTGTTGAAGACACAACAATATTCCCTATTGTATATTCTTGGCACCTTTGTTGCAGATCAGTTGGCAATATATGTGTGGATTTATTCCTGGGCCCTCTATTCTGCTTTATTGGTCAATATGTCTTTCTTTTATGCTAGTGTCATACTGTTTCAATTACAGTAGCTTTGTAATATATTTTGAAATTAGGAAGTGTGATGCATCCAGCTTTGTTCTTGTTTTTTCATGCAGTATTACTTTTTATTTACTATCGTGGCCCGTGGTGAAGCATCTTCAGAGCTTTTCACTTGGTCTTCCCCATTTTGATAATGATTCAGTATGGAGGATGTTTCAAAATGCCAATTGAATTAATTCCAAGTACATACTTGTGTACTACATGGACTCAGGGGATTCTCCTGGAGTCAGACCAGCTGGAACCTCATTTATTATCTGACACTGCTAAGCCCTCACTTTAACAGGAATGGATTAATGCTTTGAGTCTTTCAATATCAATGTTAACTCAGACCCAGTGTCTAGTAATTCTCAAAATATCTTGACTTTCCCCTTTTGAGCATCCTTAGGTCCCTTTGGGAAGGGACTAGGGAACTCTTGCAGCATGTACGTGTCAGAGTACTATAGGGTCCTTCCTCAGTCAGTGGGTTTTGGATCTTGATATTGGTTCAGATTTGGGAACTGAGTAAGCAATCTGACTTTATATTAGAATGATCACTCTTTTTTTTTGAGATTTTATTTATTTATTCATGAGACACACAGAGAGAAAGGCAGAGACACAGGCAGAGGGAGAAGCAGGCTCCATGCAGGAAGCCCGATGTGGGACTCGATCCCAGGACTCCAGGATCATGCCCTGAGCCAAAGGCAGACGCTCAACCACTGAGCCACCCAGGCATCCCTAGAATGATCACTCTTAGTGTCCACCTTCACTGTTGCCATTTTTGTGGTTTTCAGTGATGAGCAGCATCCTCACCAATTGCCTCTTTTGCTTATATGGACACTGAACTCTATTTAACCACATCCCCAGTTTCCTGTGGGTCAAATTCCCTTGACTTCTTTTAGGCCCTTCTGTGAACTACAATCCTCTGGTGGCTCTTCTGGCTTAAATAATGCATCCATTCCAGCAGGCATACTTTCCTCAGCCTCTTTACTTCTTCGTCTAGCTTCTGCTAGGACAACTCAGGCATTTTCATTTTCCCAGCGTTGTCTCTCTTTTTTCTAGGATTCTAAGAGCTCCTCCTTATCCATGCATCCACGGGTCCTTGGTAGGTGTTAAATCCTATCTCCTTGGAGCTGAAGTCAATGAATCCTTCCCTATATAACCTTAGAGTTCTGGCCCTCTGGATAAAATAAAGCATCTTTAGAATCCAATCCTGGTGTTTCTCCTCTGGTTCTTGCTGGTACTTTCCAGCTAATTTTTGAAACACCTATGGTGCATAGTTGTTTTCCTTCCTTAGTAGGTTCAGCCAGATTATTATGCTGAGATTAATCCTAGTTATCAGTCTAGAAGCTGGGAGAGGATGTGAGGGGTAGCTCCTGAGGGAAGCACCTGCTGCCTCATGGGAAGTAGTTGCCTATAACATCTTCCATCACAGTGAAAGTGCTGCCTCTTTGTAGAGAAGAGCAGACCCCTCTGCAAGCTCTGAGGGCTTAGCAGAGTTCCCAGAGCTGATATCCTCAGGGGTATCTATCCAGATGTTTCAGAGCCCCAGGTTTTCCCCTCCAGTGCCCTGATCTTAATGTAGCAGACTTGTCTTGTCTGAGGATTCAAATGGTGCTGGGGCCTGCTGCTCAGCTATGTTGCTCTTCATGACAGAATGTAAGGGTGTTTGGGTGAACTTGCACACGTAGCCATTAAACACTTGTTTCTCATTATCCTTATTATCCTTTTGCAGAGCATGAACACAACATATCAGTAAACCAGCCAACTCCATTTTCTTTGTAGTCACTGTTTCCCCATATTTTTAAATGCCTTGCTAGGTGTTAAATCCTATCTCCTGGGAGCTGAAGTCAATGAATTCTTCCCTATATAATCTTACAGTTCTGGCCCTCTGGATAAAATAAAGCATCTTTGAAATCCAATCCTTTGCATCAATTGTGCAATGATTGTATCATTTTTTCCATCTGCAAGAGTATCCCCTTGCATTAAGATATTTTCCCAGCTCAGCACCAGCACCCCTTTTTGCTGCAGCTTATCCTTGCATCACTTACTACTCAGGAGAGAGGCATGAGCCAGTTCAAAGTCCCTACCTTATTGCCTGTTTTCTCAAACTTCACTCTCCTACTACTTGTGTTAGTTTGGATCCACCTAAACGCAGATGCCATGAAAGATTAGCTGTATAAGATATTTATTGAGGGGGAAATACCTGCCAGAGATGAAGGAAAGAAAGAAAGAAAGAAAGAAAGAAAGAAAGAAAGAAGAAAGAAAGAAAGGAAGGAAGGAAGGAAGGAAGGAAGGAAGGAAGGAAGGAAGAAAAAGAAAGAAAGAAAGAAAGAAAGAAAGAAAGAAAGAAAGAAAGAAAGAAAGAAAGAAAGAAAGAAAAACTGGAGGAGGCAAGAAGCCATCAGACTATGATGCAAGTCTATATTGATTCCTGTTGCTGCTGTAACAGATTACCACAAAGATTGTGGCTTAAAACAACGCTAATGATTATTTTACAGTTCTGGGTACCAGACGTCTCACTGGCTAAAATCAAAATGTTGGCAGGGCTGTGTTCCTTCTGGAGGCCCCAGAGGGGCATCCGTCCTTTGCCTTCTTTGGCTTTTTTGGAGGTACCTGCATTCCTTGGTTCATGGCCCTCTTGGATCCTCAAAGCCACAGTCACATCACTCTGGCTTTTGTTCCCATTGTCACATTCCCTTCTCTGATCCTCTTGCCTCTCCCTTATAAGGATAATTACATGAGACCATTGGAATAACCCAGGATAATCTCTCATCTCAAAATCCTTAACCACACATGCAATGTTCCTTTTACCATATAAGATAAATATTCACAGGTTCTGGGAGTTAGGACATAGACATCTAAGAGGTCACTATTCAGCCCACAACAAGGCCTTCCCCTTGTTGAGAGGAAGAGAGGGAAAGAAGGAGATCTGGGTAGTAGGAGTATCGGACTGTAGCACACTTAAAAGAAAATATTGGTGGAGCTCAAGGGGTCTTGAATTAAACTTGCCCATCAGAAGAGTCCTGTGTCTCCCAGGAATGGGCCTGCCCTGTGGTCTCTGCCTTTCTCAGTTACTGTCTGGGTGGTGGACACCAGGATGGACACTGGGGTCATCCATCTCTACACTGCAGGAGACGAAGGTCACATAGTCATGGCTTCCATGGTTATAGTCTCTGGAATCAGACTGCCTGGCTTTGCATTCTCACTCCAATGATTAGTTAACAAGAACTTGTGTAAATCACTTTCCCTTCTGTGCCTCAGTTTCTTAATTCATAAAATATGAATAATAATAGCACCAAATTGATTAATAGAGAGTAATAAGGTTTCTGTGAGTAATAAATTAGAGCAGTGCTTTTAATAGTGGCTCCTAACTTAGCCACTGCTGTGCACCTCTGACTATTTTCTATGCCATTTTTGCACCATCACCTTATGATGTGGAAAAGGCTTCATGGTGGGGTGGTTAGTTCCCTGTGTCTGTTGCTTTCTTAGTAAAGGCTTGAGGACCATCTGACAGAACTACTGTAAGAGAGAGTCCTACATTGGGTGGGGACAGGACAAAATAACCGTATAGCTTGTCTTATGCTCAGTTTCTAGGATTTCATGGTCTCTGCCTAGAGAGAAGGTTGGGTGGTACAAGTAGGTGAGCTGCTTTAAGAGTCCAAACCCTTGCTCTTGGTATGCCATTTTGGATTTGTCATTCAACCTCTCTGAGCATCAGTTGTAGTTGAGAATCATATCTTACCTGTTTACATTCCTTGTTGGAAGTGGTGATAAGCAAGGAGATGATACACACCTTTCCAGTTACTAGATTTCTAGTAAATGTAAGTCTTTTAAAAGAAAACTTTAATACTCCCTCCTCTCTACATTGCTGACTTAAAGTATTCTTAGTATATTTTTACTTACATATTCACAAACAAAGAACCAGGTGTAAACTCCTGGTGCTTATACTTTCTATTTTTTCAAAAATATTTACTTTAGAGAGACAGTGAGTGTGTGAGAGAGGAGGGGGAGGGGAAGAGGGAGAGGAAGAATCCTGAAGCAGACTCTCCACCGAGAGTGGAGCTCAGAGCCCCACCCCACGTGGGGCTCAATTCCAGGACCCTCAGATCATGACCTGGGCTGAAACTAAGAGTTAGATTCTTAACTCACTGAGCCACCCAGGTGCCCCTGCTTATACTTTTTATATCACTATAAAAGCAAATCAAATTTGTAAATTAAATACAAACAAAACTACAAAACCAATAATGTTCAAGTAAACAAAATTAACTGAATGGGATGGATTTTTTAAAAATAAAAATTAACTGAAACTTGCAATGGTACTGGCTGCTTTAATGTCAGTTCTTTAGAGTGACAGTATTTGGCCTCTGGTAACTAAATATAATTTATTTACTCTTTTCTCATTAATTGAAAACAATTAGCACAGTATCTTTTATTTATTATCAACACAAATTTAAGGTTGGCCATCAAAAAATGTGCCAGATTCATGCAGAAGTTGTTATCCAGGTATATATAATATACTTTAATTATTTGTTCTGGACTATAAAGACAGAAACTCAAATATTCAAGATGAATTATTTGGAGAAAGCCTGGGATCTCTGGAAATGTTATACATAATCAAGCACTCAGATAATAAATGTGAATGGACTCTCCAAAAGTTAAAAGGAGTTCATAGTTGCTACCCCTTTCTTGTCTTGTCTCCCTTCCGGCCAGCGACTCCACCCTGCAGGATCCACACTGGGAGGCTGATGTTTCTGTTTCATCTTGCGTTTCCTTGGATCCCTGTTCAGACCCCCACTACCAGCAGCACCACTCAAGGCCTCCAGAGTTCATCAGGGATGAGGCCACATACGGGAAGCCACTGAGACAGCCTTTCTGTAGGGGAGCAAGAGCAGAGCAGGAAATGGATGGTATGTGCTAAGTAAAACAGTTTTCTGGACACAGCCCCATATGGAAGGCAGCACAATGGTTCCTCCTCTCTGCCAGTTACTGGCCCTGGGTCCCGGAGAGTTCTGATTTACAGAACTAGAATAAATAAACACAGGGTCCCCTGGGGTCTTTTAAACTTTTGCTACACAGTCAACAACACTAATAATGACTTTTATATTTCTGGACAGACAAAAAGAACTGTGAAGACTGCCCTTGCTATTTCTCCCTCTTCTTTCCCTGTACTTGCCATTTCTCCTCTGCTTTTTTTCTTCTTTTCCTGTGAGTTTCCTCTTTGTCAAGGACATAGTTCTGCTAGGTGTTTGCCCCTGATTTTTTTTTACCTCTGATTCTTTCCCCGGATATCACCTTTGAGGTTCATGGTCTGACTACTGAAGGGAAAAAGCAATGATAAAATAATATTAGTATCAATATCATTTTAATGTTTCTATAATATTTTAAACAGTCAAATATATTATCTTTTTGATCCTCATAACAACCTGCAATAGTTCTTATATTTTTGTTTCACAAAAAGCAAACCGAGGCTCAAATAAGGAAAGAAGCTCTTTCTCTTCTCCTTTCCCATTTCTTGTAACCCCTTCCTTTCTTGAATAACTCAGTCCTCAATCCAGAGGCAGAGCTGAGAAAGGCATAGACACTGCCAGGCTCTGTGGGGAGCTGCAGCGAGTGTCCTTGGGGTGGGTGGGATGGCTGGCAGACACTGAGCAGAGTTGCTACAATCTATTCACTAAATAGATCTGGAATTCAATAGTGTGTGTCCTGGGGTGCCTAGGTGGCTCAGTGGTTGACATCTGTCTTCAGCTCAGGTCATGATCTCAGGGTCCTAGGATCCAGTCCCACACTGGGGTCCCTGTTCCACGGAGAGCCTGCTTTTCCCTCTGCTTCTCTCTCTGTCATGCCCCCTGCTTGTGCATTCTCTCTCTCTCTCTCTCTCTCTCTCTCTGTGAAATAAATAAATAAATAAAATCATAAAAAAATAGGAAAAAATTAGGACAATGATTCCATAAGCAAAGAATCTAAAAAAAGAAATAAGAAGTTTAAAAAAAGAAAAAAATGGAAATTCTGGAGTTGAAAAGTATTACAGGAGATCCCTGGGTGGCTCCCCAGTTTAGCGCCTGCTTTTGGCCCAGGGCATGATCTTGGAGTCCTGGGATCAGATCCCACATCAGGCTCCCTGCGCGGAGCTTGCTTCTCCTTCTGACTGTGTTTCTGCCTCTCTCTCTCTCTCTCTCTGTGTGTCTCTCGTGAATAAATAAATAAAATCTTAAAAAAAAAAGACAACAATTGAAATGTGAATTGTCTCAAGAGCAAATGGGAGATGGCAGGAGATATAAACAGTGGGCTTAAGGATAGGTCAGGAGAAATGAAAACAATGCACAGAGGCCTAAAGACCCGTTAAACATGTAATGGGAGTCCCAGAAGGAGAGGAGAGGAAGATAAGAGAATAAAATAATGTCTGAATAATGGACAAAACTCCCCACATTTGGTAAAAGACACTTAATATCCTGGTTAAAAAAATTCATTGAACCCCAAGTAGGATAAGCTCAAAGAGATAAACAACTAAACACAACTAAACAACAGTCAAACTGTTGAAAATCAAAGCCAAAGAGAAAAATCTTGAAAACCAGAGGTGAAAAATAACTCCTTACATACAGGGGGCCAACAATATGATTAACCTCTGACTTCCAACAGAAGCACTATGGCAGGGGGCAGTGAAATTACCTATACTGAGTGGTGGTGAAAATATTTTGAATCAAGAGTTCTATACCCTTGCTTTGCTTTGTTTCAAAGTATGCTTCAAAACTGAACATAAAATAAAAACATTCCCAGAATACAAGGACTGAGAGTCAGGACACTGCATCATGGAGAAATACTGAAAGGAGTCCTTCAGGCTACAAGAAAATGGTGCAATCATAGCTAAAATCCACAGGAAGAAATGAAGAGCCCCAGAAATGATAAATAATATGTAGATGCAAATAAAGAAACGTTCTTTATGTTTCTTCTGTTAATTAACTTAAAAGACAAAAGATTTCATAAAGTAATACTTATAATACTTTATTTGGGTTTATAATAAACAGATAAATGTAACATATCTATAACATGTAACAAAGTAACATATATGTATGAAAATAATAACACAGAAGGGAAGGAGGAAGTGGAATTATATTGAATCAAAGTTGCCATATTTTACCAGAATGATGTCAGTGGTAAGCTGGAGTATATTAAAATACATGTTATAATTCATACAGTTCACTGAGAAATCACTGAGAAAATATGTGAACAATATATTATTAAAAACCATCATTGGGGATGTCTGGGTGGCTCAGCGGTTTAGTGCCTGCCTTCAGCCCAGGGCATGATCCTGGAGTCCCTGGATCGAGTCCCACGTTGGGCTCTCTACATGGAGGCTGCTTCTCCCTCTGCCTGTGTCTCTGCCTCTGTCTCTCTCTCCCTCTCTCTCATGAAAAAATAAAATCTTAACAACAACAAAAAACCCCATCATTGGTGTTAAATAAAGGAAAAGAACAAGTAAGCAAAAAAATTGTTTAAAACAAAAGAAGGATATAAAGAGAGAATAGATGGGGAAAAAGACATAGAATATATAGAAAACAAAGCAAAGACATAGAATGTAAAGAAAACAAAGCAAGATGTAAATCCAAATGTAATAATTATGTGAGAATTGGATGGAGTATACAGTCCAATCAAAAGGCAAAGATTGTCAGACTGGATAAAAAAAAGAAGAACAAGATTCAACTATCTGCTATCTACAAGAGACACATTTAGATTCAAAAATACTGCTAGTTTGAAATTAATAGAATGGAAAAAAGATATAGTGTGCAAATAGTAGCCATAGGAGAGCTGGAATGGCTTTATTATTATCAGGCAAAAGAGTTTTTAAATACTATTAGAGAACAAGAGGTCATTTCATAATAATAAAAGGGCTAAAGTATCAGGAAGTATAATAGTTAAAATACATAGGCATCTAACAAAAAAGCCCAAAATATATTAATATAAAGCCAACAGAATTGATAGAAGCAGACAATTCAAAATGTACAGTTGGAAATTTTAATACCACACTTACAATATTTAAAAATCAGTTAGAAAATCAGCCAGGACATAGAATACTTGAACAACCTTATCAACCAATGTGACCTAATTGATATTTACAGAAAATGCCCCCGCCCCCCCCAAAAAGAAGAATTTGCATTCTTTTCAAGAGCACATGGAACATTTTCCAGGAAAGACCATATGCTAGGTCTTAAAATAAGTCTTAATCAATATAAAATATTGAAACTATTCAAATGATGTTCTCTGTCCACAACAAAATTAAATTAAAAATAAAAAATCAAAAGAAATTTGATGCAACAACAAATATTTTGAAATTAAACAAAATAAGTTTTTAATAACAAGTGGATCAAGAAGGAATCCACAAGGGACATTAGAAAAATTTGAACTGACAGAAAAGAGAATATGACACATCGACATTTATGGGATGCAGCTGAAACAGTGCTTAGAGGAAAATGTATAGGTTTATTTGCCTATATTAGGAAAGATGAAAGATCTCAACTCAATTATCTCGGTGTCCTTACAAACAGAAAAACAAGGACAAATCAGACATCTCACTTCTTTTGAACTTTTAGAGAAGTTGGCAACACCGTCCATATTTGTGCACAGAAGCCCATCTGCAGTTGCCAGTAGCTGCATGATTCCTCAGCCTGTGGCAGCTCTCTTCCCCCTTCTGCTGTTAATGGTGTTCTACTAGGCACTAGAATTCAAGATCCCTGCCCTGTATGTCCTTCCACGAGCTGCCACCAGAATGCGTGTGACCCCTGTGCCTTGTCTTTTCCAAGTATGACCAATTAAAAAAAAAAAACAAAAACAATGCAACCTTGCTTTTTACCTATATTGTACCTATAAAAATAAGCTATGTTACTTACATATGGATTTGTTGTGGTTAGGATTCCTCTGTATAACAGAAACAAACACAAATGCTTCACAATGAGTATAATTTTACAAGAAAGGAAATTCTTAGGAACAAAGTTTCCATACTACTTGTTGATCGCTTTCCCTCAATGAATCGCTGAGGTTTTCTGAGAGCTAATGTCTCACTAGGATGTCATCAGGAATAAGCCACTACAGGAGAGGAGGGTCAAGGATGGACATCGGGATGGATGAGAGAGTGGCTGACAAATTACATAAATTAGAAAGGCCAGAATCAAATCTAGAAAAGAGTGGGGAAAAAAGGTGGTAAGTAACTGACTCTATACCCAGCCTACACAGGGTTCTGAAAAGAGGTCTTGGAGACATGAAATTGCCTAGTGGGTTTGGGGAATTGAACGTCCTTCAGCAAGTGATGCAGCAAGAGAGAAGGGGGAGGACAGCCCAGATTATGAAAAGTCCAGTATGCCAGGAAAGGGCCTTGGCATTTATCTTGGAGATGAGGAAAATCAATGAAGGGCTTTGGCATGGAGAAAGCTATGATTAGCTATACAGATCAATCACTTTTGGGGGGGTGTGGCAGATGGATTGGAGGAGTGGAAAGACAGTACGGCCGGTTAGGAGACTATAGACACATGTAGGTGAGAGATTTGCTTGAACTAAGGAAGTGACATCGGGTATGGATTGGGGAGGGGGCTGATGAATGAGAAAAGTCAACAGGGCTTGAAGACTGTTGGGCATCAAGTGGTTGGAAGGGTTGTGAGTGATGCACAGCCTGGGGTAATCCATCAAGCATGGGGAGCACAGGAGGGAGAGAAAGTTGAATTCGGTGTTGAGGGAGATAATGGATGGTTTTCTGAGATATACCACGTCTGAGATATCTATGGGGAATTCATATGAAGACATGGGTATGTGGGTTTAATAATTTTTATCCATGGTGGGTTTTATATCTCAGGAGAATGGTCTTAGATGGAAATAGGATTTGGAATAGGTGTTAGTTAGAACCATGGGAAGAAATGGTATCTGGTAAGAAAAGGCCATAAAATAAGAGAAGTGGGCAAGTGCAGCACTCAAGAAAATATGCAGAATTAGGGTGTGTGTGCAGAAGGAGGGTCCAGCCATTGTGAACAATCAGAGAAGTCGAAGATCCAGGAGGGACCTGCGCCATGTAAACCAAAGGAGGTAACTTTAAAGAAGGTGAGAGTGGCCAACCTTTTAAAGCCAGCTGAGTATTAGGATAAATAATGGGGAAGGCTCCTTGGAGTTGGCAATAGGGCTGTTGATGATGGATAGGGTCAGAGTGGTTTCCATAGAATGGTAGTGATTGAGGCCAAAGTGATGGCTCTAGAAGTGCTTGGGAAATGAAGAATGGAGACAGCTAGTGCCAATTATTTTTCGAGATGCTTGTCTGCCACGGAAAGGAGACAGTGGAAGCCAGGGCTAAGGAACAAAACCAAGGGATGTTTATTTGTTTTAGGATAAGGCCGACTTGAACATGCTGATAAGCTGAAGGGCAAGAGAGCTGGTGAGAGTATCTGACAATACAGAAGAGCAAAAATTAATAAAGAAAAGGTCCAATTTGGTGCCATTTGGGAGCACATGGGCCCACGGATGCAGCTGGGGAAGGCAGGACTTGGGACAATGACTTCTATAGGACTCTCCGGGACAGCAGCTCAGGAGCAGGGTGGAGGGAGTCCATATCCAGATAAAGTGGCAAAGGTGAGCACGCATGCCACAGATCCACAGGTTTGCTGGGGAGGACTGATGATGGCTGATGCATATCAACCTCCCCTGGTCTAGCCCCCAGGTTTACTCACCCTATGTGCTGCTCTCTCTTTAACCATATAATTAAATAAAGAGGTTAGAGGACATAGGCCCTTAGAAACTATGTGATGAGTTTTCAGGTGAGGAAAAGCTTGTGTAAGCAGCAGTTAGCCCATGGCCACTTGGCTCGGAAGGGAAGGTTGGGGCTGGGAGCCAGGCCCTTCAGTTTGACCAGCTCAGAGACACACTGCTTACCCATCACTGGCTGGTCCCACACACACAGTAATTCTGTTTCCCTGATTAATGGTTGTAGCATTTTTGTCATTGAACCCTATCTGTGTACCATGGGACACAGGCCACTTCTGTTCTGCTCTTTCCAATTTTGTCACAAGACTTTCTGTCACACAGCTGGTTGGGCAGACAGCTTAGCAAGGGCTTCCTACCAAAACCCACATCATTCCCCCATGCTGCTATCCTTACTCTCATTTATGCACAGAGGAAATCTGCTGACGATAATAAAAACCATTCATTTAGCACTTAGTAAGTGCAGGGACTGTGCTAAAGCACTTTATTTAATTCTATGAGTAGGTACAATTATTATACTCTTTTTTTTTTTTTTTCTGCAGATGAGCAAACTGAGGCATTAAGAGAGACATGGAGCAACTTGGCCAAGATCGCCATGCAAAAGGGGAGAGCTTGGGTAGGAACAAGGCTGCCTGGATCTGCAGCCTACACACAGTGTCTGGGATTAGGGTGTGGAGGTGGGGCATCGGGAGAAGCCAGTTACCTCTCCTCAGGGTCCCAGCCCAGCCCCTGCCCACTCCCAGGGCCCTATCCTTGGGACCCTTGGGAATGCACCACCACTACGTCCTCCTCCATTTCTTGCTCTCTCTGAACACTCTTCCAGCTGAAAAACCATCCTGGTAATTCAAGCCTGACGTCTAGTGAATTATGTTTCTCCAAATTGCTACATTAATAAGGGCCGTGTGTTCCTAGAGGATCATTAATTACAGACACATTTTTATTTCCCACTGAAATATGGCCTGTGTTTCTGCTCCATGCAGCTCCTGCACAATCTTGCTAACGTGCCTGTGTTGCTTTGGACATCTGTCTCTGGCTTTCCAGCAAACAGCCCTTGCAGTTCCCTGCTCTCCACATCTTTCTTCCTCCTGGCATATGTGTCTTTCTCCAAATGCTGAGAGGTCCCCCATGCCAGTCTGAACAAATCTGAAGGTCCCCATTCCTCAAACTTCTCCAATCAATGCCAGTTGCTGTTGCAGTTGGGGACAATACAGGACAGCCAGGGGTGAATGGGTCAAAGAGATGGCGCCCTGCTGACCTTCCCTTCCAAGACCTTCCTGGCAATATGGTTCCTTGGATTTAAGGTCTTTCCAATAATTGGGACATTGTGGATAAGGTACAAGGTGCTAGGTCCCTACCTCTGCCCTCTCAGCTTCCTTGAACTAGATTGACTAATGGACCCCACTTTCAGGCCTGGGCTCTGAGCCATGTAGGACTGAGGCAGGAAACTGGCAAGAGCGCTCTGCTTCTCCCATCTGCTAGGCTTGGAAATAGTCATTCTAGCATCCACGTTTATGCTCTTGGACTCCAGGTACCTCTTGCGTGCATAGCTCAGAAGCTGAAGCAGTTCCTAACACCTCTGCATCATTCCTACCCATAGATATTGGCTCCTCCTGGATTTTCACTCCTTAATCCAACTAGACACTTGCTCAGAACACCAGTCTCTTTCTGCATCAGTTTGAAACCATGATTACATATTAGAATCACCTGGGGGAAAGTTTCAGAAACTCTGAGGCCTAGACTACCCCAAAGACCAACCTAGAATCTCAGAGAATGAGGCCCAGGCCTCATTGGTTTGTAAAGGTTCTCGGGTGATTGCAATATGCGGATGAGTTTAAGAAACTGTTCCAATCCTTGCTACCCCAAGTGGAGTCCATGGACCGGCAAAATCAGCCTGGCCTGAGAGCCTGTTAGGAATGCGGAATCTCAGGCCCGACCCAGACCCACTGAATCAGGATCATCTACATTTTAATAAGATCTCTAGATAATTGGTATGCCCTTTAGAATTTGAAAAGTGCTCCAGCTCAAGATGTTTTTCAAACTTTAGTGTGCAAAAGAATTACCTAGAGAGCTTGTTAAAAATAAAACTCCAGTTCAGTCAGTCTGGGTTGGGGCTGGGGGTATGCTTTTTAAACAAGGCAGTTCTGATGTAGGTGGTCCTGGGATCACACCTCGAGAAGCGCTGCCTCTGGGATTTGGGCTTGGGTCTCCTGGGTTATGGGCCTGCTGACCTTAGTTGGGCTCTCGATCCTGGGCAGGTGCCCAAGAGGCGCCCTCTCCTGCAGTGGGTCAGCTGGAGCCTCTCCCCTTTCCCTAAGCTGGCTGAGCTCTCTGATCCCTGCAGAGGCAGGTCTTCCTCCCACTTGGGCTCAGCTGATTCCTTCACCTTGCCAAGGTCTGCAGTTTTTTAAGAGCTATATATTTTTAAATTGAGGTATAATGCACATACTGTAAAATTCATCATTTTAAAGTGGTTCGGTGGTTTTCAGCATATTCACTGTTTGGCAACCATTACTACTATCTAATTTCATAACATTTTCATCACCCTCCAAAAAGACCTCTCGTTAGAAGGCAGTCCCAATTTTCCCCTCCCCCATCTCCTGGCAACCACTAATCTAGTTTCTGTCTCGATGGATTTGCCTATTCTGGACATTTCATATGAATGGAATCACACAACATGTGGCCTTTTGGGTCTACCTTCTTTCACTTAGCATCATGTTTCAAGGTTCACCCAATTTGTTGCATGTAACAAGGTCTGCATTTTTGCATTCCCTGCCTACTTGACTTCCTTATCTCTTAGCCCCCACCTGACTAGCCTCCAGAGACAGCAGCAGTGGCTACAGTCTGGGTACCACTGAGTCACTGGAACAGGAAGGGGCCTTCCAGGTTGTGTGGTCCCAGATGAGGGAACTGACACTCAGAGAGGCTTTCTTTGCATGTGTGCAGCTTCTTCAGAACACTTTAGGGGCTTCCTGGGATGAAGAGGAGCAGAAGCTATGGGAGTGAGGAGGATAGGACAGGAAAGGGATGACAGGTGTCATGGACAGAAGGGGGTGGGGTGCCAGGAGGCATCCATGTCAGAGTCTGGAACACCAACCCCCCTGAGTAGAGACACAGGAAGCCTAATGCTGAGATTTATATCTGGGATTTTCAAGTTTTCAGAAGATAGTGTAGAAAAGACACATTTATTGGGAGATGATAAATTCCCTCTTTGCAGATTTATTAGAACTTGTATAGAGCTGGATCATAGATTTTTTTGGTGAAAGCCCTTAAACTTTTATGTCCCATCATAGTGGTAAATGAAGTCCAGCAAACAGTTTAAATAATTCTTGATTAAATGATCCTCCCCTGCTGCCCCTTCCAAGCCCCTGCCCCTCCAGCAAGGTCAGGCTGTGAAACCGCCAGCGCAGGCCCTGTGGGAGGCACTGCAAGAAGGAATAAAGTCTCCAGAATGGTGAAGAGTTGCTTCAAGCTACAATCCAGGAGCTAAGCATGAAAAGGGTATAGGGTGGGTATAGTCTTATGAGTAAGCACTCAGATTAAACTGAGTTTTTAAATTAAATGTCTACTGTGTGGTTGGTCCTTTAAGATTTGGTGTCTCATTTACTGCTTTGGGAAGTAAATTTTCTTAATCAATTTCTTCTTTCTCCCTCTTTGGTCCAGCCCCCTAGTTTCCTAGCTACTCCTCAAACACTCTAAGCACTCTGTTGCCTCAGGGCCTTTGGACCTCCTGTGTCCTTGCTGGGAAGCTCTTCTCTCAGGTATGCTTAATGGCTTACTTCCTCACTCCCTTTAGGCTCCTATTGAAATATCACTTACCTAGAGAGAACTTTTCTAGCCATTTTATCAAAAATAGCCCTTTATTACTCTTTTTCCCCTTATCCTATTTTGCAACTCGATAATAACACAAAGAATCCAATGAAAACGTGGGCAAAAGAATTGAAAGCACTTTATGAAAGAAGATATATGAATGGCAAATAACGTGCTCAGCATCATTAGGCGTTAAGGAAATGCCAATTCAAAGCACAGCTAGAAAAAAAAAAAAAAAAAAGCACAGCTAGATACCACTACATGCCCCCTAGAATGGTTTATAACTAAAAACAAAAAACTGACGCTCCAAACAAAAAACAAAACAACAAAAAATCCTGACTGTATCAGACGTCAGTGAAGATATCTATGAATCAGAACCCTCATTCACTGCTGGTGGAAATATAATTGGTATAACCACTTTGAAAGCAATTTAAAAAGTAAAAAGATGAACCTACAAATGACATGGCCCAACTATCCCACTCCTTGCCATATACCCAAGAGAAATAAAAGCATATGTCCTTAAAAGAATTGCACTCAGATGTGCACAGCAGCTTTACTTGTTATAGCCCCAAATTTGAAAAAAAAAACAACCCCAAAGTCCATAAATAAATGAATTAAAAAATCAATTACATTATATACATCCAATGGACTATTACTTAGTGATAAAAGAAAATGAAGTATCGATACACAAAAGGACATTAACGAGTCTCAAAAAAATTATACTGAGGTATAAAGTCTGGACAAAAAGGAATACATACTGTATGACTCTGCTTACATAAAATTCTAGAAAATGAAAACTAATCTACAGTGACTAAAAACAGATTAGTGATTGCCTGTAGTTGAGGGTAGGGGCAGGATGAGGAGGGAGGAAGGGATTGTAAAGGGAAATGAGAAAACTTTTGAAGGTGATGGATATATTCATTATCGTGATTGTGGTAATAGTTTTATTACCACATATAAAAAGTGTATATAAAAGGGGATATAAAAACTATATCAAATTTTAGAATTTAAATATGGACAGTTTATTATATGGCAATTATACCTCTACAAAGTTGTAAAAACATAGAGTTTCCATTTCTGGGTTAAAGAACGGAAGTTGCAAGGCATGAGGTTGGAGGTCCTGACAGTCAAGGAGCAGACCTTGTCTCTGGAATGACAGTTCCCTTCCGGTGCTCCTCATCCTGAGAGACTTCTAGAAGTCAAAAAGACATGATGGCCATGAAGGAAGGATAAAGATGGTTTGTCCTCTATCTGTTGATTCTTCTCCCTCAGCCCTAGCCTGAGCAACACCCTCCCCTTGGGACCAGAATTCTCTTGTTGATTTTCAGCCTCTTTTTGCATTTGCTTCAGGTCCCTGGATCTCGTAGCTGGGATACAATGGGCTCTACATGGATCTCCACCCCAACCCAGGACCCCAAGATCATGTCCTGAGAGCTGAAGGCAAGATACCTAACCTACTGAGCCACCTAGGTGCCCCATCATTCAGTTAGCTTTAAAAGATATTTTTAAAATAAAGGTGGAACTATTTTGTATTTACCTACATATCTACTATTTCTGATGTCCTTCCTTTATCTGTGTACATATCTTTTTTTTTTTTTTTTTAAAGATTTTATTTACTCACGAGAAACAGAGAGAAAGGCAGAGACACAGGCAAAAGGAAAAGCAGACTCCCTGCAGGAAGCCTGATCTGGGACTGGATCCGGGGACTCCAGGATCACGCCCTGAGCCAAAGGCAGACGCTCAACCACTGAGCCACCCAGGTGCCCCATCTGTGTACATATGATGGCATTGTTAAAACGACGAGTATCTCTCATAGTTTTCATAGGTTAGTAATTGGAAGCAGATTAGCTGAGTGGTTCTGACTCAGGGTTTCTTATGAGGTTGTAGCCAAGTTGTTGACCAGGGCTGTGGTCATTGGAAAGTGCTGGAAAATTTGCTTCCAAGCTTACTCAGATGATTGTTGGCAGAGCTGCTCGTAGGCCATGACATCTAATTCTCCCTGGAGCAATTGATGAGAGAGACAAAGAAAGAGAGAGAGGAAGAGCTGGAGGTGGGAAGGGTGAGTCTCCAAGATGACAGTGGCCATCTTTTCATAGTCTGCCATCCTTGTGCAATTTGTGTTTGGTCACACAGACCAGCCTTGGAACAACGTGAGAGATGACTCCACAGGAGGGATAGACTGCCCAGGATCATCATAAGCCTTCAAAGGTTATCTGCTACACCTTGGTCTCCTTGGACCTCCAGCTTCGACTCTTAGACTCTAGGAGGCTGCCAGTCTCCTTCCAGATCCCCCTCCCTTCCTCTATTGCCTAGAAACTTCCTCTAGGTAGGAAGAAAGAACAATTCTAGGGCTCATCTTATTTTTCAGCCTCCTCTCAGGGATCATTGTTCTATGCTACCAGACATCCAATGTCTGAGAACTGTTGTTTAATATATTTTGTCTGTTTTATTTGTTTCAGGAGGGAAGGTAATTCTGGTTCCTTTTACTTCATCTTGGCTAGAAGAGGAAGTCCTGGTGTTTTTTTAATATAAATCCAGTTGTTGGTTAAGCTTCAACCTGAGAACAGATGTTTTGTGGGTGAGGGATGAGATGGCTAGAGGGATATGGGAGTACCCTGGGAAGTTGTGATAGAGATGGCTGAGGCCGTGGGAGGGAAGGGGTGGAATGAGGAGAACAACGAGGAATCAGGATATAGAATGAAAATAATCTTAAAAAAAAAAAAAAAGGAAATAGTCTTGATCTTATCAAGAGCCATCTTGGTAACTTTCACCTTCATCTTTTTAGGTGTTATTCCCTCCCTCAGGGTGTCCCTTTGACAGGGTTTTGCCCCAGCTTGACATTTTGATGTACAATCTTAGGGATTTCTCAATTTGTGTCAAGATAAAGCAAGACTCTGAGTGAGGAGGGAGACTCAGGTGAGCCCTACATTAGGAGGTAGGTAGAAAGAAGGGAGAATAGGGCCAAGACTCAAATCTGGTACCTGATCTGTCTGCAGATGACAGGAACCTTCCCGTTATGGAGTATCTGATCACTATCTTTGGTATAACTGCCTCTGCTGACTCTAACCCTGTTAATTTGTTCATCCACTTATAATTTTCTGTATTTATTGAACATCCACCATATGCTAGGCGCTTGGAGTACAGCAGTAAGCAAAACATGTACGCTCCATGTCCTCCTGGAGTTTGTGTCCTGGCTGGGAGGAGAGATGCTAGAGCACTAATCACTCTGCTTTACTTCATTGCAATCTTGGTAACTGCAGAAGGAGGCCCCGGGGGCCAGGCCTGTGTGTCAGGGGGACCCGATGAGAGAAGGGAGGTCTGTAAAGAGATGAGCATCTAGCTTGTTGTGAGCTTTCCCCTGCTGTCCCCCAGCATTCCCTCTCTCTCTCAGTGGTCCCTGGGCCTTCTTGGAGGGGCTTTAACCTTGAGGCATTAACATAAGTCAATACCACCCTAGCTCTTGGGGGCCCAGGTGCTGCGAGGTGGATCTGGTTTCTCTGCAGTCAGTTTTCATGGCAGAGTCAATATGCATAGGATTAAAGCATACGTGGATTTTTGTTTCACAATCTCCTGGGAGCCTCAGAGTCCTCTGGTTTTCTGTGTAAATATAAAGTCCGTTGATTCCTTCTGATCCCTGATTGTATCAACAGAACTTGGATTACTTACCCCACTTCCTTATATTCAGACAGCTGTGCCTGTAGAAAGCACACAGGTCAGACAGGCAAGTGTGTACGTCTGTGCATATACGTGTGTGTCTGTCTGTATCTATGCAGGTGTGTGTGTCTGTGTGTGCATATGTATGTATGTATGCACAGGTGTATGTAGAATGCTGTGACGTGGCTGTTTGGTTACGGTGGCTTTGGGGCAGTTATTTGGATGTGGCTATGGCTAGGAGGCTTATTTTAAGTCCTCACTGATCCTTGATCCTCACCCATGCCTGACGATGCATGTGCCAAATGTCTCTCATTCACATGTAGTGTGCCTTTCCTGAGACCAGCTCCCAGCCCTCGCCTTTTCCCGGTCAGCTCGTCTTGCTCCATGAGCTCATTCACTGCTGGCCCATTGGTTCTGCGACCCTCCTCTTTCTCACTCCTGGTGGGATGCCGATGCTGTGTCTACCCAGTTCTTCTGGGGACCAGCCCCTCTCTGGCCACACGCATTTCCTCTCATCTTCACTGTCCAAATTTGCTGACTCAAAGGGATGTGTATGTGTGTGTTTGTGTGTATGTGTGCAGCATGCATGAGTGCGTGTGTTTAATGTCTTTCACTCTCGAGATTATTTAAATTCCCATGGTACTGTCCTGGTTTATCTCCCAAATTATTATAATGTAGATGAGTCCTTTCCACTACCAACCTACAGCAGACAACGTATGGCTGCCAAATGACATGTAGTCGGACAGGGAGGATAAGGAACATTTCTAAAGTGCTCAATATGAGCGTTGCCTATATTAGCTCACGCAAGGCAGAGATTCTATAGGGTAGGTATAAGGACTACCTTCATTTGTAGATCAGGAACAAAGCCTGAGAGAGGGCCAGTGACTTGTGTAATGTCACAAAGCTAGACGGTGGTAGAGCTGAACTTTGAACCTAGGTAGTCTGGCTCCTGAGACCAAAATAGCCAATGTGCTATGTTGTTCAAAGGCTTCTTAAGAAGAAAGTCATCAGATCCTGGTAAAGGAGAGCAAAGGAAAAGAAAATCAGTGATTCCCATTCAAAAATACTTTTTTTAAAAAGATTTTATTTATTTATTCATGACAGACACACACACACAGAGAGAGAGAGAGAGAGAGAGAGAGAGAGAGAGAGAGGCAGAGACACAGGCAGAGGGAGAAGCAGGCTCCATGCAGGGAGCCTGATGTGGGACTCAATCTTGGGTCTCCAGTATCACACCCCAGGCTGAAGGTGGTGCTAAACTGCTGGGCCACTGGGGCTGCCCCCAAATACTTTTTTTTAAAGGAGAGTTGGGGCAGTTTATGCTTGGCACAAACAGTGCATGGCAAGGAAGGCACTGGATTTGCAGCTGGACAGATCTGCCTCACAGGCTGGTTTTGCCCCTGATCAGCCTTGAGCCTTCAGTCATGCTGTCTACCCTCACCTCAAATGGAACCTGCCTACAAGCCCAGCAGCCTGGATACCTACACATCCTCGGTGCTTGGTAAGTGATGGCTATGATGATGTCTATGGACTGGGGAAGGCATATTCTGTGGGCATATCTCCCACACTAGTAACACAGGAATTGGACAGTTTATGATTTTTTCCCTGGCATTCAGATCTTTCACCGTGGCTCGCCCGAAGACACACCATTCTGCTCAGATACAGGAAAACCTGATTCATCTAGTGGTGACCAGTCGAGGTGGGGTAGTCAGTGGATTTGAATCAATTTGTGGAGGGCTGTTGTATGTAATGCATTGTCCCATGTCCCATCCAGACCTACTGAATCTCAAGATGAGCATCCACATTTGCACAGACACCAGTGTAGTTACAAGGCCTACTGAAGTGTGAAGACCACCACTGCCTCTCCACAGGGTGCTTTTTACCATGTGAAGGGGCCTAGGCTGGCTTTCTCCCCAGGGTTTCTCTTTGGGACTGCAGGTGCCCTGGGCAAACTCTAGAAGCTCCGCCCTGTTTCAGGGTGGCACGGGCAAGGTTGACTGCATCCTTTCCTGATCTGGGGCCACCTGGGGTGGCTAGGGCACCTGCTCTGGCTGACCAGCATCACTCTTTAGACTTGCCCCATCTGTAGCTGAAGCCGAGTGCAGTGGAAGGAGCAGTCCTGTACCCCATAGGCCTTGTGCTTGTCTGTGGCCTACAGACTCACCAGGGAGAGCGTGATGTGACCTGTAGCCTCCTCCCCTCTGGTCCTGTAATAGTCCTCTCACTCCCCCGCAACCTCGGCTGCCGGAGCCAGGAGTCTCGTTCCCAAGACTGCTGCTGCTCTCCTAGAGTGCTCTGTGCTTGGAGAGCTGGAAGGCTTTTCAGTATTCTGAATGATTTTTTTCTATGTTGGGGTGGAACCAGCCCACTCCATGAGCAAAATCTATAGCGCTGAGAAGCGGCAGAAAATTGGCAAGGCTTAATAAACCTCATGCCTGACGCGCTCCTGTGGCTATATATCAAAGGGAAAACAAATATATTGACTAATTCCTCTCGGAAGAACATCCATAAATTACAGCTGTTTGAAATCAGCCCATTGTGAAAAAGGTTACAGATGATGTAATTTGCACCATTATAGGTATAACTGTGCCGCACCCAGGTTTTACTTCTGCAGCTTCTTATCTTTGAGTGTGGGAAGGACCCAGCATCCTGGAGGACATGTGGTTTTGGAGGATAATAATACCTTACATTTACACTTGCCTTCTCAGTTTCCCTCCCACCAAGAGCTCGGTGGGACCCTTCTGACAGGCCCATTGTGAAGGGTTCTTCGGCTTCCAAGAGTTGGAATAAAGACCCTGCATACAGATTGGGGAAAATTGAACTGACACAAGTTTATGGACCCCTGCCAGGGCCCTGTGCTCTGGGTAGAGGACCTTAGACAGGCCTGAGTCCAGTTCTGCACAGGGTAACTGCCACTGTCACGTCCCCACCTGAGACTTTACACTGCCAGACCCAGACCCGGTTCCTCCTCTCACAGAATCACACAGTTCTTCTTTTTTATTTTTTATTTTTTATTATTTATTTATTTTTATTTTTTTATTTTTTATTTTTTATTTTTTATTTTTTTAGACTAGTCAAGTGCTCACACAGTTCTTCTGATGGCGTGTCTAGAACCCTCTGTCTCCTAAGCCTATCTTAGGCATTAAGAATGTGTTCCCCTACTTCATCAGTGTGTTTCCTCTACTTGGCTTGGAGAACGGATGTACTTCTTTTTGCCTGAAAATGACCACTGCCTGAGCCAGTGGGGTATTCCAGCAATGCTCTCCATGGGTCAAGGTGTAAACCTTCACTTATAGCCATAGGATACTTCACAACCAGCCCTGGACTCCTGTGGTTATATGAGACTAGTGTTAATATCCCCATCTAACAGATGAGAACACTGAGCCCACCCAGCAGGGTTAGTGCTGTCTATACAGTCAATGATGTGTCTACACATTGGACCTAGTAGTCCAATGTCCTGTCTCCTTGGCCTACATCCCTCCTTAGTAGATTGTTGGTTTCCAAGCTTTGGCACACATCAGAATAGGGTGCAGTTTCTAGGGCTCCAACCCCAGAAAGTCTGAATCTATGTTTTTTTAAACAATGCTTAAGTATTCACGGTGTTCCCAGGTTAAGAACTCCTGGAAATGATTAAAGGGCCCTTTGGTGCAAGCTGGATTGCTGTCTCCCTTGCATCCCTTACTGGCCAGGAACACTGACCACAGGATACAGTGATTCTGTTCTCTTGCTCCCTGACTTGCTGATTGCCCAGGCTGTGCTGAATGAGCTCCTTATCCCAGAGCTCTTACTACTGACAAGGAGCAGGAAGAAAGCAGTGGCCTCTCTACCTGCCAGATTCTGTGAGATGAGAAGGGGGGTAATGGGAAGCCGTGTACAGGAGGGTCAACGGCTGGGCAGGACAGTGTCTGCATTGGAAAGCAGGCTTGAATCAAGCTTCATTATGTGGCTCAATTTGCTTATCGGACAAGCATATCTGCACGTAGTGTTTCCCGGTACTGCGTTCCCACTATGACAGGAGAGGGTCTCATTTCCTAAGGAGTGTAAAAAGCAACCCCTAGGCCCATCCTGAGCCCTGCTCCTCAGGCCTAGGGCACACTAGCTCCTTAGCAGCAGCGTGGGGGAGCAGAGACAGCTCTGCTGACGCAGGCAGACACCCCATGAGTCTGATTGCAGTAATTGCTTGCTTGATGTTTTGTATTTGTCTACATATACCCCGTCAGTGGCAGCCGCCCACTCAGTTTCTCTCGGAAAGCCTCTCGCTCTCCTTTCCCTCATACGCATGTATTCACACATACACACAAATATACATGGCCACAGGCCCAGCTTGGCCCACGCCCTGCCGTCTATTCACAAGACAAAAATAGCCACAGACATGCTCACGGATGAGTCTGATTGGACTGTCAGTTGCTCCCCCCACTCCTGTGATCACAGCCCTTAAAGCCACCCACCCTCTCCTTATTTCCTTAGAGGGTCTAGCTGAGTGCCTGTGTAGGGTGGGAGGAGGCATGAATGGGCTCCACTTCCCTTCTCTCCCCACCTTGTTGTAGAGTGCCTGTTTCCTGGAAACCTCAGGACACATGGGATGAGTGTCAGGGAGAGGACTTTCTTTGAATTGCATATTGAGAAGGGAGGCTGGATTGTTTGGTAAGTGAGTGCAACACAGATCTGTGGGCATGGTAGTGAAGAGTCTAGGGACCATCAGATAGCATGATTCTGCATTGAACTGGGATTCAGGAAAGTCAGAGATGTCTTAGCGACATCCTTGTCTGGCCAGGAGAACTCGGTAATGCCCTCTTCCCCAGTCACTTTCCTAGTCATACCAGTGTTGGTTGTTGTTTAGTTTTAGTAACATTGGCTGTTTTAGGGGTGTACAGTTCTATGAACTTTAATACATGGATACCTCTGTGTGGCGATCACCACAAACAGTTAGTTCCATCACCAAAGCCAAAACTTCCTTGGGCTTTCCCTTTCGAGTCACACTTCCCCATCTCTAGTTGATTCTCCATGACCATAGTTCTGTCTTTTTGATTGTGTCCCATGAAAGAAATCATACAGCAGGTGACCTCTGGAGGCTAACTTCTTTCATTCAGCATAATGCCTTTAAGATCCATCCAAGGTGTTCCTTATATCAATAGTTTGCTCTTTTTTATTGTTAAGTATCACTCCAACGTGTAGATGTACCATAGTTTATTTATCCATTCATCCACTGAAGGACAGTGGGTTGGTTCCAGTTCTTAGTAATTATGAATACCGCTTTGGTTCCAGTTCTTAGTAATTATGAATACTGCTTTTATAAACATTCATATATAGATTTGTGTGAATCTAAATTTTTGCATCTCTACAGTAAATGCCCAGGAATGGGGTTACTGGGTCAGGTGGAGGTATATGTTTAACTCTTTAAGAAGATTGAGTAAGCACCGGCATTGTCAGTATTTTTAATTTTAATCATTCTAGCAAATGTATAGTATTATCTTGTTGTGCCTTTAATTTGCATTTCCCTAATGGCTAATGATGCTGAACAATTCTTCATGTGCTTATTTGCCATCTGTTTTGTTAAGTATCTGTTAAGTCTTTTGCCCATTTTTTAATTGGAGTTTTTGCTTTCTTACTCTTGAGTTTTGAGAGTTCTTTCTATATTTTGGATCAAGTACTTTAGTGGATATGTGATTTGCAAATATTTTCTCCCAGTCTGTAGCTTGTCTTTTTTTGTCTTTTAACAGTGCCTTTTTAAAAGCTTTGATTTTCATGTGGTACAATATATCATTTTTCTTTTATAGATCATGCTTCTAGTGTGGTGTTTAAGAACTTTGGCAACTCCTGGGTGACAAAGATTTTCTCCTACGTTTTCCACTAGAAGATTTATAACGTGATTTTTTACATTTAGATTTATGCCCTATTTTGACTTAATTTTTGCATATGCTGTGATGCTTAGGTTGAGTTTTTTGTTATGATGATTATTCAGAAGGATGTCCAATTGTTTTAACATCATTTGTTGAAAAAACTGTTCATTCTCCACTGAATAACTTTTGCACCCTTATAAAAAATCAATTGTTCATATTTGTGTGAGCTTATTTCTGGCCTTTCTATTCTGTTTCATTGATCTATGGATCTATCTCTTCATCAATACCACATTTACTTAATTCTTGTGACTGTATAATAAGTCATAGAATTGTGTAGCTTGATTTTTCTTTTATTATCTCTTCCAAAACTGTTTTTAGCGATTCTAGTTTCTTTGCTTTTTAATATAAATTTTAAAATAAATTTACCTGCTATACAAAAGATCTACAAAAATCCCTGTGAGGATTTTAATAGAATTACATTAAACCTGTGAGTTAGTTTGGGGACAATCAGCATTTTAACTATGCTGAGTCTTCCAATTCATGAGCAGAATATGGCTATATCTTTATTTAGATTGTCTTTGATTTCTTTTATTGGCGTTTGTAGTTTTTAGTATACAGATTCTATAATTCTGTATATATTATGTTAATTTATAACAAAGTATTTATTTTTCTGCAATTACTTTAAATGGCATTGTTTTACTTTCAAATTACATATATATTAATAATATATAGTATATAAATATTATATAGTATATGAAATAAATTTTTGTGTGTTCATTTTGTGTTCTCTAAGCTTGTTAAACTCTGATATTAGTTCTAGGAGAGTTATTATTTTATTTTTGTAGATTTCTTGGGATTTTCTACACAATCATGTCTGCAAATAAGTAGTTTTATTTACTTATTTACAATCTTATGCCTTAAATTTACTTTTCTTGTCTTATTACACTTACTAAGACTTCTAGTTAAATACTGAAGAGGAGTGGTGAGAGTTGGCATCACTGCCCTATTCCTGAACTTAGAAGAAACATTAAATCCTTTATCACTTAACATGCTAGTTGTAGGTGTGTAGTTTTTATTATTATTATTATTTTTTATAGATGCTCTTCACCCGGTTGAGAAAGTTCCCTTTTGTTTTTGCTTGGTTGAGAATTTTTGTGATGAATGCATCTTAAAGTTTTTGAAAGCTTTTTCTGCATCAATTGATATGATCATAGAGTTTGTTTTCTTTAGAAGGTGCATACAGTGGATTCGAATGATTGATCTTAAAATGTTGAACCAGTGTTGCATTCCCGGAATAGACCTCCTTGGTTATTGTACATTATTCTTTTTATATATTGATAGATTTGATTTGTAATATTTTATGTCTATATCCATGAGGAATATTGATCTGTAGTTTTCTTCTTTGTATTATTTTTGTCTGATTTTGATAACAAAATATTGGTGACCTAAAAAAATGAGTTTAGAATTGTCTTCCCTTCTTTTATTCTCTGAAAGAGATTGTATAGAATCCTGAAATGATTGGTAGAAACCAACATCTAAGCCTAGGGGTTACCTTTTTCAAAAGGATTTTAATCTATGGATTTGATTTCTTCACTAGTCATAAGGACTATTCAGATTATCTACTTCATGTTGGGTAAATTTTGTTTGTGGGTTTTGAGAAATTAATCCATTGTATTCAAATTGTCAATTTGGTGTACATAGAGTTGTGCATATTCATGTCCTTACTATCCTTTTAATGTCTGTGGAGTCTGATGTTAGCAATGTATGTCTTGTCTTTTTTATTCAGTCTTGCTAGAGTTTTATCATAAGTTTTTTTTTCTAAATCATTTATTTTTCTCTGTTGTTTTTGTTTTTAATTTTATTGCTTTCTGGTCTTCTTCACTATTTCTTTCCTCCTGAATGCTTGGGGAGTGTTTTACTATTTTTCTCTTTCTTGAAATAGAAGCTCAGATTATTGATTTGATACCTTTCTTCCTTTCTAATATAACTACTTAATGATATAAAATAATCTCTGAACACTGCTTTAGCTGCATCCTGCACATTTTGATAGATTATAGTTTTAAATGTTTGAATTCAATTAAACCTATATTCTAATACTTTTGAGACTTCTTTGACTTATGGATTATTTAGAAGTACTGTGAAATTTCCAATGACTGCTGTATTCCTTATATTTTTCTGCTATTTATTTCCAGTTTAATTTTATTATGATCAGAGAATTAACTTTTTATGATTGTAAGTATCTAAACTAGTTACAATTTGTTTTATGATATAGGATATGGACCATCTTGATGAATTTTACATGTGCATTAGAAAAGAATGTGTATTTTGCTGTTGTGGGGTTGAATGTTCTATAAATGTCAAATATATTAAATTGGTTCAGGGTGTGTTTAGTTCTTCTTATCTGCTGATTTTCTGTATAGTTGTTCTATCAATCAATGAGAGAGGAATGTTTACAGCTCCTACTTTAACTATGAATTTATAAATATTTTTAGTTCTGTCACTTTCTGCTTCATGTATTCTGAAGCTCTGTTGTTAGGTTCATGTACGTTTAAAATTGTTATCTCCTTTTGGTGAATTGACCCTTTATCACTATCTACTCTCTTCATTCCTTGTGATTTTCTCTTCTTTCTTTGATATTAAAACAGCCACTCCAGCTTTCTTTTTAATATTATCATCATTGACGTTTTCCCATTGTTTGACTTTGACTTTCATGTGTGATTATATTTGAAATGAGTTCCTTGTAAAAATAGATGCATTTTACATCTATTCTGAAAATTTCTGGGTTTAGACCATTAATTTAATTTTAATTTATGAGTTTAGACCATTATATTTAAAGTAGTTACTGCTATGTTTAGACTTGGGCCTGCCACTTTGTTATTTTTTTTTCTGTTTGTTCTATTTTTTCTTCCTCTGTGTCCCCTTTCTTGCCTTCTTTGGGTTTTTGAACAAGGCTTATTCATTCCTTTCTACACATTTTAGATATGTCAGTATTAGATATTATAGTATTGCTTTATTTCAACAACTATATTATAATATCCTTGAAGTCAGGACATGTGTTTTATTGTTATTCACGTTTGTTCTTTGCCCTCTCTTATTGTCAGACTAGAACAGTACTTTTCATACTGTGACTTCTCAGTAGTTTTTTTTATTAAGTGGATCAATGAATATTGAGTGATTTGAATTTATGTTTGATATTTGTAATATTTCATGCTCAGGGAATTTTTCCCTCTGGAGGGACTATAATCAGTTCCTTTCCCTTCAGGCATATGGCTTAACTTTAAAATCTTCTGGATTAGAACTTGGGCTTATATTTAATCACATTTGTGGTTAAATACAGACTAAGGGAAGATGGTGTTTCAGTTACCTGTAAAATGAAATGTCTCATTAAAAAAATCTTATAAATTAGTTTGTCCTCTATGTGTTACATATAGCATCATTTCATGAAAGGTTTTAATAATAATGTTATACAAAAAGCCTCCCAGGTCAGTCAGACTTGTCTATTGCTTGACTAAAAATAGTGACATGTTGAAAGAAAGATGTTAGTCACAAAGGGCTGGTAGCAAGTGTGTGTATAGTGATAGAAGGGTTGTAGAGCATGATTTTGGCAGTGCCCAACTAAATCCTATCCAGAGGAGACATGGACTTTGAATGTTGGAATCATCTTGACTGGACCACCTACCCCCAGGGAGTAGTTGGATATATGAGGCTGTCTTAACCTAATTCTATTACACATTCAATTTTCTCAACTCCCTATTTTAGTCTTGGGATCACCAAGCAAACTTTCTTATAAGCAATTTTCTTTTCATTGTGGAAGCAAGCACTATAGGATAACAATGGAAAATTAAGGCACACATCTACTTTTGCCACCTTCTGAAACTATTGAACTCATAGTAAAAGGATTTTTCATAAAGACATCAACCCAGAAAGGAAAGTAAAAAGGGATGAGGAGATAATAGCAACACTACTCTGAAAGTGGAGAGTATATGGATGAGAGTAAATGAGCAGCTTCAAGGACACAAAATACTATAAAGGCAGTGAGAAAAATGGAGAAGCAACCACATTTATGTTTACAAATCCTAAAACAGCTTAAGAATTGCTTGTAGCAGGCATGCCTGGAACAAGGAAGGGGAAATGAGAAGGCTTAAAATCAGGAGGATTAATTTAAAGTCTTTTTATAAGAATATAGATCCCCAAATCCTCTTTTCTGACTCTGTCCAGCTAAGTGACTCCCCCATCTCTGCAGAAGACCAGAGGTTTATTTCCTAGAAGGATAAAATAGAAGATCTCTGGATCTAGGAATGTCAAGCACAACTGATGGTGTGGGCAATGCTGAAAACAGGGGAATCAAGTGATCCCCCACTCTTAGCCTGCTTCTACCCTTGGTTCCTGTGCTCCAGCAGCTATAACTTTATCTTTCAAGGAAGAGGCTAGGAAAGTCTTCTGTAGGGACCCAATCAGCACAAGAAGAATGGCGTAAAGTTACTGAATTGTGAGTTTCTCAGTGAATCAGGCCAGCCAGATTACTTTAGTGTGACAGGGCCAGTCAACAAAGCCCAGCCATACACTTGGTGCTTTTAGACTCCTAGTCTTAAAGATTATCAGACAACTAAGGAGAATCAGAGATCTGACAAAAATCTCCGTGGGAAAAACAGACACCAGAATAAAGAAATAGAAAAAGGCAACTTGATGGAACAGAGACTACACAGAGGGCACAAAAATAAAATGAAGAAATCAGTAATATCTTTAGAGAATAAGAGAATATATTGCAATCCTGAAACAGAACATGATATTTTAAAAAGAAACATTCAGAGAGTAAGATTGTTTGGAAATTAACACTATAATGGCAGAAAATAAAAACTTAATAGAAGGATTGGAAGATAAAGTTAAGGAATTCTCAGAAGAAGTAGAACCAAAAGTAAAAATGATGGAACATAGGAGTGGACAATATAGAAATTTTGAAGATCTTTGCTGAAAGGTAACTATTATTCAGTGGTTTTGACATTATTCAATTTCTGAATGATGGTTCCAGAAAGAATGAGAAGAAGAAATAGAAGGGATAAAATCATTAAGGATAAAATCAGAGAAATCAGAGAAATTTCTTATATTTGAAAGACATGGATTTCCAGATTGAAAGGGTCAATGAATATTCAAATAACGAATGATAACAGAACCACACCATGGCACAACTTTGAGGAATTTTAGAACACTGGGATTAAAAGATTCTAGAAGTTTCCAGGGAGGAGAAAAGATAGATCATATATAAATTATAAGCAACAGACTGGCTTTGACTTCTCATGAACAACACCAGAAGTTAGGAGTACTCAAATTTTGCACAGCAATTTGCAACTTGGAATGTTATATCCATTCAAATGATCAATTATGTGTATGGATAGAATAAAGACATTTTCAGACATAAGATGTTTCAAGATGTTTGTCTCCAGGGCACCTTTTCTTAGGAAGCTGTTGAATGCTATGCTCCACCAAAATGAGACTGTTAACCAAGAAAGAGAAAGACATGAGTCACCAGAAACAGGAGTCTGTACACAGGAGATAGGCAGAGGGAATCTCAGGGGATGGTGAAGTAAGAGCCCAGGCTACCTTGAGTGCAAGTACCCCAGACTGGAGTAGCTCAGAGGACTCAGAAAGATCTCTTTAAGGAAATGAAATGGATAGAGTACTTCCTGAGGCCAAATATATTGAGAGGAGATTTATAGAATGGGCAAGAGAGCTTGAGGTTGAAATGTGATAAACACACAAAATGAACAAATGAAAGAGTAAAAGAAAATAAAACAAAAACCAAGACAAAACAAAGAACTGTGTGGAGAAGGAAAAGTAATCACAATAAGCCCTAAGGCTCAACCATGCAGTGTTTACACATTGGTGGCAATAATGGGCCTTGGTGAATAAACCCACCAGAATTACAATATATCTCCACTGGGGCGGGGGGCGGGGGGGGGTGGAAGGGGGGAGCATGTTTGTGGGGCCTGAATGGGAACATATGTAAATACGGGGATTGAGGGCATGAAAGTAAGCTCACACTTCATCTTTCATATCCGAAGTCAGAGGAGAGACCTAAAATTGGGAAAATTTAAGAAGTGGCTAAACATGCATGTAATTTAGAGAAAGGGAGATAAATATTGAACAAATCAGCTGTAAGTATTGGAGATTTGGTTCTGGTTACTGAGAAATAGAGAAAACAGGGAAGAAGCCAGAGGCTGCTGTTTGCCTTCTAAAACAAACAGGAAATGATGGGCAAATGCATGTCTATTTTTAAAAACTTAAAAAAGATAAGAAAATAAAAAGGAATCTAAGTAAATCTTTTTTCTTTTTTAAGATTTTATTTATTTAGTCATGAGAGACACACAGAGAGAGACAGAGACACAGGCAGAGGGAGAAGCAGGCTCCCTGCAGGGAGCCTGATGCAGAACTCGATCCCAGAACCTCGGGATCAAACCCTGAGCCAAACAAAGACTGATGCTCAACCACTGAGACATCCAGGCACCCAGAATCTAAATAAGTTTTCTGTTCATATCCATCTTCAAGCAAAAATAAATAGATACATAAATGATTAAATGAATAAAAATAAAGATTATTTCATGGCCATTATAGAAAAACTGGAGATGCTAATAATACAGTAGATTGCATTACTGTTTTCACTACTCACTGGATTCCATCTCCATGCATCACCCATGTGGATTATAGTCCTCTTCCTTTGGGAAGTGAATGATCCCCCCACCCCCAACCCCCTCCAACGGCTGATGATGCCAGGCTTTGCCATGTGATCTTTTCAGACCAATGAAAAACGACTGGAAGTGACATGCATCCTCCCAGCAGAAACTTTAAGAACAAAACTTTCTGGTTTTGTGCTATTGCTTTTTCCACTGCTCGTCTCAGATAGGAGAGGTTTCTTTATGGAGTACAAAAGACACATGAAGCAGAACTGCTGTTGATCTATAAATACAGGTAACACGAGTAGGAAATCAGCTCCCAAAAAGCTGAATAGTACAATGTATGTACATTCCTACCACTCTGAAATGACCATGTTTAAATTTTTGATATTGTGTAGAATGTATTATCATACCCAGTTCTTCCTCTCCTCCCATGACTTGTCTTCTACAGGCAAGGGTACCCTCTGCTCCTTCACTCAGCCGTGGCTTTGAGAGTTTCTTTGGCCAGTGGAAGGTGAGCAGAAATGATGGAAGCAGAGGCCCAGGATGTGCTTGTGCAGTTGGGCTTGCCCTCACTGTCATGCTTTGGCCATGTTTTTTAACTTCATTTATCACCACTTTATGTAATTATGCATTCTTCTACAACATAATCTTAAATAGGTAGAATTGTATTATTGCATATTTAAACAATTGTCTACTGTTCAACTTTTAACCTTTTTTCTATATTTTTCATCTTTATAAATAATTCTGTTATAAAAATCCCGGCACATAAAACTTTTTACACACTCACTATTATTTCCTTATGTTAAATTCCAAGATATGTGACAAAGTAACAAGTCTTTGATACATATTGTCATATTTACCAGAATTTTATACAAATGCCTGTTTCCCAGTGTTTCACGGACATTAAAATGTTTTTCCTTAAATTCTTTGCAAATTTGAACAGTAAAAATGACATTGTGTTTTAATTTAATTTAATTTAAATGTTTTGGTTACTAGAGAAATTGAAAACTTTTTTTTTTTTAAAAAAATAGCTCTACTGAAGGGGAGTGGCTCAGTCAGTGAAGTGTCTGTCTTTAGGCTCGGGTCATGATCTCAGGGTCTTGGGATCGAGTCTCCCATCAGGCTCCCTGCTCAGCTGAGAGCCTACGTCTCCCTCTCCCTCTGCCTGCCCCTCCCCTTGCTTGTGCTCTCTCTCTCTGTCAAATAAATAAATAAATAAATAAATAAATAGATAGGTAAATAAATAAATAAATAAATAAATAAAATCTTTTAAAAAAAAGCTCTGCTGAGGTATAATTTACATACCACAAAATGCACACATGCACAAACGAATGACTTCTCACTATATTTACAGAGCTGGGCAGCCATCACAACAATCCAATTCGAGAACATTTCCCTTCATCCCTCACACATTCCTTGTGCTCATTTGCAGTCACTTCTTGTTCCCTCGCTACTAGTCAACCACTTAACTACTTTCTGCCTCTGCAGATTTATTTACATTTCCTTTTTTGTAAATTGCCCACTTTGCCCATTTGCCTATTGGAGAACTAGTGATTGTCTTACTGGGATAAGAATCATTCAACGACTGACTCTGTAAGTACAATTAAAAATAAAAACCTCTTAGTTCAGCCTACATATCCTTGCTCACCTGTCCAATTATTCCTCTTGCAAGTTCCCAGCTCCACTGTGTGTGCTACAGACACTTTGTCCTTGCTTCTTACGACACCTGCCACAGAAGTCTTTGCTTTGCTTGAATCCTTCGTCTACATGCTGCCCATCTCACTTGCTCCTACTTGTGCTGTAGCTTTTGGTGCAGATAGCGCTTTTCAGAGACCTTCCTTACTTGATTGTCTCACCTGACTTCAGATCTTCCCAGTATGACTCCCCATTCTTTGGCTTCAGAGAGACTTATCACTTCTTATAATGATTCATTTGAGAATGGTCCTGATTTTAAGGTCTGTCTTGCTCAGTAGGTGGAAAGTTCTGTGAAGGTGGCATCCTACGTGCTTTGTTCATTACTGTGTCCTAGTCCCTGGCTGCTTGCTTGCTTGCTTGCTTTCTCTCTCTTTCTTTTCTTCTTTTCTCTTTTAGTTTGTTGTTTCCTCTTAATTTTGATTGTGATATCTTTGGGGCTTTAGAAATATGTAAAGTTTTATGTAATCGGGCTTATGCTTTTGTTCTTTGCAGTTTCTTCCTACAGTTTTATGCTTAGAAGTGCCTTTTCTGTATGAGAACAGATAAATAATGACTTATATTTTCTTCCAGTTCTTTAATAAAAAATGTAGTACTCTTATCCATTTGGAGCTTATATTGGTTTATAGTGTGAAGAGTATAATATAAAGCAGCTGTATTTTTGCAAACAATTAACATATTACCCTAATCTTATCTATGAAATAAATTAATCATCACCTTACTGGTTAGAAATGTTACCTTTATTTGATAGTAAATATGTAGGTGTGCTAACTTGTGTTTCTGGGCTTTCTAGCATGTACCATGGTTAGGTCTGTTTTAGTGCCAGAACCATAAAGATCAAGGAGCCTCTAGTTGTAGTTATGTTACCATTGTAGAGATTGTGACAAGATTGTTCCAGTCTTCAGGACTATTTTGGTGTCATTGAAAACCCATAACTGGCCACCTTGACTTTTCTGCACCATTGTTATCAGCCTAGTGAGTCTGCCGCTGCCCCCAGACTAAAAGACTCTTTTTTTTTTTTTTAGATTTTTAAAAAATTTATTTATTCATAGAGACACAGAGAGAGAGGCAGAGACACAGGCAGAGGGAGAAGCAGGCATCATACAGAGAGCCTGATGTGGGACTAGATCCAGGGTCTACAGGATCACACCCTGGGCTGCAGGCGGCGCTAAACCGCTGAGCAACTGGGGCTACCCTAAAAGACTCTTTCTTGATGTACATGCACTTGGAAGCCTGTTCTACATTGCTGCATGCTGCTTACTTTGAAATTCTATGTCAGGGAACTCAAATTCAAACTTTCCAGGCAAAGCTGGTAGCAAAAGTGGGTGAAGTAGGCTGGGTAGGAGATAATATGGAGAAGCGGGGTCTGTGGGTACCTGGAAAGTTGCACGTCTGTTTAAAGACATTCAAATGGTTTAAAAGCAAGGCATGGAGAGGATTGGATTTGCTATGAGGACCACAAATTTTGGCCTCTGACCTGTATAGCAACTGTATGGCAATGTCTAGTTTATTTATAGATTGTTTGATTCCTACAACGCTTTGGGTAGCTATTACCAATATGCCCGTTTTACAGGAAACACTATGCTTTCAAGAGTCTGGGAACTTTCTTAAGTCCTATAGCAAACACATCCTATAGGGACCCAGGATTCTGACATGGTCCTGGATTCTGTTCACTCTCTTCCACACCACATGATCGTGTCTTCTATGATGAGTACAAGAATAACAAGTGGAGAAGATTTTTCAGGAGAGGATGAGCTATTTTTGCTATTGAATCTAAAAATACCTGAATCTAAGTCACCTGCAAAGTACCAATAAGCCTGACTCTGGCCGAATTAGAAATATCAGGGCACAAGGCAGGGAGAAGTGACAGCAGGCAGTGAGGGCTCCTGCTGACAGGAAGGCCCTGGTGCATATCCATCTGGGGTTAGCCTGGCCAGAGAGATCGTGGACTGAACAGCCCACATGTATTTACCTGCTTATTGTCACAGCCATTTGGGAAACTCCCAGAGAGAGGCTGATGAAGAAGACCAAGAGGCTTACATTACCAGGTCATTTCCAAAGCTGATGTGGGCTCTCTCTCTCTCTCTTACTTCTCCATCCCTCCCTCCTTTGCCCTCTCCTGCCCCTTGTGCCTGTATCTCCTGGTACTCAAGCACTCTAAGAATTGATGATTGTTTTGTTTGTAAGTCCAAGATTCAGCAGCTCCAGGTCTTTCTGGATAACCTGCTTATGTGAAGGCTTATGAAAAAAAGAATATTTTTTTCTGAGGCCTTCGACACCCCGCTCCCAACAGAAAGGCTGGGGCAGTGGCTCAGATGCCAGAGAACTCTTCAACTCCATTTGAAAAGGAAATTAAGAGCAGCTGGGGAATGAGAAATTCTGCTGTTAGAGACCTCCTATCTGGCTAAACTTTAGAGCAGGAGAAGGATCCTAATGAGCTTGAATGTGGAAGACCGTATGGATTCGTGGGGCACTAATTGCCAGTGTATTTGCCTGAGCTGATGACCTTGTGGGAATGCTGGAGACAATGGGATTAAAGGTCCCTTCCAGATAAAAAAAAAACCTAGGGTCATTAAGGGAACCAGAAGGGATGAATTGTGGCCTTCCTGGGCTCCGTGGTAGATTTCGAACACTGAACAAGTCCCCTTCATTAAGTCTCTGGTTCCTGGCCTGGAAATTAAGGAAACTCCAAATGAGCACATTTTAGAAGTGGGGTAGCTACATCCACACAGAAGACATCCCATCTATATGGGGATGAATTGTCTACACTGAATAACAATGGGAAACCCTAGACTGAGGAGCTAAATCACCTCTGGTACAATGTAAGAAGTCTGAAGATAGAGAATAGATCTGTTTGTAAAAAATTGTGATAAAATCCATATAACATAAAATTTACTATCTCAAGGATTTTTAAGTATATAGTCTAGTAAGATTAGGAATATTCAGTTGCTGTGCAACTATTCTCTAGAACTCCTTTCGTCCTGCAAAACAAACTCTGTCCCCATTAAACAATCACTCCTCCCAGTCCTTGTCAACCCCCATTCTACTTCCCGTCTATGAATTTGACTACTCTGAGCACCTCATATAAGTGGAGTCATATAGTATTTATATTTTTGTGACTTCTTTATTTCACTTAGCCTAATGTCTTCAAGGTTCCTTCATGTTGTAGCATGTGTTAGAATTTTCATACCATGATGTATGTATACATCACATTTTATTCATTCATTCATCTGAAGATGGACACCTGGGTTGTTTCTACCTTTTGGCTATTGTGAATAGTGTTGCTATGAACATGGAAGTACAACTATCTTTTCAACACCCTACTTTTAATTATTTTGGGAATGTATCCAGAAGTAGAATTGCTGGATCATAGGGTAATTTTATTTTTAATTTTTTTATAAAGATTTTATTTATTTATTCATGAGAGACACAGAGAGAGAGAGAGAGAGAGAGAGAGAGGCCGAGACACAGGCAGAGGGAGAAGCAGGCTCCATGCAGGGAACCCGATGTGGGACTCGATACCGGGACTCCAGGATCACGCCCTGGGTCAAAGGCAGGCACTAAACTGCTGAGCCACCCAGGGATCCCCTATTTTTAATTTTTTGAGGAATCATTTTACTGTTTTCCACAGGGGCTGCATCATTTCATATTCTCAACAACAGTTCAGAAGGCTTACAATTTCTCTACATCCTCACCAATCCTTATTTATTTCCTTCCTTCCTTTGTTCCTTTCTTCCTTCCTTTGTTCCTTCATTTCTTCTTTCCTTCCTTCTTTCCATATTTTTCCTTTTTTAAAAAATAGTTGCCATCTGAATGGATATGAAGTGGTATCTCAGTTGATTTGCATTTTCCTTTTTTTAAAATTTGATTTGCATTTTCCTAATGGCTAGTGACGTTGAGTATCCTTTTATGTGCTTATAGGCCATTTGTATATATTCTTTGGAGAAATGTCTATTGAAGTCCTTTGCCTATTTTAATATCCTGTTGTTTGTTTTTCTGTTCTTGAGCTGTAGAAGTCTTTTCATGCTCATATCTCTAGGACTTAGAATAACACCTGCCATGAAAAAATATCTGTTGAATAAATATGTCCAAGGTCTTTCTGATCCAATGATCTTATTCCAAGATTTGGTACAAGTCTTGATCAATAACTAGAGCTGGAAAGTCATAATGATGGATGAAATATAATAATATATTAAAAATGAGATTGTTTAAAATACAAAAAGTAAATTTTGAACTCCACCACTTTATTGGATGAAAGTCTATGGATCAATCAGTCTACTTAGTTTTCCTTCTATCTAAGCCAGACTTCGTGGTTTAGATAGTATCAGCCATGGGGATGGGAGAAGAGAGGCATTTACTTGCACACATTATCAGTTTTAGAAACATTTATCACTTTTCAGAAAAATATATATGCAATAAAGGTGGCATGTTTCCTCAGGAGGTTAAGCAAAATGTCTGCCTGTCTCTCCTAGCCACCATCTTTGATTTACTGTGAATCATTTTCTTTCCCTGAAAGACCCTCAAATCTCAGCACTGACTCAGCAGAATCAGAAAATTACTTGGGCTGCACTTCCCATCTTGCCACTGGATGGCAGTATCTCCTCATACGCCTGCCCTAAGGAAGCCACTTCACCAGTCAGCAGAATCTTGATTTGCCCAATTGGAGAAGTGGGTAGACTAGAGATTTTAGCAGAATCACTTAAAACCAAAACCAAAACCAAAACAAAACTTGGTTAACATTCTTATTCTTCATGCTTATTCCAGAGCCCAAAGAACCTTGACTCCAGCATCTTCTCTTCTGATACTTCTTCCCTTCTGCTGAATCCAATGTACTTGCCTTACCATAGTCCATTGGGCTGATAACCCCTCAATGATACCTGGTTGGTTACAACCAACAACCTGCAGCGTGTGTTCAGCACTGTACTGTGGGGAAGGAGAGGTTCTTATTTGATTTTGCATCCCAGGCACTTAGCATGCTGCTTGTACACAGTGGGTAGTCTTAATACTTGTTGGGTAAACCTATTAGGTAGAAGAAACAAAACAGTAAATGAGCACTCCTTTACCGGTATATCCAGATAACACGTGTGCTAAAAATGAGCCATAAGAATAACATATTTTTCTGAATAAAATGTAATACATATGATTTGATAGGTGATAAATTATTTTCCTTTTTACTTTGTGTTTTTAAAATTATACCTAATACTGAATTAATATTTCTTATATGCATATTTTCATGCTCCCATCTGTTATTTTTTCTGAATTTTCTTCCTGAACTTTGCCGTTTTTGTTGTCATACTTGTGTTCTGAACGTTTTGAGATTTTTCAGTATCATCCTTAACCAATCTCTGCTACTCATTTTTACATTCAATGAGTCACATCTATCTATTTGATTTCCTGAATATCCCTCAAAATCTATCCACACTGTTTCATCCTCACTGCCTTTGTCCTGGCCCAGCCTCTACCATCTGTCTCTGGTAGTGCATTAACTCCTAATTGGACTCCCTACCTCTGATTTTGGCCCTTGCCAACTTTTTCCCAACTGGAGTGATTATTTCAAAGTATAAATCTGTGCACGTCACATCCTTACTTTGAGGGTTTCTTGTCATCCTTGATATGAAAATGTAAGCTCCCTAACCTAGCACCTAGAGCCCCCACTAACTCCTCTAGTTTCTTCTCTCTTCAGTCTTGACCTTAAGATTTACCCTCCTGCAATGGTGACCACTCCTGTAGCTTAAGAATTACTTCTGTAGTGTTTAATCTCTCAGCATTCACACCTGCTGTTCCTTCTCCCCCATTTGCCCTTCCATTTCCTTTATCTGCCTAACATTTCATCCTTTAAAACCCCACTTAATATTCTGTATGTTAGTAAATTGAACACCAATAAAAAAAATAAAATAAAATAAAATAAAATAAAAAAAAAAAAAAGGGGGGTGGGAGTGAATGGGTGACGGGCACTGGGTATTATTCTGTATGTTAGTAAATTGAACACCAATAAAAAAAATAAAATAAAATAAAATAAAATAAAACCCCACTTAAAATCACCATGTCCAGCAGCCTTCTATGCACCCTGGAGACAAGTATGAATGGACTTTCTTGCTCCATGCCACTCTATCCCCACTCCATTGTAAAGTATTATAGTCTATGATTTTTGTGAGTTTATGTGTCTATTTATGTGTGTAAATTCCTAAGTCTTATTGCACCTTTTTATCCCTTGTGTCTAGCACAGTGTCCAACTCATGGTGGTTGCCACACAGATGTTTGCTAATGAACAAAAGTACTTCTAGTTGATGTTTATTGAGCATTTTCTAATTATTAGATATGTGCAAAGCTGTTCATATCCTTTATCCCATTTAATCTTCATAATGGCTCTCTCTGGTTGTTATGCTTAGTTTAACAGGTGAGGAAACTGAGCCTTGGAGAGATTACACAGCAGGGAAGTGGTGGAGACACCCATATCTGCCTCCTTGGAGGCTTTGCTCTACAAGATACTATTTTTCATCTATGAGGGATCTGTAAGGGTCCTTCATATGTAAAAATCATTAGACCTTTTTTGATTTTATCTGTTGTTAATATTTCCCTTCAGATTTGATGCTTTCTAATTTTCTGTTTGATCATCCTGACATTTAAAATATTCTAATTATTAATCTTTTAATTATAAATCACTCACTGTTTACTTTGATAATTTATTTAATGCATTATGACTTGAAAGTTTTATCCTTTCTGAGTTCAGTTGGTCACCTATATTGTTATTTTATATTTTAATAGCCTCATTGCTTTATTATTAGTAAAAAATTTTTTTTAAAGATTTTATTTATTTATTCATGAGAGACACAGAGAGAGAGAGAGAAAGAGAGAGAGAGAGAGGCAGAGACATAGGCAGAGGGATAAGCAGGCTCCATGCAAGGAACCCAATGTGGGACTCAAACCCGGGAATCTGGGATCATGCCCTGAGCAAAAGGCAGATGCTCAACTGCTGAGCCACTCAGGTGTCCCACCCTCATTGTTTTAAATTTAACTCTTTTCCCCCCAAATAGAAAATTTTTCTAAAACAGTTTATTAAATTGTACTTTCTATTAGGTTAGAATACTTTTATAATTTGTCAAATTCTTAAAAGTACCCCTGTATTGGGGAATTTTGCTTTTTGGCATATCAACTCTCAAACTATTACTGCAGTATTTTATAATTTATTTTCTATTCAGTAGGATATGTCCTGTCTCTTACATATATGCTCCCTGCACTCCAATAATTTTCCTTTTGCAACATTTTCTTGGCTGATCTCACTGTTTTTAAGATGATCCTTAAAACTTTCCCCATTTTTAAAACATTTATTGCAATAATCATAAAAATAAATGTACACTATGTTTGTTGTATAAAAATTAGGAAATATAGAATATGAAAATAAATTAAGTCTAGAAATATTAAATTTGTTTTATTTTCTCGTGGCTTTCATTCTGTGAAAATGACTAATACAACAGGAATCATGTTGTAATGCATCTTAACACCTTGCTTTTCCCCTCAAAAGTTACCTGGTAAGCATTTTCATATACATTAGATTTTGAAATGATGACTCTTAATCTTGTGTAATTTTCACTAATATGAAAGCCTGAAAGTCTGTTTGGTGATTCCCCTATTGTTGGACATTTAGGTTATTATAAAAATTTTATTTCCTTTTAAACAGTGTTGTAAAGAAAATTTATGCAAATACATCTTTGTTCACATTATATGATTTCCTTAGAGTATATTTCCAGGTCTGTGTCAACAGGTATGAGCAATTTTAAGGCTCCAAATCACTTTTTAAAAAGATTGCACAAATTTAAACTCCTACTTGCAATACATGAAAATGTCTATTTCCACTGTACTCTTGCCAACAGTTCAGTATTATTATCTCATTGAGATTTTCATTGGGGTTATGTTAAATCTATAAATCATTTTTTAAAAAATTGCCTTCTTTACAATATTGATTCTTTTCTTCCAGGAAAATGGTGTGTCTCCATTTAATTAAATCTTTATTTTATATCTCTCAGTGAAATTTTGTTGTTTTCTTTACATAAATCTTGCACATTTATGATTGGGGTTATTTCTGGGTATATTATGATGTTTTTACTTTTATGTTTTATTTTTGCTTGCCATGTGAATACCATTAAAAAATTTATGTCTTCTTCTTTTCCAAAAGTGTGTCTTATATGCTTTTGAAAAAACAAAGGGGTACTATGCTCATATTGGCTTGGAAAAGGCTATGACCTTCAGTTGGAAACTCTCACGAAGTTTGTGAAATCCTATTGTAAAGAAGCCCATTGCTCGTGATTTATTACTACACACAGTGTATCCCAAACTTATTTGATCATAGAATTTTTTAGTGTAAAATAAAAATTTTAGTATAAAATGTTATCATTTAGTAGAACTGGCATTCTGAGAAGCCTAATGTTGTGGGATGACAAATGGCCCTAATTCTTCATTTTTTCCTGTAACTCTGTCTTTTGCCATGAAATTGTGGAGAACTCTTCTATTATGATTGTAAACACAGCCATGTGACTTGGTCAATGGATATTAGCAAATATAAAGCACATAGAGCCTTTGAAGTGCACTTGATCGCTGTTGCATTCTTCTGTATCCATGAAAAAGATATCCTTGTGGTGCCTTGTTGGAAGATAAGGCATGTAAAGCAGAGCTGAGTTACATCAGTCATCCCAGTTAGGAACATACTAGGTCAGTCAAAAACCAGTCAACCCTGTCCATGAAGGTGAGCCCAGCAAAGGCCAGAAGAACCACCCATTTGGACTTCAGACTTATGAGCTAAATAACATCTAGTTGTTTTAAATCACTGAATTTTGGGGTAGCTTGTTACATGGCATTATTAGTTAACTGTAAACCTTAAGCGGGTTTCATAAGCTTCATAGTCCTCATTATATTAAGAAAATTCTCTTTCGTTTTGAGTTTTCTAAATGCTTGTAGCCAAAAGTGTTATTGAATAGTTTTGGGTAGCCATTGAGATTATTTTAAGCTTTTCTAATTGAACCTAATGATGTGATATTTTATATTAATTGATTTTCTATTAATAATCTGTCCTGGCCTCTGTAGGTTAAGTCATTCTTGGTAGTATAGTTGATCATTATTTTAATGTGTTATTGAATTCCATATGCTAGTATTCTCCTTAGGGATTTAGCATCTGTATTCATAAGTAAAATTAGCTTGTAGTTTCCTATTTTGGTCCATCTTTCTCAGTTTTAGTACAAGGCATGTGCCAAACTCATAAAATGACTCAGTTAGCTTCTAGTCTTTGCCTATGCTTCAGATCAGTTTTTATAACACAGAAATCATTTAGTCCTTAAAAGACAAATGGAGTTCATTGCTAAAGCCATCTGATCATTATAACTTTCTGAGAGTTGGTTACTTCTTTGGTAGTTTTTGTTTTTAAATTTTCCTTCTGTTCTATTTAAGTTACATTTTAGAAAATTCAAATTACTTTTATGATGGGCAATGATATACATCCTATACTTTGTGCATTTGAAGCTATCTTTCAGTTATTTTGGAAGCAAGTCTGATATAATTAAACTAACTAAGTACATACCAGGCCATTTATTCCAGTGACTACAACTTAATGTCAGACTTAACACAAATTTTGATCTTAATGTGGCGTACTATTTCTGTATATAATGGTGTGGTTATATACATGTGTGGCCACCATATTTTCTAACTTTTTGAAATTTGAGTTGTGGGGAGAATTGTCTGACAATAGTTTGATATGTTTGTTAGGATTGGGGAAGGCAGGCTGGAAGAAGTAATCTGAATTCATAAATGTTGGAATTGTACATGCTTTTACCTACTTTGTGTCCATAATGTAAGAAAATACTTGAAGGTGGTACTCTTCTAAAAATGCAAGAACTTGATTGTTGTACTAATTGACCAAAATTAAGGTTAATATGGGATTTGAGGTTTAATAGAAAATGTGTGGTAATAACACTAGCCAACCTGGACCATTTCCTCAGTGACTTCAAGAAACATAAAGGAAGAGAAGGTATTTGCTGTCCACAAAGCATGAGCTGGCTCTGCACTCCGGCTTTGCAGGCTCTGTTGTCTCTGCTAGTTGCTTCATTCTCACATTTCTGACACCTTGTTTTTCTAGCAGCAAGAATAGATATTTATACAGTGGTTACCATGTGCCAGATTCTCCTGAGAAACACCTGCATCAGCCCCATTTTACAGATTTGAAAAGGAAGGCACAGAAACCTTATGTAATTTGCCCATGCCTTGCCAGCATGTGAGTGGGGTGTTGATTCAAGCCTGGCCAGTCGGGCTCTACAGTCTGTGCTGGTTGCCCCTATTACTGCCTCCCACCCTTCCTCAGTTAGTCTTCTCGTCCAACTATGCGTTGGAGTGCCTGCTCAGGGTTGGGCTTTAGTAAGTGTTTGCTACTACAGGTTTCCTTATAGATGAGGATAAAAGAGGTAAGGGGAGAGAGAACAATTCAAAGAGGAAAAGGTAATGGGATGTCATGAAGAGAATTTGTGGATTCTGAGCTGCGACCGTGGCCCCAGCTATACAAAATCGAAATAATTAAATATCTTTCTCATAAGGTTATTGTGAAGATTTTCTGAGCAAGGACCTGATACATAACTCATACTCAAGAGATACTAGTTAGTCATAATAAGTAACCATAATAATGATGAATGATGGCCATAAAACCAAGCTTCTTCCACAACCAGCTCTGTGATCTTGCTCAAGTCTTTTTTTTTTTTCCTGAGCCTCAGTTTCCTCATTTGTTAGGTGGAGGATGGCCTTGTGACTCTCAGGCCATGTGATCTGTGGTGCCCAGTGGAGACTATGAAGGACACAGAGTGAGAGAACACAGCAGAGGTGCTGCTAAGAAGAGTGTCTGTCTGTCTGGGGAAGCCAGGGCTCCATCCACATCTGGGTAGGAGGACAGAGTCTGTGTAGTGCCCTTAACTCACCTCAACTGTCTCACTGAGGGAGGACCTGAGTGTGAGTGTGGTGGGAGTGGCGTCCACAGTGACCTATTTCTCAGTACGTTCATGGCCCTTAGGGCAAGGATTGACAGACTGAGCATTGAGCAGAAAACAAACTGACAAAAAACAACGAAAACCAAAAACAGGATTCCCACTGCCCCCACCAAGTGAATTTCAGATAAACCATGAATACTTGTTAAGCATTAATGTGTCCCAAACATTGCATGGGATGGCTTTATACTAAAAAATTATTTGTTATTTGAATTCAGTTCTCTGGGTTTTCCTGCCTGGTCCAGTGTTCAGTTGTCCCTGATGCGAAGGCTGCAGTGAATCTATATTAAGTCAAATTGTTTCCTTAAGTCAAAGATCTGAGTTCTAAAATCTCTATCTTTCCTGCACTCTCTTCTTTTTTTGAGAGAAAAGGACGGAGTAACTAAACGGGGAAATTTGTTTGCCATAAATTACCAAGAGAAGAGCTTCTCCAGATTCAACGAGGCAATTATTGTATCTTGAGTAAAGAACTATTGATTATTCCAAACAAACGAACCAGACTGGTTTAACAGAAATCTGTATCTATAACCTGCTATAGTTGTTAAGTCAGAAGCAAATATATTCTTAATAACCAACTGGTATTTATTTAATGTACAGTAACTTGCCTGCTAAGCTTAAATGAAATGCACAGTTAATTAAAACTATCTCTGTATCAAGTCCTCTGGGAAAATATGTTACACACATTCTAACTTGGGATTTTTTTCCACTTTCCCTTCCCAACTGAGCTCCTGTTGCTTAGATTTTAATATGATCTGTTTGGAGGTCTGCAGTTATTTTTGCTGGGCAACTCATCCTGCTTAGGGATATGGAAATTCCTTCCCCTCATCTATCCAGATCTTCAGCAAGCCTCAAGCGGAGGCTGCAGAGGTTGGTACCCCAAAGCCTGCTTGGGTGCCTGGGGGTGGGGATTATATCGGAGTTTGCCCACTAATTTGCTGTTCACACTAGGCCTTTCACTTTGCCTCTCTGAGCTTGAGTTTCCAATTTGTGAAACAAATGTAATTTCTCACAGAATGGCAACAGGTCAGAAAAAGGCTGGCCAGGATTTGAAGGCACAGGCCAACCTTGATTTGTTAAGTGGGTCTCCACGTGTGCCCGTCCCTTCTGCTGTGTGAACCCCAGATTCCGTGCTGGTTGGAGAAGGCTTTGAGAAGTTTAGTTATTTATCCATTCTTTAGTTATTTATCCACTCTTTTTTTCTTTTTTTTTCTGCTGTTCACCAAGTATTTGATACCTGAGTATCTACTAGACCCAGAATTTTCTGAATAGCACAACTGGAGAGACAGAGTCCCACTCCCAGCTGTGTCTCTTGCAGATATATTAACTCAAATGTATGCAATTCAACAGTCATTATACTCCTCTCAGTTTGTTTCCTTTTCTGCAAAGTGAGGATAGTGTCTTCCCTACAAATCATTGAATGGCTGTGAAGTTCCAATGAGATAATGTATGCACGAATGGTTTCAAAGTCTGAAGAATTAACATATAAATGTATATTTTCCCCAGTAGTGGTGGTCCACAGGACTCATTGGATTTGCAGATCTGCAGTGTGCTGAGGGCCGGCACATGCCAGCCATGAGCACCTGGGCAAGGTTGATGGGCCAAATGGCTGGGCAGCTCAACCTCCTTAAGATCCCTAAGGATGAGAGCCAGCCAAATAATTAGTAAAGCCTGATTGACCTGTCGGTTGTAGAGGGTAGAAAGTATTTCCAAAGACACGACCTCATTTGATATATGGGGCATCATTAAGAGGATGACAGAGGAGGTATCCTCTTTCTCATTTTATGGCTAAAGAAACTGAACTTCAGAGGAAGGGATGAGTGGTCCAAGGTCACTCTGGGCAACTGACAAAAGCCAAGACTAGTGGTTGGTCATTCCTTTATGCCACAGTTGCTTTCAAAAAAAAACAGTTCATTGGCCATCAATCAGGCTGTGAGCCCAAGAGCTTGGCTGTACCCAGACCTCAGGGAACGTGTGTGCAGGGGGCGGAGTCTCTGAATGAATTAGAGACAGATCTGTTTTGTGCTGCAGAGCTTAGCAAGTGACTTTGGGCTGCATTTTCACTACTCAGCCCTTTGCTCAATGCTCTTGTGTTGGGTATAGCCAGAACAAGAGTCTGTGGTGGCTCTAGGTGGGTGGGGGTTGACTAGATTGGGTTACCTCTGAAGGTGGTCACCAGGGTTGCTGACCTTCTGGGGATAACTCAAGCCTTACTGATGCTATGGCTGTCTCTCTACGAGGGCTGCTCTCAAAGGGTGCAATAAAAAGCTAATATCTGATTGCAGTGGGAAGCCATAAGCCAGCTATAATTACTTGGGTGTGTAGATATGAAGGGACGATGTAATTATAATTCCAAGGCAATGGGGGGAGTACACTCAGCAAGGTGTTGCGCTAATGTTGCCTTTTTTTCCTTTTGTCTCTCAAATTCCCTGCATTAATCAGATAAGATTCATCTCTGCCCATGAAGCAGGTCCTCCCACATTCCTTTTTAAGAGCAGTGGGTGACCTGAGGTGGGGCTGGGGGCTGCTAGGGGCCTCTAGGGCTGGCCCAGTGTGTGCTGGAGGACTACTGAGTTTTTCCTTTCCTTCTCTCCAGTACCTGTTCTGTCACTAAGACAATACCAGGGCATCTGTCTCCTTGCCCTTTGCGGCTCTCAGATTCTCCATCTTGGAGATGAGGAGGTGGATAAGGACGACTTCCAAGGGTCCCTGTTTCTTGGAACCACGGTTGCATCCAGGAAATGCTAGATCCAGGCCTTGAGGGCAACCTATGAGGCAGACATAAAATGAGAATTGCAAGCAGATTTTGGGTTTCAGACTCACTAGCCACCCCCACCTCATATGCTCAGTTGCTCCATGGGGCTTGTGGCTGTTGTGTTGGATACAGTGCAGCATCACTATATGAAGTCCTACTGGACAGCACTAACGGTAGTCCTGGGGGGAAGTTAGGGGGTTCTTGGGTGCCTAGCAATGAGGTCGTGGAGGGAAGTGGGGTTTGGGGTCTGGGCAGGCCTGGCTTACCATCCTGTAGCTGCTGTTTAGAGTTATGTGACTTGGGCAAATCACTGAACTTTTCTGAACCTCTGTAAAGTGAAAATTACAATACCATTTTGTGGAGTATTTTGAGTATTAGCAGTATTAGTGATTTGAATATCAATATGTTGAGTATCAAAATAAGACAGATATGCAAAGGAGAGGTTGGTGGGGCCACTGCATCATCCCCCTTTGTAGCAGCTCCTGCCCCAGATGGGTGTCCTGATGGACTATTATGAGAAGAGGAGCATATGGAGATGGAGTCCCTAAGCTTTCATCTAGCAAATGACTGAAGTGTTTGACTCAATTACTCTTTCTTCTTTTATACAAAGGGAGTGAGGGCCTATGCATTCCTCTCTGTCCTCCCCCTTCTCACCCCAAACCCCTCACTTCCAGCTGTCATCCTCTTAGGGTTACCAGATTTAGCAAATAAAAATACCAGATTCCGGGCAGCCCGGGTGGCTCAGAGGTTTAGCACCACCTCCTTCAGCCCAGGGCCTGATCCTGGAGTCCCAGGATTGAGTCCCACGTTGGGCTCCCTGCATGGAGCCTGCTCCTCTCTCTACCTGTGTCTCTGCCTCTCTCTCTCTCTCTGTATGTCTCTCATGAATAAATAAAATCTTAAAAACAAAACAAAACAAAACACAGGATTCCCAGTTAAGTCGCAAATTCAGATAAGCAATGAGTACTTTTTTAGTATAAGTATATCCCATGCAATATTCAGAACATACTTATACTAAAAAAATACTTGTCTGTCTGAAATTCTAATTTAACTGGGTGTCCTGATTTATACCCTCGTCACTTACTATATTAGGCCTGGATGTCAGGGGCAAGGTCACAGGGTGCTCCATATGCGTGAGAGGCCTGGGGGCAGTCACTGGGTGTCTTCTCACATCATGCATGTGTCTTGGTGTCTGTCTGTTCATGCGACAAAGGTAGGGGTGAGTTAAGGGAATTTGGAGGTCTTCCCAGGATGAAGGCTCTAAGTCGGGGTTGGTTATGTGGGCAGGGGCAAGGATGCCATCTTTGTGGGCCTCTTCCTATGTTCTCGGCAGTGCAGGGACTCTGTCTCCGGCTCCACCGTTTTGATGCTCCAACAGTGAATAGAAGAAATTCACTGCTTGGTTTGACAGGATTGGTTTTTCCTGTGAGTCCAGGCCAGTGTGTGGGATGGAGGCTTCTGGCTCAGAGGAAACGGCCCCTCTATGCACAGTGAGGAGGCCTCCTTTCTCCTCCTATTCCCTCCAGATTCCCTGGATGGTTCACTACCGGGTGGACTGCTGAGCCCTGCTCCCATCCCCTGTGCTCTGGTCTCCCTTCCACTCGTGCATATGCCTCAGACTGTGTGCATACCGGGGGTGGGGATCGCAGGAGGATGGAAAATGAGACAAAATTTGCTGTCCGTGGGCTCCTGCTGCAAGCCCCACCTGCTGGTCCTGATTATTCCCCTCCCCCTTCCCACACCCTGTCTTCCTTCCACCTGGGGTCTCTGCAATACAACCCAATTTCTGTCACTCATTCAGGTCACAGATGTCTTGCTCTCAGGTTCTTTTTATCACACAAATCTCTGAATAGACTTTGAAGATGACCCTTCCTATACCCTTCCCATAACCCCACTACCCCTTTATGGGAATCCTTTGCTGCCAGTTCATCCATGTGTTGCTTCCCAGATACTCAATCATCTCAGCCTTATTTTCTGTTCCAGACACCATCCTCTCCTGCCACTCCTTTCCACTTGATTTTCTGCTTCCCTAATTACTCCCTGTCTGGCAGGTTCTACTTGGGCTGCACTGCCTGTAGGAAGCCTTTGCCGGGCACCTGGCTCTCAAATCCCTCCCTTCTCTGGTGCCTGCAGTATACAGGGCCTGGCCCTGTCCCTAGCTGTCAGCATCTGTTGTGGCGGCTCCAGTTCCTGTTGTCCATTAGAACCCTCCTCAGCCACCCTGTGGATCTTAAAAAGACACAACAGGACTGGACCTAAAACCTATAGTCTCTCTGATACCTGGTCCAGTGTACTTGCTGCACAAAAATTTGGTGGTGAAGTAATGAAAGGGTAGAGACCCCATGGAGGCGCTGTGGTAGTGTCAGGGAGCTGACACCCTTCCAGGCTGCTCCATCTTGGACTGAACACTGCTTCTCTGCATCACCCTTTACGTACTTATGTATATGCTTTGTAGCTGAAGAACCTTGTTTCCAAATGAAATTTTACACAGAGCCTTAGCATCCTGGGCAGATCCCGACACCACGGCTGGGGAGAAGAGGGAGGACGGCTCAGAGCCTGGCCCCTTGTCCCCTGTCCTCGACGGGGTTTTACAGAGCAGAGTTAAGCCACCCCATGAGAAATCATGAGCCTTTCCACCTTGTCAGGTCTGAGGATTCATTCTGCTGTCTACGTGCATGTGCTTGATGGTTTGGTTCAAATTTGACATTACCATTTTGTGCTGTTTCCCTCTTAGTGCCTTTTCTTAAAAAATGTGGCTGGGGCACATGACACATGACACATGTGGACACATGACAACTCATGGAGGGTCCAGTATACACCGTCCTCCCTTCTCTTGCTGTCTTAGGCACACTTTGTGCCTCTTGTGGAAGCTCCAGGCCCTACTGCACTGTCTTGTTTCACATCAGCCAGTGCCTCATCCTGGACTGAAAACATCAAACCCAGGCTTGACAGGTTGTGACATACTCCATGACTTGAGAAATTTTTTAGCTGTCAGGGAGGGCTGGCTGATGGACCTGCTTCTCAGAACGTTTGCTGAGCTCTGGCAGGTCTTTCTGGGGGCTATGGAGGTACCTCAACTGCTGGGGGCAAGGGTTGTCTGTGTGCCTCTTCTCTGCTTTCCTTTGCTGAAGGATGGGCTGGTCCTGCAGGAAACCGGAGGATGCAGAGGCCTTTGGGAATGGGAAAGGACACAGCTTCCTTTCTGGTGTGACCCAATCAATGCTTGTCCTCTGCAGAATGTCTGAGAGCAAAACAAGGTCAGGATGGCCACATCAGATTTATCCCTCCTGAGAGGGCATAGGAATACCATTCTTCAGAGTAAGTAGCCCTTTGCAACCTCAGAGCTTTTCCTGATGCACTCTTCTCCCTATGTTTGCTAGTTCTGGCATCCTCCTAGACAGTAGGGCCAATAATATTGAAAGCTAACATATTTTCAGCCCTTACTATCTATCAGGCTTTATAATGATTTAACACATATCAACTCATTTAATCCTTACAACAAACCAATGATGTAGGCACTCTGTTGTGCCCATTTCATAGAGGAGAGGGTCAAGGCACAGAGAGCTTAACCACTTGCCCAAGGTCACCAGGTGGAAAGAGGTGGGGTTGTTTTTGAATTCAGATGGTCTGGCTCTAGTAACTCTATGGCCTTCCTAGGAGTTTTTGCCCTGCCTACTCTGCAGAGTTGTCATGAAGTTCAAATGAGCCAATGGATGATAAAGCACTTGGAAAAGCATAAAATTATTATGCAAACACAAGGTGTTTTATGAACAGCTTGCTCCTTCACCAGATACTGGAATGACAGTCAGATTTGACTGTTTAATTAATTTAAAGGCAAACCTGTCAGATGGAGGCAGAGAATACAGGCCCAATCAGACTTTAAGGACATCTCTGTCTTTCCCAATGCTTTTGGATGGTTTTGATATTCTCCTTACTAAATTCCTGGGCCTTAGTCTATTGAGAATTCTCACTGAGTATACATGCCTTAAACAGTAAAATGGTCACATAAGAATCATAGAGAAAGGCAAGCTCTGAGACCATTGGCCCATTTAATATCTAACCTGGATCTTGCCTGTCTTTGTTTTAATAATTCTCTATGGATCTGTCCTTCGTGACTTTCCGTAAAGCTTTGCAAAATCTATTTTATTTTATTTTATTTTTAAAAATGTTTTATTTATTTATTCATGAGAGACACTAAGAGAGAGGCGGAAACACAGGCAGAGGGAGAAACAGATTCCCTGTGGGGAGCCTGCTGCAGGACTCGATCCGAGGACACTGGGATTATGACCTGAGCCAAAGGCAGATGCTCAACCACTGAGCCACGCAGGTGTCCCTCAGTATAGCAATCTTGACACAAAAAGAGAGTATTATCTGTGAAATCCAAAAGTGTACTCTTACCTTGGATTGCTTTCCTTAAAGCACTGTTCTGACCTGGACCACAACATCCTTCCTGAACACACATCACTTCCTTTTCACACTTACTACTACTGAAACAATAGCTTACAAAATCTATTTTATATGTCTTATTTATAATATATGTCCTGCTCTTCCAACAAAGCCTGTTCATCCACAGGCTCTCAGGTTGGACCAACATAGGACTTCGGAATCAAAGCGGGGGGGCAGGAGGTGAAAGGGAAGGACCTTAGCAATGTGCCTGTGCAGGTCTCCAGGTCTTTTTGTTGGCATCTCTATTGGAATGTGCTTCAGAATGCCCACAGCAATGAGGAACTGCCTCCTTTTGGATGCCCACCCTCAAGGGCTCCCTTATCTTGACCCCATGTAGTCAGAGCACATCTAGAGTTGGTCTTCTAACTTTCTCAACAGTCCCATAATTTTCCTGAGTGTATCCTGGATTCTACTTCCAGTGAGGAAGATTAAATATCCAGTAGTACATGCAAAACGTATCTTAGAATCGTGTCTTCTTTTGAGGGGGAGGGGAGCCTAGTTGGCATAAGAGAACTTGACTTTCCTTGATGTCTTCGTTACCTTGAATTGTCCCTGATCTATCCTCACTGAGTTTCTGATTTTTACGTCCTTGTCTGCCTCACTTCCCAGGGGCTTCCAGGAAGTTTTACCTTAAGGTTGTTGCCCTGGGATTGTGCCACTACCTGCCTCTCTTCAGATTTATCAGACCTGCTTGTCAAGTTTTTCCTAGCAGTCCCCAAATTGTTGTCACTACGCTTTGCAAGATACAGCAACAAAAGAGTGTGAATCAGCCAGAATGACCTTAAAAACAATCCACTTGGCTCCATCTGTGATCAAAACATCACTCTTGTGGTCTAAAACCCAAACACTTAGGAGGAAATCTGTGAGGTAATAGTCATGTTTCAGCTATTTTAAAAAAGCATCTTTATTTTCTGTTCTTTTCCTTTTTAGTCCTGAGAACCTAACCTAAAGGTCCCAAGGAAATGTAACTTTTATAATAAAATGAATAAAAAGTCTTTTAATGCTTATAGCAAAAAAATCTTATAATAAAAGAGTTGAGCAAGTTGAGCCTCTACCACGTACCAGACAATGTGGGACATGTTATAGATTTCATCTCCTATGATAGCACAAAATTGATCAGTATGTGAAGATCATACAAGTGGGAGGCTGAAGAATCAGAAGTCAGTACTCTGGGAAAAAATGAGTAATCTGAATTTGACTGAAATTCCATTCCTTCTGATTACAAGACAGGAAGTGCAAAGGCTTTTCATCCTGGTAAAGTAGAGATGGAGTCAGCCAGGATGTTGGCATCTCTTGCATAGTACCTGGCATAGATCAGCAATAGAACAGTAGTGAGAGAGGCCCCAGGGCCTCGGAGAATCACGAACGTAAGCCATGGTCACATTCAGCCCTAAACACCAAATCTGGTCAGCAAGCATGAATAGATAGCCTTTGATTTGCTTGGCCCTGATTTAGCTGCTGGGGAGATAGAGTAAAGATGCCCAGAAAAACACAAGTCCTGGTAGCCTCCCCTAAGGACTTTATAGATGTAGGAGAAACAATAGAGATACATGATTAAATTTAGATGAGGATAAAGGCACAGGTAAGTAGGACATACAAAATGTGCTAGACTATGGGATATTTAGGAATCTAAATTAAACTCAATGGATCAGGATGGCCACGTTTCAGTAGAATACTCATCAGGGTTTCTAGCACTATGCTAAGTGTTGTGGGAATCACCAAAGTTGTGACACAAGGCTCTTCAAAAATAATTTGCGTCCAGTAGAAGAGACAAAAAGTACACTGAACCACAAGTTGTGGAAGTGCTAGACTTGGAGACACAGCCTATAAAGCCAAGAGGGCAATGTTTCAGGGGAGAATATCCCTTTAAATTCCTCTTCTGTTCTGCTTCTCTTCACAGCTCCTTGGCTGGCATGATATGCCCCTCTTGAGGACAACTGGGAAGTCATGGTAGGAGGGGGGCTCTCAGATGCCACCTGCTACATTTAACAGGGACTTAGGGTGGCTGATGAGCTCCACAGCTCATCCTTAATTAAGAAAGCCGCTAAAAACGCCACCAGAGAGCCCTGCCCCAGCGCTGAGAAGCTGTCTGTTTGCTAATGTGAATTGCTTGGGTTGATTGATACTTGTTTTGCGATTCCTTCCGTCAGCTTTCTCTGGTCCAGCCATCTGTTTTCTCCCCAACAGGAGGCACGTTGGCTCCAATCCTTGCCTGATCTGCAGTGGAGGCGACTTAATGGTGGGTTGGGGGCTTGAACTGGGGCTTGGCAGGGACGTGCTCTTGGCATAGAATTGTTTCTGAGAGAATGCAGCCATCATGGGCTGGAAAGATTTCTTGGGCTTTGGGTTATAGTGTCTGAGATTCAAAGACAAAGTGAGCAGAGAACCCTCTGACCATACTTTTGGAGCTTCTGGGAAGAAACTCTTCTGCCTTCCATAAGTCCATTCAACAGCCCTTCCCACTCCTGGACATTTTGACATCTACCCACTGGAAAATGATAACACTTCATTTTCTGAGTCATAGCCCATCCTTCTTTGGCAATAATCACATAAAGAACATTATACTGAAAAGGGGAAATAAGAAGGTAAGACTGTAAGGTTGGAGACACACCAAATACACTCTTCCATATAAAAGATCTGAGGGCAATGCAGAAGAGTTAATGATGAATTAGTTTAAATTATGTTAAATTTAACGTGATTAAATTAAATTAAACTGCTGGGTGGCTCAGCGGTTTAGTACCTGCCTTTGGCCCAGGGATCCTGGAGTCCTGGGATCGAATCCCACATTGGGTTCCCTGCGTGAAGCCGGCTTCTCTCTCTCTCTCTCTTTCTCTCATGAATAAATAAATAAAATCTTTAAAAAAATTATGTTACCAATAGTAGCCCTGAGAAATGAAGAATTTAAAATGGTCTATAGAGTTTTAAATCATCAGGAAAGTCTTTAGAAGGGAAGCAACTCATGATGTGAACCTTAATGCCTGGATAATATTTGGATAAGTGAAGCAACAAGGAATGGGTGGAGAAGAAATCTATTTAACACATAAATACATATGTATGCTATGCATATGGGCTAAACTTTGCTTTAATAATAGTCTGACCAGAAAAAATGCTAAGTTGCTAAACTGTGTTTGCTAAATTATCTCCCCAGCATCAGGGTGAGGATGTTGCTGGAAACCACAGAGGAGGAGGACTTTCAGCCCCAGAGGGAAAGTGTAGGAAGAGCTCATCTATGCTGGGCAGGATCTGCTGTGTCAGCTGGAGTGAAGGGACTGGGCCGGCTGCTGATTTCAGAGCCATGAGTAGAAGGTAGCTGGGCAGGCAGAGGACAGCAGCTGCCACCATCAGCATGCCGAGCTTTGGTTCCATGGGGTGGGGGGTGGGAGGGGTGGGGGCCTGATGTACACAAAAGAGAGTCCAACTCATTATATGTCTGGGATGTCCAGCAATGGCATAAATCCAGCCATTGGCAGGAACGTGGTAAGCCACAAGCAGTTTCAGGGACTCATAAGAATTGAGGATACCACAGCCCCGTGTAACCAAGTTGGAGATCTGATACATCACTGGTGGTGGTGGAAGGAAAAATGTTGACTAGGGAAAGAGGCAGGAAAGTGCAGTCGTATGCCATGGAAGGGTTGGGAATGATGTACATTGAGGAATCCATGGGTTTGAGGAGCAAAGGGTTTTTCCCCTGGCACTTGACATGTGGACTCATAGGGTGGAGCTGAGACCTGAGTATGCCACCTCTGTTCAGTAAGGGCCTGATGACTTGACTTTCAAGTGCCTCCTGCCCAAGGCAGAGCTGGGCAGAAAAGGGGCTACTGCTGAACGAGGACATGAGCTGTCTCTTCGAGGCTTGGATGCTTAGCTCTCTCTGTGAGGCTGTTGGGATGTGTAGAGAAGGGAAGAAGAGAAGTGGTCAAATAGCATATTTCTTAAAAGTTTTCTGGAAAGAAAGAAAGAAAGAAAGAAAGAAAGAAAGAAAGAAAGAAAGAAAGAAAGAAAGAAGAAAGAAAGAAAGAAAGAAAGAAAGAAAGAAAGAAAGAAAGAAAAAGAAAGAAAGGAAGAAAGAAAGAAAGAAAGAAAGAAAGAGAAAGCCTCACTCCATAGGCCAAGGAAGACTCCCAGTAAGGATATATGTGACTCTGCAAAAGGGAGATGCAGGGAGTAATGGCAGGAATTATCACTCTGAATTTAATAGCTTAAAAAGCTGACAATAGAAAAAAGCCAAACCCTGCTAGATGAAGCTCCAAGTTCAGTACTTACAAATCAAGAAAGAAAAGAGCATTTTTTTGTTACTGTTTTATTTAATTTTCTTTTCTTTGCTGAAGATTCAGTATTTCATTTATGGTTGAAAATGTATGTTTCTAAACAACCTAAAAAACCTTAATAGTATTCGGTATTTAACAAATTAACTAGTAATTTGTTTTACAATAAAAATATATAGGGGATGCCTGGGTGCTCAGTGGTTGAGTGTCTGCCTTTGGGCTCAGGGCATGATCCTGGTCCTGGGATCCAGTCCCACATCGAGCTCCCTGCAAGGAGCCTGCTTCTCCCTCTGTCTGTGGCTCTGCCTCTCTCTCTCTCTATGTCTCTCATGAATAAATAAATAAAATCTTAAAAAAAATAGGTATATGTATGTGCATACATATACATATATACACATACACATATATACACACATATGCACACACATATATATGGTACACAAATATCACTTACATATTTAAATATGCAACCCAAGTATTCGTAAGTCCTTTAGTTTTGGGTGGCTCCTTCCTTTGCTATGCACATAAAGTGATTCGAGGATCCTATCCTTTGCACTATTGGATAGTTTGCATCAAAATGCAGTATTTTGTATTAGGGTAAGTGAATGTGTTGGGAGAATAGAGATTGAGTTTCCCTGGTCAACATTCACTCCAGAATTCTACTCCTACTGCAATCTCAAGTCCCTGCTTGGATACTGTGTGGCTGCTCTGTCCTCGCTCTTTTTCTTTCCAGCTTTATTTAGATATAAGTAACACATACCAATGCGTAAGTATAAGGTGTACAATGTTTTGATTAGACACATTTATAAATTGCAAAATACCCTGTGGATTGGCTATTTCTTCCATCCTGTCACCTAGTTACCAATTCCTTTTTTGGGATGAGAATATTTAAGATCTCTTTTAGGAACGTTCAAATATATGATATGGTGTTATCAGCTATAATCAGCTATGCTGTACGGTAGTCCCCAAACTTACTAAACTTGTAATGGGGATCTTGTACTCTTTGAGCAGCACTCACAATTTTCTCTGTACCTCCACTGCTTGGAATCACTACCTTACAATCTGTTTCTCTGAGTTTGTCCTTTTTAGATTCTATATGTGAGTGAAATCATAGAGTATTTGTCTTTCTCTGATTTATTTTACTCAACCAAATGCCCTTGGGGTCCATCCAAGTTGTTGTAATGGCCGAATTTCCTTCTTTTTAATGGCTTAGTAATATTTCATTATATATATACACCACATCTTCTTCATCCATTCGTCTGTTGACAGGAACTTGGGTTATTTCCATATCTTGGCTATTGTGAGTAGTGCTGCAATAAATATAGAAGGGCAGATATCTCTTTGATATCTCATTTTCATTTCTTTTGGGTATATACCCAGAAGCAGAATTACTGGATTACCTGATAGTTCTATTCTTAATGTCTTGAAGACCCTCTATACTATTATCCATCTATTGACTATACCAATTTAAATTCCCACCCACAGTGCATGAAGTTTCCTTTTTTTCCACATCCTTGCCAATACTTGTTACTTCTTGTCTTTTTAGTGCTAGACATTCTAATGGGTATAAGATGATAGATACATCATTGTGATTTGATGTGCATTTCCCTGATAATCAGTGATGTTGAACAACTTGTCATGTGTCTGTTGGCCATCTGGATGTCTTCTTTGGAGAAATGTTTACTTAGTTCCTCTGCCCATTTTTTAAATCACATTATTAGTTTTTTTGTTATTGACTTGTGTGAGTTCTTTACATATTTTAGATATGATCCCCTTATCAGTTACATGGTTTGGTAATATCTTCTCCCATTTGTAAGTTACCTGTCTGTCGACCGTTCCTTTGTTGTGCAGAAGCTTTTCAGTTTCATGTAATCCCACTTGTCCTCCCCCCCCCCCCCCGTTTTTGATCTTTGTGCTTGCTGTCATATCCAGGAAATTGCTGCCAAGATACATGTCAAGGAGCTTTTTCTCTGTGTTTTCTTCTGCATTTTATGATTTCAGGTCTCTACTCAATTTAGAGTTAATTTTTATAAATAGCATAAGATAGGAGCCCAATTTAATTCTTCTGCATATGGTTATACTATTTTCCCAACATCATTTGCTGTTGAGACAATCCTTTCTTTGAGTTCTTGGCTCCCTTTTCAAATACTAGTTGACTGTATAGTGGGAGCTTATTTCTGGGATCTCAATTCTGTTCCATGGTCATTTTTATGCCAGTACCACACTGTTTTGATTACTATAACTGTATAGCATGATTTGAAATCTGGAAATGTGAGGCCTCTCTGGCCTTGTTCTTTCTCAGGATTGTTTTGGCTATTTGGGGTCTTTCATGACCCCATATAAATAAAATCATATGATCATCTCAATAAATGGAGCATTTGATGGAGTACATCTTTTCATGATATAAACACTCAACAAATTGGATATAGAAGGATCATATCTCAACATAATAAAGCCTATGTATATGACAAACCCACCCAACATCATACTCAATGGTGAAAGTTTAAAAGTCTTTCCTTTGTGATGAGGAGCAAGACAGGGTGCCCATACTTACCTCTCCTATTCAACATAGCACTGGAAGTTCCAGACAGAGTAGTCAGACAACAAAATGAAATAAAAGGTAGCAGCATTGGAAAGAAGAAGTAAAATTGTCTTTGCTTATAGATGATATGATCTTACATATAGAAAATCTTAAAGACTCCACCAAAAAACTGCTAGAACTAATCAACCAATTCAGTAAGGTTGCAAGTCACAAAATCAACATACAGGGATCCCTGGGTGGCGCAGCGGTTTGGCGCCTGCCTTTGGCCCAGGGTGCGATCCTGGAGACCCGGGATTGAATCCCACATCGGGCTCCCGGTGCATGGAGCCTGTTTCTCCCTCTGCCTGTGTCTCTGCCTCTCTCTCTCTCTCTGTGACTATTATAAATAAATAAAAATTTAAAAAAATAAAAAAAAACAAAAAGAAAACAAAAAAAAAACAAAATCAACATACAGAAATCAGTTGCATTTCTATATACTAACAAAACATCTCAAAGAGAAATTTTTAAAAATCCCATTCACAGTCATCAAAAACAGTAAAATATTTAGGAATAAATCTAACAAAGACAGTGAAAGATCTGTACTCAGAAAACTATAAAGACCTTGATGAAAGAAATTGAAGAGGACACAAACAAATGAAAGATACCTTGTATTCTTGGATCAGAGGAGTTAATATTGTTAAAATGCCCATTCTACCCAAAGCCATCTATAGATTCAGTTCAATCCCTTTCAAAATTCCAATGGTATTTTTCACAGAAGTAGAGAAAAACAGTCCTCTGCCCACTCTTTAACTCATCAGGTGGGGGGGTGTTGAAACCTCCTTACCTCCTGGCACCAGAGAGCAACAACCCTAAAAACGCTTGAGGCTTCTACTAAAAGCCTTGGAATTGAGAGACTGACTGCAGACCAGATCAGCATAGGAAGAAGCCCCCAAATGAATATTACACTCCTCTTTCTCAAAAGTCCTTTGGCCATTCCTGCCATTTTTCTATAACTTCTTGCATCCCTCACTCTTTCCCAGGGTACATGCATCCTTGTGAGTAAGGGCTATACAGGGAAAGATAAGGGGGAAGCCTCAGAGTCAGGATCCCATAAATCCCAAGGACATCCAAGATGCAACAAAAACAGGGATAAAAGGAAGTAGATCCGGCCACTTGGCCCCAAATGTTGGGGAGTATCTTCCTTTAATAGCTACAAAGTAATCACAGAGACTTACCAGACCCCAAAACAACCATATGTCATTCACTCAACATGGCACAAGAAATCTCAAGGCCATAAAATCCCTGGTCAGGTTCTCTATAACAGGCCAGCCAGAAAACCTTCAGTGACAATCCTGTTGGGACCCCTCTCACTTCTGAGAATTTTCTCTCTATCTTCGCTTAACAAATTCCTATTGCTTTACTCACTACCTTTTGTCTGTGAGATTCATTCTTTGACCCGGGAGACAAGAACCAAGCTCTCCTGCATTGGTTGGGCACCAGACTCCCCCCCACCCCCCCACCCCCCAAAAAAAACTCCTTTCACTTTGTTAAGCAGTGTAAGATAGTCATCTTGGTCTCAACCTTTTTCAGACCAGTCTGGCTTGGGCCCTGCTGTTTATTAACAAAGTCATTAAAATATTTTTTTAAATTGAATCATGTTCTCTATCTGCAACTTTAGTATTACAAAACCTGGTATAAGCCTTGAGATAACACTTTTTTCCTTAACTTGTCCTATATCAAATTCTTAGGCCAGCCTCCTTTTCTAGCCAGTAATCTTTGTAGGTGTAAATGGAAGCACTGAATGATGTAGTTCTCTTTTATCTGGTCATTCTTCAGGAGGCATGATTTATTTTGTTTTGTTTCTTTATTTTAAGGATATGTGTATACTTGATGAATGCAAAATTCAAAGTTTCAGTTCAGTCTATATTTATTGAGGATCCACTCTGTTCTAGGTACTATGTTAGTTCTGGATGTACAGAAATGAATAAATACTGGTTCTTGTCCTATTTAAGGACCTTAAAATCTAGTAGGGAAGACTGAGTCAGACAGAGAAGCTAAGATAATGTGGCAAATGCTATGTGGTAGATATGCACTGGATGAAAGCCTAGATTTCAGAATTTAGAATGTCCTGAAGGGTCAAGGGAGTCTTCTAAGAGGAAATAAAGCCTAAGCTGAATCTCAAAAGGGTCATTAAGATCAGCCAGGTGCAGAAGGAAGGAACAGCATTCTTGGCACAGAGAGTCATAGGAGATAGTGTGAAGGCATGGGCCAGCAAAGGGTATGCCGTCATGTATGATGTCATTAGAGCAGGGAGGGCAAGGCATAGTCATGCAGGGCATGAGATAGAAAATGAGATGGGAGCCAGTCATGGAAATCCTCTTTTTCTTGCCAAGAACCCTAAACTTTATCCTGTGTACAGTAGAGAGCTATTAAGCAGGGGATGGACTGTGGTGAGCCATGGGCCTTAGTTCAGTTTTATGATAATGGAAATAACAAAGTTGAGCTGGGTCAAGACCAGTAGGAGGAGAATTGGCTAGAAATGCAGTTGTAACAGTTCAAGCAAGAGATGATGCAGCTTGACTAGGATGGGAAGAGATCAAAGAGATCAAATTGGCACTGGCAATCCACGGGTGTCACTGGGATCTCGGGGCTTGACTGTGAAGTTGTGTACTTTCCTCCCCAGCAGAATCAGCGTATCATATGGCAGCCTGCCTGGTGCCATGTCAGCAAGCTTTACCTTCCCACTGATGAGACTCAACCACAAATTGAGGAGACTCTCCATGAAAAATGTTGTGAGTTGGTGAATCGATTGAGCACTTCAGGTGGCAAGTAAAAGAACACTCCAACCGGAATGGACTGAAACAATGATAAAATTATCTCATGTAATAAGAAGTCCTAAAGCTGGGCTGCTAGCTCATAGGCTGGCTAATTCAGTGGGCTAGTTCAGCAGCTCAGTGGTGTCAGAGGCTCTGGGCACTTTTTCCTTCTGCTCTGCCATCCTCTACTCAAGAGTTTGTCTTTGCTTAGCTGCCGTTAGGGCCCCTCAGGGCCAGCCATTATATTCATACCTTGAAGATTTCCAAGGGTAGAAAATGGCTTCTTTCCTTATGTCTCTCTTTCAAAATGAGGAAGCATTTCTCAAAAGCCCTCAACAAACATCCCCCCATCTCTTGCTGGCCAGAGTTGATGTCCATGGATCAACTAATGGAAAAACCATTGGTAAAAGTAATAGGACCACCATGATCAGCTGACCAATGAAGACAAACCCCTTGTACTTGGAGGAGTTGATAGGGCTGTTCTCCCTTGAAGTACATAGCTGAGTGGAGGGAAGTAGGAAAACTGACCACATTCTGACTTCTGTTGGGAAGGTGAGTGGAAGACATCTAATGTTGGGTAGACATCTAATGTAGCTGGAAAGATAAGCAGGGATTTAGTACACAAAGAAGCAGATTCCTTAGTTCCATAAAGTAAAGACCACAGGCCTTACAATCCTTGAGGTTTGGAGGTACAGACTCAGGGGAAGACATGGAAAATGGTTCTAGAGATCCATAGCACTTCTCTCTGAGATCTAGGGGAGCTGGGAGGCAAGCAGCGGGTGAGTGGGGCTCGGAAGAAGATTGCCAGCTTGCTAAGGCAAAAGTAAAAGAATCTGCTTTCCAGAGTTTGTATTACAGTGACAGCAAAAGGCAAGGAAAATGTTTCCCTAACATTTCTAAAAAGGATTCTAAAAAGAGAATCCCAACAGAAAGGATGCCACTTATTAGTCCAGGGTTTGTCAAGTCCTTGGGTCCCATCACCACCAAGGCTCTACCAGCTTAAAGTGGGTTGAGTGGATGCAATATGTGGAAGATTTATCAGGGTCTTTGGAACCCTAGGGCAGTCCTTCATGTGTTATGTGACTCATCTCCAATGTGTCAGTCATACTTCTTGATGAAGAAATGCCTCAGTCCTCCTTCCCCTCCTGCAGGTGAACATTCGAGTCTTAGGAAGAATCAGGTACCTTAGCTGAGGTCACACTGCTGATAAGTGGTGCAGCCAGAACTAGAGTGTACTTCTCTGTTGTTTTTGCTCACAACATGACCAACCATCCAAGTGCCAGAAACAGGTTTACTTATAAGGGAGAAAAAGAGAAAATACTCAGGAGAACAAAGCCCAGAAAGGGAAAGAAAGAGAGGCACTGATCCATCCCTCTCCCCACCTTCCCTCCATACCACCTGACTTTGCTGTTCTGAGGGTCCAGCCCCTGATCATAGAAAAGAAAGATGTATGAACCTGAGGGGTTGGGGTCAGAGACAGAGCTGTGCCTGTCTATGCTGTCCTTCCTAAAGAAACTTCTACATTTCAGTATGTTCTCTCTTTTCTCCCAAGAAGAATAAAGTAAACACACAGCTCTGGCATATCTGTCTCCTAGCACTGCACTCCTGGGCTGCCCCCCTCCCCCACCACCATATAGCCTCCTTCTTTATCCCTTCACACCAAACACTTTCAAAGTTAATTTCCAAAAGCTGGGAACACTTGATAGTTTTAATTAATCCTATGCCTGGGGAAATATGATTTTGTGCATCCGAGGCCTCTCGGCTTCTCTGGATAGATAGCTTGTTCTGGGTAATGCCAGTGTTTCCAATTTAGCTGTGATTATGCCAACGACTCGTTTGTTTGTTTGTTTATTACCTAGAAGAGAAGCTAACGCTGACGTGTGTGTCCTCAGGAAGAGATTTCTGGTTTTCCTAATAATGCTTCCTAGTTAAGAAGCACTTTATGCTTTTCATGGTACTCTCATGTTAGCATCTCCACGTCAGCCCTGTGAGGCAGGGAAGGAAGGTCTTAATCTCTATGTAGAAAGAGAGAAATTGAGGCTCAGAGAGGTTTGCTGCTTGTGAGGTGCAAACCAAAGCTGATTGACTTGTCAATTGGGATTCTTTATATAACTGATTTTTCATTCCCTGAGAATTCTAGTCAGATAATGTGCTGTCCACTGCCAGGAGGGCCAGCTGGAAAGGTGGCTTGTGGTCTCTATTAATTTGAAGAGTCTTTTGCTCTTTGAGAAATATTCTTTGTTGCCATGCAGAGCCTCTGAGGTCCAATGATGAGCCGCTAGATCTGTGTCACAATTCTCCATGCCCATACTCAGTCCTCCCCAGTCCATGCACAGCAAAGCACAAGTCATTCTACTAAAATTTAAGAGATTCCTGGAGTGTGATAAACACCAGTATGTAAGTCCTAGATTTATAGTTCCATATTCTCAACAAAGTCCCAACTTCAGCCACCTTTTGCAATAGTTCTATTCAACTCTTGTATGAACTAGGTCTCATTCAGTTCAAAGTGGTGGAAATCCAACCCAAACCAGCTTCATCATAACTGAAAAATCAAGTTCTAAGTCTGGTACCAGGTGTGACTTGCAGCAGGGGCTCAAACAATATTACCATGATTCAATTTCTCTTCATCTCTCTTTAGCCTCCATTCCCAGGCAAGCTCTCCTTTTGTGGTTGAAAGATGACTGCAGTAGCTACAGTCCACTTTAAATTTTTGACAACAAAGAAAGACTTTTTCTGGTGGTTCTCATAGAAACCCTAAGAATTCCTTTGGCTGGTTTGGTGAAGTCATGTGCCCATTCTGTACCAATCTGTGATAAGCTGATTGGCCGGGCCAAAGTCGTGTGCTTTGCAGCTGCTGCCGAAGATGGACTCAACCCCACTTAGTAGCTCATGGATCAAGAATGGGAAAGGTAGGGATCCCTGAGTGGCTCAGCGGTTTAGCACCTGCCTTTGGCCCAGGGTGTGATCCTGGAGTCCCAGGATCAAGTCCCATGTCAGGTTCCCTGCATGGAGCCTGCTTCTGCTCTGCCTCTCTCGTTCTCTCTCTCTGTATCTCATGAATAAATACATAAAAATCTTTAAAAAAAAAGAATGGGAAGGTATCTCCCTGGAAAAATTAGAATAAAATGATGGATAGAGGAGCAATGGATACTCAGCAGAGGCCCTCTTCCTGCAAAAGGAAAGTGTGTCCTGCTTCCTTTTCTTGTGTGAACTTGTGAGTTAGAGTGACCAGAATGGCTCCTCTCCCTCAAGAAGAGATGCAGAACATTTTTTTTCTGATTGGGTCCTCAGCCCACAGATGAGTTTTAGATATTTGATGTTAGTGTCCTTCTTGGATCTTTCCACAGAATCTTCCTAATTAAAATTAATCTCCTACCTCAAAAAACCTTGTTTACTGACAATTTAGATGCATGCTCTCCAAGCATCACTAGTTGCAGCTTTTACTTTTCCATTCTGCCATAACTTCCTCCTACTTTTTGGGAAAGGCTCTTATTAAATGAACATCTTGTGGTCTTTTTTGTTTTTTTCATAGCCAATTTTTCCTTTCTGTCTCCATTGCCCCATGCGTGTATACTCTGCTGCAAATAGAAATGCACCCTGGGCAATTAGAACAGATCCTTTTAAGCTTTTCTACATGTCTCACCTTGCTGGAATGGACAATAAACACAGAATGTCACCCACTGAGTCAACATGAAGAGCAGTACATGCGATTATCATTGAGGCTGTGCCAAGTATTTCAAATAAAATGAGTCTCCATCTTTTCTTTTTATGAGTCAGGAAACCATGAGTATGAGTTTAAGACCTCCTGGGAGGAAAAAAAAAAAAAAAAAAAGACCTCCTGGGAGGTAATACCACTTTACTGGCCTGTCCATTTTGTTTGGACAATGGCTGGATTATAGGGGCACCAGAATCCTAAGAGACACACCCTAATGAAACCAGCCTTCTGAAGCTCATCCGTATAGGCTCTTAGTAAGCAGGAAGACAAAAGTCCTCTTACTTATTACTCAAACACTGAATTCATAGGTCTATGGTTTATTCACCAAAAGTGCTTTTTCCCATTATTTTGATTATTTTTCTCCCTGATTTAGGAGAACTTCTGGTGGTAGGAAGAGTGTAGGTATGCATTCATTTGGAGAATATTTTTTTCCAGAAAACATTTTTAATAAAGCACATTATTGAATGAAAAATGAAAAGTGAAAGGCCAAGTGTGATGATAAACAGTGGTGAATTCACAGATCCAATTAAGGCAGGTCTTCTGGCAGAGCCCAGCAGCCTCAGAGGCCAGTGCCTACTCTGTATGTAAACCGGCCAGAACTAGAGGGTCCCAGCACTTGTGTTATTGTCCTGGGCAAGATGGACTGTCAATTTCTTCATGGCAGGAACAGCATCGTCATCTTGTCATTCTCCCAACGGACTTGCATACAATTTGAGAGTCCATGAGTATGGATAAATGAATGAATGAATGGCTTACTGAATGCATGAAAGAACAGATGAATTAATGAATGAGGAGAGACATTGTAAAAGCCTGGTCAGTATGATAAGTCACTAAGTCTGGTGTGACTACTATTTAACTGATTACTTGTGAATAGGGACCTAAGGATACTATGAACCTTAATATTTCCTAATGCTGAAATGTAGTCAAGTGTGATAACTTTGAGATAAGATATGTCTTAAATAATCAAATTCCCTAAAAGTCATTCCTTTCTCTTAGAGGGGCTTTCAGGTGTTTCTTCTAGCCTTTCAAGAGGATGGGAAAGTAGGGCCAGATGCTAGGAGTTTTCTCTATATAATGACCCTGTCCAGGTTCAGAGATATGGATGGTGTGACTATGCTGTCAGCCTGGAGCTACTCTGTTTTGGGAATTCTCTGTCTCTGTCTCTCTCTTTAAGATTTTGTTTATTTGAGAGAGAGAGAGCACAAGTAGGCAGAGCGGCAGGCAGAAGATGAGGGAGAAGCAGGCTCCCCACTGAGCAGGGAGCCCAGGCAGGGCTCCCTTCCAGGACCTCAGAACCATGACCTGAGCTGAAGGCAGACACCCAATTAACTGAGCCACCCAGGCACCCAATTGGGAATTCTCTTGTACCCATTTATGAGATGCCTGCTGGAAAACTGGGATATGGTTCTGCATGACCCACCTATGACAGCACATTCAGGATTCCAGTGTGTACTCACTGACTTAAGAAGGAACTGAATTATTTTTAGCTAGAGTCACACTGTAATCTGGCTCAGATATCTGACTTTTCAAACCTAGTGCCATATCCCAATATTTTCTCCTTTATGACTCCTGTAGGGCCTTCCTCAGGGCCCCATGCTGGGTCTTGGGGCTTCCCTTTCTGGGAGAGCAAGGGGAAAATGCAACATCCCCCACAGCCTTCAGTGATCCTAGCCTAGTAATGAGGTTATCTCTTGAAAGAAGAACTCACCGTTGCTGTTCTGTCCCATTCTTCCTGCAGGCAGTTTGTTCTGACAAACACACAGAAGCTGGATAATGGGAAATGAAAACTTCACACGGTAGAACAGGAGGATGCTAATTGATAATTAAATAATTGTTGAATTAAACTGGAGACTTAGAAAAACCATCAGGGGATGTGGGGGCAATCAAAAGCTCCAGATCTGTGCCTTATGATGGAAGGGGAAAGGAATGAGGTTTGGGAGATGGGGCAGGATGAACTGCTACAAATTGTTTTAGGGCTGGGCAAACCTAGATTTGAATCCTGGCTTCCCATCTTCTTAGCTATGTGACCTTTGGACAGTTCAGTCAACCTCACAAGAGTGTGTGTGTCTATACTAACGTGAGGATGGTGCCTGCCTTACGTAGCTGTTGTGAGAATTAATTGAAACAACTCATCATGCATGTGTGCATTCATTCATTTATTCAGTAAAAAGCATGTATCAGGGTTAGGTGAGTGCCTAACTGTTCCTAATCTCTTTCTTGAGACCTTGGTTTCCTCCCAAGAGCCATGAGGGGTGATGGTTCCTAAGTATTTTTCCAGCTGTAACATTTAATAATACAGCTATCACCTTCTGAGTGTGGTAAGTCTGGCTATGGAAGTTCAAGCTTTCTGGCTCAGGGCAGTGCCATGTGGCTGCTGCCGGCACAGATTTTTTCCCCAAAGCCAGCCTCCCCACCCCAGTGCCTGAGCTCTGCCATCCAGCTGGCTTTTGGGGAAACCACGCCTGTGCAGAGGTTCGAAGCCAGTTAGCTTCAGCTGGCATTTATATGTGACATTTAAAGGTCACCTCAATCCTCCTGCTGGAGAATCAGGGAGGGGAAGGTGCAGCAGAGAATGTGGACTTGGGTTGAATCTAATGAGCCTGGGCAAGAGGCAGGGAGGTTGCAATCACAGGGCAGTAGAGTGGGGACGGCTTTCCTTAGTAGGAGCTGTTGGAGGAGTTCAGGGCATGAGTGATGCCTGGGAAGAGTAGGGAGGATCTATTCAATAGTGAGGAGAGAGGGGCCTTTGAACTAATTGGCTCCATCCCCACCAATGTGGGCATATTTAGGTCCTGGGGTTTGTGTTCTCTAAGAAGTGCTATTGAGGAGGAAAAGGTTGGTGGAAAGTGCAAGGAGGAAAAACCTCTAGGTTATCTCTTAGAAATCCTGTATCCTGCCCAAGGGACAAGTCCACCATATGGTTAGAAAGGTTCATTAAGCATATTTTCTGAACGAACAATTAGGACGTATTATCTTATAACCTGACTGGCTGATACTCTATCATGTGATAGAGAGAAAATGAGCCTCCTATTTGAAATTGAGGCTGCCTTGGAAAATAGGAGACACTTGGAACTGATGTAAACAGGAGACTGGGAACATAATAGTGTTGTTTCTAGTCAAAGGAGACAATGCTGCTATTGGAAGCTTTGAGGGCAGCATACTGAGAGCTCCGTGATGATGAGTGCCATGGGTCATGGGTACCCTACTCTCAGCCTTGCCAACTGCAAACTGCCTGTTGGCTTTTCCTTTCCTCCCCATGAATTGTCCTCAAAAGTGCTCCAGCAGTGTGGACCTTAACTCCCCTGATGCTCCTTCTTTGTATGCCCTGAAGATGACCTGGCTCTACCATGTCTCACAAGAGGGCGCCTGACTACTTCTGGGCACACCGGACCTGGGAAGGGCAATCTGCCCAAAGTCAGATGCTGAGATGTGAGGTGGCTAAGATGTGAGGCACGACAGCCAGGGGAGTGACCCACACCTGTCTCCTAGGGGTAGCATTTATCACATGGTTTTCTGCTCTAAGGGGTGGTTTTTGTAAAAATTCAGAAGGTCACAGAATTGGCTTGCTTTCTATCTTTCATATAAAGCCTACCCATTGTCAACTCCTGGTGTGTCATATGAAGTCAAACAAATGTCGAATATAAAATGAAAAACAATGAATGCTTCCCAGCTTTCCCTCCTTTCTTGATCTTCTCATGCTCAGCAGAGTGCCAATCAGAGAGGAATCTCTTACTACATGTTTGAGGAATGCTCAAGAATGGATAAATAGCCAGCTACGTACTATGATCTACGGAAAGCCCTACTTGTCCTCAAGCTTTTCCCTTGCCCTCCCTTATTGCACGCAAAGCTGTATCATTTCCCTCTTTGAGGACCATTCTGCTGTGTCTGAAGGAGTCTCCTGATAAAATGCAAACACCCTGGGGAGGGTCTCAGATGCATTAAGCTAAAAGCACATTAAGCTGCTGTCAGTTTTAGCCAGGACATTTTAGCGGGGATTAATTTATCAGGCCTCTTTCAGATGTGACACCTGGTTGAGAGGGATTTGGATTTAGGAGAGGAGGCTGATGGCAGGAAACAGAAGAAGAGACGGACAAGAAAGCTCTACGAAGGGAAACTGGCTGCCTTGGGAGGCCAGCCTGTGTGTGGGGCTCATGTGGTGCTAGTGGTGATGCAGCTGGTCAAAACCAGTGAGGAAAGAAAGTGAGTGAAAAGCACACCTGGTAGGATGGAAGGTGGAGGTTGCTGCTGTAGAAAGGTTTGTAGGGTCCTGGAGGCCTGGCTGACCTATAGCTGTGTGAAAGGCAGTCAAAAGGGCTGTGTGCCTCATTCTTGGTGTCTTGAGGCCCGGGAACCAGGGCAGCCAAGGGCATCTCAGGAGCCATGTGAGCAGCAGGTAAGGGTAGTGGAGAGTCCCCAGAAACGGCAATCAGCCATTATGCCGTCCTTTGCTCTGATCTGTGAGTTGCTTTGTGCGCCATTACTTTAATGGGCTGATCTCTGGAGGGACTTAAGCAGGTTTTCTCTTTCGCCTCCCTGGTGTATCTCCCAATCTTCAGGCTGGTCCCTCAATGAGAGAGGCTTCTCACAAGCAGGAACAAAGAGGCTAGAGCTTGTCTTGGGCCCTCCTTGGGGGAATTCATAACTGTGGCCATTGGCCTTTGTTGCAGTACGCAGATCATCTGAGGCTGGAAACACTCAGATATGTCATTTAAAAAGCTGTGCTTTTAAAAAAAAAATCATAAGGGAAAGACTAGAGACTGAGGTTGAAAAAAGGAGAGGGAAAGAGAAGAGTGCTGTTTATGGGCCATCTATCATGCACCAGGCACTGTACCCTTCCTGCACATCTCTCTGGCCACACGTACTTGAGGTAACCCCAGTGTTATCCCCTAAGTAAGACATGTGATGTTCAGACAGGTTGTGTGACTCGTCTAGCTGGTAAATGATGGGCACAGATTCAAAACCATGTCTGCCTGACTCCAAATGGAAGGTAATAAATGGGAAAAATCATGAAGAAGGAGGGGGAGGAGGAGAAGAGAAAGGGGAAGGAGAAAGGATTTTCTCCTTTAGAGCTAAGTCCCTCTGTCAGAGTTCTGGCTTGTGTTTATAGGACAGTGCAAATAGGATGGTGTGGAGATTATAGGATGCCTTCCAGGCAAGGGAAGGATCACTACAGTTTGCAACCATGAATCCAGGCTCAGGCTTTTTGGTGGGGACTCAACGGTTTTGCACTGACACTGATAAGAAATCAAATAATGAGGTCTGGATTGCATCTTCATGCAGTAAATATGAAAAGCTACTTGTAGAGTTAAGAGGGGCAGCCAGAGAGAAAATGGGACCTAGCATTCCTGGGGAGAGTTGGAGTGGGGTCTAGATGAGCCATCTCACAACTAGGGCACCTGCTTCCTCCCTGGGCCTCTCCCAGGACTGACCCATGCTCTTATCAAATCTCTTCCTGAAAAGGAAGATGAAGGTCTTATTATAATATCTGTGAGATCTTTCTATCTGAATAGAGAAGCAAGAATCCCTTTCACCGGCCATCAAGGTGATAGCCCTATGCAGTCGACAGACAAGTGCCTGGAAACAGTGTCCCCAGACATTCCCTACCTCCGGTATTGCTGTTCCTCACAGATGCCTCTCCTTTTTCTTCTTTCTGGAAAGTTATAAAAAAAAATAAAGGCAGCTTGATGGGTCAAAGCTAGTAATTGTTGGATTCAATTGAATATATCAAGCATCTATTCAATCTGAAGCACCGAATAACATGCAAATAAATACAATGTGCAGTTTCTTCCCAATGGATGTTTAAAGAAAGTGAAAACATGGAGGGATAATCGTCACAAAACTGCAATTATGCCAATGTTGATGATGCTTTATGGTATAAAGTGTAGCAGCCACCACTATCCCATTGGACAGAGGAGGAAAATGAAGGTCAGAGGAGTTAAATCATCTCCACAAATCACCAGGAGCAGTTAGAAGTGGTACCAAAACTGGAACCAAGGCCCCCTGTCTTTTAATCAAAGATGGCAACTGCTCAAAGTGTTTGATTTCCCTTGATTATGTTGGGCCTCTCTGCACTCACTTCCCACCCTGCCCATCCCAGTGGTGCTTGCTAATGCCCTCTATTTTTGGATTCAACCCTCCTTAATCTCTGAGCTAGACTAGAGAAGAAGTATGACTGTAGCCTCAGCCCACCAGTCTATGTGGAAATGTAGTCTTGCTGGCCTCAGCAATGACTGGTGAGTGCCCAAGACACCATCATGCCATCCAGTCACAGCTTTCCCTGACACCCGGTTTCAAGATGTAGGTTTTACTATTGTTCATGTATGGTGAGGACAACAGACCAAAAAAAACCTGCCACCGAAAAGATAGTTGTGCTCATAGATCCCCAGAGAAGGGGCCACACCTACCACGGGGTATTGGTCAAGGGGCAGAGAGAGTGACGGGAAAACTATAGGCAAGAGCCTTTACTGTGGATTTTGCAAGAAGGCTTGGAGTAAGCAGGTTTATGGTTGGCTTGTGTGAATAAGTTGAGTGGGCTCTGAGGCAGAAGGGCTGTCCCTACTTGTCTAATACCTGGCCCTTGGGCGATTAGGACAGAGTATCAGAGTTGAGGTGAGAGCCCAGCAAAGGAGGTGTTGAGAGTATGACACCAGCTTGTCTAGTGTGCATTTGAAAGGCGTGCCCCCTGGCTAATGATTTATTATCTCTAGGATTAGCTAGCCCTAGGAGCAGCATTCTCTTGGGGTCAGCAAGGGCCAGATGTCAAAGCAGTAGAACACAGACAAAAGACACGATTAATACATACCTGTTATATGGTCATACTCTGTGACTGGACTGCTTTTGCTGCTCAGCTGTCCTGTACTAATACAAGAATCATACTCCAGTTCTGGCTCCCACCAGGCCCTCCTTGGCTAACCTGTCCTTTTCTCTGTTATCTTCAGTCACAGGCCAAAGTCCTGGGATGAGTCCCTGTTTGTCTAGAACTATGATGCCACTGCCCACCTCATTTGGAGGCTTGTCCCATTCAAGGTATCTTACTCTCTTCAGTATGAGACAAGGCCCTGGATACTTTGATATTAAAAAAAAAAAAAAGTTTCTTTTGTGTGGATACCCCAATAGAAGAAATAAAGGAGTGAAGACGACAAAGCTATGCAAGAGAAACAAGTCAAGTGAGTCATAAGAACAAGGATCCCCTTCCCTTGACTGGGCTGATTATCAACACTCAGAATCCTTATCCATTCATTAGTGTGGCAAGCACAGTCTACTGACAGGTTAATTACATAGTTCTGGGTAATTAGAAAGTAAATATATGTTAAGAGGACACCCCTGTCAAGATAAAAACTGTCTATTAGAAAGCTCTCTTGCATGGCACACTCCACCTTTCTCTTTTCAACCTGAAGAGATTGTTTTTTGTTTTGTTTTTCATTTTTGTTGCTTTGAGAAAACTCTCCTCTGCTCTTGCTTCTGCCTAAGGCATACTTAGTTCCAGCTCTTACAACCCTCTTTGCCCTCCCCTTGGTAATACACCTTGCTGGTCCAGTTTGGAGCTCTGCTTCTATTCTGGGTAAATGTTTCTAGAATCAAACCCTTCGCACGTGAGGTTTACATCTGAGATAGTGCAGGGCAGGCAGAGGAAGAAAAAAATCTCAATGTAGTCTGCAAATCTTGGGAGAAATTCCTGGTTTTCTGGATTTGCATGCGGTAGAGGGCAAAACTTCCCCTTCTGCTGCTGCATGGTTATGTGGGAATGGAAGACCCTCCCAGAGAGCTCTACTGCTGATCTAGAGTGACCCCTAGAAGGCCAAGAGCCATGTAGTCATTCATCCTTACCCTCATGTCTGAGTGGGGCTGTTGTCTGCAGGGCTTTACCTGTGTCTTCTCTCTGGGGTAGGTAGGGTGGGGGGAGATGAGTTGCCTTTCAGCTTTTGGGGCATGAAACTCTGACTTCTTGTGGAAAGACCTAGATGGGTGGCTCTGCCTCTTGTACCTCCCCAGCCCTATCAATCCTGCCTGCATATTTTGAGCAAAACAACACAAATGCTTTGTAATGTGTAATGAATAACTACCTAACTACACGAAACTGCAGGTCATTTTGGAACAAGCATCCCTTAGCAGGAAAGTACTCTAGGTAGTAAGAATATCTGAGTGGTTTTAAATTATTTGGTTCAAGTTACTTTATTTTTTTAAGGTTTTATTTATTTAATCGAGAGAGAGAGAGAGAGAGAGAGAGAGACAGAGAGACAGAGATAGAGGCAGAGACACAGACAGAGGGAGAAGCAGGCTCCATGCAGGGAGCCTGACGTGGGACTCGATCCCGGGTCTCCAGGATCACACCCTGGGCTGTAGGCGGCGTTAAACCGCTGAGCCACCTGGGCTGCCCTCAAGTTACTTTAGAATCAGGGTGTAGACTTTTTCTAAAATACCATTCCTAGTTTTCTATAGTATAGGAATACTTCATAAGTTCTGTGAATATCTCAAACTTCCTTCATGAACTATGACTTAGATACATGAACACTTGGCTCAAAACCCAAATTTATAGCCTTTTCTGCATCTTCAGTCCCCTCCTCCCCTTCACAAGCATAGGAGGGGTTGGTGGTATGTTGTTGATTTACTTTGTTTCTTTTTTTAAAATTCTATCATCTATCTATCTATCTATCTATCTATCTATCTATCTATCTATCTAATCTATCATCTATCTTATGTATCTATCTTCTACCATCTATCATCTATCTATCTATTTTTAGAGAGAGAGAGAAAGCATGTACTCATGAGCAGGAGTGAGGCAGGTAGAGGGAGAGGTAGAGAGAGAATCTTAAGCAGGCTCCACACTCAGCAGGGAGTCTGTCACGGGCCTTATCTCACAACCCTGAGATCATGACCTGAGCTGAAACGGAGTAGTTGGATGCTTAACTGACTGAGCCACCCAGGAGTCCTTATGCTGTTTCTTCCTTCAATTTGTTCATGTGTTCCACCCATGCTAGGTGAGTATCAACTATACACCAAGTGCTGAGCTAGGTGTTGAATGTACAACTCTAAATTGACCAATCCCCATGTTCAAGCAGCTCACAAATGGGATAGGTAGATATAAGGAAAGAGTGGTAGGAGGCATTACAGATGTTCAGAAGTAATGAATGTTGAAGGCAGAAATAAAGGGACACCTAAATTCACCTGGTCTGTAAGAAAGATCAGGGCTGGGAAGTCTTAAATGAGATGATATTTGCCCTGAGCCAATAACTGATCTGCCTGAGTTCATGGCCTGTAACTCAGGTCTTCTGATAGCTTGGTTAAGGCACATAGCCCCTGGAATAATGTTGGCCCCCAGAAGCTGCTGTACAACTGTCAGTTAAGTTTGAGTCTGAATTCTTCATCATGATCACTAGTGTGGCCAGCAAGTGGTCAGAACTCCACTGGGACCTGGAAGCCAGTTGGTGGTGAGATGGTGCAGGGCAGGCAGAGGAAGAAGAAAATTTCAGGGCATGTTGGGATCTCTGGACAGTCAGGGAGTGTGTAATGAACCTAGGTCAGGGCATGAGGTGGGGAAACTAGACAGATGCTATTTAGTACCAAGGCTGCTCTTTAGGCTGTCTGGTCAACCTGAGTCAGTAAAAGCTGAAGTCTTTCTCACCAGAGATTCTCAAAACATACCTGGATAGAATAGAGGTGGCATGAGAGCAGGACCAGGATGGACATGAAGCTGATGGAGCATTTTGGCTAGCCCTGGGTATGGTTGGGATCTCTACTGAAACACCCCACTGCCCACTCTTGCCATGAAAGAGGGTCAGACTCCTGACACCCCTTCTTTTGGGCCTGGCTTCTCCCATTAGCAAGACATGAGAACTTAGGAAGCACACTGTCTATCCAGAGCAGCTCTGTCCATGTGGGACCCTCTTCCCAGTCTCACCTGCCTGAGTGCTGTCAGGGGCCTTTCCAAATGGGAACTGATGCTCTCTTCGGCAGTGTGGCTTCCTGGTGACATCTCCTGACATGACATTAACAGAGAAAACAGCACAATGGATCCCCTGGGCCACAGAACATTGATTTCTTGTTTAGGACCCTTTAGCTACGCATCAACAACAGAGGTGGCAGGTTTGATTAGGTTTCTCCATCAAGGGGTTCAGGCTAGGGAGGAGAGAGTGCTCAGACTCAAAGAAATTGGTTGGGTGAAGAGGGTTGGGATGGTTTTAATTCCTTAAATCATAGTTTTGAAATGCAAGTAGGAGGGACATGTAAACTGGGGATGGAGAGCTGTGAGGATTTGGTAAGAAGCCACTTGTTTTCTCTATTTTCCATTTAAAAAGGACAAGGATTAATGGCTCCTTTTGAAGTCAAATATCTGCCAAAGCTTGGTTGGGCCCGGAGCAGGACCTATAGCACCCACTCCCCAAAAGACAACCATAAATGTATTTAAGGGAAATCATTCAATTGTATCTCTGTGGAACTGCTCCCCAAATTCTGATGGTCTCACTCTGGTAGGGGCAAGGGTATCAGGGTTTTACCAACCCCCCCAACCATCAGAGCCAGTTCTTTATCACCGGTCAGGGCTGATTTTTCCATTAATGAAAACTTTCCCTTTAAGAAAAGAAAATCTGATACTAGGAAATACCCACTGGAGCCTTCCACCCAATTAAAACTTTTTCTGTAGTTGGGCAGAGCTCAACTTGCTCTCCATCAAAAAAGAATCCTCAATTACCATGAAATGCATTCCTTGCTCTAGCACCATAAATAAAGCATTTTCACAAAAGAATAATATTTATGTTATCACCAGGAATAGAAAAAGAAACACACCAAATGAAAGATGCTGGTAGTAATCAGCAATGCCATTTTCATTGTAGTTCTTAGACCTCTTAATGCAGCAGCAGCCCCCATGCTCCCCATGCTCGACTCTATTTAAATATACATATCTCTGTGTGTGTGTGTGTATATCTCACTCCCTGAATATATACAGATAGATAGATATATATTATCTCTTTAAAATATTAAAATAAATTACATCTTTGCACAGAATACAGACATTAATTCTGTTTCCAGGAGATTTGTCAAATCAGTGGCCTGTGTTTGCATAACAAGCTCTTTGGTTATGCTGTGTGGAATATAAATTACCATGTTGTCAGCTCCAGATGAAAATCACCAGATTTTCAGCAATGTCGCTTCTGTTGATTAAGATGAGCTTTATGTGATGTGTCCAGGTAATGCCATAGGTAGCTGGTTCTTCCTGGAAGTGGCTGTAAGTGCAGGGAAAAGGGGAGTCCCAGAAAGATATGGGATGAGGAGAATCATACTGTGGTTGGAAACCATCATCCTCCCATTTTTTAGAGAATGCAATTCCTTTCCTTCACTGCTTTCATTGCATTGGGCATGCGCGCACACACACAGCTCCAGATCTGGATTTTGATTTGGTAGAACTGTGGGCTACTCCTTGCCAGATTTGGAACAAAACACTTTAATACATTTGCATTGTCCTGAGGTTTAAGGCATAGAAGTTTCAAGGCAGGCTTACATACTTGAAATTCCCAGGACACAGGGTTTGTTCTGTCTCTTAAATGTTCCAAGTATGGCTTTTAATGACTACTATTGCTTGAATGCTTAGTATGTGCCAGGCCCTGTGCTAGGAGCTTTAAGTGTATGATGCCACTCACTCTAACAAGTCTGCGATAGGGGGTATGATTTCCCCTTTAGAATTCAGGAAACTAAGAGACACTAAATGGTTAGGAAAGTTGCCAAGGAACCAGAGACAGGAAGTTACTGATTTGGGACTGAGACTCAGGTCTGTCTGAGTCAAGAGTCTAAGCCTTTAGCAAGCTCAGAACATTGTGCTGTGTTGATTCTCTTCGTATTGCAAGGGGCAGCAAAAGACTCCTTGCCCAGGGCTTCAGGGCTGGTGTCCAGCTGCCTTTGTGGGCTTGAATAGGGCATTGGAGGAGAGTTCTCAAACAAACTCACTTATTTTGAGGGATTTAAAAAAAAAAAAAGCAACTATAATGGCTGGCACTTCTTGCTTTCTCCAGCCTCACTGCTTTTGTTCCCCCACCCTTCACTGTGACCTCTTTAGTTTTCATGAAATTTGGCACTGAAAAGACCTCTGATTAACTGGTCTACTTGCCATTTTATACATGAGGAACTGAGGGCCAGATAGGGGAAAGGACATGCCCAGGATAAGGTAGCTCAGTTTAAGATAGAGCTCAAGGTGGATCCTTCCCCAGTTTGTTTTTGTTTTTGTTTTTGTTTTTGTTTTTGTTTTTGTTCCTTGTCTGCAGTCCAGAAAGAGCTCATCTTGCCTGGCTTTGGAATGGAGCAGAATGTGAGGCCAGGACAAGTTTCTAGAGCCATGCTGGGGGATGCTGTGAAGTGTAGGCTGGACATGGCCCCACTGGCCCAGACCTGACTGGAAGCTACAGCTCTGTAAATGATGCAGTGAGTGAGCACAATGGGCATTCAGTTTGCTTATCCTGGTTTCCAGAATGCCAGCTCTATATGTGATTACAAGGTGTTTTGTTACAAGGTATTTTTTCTTGATCATTTATAGGTACAAAATACATCTAGAGCTATTTTCACAAAGCTATAAAATTTGTCTCTGCGCTGTTTCCTTTTTGAAATGTTCAGTTCAGCCAGATCGAAGGCCAATGGATAGAACAAAATTTAACTCAGATTTCAGCCATTCTTTTTCCAGTCTTGATATTTCTCCCTCCAAATTACATTTATACTGGACACATTTCTGCATAATTTTCATGGCCATATATAAATGTTGTATCTTGGTTGAGCAGATGCAAGAAAACTTTCTGAGTTTCTCTTCAGTGTTCATTGCACCCTTTGTTCTATTTAGTCCAATTGTCCCCTAAGTAATAGCAATAGTAACAGCAATCAAAATATGTTGCTTTTATTTTCCCATTTAGCAGCAGGATTAGATTGCACCACATGTGTCCAAATGAGACTGGGAAATCCTCAAACAGATGAGTGTTAAGGGTTTCCTGCCACAAAGAGCATAAACTCTGCATTAGTAAACTATAGTATGGCAGAAATTCCTAGTTGCTTCCTGATAGTCATACTTCCCTTTGTATAGTTACCAAGCCCAATTTTTAATCTGACACATTGCCTCCCAGTTTAAAGACTTCATTTCCCAGAATCCCTTGTGACTAAGTAAGACTACATGGCTAAGTTCTAGCCAATGAGATGCAATGGAAGCCTAGAGAGGGAAAGGGTCTCTCTTCTTTTTTTTCCATTCTACTCCTTAGGTCAAGGAGGTGATGGTTGTAGCTCTAGCAATCTTTTAGGATCATGAGATGATGACCACCTCTTAGAGACAGTGGAACACAGAGCTAGAAAGAGCCTTCACTTTGATGACGGTGGATCTGCCATGACACACTCTGACTGCCACTTTTGGATTTTTTTTTAACTTAAGAAACAATAAATCTCTATCATAAGACATCACCATTTTTCAAGTCACTGTTAGTCTAATTTGGGTCTAATTTTGAGTTCTTTTATTAAAATGTTAACCTCTAAGCCTCAGTTTTCATAATTATACGACTTACAGGTTTCTAGTTTTATAATTTTCTGAGTTGTTCTGGAATGGAATATTTAATAGATGCCTAGTGAATGTAAAGGACATAACATAGTTCTTGCTATTTTTCTGCAAGAAAAATAATATTAATATTTTATTAATTAATATTTTAATAGGGTATTATATATTAATATTTTAAGGGTATTATACGCATTAATATTTTCAGGGTATTATAAGCTTAAGTAGCTGGGTATAAAAACCATACAACAAGAATATTTAGAACAATCAAGGGGTAAACTCTATGGATAGGTGGCTTAATTATAAATGAAGAATCTCAGGTTGGCAAAGGTAAAGTAATTAATGAGATTCTTAGTTTCTGTTTCACTCCAAGGTTTTTAGCTTTTAACCATAGTGTATACTTTATCTATTTTTCATAGTTGACCTATGTATGGAGGAAATATGGGGTTGAATGTTTTATTTAGATATTACACTTATTAAGAAAAAAAAAAAACCCTCTTAGCTTTGCTCCAGTTAACCCCTGATATTGTATTCTTAAAGTCACACAGTCTTTACTTGCTGACATTTCTCTGAATTTCCATTTTTTTCTTGGTTGGTCTACTTCTACTTGGGTAATCCCCTAATCCCAAGACCTTTCTAATACTTTTAAACTGACTTTCTGGTCAGAATCTACCTTTTGGCAAAATTTAGTTTCTCCAACTATAATTTTCCTGATTTTCAATTTCTCTACTAACACTCCTGCCCTGTTCCACTCAATCTATTAAGCATAATTTTCCTCATTTTCAATTTCTCTACTAACACTCCCACCCTGTTCCACTCAGTCTATTGAGTATATTATTCTTTTAAATCCAGGCATATTAAAAAAAATCAAAACTTTTTTTTTTATTACACACACACACATGCACACACAGAGAGTCTTGTTTAATTCTTTCTATAACCTAGTTTGGAGGACAAAGTGGAAATTATTATCCTCATCTTAGACACGAGAAGACATAGCCTAAGAGGAAATAAGGACACATAAGATCACACATGTTGTTCTTGATAAGGCTAGGACCAGAGACTCCTTTCCAGATTTCTAGTATAATTTTTTTTCTTTATGCACCACAGTTCCCTCCCCAAATTTGAAAGCCACTCATGTAGGCTGCCCATCAATCAGACTTCACATATCTATTATGATTGCTCCTGCCTCCTCCAGACAGAGATTCATTCTGATTCACATATATTTTTGAGGATGAAGGATATGTCACATTTCATATTTAAATAACATTTTTATACTTTTCCAAGTGCTTTCTTGTACATTATCATATTTTATATTCATTGTATGTCTGTAAGGTAAGTAAGGCAGATATTCCTCCCACCCCTATTCTCCATATGAGGAAAGAATGTCTGAGTAATCTAAGTGATGGACTCAAAATCACAGAGAAAATTAGTGACAGAATTGGGACTGTGTCTGCTGACTGATAAATTGTGTTTTTAAGGGATGGATAAGGACAGTAGCCCCTTTTGAATACTTAGACCCAATTCTATGGTGAATACCAGGTCAGAAACTATATAAGTGAGTCAGTGGCTCTCATACTGCTGTTAGAAGTCTTGTGAGAGAAGATAGATCCTCCATCTCCTTTTCTCCACCCCTTCTCCCCTTTTCAGGTCAATCAATCAGTTACCTATTGAAACACTAGCACTCTTCTAGGTGATATAGGGACATGAGTCAGTAGGGAAGGCCAAATGATGTCAATATAAAGCTGGTCCTCTCTAGTGCTGAGCCTTCAGATAATTAGTACTGCAGATAATTAAAGGTTTTAGATAATAAGTACTATAGATTCTCAGAGGATTGAGGTATCAGTATGACTCCACCAGTCTTCAGGGCAGGTTTCCTGGCAGGTTCAGGCTGGTCTGGCTCCTGGGCCCCTATAGTCAATGGAGGGTCACAGAGTGAGCCCTGCAGTCTGCAGTATACAGCAGTACACAGTGGTTTGAGTCTCAGTCTAATACTAACTTGTTCAGTTGCCTTAAGTAAGTCAAGTGACCTCTGTAGACATGTTTTCATTTTTGCCAGAAGAAAGGTTAACTTTGAAGCATTTATTTTAGTTTATTAAGGCTGCCGTAACAAAGTATCACAGACTGGTGACTTAAACAACAGACATTTATTTTCTTACAGTTCTGGAGAAACCCTTGACCTTTGACTTCCCAAAAGATCAAGGGTCAGTGGGTAGGCTTCTTCTGAGGCCTGTCTACTTGCTTTGTAGATAGCTATTTCTTCTTCCTCTGTCTTCACATGGTCTTCCCTCTGGGTGTGTCTGTGTCCTAATTGCCTCTTCTTATAAGAATCAGTCATATTGGGTTAGGGCCCACTGCTTTGACCTCATTTTAAATGTAATTAAAATAAGTGTAATTATCTCTTTAAAGACATTATCTCCAAATACAGTCACATTCTGAGGTCTTGGGGGTTAAGATTTCAACATACGAATTTTAAAGGGACACAGTTCACCCATAACAATATCCAAATTGAGTAGTTCAGGAGAATTACTCAGGAAGTTCTAAAAAACAAAAATTTTGGAACCTCAAGCCTACTCTCTAAGAACCATGAGAAATAGAGCCCAGGGATTTGCCTATTTTTAAGAGCTTCCTGGGTGATGGGCATGCTCAGCCATGTGTAGCACCCTCTGGTAGAGAACCTCCAAATGCCCTTCCTCTCAAATGTTCTTTGTACTTAAGAATCAGGTTGCCAGAAGGGGGAGGGCATTCTCCTATTGCAGTTGTTTTAAAGACGCATGAGGGCATAAGTTGGGAAGGAGGATGTTCAAGGGGTGCCCCAAAGGGCTTCCAACTACTTTTTGGTGTACAAGGAGACTGAGGCAGTGATGGTAGGTTGTTAGTTGGGAAAGAAATACTTCTCTCTGCCAGTTACCCTGTGACCATTGTGGCCTAAATTTGATTTTTTTCTGCATGAAGGCTGATGCTCCTAAATACCATGTTGGCAAGAAATATTGAGCTTGGGACTAAAGGGATCCCAGAAAGGGCAAGAGGAGACACTAGAGTGAAATAACCAGAGAGTCTTAGTCAGACAGTTTAGATTTGCTGATGGAAGCAAAGACATGGAGGGTGAAGTGTCATGTATTGAAAAGAGCATGGATGCTTTGGCAAACTGATTTGGCTCAGATCTCATTTTTTTGCCACTCACCAGCTGTGTGATGCAGGATGGTTCACTTAGTGTTTCAGAGGCTTGGTTTCTTCTCCAATACATTGAGGAAAATAATCTCAGAGGAGCAGGATGGTTATAAGAGCTCAATTAGATCATGCTTATAAATGCTCCTTCCAGTGTCTGGTAGTTAGTGGGTCCTGGATAATCAATCACTATGTGCTGTTCCAAAACCAGGTTTCCTCCTCTTTTTCTAGTCTGTATTTCCCATTTGATTACACACCAGGGGTGGGTGGGTGGGAGAAGTGAAGGGGAAAGAGAGAAGAATAAGAAGGAGAGGGAGGAGCAATGGAAAGTACACATTATAGCCTTACATTCCAGGCCTGTGAAAGCCAATGCTGTTTAAGAGAGAGGAATAAGGCTGGTCTGCTGGGGTCCCAAAGTCATTTTCTGGTTGTTAAGTCAAAAGATTCTCCCTCAAAGAGTACACTTCACACAATATTAAGCACAAATACCAGGAATGGCTCGATAGTCCAATTTCTGCTTTACTTTTAACATCACCTTTGACCCATCCATGATAATAGCTAATATTTGCATTTTCTAAATCGCTTTTTAAAATAAATGAATGGTTTATTTATAGAGCTAACTTGCAAAGTTAAGAGCTAGGTTTAATTGTCATTGTCATTTTTTACATCAATCCATTTTCCTATGGGAAACCCAAAGCTCAGAAGTTGCCACAATGCCTCACAAGTGGGAATCTCAGTGAGAATCCAAGGAAGTTGGGAAGGAGATGGAAGGGAATGAAGTGAGTTGTTGAGTTCAGTGGAAAGTGCACAGAATATGTCTAAAAATTGTTCTCTGGTTGTTCCCCATGTCAGTCTTTTCTCTGCAACTGGGTCATAGGTTTCTTGAGGGTAGGCACCCTGCCAGGGACATCTGCATGCCCAGTGGCACTTTTGTGCCATCACACAGAGCAAATGGCAGTATGCAGACCTGCTGGGTTGAGTGGGAGGGAGGCAGCCAGGGAAGGAAGTGAGAGCTGCTCTCATCTAGGAAGATGTGGGGTCCCTGTGTCTGGAAGATGCTGCTATCCTTGCTGATCCTGTAATTTGGTCATCACATGCCTTATACATAAGGGAAGCAACTTGATGGAAGGAGCCTAATGTGCTTCCTTCTACACAGTCCCCTCCCTGCCACGTGAGCACTTCTGCAGAGCCCAAGGGAGCTGGTTACAGTTGAATTTTATTTCTTTTAATTTTATGAGCAAGAACCCCTGGGTTGATCAACATGAGAGAAGATGATAATTTGCAAAGTTTCGTTTCATCCCTGTGCTCTCTTCTCGGTTGTTTACCCGAGGAGAAAGTGTCTTCCTTGCTAGGTGCATTTTTCACTCAGTACATATTCTTCTGTTATTAATTTTACTTTATTTATTTATTAACTTCTCTCCTTCAGGGTTTTGTGCTTTGAGATTGTTCTCTTCCTCATCTCTCTATGGATTTAATCTCACTGTCGATCATTGATTTTAGACTATAGTTTCTTAAGGGTAGGGACTGTGTCCATCTGGTTAGTGGTGTTTTGCATTTGTACTGGCTCTTGCTGGAGTCATAAGCCATGACTTTAAATGCCTCAAATGTTTTAGATCTGCACATTTTCCTTCCCCATTTCAAGCCTGCAGCCTCCCCAGTGCCTTACTCAGATGTCCTGGAGGAGAGTAGCCCCCTGACATCCTATAGAGGCCTCAGATGGCCTCCTTACCATCGCCTTAGAAATAATGCTTCCCTTTCCTTCTGCCCTGCTCATCCACAGCAATGGAAGGAACAAAGAAAGTGGGCTTTAGAGTCAGGCAGCCATAAGACCCAACTCCAGTTCTTACACAAAATCTGTTGGCAAAGTCACCTACTTGTCCAGCCTCAGTGCTTTCCCTTACAAAATGGGGAAGTGCCTTGTTGCAGGTGATTGTGGAGAAAGAACACGGGAACACAGTGTAGAAGTCTCAGAAATGTTGCTTTGCTCTTCTCAGGCTCTTAGCGATCTCATCCTCGTGTCTTCCTTCTTTTGCAGCTCTTGGCCAGATAATTATTTTCTTTTTCTCATTTCACGTGTGACTCAACATGTGGACTCAACATAGCAAAGGGCACACACCTGGGATGCAGCATTAAGAACAGGACAACTTGACATTTGGGAGAAACCGTCACCAACTCAATATTGGAGTATCTGAAGCTGTGACTGGAAGATGCCTTTAGATCTCCACAAAACCTTCCGGCCACCTCCTCCTTTTCTAATTAAACCCACTTTTCTTCAAGCATTGGCATTTGAGAGATGAATCAGAAACACTGCTCCTTATTCTGTGGTATTATTTTTTTTCTGGTTTAATTACTAGTATTGCAACAGTATTTTTTCTGCCGTTTTTCTTCACAAATATATGTTATTTCAGTTACATTATGGTTTAAATAGGCTTTTGAGTGGGAGCCAGGGAACCTAACTGTGATTTTCAATATGGTTTCTATGGGAAAATGTAATATTCACTTCTAAACAACCCTCTGAAACATGAGCATGTGGAATACAGCCTGTTTATGAAGTGAAGGTGGTCTCTTTGGTTTTTATTTTGTAAACAATTTCATATGATTTACTGTGTTCCTTTGAGATGGTATATATTAGGCTGGTAGGGTAGACCCTATGGCCCAGAGAGGTTAGGTCAGCTGAAATAGGTCACAAAGGAGAGCAGGGCCCGAGTCTCTAGTCTCTTTACTCTTAACCCACTCCTTCTTCTTTGATCGGGGCTTTCTAGATTGGTGCCCATTTGGGAGGACTATGCATCATGCATGCATGTACCTGCCTAGATTCAGTAGAAGATGGCCAGCTACGCATGACTTCTAAGACCCCTCAGCCACCAGTCATCCACTTTTTTCTTGTACCCACAACATTTCCCCTTTGGGGGAAGCATGCCTTCTGGTAATGCCATGAGGAGCCCACAGGGGCTGTGAGGCTGTGTATGATGGAAAGAGGTGATTAATACCTCTTCTCCCACCAGGGCCACATTACTGGATACTGCAAATGCCAAGCTTTGTTGGTTCATTTATTCAACAAATATTTGCCAAGGGCCTGCTACATTCCTGTGCTAGGTGCTGAATGACACAGCAGTGAGCAAACATAAAGGAGGTCCCTGCTCTCACAGAGTTTACAGTCCAATGAGAAGACATTTAAACAAAACAGCCACAAAAAAAGTGTAATATGTGCTCTCACAGGGAAAAATCATGGCTGGTAGAAGCATGCTAATCAGATGATACAGCATAAGGTAGGATGCAGTCAGAATCTTTGCTTCTGTTTGAATAGAATCTCTCTTCTATTAAAAAAAATTAATCAGACAGAAACTATGTACCCAGCACTGTGCTAGACCCTTCAAAGTGCTCACAAATGAGTTAAATTTTTCTGTGTAACAAACTACCCCCCAAACAATAAACATTTGTTCTTTCTCACAATTCTGCAGCTCAGCTAGGTGATTCTTTTGGTATGGGTTAGTTTGGCTGATTTCTGGTTAGCTGGCAGCTTAGCTGGCTTAGTATAGAGTCTTACTCACATACCAGACAGGCTGGCTGGTCTAGGGAACCTCAGCAAGGCAACTGGTCTCTGATCCCTCTGGTCTTCTCATCCCCCATCAGACTGGACTCTTCATGTAATATTCTTAGGTTCTGCAGAACAGGAGACACTGCAAATTCTAATGCATACACACTTTTTAAGACTCTGCTTACAAAGCCATTGTAATTGGCATATTTGCCAAATCAATCCCATGGCCAAGCCTAGAGTCAGAAAGGGTGTTGGTCTCCACAACAGTGTGGGTACAGGGAGTTGTGAACATTTTGTGGGCCATACTTCTGTAATTTATCGCAGATGTATAAATAAAAGCATTTAGTGTATTGTGATAAATGTAAAGAGATAATTAAACAGAACCCATTGGTACCAGAGAGGTGGGGGTGACTAACACAGGGGAAATCTGAGAGGCTTCTGAGCAGAAGCCATTCTGTGTAGTGGACAAGAAGAGAGAATAGGAGGGCATTGACTGTATTGCTGATGTAGCTCAGAGGTGAAGGTGAGTGTGATTTGTTGTAGACAGTCTGGGGAAGCTCAATTATCGTTTTGTCTTTACTAACTGTTTCCCAGAAAATAACTCCGTACTCTCATTTTCATAGCAATTGTGCTTTTTGAAACAACCAGTTAGTCACTCTAATTCTTACTTTTCCAGCATTTGGAAAGCAATCCCATGAACAATCTGTATACTCAGTTTGAACTGTCTGACCTTATCAGGGAGCACAAATATTGTTTTTTTCAATCATTGACTTTAAAAATGTTTGGTGAGGGGCGCCTGAGTGGCTCAGTTGGCTAAGTGTCCGACTCTTGATTTCAGCTCAGGTCATGGTCCCAGGGTCCCAGGATCGAACTCTATGTTGGGCTCTGCACTCAGCAGGGAGTCTGCTTGAGCTTTTCTCTCTCCCTTTCCCTCTGCCCCCCAAACCCCCATCACACTGATGCTCTCTGTCTCTCTCTAAAATAAATAAGTAAATCTTAAAAAAAAAAAAAAAAAAGGATGTTTGGTGAAATTCCCTTTCTTGTTCCTTAATAACATGCTTGGAAAATCCAAAAGATTTCCAGTCATCTTCAATCATAAAAAATTAGTCCACATAAGAATGCAAAGATAATGTAATATTAAGCAATTTATTACTATAATAGCATTGACATAGTACCTGACATCATATTTCAAATCCCTTTGTTTATTTTCTCATTGATAGATTTCTTGATTCAAATGTGAAGTCTTTGAGGGCAGGAATAAATTTTACATGTTTACTCTTGAATTCCTAGGGTTTAGTAGAGTGCCTTGCCTTGCATATTTTAGGTACTCAACATCTAGTTGTTGAATGGAATAATGAATATAACTCACAATATTTATAGATAAAAATAAAAATGAAAAAGGTATTTAAGATAGAGTCTAAACTTTATTCCTGATAAAAGTGTTAATATAGTAAAATAGACTGATATTTCCTTAATTTGATATCTATTCCCTACCCTTAAGCTGGGGTTATGCATATTAGTAACACTTTAAAAGTCACATGATGGTCAGAAACAGGATAAAAATGTCTACTCCTGGAGATACTTGTCAATGAAATTAAAAAAGAGAAGGATATAAGTGGGATAGCTTTGGAAATGAGAAGGCAAAACTAATAGTAATTTCAGATTGTATACCCAGAAGAGTGGAGTGAATTAATTTAGAACAGTTACAAGCTATAAGAACTATAAGAGAATTTGGTCAGGAAGTTGAAAGAAAACAATGTTCAGATGTCAGAAATCTTGATTTATGTAAGTAACTTTTGGTACAAAGACATTGGTTATAATAAATAGTAACCCAAAGATAATCTACAAATTATCTATAAATTACAAATTAAACTCATTATCCTTAGAAAGAAAACACTGAAAAATTAAATCATACAAATATAATAATATTCTTCATGGAAAAATACTATAAAAATAAAGAAGAATTTATAGAGAATAAAAGAATTGTAACACACCTTGAATATGTGTCCTTAAACATCACTAGGGGGAAAAAAGTCTAATAGTCTAAATGAAGCACAAGGAAAGGAAGAGTTCACAAAAGGAAATGTAAATAATTCCTAAATAAGAAAATGTATTATATCTTACACATTAGGAGAGAAGCCAAATTAAAGTTATAATAAATACCTGTGGGGATCCCTGGGTGGCGCAGCAGTTTGGCGCCTGCCTTTGGCCCAGGGCGCGATCCTGGAGACCCGGGATCGAATCCCACATCAGGCTCCCGGTGCATGGAGCCTGCTTCTCCCTCTGCCTATGTCTCTGCCTTTCTCTCTCTCTCTGTGACTATCATAAATTAAAAAAAAAAAAAAGTCTTTAAAAAAAAATAAATAAATAAATAAATACCTGTGAGATTGACAAAAGTGAAAACACTTGACAGCACAATGTATTGGGCAGGTTTTGAGTCAGAGGAATTCCTAATAATTACTGGCGGAAGCACAATTCTCATGATTTCTACCAAAATCACACGTGGGGATGTCTGGGTGGCTCAGTGGTTGAGGGCCTGCTTTTGGCTCAGGGCATGATCCTGGAGTCTCTGGATGGAGTCCCCCATTGGTTTCCCCACAAGGAGCCTACTTTTCCCTCTGCCTGTGTCTCTGCCTCTCTCTGTGTGTCTCTCATGAATAAATAAATAGTCTTTAAAAAAAATGACATGTGTTTTGGACTCTTGGATTCTACCTGTAGGAATGCATCCTGCAGCTGCATTTGCACATGTGCACAATGCTATTATTTAATATATCATTGTATGCATTAAGGAAAAACTATGTATAACCCAAATAGTTCATCAATAGGGCAATAGTTAAATGTTGATGACTGCCACATATGGAATGATCTGTATCTATTCAGAGGGATGTAGAGACTCTTAGGTATTGTTAGTGAGTTATCTCCATGAAATATTAAAACATGCTTGTATCCATTTGTGGAGGAAAAATAAAGAATCTTTATCTATCATCTATCTATCTATCTATCATCTATCATCTATCTATCCATCACCTCTTATCTATCCATTTACTTGTAAATGCATAGAACATCTCTAGAAACACATAAGAAACAGCGGTTGCTTTTGGAGAAGGAAAAAGGGGCAACTGGGGTAAAGTAAGTGGGTCACTCACTTTCACATTTTCTACCTTTGTAATTTTAACACCTGATATAAAGTGTTATTTATGTCTATATCTGAATGTTTGGCAGTGACCACATTCTGAGTCCTCATGAGTTCGTCAGATGCTTACTTCTATTGATAATGAATAATTCTAGAATTAAGAATTGACCAGAGGGAATTCTGTATAAGAAGAAAAGGAAAATGAAAGAGCAGAAGGAGGTATAGGTAGATGCTAAAATGAAAAATATTGTTAGGAAAAGAATTAACATGTGGGTGTAGATATCTCTTCAATATTCTGATTCCAGTTCTTTTGGCTGTCTTCCCAAGGTGAGATTGCTGGATCATAGGGTATTTCTCTTTTTGCTGCATCCCCATGTAGATTATAACATCATTCACAAGAGCCAAGATTTGCAAATGACCCAAATGTCTATCAACAGATGACTGGACCCAAAAAATGTGGTATAAATATACAGTGGAATATTATTCAGTCTTAACAAAGCAGGAAATCCTGCCATTTGTGACAACACAGATGAAGCCAGAGGCTGTAACGTGAAGTAAAATAAGCCAGTCAGAAGAACAAATGCTGCGTGAATCCAGTTACACGAGATATCTTAAAATAGTCAAACTCAGAGAAGCAGAGAATAGAAGAGTGAGTAGGTGGAGGAAATGGGGGACTATTTTTCAATGGATATAAAGTTTCTGTTGTTCAAGATGAAGAAATTCTAGAGATCTGCTGTATAGCATTGTGCCTACAGTTAACAATATGGTATTGCACACTTTAAAATATGTTAAGGATAGATCTTGTTAATTGTTCTTACAAAAAACACACAAAAGAACAGAAGAAAATTTTTGCAGGTGATAGATATATTTAGTGCCTTGGTTGTGGTGATGGTGTTATGGGTTTATGCATATGTTCAAGATGTATACATTAAATGTGTCCATTTCTTGGCTTATTAATTATACCCCAATAAAGCTAAAAAAGAAAATTTCCCTAATAAAATATTAAAAATTAAAAAATAATTTAGGGGTGCCTGGGTAGTCAGTCAGTTAAGCATCTGATTCTTGATTTCTGCTCAGGTCATGATCTCAGGGTCATGAGATCAAGCCCCCCATTGCCCAGCTCTGCACTCAGTGGGGAGTCTGCTTACAATGCTCTCTCTTCTTCTGCCCCCCCAACCTTTGCTCATGTGTGTGTGTGTGTGTTCTCTCTAAAAAAATAAATAAAATAAATAATAATAATAATAATAATAATAATAATAAAGAACAAATTCAGCTTATTTGTAGAGGATGAGAAAAAGCACAAAATGACTTTGAATAAAATAGAAACAGGTATTATGCTGAGTGAAGTAAGCCAGTCGGAGAAGGACAAACATTATATGTTCTCATTCATTTGGGGAATATAAATAATAGTGAAAGGGAATATAAGGGAAGGGGGAAGAAATGTGTGGGAAATATCAGAAAGGGAGACAGAACGTAAAGACTCCTAACTCTGGGAAACGAACTAGGGGTGGTGGAAGGGGAGGAGGGCGGGGGGTGGGAGTGAATGGGTGACGGGCACTGGGGGTTATTCTGTATGTTAGTAAATTGAACACCAATAAAAAATAAATTAAAAAAAATAAAGGAATGAGGCTCTAAAAAAAAAAAAATAGAAACAGGAGTTAAAAACAAAAACAACTTTAGATCATCCCAGAGGAGAAAGTGGGGAAGTGTGTGTGTGCACATTGAGAGAGAGAGAGAGAGAAATTCTTTTTTCCTTTTCTTATACAGACATTAATCTCATCATAGGGGCCCTACTCTCAAGACTTCATGTAATCCTAATTACCTCCCAAAGGCCCCACCTTCAAATACCATCACATTGGGGATTAGAGTTTTAGCATATGAGTTTTGAGGGGACGCAAATACTCAGTCCATAACAACATGGAATCCTCACCATAAAAGAATGAGGCGGCTACTATTTCCTCAATTTATAGATGAGGAAAATGAAGTGGAAAGGTCAGGCAACTTGGTCAAGGGTATACAGCTGATACAGCAGCAGAACTAGGTTTGAGCATAAGCAGGCTAGCCCGCAGGGTTTTGTGTGAAATCACTGTGCTATGGCTGGCTCAACAGCAGGTGCTCTGTAGTCACAGCAGGTCCCTACCAGCACTCTCCTTGGCTCCTGGCCTCTCACTGGAGGGAAAAAAAAGAACTGTACACCTCACTAAACTGGTAATTTAGAGCCTGCTAAGCCACCTGGCATGAGATCTGGGTAGGGGCAGAGTTTGGCTCCAACTATTGGAAGCTCTCATTAGAATATGGCATTCTTGGTGCCAGCTTGGGGTCTGGTTGTTAATTCTGGGGCACCAAGAGAAGCACTTTCCAATATTCTGTTACATCTCTGTGGGAAAGAGAGCCAGGGCTAGAAGTCAAACTCCAAGAAATGACTCTATTTAAGGTAATGAAGACAGAGGAGCAAGTCAACTTGACAAGATTCAACAGACTGAGTTACAGGTCATTCCTCTGCTCAACGATCCCAAATATCCCTTTACCGGACTCTTAATCTGGCCTTGCCATATTTTTCCAAAGTACTTTGCTCTTAGGCCCAGAGAAAAACTCTCATTCCAGCTCAACTCTTCCACTCAGACACTTCGAAATCACCATTTTCCATCCCTACTTTAAAGCTGTAAACTTCAAATGAGCTAATGGACGTGAAATGCTTCATAAGGCACATATTGCTACACCACCAACAAAAACCTCTAAGCCAGGTAAAGCATGGTTCAGCTTACGAAGAATTTTAAATTACTCCTCACGGCATCCCTGTGAATTAGGAATTATTGCTTCCATTTTACAGTTGAGGGTGCTGAGCCTGGTGAAGTAGTTTCTGAGGCTCACCTGATCAGCAAACAGCTGAGCTGTTGTCAGACCCAGAGCTTCAGACTCCAGATCCCGTGCTCTTTCTCTTCATCTTTGGAGTAGGAGCAAGAGAAGCAGGAACAGGTAATGATCACTTCTGTGAATTCCATGTTGGAGACTCATGGCTCCTTGGATCTCTGGATCAGGGAATGTTTATTTCTACTGCAGCTGAAAAAGAGGGAGGGTGGGATCTCTAAGGTTCACAACACAAAGATATAAACTTGTCAGACACCTAATCACTGTTTGTCAAGAGTTGCCAAACACCTACTCCAATAGCTTATGTTTCCCCAGGCCTAGCAAGACCAATGAGAGCAACAGCAAACATTTACTGTGCTAATCACTTTACACGGATTATCTCAATTAATCCTCACAACAGCCTTGTGAGGTAGATGTTTTTGTTAGCTACACTTTACCAAAAGAAAAAAGCCCTGTTCATTTATCCTCGTCACCGCCCTTTAACCACTCAAGGTCTGCCTTAGTGGAAAGAAAGCTGGTGGTACACATCTGCTCATAGTCACTTGCCTTGTTTTATGTGGGGAGATGGGAGTGGTGATCAAGTAATGAAGAATCATGCAAAATTTACTTCTATTTAGCTTTGCAGCGTGACCCTTGGCCTTGCATTTTAAAATAGCTATATGAAAGGTGTAGAGACTTCCCAGAACAGTTGGTGGAAACCACGTGCTGAGGATACCTTTAGATGCTCCAGCTCAAAAAAGGTGAGGACTTGTCAGCCTTCCTCCAGTGGAATTTCTCTGCTGAAGGTAACCTGAATCACCTCTTAGTACCAGCTCCCCTCTCATCCTCTCCTCTGCCTTTCCTCATTCTTATTTTCATTGTTATTAATGTGGACAACTACACTTAAATAAAAGACTCCTCTGGAGGTTTCTGGGTGGTTCAGTCAGTTAAGCCTCGGAATCTTGGTTTCGGCTCACATCATGATCTCCAGGTTGTGAGATCAAGCCCCAACACCAGCTGTACACTAGGCATGAAGCCTGCTGAGGATTCTCTCTCTTCCTCTCCCCAACCCATGTGTGCATTCTCTCTCTCTCTCTCTCTAAAACAAAACAAAACAACAAAAAACAAACCAAAAACCCAAACCAAACCAAACCAAACCAAAAACAATCCCCACCCCCCTGCAAAAACAAAAACAAAAACAAAAAAACACTCCTCTGTTTCAGGCTTTGTTGCATGTGTGTGAGACCTCGATGCCCTAACCTCATGACTGTGCTCTGTGGGACTTGGGGTGCATTGACTGTTACATGCTCAGAAATCCAGGGAGCTAGTTGTTAAACAGAGCTGTTTCTAAAAATAAAATGACATACACTTACAATTACGTAAATTACATTAAAAACAAAGGTAATAAACACAATAAAGTGATTAAATATTTACCAGCACACCACTGGAAGCAGTATTACCCTTGATAATAGTGCTGAAGATGACTGAGGTTTTGAAGGAAGTGGTAAAGCTGAAAGGCAGAGGTGGATCAATCTATCTCAAAGATGCTGGCCCAAGTTAGGCTGCTTTTTCCTCAGCGTGGGGCTACATTTTGGCTCCATCCAGATCATGGATTTGGGGTGAGAGTGCTGGGAGTGGTGACTGAGAGACTTAGTCTGTAGGAATGACTGTAGAAAATACCACCACAACAATGAAAGCGTATTTGGCACTCAAGAATCTACTTTTTGGAGCTGACGTATCAAACATGTGCCTAAAGTCGGGGTCATCAGCTACTATGTCGACAGAGTCCATGGACCACTCTCCTATCTAGAATGAGCATCCACTTATGTCCTCAGGTGGTTCTACTTCCCGCTGGATAATAAGATCCCAGAAAGGTTTGGAACCACAGAGCCCCATTCCAGGAGAGGAAACTCACCTATGAGGATGAAGGGGCCACACTCCAGCTATTGTTTAAAGAAGAACAAGTAATGATTATCTCTAGAGGCCATGGGAATGTTAAGAGAAGAGAAAGAGGAGGTACTTGGTGCTTCTTCACAGAAAGGCTCCAGATCCATAAATATATCCACTGGAATGCAGGACAAAACATAATGTATAAAAGATTGAATAGAAGATATATTATGCCATTGCATAGCAATCCTGTCTGCAGGAATTTATAGCTTCGATATATTCCCCATTAAAAGTGGTTCAGCTAGCTGGTAGAGAGGCTCAATTCATCTTGTATCTGTTGCAAACCATCAATATTATGGTTTACCCATTTAAACTGGAAATGGGACCAAATATTTGGGCTATTTATAATAAAAAATATGAAAATCTTTGTATTGGTGTTCATCTCCTAACTTCTCCAGTTTAATCAGAAGTCTGTTTACATAGAGCTCAGAGAGAATTTCTCAACCTGTGCAATTGCTAGGATCTGAGAGGCAGGAATGGGGAGGAACATGACCCCATGGTCCTTTCTCAGAGAGCTAGGCAGGTTCCCCTACATCGCTGACAGTCACTGTGGTGAAGACCTTAAGTTCACAGGAAAGGCAAAAGAGCTGTTTTCATCTATAAAAGCCTATGCATCGAAGGGAAGGAGAGAAAGAGAAGGCTGGGTAGTTGGAAACAGGTAAGAGTATGAAGAGCCAGTGAGTATCAAAATGCAACTAGCTGGTGTTAGCAGATTCTCCGTATACTGGGTGGTGTTCATAGGACACATGCTAGCCCCAGGGCTCTCTTCATCCATAGTGACCTCACCGTGGTGGAGTGTAGTAACTGTGTCACCAAAATACCCATGGATTAGACTGCTGATCCTCAGTGGAGGCATTGTCTCTCCTAGGAATAATTTACAGATTTGGGTGGTGGTTTTGGTCATCACAGTATGAGCCCAACACTGCATAGCTTGTGAAAGTCCTGCACAACAAACAGCTGTGTGCCTTAGCTATTTTCCCAGAGCATCTCTTCCCCTTGTTCACAGCACCTCTGGTTTTCCATTCTCCTCTGCCTGGCTCTTCCACTCCAAGACTTAGCCTGGGTTTCTAGGATCTGCCTTGGACCTACTTCCTTGATTTTGAATCCTTTTGTTTCATCCCACTTGGACCCTATTCTTAGCTTGAGAGTCTTGACTCTGAGCATCTGGATTCCAGAGTACCCACAGCTCTCAGGGAGGGTCCCCTGTCAGGTTGGGTTGTCTGGGGGCCATGGTGGCCCATAAGCCACCTGCCCAGGATCTCCCTGGGAGATGGGAATAAAGGCTAATCTCTACTCAGTTGTGCCTTGATCATCTCCTTGGTTGACTGCTTTCACTGTGTCCTCCTTGTTCTTTCACTGTGTCTCCAAGCTCTCCACCCTCATGTCAGAGGGCTCCCTTCAGATGTCTCAGCCACTAGCAGTGTTAGGCCCTTCTTGTATATTCATCCAGGGAACACCCTCCTGCCCATGGCCTCTTGTCAGATGAATGTTGGCAGAGGGCCCCCTGTGGCTGTGTGCTTCACACTGAGGCCCTGAGAACTCATGCAACTCTGAGCTCAGGGGTTGGTGAAGGGTCACCCTGGCTCAGGCATTTGTCTTCCCTGCATGTCTCTCTCTGAGACACTTGGAGTGTCATTCTGCCCTTTCCATGTGTGCCCAGGGCTTTCTGTGCTATTTTTAAAAGCCTATATAGCACTTACTATTGGTACCACTCATTTGGGTGGTTAATCATGACAGCCTAAAAGTGTTACCTCCTGACAGTGTGGTTGCAAAAAAGCATTACAGTCAAGTAAATAGTCAAGACAGTCAGAGGGCCTGAGTAGGGGACTTGGACCACATGATCAGCAGCCTGGGACAGATAAAAGGAGCCCAGAGTAGCACAGAGACCCAGTGCCGTGATCCAGGATGTGCAGTGCGGAGTAGCTGGGGAGCGGGGTGTCACACCCAGGCAGCTAGGTTTTGGCATTGGCTCTGCCAGCATTAGGCCTTCAACAAGTCCTTTGACTTCTCTGAATATCACTCTTCACACCTTCAGCACAGAATAGCCATGCTTTAGGGCAGATGCTGGTTGCCAGCGCTCATGTTTTTCCAGAAGGGAACAAGGTTGGAAAGGGACCTTTGATATGTCTGTTTTCGCCAGCTATTCCCTGGCTGGTGAAATCAGGATAAAGATTCCTGTTCGTGTGTATCCGACCTTCCTCTCCCGAGTTCAGCTTTCTCAGAAGAGAAACTCATTTTCATCTTTTAAAACATATTTTTATTTATTTATTTGAGAGAGAGAGAGAGAGAGAGCACAAGTGGTGGGGGAGGGGAAGAAGGAGAGGGAGAGAGACAAGCGGGATCCCCACTGAGTGTGGAGCCCAACCCATGGCTGGGCCCATCTCAGGATCCCAAGATCATGCCCTGAGCTGAAATCCGATGCTTAACCCACTGAGCCACCCAGGTGGCCCTCATGTTCATTTTAAACTGCTGCTTTCATACCATGAGGCTCTTGAACAGGCTTGGGGACCCTCTTTCAGATGTTCTCCCTTCTACTCTAACAAGGGGTGTAGAGAACAATGGCACCCTAAGGACATGGCTAAGGAAGTTCTGCTGTGAAGATGACTTCTCCTGGGTAGGGAGAATGAGTGGGAGGCCCTGTTTTGGTCACAGATCCAAGTTCAATGCAGCTTGATCATCCATAAAGCTGATATTTGATCTGCCCTGGTGTTCCTTCTTGGCTGGTGCAGAGCTCAGGAGGTGAGAGTTAATATCCTGTAGAACTGAGTACATACCAACCTGAGGTGGCAGTTGGGGAGATTAAAGAGAGTGTCTAGACAATTCCTTCAAGTGGTGGCCATTATTTAAACATGCATCCTGAGTGGTCTACTGTAGACCCTACTTTCAAAAGATAGATCTCTGTAGCACTCATATTCTGAGTCTAAATAATTCGCATATTCTTCCCCAAAGGTGTTTTCATTGCAGGATATACAAATCATTATTTTGTATGTAATAAATAGGTAGCATTTATTGAACAATCCGCACGTGCCAGGCATTTTCCAGATGACAAAACTGAAGCACAGGGAGGATATGCAACTTCACAAGACCACCAATCTAGAAAGAGGTAAGCTTGTACCCATACCCAGGAAGGTGGGCTTTAGCATTGCGTTCTCAATTACTCTGCTGTCCCACCTACCATATCCTAAGAGTCTGAGGTTCACAGAGGTTCTAGAAGATGCCAGAGATCTACAAAGTAACAAGAAACAAGACAGGATTTCAGCTCCAAAGTTTGCCAGTGCCTGGCTCCAGCCTGCTCCCTCCACCCTGGGCTGTGTCCATCCTGGCCCACAAGGGAGCCTCCAGTGCTGGTCTCCCATTCCCCATTGCTCTGGGGTGTATCCTGGGCTCAGTCAGGGCTCCCACCTTTCTCCTTGGAGACTGGAAAGCTCTGCCTTTCTGTATAACAGGACAAAACAAAGAGGAATGGGTTTTCATTTTTAAAACCAACATCTCCCACCCTCCGGCAGTCCCCACATTCCCCTCCCACGCAGATGGAAATGAACTAGAAACTCAGTTCCCAGAGACTACAAGCTACACAATTTTTCCCCATAAACTGGTTATCAGCACTTTCAGCCAGTCAGAGATTAAGTATTTACTGGCTTTCTTTTCTGCAACTTCCCTCGAGAAAGCTTGCACTGTAGTCCAATTCCCAAGCTTGGCCCATCCGGGGGTAGTGAAGCAGCTGATGGAGGTGCAGATGCAGGAAACAAAGATGAATAGGCTCTCCTGCTGCAGTAGGAGGGCTAAGCACGCAAGGATGGGTGGGTGCAAATGCCCCCACAGCAGCTTGCAAGGATCTTCAAGGTTGGGCTATCACCTTTAATAGATTGCAATTTGTGCAATAAGCATACATCTATCTGTTGGCATATGCTCGTGCACATCTATGTATTGACAATGGAGGTGAGCTTGCACCTCCATGTGAACATATGTGGGAATCCACAGGCATATTAGATGGGTCCAGACCTGTGTCAACGTAAACATGCCAACAGGAGGCATGTGATTGGGTGCACAAGGACTTGGCCTCTTTACCTGCCTTTGTTGCTGCAAGATCTCTGCACACTGAACCTCTTGCTGCCTTGCATGGAGCTGGAGTATGGGTTTAGTGTCTGAGATAGAATCTGTTAGGGGGTGAGTGGTATACAGAGAAGAGCTCGGCTCTGGCGCTCCCTTTATTCTGCTCTCTTTTCAGTTCTGCTCCCTTGTGGATCACAAGATTCCAACAGTATTTAAGAGGATGCTTCTATCATTGTTTAGAAGCATGTAGCAATTCTACCCAGCCCTGGCCATTCCCTGATTATCCACCACAGTGCGGCACAGCTGTATTCTGATCCCAAGCATACACACTCCATCATGCTGCCTGCCTGCTCCTGCTATTTCCCATGCCCAGAAAAATTTCCCCATCTTTGTCTCCATGTCTGGACTGTAGTCACTTCACTTTGAAGGTCCTTGTATAAGGCTGTCCTCCCCCAGGAGCTTCATGGAACTCTGCTAGCTCTAGCCACCTTTTCCTCCTTGAATCTACCAGCCTCCCATTGCTACTTTAGACTTTAAAATATATAAAATTATACTATTTGATTTTTTTTTGTTTCATCTGGGTTAGTCTGCTGCAGGTGGGGATTATGTTAGAGAAGATATTTTAAAAATAGCTAATGAGAAAGGAGGTGATGGAGAGTACACTGAAGATGGAGAAACCTGACCTAACTCAGGTGATTAGGTCAACATCACAAGTAATAAGTCAAGTTGAAGGCATGTGCTCTTAATGTGATTTGACAAGAAGGGCGCTTTCCCTCTGTGGTCTTTCTACAAAAACCCCATTACCCTGGTCTAGTCATGAGAAAAGCATCAGGAAAATCCCAGAGGAGGCACATTCTGCAAAATACCAACTGGTATTGCCTCAGAACTGTCAAGGTCATCAAAACAAGGGAAACCTGAGAAACTGTCATACTCAGGGGAGCATGGGGACTGAATGGATCGTGGTGTCCCAGATGAGATCCTGGAACATTACTATCATTGGGTCGTTAGGTAAAAACTAGGGAAATCTGAATAAGATGTGGACTTTTGTTAATAGTCATGAATGAATATTGGTTTCTTAGTTATGACAAATGTACTGTAACATTTTATTTTATTTATTTCTTATTTTTAATTTGAATTCAATTAACCAACATATAGTTTCAGATGTAGTTTTCAATAATACATCAGTTGCATATAACTCCCACTGCTCATCACATCACGTGCCCTCCTTAATGCCCCTCACTCAGTTATCCCCTCTCCCTCCAACCTCCCCTCCAGCAACCTTCAGTTTGTTTTCTAGAGTTAAGAGCCTCTCATAGTTTTTCTCCCTCTCTGATGACTTCCCATTCAGTTTTCCCTCCCTTTCCTTAAGACCCTCTTCATTGCTTCTTATATTCCACATGAGTGAAACCATATGATAATTGTCTTTCTCTGATTGACTTATTTCACTCAGCATCATACCCACCAGTTCCACCCAAGTAACTATAAATGATAAATATTTATCCTTTCTAATGGCTGAGTAATATTCCATTGTATGCATATACAACACCTTCTTTATTCATCTATCAATGGACATCTTGGATCTTTCCACAGTTTGACTATTGTGGACATTCCTGCTATGAACATTGAGGTGCAAGTTCCCCTTCATATCACTACATTTGTATCTTTGGGGTAAATATCTAAGTGCAATTGCTGGGCCATAGGGTAGCTCTATTTTTAACTTCTTGAGGAACCTCCATACTGTTTTCCAGAGTGGCTGCACCAGTTTGCATTCTCACCAACAGTGTACAAGGGTTCCTATTTCTCTTAATCCTCGCCAACATTGTTGTTTCCTATCTTGTTAATTTTAGCCATTCTGACTTGTGTGAGTGAGGTTATCTCATTGTGGTTTTGATTTGTATTTCCCTGATGCTGAGCAATGTGGAGAATTTTTTCACATGTCTGCTGGCCATTTGTATGTCTTCTTTGGAGAAATATCTGTTCATGTCTTCTGCTATTTTAATAATAGGGCAAATGGGTATGGAGGAAGCGGGGATTTGGTATTACCTCTGAAACTTTCCTGTAATCTAAAATTGTTCTAAAATAAAATGTTTATTTAAAAAACAGTAAAGTGCTATTAAGGAAGAAAATATTTGTCACCATAGACAGAATAAAAGTCCCACCAAGTGGAAGAAATGCCTATGGAAAAGAAAAATAGCCAAGCTAATGCTTCTGGAGCATCTGTTGTATGTGAGGTACTGTGCCAGGTATATTAACACACTTTAGTTCCTCTAAACATATACCAGTTTTTTTTCTATTGTTTTTTACACATGGGGTAAACCAAGGCTCAGAAAAGCTACGACTTGCTCATGTTCATACTGTGAGTGGCAAGTCCAGGATTCTGGCTCAGGCCTGTATGATTCTAAAACCCTATGTTTTCCCACATTGGCAAGTCATGCCCGAGACAATTCTTTATGGCTTTGTATTCACTAACAGCAAACACCCAGTACTGGACTTTTCTTGAACTGTTCATTCTTCCAGAGTATTTGATATTTCATACGTTCCAAGTTAATATTGTTGACTATAAAGCACCTGGTATAACATAGGTGCTCAGAAAAAAAAAATATTTGGCTTTTGTTTATTATTTTGTTTTAAGAAATGGAAATGAGCTAGGGAGCCTTCACTTCACATTGAGGCACTCAGTCTCAGGTCAGCTTCTTATCTAAACTCTTTGGATGAGAGCTTTATTTGATACCATATTGTTTCCATATTGCTTTGTGAGTATACACCAGGCCTCCTTGACTAGACTGGGCTTCCTGAGATCAGAACTCAGGGTTGTCTTCTTCCCCAATCCCTCTAAGGTCCTAATGTGGCTCTGTATGCACAGAAGTGCTCCTTGTACGAATCAGTCTGTTAGTAAGACCTTAGTGGTATAGAGGTGGCAGGACAGCAATGAGACTGACAATATTTGAAAACCAGTGCAGCATGGATATCAACCAAGCAGAACTGACACAGGTCTAAACAACAGATGGAGAAGTTCTAGTGGCTGCTGGTTGAATGCTGGCCCTAGGTGAGCTAGGGCCATCTGAGTGCTCTGGAGCCAGGAATGCCCTGAGCCTGACAGAGCCACACCCTCCTTCAGCTTGTAGAACAAAGGAGGCAATGGCAAGACAATGTGGTGATAGGAAAAACCACACAGACTTTGAAGTCAAGCAGACATAGTTTGAGTTCCCCTTGTGAAATATTAGATGGCCTCTGAAGATCACAATGCTAACTTCATTGGTTGTAACACAGACTATTGAATAAAACCTGGTTTCTTCATTAGATGTTAGAATGGAGAGGAAACATATTAGAAAGTGAAAAACGTGTGCCTTAGAATCCAAATGGAATGTATTCTACTTGAATTAAATATGCCTCAGTTTCATTGCCTATGGAATGGGGTAATAACATCTCAAGGGTGCAGTGAGAATTAACTGCGAGAGTGTAAATAATTTGCCTCCACAGAGAAGGCAAGGGAAAATCCTGCTGCACAGCAGGTGCTTGGTTCTGTTGTGATGGGGGAGTGTTTTCAGCCCTTTCTCACTGCTCCAGGAGCCAGGGGCATGCATGTGCTTTCCACGAAGCTAATTCCTGCCTTCTCTCTTTCCTAGCTCTGTGACAGTTAAGAGCAGGTTGTTTGAGGAGAAGACAATGGCAGCCTGTTGGCAGAGAAAGGTGGCTGCTGAGGGAGTGTGGACACCACTTGTAACTCTTAAAATTCAATGTCCTGACTGAGAAGGGTCCCCTTGGCCTTCTTTACCTTCCTCCTCCCAGAGAGTGCCTGCAATAACAGTAGCATACCACAAGTTCTGGAAGAGACGATCAGGACCAGACTCTCATCCAACAGAAGGTGACAAGGAGGCCCAGGAAGAGGAGTGTCCTGCTCATGGTCAGAAAGTGATAACCAGAGTGCCGGCCCTCTGACCTCCCATCCAGCTCCTTCTCCACTGATCTGGATCTCTTTCCTCTTCCAGTGCTAGACTTGGGTTAAATGGATTATAGGGCAGTTTCAAGTGGGGTTCTTCGATTGTCCTGGAAGCATGACCAAGGGCCAGAGCAGAGCACAAAAGCACTAAGTTCTCACCTTTAAGTAGAGGGAATCCCTGCAGTTGGGCCAGCCGAGTCCCTGCAAGGCTTCAGGTGGGGTGCTCAACTGCCACAACACCTGCCTTTCCTGAGAATGTAAAGGGAGTGCCAGCATAAAGGAAATTTATTTTCTGAGGAATGGGAAGAGAATGCTTTACTTCCTTAAAGGGAAGGAGACCCCAAGAAAATCAATCATAAAGACTGGGGTCTCTGCAGGAGGGGAAAATGAGCATTTTCTTTCAGTTGACTCTCTCCCTATCCTATAGGCTGGCTCATCTGCCCCTGGGAGTCCAAAGAGGCAGAAATAGAATAAGAGAGAGAGAGAGAGAGAGAGAGAGAGAGAGAGAGAGAGAGATGGTGAACTTTCACTGTTTGAGAAAGATGAGAGATTCTCTGTAGTTCCCTATCATAGAAAAGTGTAGTTGGAGTAGGGACCCCTGTGGCAGGAGCTGAGAGTGTATGGAAGAAGTTTAGTCAGAGCTAAATCTCCCCCTTAGGGGAATTGGGTGCTGGGGCATGTCCCAAAGCACCCACACATGTATTTCCTGAGAGCTAGCATTGAAATGTTTACCACATGGAGGCATCAAAGCCAATCAATGATAACCAGAGAAGCAATGGCAACCACCAGAGAGGTCTGCCATATGGGCAGGTGACTGGGTAAGGACGTGTCTTCATTATAGCCATGCCTTCTCCCTGGCTGAACCCTGGAACGGAGTTGAGAAGAGGTGTGCCCATGAACCAAACCATGCACTCCAGAGTTGCCAGATGAAATACAAGACTCCCGATTCAATTAGAATTTCAGATAAACAGTGAATATGTGTCAGGGTAAGTATGTCCCAAATAATGCATGGGACATACTTATCCTAAACAAATAGTATTTGGATATTTTCATTCAATATTTAGTGTCATTTAATATTTATCTGAAATTCAAACTGAATCGGGCATCCTGTACTTTTATTTGTTAAATCTGGCAATGTGACCCTTTCTATCCCCAGCACACAATCACACACATGCTCACATGAACACGCACATACACACCAGGCTGTGATAGCCACAGGAGGGAGGTATGTGACCTGAGTTTGAGAGTGAAGTTTTAAAATGAACAGGAGTGAGTCTTAAGGACCAGTGTGAAACTGTTCTAATAAATGAAACTGGCTGGCAAGTTATGGAATTGAGCCAAGATGTCATTAAGAAAGCTGCTGCCCAGTGAGAATGCCGGGGCTCCGACAGAGCTCAGTTGGGGGGCATTTATTAGAAAAATAAAACTGTTTTCCAAGTTACACCCCAAGTGTGGACCGGCCATCCTCTGCAGCAATCAGATGCTGCCTTTCTCAGCACTCATGGCTTCCTTCTGAGGTGCTGTCCCCTCTTGCAGGATTGCGGCCTCTGAAGGTGGAGCTGGCTGGGGTAGGAACTTATCCTGAGGCCAACTGAGAAAAGAAGCAAAGTTACCACTGGAAGAACATTCTTGCTTGGGAACAGCCATAGCCCTGGTGGTTTGAGGTGAGGGTAGAGGGAGGAGAAGCAATAGGCATGCTTGGGGGCTTCTATCTGGTCTGGGAGGTTCACTTTGTGAGATCCACAGTGGGATTCCACTGTTGTGAGTGTGTCTGGTGCCCAGGACTGGATCCCTGAGTTCCCTGTGTTCCCCTCACATAGCTGAGAGGACCCACACTCACCCTAGAGCAGGGGCTAAAGCTGTCAAAGAGAGATCAGAGGTTGTTATAGACACATGTGGTTGACTTGACCATCTTGTCCAGGATTAACCTTATTCAAGGCTTACATGGTAAAAATATGAAACTCATTCATGTTCATCTCCTGATTCTGGGCCAGAGAATGAGGCTAATGAGGCCAGAGAATGAGGCCAGAGAATGAGGCTCCCAGGAGCATATGAGGACTGTCTGAGTTCCTATTCAGTTCCTCCTCTACTCTTCTACTCCCCTCCCCTTCTCTCCTTGGCTTGTCAGTGTCAACCTTGATCTAGCACCTGGCTGGCTCTCTCCACTGACACCCTCCCCAACCACCCACCACCACCACCACCATTGCTGCTGTTCCTGTTTTATTATTTTCTATGACCTTCTTATTCCACCAGGCTGACTCCATCTTATAGACATGTGTCCTCTGTTTACAGGCATCTGAGGAGCTACCCTCTCTGCTGCCATCCCAGTCTAGTCCTCTGGATGTCTCCTCCCCATTTCTCTTGGTCTCCTTGCCTGTCAGGGCAGGTTTGTGTCTGCTGGGCCCCACTGATGCTCTGCCAAGGGAAGGAGGCCTGTGGAATTGGAGTTGAGGTTTGTGCTGTCACTTTCCCACACTTCACCCATGGAGAGAAAAGAAGAGGCGTCTGGGCAGGGCTGAGGGTGGCAGTGCAAGAGAAGAACTGGAGACCTATAGGAAGTACAAAAGTGCATGTGATGGAGGAAGACAGGAGCCTGAGAAAGACAAATGTTTTGGAGTGGGGGGGGGGTTGGAGGGGGACAGGAATAGAGAGGAAGAAAGTATAGAGAAGAGAGGTGGAGAGGGAGAGGGAAAGGAAGAGAGAAAAATTCAGCTGGAAGGTCTGCATTTTCAGAAAGCAGAGGAATTTAGTCAGGCAGGGTATTTTGAAGGAAGAACATTCAGGAAATGGCCCCAGACTGTATGTAGGACACACGTGGTGCCATCCTATCAAACCTGCACACATGGCTGACTTCCATATTCAGAACCATGGCAGGGGGCAGAGTGCTGCCTTTCCTGGCTCTCCCACTCCCAAACCTCTCCAGAAGGCAGCATATGGGCTGCCTGATGTCCACATGTGAGGAAGTGCAGAGAATCAACGTTTGCCTTGCTCCACCTCCTCCTCTCATCTTCCCAGAGTGGTCCTGGAGCTGGGGCAGTTCTCTCTGCCTAATGTTGATTATGGGCTGGACAGAAGCAGCCTGGGCGTCAGAATCAGCCGGGTGGGTAGAGTCGTGGAGGGGTGCAAAAGGTAGATTGGAAGCATGTGGGGGGAGAAACGGTGTGCATATGCATGCAAGCATGCACACACATGCACGTGTGTGTGTGCGTGTGTGTGTAGTAAGTAGTATATAATATATACAACTGTAGGTAATAGTACTAACCTCCCAGGAGCATATGAGGACTGTCTGGGTTCCTATTCATAAAGCAGTTAGCATCTGCCAAGTTCTCAAGAAATGGGAGCTCATCATCATTCCCATCACATCATCATCACAATTACATATAATAGAATCAACACAGCCTCCTGATGTCAAAACAGACATCTAGACAAGGGGCAGACTTCCGATAGGTTTTCAGCCCCTGGCACTTGGAGACTGTTGAGCTGCCAGGAATGGAGAACACGGACCCATATTCTCCAGAAGTTCCAACAGTGGGAACAGAAACAACCCTGAAACATTGGAAACTGGGTAATTCCTTGGTGTCTCACACTTCGTGGGCTCAGTAGTAGCTATGGGAAAAGGAGGCAGTTAGCTGGTGGATAATTAGTATCACCACATTAATCATGCTGACCGCCCCCCAGCACCCACAGTGCCCCATCTCTCTCTCACACACACATACACACATGCACATGCACATGCATGCATGCGCAATGGAGATGTGTGTGTGTGTGTGTGTGTGTGTGTGTGTGTGTGTGTGTGTATGGAAAATGAGGCACTGGAGAGATTGAATAACTTGCCCAGGACCACATAACTAGAGAGTGGGATGCCATGACAAGAACATGTGTCATATCCACATGTGAGAAGCTTTAGTCATCAGGATCCCCTTCACCTTGTGCCTTTATGCTTACCTCCAGCATGGCTGCTCTTGTGGGAACACTAAAGTTCGGACAGTCCAGCGTCATCCTGATGGTCCTAGATAGCAGCACATCCTCACTCCAGCTGGGGTTCTGGCTTACAGTCTCAAATGTCAGGGAGAAAATGGACTTAGAACTAAATTAGGATTTGAACCCAAGGCTGGTGAGATGAAAGAAAAAGGTCAGTGGCTCGTGGAAAGCTAAGTAAGATAAACATTAATTAGCAGCAAAGCCTGGTGACAGCCCAGTTCCCCTGGTCCAAGGATGAAGGGGGCTCATTCCCCTTTGGCTCTCCTTGGTGATTGGCTATGCAATGGCTCCCTCTCCCCTGTCCTTTCCATCCAGTCATAGAATTCAAGAGAGAAGAGCCATCCCCCCTGCCCCCCATCGTGGTGTAGAGAATGGGTTTTGAAGAGTTCTAGCAAGTGTGTGCGTGTGTGTGTGAAACATCCCCAGCCCAAGAAGGGTGAGATGGTTGGAGAGAGGGAGACCCTGGGGAAAGCTCCCTATTCTTAAAAATGATGGCAAGAATGAGTAGCTCCATTTCTCTTCTGTAAGTGACATCTGGAGAGATGGCAGCTATGACACTGTAGGAAGGCAGCCTAAGGAAAACATCCTGAACGTCCAGGCTGGGGCAGAGCACCAAAGACAAACACAAGGACGCCCTGGTCCTTGTGAGGATGAGGAGCCAATGGAGCCACCAACGTGTTAGGTGAGATTGCAACATTCCTGATCCTTTGAATGAGTTGAGGTGTGTGATTGTGTTTCATTGTTTGCAATGAGCTGACCTATCGCTCGCTGCTCTATCACTTTCAAACTGTCCTGTGCAAGCCCTGGGGAATCCCCAGAGCTCTCGCAGGGCCTGGCTCTAGAAAGGACTGGTGTGGGTGGGAGGACAGACCCACTTGCTTGGGGCTCTGCTGCACGGTGTTCACATGCAGCAGCTCCACTCCCACATGTGAGTCCACAGGGTCCCACTGCTTGAAGGCCATTGGAATGTATCATGTCGCCTCCTCTTAGGAAGCTAACAAACAACAGAATCTGTGTTTTTCTGCATGTAGGTGCCTTTACTTTCTTGAAAGAGAAATGGCAAACATGTTTTCTCATGGGATGATGCACAGAATTGCCTGCACTGTCAGACCACAGAGAACTAGCCCCAGATGGAATGCCACCCAATTTCCTCTGCGCTTTGACTCACTGTCCTCCTCCTAAGCCCACGCTGGGTTTTGCTTTCTCCCCCAGCTTCACCCACAAGCCTTGAGCAGGCAGCTGGAGCAAGTCTCCTGAGGTGTGTATAGGCCGTACCTCCCATCTAGTATCCAATGATTATGTTCCCAGCTCTCTAGTACATTCTAGCACGTCTCAGGTGAGACCACTGGGTAGCCCTGGAGAGTAGATCCAGCTTGCCCACTATGGGGAGAACTGCAGTTCAAGATGAATATATAGGGCATCCTCCCCTAGCTGAAGTGGCTTTCCGGAGTCTCATGCATTATGCTGAGAGCAAGAGATGGAGCTGGAGTGTTTTCCAATGTCATTTAGTCCAGCTCCCTATCCTTGAATGAATAAGCTGAGGACCAAAGGGGTGGAGGGAACATTTTGCCAACTTCCAGAATAGTCACCTAACATGCTCCCAAACCAGAATCTTGGATTCTTGCTTTTCCACACACAATCCCTATCACTTTCCTCTTCATCTCTTCACAGCTGTTTCCTCATTTAGGTGCTTCCTTTATAAACCTGTTGTGAAGACAAAGTGAGATACATTTCCGCTTCAACTCCAGGGCAGGGCTTGGGGCTCACAGGCTGTGCGTTGATACGTGGTATTTTGCTTTCCTTCTTGGGGGAAATCTCCTGGGAGGTGGCTGAAAACACAGACTTGAAAAGAAAGCACTGGCCACTCCACTGACTGCCTGGATCACAGATTTCCTGGGACAGAGGAAAGCCACAGATCCCCATTTAAACAGCTACATTCGTGGGCCAGGCAGCACTTTAGACTGTGGCAGTCTCACAATTTAACAACAATAAAATCTATATGAACAGATTCAATAGAGAAAGGGAGGAGATAATAGCATTTTTGCCATTTTAAGACGCTGGGAAGATGGCGGGACTCAAGGAGGAAAGAAGCTTGGGGCAAGGAGGGCAAATTTCACAGTTCTGTCTCCAACTGATCCTGTCCCTCAGCAAGATCACTGAGCACCAACTGCATTCATCACTGCCATCAAGGAACCATTATTAAGTGACTACTGTGTATCAAGGCAGTGCTATGGGAACTTTCCAGTAACAGACGAAGAGAAGTGAAGGCACACGGGCATGAGGGGAAATGGATGGGTACTATTCAGGGTTTGGGGGCCAGACTTGGATGTGAGACAGCTACAACAAAAGCACACAGAAGGGGGCCTCAGAAAGTTCCAAGGGAAATTGTATCCACTGCCATGGCCTTGAGCCGCCCCTGTGCCTGCACGGGGTTGTCTGTCTCAGCCTGACTTCTCTCCCCTGGCTCACCTCATTGCTTTTTTAGTTTCTCCTCTTGTGTGGCTTGTGAGCATCTCAGACTCAACCTGTCTGTGAGTGATCTTGTCATCTTCCCTATGCTCCCTGGGCTGGATGTTTCCGTTTAGCAAATGTCACTATAGTCCCCCCAGGCACCAAAATGAGTAGTCTAGAACCCTCTTTTTTCTTCTTTCTTCTGTTCTTTCCTTCCTTCCTCTAACCTTTATCATTAAGTTGTTTTCAAGACCTGTCATTTCTACCTTCTAACGGGCTCATTGCCTAGCTCACTTTCCAGTCATTCCCTAGCATGATTACTACAATGACCTCCTCATGGATTTCCTTCTAATCTTCAGTCTTGTGCAACTTCACAACCACAAACCCATTGTAACAGGAGCCACCTCTTTAAAACACAAATCTGACCCTGTCAGGCCCTTGTCTAATACCCTTCAGTGGCTTCTCTGCCTCTCTGGGAGAACATCTCAACTCCTTAGCATGGTGTACAAGATTCGCTTCTCTCCTTAGTCACCTCTTGATACTTCCCCATCTGTACCATTCTTTTTAGCCACATGGAAGATTTACTTTGTGTTTTTAAGTCTCCTGACCTGTGTAGATTTTGTTCCCTTTATTTTCCCCTACCTTCCCAAATTCATACTTAAAATTCAAAAGTCCAGTCAGGCATCGCTTCCAGTGGTGAGTCCTTCTCATCTCTCCCAGCAGAGTCTGGTGCCCCCATGCTTTCCATCATCAGGGCACTTACAACACAGACTTCACCGTCCTTTGCCCATTGACCTGCTAGCCTGGCAGGCAGGCTGTGTCATTTATCTCTCCACCCTAGGCCTTACACAGTGCCTAGAACCTGAAAGTACCCAGCCAAAAGCAGATGAGTGAACCCAGGGGTTCACTGGGGCACACCAATTTTATTTTGATTGCTTTGTTTGTCTTTGGGAAGTAGCTTAGGGAGGAAGATTTCCAGGTGTCATCCCAGGGGAGGGTCCTAAGTACAGGAACACATGCCTTTCCCTCCTTGCCATGTGCTGCTGCCCTTGGGGAAAAGGTGTGGAGAAGCATAAGGCTGACTCCTTGTCCTGTTAACTTGGGGCATGTGTCTTCATCTGGACTCTACTTGGGAAAAAGGAATGGAGTCCCCTCTGCTGCAGCAGAGGAGAGAGGAAGCAGATTATAAAACTCTACAAAAGAAAAAAGGTTGGTTTGCTGCTTCCAGACAAGAATTAATAGGTGCAGACCATAATCCTGTCTTGAGGGAGATGAAGGGAAAAAGGAGTGAGAGAGAATATAATGGCCAAATCCCCCCTGTCTTGCTGCCTGAGTGCCTCTCCGGTGTTTGAAGTTCAATGCATAGAAAATGAGCGAGGAGAGGCTCTTAGGAGTCAGCACTTTGGGAAAGTCCAGGTCTAAACTGGCCTGCCTCCCAGAGGGTGGCCTCCAGGGGAGCACCAGCTCACCCTGCGAGCCCGCAGAGGCCTAGCAGATAAACAGAGGCAGCCCTTGGCCTCTCTCTAATTTAACCCACTGGGTAGGCAGCCACTTGGGGTATTTTGTGTGTTCTGATACATCTGACCAGAAAAAGCAGAAAGACAGCATTTTGGAGCTGCAGAAAAATGTTGGCATGCTATAGTGCAACCCCCCACCCTTTTTTCGTCTTTACAGATTTTACAGATGAGGATCCAGAGACCAAGAAAGGGGAAGTATGTAAACAAGCGTGGGCTGGGCATACAACTGAAACACAATCCTCCAGCTCTGTTTCCATAGCTTGACAGTGGCCTCCTCCCCACCCAGCATTCCTGTGCCAGTGAGTTTGCCCCTCAGCCCTGGAGAGTGTGGAGCCTAAACCCTTGCCCAACCTGGCACAGAGCAACCACTGGAGCACCTGAGGAGGGTTGGCCTATGCTTTTCACCCAGTCAGAGGCTGATTTTTTGGCTCTTGTTAGCCAGGAACTTCCTTTTTTTGCCAACTAGCCCCAGCTGCCAACCATCTCACCCCAGGCATGGGCTGGCCACAGGGAGGTGCTCAGTAAATGGGCACAGATTACTTGGTTGCTGTTGATAATAATAGCCACTGTCACCATATATTGATTATACTACGAACCTTGTACTTTGCATACATTATCTCATTTCTTCTTTCCAGCTTTTCTATCACAGGGATTACAAAAGTACCTACCTCGTAGAGTCAGGGTGAAGACTAGAGGGGATAATACATGTAAAATGCTTACACCGTACCAGATACTTAGCAAGTGCTTAATAAATATCACTCATTCATTCATTCATTCATTCAACCCAAGCTTATTATATACTATCATGTGCCAGAGACATGGTAAGCTTTGAGGATTTATCTGTAAACACCACAAGCCAAAAATGGTACTCTTATGAAGATCAGTTCAAATGAGGAGAGACAGACAATGGATAAATAAATATGTTTTTAAAAACGATGTATTAGATGACAATCAGGACCATGAAAAAAGAAAATCGGGAAGGCAGAAAGGACATGCTGGGAGTGGGGGTTCCAGAAAGATCTGACTGAGTAGGTGACATTTTAAAAAATTCTTGAAGCAGATGGAGACTGTTTTCCCCATGTGTCTATCTGGAAGAAAAGCTTTCCAGGCACAAGGTACAGCAGGTGCAAAGGTATTGAGACTGGAGAGTGGCTGGTAAGCTCTAGGAACAAGGAATCTGGTGTGACTGGAGTAGTGAGCACCAGAGAGAAAGTAGTACTGGATCAGGTCTGAATGTGAGCTGAGGGCAGCAGAGCCTGTGGGGTAGGCCATTGTGAAGGGTTTGGCTTATACTCTCCGTGAGACGCAGACTCTTTGCAGGATTTGAGTGACATAAACTCACATTTTAATAGGATAACTCCACTACTTTCTGGAAGCAGTATCGTAGGGAGCTTGGGGACCAGTAGGGCACTAATGCAGGAGAGATGACTGTGGCTTGGAGCAAGGTGGTGGAGATTCAGGTGGGGAAGAGTGCGGTTTCCTGGATATTCTGAACCACACCTGTGAGATTGGATGATGGGGTGTGAAAGTTAACTCTGAGAGTTCTGGCATGAGCAAGTGGGAGGATGGATCTGATGTTCACTGAGATGAGGAGATCCCACGAGGAGCTGGTTTGGGCTGGAAGATGAGAAGTTTAGATTTGATCTGCTAGGTTTGGGATTCTATTAGACATCCAAGAAGAGATGTTAAGTACATTTTATATACCATCTACCATCCAGAGGGGAAGTTTGTGCTGGAGTTATGAGTTCAAGAGTCACCAAGTCAACTTTCTTGGTCAAGAGAACCAAGAGTCAGTGTAGATAAGTAAGTTGCCGTTAAGTAAATGGCAGGACTGATGAATCTGTGCCCTTATCCATGTTGCTCTATTTCCCATCGTGGGGGCAGCCGAGTCCTCCTCCTAAGGTGAAGGAGGAGAGAGTAAATGCAACTCCCATAGGCTATTGCTGCAGGATGAAAGCCGAGGAGAGGGGTACCTGGAACTTAACAAAGGACAATGCACTGCCCTAAGAAACCTTCAGCAATAGGAACTGAGCCTGATGATTTAAGTTTCTGCTGGGCCAAAGGGTCTAGTAATGGAGTGGGATAGCATTTTTCAATGTCACTCAAGTCCTATTTGCTGAGTACATATATGACCTATCCAACATGGTCCTTGGCCCAGGCGAAGATCCAAATTAGTCTGTGTGCCTGACTTTGCCCTGAAACATCATCATTTTAGTAAAACACCTATTCCATAGAATTCTGATGCCTGAAGTCTCTGGGGAATGAAGACCTCTGAGTACACCCAAGTGCCTCCTCTGGTGGGCCCAGAATGGATGAGTCTACCCTTCTAGGCCTGCTGGTTAAGCTTAGCTCACTTCCAGGAGTCTGGAAACTCTAAGAGGTGTCCAGTGGAGTCACCCCTACCCCACTAATTGAGGCCATGGTCTATGGGCTACTTGGTGTGACATCTACTTCTTACAGCCATCTGTGCACCATCCTACTGCTAAGGTCTCCCACTCTACATCACTGCTGTATCCTGGACTGTGTAGCCTGTCTTACATTAAAGTTCAGGTCTTACCTGGGTCCACCACATGATATGCTGTTACTAGTCATTATTGCCTTGGGTTCTGGGTATTAGTTTCCATAGCTGAGGACAGACACTGTGAGAAGAGGAGCAGAGATGTTCCAGAGCAAGGACAGAAGGGAGAAAGTCACCCTAAATCCAAAGCTTAGGGTATTCAGGAAATAGGACTGGGCTGGGCTGGGCCAGATGCTGAGGGACATTGGCGACTGGCACAAAGGGTTTGCCATAAGCCCCAGCCAGGGAAGGAGTATCACAGAAGTTGCCATTGATCATGTTTGCACAATCTTGTCAGGACTTACCCTCTATGTGAATGTATGTTTTTGTGTTTGTGAGATAGCATGAGTGAGCACATGCATGGGTGTGAATGTCTGTGAGTGTATGATTATGTGTGCATGAGTGTGGGTGTGAATGTGTGAGTGTGAATGCATTTGGGTGTGAATGGGTGCATGTGAATATGTAAGTGCAAATGACTCCATGTGAGTAAGCATGGGTGTGAATATGTGAGTGACTATGCACATGAGTGCAGGAATATGAACATGAGTGAGCATGTGCATGGGTGTGAATGTGAGCCTGGGTGTGAATGTGTGTGAGTGTATGATTATGTTTGCATGAGTGTGGGTGAGAATGTGTGTGAATGCATTTGGGAATGAATGTGTGCATGTGAATATGCAAGTGCAAATGACTGCCTGTGAGTGAGTGTGGGTGTGAAGGCGTGAGTGAGTGTGTGCGTGAGTGCAGGAATATGAATGCGTGAGTGAGCATGTGCATGGGTGTGAATGTGTGCATGGGTGCAAAAGTGTGAGAGTGAGAGCGTACATGACTGTGTATGAGCATGTGAGTGTGTGATACGAATGGTGTAGGGTTGGTTATGTGACTATGTGGGGGTGTGTGTGTATTTGGGGTAGGGTGAATGGAAGTAGGCCCATCTCCTTAGGAACCGCAGACCAGCAGGCTCCTGATGATGCCCTCGGGGTATGGAAAGGAGGGGTCACTGGCATCTGAATATATCATTTTCGGACTCGCAGCCTCACCTGCCTGCCTCAACACTTCACTCCACACCATTTCACGGAGGGCAGAAGACTCCTCTCACCCGAACAATGAAATAAAGAAACTGCAAGAGGCAAAAGCCTGTGCAGACAGATCAAAGCCTGCCCTCCTAGTCCAGACCCCTCTCCTCCCGCCTTCCCTCCCGCCTGCTCCTCCCTCCCACCTCCCTCTCTTTATTCTGATCACTCGCCTTTTCTTCAAAGGCCTCCTTTCTGGAAGAGGCATTGCACACACTTTGTCTCAAACATGCTGTATTTTTTGTTAACAGCGGCACTGCTCCAAAAGAGATCAAAAGAGGGGCAGGAAGAAAAGGAAAAAGAATCCACCCCCAAAATGAATAATTGAACCCTCCCAACCTCGGGAAGGAGGTCTTCTGAAGAGGAGAGGCCATGAGGCGCCCATTCTGCCCAGCTTGGCCATTCTGAACATTGGCCAGGGTGAGCCAGCGAGGCTCTCTTGGCATCATGAAGCCCAATCTTGTTTCACTGTTATTTTGTTGATATTTTCTTGTTAGCTGTGTCATCTAATTCTCTCTTGAGTATTATTTATCTGTTTGTAGGCTTGTTTCAAGGTGAAGGACAGTGATTAGGGAAGGAAAAGGCATCCCACCCAACCAGGCTGCCGAGCCTTGGGTCCCCAGCCTCCAAACCCTGAGGTCTTCACATTCTCTGATCCAGTCGGAATTGTATTTTGTCTTTGAAACTAACCTGTCAGATCTAGTTATATTGCTGGGTGTGTATTCTTCCCCTGCTCCCACTCAAATCCTCTGGAGTCCAGAAGGCTGAAGGTGGGGAGTATCTGGGAAACATACATAATAAGTTCAGCAGAAAGAGTGATTTCCAGCTCCTATGGGATATTGAGTCTGTGATTCCAGGGCTTATGGTATTTCTAGCTGAGGGATTACCAGTGAGATGGGCCCTGGGAATCAGAGTAGAGGACAAGCTTGAAGTCACCTGAGCCCAACCAGCCAGTCCTCTCTGGTCAGGTGTGAAACCCTTTCCTATGTGTTCTGGACCACACTAGCCCCCAGAAGCTGCTGGATAAGTAGATGATCAATGAGGGCAGTGGGACCAGGTCACCAACCTCGTCTCTTTCCTTGATCACTTCCTTCCTCTAAGGCACTGTGGGGCTCAGAGATGTGTAGGAGAGGTCTGTGCTCTCAAAGCCTTTATGTTCTAGCTGGGCAGGTGTGACTGGCAGCAGGAACAAGCCTAAGAAGCGGCTATGGATCCAGAGGAGAGAGGGATCCTGGGGATGTGGGCAGGGAGAGCCCTATAGATGGTGGTGGTGTGAATGCAGGCTTGGCAGGATTTGAGGTGTAGAGGTGGGAGGGGGAAATGTTTGAGGTCAACAGAAAAATGCCAGGAAAGGCACAGGATGAGGAAGAGACAGGATGTGGTAAGAGGCAGTGAACAGAGAGGTCTGTATGCGGTAGAGTCCATGAAGAGGGGTCAAGGACCCAAAAGGCTGATTATGGCACAGGAGGTGTCACACAAATGAGCATTGCTCTGGGCATGTGGGCATCTATTACTTTGAATACAGGATGCATATACTTAGCATGACAGTCTAAAGTAGAAAATGGTACGTGGAAAATAGTGAGTCTCTTGTGAACGCCATCTCCCATGTGCCCAGGTATCCTCTCTGATAGTAACCTCTTTTACATCTCCTGCTTGTCTTTGAAAACTGTGCATATCCAAGAGCTTATGAACAAATATTCTCTTTTCATTTATGATAATTTTTTGTGATTTTTGTACATTAAACATTTTGCTCTGCACATTTTTTTAAAGATTTTATTTATTTATTCATGAGAGACAGAGAGAGAGAGAGAGTGAGGCAGAGACACAGGCAGAGGGAGAAGCAGGCTCCATGCAGGGAGCCCGATGTGGGACTCGATCCCAGGACTCCAGGATCATGCCCTGGGCTGAAGGCCGGCACTAAACCGCTGAGCCACCCAGGGATCCCCCTGCACCATTTTTCTTAAAACTAAAATTGTACCTTGACATTTTCTTTTTTTTCTCATGTAAGTACATGTAAAGCTGCTTTATTCTTCTAAATGGCTACATAATATCTCATTGTAAGTACATATCATAATATAGTACATTTAACCAGTGTCCTTCTGATGGACATTTAGATTTTTTTTCCAGTTTTTTCCTGTTGCAAAAGATGCCATAATGAAAAAAATCCCTATATATACTTTGATTTCACATAAGCAAGTTAATCTGCAAAAGGTCTCAGTAGAGGAAGAATTGGTTCAAGGAATATATGCATTTTAACTTTGATAGACACTATAAAACTGCTTTTCAAAATGTAACAAGTTACACAATGATTCACAATGAGTGAAAATAGCTGGTTTCTTGTAATCTTGGCAAATAGTGTTATTAAATGTTTTATTTGTTGGCAATATGATATGTAAAAGAGTATGTATGATTAAGATGCTGTTGCACTGCTCTTTTAGGAGTGAGGCTGAACATCTTTTTTAAGTGTTCAGAAGCGATTCATAAATTTTTTCTGTGGATTGATTGTTCATGACCTTTGCCCATTTTTAGATTGAGTTTTTGGTCTTTTTCTCACTGACTTGCAAGAGTTTTTTATGATTTGTTAAGATAAATCTTGAAAATGTTTTGCATTTGTCATTTTTATTTGGATTTTTATGGTACTTTTGTCATTGAGAAAAAATAGAAATTTATGTAGCGAAATTTATCTTGACAAATTATAATTGCAGTCAAATCTTCTCAAATGGATTCTCAAAATTAAGGTTATTGGGAGAAAAAACTCACTCATTTTTTTCCCAGTGCATTGGTGCTTCTGTGTTTTATATTTAAGGAGTTGATTAATCTATAAGGTGGGCATTCTAACTTAATTTTTTTGTAGGATGGCTATCCTACCTACACAATTTGTTGAATATCCCATCTTTCCCTCCATTCATATGCAAAACCACATTTATCACAAACTACATTTTTATGTGGTACTCAGTTGTATTTTGGGTTTCCCACTCTGTTTCTTTGGTGTACTTATACTTGTTTCAATACCATCCTCTGTTAATTACTGTAGCCTTGTAATATATTTTAATATCTGATAGAGTCAGTCCCCTCATATTGTTTTGTGGGGTTTTTGAAAAGAAATTTTCCTTTTTTGAAAAAAAAAAAGAAATTTTCCTTTTTTGTGAATTTATTAGCTATCTTGTTTTTAAATGTTAGCTTGTGTAAAATTTGGTGTGTTTGGTGGGGAAACTTTAAAGTTACAGAATAATTTAGAGAAAGTTGAAGTCTTCATCAGGCTGAGACTTCCTAAGAGAGCACAGGTTTGGCTTTCTATTTGTTCTTGTCACCTTTTGGTTTATACCTAATGTTTAAAGGTTTTTTTCCCCCTTCTTTATATAGATCTTATATATTTGTTAAATTTATTACTAGTTGCTTTATCTTTTGGGTGGCTATTGTAAGATCTCGTCATCCACTATAGCTTCCAATTATATGGGAAGGCTATAGGTATTTTTTAGTATTTTTCCACCAGATGCCTCATTGAATTCTTTTATTTTTTATGACAGGTTTTTCCGTTGATTTTCTAGAACTTTCAGTTATTCAATCATATAATCTATAAATGAAAAAAAATTATTTTTTTCTATCTATACTCTTTTTTTATGTTATGTTGAAAAATGTGTTAAAACATATTAGGTGATGGTAGCAATAGTAAACATCATTTAGTCCTGACATCAATAGGAGTGCATCTAATGTGATTTTCCATAAGCATGAAGCTTTTGGTTTGAGATATATGAAATTTTATTGTAATGAGGAAGTATGTGCATAAAATTCTTTTTTAAATCAAGAAAGGATGTTGGATTTTATCTGAAGCCTTTTCAACATTTATGGAGATCATTCTTTGGTCTAATAATATGGCCAATTATAGTAACAGAATCAAACTGTCTGTGCATTCTTGGAATGAACATCATTTAGTCATGGCCAATGATTTTTTCCATCTTTTGCCTGTTTCTTTATCTAATCTTTCATTCAGGATGTATGCATTGACATTCATCAAGTGAAATTGATCTGCATGTTTATTTTGTGCCTTGTCATTTTGGTATCAATGGTATTCTAACTTTATAAAAATAATTTGGAAGTGATATTTTGTTTTTGTGTTTTGGAGTAGTTTAAAATAGCACTGCATATATATATGTTACTTATGTGTTAGATGGAATTATTCTGTGAAAATCTTTGGCTTTATTTTTTTCCTTTCAGGAGATTATATATATATGTATATGTATATATATATACACATATATATATATATATATATAATATGTATATATTTAAATCACATTTCTCCTTGGGTAATTGATCTGTTCAAATTGTCTATCTCTATTGTGGCCAATTTTGGTAATTTACATTTTTCTGGAAAATTAGCCATTTTTTCCCCCAGATTTTCAAATACATATAATTGAGTAAAATTATATGATTCTTTTTATTTCCTCTGTACTAGTTTTTCATAAAAATAACCTCATGAAATATTTTTAACATGATTAATTAGGAGATGTTTTGTGAAAAAGAAAGTTGAATGCTGGTATTGGGAATGTAAACCCTATGATTATTAACTATGGACATGGGGTAGATCAGTACCAAGATTACCTTGGGGAAATTTTTGGGGATCCTATCAGTTTAAAGATTAAGAGTCGAGGATGGGCAGTGGCTTGTTTTGTCATTTCAGAAAAATTCTCACATACTTGCCAGTTTCCTCATCCTGTGGATGGTCAGGGAACAGGCTAGGGATTCTCAATTTCTCCCATTCAGATTTTCTCTTTTTGAGGGCATCTTACTCCAAGCTAAGTCTAGGTTCTCTTCCAGTCCTGTATGGTCTTTGCTAGTCTTATCCTGTCCTTCAAGTCAACACCCACTTATGAATATGGAAGATCCTCCTCATATGGTACCGTTTCCCTCCCCATTGTTGTCTGGTGGGTCCAGGATGACTAAATATATCTGTATCAGAAACCTTTCATTCAGCTTCTTCCCTGGCAAGGGAAATGTAAAATGTCACAGAATTCTGGTTCTTAGGATATGCTGAGACCTTCTGGGAAAAAAAAAAAAAAAAAAAGCTGGATCTTGTTCTTGATTTGCTGAGTGGGAAAGCATTTCCTTCCCTAGAAGATTCATCTTCTCACTGCATCAGGAAAAATGCACAGAATGTTGTCTTGAATTCAAGCAGCATTTTGCCTGAGTTCCCAGAGACAGATAGGGCCAAGGCTTTTTATCTCCATGGCTTAGCATAGTGAATTAAACATACTTATATATGTTTTAATATTTGGACAGTCTTATATGTAAATATTATAACATATGTATGTGCAGAGTACTTACTGAAAACTGAAGGTATCATTTCCAGGGAAATGCACTCCTCATACTATAGGTTGTCAGCACATGATTATGAGAAATGGTTTTAACAAAAAGCAATTGAGCTCCAGTTATATGCCAGACGTTATACTAGGTAGTAGATGTCTTTAAATTTTTTTTTATTTATTTATGATAGTCACAGAGAGAGAGAGAGAGGCAGAGACATAGGCAGAGGGAGAAGCAGGCTCCATGCACCGGGAGCCCAACGTGGGATTCGATTTCGGGTCTCCAGGATCGCGCCCTGGGCCAAAGGCAGGCGCCAAACCGCTGCGCCACCCAGGAATCCCAGTAGATGTCTTTGACCTGAAAAGGTATGAAGGGTATTAAGAAACCACTCACTTGGGGAGAGATGAGAATTTGAAATTAGAAGACTTTAAGGAGTTTGAGGGTAGTTCCCAGACTGAAGCGCTCTGGAGAGGGGTGTGGTGTGCCAAAAGGCATCATCCGCGAGGTTAGGCATGGCATCTGTTCAGGGCCTCAGTTTGCTCCATCCTCATCAACTAAAGCAAAATAATGGCTCCACAGCACTCAAGGGTCCTAGGGTAGAGTCCGAGCAGCCTACAAATGACACTACAAAGATGAGTGTGAGATTGCTCCAAACTCAGTTGGTGGCTGTGAGAATAAAGGGAGTTACCACCATACCCCACGTACAGCTATGCATTGAAAATATATAGAGGAGACTGTAATATGTTGATCTGCCACAAGCCAGGTTTTCCTCTCAGATTTATTTTTTTAAGATTTACTTATTATTTTAGAGAGAGAGAGAGAGTATGAGTAGGAGGGGCAGTTGGAGAGGGAGAAAATCTCAAGCGGACTGTGTGCTGAGTACAGAGCCCAACTCTGGGCTCATTCTCACAACCCTGAGATAACGACTTGAACTGAAAGCAAAAGTCAAATGCTCAACTGACTGTGCCATCCAGGCACCCCTTCCTTTTAGATTTCATAATGGCTCCCCAAAATCTATCCTTCCAGACTATTCCATTGGAGCCTTCTTTGACGTCTCATCCTTTCTCTCCTTAAACTGAGATGGTCAGTCCTTCTGTATATTTCTACAGCAATTGGCAAATGACCTCTATTATACTACCTATCACTGTGTGTGGTAATTGCTTCTCTACAGGACTTTCTCTTTCTCCACTGGATGGTAAATATCCTTTGTGCCTCACCCAGTGCTTGGCACAGAGTAGACACTCAGTAAATGTTTGCTTAAGGATGAATTAAACAATTTTATAATTAATTCTATGTTTAAATCCAGCTATCCACTCAATGCTATCTGAGTGGTTAAGGCCACGTTTTAAACATTGAGCCCATTCACAGAAATATGGTAAATACATCTGGGTCTAGCCTTCCCTTTTCCTCTCTTATTTTCATGGGATATGCTGGAGATCTGTGATAAAAAGAGGTGTATCAGGGCAGCTTTACCTCATGCTTTATTAGGGAAGCTGTTATATGAATCAGCTTGCAGATCAGGGAGTTTATGCATGTCCAGGAACTCTGGTGAGTTGCCTGGAATCCTTAATAAGGCTGCAAGGGGAGGGATGGAGTGAGCCCCGCACACCCTGAGCAGGTGACTCCAATTTGTAAATTAGATGAGCAACAGTGGATTTAATTGTTCCAACATTCTCTGTCAGACTTTTCCCTTTTCTCCAAGCTCTGGACACACCTACCTGGCTTTTGTTTCACTGCTGATTAAAAATGTTCTTTTAAATGAGAAGTCAAACCAAAAGACAAGAGCTGAGATGCCACAGGCATCAGAATTTATGACCTCCCTATCAGCCACTGGACTCATGGAAATCACCAAATAAATGTTTACAAAATCTGTTGGATTATTATGATGAAGCAATGTGTGTGTGTTGGGGGGGAGGTGTCATAGTGGGGCCTCTGTGGCTTCCTGAAGCTCCTCACATGACTCCCTGAGAGCTCTGGCCTTCTGTACTTCCTGACCCAGATCTCCCTTTGGTGGAGGAGTGGAGGAAGGCATCTCGATCATGACTTTCTCCAACACACTACCAACCAGTGACAAAAATCCACTGGGAAGATGGATGGACCTGAGGCAACCTGGCTCTGGCACACATTGGTTGCAAGAGCTACTTAGACAGAGGCTTCAAGGGGCAGGGTGGCTGCTGTCATCAGGGCAGAGAGCTGGACTGATGGAGACATTTAAGGAGCAATGGATGCATCTGGGTGCTCAGGAAAAGAACATGCTGAGCATCAGTACATATGCATATGTTTGGGGTAGAAATAATTTCTAATTAGTAACTTAATTCTTGAAGAAGTTTTTCAAGATGGGAATGCAAGAATAGGTATTATTATATATGGGGGCTGGGAGGGAGAAGGAAGCTTGGAGAACAGTCCATCTCTGCCTCATGAACTGGAGATCCCTAGAAAAGGAACCTAGAATCTCAGAAATCTGAAAAGGAATGTTAATAGGTCTCTGTGTCCAGTCTTCTGTCTCCATGTAGAAGTTGGTTGGCAAAGGCCTGAAGCCCAACAGAAATCAATACAGAAAAGTTTCAGAAGTGGGTATTAATGACTCAGCTGCCAAGGTCATTATCACACTGGTAAAAGGAATGAGTAACCCATTCCAGGAAGTTCTGTCCACTTGAGAGCTGGCCTTAACTCTGATTTTACTTTCTGTCTATGCTTTCTTGCCGCTCAAGGTCCGAATGCCCTCATGAAACCAACTGGGTAAATCCTTTTGGTCCCAAACCAAAAGTCTAGATGTAGAAAACATAGGCATTAGCCTCTCCCAAACCTGTAAACTCTCCACAGTGAAAATCCTACCACTTGCTACTAGGCAAATGTCTGCTTGTTCTCTAGGGATATTTCCCTTGATTATTTTGAGAAAAATTTTTATTTAGTAAGTTCATCTCTCCATCTAAACATCCTTTCTTTCTTTCATTTATATATATGAATGTATATACACATACATATTTATACTTTGTATATTTATATATAGTAGAATATATGTAAATTTAGTGGAATACATGAAATACAAATATGTATTTTTTACATATATAATGCATATATTTTATATAAACACATATGTATATATATTACAAAAATGTAGCTATAAGACTGATTTGTTTTCCTACTATGCTAAAAGTCATACCTAAGGATAATTGGCTTGATGTCTGATTAAGGCATATCACAAGGGAAATCACAAGGTCCTTTGGTCCCAAGAGTGAGAGCTTTAAGATCTGAAGAGGGACAGTCCCTGGTGCTTGGGTGATTTGGTTGGACATCACAGAAGGAGACTGTGAACTGGGCTTTGAAGAATGGTAGAAACTGTCTATTTGGAGGACGGGGGCGGGGGAGGGCATCCACTGGACTGTTCCATCTTTTGGGGATTTCACTCTGTTCAAAAGCATTGGCTTTCCCTCCTTTCTCCTGTGGCACTGTTTCTGAAATGGGAACATCCTTGGTTTTTTCTTTCCTGGGAAAAAGAACATTTATGCAGATGGGGAGTTGGGCCTTGGAGGACCTCTCTCTTCTCATGGGTCTTCATATGGAAGCAGCTCTTTTGTGATTATACTGGGGTAGAGAGAGGGCCTCCTCCATTCAGCCAGAGGGTCAGGAGGAACCAGGCTTAAATATGAAGGTCCTTAGTTGGGGGATCATATATCTGGCTTGCCTAGATGCTGCCTCCCAATTTTCTGTCCATTATCCTGGCATTCTGTCCAAAGTAGACTTCCTTTCCTTACCAAAAGAATCCCCATTTATATGTCAAATTATATGGTCCATCCCACCTACAGCAAAGAGCAGAAACGAAGGTGAGCGGTAAAGATCTTTGTTTTTGTTTTTTTAAAGATTTTACTTATTTATTCATGAGAGATGGGGAGAGAGAGAGGCAGAGACAGAGGCAGAAGCAGGCTCCATGCAGGGACCCCGAGGTGGGACTCGATCCCGGGACTCCAGGATCACACCCTGATCTGAAGGCAGGCACTCAACCACTGAGCCACCCAGGCGTCCCTGGTAAAGATCTTTGACAGAAACTCTTTTCAAAAAGAATTTAGCCCTGGGGTCTAGCAGTGTTGGTCAATATCACCTTAGGCTAAGATGTAGCAACGATTTCTTCATAAAGGCCAGGGTGATTTAATCAGAATCCAGTTGACTGCCGAAGGCCCTCAAACCCATTCTCTTGTCCCTGGGCCAAGTGCACCCACTCCAGAGGTGGCTAGCATGGGTTTGGAGAGCACTGAGTATGCTCTGGCTGTAAACACACCAGGCATGTGGTGTTGCCAGTGGAAGTCACCAGTGGGTTCTGACCAGACTGAGGCAGACCCTACAGGTGTCTTAACCTAACCACAGATAGCAGCAGTGGCAAATTCTACCCTTGTACCTGCATTCTCTTCCATCTCCTGGTGGGACACTTCAGGAACCAGATGGAAGGCAAAGTGAGACTAGACCAACAGTTAGAGAGTCTGACTTCCCACTTCTCTTTGACCACTTGTGATTAGGGTGAGGTCACTTTCTCTGGACTTCAGTTTCCTCCTTGTAAATAAAATGGGATAATGCTACCACCCCAGGCTACTTTTTTCTAATTTTTTGTAATGTTTGTTAATTGTTTTCAGCGGTCCAAACCCTTCAGGAACAAGGGTTTATCTTGCTGGATTTCTCCATGGAAGCTTGGCAAATCCTGCCCTGGCCTTGGGCAGGGTCCTAGTCTTTTTCTTCCTGTCTCAGGTCTGCTCCACAGCCCCCACTGAGCAGGAAGGAAGTCATCCCAAGGGGGTGGGGCAGTCCTCTCTTTAGAAGTCAGACTGACAAAGGCAGATCAGTAAAAGCCTGAGGCCAACCTTCAGGTATTAATCTTAAAACAGACTTGAACAACATTACATTTTAAGTGACTTTAATGGCTTTTATTTTTTTGTTTTATGTTCTCAGCTAACATTTACTGTGCATGTCTACCTGCCAGACCCAGTACTAAAAACTTGGCATGCATGATCTCATTTCATCCTCCTGGCATCCCATCAGGCAAGGTGCTGTGATCATCTGTAGTTTATAGATGCAGGGCCACACCCCTAATGAATGGAGAAGTCAAGGTTCCAACCCAGCTCCATCTGCACAGCAAGCTGGCCTGCCAATAGGGCCAAAAGCATCTTCGGAGGCATTCATGAAGCACCGGGCTTCCTTCCTGGATCTCCCATGAACTTGGTACTCTCTCAAGCCCTATGTCTCATTATTATGGGAAAATTTTCGCTGAGCGCTTCATGTGCCGGGCACACAGGAGGTCACTAGCAACGCAAAGAAATGGATGATTCAGTCGCTGGTTCCAGGACCTATATCCAGCTTGGAAGACCAGGACTGTAGCATACGCTGTCATACGTGGGCTATTATTGTTCTCTGAGCTCCTTTGTCCCCCATATACCTCTCAAATCTTTTTATCTTTCAGATGTGAGTGACCCAACGGCCACCTCTCTGTGAGGTCAGTCTAAGGTGTGTCCCCATCTTTAACAGCATGTTGAATTTTCTTTTGTGTTATAGTCAAGTGTGCCCCCTTGTAGATTGAAAACTCTTATTAGGACAGGGCTGCATTTTATGTGTCTTCACATAATGTCTTATAATTTTAGCTCTTTTGAATGTTTATTCTGTGCCAGGCAGTGGGCTGAACACTTTACAAGACTTACATCATCTAATTCTCACAATAACACTCAAATCTCCTTCCCACTGGTGAGGAAGTGGAGGCACAGTAGCTAATATGCCTGCGTGGCGGTCACAGAGCTGGGACAGTTGTGTGGCTTCATAGCTTACTACTGCATAGTGAGGCTAACACAGATTGAGCTGCTGGGACAGCTGCCAGCCCTCGAGGAGGGAGAGTGAGGACCCACTTCCATTACCACTACCTCCACTGTCCCCCTTGCCATAGGCCCTCAGAACATCTAGCAAGTCACCAGCCACCTTCAGGTGGCTTTCTGAGAGGCAATCTCATTGGTTATCCCAACAATGGGAGAAAGTCTCTCATCAGTGAGATGGCCCATGACCAAAATGTAGGAGCAGTTCTGAGATTGTAAGTTGCCCTTGGAAAAGAGGAATCTGGAAGCAGTCCTAGCTAGGGAAGACTACTCTGCCCCTGTGAAAATTCAGTCATCAGGTGAGGTTGAATCCTGACCTATCACAACCTCCCACACTGCAATCCTCCCTTGCAGCCATCCAAAATTCCTGGCGAGGCTTCCAACAGGTCTAGGTCTCGTGGCCTTCTGGCATTTGTGATGCTTCTCTTCCTCCCTTTTCACATCGGGACATCTGAGCTATCCTCCAGGACATTCCCACTGCTTCTTCCCCTCTCCCTACACGATTAGGGTATTAAGAGGTACTCCTCTAGGCAGTATTTTGGATAGTGATAAACAGGGCAGGGAAATCTGCTGGGGTTTGAAGGGCCCTGGGGGCACAGTGGCAGTCCCATCAGAGGAGAATCCCTGTGCCCAACTCCTTCAAAGCCGGTCACAAGGCTAACACTCATCCCAGCCCTCTGCAACTGTCTCCTGTCCTGCAAGTAGAGACAAAGGGCAGGCTCTGACCTCCCAGGACTTTGCTGTGTAGACACCCAAAGTCTGTCCTGTAGATAAGCGTCGGGTTGCCAACTAGCTTATCTCTAGCCACACTCCTCCCTTGGGACTCATTCTCACCCCTACTGGAACTCTTGCCACTACTCTGTATTTAGCCCCCCAGTCCTGCCCTGTCTGCCTTTTATTTACACTTTTCCTCTCTTGCTCTCTCCCTGTGCTCTAAGCTTTAATTCCCATTTTTCTTGGGTTAAAGAAGGAGCAGGGCATGAATAAAGGGGGTTCCTTTACTTGGGAACCTGGCTTCTCCCTGCTACACATCCGGACGGGCACTCTATCCACCGTGTGCCTCTAGTGCTGTCTGCTCACCTGGGAGCCAGCACGTTTCCTGCCGCAGCCTGATTAGATGGCATGATGCAGCCCTGTACTGATGAGCCACTTCTTAAATCAGATGCTCACTTAGCACAATCACCTCTTTAAGAGAAGTTTAGTACTATTGTAGCTTTACATACACTTTTACAATTGATTTTGGGCAGAGAAAGTTTCAATTGTTGTGGGGTTCTACATGTTGAGCTTGTGTGCACGTTACATTTTTAGAAAATCAATGACTGGCTATGGAGGCATTTGTTCATCTGGAGCTCTAATAAGAAACCCACAGCTGGTTCAACTAGGAAGAAATGGAAGAGGGAACAAGTTGGAGAAAGTACTAGAAGGAGATTTCTTCTCTGTTTCTACCCTGGGAGCCTCATACAGGGTCCTTAAGTTTGGAAGAGAATTTTGGAGGTCTTCACATGCTGCTTGTCTACATATGAGGTCAAGGATGCTCAAGCCAGAGGCGTTCAATCCAGCCAGTGCTATTTTCTCAATATGCACTAAGGTTGACTTTCTGGATAGGTCTTTTGATTAATGTTACTAGGAGTTGCCTGGCAGAGATCTGACTGGTTACAGGGCCATTTGCAGGCCACAATCCAAATTTTTAGGACTGAGAACAAGCCATACTTACCATGACCTTTCCTCTCAGTATTCACCCAGACTGATGGGAGCATAAGCCGGTGATTTTTCTGCCTGCTTTCCTCATGGGCATCACCACTGGGCCAGCCCATATGCTATTGTAGACAGCTGGCATTGACTCTCCTTTGTTCCATTTTCTAAGTATTAGCTCCTGAGAAGTGTTTCCCACTGATTTTTACCTAAGGCTTCTGTTTTTTTCTTTGGAGGGCTCATCCTTCCTCCCACCTCAACTTGCCTTCCTAAGGCCTTGTCCTATTCCTTCCTTTCCCCCTCTTTCCTCACTATTTACCTATTCCCCACTTCTGAGAAGCTAGGCATACATACTCCCCTAAACTTTATATGAATGGTGACGGGGACAATCTTCTTCTTTTTTAAAAAAATTTTTTAAAATTTATTTATGATAGTAGAGAGAGATAGGCAGAGACATAGGCAGAGGGAGAAGCAGGCTCCATGCACCAGGAGCCTGACGTGGGATTCGATCCCGGGTCTCCAGGATCGCGCCCTGGGCCAAAGGCAGGCGATAAACTGCTCCGCCACCCAGGGATCCCTGGGACAATCTTCTAAATTAAGTGGGCAGGAGGTTCCTGGAAGACCAAGAACCTGGTAAAACCGCACACTGTCCTGCCAAAACAAAAGTTGCATTCTTTTGCAGGATATTCTAATTAAACCAAGAAGAACCTCCTTCCTAGCCTCAGATGGAACCTTCCTCTTTAGACATCACTGCACTAAAGCAGATTATGGGAGCCTACAAGGGGGTCTAGGAAGGAGGGAATGGCTAGAACAATAGCAAACACTCTTATTGCTGTCGGAAAACAACTCCAATGTGAGGCAGAGTAGCAGCACAATCCCCTGAGTACAATTTGATGGAAGAGGTGGTCAAATATATGGAGTTCTAGGATTATAGAAGTATGACCCCTGTTGGCCCCTTCAGAGATTAGAAGGGGGCAATGTTCATAGTGAAGGTAAATTGGGTTGAGTGGAGGGCATCAAAGAGTGGATCTCAAGGAATAGGTGAGTGTTATGGGTTGTTCCCCCCAAAAGTTATATCGAAATCCTAACTTTTCATACAGCAGAAAATGACCTAATTTGGAAATAGAGTCCTTGCAGATGTAATTAGTTAAGATAAGGTCATGATGGAGTAAGATGCAAGCCTAATTCAATGTGTTTGGTGTTCATATAAGAAGAGGAGGGGGACAAAGTGAAAATGCCACGTGAAGATGAGACGGAGATTGTAGTGAGGTGTCTACAAGCCAAGGAATGCCAGAAAATCACCAGACCACAGGAGGAAGGCATGGGGCAGATTCTCCCTCAGAGCCTCCAGAAAGAACCAATCCTGTCGACACCTCAATTTCAGGTTTCTCACTTCCAGAACTGAGGGAATAAATTTCTGTTGTTTTTAAACCAGCAGGTTTGTGGCAGGCACTTTGTTTTGGCAGCCCTAGGAAACTAAGGCAGTTATCAAAGGGAAATTCGACCTTGTAAATCAGTGCATGTCTTTTTCCACATTAAGGAAGCCAGAAAAACGAGGTGACACATGAGACTTAAGATGGTAACCAACAAAAATTCTGGTTCTCATTCTGGTTCCAGTCCATAATGACAGTTCAGTGTCTCTGATGACATTGAAATAATCATCATCATCATCATCATCATCATCAATAATAAGGGCTACATAAGGAGTTTTTCTGAAACCTAATGAAAGTACCAGAATAAGTTAAACTTGTGGACTGCTTTTCCTTTTGCACTAGTAAATATCTATCATTGATAAGCTTTATCAAGAAAGTAAACACATATCATATAATTTACAAATCAAATTGTACCCTAAATATTTCCTGTTTTTTTTTTTTTAAGATTTGTGTTTATTTATTTGAGAGAGAGAGAGAGAGAGGAGAGAGAGGGAGAGAGACAGAGAGAGAGAGAGGAGGGGCGGGGCAGAGGTACAAGCACAGTCCCCACTGATCAGGGAGCCTGACATGGGGCTCAATCCCCAGGACCCTGAAATCCTGACTGAAGCCAAAGTCAGACACTTTACTGACTGAGCCACGCCGGTACCTCTACATTTGCTGTTTTAAAAAGATGACATCTATATTTTTAGAATATTCATTGAAGATTGCTAGTAATACTTTCCTGGAAAGGACTATCTTTCATTCTGAAGTTGTGTCTCTTAATTTATTTTTAATTTTTACATTTTTCTTGGTCCTTGGGTTCACAGCCTGGGAACTGCTCTGTAAGCTTTTAGCTGGGCATCTTAAAGTCTGTCCTATACTTGAAACCTCTGAAACCCCTAGACCAGGGGTTCTCCAACTGGAGTGACTGCACCCCTCAGGGGACATTTGACAATACTGGGAAGAATGGTGCTCAGATGTCAGTGGGTAAAGGTCATGGATGCTGCTAATATCCTACAATGTGCAAGATAACTCCCCCTCGCCCAAATAAAGAACTATTCAGCCCAAAATGTCAGTAATGCTAAATTTGAGAAACCCTACTCTAGGCCAATCTAATTTTTCTCCCTTATGGTATTTTCAGCATTTTCTGTGTGCTCTGATTCTGGACATGCATTTACCAAATTATGTATTGTTTTCTAATTGTTTCCATGTTTAAATGGATATGAGTCTCAATCCCAGCTTTCTTCTACTTATCCAGCTGTATAGTTTCTTTTTTTTTCAGCTGTATAATTTTGGCCATGTCACTAAACTATTCTATGATTCAACATTCCTATCTGTAAAATGATATAATAATAATATTTAATTTGAGGGTTGTTTTAATGATTCAAGTCAATGCACTTCAACAATGCATTAATTGACATTTGCTTAGTGCTCGCCATGGCCAAAAGAGTGTGCTAAATGCTTTACGTGTGTTATCTGTCACTCTTTAAAAAAACTCTGTAGAGTTAGTATAATGACTACCCTTTCATTTATGTACATTTGGTAAATTGTAGCCATTCCCATACTTATTATTTCTTCCAGAAGGGTGCTCAGTGCTGGAGATGCTGAAGGTATTAGGAGGACCGTCCTCTAGACTATTGGCCATGGCCACCTGATTGATCTGCCTTGCCCCTACTTCCCTGACTAGTTGGCAGGGGATTGGTTCAGGACCATATCCATATGTCTCCTCCTCTTCAAACCAGCATGCTGGCCCCTACATGTCTTTTTCATGGGATAAGAGAACAAATTTCACTGGGAAAGTCCATTTAAAGCCTTTGCTTATTTCAGGACTTCTAACATCCCATTCACCAAAGCAAGAGGGAACTCCCTGCAAAATGATATAGCAAAGGGTATGGACCAGGGAAACATACAACATTAGGGTTATTAATGCAACCTACCACAGGTTTGCAACTCAATCCATTCAATCCATCACACTCTTGCTGCTCAGAAGGAAGCTGGAAGTTTTTGTTCTGCCAGAGGAGTAAGAATTGACTTTGGAAGAAGTTCTCATTCCCTTCTTCCCTCCATGAACTGTGCAGCATGCGCAGAATGCATATGCAGCATGCACTCTGGGATATGTTGAAGGTTCCTGGCCAGGACCCAGCACTGTCTTACAATGGGTTTCTGGCTGGGGGAGGCTAGTCTAGTATTTTCCAGGCAGCCAGAGAAAAGCAGGGCAGATTCTCCTTCACCCCCAGCTAATAAGGCATTTGTAGACACAGAGAGAAAGATATTAGCCGGGGATGGGGGGGTGGGAAGGGCCACTTTGAAAAGCCTTTAGAAAGCCTTCTCTCCCATCTGTTCAGCTCGTGGGAAGGCTCTGTTTTCCGTACTTAAAGGATTTGTAAATTCATTACCAACAAGTAAAATGTACAAAGCACACACAGAGACATAGAGGTCTGATTCACCATCTGCTGGGGAGTTGCATTCACGCAAACAGAGCGGTGCTGTGTTCCTGTCAGTGAGTGGGGTGGACGCCAGCTACCGGGGCCCCAAGAAATGCTGCAGAGCAGGGCTCTTCTATCATATTTTACTGTACACGGAGAAGGAGCTGTGTTTATGGGCTCTGAAACCTGCCCCATTTCCTCTTTTTTCCACTGAAAACTCTTGAGCTGGAGAAAGACTATGGTTTGTCATAAGATATAGGAGAAACATCATCTTAGCTTCTGCAAACTCTGAACAAAATTGGGTCAGAGTGCATTTTAAGCTGCTGGAGTTCCAGAACACCCAGCTTCAAAGGTTTTAGCTTGGCTGAATGTTAGTGGGAAGGGCCACTGGCATGGCTTTCTCTCCTGCTAAAGAAATCTGCTTTCAAAGCTCTTTTCTAACCTCTCTTCTTGCTGGTTCCAGAGAATTATATTCAGAGCTGGTCCTAGAAAAAAGTGTGATTGAGCAAAGTTTGTGCGTGGCTCCTTGTGGTGTTGGCCTCCTGGCACCCTGCTCCCCTGCTCTGCCTCTTAGCAATCACAGCTGTGGCCACTTTCCTAAGCTCCCTGACATCTGAGACCAACCTCAGAATTCACCACGGAGGGAGAAAGGAGCAGCTCCATGCCAGAGGATTGGTTCTTTATGCCCCAGCTCAAACACCCTAAGGTCTGCCACGCCCATGATTCCACCAGTTGCACTCCATGCAGATAGAGAGGTTTCTGAATTGCTGCTTTGGGATGTGAACCCATTCCTCTAGGACTAGGCCTGTCCCACTTTTGCCAGTCCTTCCAGAGAAGAGTTCTGACCCTAAAGTCCAGACTACCAGCTAGTGCCCAGCTACCACACCTGACTTTGCCTGTCTGTCTCAATTTCCCTAATTGCCATGCTTCTGCCCTGCCAATAAGAATGCCCTGTTAGCCTGGATGACCTTTCTTTTTTTTTTTTTAAGATTTTATTTATTCATGAGAGACCCACAGAGAGAGAGGCAGAGACACAGGCAGAGAGAGGGAGAAGCAGGCTTCATGCAGGGAGCCTGACATAGGACTCGATCCCAGGTCTCCAGGATCACGACCTGGACTGAAGGCTGCGCTAAACCGCTGAGCCACTAGGGCTGCCCCTGGATGACCTTTCTGATAGCCTGCATATCTAGAGTCCTCATAACATCTGTCTTCTCTTTGAGGCTCTTTGCTCAGCTTGACCATTTGGGCTCCCGTGGATTGCCTGTGTACTAACTGGCTACAGATGCTTGTCTTACCCTGGTGACAGTGTCAACAGGCCTTCTCAGGACCCACTGTCCTGGTGTCTGCTGGCTGCCTTGACTTCCTCGTTGTTGTTACACTTTCCCCAGCATCTGCCTGCCAGAGTGGTTGGAATGCTCTGTGTCCCAACACATATAAAAGAGAGAGTCCAGGACTCCCTATAATGGCCCACTCCAGCTACTTGCTGGCTAAGACACAATTCATTCATTCCGAAAGTATTTGTTGACACAGTGCCAGGTATATTTTTAAGTGTTGGATAAGCAAGCTAGGCAGGACCCCTGCCATCAAGCAATGTACATTGCAATTGAGGGAAGACAGACAACAAAATCTGAGTAAGAAAAAAACAGATAGTGATAGTTATATAACCAAAAGAACCCTGGGTAGCTGAACAGTAAGTCATTGAGATGGGAGTAGTGTTGAAGGGAGACTTGAAGTAGAGAAGCTGGCTAAGTTCTCTGAGCAGGTGCTTCTTGGCAGAGACCTGTACTATGAGAAGGAATCAGCAACCCAGTGAACTAGGAAAAGAGAGTTCCAGCCAGAGGGAACTTCAAGTGCAAAGGTCCTGTGGTGAGAATGAACTTGGTGTGTTCCAGGGACAGAAAGAGGGCCAGGGTGGGTGTAGGCTAGTAAATAGCACAGCGAGTGATACCCTGAGGATAGAGAGCTAGGCAGGGGCTGGACCACTGGGGCATTAGGTTGTGGGAAGTACTTTGGACTTCATACCAAATGCAATGGTAAGTGTGTATAACATTTTAGGCAAGAGAGAAATATAAACTGATTTGCATTTTAGAGGAACATGCTGGCTGCTGCAGGGAAATCAAGGGAATGATACTGGTGACTTGGACTCCTTTGATAGCGGTGCAGATGGTGAGAGACGGGCTGCTTGGGGATATATTTCTAAGTAGAGACAACAGGACTCACTGATATATTGGATGTGAGCTAGAGAAAGGAAGCGTTAAGAATAACCACAAAAACATCCTCTAACTGTCATGAACTCTGGTGTTCTCACTGTAACATAATTATATATTTGATGGGCATTAAACAATATAGAATTAAATAATTGAATGAGTGCCTGGCCCTGATGATTAAGATCTTATTTGGGCAACAAAACAAACAAGGGAAAAATGTACCTATAGTGCTCTGGCCTGCCCAGGGACAATAACTTGGTGTAGACTTTTTGACTTGCCATGTGCTCTTTCTCTCCTGGGCCTTTGCATGTGCAGTCCTGGAACACCTGTCTCCCTCCACCCATCTTCACTCCATACATCCATACTCGCCCTTCAGGTCCCAGCTAGATTTGAATCCTCAAGTACTTCCTAAGAAATGACTGGGTTCCTCTTCCCTGATCCTGCTACTGAAATTGCTGGGTTGCCTGTCTATTTCCTTTCTTCATTGATAGCTCTAAGGGCTGGATCTAAATCCCCCAATGCCAGGCAGCCCAGGTGGCTCAGTGGTTTAGCGCCTCCTTCAGCCCAGGGCTTGATTCTGGAGACCAGGGATCGAGTCCCACATCGGGCTCCCCGCATGGAGCTTGCTTCTCCCTCTGCCTCTCTCTCTCTCTCTCTCTCTCTCTCTGTCTCTCTGTAATCATGAATAAATAAATAAAATCTTTAAAAATCAATCAATCAATCAATCAATCAATCAATCCCCCAATACCTATTAATTTCTAGCTCATGGCAGAGACACCAGTCTGTTGAATAGATCACGAAGCCTATTTCCCCCACATCCCATGCTCTTGGCTACCTTGCTCTTCTCCCTTGGAATTAAGCTGTTGTAGTCTTCTGCACCTCCCAGTCCTCTCTACCTGCCTAAATCCTAATCAAACTTCAAGACCAGTTCAAAATCCCTTTGCTCCATTGAGCTTCCCAGCTCATTCTTGTATTTCCCTCCCTAGAACTATTCACTTTTCCTCCCTACTCTCTGCAGGGAAGAGTTGACAGAGCAGGACGGATGCTGCTATCCTTAGAAAGTCTGCTTATAAGGTTGGTCCTGGGCTGGCATCTGGAAACTGGCAACCATCAGGTTGGTCCTGGGCTGGCGAATAGGTCCCTGCTCTCATATAATGCATTCCCTAAGTGATAAGAGTGACTCATACTGCCTAGACCACACATTTCCCTTCTGGGAAGCTGAAGTTTTGGTATAGGCTAGGTACATGCATAATTATGTGCTTATGTGACCAGCCCCCAAAATAATCTTGGGCACTGAGTCTTTAATGGACCTCCTCGGGCAGAAACATTGCACATGTATTGCTACATTTTTTGTTGCTGGGGAAGAGTGTGTTATGCATGCTCAATCTCAGGAAGGAGAAGGCATGGGGAAATGTGCACATGGATTACTCTAGATCCCACCTATGTCCTTTTCCCTTCTGATCCAGCTGTGTGTCCTTATCACATCACTGAAATAAACATTAGCCATGAGTACACTTATATACTGAGGCCTGAGAATCCTTCTAATGAATATCCAAACATGGTCTTGGGGGCCAGACCACATGCTCATTTGGAACCTTAGCATTATTGTACCATTATGTAACTGCTTTTTACTGTTATATAACTGATTTTTACATGTAAGCTTTTGTATTCCTTCCCACAAGATCCCAAAAGACAGAAATATGCCTCTATGTACTTATATCCCATGCAACTCGTTGCACAGAATACCCAGCAGGAGCCCAAGATATACCTGTTGAGAGAATGAATGAATAAATGAAAGAAACATCAAGGCTACTGGTGGTTGGAGCAGTGGCCTCATGGCAGACTGTGGGCAGGTAGCTGAGATGCTTTAATGCTATTAGTGGTGTCCTAACTCCTGGGGCAAAAGAAAGTGAATTGATTAGGCTTTAGTAGGGTTTCCAAGTAATTCCTGGCATCATAAGGCAGCCAAGGAAGGCTCTGCTAAAACACCCAAGAGACAGAGACTGCTGTGTACAAATGCAAGAAGAAACAGCTATGACAGACACAGAGCTGTTTGCAAACTATATATCTGGATCCCAGGGGTTCCCATCCTCAGGACTGCTTATTTGCATATTTATACCACCAGAAGTATAGGGGGAATGATCATGTATGCATGTTCACAGAGACATTTCTCTACATTTACTTGCAAAATTACATGAGTGGGCATATGCTTACATATGCATGAATACACGTTTCACATATGCCTGTGCATATGTGTGAACTCATCTGAATTTGCATAGGTTTGCAAGCATAATTGCATGAGTTCATGCATTTGGAGCGTGCAGGAGGCATGTGTGTTTGTTACACCCATGCACACCAAAGTGAGCCTATGCACATATGTGCACATGCATACTGATCTTTTCTTATCTGCTCTGTACTGAGCTCAGACAGCTGCTTTATTAACATCTGCAGCTGAGCAAGTACACTAACTGCTGTGGCCCCATCGTGCTATCAGGATTGCTTCAGCCCTTTCAGGATTACCAGTGCTCAGTGCAGTTTAAATATATCTCCACTCCTAATCCCTAAACAAAGATGCAATGATTTCTGCTAAATATGTTGGATTATTTATTAAGATAAAGTCAAGGATATGAGAAGCCACGTCTGGTGCAACACTGATTGCCATTCAAAATGGGAGATCATGAAACCAGATGCACCTCCGCTCCAGGGGGGAGGAAGAAGGTTAAAGGAAAAGGAGATTCAGCAAATGATTAAAACAGACTGATTCCTAGAGGCAGAGCAGTCACAGTTATGGGTGACAGAAGCTTATGCAAATACACCAAAGTGGGTGAGAGAGGAACCACCAGAGGCCCTCACCAGCACTGGGATAAAACTGGGCTGTTCTGCAAGGATCATGGACCAACAGTCAGGTCTTGAGTAAGAATCCTCTGTAAGAATGCTAGGACAGTTAAGCAACGTGTACTTTCAAGGAATTCCCAGTGCAGTGATAGGCCAGGAGAATGAGGAGTGTCTTTGCTGGCCCAGAGGAAGTTAGGGACAAATTTGGAAGCTCCTCATTCTCCATCTAGGTGGCTCCCCATTCTCTGGGCATGTACAGCCATGTGCCAGGAAGTGTAGCTTGGTAAGTAGATTTATAAGAATTTCAGCTCAGAAGTACCTACCTACGGTGAGCCTGCATGAGCAGATGTGACACTCTGAGCACAGAGGGAGATGGCTAAAGGGGTGAATGGGGGTAAATGTAGCACTGCCCGCTCCAAGGTCTACCACCTCTGGTTCCCCCAGCCCTCCTGCTGCTCTCAACAGGGGGGTTTTGGTACACAGAAACTGCCCAGACTTGGAATCTGGAGAGAGAGTTATATTTATAAATAGCTACAGTTTTCTGTATAAGCTTGGATGGGTAACTTCATGTCTCATTCTCTTCAGTAAAATTGGAATGATGATTTTTTTTTGTTGTGACATCTGAATAAGATAGTGATTATTCAGCAAGATCATGTGCTACATGCCATGGAAAAAATGAGAAGGTATAGTTCTGACTTGAATGAACTTATAATTTATGAACTCATTGATATGATCAGATTTAAATTTGTCATAATTCCATTTTTTTTAATTTACCCCATCTGTTCTTTTTATATTTTCTTTTGTATTTACTGATTTTTATTATACCATTTTATCTCCTTTGTTGACTTATTAGCTATAGTTCTTTGTTATATCATTTTAATGGTTGCTTTAGGGTTTATAAAATATTTTAACTTATCATAGTCCACCTCTAAATGATATTGTACCACTTCATGGAGAGTATAAGAACCTTATCATATCCCTTGTTCTATTGTTGTGACATATTTTCCTTCTGCGTATATTATATACACCACACTACATTATTAATATGTTGCTTTAAACAATTAATTATCTTTTAAAGTGATTTAAATAAAAAGAAAAAAGAATTGTGTACACATATACTTACATAGTTGCCATTTTCAGTAATCTTCACTGTTTGATATTAATATGTATTTCTATTTAGCATACTTTTCTTTTTACATTTCTTGTAATGGTAGTCTGCTGGTCCTGAATTCTTTTAGATTTTTTATGTACAAAGAAGTCTATTTTTTGAAAGACATTGTTTAGTATAGAATGCTACATGGGTAGTTTTGTTCTTTCAGTACTTAAAAACTGTTGCTTCAATGTCTTCTTGATTACATTGTTTCTGATGGGAAGTCTACTGTTATCCTTATCTTTATTCCTCTGTACATAATGTGTCTTTTTTCTGACTATTTTTAAGATAATATCTTTATCACTCATTTTGGGCAACTATGATAGTGATTTATTTGACAAAAATCCAATATGCATTCCTGATATAATCTTTCAGGAAACTAAGAATAAGAGGGCACTTCTTCAACCTGATAATTGGAATCTAGAAAATACTGCATTTTGCATTATACTTAATACTTTCCCTCTGTGATCAGGAAAGTCTACTCTCACCACTTATATTTGACATTATAATAGAGGTGCTAGCTAGTGCAATAAGGTAAGAAAAAGAACTAGAAAGGACGAAAGGAAGAAGTAAAACTGTCTTTATATGCAGACAACATGAGCGTCTATGTCAACATGAATGTCAATTAGAAAATTCTATGAAAAAAAGAAAATTCTATGGAATTATATATGTGTACACATATAATGTATGTATAATACATGATATAAATATATGTATATATTTATGTATATGTACATTATGCAAATATATTTATATTTATATATACTAGAATTTGATTTAGCTTATTGTTGGATATAAGACCTATATACAAAAATCAATTGTATTTCTGTATATTTGCAATTAAAGATTAGAAATTGAAATATAAAAACATAGCACTTAAACCATAAAAAGCATAACATACTTGACAACAGATTTCCCATAAATTAAAAACTGAAAAACATTGTTGAGGGAAGTAAAATAAGTTCTAAATAAATGACACACACCATGTTCACAAATTGACAGATCAATATGGTTAAGATTCACCTCTCCCCCAGTTTTTAGGTAGAAATTGGAAAACCAATTCTAAAATTTGCATGAAAATGCAAAGTACCTAGGATAGCCAAAACAACTTTTAAGAAGTTGAGGAACCAACAGCGTAACTTCAAGGCTTACTATAAATCTACGGTAATCAACACAGTCTGATTTGTGTGTAAAGATAGAGAAACAGTTCAATTGTATAGAATAGAGAACCCAGAAATAGGCCCACAAAAATATGGACTACTGATTTTTCACTAGAGTGCAAAGGAAATTTTGTATTAAATGGACAGTCTTTTCAACAAATAATACGGGAACAGTTGAACATCCATATGCAAGAAAATAAACTTTGATTGTAAATGACATATTTGATAAAGGGTTAATATCCAAAATACATAAAGAACTTATATAACTCAACACCAAAACAAGCAAACAAACAATCTGATTTTAAAAATGAGCAGAAGATTTGAGTAACATTTTTCAAAGAAGATGTACAGGTGGCCAAAGGATACATGAAAAAATGCTCAACATCATTAATCTTCAGGGAAATGCAAATCAAAACAAAAATGAGATACCACCTTACACTTGTCAGGATGGCTAGAATCAAAAAAACAAGAAATAACAGGTTTTGGTGAGGATGTGGAGAAAAAGGAACCATTGTACACTGTAGATGGGAATGTAAATTGGTGCAGCCATTGTGGAAAACAGTATAGAGTTTTTTCAAAAATTAAAAATACATAAAATCCAGTAATGTAACTACTGGGTACCTACCAAAAGAAAACAAAAACACTAATTCAAAAAGATATGTAGCCCCATGTTTATTGCAGCATTACTTACAATAGTCAAGATATGGAAGCTAACTAAATGTCCGTTGATAGATGAATGGATGAAGAAGATGTGGTATACATAAGCAATGGGATATTACTCAGCCTTAAGAAAGAATGAGCTCAGAGCTTCTGGGTGGCTCAGTGGTTAAGCACCTGTCTTTAGCTTGGGCTGTGATCCCAGGGTTCTGGAGTTGAGTACTGCATTTGGCTCCCTGAAGGGAGTCTACTTCTCCCTGCCTATGTCTCTGTCTCCTTCTCTCTGTATCTCTCATGAATGATTAGATAAAATCTTAAAAAGAAGGAATGAATGAGATCTTATCATTTGTGACAACACGGATGGACCTAAGGGATATTATGCTAAGGAAAGTGAATCAGACAGAGAAAGACAAATGCCACATAATTTCACTTATATGCAGAACTGAAAAAACAAAACCTATGAAAAGACAAAAGCAGTAACAAACTATAAATACAGAGTACAGACTGATGGTTGCCAGAGGAGAAGGGGTAGGAGTTGGGCAAAATGAATGAAGGGAAGGGGGAGGTACAAGGTTCCATTTATGGAATAAATAAGTTATAGGAATGAAACATACAGCATAGGAAATACAGTCAGTAATATTGTAATAGCATTGTGTGTTTAAAAAAGAAAAGAGACTTTGGTCCACACCTCTCACAACATGAATAAATTAACTCAGAATGGATTACAGATCTAAATGTAAAACCTAGAACTGTTAAACTTCTAGAAGAAAACCTAGGGAAGATCCTTGTGACTTAGTGTTAAGCAAATATTTCTTAGGTATGATACTAAAAACTTGTTCCATAAAAGAGCAAAATGATAAATTGGGCTTCAACAAAGTGAAAACTTTCTGTTCTTTGCAAGATTTTGTTAAAATAAAGATAAGCCACACACTAGGAGAATATATTTGCAAAGTATGTATTTGTTAAAGGATTTGTATTAGGAATATATGAAGTAGTCTCCAAACTCAATAGTAGGAGAATAGCCAAATTAAAAAACAAAATGGGCAAGGATTTAAACAGGTACCTTACCAAAGAGATATATACATGACAAACAAAGTGACTGAAACGTTGCTAAACAATAGTAATCACTAGGGAAATGCAAATTAAAAGAACGATAAAAAGCCACCACATACTATTCAAATGGCTAAAATAAAAAATAATAATCTTACTAAGTTTGAAGAGGTTATAGAGAAACTAGAGCTCTCATAAACTGCGGTTGAGAATGTAAAATGGTATAACTACTTTGGAAAACAGTTGAGCAGCTTTTTAAAAAAAATTATGAAAGATAATGATGATGTAGCCATTTCATTTGTAGGTATTTACCCATAAGAGAATAAAACATAAATCCATACAAGATTTATACATAAATGTTTATAGCAGCTCTATTTTTCCAAATATAAATATAGCAAATAGCAAATATCTAAGTGCCCATCAACAGATCATTCAATTGTGGTATAATCCATACAATGGTATACTACTGGGCTATCAAAAGGAGTTAATTATTGACATAAATTTCAACATGGATGAATCTAAAAATAATTTTGCTGAATGAAAAAAACACACCAAGAGAGAGTACATACTATATGATCCCCTCTCTATAAAATCATAGAATATACAACCTAATGATGGACGATGGGCTTCTTGAGACTCTAGGGGTAGTGGTGGTGAAGGGAAGAAAGCAGGAAGGAGGAAAATTTGGGCACGGGAGGAGCAGTATTTGTGTCCATTATCTTGATTATGGTGATGGTTTCATGAATGCACTACGTCAAACTTACCAAATGGTTCACTTAAATATGTGTAGGCTATTGTATATTGTTATACCTCAATAAGATTTTTGAAGAAACTGAAAATAAAGTAATAAAAAAATTAATAAAGTAATAGATTGTGATTAATTAATTAATTAGACACAAGGCTAATTATCTGGACATCTAGATAGGTATTCTATTCAGGGAAATCCATACTTGTTGATTCATGCCATATGATGTTTACATAATTCTTATTAAATGAGTAACAATAATCTAATGCTTAAAAAAAATCATTGATCTATCCTTAGAGTGGATACATTTCTTGTCCACAGATTAGACACTTTGTTGAGGACAAAAAAAACAACCAGATAGTCTTAAATGTGAGATTCCAGAATAATGGGAGACAGATGATCATTATCAATCTAAGGTACATTTGGCAAATTGGAAAGGCTTAAAAAGCATGATGAATATTACTCTTTGAAAAGATATCAAAATCTGTTACAACTACTCCTCTGCATTGAATGTGGGCTGAACCTTGTCTTGCTCTGTCTGAGTGGCCTGTTATCTACAGAGTAGACTCAGGAAAGCATGTGTAATGAAAGGGCTATGTAGCTCCTCTGGAAGAGCATCATCACTCTTACAAGAAGCCCAGGCTCTTTCTGTTCTCAGGGAAAACCACACGATATGACCGAGAGATAAGGCTCCACCAATAGAGAGCAGCATCCTAAAATTGCACAAGTCAATTAATGCTGGCAGAGCCCACTCAATAGTCCTCCATCCTTGGACATCAGAAAGCAGTTGGTAGCCATTGATAACTGTTTTCTTTTCAGCAAACTTTAAAATAGGAAGACATGGACTGCCCAGTAAAGAAGAGCACATGTTCCAGTGCTGTGGGTTTAGGGGTGTTTTCAAATCAAGCAAAGGGAATTCCAACCACGGGAGCTATCCTCTTTCCTCCACTCCGTGGGTTTTATCACACAGTTTGCCAACTTCTCTGGTCTTTCCAGAATCTCCAAGATTACATCTGGTCACCCCCACATCTCACTTCTCACTTTCTAATAGATCCAGTCCCATCATGGGTAATTCCCCTTTATGTGGTTCATCCTCTACAATTTTGGGGATTTTAACAAGGAACTTCATTTAGAGATGCACAGAAAAATAAAATAAACCAAAGACAGGAGAAAATGTAACACAAAGACATGATAAGGTAATAGATCAGGGAGCTTTATCTCACTATAATCCACTCATATTGGCTACCATAGTGTTATGGGCACCCAGGGTTAAATTCTTTCATTCAATTGCACTGGATCCCAAGAACAAACCTGGCTTCTTAAACCCCACACCCAAGGCCAATTTCGGTTGATGCTGATCCTGAGACTGGATTGAACTCTTGGGATGTGAGCCCAGGTTGTAGATGCCCCCCATCCACACACACACCATGAGTTGCTTCCCTCCTTGAAGGGTCTTCTTGAAACCTAAACACTTTCCTATTCTATCTTAGCTTAACAAGGTAGGGGTTGTGTCTGTCTTGTTTAAGCTCCATCCCCAGTGCATGGCACAGTATTTAGCATGTGGTAGGTGAATATTTGTTAAATGAAAGTATGCTCCTGGTCTTCAGCTACCTTCACAGTTTCCCTGTAATTGTTGCAAGTGTCTTGCCTCACCTGTTTTTTTTTTTTTTTTTTTTTTTTAGAGTTTTGTTTTGTTTTGTTTCTGAAACCTGGCTTCAAAAAATTGTGAGAAATCTGATTTGGATTCTAGCTCTACCATATACTTGAAGATGACAGGAGTCATGTCACCTACCATTTTGAACCTCATTTTTCTCATTGATGAAGTAAGTATGAAAATCCTAATAGAGATCGCATAGAGGGTTGTTATAAAGACCTGGCTTCTTAATGTATCACAGTGTTTTATAATATATAAAGGACAAACAAGTGTTACATGTTGGGGGACAGGATGTTCAATCCCCACTTGTTTCATTCCAGGTAAAGGCTTTTCATTAGGGAAGCTCCTCTGGCCTTTGTCTCTATACTCTGACTGTTCTGATGGGTGAGTTTGGAAGAAGCAGTAGAGCCTGTGTAGTTCTGTCCTTTCTTCTTGCCTTCCTTTTCTCTAGCCAGGCTGCCTATAAGAAGCACCTATTTTTGGCTCTTCCTCTTAGTGTGTCTCACAGAGGTAGGCCTCATTTCCAACTGAATGGACTATCAATGTAAAGGGTAGAGCGGCATAAGCCAACTAGTTCAACCTGATTAAAAGTCAGCTTAGTCTTTATTGGTAAAAGTGATATTATTTTTGATATATCTTCATCTGTCTAATTCCTGAACTTCTCTCTCATTTGTCTCTGAATTCAGGTGGAAGAAAGGGATATTACTAGTTGAGTCTCCTCGCCCCCAACATTTGTTATTTTTGATTGTTATTATTAAGAGTCATCCCAGAATTCTTTGATTTCTGAATTTTGGAGAATGATGTTATGTAGTTCCCACTCCTGGGCAAGAGCACTTGCATTTAGGCCTCTAGAAACTGAAGACCAAGAGTGAACAACTGCAAGGTACAGTGGGGAGGAGCCTGGTTTGGCCAAGCTTTCTGTTCTCTCTTCCCCCATATCCAAAGTCATCCCCCTTCTCTTATTTATGTCTACCTGTGTCCCATCTTGGGCCCAACCACTGTCCTGTCTCACTCCTTTCTCCTATTTTCACCACGCTCTGGCCTTGAGTCTAAGTCTCTCTTTAAATCTTCCCCAAGGAATCTTCCCTTTCTCTTGGCAACTGGTGATTGACTCTGGGTAAAGTGAACAGTGCTGATGTGTATGAAGGGAGTTCTGTAAAAATAAATTGTGTAGAGGATGAGTGAAGGCTTGAGGAAAAAATGTTGTCTCTGTCAAAAGACACAGGAACCCTGGAGGATGTGCCACCCCTCTGTGAGTGATGGACCTGTTCAGTCTGAGTTACTGCCACACACCAGATTATCATTTCGGATAGTTCAATATGGCTGCGGCAGGAGCCGGCAGGAGCTCACAGCAGACATTTTAATAATCACAAGGTTGAATTTTGACATGGGGTGCTTGCTGGCGTATAGATGCCAGGAGACAATTCTTTTGACCTGTGTGCCAGGAGTCCCCAAGATTAGTAAAATCAATCATGTCTTAGGCATGTTTGAAACTTTGTCAATTGAGAGACCCATGTTTGCAGGAGTTTCCCTTAGGTCCCCAGATCTGGTAACCACTATGTGTAAAAAGGTAGTTGGATGCTAGATTTACAGGATGCATGCTAGATTTACTTTGCTATTGAAAGGCATATTCAGGTGTGGGGTGGTATGGTAGGTAGCAAGATCACTCAACTAGGAGTCAGAAGACTGGTTTGAAATCTAGATTAGCCTCTAAATAGCTGGTTGAACCAAAGTTACGTTGCCAGACTTCACTCAGCCTAGATTCCCCTATCTATGAAGTGAAGAAAGTTAAACCTGCTCTTCCTAATCCATAGCAACATTGTGGGGATCAAAAGAGAGAATACATTTGAAATGACTTTAGAAGACGTGAATGATTTTTTAGACATAATATACTATCAATCTTTGTAGCAATTTCTTCTTTCCCCTTCCTCATGCTCCTCTGTCCCTTCAGCGTCACTCCTTAGGGCCTTGCTGCTGCCTGCCTAAGTTTCTCCCAGGGTTCCTTATGGAGTTCTCTATCATCTTGCTCATATCTTCAAACATTTCCATTCTATTTCTCTAGGAGCAGTGGAGTATTCAATCATCTAATGAAGGATAGTTTCAAGTTATGGCAGTAATGACATGATTGTTACCCTTGGGGCATATGCTACTTCATAGAATATAACACTATGAAGTAATAGATCTCTAAGTGTGGCAATTTCAGGCAGGGAGCCCAAGTCCATTGCTCCTCAAGCCCTCCAAGCCTGCAGGTTAGGTTGGATAGGAGGGAACAGCAAGGTGAAAAATCCACCAAGTTTACCTCTGATGGAGCCCATCTCCTAGCACATGCCCACTATGGGGAGCCAAGGGAGCTGCCACGTACATTAAGCATTTTGGTGCAGGAGTACAGTCTTAGAGCAGCCCTCTAAATGTTGCATTCAAGTTTGGTCTGCCTTTGAACTTGCTAGTGTTTCCTCATACCTCAAATGTCAAACTGAAGGCTCAGAGCACAGCGCTGAAGCCCAACCTGAGGCTGCTCTTACATGCCCTGAGTGGAAGTGCTTACAACGAAAAACTAGTCAAATCCTAGATTTAACTGGTGCATCATTCATACTTTAGTAAGTGTTATGGATCGATTGGAACAGACAGGCTCTGGGGAAGCTCAGCCTGAACAAGAAGGAATGGCTTGGAATGCAAGAGAATACCTCTAATACAGGCAAGAATCCCATCTTTTATTAATCTCTTTATTCATTGATTGATTGAATCATTCATTCCCTCTCCAAAATGCAGTGTGGTTTTCTATGTTGTATGCACATTCTAGCTTGGGTGAGGAGGAGGATGAGTTGTTCGAAGTGAGCCTGAAAAGAAAGGAAATGTCTTGGTAGAGAAAGATATGGAGGGTTAATGGCGCACATATTGTAGCTATGGACACACTGCTAGTAAAGGCTAAGGAAATAGATGAAGCAGTAAATGAGTTGTTAAACAGCTCAAATAGAGGGAAGAGTGAGAGATGAGGCCAAAACTATATAGAGTCAGAATTCAGAGAACCTGATATAGCAGACCAGGGGATCTAGACATTTTGCTGTAGGGAATTGAAGCAAAGAGATGGCATGATAATACTGTGGCATTAAAAAGCCAACCTTAACCTTGGCATCAAGAAAGTGGTAGGGGAAGTAATGGTCAGGACAAATACAGGGAGAACAGTTGAAATACAAAGAGGTAACAAGGGACCAAGGTCGGCCATGACAGTGGGAGTGAAAAAGGATGGAATCTAGAGATGTTTTGTAGGTGGAATTACCATGAAAAAATCTGGCTTAAGTAAGAAAAGGGATAAGAAGAAAATGTACGGAAGAGCAGGAGCACATGATGAGGAAGAAGCTAGGCTCTGTTTTGGCTCTCTTGAGCTTGATGTTTAATTCCCTGAGACATTCAAGGAAAGCTATCAAAGTAGGCAGTCACACAAATCTGGAGCCCTACGTGGACAGCCGGAATTCAGGACTGGTGGCTGCATCTCCACAGCACTGTGTGGTGATGCTGGAGTCTCCTTTCAACCACCGGAAGCTCCAAGGCATGGAGAAAAAGCTGAGGAAAGGAGAGGGCTGTTTCTTCCCTCTTCTTTCTTTCTTCTCCTTTCTCTATTTGGCTTTTTTTTTTTCTTCTGCTCCGCAGTGTCTCCTTGTTCTATTAGCCATGCCCATGTGTACCCCACCGCATCTATCTTCCTGTCTTGGTGGAGTAAAAGATAGGAAGGGAAGGGCTGATATGGGGAGGAGGTGAGTGGAAGCACTAAGGCGGGGGAAGAAGAAATAAAAACAGTGAGCCTCTACAGAAAACTGCCTGTTGCTGGATGTTGGGTAACTATCAATTAGTACATATTTCTAAATACTTACATCATGGTACTACAAAGGATTAGGTACATTAGATTTTTTTTTTTCTTGCTTTACCCAGTTCAACACTTATCTCTTCCTCCTGCCAATCATGTGGTTCCTACTTTTGGGTCCAGACTATGACATGTCCCTGTCTGCCTCTGCACTTTGCTAATGACATTTCTCTCATGGGAATGACCTTCCTCCTTCCCCCCTTATTAATTAAATCTTACCTTCTTTTGGAGTCCAGCACAGGTCCCAACTTCTGAAGGTCACCTTATCCAATTATCCCAGCCCACACAATCCATCATTCTCTTCACTGCGTGGATAGCATATACGTATGAGGGCTTAATTATAGATCTCCTGTATTGTTTATTACTTATTTCAATAAATTGCAATCTCCTTGGGATAGAGGATAGTCCTAACTAAATTTAGAGCTGGAAGAGCTGGTCCTTCTTCCTGAGTGTTCACAGTTGTCCACTTCCCCTGCGCCACCAGGCCTGCCTTTCTGTTGTGTTGATCCATGTAATTGGTAGAAAGAAGAATGACAAGTCTTAGAAAGTTCAAGACATTTTCATTAGGAAAGACAAAGTGCTATGAGAGAGCGAGAGAGAGAGAGAGAGAGAGGAAATAAATAGCTCTGGAAAAGTTGAAAAAAGGGATAAGAGAATCCAGAACAGTCTGAGCAATTTGGTCAGAGGTTTTGAGGATTGGGAGCTGCTGTGAGAAGGACTGGGGTAGAAAATGCATGGAGGCCACTTGGATATTTTAGTTTGTCATAAAATGCAAAGCTTTGGAGGACCTCTTAAATTATTTAAACTGCTTTTCTTTTGTTGTTTTTACGAAGGGAATCAGTTGTATTCCTATCGCAATTGATAACATAAAATAAATTCCATGTGACTTTGTGTCAAGAATGTTTTAAAGTCTTATTGTCATTGAAAACTGAATATTCTAAGGGTACCTGGGTGGCTCAGTTGGTTAAGCTTCTGCCTTCAGCTCAGGTCATGAACTCAGAGTCCCGGGATTGAGCCCTGCATTGGGAATCCCTGATCAGGGGGGAGTCTGTTTCTCCCTCGGGCCTTCACCCTGCTCCTTCTCTCTCTCTCTCTCTCTCTCAAATAAATAAATAAAATCTTTAAAAAAATAATAAAAAAAGAAAACTTAATAATCCCTGAAAAATTTCAGGAAAACATATCAATACAATTTTTAATGAATGTGGATTATGTGTCTTACTATGACCAATTAAAAAATTAATAAAAATATTATTGGTTACAAATTAAGGACACTTAAAAATACATAAAGTTACAAGGAAGAAGGTAACAATCATCCACAGTGCCACTACCCAAAACATAATGTTTTAGTTATTTGCTTTAAGTATCACTTTTTTAGAAAAATTACCCTTTCTGAAAAAAAATGATTTGAGTTTTTAAATAATACATAGAAATACAAAAATGACTGTAAAAATTACCCCCAGATCATATTACTGAGAAGCAGTCATCACAACTAGCTGAACATCATCCTGGATATCTTTCTTTGCAAATATATAGGTAGAAGGGGAAGGATGAGAGAGAAATAGAGTGACATAATACAGCCTATTTTAAAATAGATTTAATTAATTTAATTTTACTTGAATTTAACAGAGGGAAAAGTAACCTGATGTTAAATTGTAAGAATCTCTGAACTTCAAATAATTGTGTTGTCACCACAGGACAGAGCTTTTCCTAAAATATTTCTTTAAGTTTAAAAAGAGAGATTTAAAAACATTAAGAGATGAGAGTTATGATTTGTACGTGACATTTGCCCATTTAATCTCTCTCTCTTTTTAAAATTTAATTTAGTTTTTTTTTTTTTTTTTGGTCTTTTATATTCACAATGGTTATCTAGGCTACTTTTCTATGGAAGCTATTTGGTTTTCAGAGGTGTGTTTTGTGTTCCCTGCTTTTCAAATGTACTTATTGGTTACAAATGATATTTTGGCCCACAGTTTGTTTCTTTTACTTTGGGACTTCAATCTCCCTTTCCATGTCATTTTGTTGTTTTATTATCTTATCCATGAGTTCTATTTTTGCTAACAATTTCTTATTAGGTTTTTCTATAACAGAGGTTGGTAACCTTTTTCTATAAATAGCCAGATAGTAACTATTTTAGGCTTTGTGGGCCATAGTTATAACTACTCAACTCTGCCATCGTAGTATGAATGCAGCTTCAGAGAACACATCAATGAAGGGTCTGGTTGTGTTCCAGTAAAACTTTATTTACTAGGGAGGATGGTGGGCCAGTTACATGTCTTTCCCTTCTTAGTGTCTGCTAATAATTTTTGTTGGGGGAGGATATTACACTTTTGGAAAACCATTGTGTTGGATAGATAGTAGAAGAGGTAAATTCTTAGGTATAGTCTCTAGTGATCATTTAAATCTAGAAATACTAAAATATTTTTTGGTTCCTTTGAGATATCAGTCTTGTGGTTTTTCTGGATATGATGACATGGTGCTGAGACTGGCCACAGGGCAGAGCAGTCTTACTGGAGTTCTCTGTCAATATGAAAGCTTAGGCCTAGAGAAGTCAAGAAACTAGCTCAAAGACACATGGAAGACTAATTAAACAGATGGCACTTGAACACAAATCTTAAAAAAAATGTTTTTATTGAGGTGAGGATCGCAAAAATAAAATTAAGCATTTTAAAATCAATTCAGTGGCATTTAGTACATTCACAATATTGTGCAACCACCATCTTCTCAAATATTTTGATTCTCCCAAAAGGAAGCTACATACCCATCAAGCATTCACTCCTCATTCTCCTCTTCCCCTAGCCCCTGGCAGCTAGCCATCTGTTTTCTGTTCCTATGGATTATCTATTCTAGATATTTCATATAAATGGAATCATACAGCACATAACCTTTTGTGTCTGGCTTCTTTGCACAATGTCTCTGATGTTTATCTGCATTGTAGCATGTATCAGTACTTCATTTCTTTTTATGGCTGAGAAATATTACACTGTATGTTTATAGCCCAGTATCTATGCATCTGTCAATGGACATTTGGGTTGTTTCTACCTTTAGCTATTGTGAATAGTGCTGCTATGTACATGCATGTAGATGCGTTTATTTGAGTCCCTATTTTCAATTCTTTTATATCTTCTTGTGGAATTGTTGAATCATATAATTTTTTGTTTAACTTCTTGAAGAACTGCCAAACTGTTCCACAGTAGTCACTCTTTTACATCCTACCAACATATGAAGATTCCAATGCTTTCATATTCTTGCTAACACTTATTATGTGTCATTGTGTGTGTGTGTGTGTGTGTGTGTGTGTGTGAACACATATTGTTGACTTTCAGTGCTTTTATCTTAGGAAGTTACAGAATTTGTCTTAAATTTTTCACTTGGTTGGTTTTTTGCAATAATAATACCTAGCAAATTCAGGGCACATAATCTGTATTGTTAAATACTTTATGGGATATATTCTGTCCTTAAAATCTGAGTTCCCAGCCAGTGTTCAATGATCCCAATAACAACAAACTTTCAAAATGTTGTTTCAACAAAGTTAATTATAACATATTTTAAAGTTTAAGAAATATAGTAGATGTAACAGCTGAATCCCTTTATAATCTTCATGCTAGGAGGATAAAGAAGACCTGAGTGCCCATCTGCTAGGGTTGCTGTGGAGGTGTTTACTTCCTTGGGTAGGATATTGGACAAGAATGGTTGCTAACGTCCTTTCCAACTACATTTTTAAAATTAGAATTTGAATATTTACAGAGGACTTTCTGAGAATGTACAAAGCCCTGAGAATATTGTAATACATAATTTAAAAAATGGATTTTGCCATTTTGCCACATTAGAGGAGAATGGGAGCCAATGTTCAAAAATTCAACCAAGATGAGATGATACAGTCAAAATTCCAAAGATCACTGCTCTGTAGAGAGTAGGAAGGAAGAGGGTAAGTGAGCCTCCCAGCCTGACTCCTTTGATCTGTAGCAGCCATCCAGAGCATCTTGTGGCTCTGGCTGTGGTTAACTGGCCCATCTCCTTGGAATCTGCAATCACATAAATCTGCCAGCAAAACTGGCCTGGCACCTGTTGCCCAAGCCTGACATTCCTCCCAGCAAGGAAAGACATAAATCCTTTTGCATCTGGACCTTCAGCTCTGCTGCACTTAGACTGATCCTGAAAGTCACCCTTGGCTCTTTGAAGAGAAAAATCCTTTCTCCATGGTCTTCTCCATTGTTGACAGGCAGATTCACTCCATGCCACCAATAAGGACATTTTAGAAAAGAACCTTCTTCAAGGCTGACATTACCCCAGGAAAAATGTACTCTCCTCTCCTTGGAGGGTGTGACCATAGAAAACCCCTATGTAAAATGGGGCAGGCACCTACCTCTCCTGATGAACTGTGCTGCAAATCAAGTAGGACTTTTGCAGTATATACATATGGAATGAGGTTTATTTATGAGTGGGAAGAAACCTATAAAGAAGAGTTATTAAGTCCAGGAGGAACTAATTTATGTCATAGTAAAATTCAGACTATAGTTCAGCCAGAGGAATGACAGTCTCTGACAGGTGTCCGTGAATAAATTCCCCTTCTTCTAAAACATTCTCTTCTCTTTGCTAGCCACTGGCTAAATTCTTCAGCTGGCTTGAGGAACTTTCCCTTCCTGCCCTTCTCTTTATTTTCTTTCCCTTTATAAACTTTACTTCCTCAAGACATGAAAGGGAGGAAAGCCACACCACCAGCCAGCTTTGAGAAAGCCTTGGATTTTCATCACCCTATGCAGATTTTCAGAGCCTGGAAACTGAGCTGTTGCCCTTCAGGCTGCTGGATACTGGCTAGGAGATCTGAGGAAGCCAGAGCAGGCATCAGCACAGATACCTAGCTTCTGTCAATAAACACATGGGATCACAGCATCCCTTGAGGTTGGAGGCCACAGAGTCCTGCTTTTTAACACTCTGTGGGTAGAACTATATAATGAGACCCTGTCCTCCAGTGGCCATTGCCTCTAAGATGCTCAGCATACTCAGATCTTTGGCCAAGAGCTCTGCACCTCAGGGTATAAAAGTGACTGTCTGTTTTTCCTAAACACAGGTGACTGGGGCTCCTTTGGACTCTAGATCTCATCTGCATTCAGGTGGGACACAACGTCCTTCCGGCATCCACTGCAGCAGTTTGTGTCTGCATGTATAATTGCTCAGAAAGCACAGACTGGTTTCTATTAAATGTGGTTGGGTAGCTGAATGCATAAATAAGGCTAAGAGTCATCTATATTCTATCTGTCTATCTATGTATCTATGTATCTATCTATCATCTATCTATCTCTCTATCTATCTATCTATCGATCGATCTTCATACTATTATCTGTCTTTGTCTAACTCTGTATTTCTTTATTAACATATATGGAAATAGAATCCATGACCAAAATCTCATTACAAAATCTGATCAAATGGAAACTTTATGATGAACTACATTCTTCCCTTTCTTTAAACAACTTCGTATAGAAGTGTTCATGGATAAAAACAAGCATGAATATCATGCATATAGACACCTCTTAAGGAGCTTCACCTTAATGTGATATAAGCCATGTAAAGCCTTCCATCAGGATTTGTAAAATAAAGAATTAAAAGCATTTCCTCCTATTATACACTATGTCTCCAAGACTTTTGTGGGGAAGGGTGAGAAGTGGCCTCCATGGCACTGAGTTTCTGATATCAGTGCTCTCAATCATCAGTCAAATAATCAAGGCTATCTTTTGCTTCTATCCTGATTTCTGATATATGGGAAGAAAACTGCTGATCCCAGGAACTTGTCCTGGCCACAGCAGGGCATCTCTAAGTTCGGCCATTTTGCAGTCTCCTCTTCTCAATTCCAAGAAGCTAGTAAATCCCTGCAAATTCTGTTTCTGGTATCACCCAGAGTTGGAGAAAAAGGAGTCTTATTTTGTTCTTAGCTATAAGCTTAGCACTGGAGAGAAAATGTTTATGGTTTCAGAGTGAGAGGTTCTTCCCTAGGGATCAAGCAAGGGAGAACCAGATCCCCTGCATAAAACACAATGGACAAAGCCTCAGAATTCTAGGACAAAAATATAATTTCAAGTGTTATGTGACTACTTGGTATCCTCTTTCCCTTATAAGAAGTGGAGCGATGTCACACAAAACATCTGATCTCCTAATAACATACTACATGTCTCTTTGTCTTTCCAAATCCTACCTATATTTAATGGGTCACAGTCCCATTAGTGATCCACCTCTCATAAATCCCTGATCTCCCAGGCAAAACTGAGCTTTTCTCTCTTTTTTTTTAAGATTTATTTATTTATTTATTCATGATAGACATAGAGAGAGAGAGAGAGGCATAGACACAGGCAGAGGGAGAAGCAGGCTCCATGCTGGGAGCCTGACGCGGAACTCGATCCTGGGACTCCAGGATCGTGCCCTGGGCCAAAGGCAGGTGCTAAACCACTGAGCCACCCAGGGATCCCCAAAACTGAGCTTTTATTAACCATTAATCTTACTCATTAACTTTTTTAGACCATATCACATGTATTTTGTGTTTTTCTCTTAAAGTTCCATGTGTTTAAGCCTTAATTCCCCAGGAAGTTGAGAGCAGAGCCCTTGTCATATATACATATCTTGGAATTCCCCCAAGGATCCTTCATCAGGTGTAATGAATGAGAGCTCTAGAAATACATGTTGATGGAGGTTGAATCTATTAGTATTCTCAGATTTTAAAAAATTTTTGAAAGATTTTACTTATTTATTCATGAGAGACCCAGAGAGAGGCAGAGACATAGGCAAAGGGAGAGACAGGCTCCCTGCAGGGAGCCTGATGCGGGACTCGATCCTGGGACCCCAGGGTCACGCTCTGAGCAGAAGGCAGACCCTCAACCACTAAGCCACCCAGGTGTTCCTATTCTTAGATTTTTAGATGTCTGAAATTTATCAACCAGGGCCCATCATTCTACAAAGGCTCTGATACCCTGTGGTATGACTGTTTCTCACCCAGAAACCATCATGGAGGATGGGGGTTAGCACTGATGTGTTTGTCCTGAGACAGATTCAGTACAGCAAATATCCATTCTTTTGCTCACATCAGAGTCCTATACAAGTGTAGTGTCTCTTCTTGGCAGCTGTCTCTCAAGCAGTGACTCAGGGCTCTAACCCCTTCACTTGTGACCTGTTGCCTCTGAGGATACTAAGGGATGGGGAAGGAGAGCACAAGGATCATGAGGGATTTTTTAAGGGTTAGGACTACTAAGAGCTTATATGTTCTGCTTATATTCCATCTGCAGAACAGTTTCATGGCCCTCCATCTAATGCACACAAAGCTGAGAAAGATCACCTTCCTGTGCATCTTCCTGTAACCCAACAAATGGAAGCCATGTGGGAAGCCTGTAGCATTTGTCTCTGATGTGGTCCTTGAAATAGGCTCTTGATCTAGTGATAGCAGAGAGGCCAGAGAGGCTGGAGTGCAATGAGTGAGAGAGTCACCAGAAACCAGCCCATGGAGGGCTTGGGATTGGTTCTAAGAGGTTAAAAGCCATGGGAAGATTTTAAATAGAAGAGTGACATGATCCAACTCAGACTTTGAAAAGGATTCAGGTCCCATTTTGCTTGTGTCCTTTGCCCTGTCTGGCTCTGGAAGCTCACAGAGGGCAGCAGCCCCTTTACCACATAACCCCTGCCTGTTCATTCTTCTGACTCTGCAGGGGTCCGTCAGGTACAAAAGTGCCTCTTGGTGGATTTGGTCAGTCTCAGAGAGACTGTGACTCTAATTCAATGCATTTCTATCTCATTTTTGTTTGTTTGCATTTTTAGAGTCAACATTTACACCACCACCCCCATCAAAGGTACAATGTCCTTGAACAGTTTTCCAGGACTTCCTTTAGAAAGGGAAGATTTGATACCTTTAGCCATACTGTGTTACCAGGGGCAGCACATAAAACCTACTAGGTAGGTGGAGGGAGGATGGTGTGTTTGGATTTAGTGGAGGAAGTCTGCAGAAGGCAGAGAGGAGTACAAAGAAATTTATCTCAGAAGAAACTCCAAACATCAACAGCAGTCCAGGCTTTATTTCTGCTCCAGTTATACTATGAGGGTATCTGAGAACATGCGCAGGAGCTCCTTTGGTCCCCGGAAAGTGGACTGCTCACAGGTCTCCCCACCAGCACCACTGAGTGCTCATGTGCCCAATGCTGCTACTCCTCACTCACGTCACTTGATAACCCAGTGGCCTGGCAATCTCTCCCCTTCAGCACTGGCAGGAACAACGTTCTTTAGAGGTGAAAGTACAGTTTAATTTCTAGGCTCACCCAGGCGTGGACTGGGCTGCATAGGAGGCCGATAATGAAATATTGGTGGTGCATATTTGATAATGTGCTGAGCGTGCCTGGCACGCAGCTTGGGCCAAATGAATGCATTCTTGTGGAGGTCTGCGCCCCTGACTGCTCAGAGCAGGGGTGGGATGGGGTGGGGTGTGGGATCTCAGAAAAGCCAAGACTTTGCTTGTTTGTGTTCTTCATATCCATTGTCAGCCTCATCTCTAAGCAAGGGACCTGCACTCCTTCGCCTGTCCCCTCCCCTGAACAAATGCCCAGGGAGGGGAAGAAGAGAAAAGAAGAGAAAAAAAGCACTACTTCTCTGACTTGCTCAGCTCTAAACTGAGATCCTACAGAGAATGGTATTTCTCTCACTGCGGTTTCCCAGTGACAATGGGGTCAAAGAAAGCATTTTTCAAAAAGAGCTTCTTTTCTCAATTTATGGCAGAGCATCCAGTAGCAAGCAGCAAAATGAAATAGGTCTCTGTTATCTCTCCCCCAGAAAGAGACAGCCCATACAAGGGAAGGAGATAATTCCCGTCTGGCTTTTATATGCCTCATAAAACGCATTGTGCAGGCATGTAAAATATATGGGACTGGGCAGACATATGAGGTGGGGAAAGGTACAGCTCCTGGCTTCTCATACTTTTTGGGCTGGAGGACAGCAGAGTACAGAGCTATCTTTTTCCTCTTTTTGTTCTAAGAAGAAGAACAACAACTTAAAGTCATTCAAATGTCATCTTTGTATTGACCTTCGATGGCAGATGGCAGCACAGAGGTGAAAATAATAATAATGGTGATGATTAATAGAGATAATGATATTATAAAGCCTGCATTTTTTCACTTTGCCATCTGTGACTCAGCTTTCAAGTTGCTGGGACATAGCTTACAACTTGTTAACTTCTTGGGCAGTGAGGTAACCGGCCTCTCCCTTAGCATCCTTCAGGGTTCAGTCAGTCCAACCCTAAATCTGCTCATGGCATTTAGCTCGAGTCACATATGACACTTTGTAGATGCATATTCTAGTCCCAGGCCCTCCAGAAACTTACAGGGGTGTTCTTGTTGCAGGGTGACCTCATGAACATGTATGCCAGACCCATAGCCGTGTTCCAAGAGGGAGACTTTGGGGACATGCTGCAGATGCCTGGCCCCATGTTAGATACCCTTTCTTTAGAATGTTTCTCCCATGTACTCAGCTGTTTGATCAAAGGATATTAAAGAAACTTAAATGGTGACACATAGCAAATTTTTCCTGAGAATTAGCAGAGAAACAGCTGATGGAATGAAAGTTGGAGGAGGAAGAGCATCTGTTCTCAGATGACAAGGCAAATTGGATTTGGGACTGGAATATAGTCCATTTCTAAAGTTAAAATTCAAGGATGAGGATATATGGGTTTCTGGGGCACTGAAAGAGCAGAGATGGGTGAGATAGAGGATGAATATTCCTGTTTCTTTCTCTTTCTGCTTCTTTCCATCCTGTTGGCTTTCTTCTATTCCCTCCACAGCTATCAGAGAAATTCATACGCACAGAACACTATGGTGAAGCTTCAAGGAAGCATAGTCAGAATGTCCTAGGAATCAGTGTTCATTAATTCTCTAGACCAGTGACTCCCAAAAGTAGAGTCTTTTTCTTTTTAACAGTAAAGATTTGCAGTCCCCACCCCAGGCCAACAGAATCAGAATATCAAAGGTGCAGAGTCTAGTACTCTGTGCCTTTTAAAGTTGCACAGGGACTCTCACAAGCAGCCAGATAGGACCCACTGCTCTTCTCCCTTCTGTGTTCCCAGGAGGGAATCAATGGGCCCAATCTGATATAATGAAAGGGCACAGGATTTGAGTTCAGGCAAGCTTGGCTCTACTGGAGCACTATAATTTCCTGGTGTGGACATTCCCAAACCTCAGGTTCTTTGCATCTTCAATAGAGATTACAACAGCACCCAATTTTTAGAATTTGGGTGCTACTGAATGTAGTAATGTAGGCAAACATGCTTCCTGAACTATAAAGGGCTATGCAGTGAGACCCTTTTCCTCACCTTCTTAAAGTCTTTTTCCATGTTCTTGTCTTCAGCTTGGAGGAGCTGTCCTTCCTCCTCTGCTCCATCTGTTACACTCCTACCACAAAGCTGGGTGAGTGGACCCCCCCTTCCCCTTTATTCTCAGCATCTCCACTAACCCTTTCCCTGTCTACACATACATTTAGATCACTTCATCCTTAAAATCTCTTTCTTCAGAATCACCGTTCTCTTAAAACACCATTTTACTTCACTTTTCATTCACTGTCAACCTTTGGAAAATATATCCTCTCAGCTACCATTTTCTCTCTACCACTGATCCCACTCCTTAATGATTGAAACATGATGTATACACCCTGCATTGCTTCCATGAAAACTGCTTCTCAAAAGATAACCTATGGCCACCAACCTCTGGCCAACCAATAGCTCCTCTCAAACCCCTGTGCTGTATTAAGCAGCATTGCTCTGCTCTCTTAATTGTATTCAATGCAATGTGTAGGCTACATCACCTTTTCATCACCTGTGGTTTCAGACATCATCTCTTTATAGATTTTCTCAGGTCTATTGTATCTTGGGCACCAAGTCCTCATTAATAGCTACTCAGTATGTATACCTCTTCCTAACTATTAAAAAAAACAAACAAACTAAAAATTATCATGCCCAGCTGAACCCATCACACTCTTTTCTTCCTTTTGTGTATCAGTTAGGATGTTTTTTGCTGCAGATAATAGGAGCCTGAACTAAAAATAGCTTAAAAAACAATGACATTTTCATTTTGTTATCCTACACCCTGATAAATATGGGGACAAGGTGGTTATGAGTTTGGTTGATTCAGTGGCATCAAGATGCCAGGTTCTTCTCATCTGTGTATTTTTTTTTTCATTTTTAGGTTATTGGTTTAACTTTTTGGACTGACGCTTTTGGGTCCCAAGATAACCACAGCAGTTCCAGATGATGTGTGAATATGCAATATCAGAAGACAGGAAAAGGAGCTGTTCCTTTTAGAATATCTCTTTTAAAAAGCCATAAACATCCATTCCAGTGGGTCTCCAAGAGAATTCATGTCTTATTGGATAGGATCACACTATGTGCCCTGTCCAAACCACTCACTGGCAAGGGGAATGGGAAACTGTGATTCCCTCAGCCTTGCCTAAATCGTGTGGTGGCTCAATAATGTTAGTGAAGAAGAGATGGAGAAGAGGGATGACTGCTGGATCATCATCCAATAGAGCTGCCATAATTACTGTACCCTTAAACAACAATTCCCAATCACCCATCCCACTACTGGCACTCCATACAATTCTAGTTCAGCCTATGCCTACCTGCCATGTTCACCCTGTTTATTCCAACTTAAAAACTATAAAACTTTATTCCAACTATAAAACTTTATTATATTCCTAAATCTCAACATACAGTATTATGCCTCTGGGCCTCTCTTATAATACTGTTCTCTATATCTGGGGTCTGGTACTTTTTTTTGGAGGGGGGTTATCTGCTGACACTTTATTGGAAACCTGACCTGGGTGGTGGGAGGAAAGCATAGTATCTTATTCATCCTCTTTTGTGTCTCCACTGTGCTCTGGACATCCTTCTAATACAGCTTCATTGCACTCTTTACAGTTCTTCCTGTGCAATGTTTTTTGTCTTTCTTTTTGTTTTTTGAAGGCAGAGTAACTGCTAACTTCTTTTTTTTTCTTTTTTTAAAAAAATATTTATTTATTTAATTGAGTAGGGGAGAGGGAGAGAGAATTTCAAACAGACTCCATGCTGAGCACAGAGCCTGAGTCAGGGCTTAATCTCACGACTCTGAGATCATGACCTGAGCCAAAACCAAAAGCTAGAACCCAACTGATTGCACCACTCAGGTGCCCTGAAACTTCTAACTTCTATATGCCCAGTACTTAGCACAGTGTCAGCACATCATAGTTTTCAATAAGTTGGATCAGAGAATGAGCACACAATTTAATGTAGACTGTTATACCTGATTAGGCAATGCCTCCCCTACTGCAATCCATCTTCCCCTCATTCCCAATATGTACACAAAAATCTCCATTGATATTTCAAGTGCCATTCAGATCAAGCTTGCCTCAGGAACAAGATAGTATTTGGAAGGAAACTTATAAATGAAAGTTAGGCCAGAAAATGGCCCAAAGGAGCTATTTTTACCCCCAACAAAGGTCACTCACACCTCAGATACTCTTTGAGGTTCGAATCCTTGAGAAAACCCTACCATTTCTTAAATTTATTTTTTAAAGATTTTATTTATTTATTTATTCATAGAGACACACACAGAGAGAGAGAGAGAGAGAGAGAGAGAGGCAGAGACACAGGCAGAGGGAGAAGCAGAATCCATGCAGGGACCCCGACGTGGGACTCCATCCCGGGTCTCCAGGATCACACCCTGGGCTGCAGATGGCACTAAACCGCTGCACCACCAGGGCTGCCTGAAACCCTACCATTTCTATAGTCATAAGCCATGGAATATTCTAGCAATAAGGGAACTTAGGAGAATAAGTGAGCTTTATTTCCAAGCAGCATTAATGATATAATTTTGACAGTCAAGATGAGATGCTGCCTTAATGTGCAGTTGGATCCTACCCAAGTATCTGGGAAAGGTGCTGCCAGGGATCCGAGCTCCTAACAGGAATGTGGGCACTTGTACTCCTGGCAAGAACACGCTGGAATGTGAGGCAGCAATGGAGGTCACTCAGTAGCCCAGCAAGCAATCTGGGGCTAGGCCCACCTTTATGTATTCACCTAGTGTGGTCAGAGTTCCTGCGGGGCAGGCTAAAGGCACCTGGGAGGCTCCCCACTCTGCCTTTGTGTGGCTATCTTCGGTTTGCACACTGTCCCCAGGCCGGCCAGCCATGGCTGTTGTGACAAGGCTGTTTGTACTAATAAAGCACACAGCAGAAACCATTACAGCATATATAGAAAGAAACTGTTGGGACCACTTTTCCTTTAAAGTTAGTTGTGCCTGTGGTGGGCACTGGAGGGTTTACAGCACACACTCCCTCCCCCAGCTCCTTTAATGCCATGTGCCTGGTTAATGTGGTTTGGAAAATCTGAGAACCAGTCAGGCTAGAACAAAGCAAAGTTTATAGGCAGGAAATTTTGTCTTCAGATGCCCTTCCCACACCTGCCATTCCCTACTCTCTCCTGAAATGCTATCTCTCCCCACCCTCCCATCACCCAACACAGTGCTTCGGGAAAGGATCTGATCTCCGTCATTTACACCTGAGCATGAATTTAAGCCCCTTACATCTCCTAGGAACACTGGCCAGTTAAATCTGCTACTACTTGTAGAAGGAAGACATTTTTCCCGTTAAAGTTTCAAGCATCGGTGAGTAGGTCTGCTATACAAACACACACGTATGCACATATCTGCAACATTTAAACTCTGATATTTTATAGCCTTTGATCCTCACAACAACCCACATGAGATAGAGGAGATAGATATTCTTAGCATCTTCATTTTACAGAAGAAGAAACAAGCTTTGTGACTTTGAGTGGCTATGATCCTACTGAGAAGAGAGTCCAATGGCCATTGGGGGGCAAATGTCCTCAGAGCTCCACCCTGATGGCAGGATCCTCTAGCTGACAAACCCTCATGTGACCTACATCCTCCTCTGTGCCAGGCTCTGGCATCTATAGTACCAGGCTGCCATAACTGACTGTATCCTGGCTTACCAGGATACCCACATGGCTAGGATGTTATAAGAGATACTAGGAATACTACTAGTTACAGTTGTTGGACAATTCCAAAGGATTTTCCCTCCTAAACCAGCAATCTCTTACCAACCTTTTAGGGCAAAGGGGTTTTTGTTGCCCCTGTATATCCTCTAGTTCTCAGCATCAACATTTGACATTCACACTTGCTCCCAGTTTTAAAAGACCCCTTCCCATCTTTGTTCTCTGTGTGGCCTCCTTAGAGACTACGAGACTAGAAGACAGTACTGTGGACCGAGGCATCTCTCATCATCATTGGGCATGAGTAATTTGTGTTTTCAAATTGCTGGAGACGAACTGGGGAAGGCAAAGAAAAAGTCCTTTTGGAGGCAGAGACGACCGGAGAAATATTGTGCTCTGTGAAATAGATAAGCAGAAGAGCTGTTTATTCCCTTGGTGGCGTGAGGCCCGGCTTTGAGGCAGATAAATCTTTGCTGGTAATACAGTACTTAAACCAGAACTGACACCTTTTTATATCAACTGCAGAGAATTGCTTTTGTGAGGCTCTGATACAAAGGCTGCTGCTGCTCTTTCTTGCATATCAATTCCCGGGCAGCCTGTTGCTTGTCGCAGGCCTGCCCTTTAGGCAGCTGTCCCTGGTCTTAATATGGCAACAAGGTCTGGGAAAAACAGGGAAGGAAGAATGGCCCCAAAATGTAGGGGACAACTTGCGGAAGCAGGCAGGCATTGGATAGTGTGGGGTGTTTGGCTGTTTCTCGAGGATACTCTGCTCTGTTCTTCCCCACCCTGGATTCCTACACAGGAGCTGCTGGAACCAGCCAGCATGAAACAGCAGATGGGCCAAAGTACAGTCCCTGTACACACAGCCTTTGCCAGGCACAGAAGCCCAGAGGCAACAGGGCTCAATTTATTTTTAACTCTGTCCTTTAATAGACCACTAAAATGTACTTGCTGCTGATAAATGGGATAATACTGATAAGCAAAATGAAGAGGTATTTACAATATTTCTCTCTCTATCTCATTGTCTGTCTTTCCAAGGGTAAATTTATATATTTACATATGAATATAAAGGAATATATATATATAATGTATCATACATATACATTTTTTTTATAAAAATAAAACCACATTGAATTTAAGAGACAAAACAGATGAACATAGGGGAAGGGAAGGAAAAATAAAATAAGATAAAAACAGAGAGAGACAAACCGTAAGAGACTCTCAGCTATAGGGAACAAACTGAGGGTCATTGGAGGGTGGGGGTGGGGAGCTGGGCTAACTGGGTGATGGACATGAAGGAAGGCACGTGATGTAATGAGCACTGGGTGTTGTATGCAACTGATGAATCACTAAATTCTACCCCTGAAACTAATACTATACTATATGTTAAGTAAATTGAACTTAAATTAAAAAATTTAAAAACCACTCTGTTATAAACTGATATTTGTGCCTCCCTCTCCTATTCATATGTTGAAAGTCTAACTCTCAATGTTACTACATTTGGAGATAGGCCTTTATGGAGGTAATTAGGTTAAAAAGGTCGTAAGGGCAGGTCCTGATGCAATAGGACTTGTGACCTTGTAAAAAGGGACATGTGAGACTTCCCTCTTTCTCTGGAAATGGAAGAGGAAGAAGATGACCAGGACCACCACCTACAAGCCAGGAAGAGAGATCCCGCCAAGAACCAAAAAAGCCAGCACCTTCATCTGGGACGTCCAGCCTTCCGAACTGTGAGAAAATCGATGTCTGTTGTTTAAGTCACTCTGCAATCTCTTATGGCAGCCAGGGTGACCAACACAGGCACATCTACACAGGGTTTTGCTACTCTTGCCCCTACCATTTTCAGCTATGATGTATCATACACATCTCTCCAGCACCCATGTACCTGTGATGGCAAAGGAGGGGCTGCCTTTGTCACGTGATTCTCACACTCAGGAATCTGTGGGGTGTGATTACTTTTCTTTTTTCTCTTCCTCTGCTTGCTAAAGGCCTTCCTTCATCTTGCCCTCCCACCTAATTTGATTTGGTTGAATTATTAGTTATGTGGCTTTGCCAAGTTACTCTCCCTCAAACTCTGTTTCTCTGACTATAGAACAGGCTAATAATGTGACGACTTACGAATAAGGGAAGTCTAAATAGGAAGATATTTATCAGCATGATGGCTGGTAAATTGTAGATTGAGCTCCCTCAATTCAGACAAGACTAGGCTTCTGTCCTGCAGAATATTCTCTCCACACTACAGTCTTTAGTGTCCTGTGGCCCAGCACCGAGCATTGCCTGGGGTCCCTGGCTGGCTGAGCCTCTAGTCTGGTCCATTTCTCCTTCCCACCAGGTATTGTGTTTGTGTGCACCCTTATTTGATCTCTCAGTCTCGTTTCCTCTTAGCTTCTGCTGCTCTCTCTACTCCAAGGCTATCTAACAGAGAAAGCCTGTGTCTTTTTGGATTTTTTTTTTTTTCAGTTCCCTAAACAAATTCACAGGCTTTAGAGTAGCTGAGAACGGGTAGTATCACACACTAGGGAAGTCACTTTGCTCTCTGAACCCTGGTTTGAGCTTGGCTAGACCAAGATACTTCCCTGAAAGAGCTCTGTGGCTATTGTCTTGGAATTGGTGTTTCTCAGTCTAGCTCATGGTGCACTATCCCACCCCTTCAAAGCACTAGCTCCCTCCTGGGCCAACACATCACCTGTGGCACAGAACCTGTGGCTGCGTGCACTTGGCTGAGCTGGAAACCCACGTCCCCTGCCAATCTATAGCTTCCTTCCCAAGCAGCTGCCACCACACAATGGAATTAACATAAAACACAACTCGGCAGAGGCACATTTAATTTACGGTGATTATACTATCTATTATACAACACAGTTTTAAGTACTACAAGCTCCCTGGAGAACAGGGGGGGGGAAAACACATGTACAAAGAACCCAACCCTCTCCAAAATCACTTAATGACAGAAGAATCTCAGTAACAAAACACAATTCATGGCATAATAAATAGTGTGTTTTAAAGTACTTAACATTTCTCAATTCTTTATTTCATTCCCATCAGGAACTCAGTTTATTTCTAGTGCAGAAAAAAAAAAAAGTATATCAACAATTTAAAATTCTGAGAGACAATTAGAGCTGCATGTGAGTTCTTATGGGAGAATATTCCAGGGTGAATATTGGGTGGGTTTCTGACAGGATGGAACAACCGCGCTCTGCTGACGCACTATGTCTCTGCAGGGCTGGGCACCACATCCCTGCCCTGAGAGAGTTCTGAGCCTTTCGAGCCGAGGGTCTACAGGGATGGCACAATGAGCAGGAGCTCTGGTGTCATCCAGTCTTGGCTACATTATTTTCTAGCCATGTGACCACTCTGGTTTTCAATTATTTCATCCATAGAATGGGGATAACTTCAGCCCCCTCAGATTTGTTATGAGATTTTGATGAGATTTCATAAAATAGCTGAGTGCCCAGCATATATCAGGAATTCAACAATTCCTGATTCCATTCTTGCTACCTTTATGCTTTCCATTTTCTTTTTTTCTGGAGTAAATGGAGGGACAAAGCCTTTTCTAAAAGAATGGGTTGTGACAAATGGGCTATCAGGTAGCTCTGTGGAGATATTGGAAACAAGAGGATCTTAAGCAACTTTCAAAAAACCTCTGAGCCGTGAAGGTATACACCAGTCTGCAGGTGTGTGCAGGTATGAACCCTGTCTGGAAGAGGACTAGTCTGATGGGCTCTGGGATGAAACAGTCCCATCCCCAGTCCTTGAGATGCCACAATCTAAGGAGTGCTGTGTGGGTAAGCAGTGCAGTGTGATGGCTCTGAGTTAAAAGGAGAATAGAGTGCAGTGAAAACACTGATGAGGAAGTAACCAGCCCTCTGGCTTCCCAGGGGTGGGACTACATACACTATGAAAAGGAGTCACTGATACCATGACTGAGCTCCCTGAGCCTGGTCCATATTTGCAGGGAATGACAATTGCTCCAATTCTCAAGAGAAGGAGGAGGAATCTCAACCTATCCTTATAGCTTGCTTAGCAAATCTTATTGCTAAGATGACTTTTATGTAGCTCAGTGCAACACTTACGACCTGTGTCCCTGTGTTGTGTCCCTGTGTTGTGCCAACACCAGGTGAGACACGGAGTCAATCCAAAGATGAGAAAGACTCTGCCATCCTGCCTTGTAGAGTGCACAATTCAGGTGCACACAGGGAAGACTAAAACCCTGCAGAGTGAAGTGTGTGCCTTCCAAAAGCTAAAACACAGACATGGGCATTCAAAAGTGCAAAGCATTGCACCCGTTGATGTGGAGGGAGGGGATTTCAGTTAATGGGATAGGTTACATTTGAGATTGCTACAGATAAAGTGTTGTGTCCAGCCATAATTCTCATGTTATATTTTATACGTTTTTTTTTTTTTCTAGGGCTATGCTTTTTGAGGGGATGTGATATAATCTTCATATGATTAGCTACTTAAGCAGTAATCATTCTCTTCTATCTTAAATGAGAGAAGCAGATATCATCTGGTCCATACATATTTACTACACACTTAATATGTGCCCAGCAGCACCTAAAGACATGAGCTCTGTGGGGGATATAAAATAATAACCAATCTGCATAATACTTAATAGGGTACAAAACACCTATCAAATGCTTTTTGATCCTCACAACAAATGTGTCCGTCAAGCAAAATATAGATATAAATATGAATATAGTTTTATATTATTTTAATCTTCATTATTACAATCTTCATCTTACAGGGAAAATCCCAAGGCACAGAAACATTATGTGTCTTGCGCAAGGTCACACAGCTAATACATGGTAATTTCAGGAAGCCAGGTCTTTGGATTCTCAATCCAGTGCTCTTTTTATAGTTGCATTTTGCCTCTTACAAATGTATGCTAGCAGAGGTATGGTGTTTGAAGATTATTGCTGAAATATCTAGGCCTGCATGTAATATGAATTCCAAAAATCTTGCTGACCCTTGGGTTGCATATATAAATGAAAGGGGAAATAAATCATCCTTCCTGCTAGGAAAGCTCCAAACTCCAAACGTTTTTTCATCTTAATGAAGTGCCAACTTGGTCACATAGATTAACCCTTGTATTTGCCAAACTTCACCCTGTTTCTTTACGTTCCTTCTGTTCCTCTGGTAATACCCTTTACATAAAAGTGAAAATTGGCCACCTCACTCTGACTTTTTCTATTTGATCCTTTCTTCCCTGCCAATTGTTGCCCTCTGACTCCTTATGAGAAACTCCTCAAGTCCTCAGGGCATATCTGGGTACATGTTCAAAGGTGGGACCAGATTATAATCCACATTGTCTCTGTTATTGCTGTTGACTAGAATAGACTGCATTTAAGATTATGCCATTTGGTTCTGCATAATGACACTTTTCTAGATTTTTTTTTTCAAGTAAAGATGGGAGGAGGAAACTATCATTTAGCTTACCTATATCTGGCACAAAGAAATCTCACTGTATTAGAGTTTAGAACTCAGCTCTTGGCTTTGGCCATCCAGGCATTGCTGAGACTTGGGCCTCTGGTCTCCAGAAACTTCTTGATGATAGAAATAGGCTTAGTGGTGGAAGTGAGGTTGGAGAGGGTGGGAGATATTAGAAGGATTGCTAATGGAAAAAAGTACTGTAGCATAGCTTGTTGGCAATTTCCATATAGGAAATAGGAAGAAGACAAAAAAAGACCTCAACATGCAAAGCCCACTTAGGATGTCAGAACCACTTACTGAATGATTGGGCAGGAAAAGAAGCCGATTAAACAAAGAGATAGTAAGTTCAGAGGTGAAGTAGACTTGCTTAACTTCATGGTTTTGCATTTTCATACTTAGGTGTGCCTGGTATATTTTAGGGATTTAGCTGAAAGAATAAAAAGGGGGGGAAGGAAAGAAGAAGGAAGAAGGAAGGGAGGAAAGAAAGATCACCTCATGAAAACTGAGTGATGCCTTTTTAGAGTAAAAGTGGTAGGACATTTATTAAATTGGTGCCAAAAAGAAAGCCCCACAGAAGACATTATCATCATATTTTTCTTCTGCATAAGCACATAAAGGTAGGTAAGAATAAAAGATCAGATGTCTGTGACTTCCCTGAGGCCTGGTCTTTACATAAGAATTGCAGAGAAGGAGGGAAATGGAGAAGAGAGAACTAAAAGAAGGAAAGTGAGAAAGAGGGGGTGAAAAGAAAGAGAAGATGGAGAAAGACAAGGAAAGAAGAAGCATGGGGAAAGGAGAAATGGGGAAATTAGGAACAAAAAAGAGAAGAATTTTAAAAGGAATGCAATTTGGGGAAGAATAAGAGAAAAAAGAGGGAGAAAACATAGTTCCATTCTAAGAATGTTGTCACTGTGGGCGTGCGGACATTGTTGGAGAAGAGGAGGGGGTCCAGGCCATTGTGCAACTATTATTATATAATTAAGTCTAATAACAGTAATTCACTGGGAGAGGTCACTGCCTGCATTGTGCATGGAATCTGATTTGATGAGACTGACGCCTCTTGTATTCATGCTGCTTGACGGGGGTCCAGGGTTGTGGGGGAGCCCAGTTAGGGGAAATGAAAGGAACAGAGGATGAGTCGACTTGTTCTCCCTCCAGCTTTCCTGAATAGAGGCTGCTCCAGACTCAATCACATTCGATTATTCCCATTTATAATTCTCCCAGTCATAGCCTTGTCTCTCCATTAATTATGGCGATTATTTTGAACTATTGTTGATGTTAATTAGGCTTTGCAAAACGTGTTTGGGCTGCACATTGGTTGGCGTTCAGAAGGGGGAGAGAGGGTGAGGAGGAAGTGGATGAGGTGCCAGGGCTTAATCTGCTCAGCCTTGGGCAGGCAGAGACAAGAGTGGCACCAGCTGTACCACAGAAGGAATGAAGTTCACTGGGCATGACCCCGCTTTCCCCCGAGCTACTCTTTTGTACCTGTGCAACCTTTGCATGCTCTCTCATCCCCTTATTTTTCCTTCACAACAGACATTGTGTACATTCCTGTCTCTTTTGTCCTGTGTATTTGCTTGTACTGCCCTTTCCCCATGAAATGCTGTTCTCCTATCTTTCTGCCAGTTCAAAACCCAAAGATATTCAGAATCCAGCTGATGACCCCACCTGTTCCACAAAGCCTTCCAATTACTACTTCTCTGCTTTGCATCCTGTTGTTATTAGAGTAGAGTACCTTCATCAAGAACGTGGGATTTAACTTAGCAAAACCTGTCTTCGAGTCTCAATCCTAGTATTGCTAGCTGTGTGACCTTAGACATGGTACTTAACTTTGCAAGCCTGCTTTCTTATCTTATATTTCCAAGTAAAGTTTGTGAGCAGGATTCATATCCAAAGTCTCTTCTATCCAATTTAGCTCAATGCTGAAGACACAGGTTATGCTTAATGAATTCTTGAAGGGCAGCCCATGTGGCTCAGTGATTTAGCACCACCTTCAGCCCAGGGTGTGATCCTGGAGACCCGGATCCCCACGTTGGGCTCCCTGCATGGAGCCTGCTTCTCCCTCTACCTATGTCTCTGTGTCTCTCATGAATAAATAAATGAAAAATCTTTAAAAAAAATACATTCTTGGAGATTGATGGGAGAACAGAGATTTCTATATCCAAATGTGAGGAACTTTGGAGAAAATAGTTTTGGAGGTGGGAGAAATCAGGGAGAGAAAAAAATGTAGGCAAAACAAGATGGGGATTGCTATTTAGAAATCCTGGAGTTGTTCTTCTTCCATTAAAGTTATTACCAACTTCCATCCAAGAGAAAAGAAAGGTCCAGTAGTTAGCAAAAATTATGTTGGGACCAAAAGTGTTATTTAGTGTTGGCCTCTGGCAGCCATGAAGTTGTTGGACTTCTGCTGTTCTTTAAATTATGAGTTCATTGTTGGGGAGATAGAGATTATATGAGAAGGAGAAGCTTCCCTACAGGAGTGTTGAGGAGAAAGCTAATCATTTAAAGATATGTTAGGACCTATAATTCATGGAACATCTAAGTGTCTAGCATTGTAATAAGCTTTATGGAGGAAGAATGAGAAGGACGTGGTGGTTTAATCTCTGCTCTAGATGTGTTTTTGTTGTTTTCACTCAATTCATTTGACAAGAACTTAGTAGGTTTTGACCATGTGTCATTTACTGGAATTGGAAAGTTAAAGGCACACAAGAACTCCTCTCTCTCTTGTGGGCTCATGGTAGAATGAGAACTTGGGCTCCTAGGCATCTGTGCAGGGAGGAAACAGTTTCTCTGGCTGCTGGCTCTGCTGCTCAAGCATGTGGTCAAGTGACTGCCCTTGAGACCATCGGAGGCCAGTCCCAGTTCATCAAAAGAGCTGCTCTGATACTGGCATGGACCCCATGAAATCATCTGATTTGCTCTGAGCTTGCCCCAGAGCTTAAACCTTACCCTCCTGCTAAATCCCTGGCTTGGGTCTCAGGCTACACCTGCAGACTTTGATTTTTGCAATTATATGGACTGGATTAATGCTCCTGGTAGATTATGTGACCCTGGCCACCCCATAGATTTGCTTCCCCTTCATAGATTTTTGCATCTATCTCACTCTTGCCCAAGTATCTAATCTCATTAATTCTTCCAGTAAGCACCGATTAAGTGCCTATTATACATTAGGCACTGGCTGTGAAATGTAGTGGTTAAACTCGCAGGTTTTGGAGTCAGACCAAATGGGTCTAAAGCCTGTCTCTGCCATTTACTGTTTGTGTGACTTTGAGCCAAGTGTAAACATTTTGTACCATAGTTTCCTCATCTTTAAAATCAGGCTAATATAGTACTTAGTTCATAGGGTTGTTATGTGGATTAATTGAGTAAATACATGTAAAGATTAATGCAAATATTAATGGAATGCAAAAAAATAGTATCTGGGACACAAAATTGATAAATATTTACAACTATCACTATTTTTAGGGATACAAAGAAAATCAGGATGTGACTCTATAGACAAAAATATGTTTCAAGCACTTCAGTAGAAACCTATATAGTGTTTGCTGGACTTACAAAGGAGAAATATATTCTTTCACCTGGGGGAAGAGGAGTCAGTGGTATAGTCAGGAAAGGATTCAATGGAGAGGCAAGCATCAGCTGATTCTTGAGAGAAAGCATTTTCCAGGTGGACAAGGAGGGAGTGATGGCCAGCAGGAGGATATGGTGAGCAGCAGAAGAAACAAAGTAAAGACTCAAGGGTAGGAAACAGCAAGGCGTAGTTGGGGAATTGCAAATGGTTTGGCACAAATGGAATTTAAGATATGGTATTGATAGAAAAGGAGGAGGAATCTACAGAAACTGGGAGAGGCTTGGAGCCATACTGGGGTATTTGAGTTTTCTTTAAATGTATCAAGAAACCACTAAAGGATTCTTATTAAAGCAACACCAGGATCATATTTGTGTTCTAGTCCAATCAGTCAGGAAGTAGGAAGGCAAGGTAAAATCTCTTACAACAGTGAAGAAAAGAGAAAACTAAGGACTGAAATAAGGAAAGAATGGTGCAGATATGACAGATGGAAGGGCGTGGAGCCTGAAAATGGGGATGAGGGGAGAGAATGTATGTTGGTTGCACTGAATTGGTTTCCTGAGTACTGCTAATCACTTAGAAATGGGAAAAGGTAGAGATTGGAGGAGAAAACTGAGTTTTTTTTAGACATACTGGATTTGAAATACCTCTGGAATCTCAAGATGGAAATGTCAACCAGAGAGTAACATACTGAGTTGAACACTGAAGTAGTGGTCAAGTTAGAGATAATAATTTGGGAGTCAACAGCTAATAAGAGTAGTTGAAATCATAGAAAGGATGAAATTCCTTAGTAAGAATACATGAAGGCTAGGAATGGAATCTTGGAAAGCAAAGCCTTTAAGGGATGGTAATAGAGGGGAGAGAATGAGGAAATAGGCTAGAAAAATTGGTGAGGAAAGTGAAAGAAGGTCCAACATAGAGTAGATTTCAGAAACCAGGGGGAAGACTAAGAAGATTGTCTATTGGTCTGGCCTGGTCCCAGGTCAATGGGATATTTGCAGACAATTTTGAAAGATTTCCCTCAACTATAGAGCCAATATGGGACAATAACAGAGTCATTCCTACTGCTTAGCAAAAAATTGGGAAGCACAAAGTCATAATGCTCTTTTTATTAAAGACCTAAATGTGAGATCTGAAACCATAAAAATCCTAGAATAAAACACAGGCAGCAGCACCAGTCAGAATGGCTATACTTAACAACACAGGAAACAACAGATGTTTGGTAAGGATGTGGAGAAAAGGGAAACTTCATACACTGTTGGTAGGAATTCAGGTTGGTGCAGCCACTCTGGAAAACAGTATAGAAGTTCCTCAAAAAATCATAATAGAACTACTGTGTGATCCAGCTAGGTATTTACTCAAAGAATACAAAAAAGAATAAGAAATTAATTTGAATACTAATTAAAAGTATATGCACCTTGATGTTTGTAGCATCATTATCTACAATAGCCAAATTATCGAAATAACCTAAAAGTCTATTGACTGATGAATGGATAAAGAAGATGTGCTCTATATACACAATGGAATATTACTCAGCCATAAAAAATCTTGCCATTTATAACAATATGGATGGAGCTAAAGAGTATTATGCTAAGTGAAATAAATCAGTCAGAGAAAGACAAATATCATACAATTTCACTCATATGTGGAATTTAAGATCAAAACCAAGTGAGCAAAGGGGAATAAAAGAAACAGACTCTTAACTATAAAGAAAAACCTGATGGTCACAGAGGGCAAGTGGGTGGGGGATGGGTGAAATAGGTGATGGGGACTAAGGAGTGCACTTGTGATGAGCACGGGGTAGTGCATGGAAATGTCAAATCACTATGTTGTACACCCAGAACTAATGTAACAGTGTATGTAAATTGATTGGAATTTAAATAAAAACTTACGAAAAACCAAAGTCATAATGCTCTTTGATCCTTGCCCTTCTTACTCAAAGAGCACTGGCTTCTCTCAACCTCTGACATCTTCCTCTGCTTCCTCCTGAAAGTGCTAAAGGAAGAGAGATAACAAAATCTGACTTGCGTTGCATTGGACAGAACACTGAGTAACGAGTGTTAAAAAAAATTAGTGTATGAGAGAAGCATGAATATCTTGCTGTAGCTGTGGGGCTAAACTGGGGTTTGGGAGGAGAAGACCAATATATGGGAAAGGGAGCTTAATAAGTGGAAAAGCATTCACTAGTGTTAAGTTTCTTGCTGCAGCTGACATGGACTGAGCCAAGACAGCCTGTACCACAACAGCCATCCAGGGCACCAAAGAAAGCCTAGACTTCTTTGCTTCTCATGACCTCTTTCAATAATTAGACTTCCAGTCCTCTTTGAAATCTGGCCGAACCAAACCAAGGTGTGAAATTATATGCCAGTGCCAGAGACCACACTCCCAGAAAGGGTAAATAGTGCCCAGGCACTGGAGAGAGGGCAGAGTGAAATGGAAGCATAGTGTCTTACCAGTCTGAAATGAGTCCAGCTACTGAACAAATCCAATACACCACTCTGTCTTCATACAACATCTTTCTTATTAATAATGTAAGCATGATGGAGGCTGCTATTGATCTCAGATACCTAAATCTTACTTCTCTATGAATAAAAAATGTAATAAGATCTCTGGAATAAGCTAAAGACCACTGTCTGAGTCTAAATGACAGGGATGAATTACAGTACACTGCAAAAGACTGAAAAGTGTTAATGGATGGCAGTCCCAGTTTGCTTACTAGCTGCCTTAGAGAAGCTCAAAACTGAAGCTGCTGGGGAGCCAGCAGAGATCACTGACCCTAGCCCCTCTGTGGCCCACAGGACAGCACCAGATTCATCACTGTCAAAGGCCCTGCAAAGATAAGAGTCACATTCCTTTGGTTTGATATACTTTCATTTATGTGAGTGTGTGTGTGTGTGTGTGTGTGTGTGTGTGTGTGTAGGGGTAAGATATAGATTTTCTATTTTCCATGGAATTTAAGATATTATATAAAATTAAATATGATATAAAGTAGGAAAATTAAATAGTAAAATATCAAAGGAATGGTGAAATAGACATTGCCAAATACTTAAGTTATCTACTCTGGTTCATACGAGTTTAATTTTATGTTTTGTTGCATATAAAAATTAAAAAAAGAAAAAGGTGCATATATGTATATATTCTACTGAAGGGTGTTTTCTATATTTTGGCCCTGCAATAGAAGCAATTTTATTACAATATATAATTGTAATTCTATATTTTGGCCCTGCTGATGAAGTGATCAGAGTGGATTACTTTATCAGCACTCCCTTTTCTCCATATATCTCACTGCTGCCCAATACACAGAGTTCAGGTGCATTGCTTGGTTTCAATGCCAGGAGAGGGGTTTTCAGGGTGTATACCACATACAATGAGGGAGTGCAATGAATATAATAAATGACTCTGTTCTGGTCGAAACCTTTCAGTGGCATCTCTGCTTCCACGGGTCAGGGTACAAATTTAAAATATTTAGTGGCCTTTTCTAGATATAGCCTATTTCCCTGCCTTCTAGTTCTAGGACACCTATCGTGTTAGCTTCCATTGGACTCCCATGGAGTGAGATTCTTTGGAGAATTTTTTTCCCTCTGATCCAGAGTGTATAATACATTTAGCTTCCCAGATTCTCTCTCTCTCTCTCTCTCTCTCTCATTTTGTCCCTCTCCCCCTTCAGAGATTCACATCTATTGGATTCACCCTTTTAACTGCTCTTTGTCATTGCTTCTTTCCTCTCATTAGATCATTCTGTCTAACTCTTCACAGGCTTCATTTCTGCACTTCAGGTCTTATCATAGATAAAAAGATCACTGGAGCAGAAGTCAGAACTCTGCTGTTTTTCAATGACCTTGGACAAGTCACTTCTCCTGGATATGAACATGAAGACTTTAGACTGGTTGGATTCTAAGGCTCTTCTCAGGGCTCAGAATTAGGCTTCTACCTTCACCATTTCCCTGAAATTGTTCTTTCAAATGTTACAATTATTTTCTAATTGCAAATCCAATAAATCTCTCAGTGATCAACCTACTTGACCTTTGGGGCAACATTTAATTATAGATTTAGTTTTCCTTTTTGAAACTCATTGCTTCCTTTCCTTTCCAGGTACTCTGTTGTTTTGTTTATTTATGAATTCTCATCTGACACTCTTCTTACATCCTCAGTTTTCTCTTCTACATCACCAAATATCAAAAAATCATAAAATGTCTACAGCATATTAAAACTAGAACAAAGCAAAAGAAAAAATTGAGACCTAAGAATTCCATATCCCAAAAGAGTATTCATATGTAAGAGTCTGAAAAAGTTATTTCTCGACATGATTTGGAAATTTAGCAACCAATTTATTTCTTATGAATTAAAATTACTTGAAGAATTGAGGAAATGATGAATAACAATGATGGAACTGAATAAAATGATTAAAAATAATGATAGTTGCTTAAAATAGAATGTTCAGTGATCAATAAACCTAAATAAATGTAGAATTATCTATTTCATTCTTATAGTTATAAAATGTGATTCAAATGTCAAAAAGGTATTTTTACAAGGTACACAATATGAATAATAATTTTGTAGAAAAAAAGAAGAGCACATTAAAGTTTATGTACAACAAAGTAATTAGACACAATTTCACTATTAGTACTGATAATTAGGAAAATATAGTCAATTATTTAAAAGATTGAAATTATATTGCCTAAATATGGTAGTGTATTAGCCAAATCATAGGAGGGGAAACAAAAAGGAAAAAGAAAGGAAGTCTTAAGAAACCAAACACAATAAAGCATGAAGTAAGATGAAGAAGATAGATAAATATTCCAGTCTTCCAAACAAATATCAGCAATAACAAATTTACATGTAATTTAGATATAAGACCATAATACTATTAGAATAAAATATAGGAGACAATCTTTAAGACCTAAGACTCAGTAAAGAATTCTTAAAAATCACACAAAAAATGAGCCATAAAAATGATAAATTTGACTTCTTCAAATTAAAAACTTTTGCTCCATGAAATGCCCTGTTAAAAGTATAAAAATACAAACTACAGACTGGGAGAAAATATTACCAAACCATTCATCTGACAACAGACTTATATCTAGAATATATATAAAGAATTCTCAAAACTCAACAGTAAAAATCCAACAGTTAAACAAGAATACTGAAGAGGAAGTATGGATGGCAAATAAGTATATAAAAAGATGTCCAATATCATTAGCCATTGGAGAAATGCAAATGAAAACAACAATGATACATCACTACACACCCATTAGAATGACTAGATTTTTTTTTAGATAAAATCAAATCTTGAAAAGAATGAAGAAAAGCAGATATGGTGGAAATTGCTAGTGGGAACTGCTAGTAGAAATGTAAAATGGTGCAGCTACTCTGGGTATATAACCTGGTAGTTGCTTATAAAACCACATATGCACTTACAATATGACCCCAGCAATTGCACTCTTGAGCATTTATCTCAGAGAAATAAAAATTCATGCCCATGAAACCTGTACATAAATGTGCATAGCAGTTTTATTTGTAATAGCCTCACACTAGAAAGAATCCAGTTTCCTTTGGTGGATGAATGACTAAACAAACTCTTGGTAACATCTATGCTATGGAATTCTACTTAGCAATAAACTATAACAAACTAATGATACAGACAACTTGGATTGATCTTAAAAGTATTATGTTTATAGTGAATAAAGTCAATCTCAAGAGGTTACGTAGTGTGATTCTGAATATAGCATCCTCAAAATGACAAAACTATAGAAATAGAAATAGATCAGTGGTTGCCAGGGGACAAGAATAGGGTTGGAGTGTGAGTGTGACTAAAATGGAATAGCTTGAGAGAGTTCCTTTGAGTGATGGAACAGGTCTATATTCTGATTGTGGTGGTGGTTCCACAAATCTACATATGGGATCAAATAGATAGAATTGTATATACAAGCACAAACCCACAAATGAGTACATTGAAGACACTGGTGAAATCTGAATATGGTTTGTAGGCTAGTTAATAGTATTATTCCAATGCCAATTTTCTGGGTTTGCTTGTACTATAGGTATAGAAGTTGACAGAGAATTTGAAGAAGGCTGGCTGAAGAATTCAAGGATTCTATGTACTATTTTTGCAATTTCCTATGAATCTATAATCATTCAGAATTTTAAAGGAGTTAAAAATTAAATAAATGACACATATTTCCTTGCTTGGCAGCCCAGGGTTCAGAAACAATGATAGTCCAGTATCAATAACATTACCCAGTGCCCAGATCTTGGAGTCCAATACCATTGTCCAGTAAAAGGAATCAGGACTCCTTGAAAAATGGTTAATTTTAGGACTGAGGAAGGAAATATACAAGATGAGTTGAGAGTATCTTCTTCTCTTTCTCTTCTTCTTCTTTTTTTTTTTAGTAAGACTTAGATATTTAATTTCTCTTAGAACATTGACTACAAAAAAAATTAAATCCATTTTAATAATTTACGTGATAATTGCATATTAATAGCTGGCTCATATAAACTCTTAACTCACATAAAACAAAAAATGGACAAATAGAATAAATATATATTCACATACTTATGTTACAATTTTATTTTATTTATTTTTAATATTTCATTTATTTATTTGAGAGAGAGAGAGGGAGAGTACAGAGCAGCAGGCAGAGGGAGAAGAAGCAGCAGGCTCTCCACTGAGTGGAGAGCCCAATGTGGGGCTTGATCCCAAGACTCTGGGATCATGACCTGAGCCAAAGGCAAATGCTTAGCCAACTCAGCCACCCAGGTGCCCCTATATACAATTTTAAATAGTATTGGTACAATAGCTTACTTTATTTGCTATAGACTTGTTCTGTACTTTCTTGGAGCTACAGTAATTCTTATTTTGACCATTCAGTACTCTTATCAGACTGAAAACAGAATATTGTCATGATCAAATAGATCTAAACGATTTGGATTTTCAACAAATCATTTTTTGATCAGGGCCTTTTAATTAGTTGCATTTTATTTTATTATGTTTTTATTTTAAAGATTTTATATATTAGAGAGAGAGGGTGCATGAGTAGAGGGAGAGGGACAAGTAGACTCCCTTTTGAGCGGGGAGCCCATGTGTGGCTTGATCCCAAGACTCTGGGATCATGACCTGAGCTGAAGGCAGATGCCCAACCGATGGAGTTACCCAAGTGCCCCAGTTAGTTCCATTTTATAAAAAGACTCAAACTTGAGCTGCTGATCACCAAGCTAGTCCAAATTTTGTGAACAGGTAATTGTTATATCTATGGATTTTTAAGTCCACACTTTCTATATAAAAGCCAAGTAAGTGAATAGAAGAATTTCAGGAGAAATCAGTGAGACAAAACTATATAAAGGGTTTCTAGACAATGAATAATGTGATTTGATTTCTTGTTTTAAGAGCATATTCTAGTACCAGAAAGTAAGGAAGGGCTAGACCAACAGACAAGATAATGATAGGGGTATGTCAAAGGGACACAAGAGCCAACCATAAATAGACTAAGCTGCAAAAATGACAGTAACAAAAATAAATAGAATAATATTGGTTTTAACTCAAATTACAAAATAAATAATCCATGAGTCTGTACTGCTACAGAAAAATGATTTAAAATAACAAATAATTGGAGGAGAATAGACAAATCATCTGCACAGAATTCCAAATAATTTATGTAGATATTCTATCCTCAAAAAGGTGAAACACACCTCTTCTTTCTTTAAGTGTGGGCTGCACACAGTGACTTATTTCCAAAGAGTACAGTATGGGAAAGGGGATTAGAGGGGATTATTTCTTTTACAACAGAAAAAGTTGCAAACATTACCTCAGTCACTATCAATCAGTGATCAGTCACATTGATAGTATGAACACTTGTTATGGTGTGATGAGAAAGACATTTTATTTCTGTGATCGTTCCCCCTAAAACCCACAATCTAACTTTAAGAAAAACATAAAAAAAAAAAAAAAAAAAGCCAAACCAAACCAAACCAAACTAAACCAAAACCCAGTTGAGGGACATTCCGCAATATATCTGGCCAGTAATCCTCAAACTGTCAATGCCACCTAAAATAAGGAAAGTCTGAGACACTGTCACAGCCAAGAAGAGCCTAAGGAGACATGATCACTTAATGTAATCCTGGTTGAGATCTGAAACAGAAAAAAATCATTGGGTGAAACTAAGGAAATCTAAGAAAAATACGGATTTTAGTTAACAATAATGCATCAATATTGGTTCTTTACTTATAACAAATGCATTATACTCATGTAAGGTGTTAATAATAGGGGAAATGAGGATCTGAACCATCTTTACAACATTTCTGTAAATCTAAAACTCTTTTAAAATAAAATAATTAATTTTTAAAGATATGTGGCAATACTAAATGCCACATTAAGATACAAGGATTCTCATATTGTGTTAAAACATCACAAAACACAGAACCATAGACCAACAGACAAGATTAAAATGATTAATCTATATATGATTAATTAGATTTAACTATGACATTGCATATAAAATTTAAAATAAATGTATCATGATACACCAAGTAAATACAAATAAGGAACAGATGTTACTAATAATGGACAAAGGAGAATTCAAGACAAAAAAAGTTAATGGGTTAATAAGATCATTCTTTATAGATGGATATAATGGTCACTAACATTTATTTTATAAATAGAGTTAATAGGGGTAAAAGGGATTGAATAATACAACAAGTGAGGTTAATTTTATAGATAGTATATCAAAATGTGCAACTTAAGAGAATTTTTTCAAGTAACCATAGCATTTTATAAAAAAGTATCATAGGCTATAAAATATCCTAGGCTACAGAGAAACCTACATTGAGTTCCTAAAGTAGGCATTTTATGGCCCTATTTTCTAATTATGAAATAATAAAGGTAAATTCAAATCTCATTGATTTTTTTTAAATAAGAATCAGTAAACATTTAAAAAAAAGAATTTGAGAATTAAGAAATTAGAAAAAATAACAAAAACAATACAAAAACAATAAATTGGAAACCATAATGATAGAACAGGAATTAATTAATTAGAAAATGAAGAAAGCAATTTAAAGTGGAAATAAAGATCCAAGAGCCTGACAAATATCTGACAGGTAAAATAAATAAGAAAAAGTGAAATTAAATACAACATACTCAAGATAGAGCATCAAGTCATAGTTCTTGAAACTCAAAAAGATAGTTTTCAAATCTGTGTTATCTTGTTAAAAATCTTACTGAAATGGATGACTTTCTAGTAAAATGCACAGATGAAAATTAACTCAGAAAAGTCAACATTTGTAGTCTAAAACAAATGAATGAAATTTAAAATACATAAAGACATTGTCTTATGGTCTCATTGTATATGGACCAAATTTTCTTTGATTTTTTTTTCTTATTTATATCATTCAGTCAGCGTGAGCCCCTGAATTCTCCAGCCAGGGAAGCCCTGAAATCGTTTGGAATGAACACAGCACTCTCAGCTTTTTCAAAGTTTTCAAACTTTGAAAAAGCTTAATTATTCTAAAACAAAGTTTTGAATGTGCCCCATTTTCCCAAAGTTTTAGTTATTAGAACATAAAATTACAATGCCAGAGCATTCAAAAAACACAAGTGCAGGGGGGTCTTGAACTCTACCAGATGCCAAATCATGTTTGTGTCCAATGGGTGAGTCTGATCCCCAATCTGGAATTTATTCTTCTCAAGCTTTTAAGACTCTTTCTATTCCTGATGCTTGGAGTTGGGTGCATTATGCAGGAGTAGACACCAAAAGAAACAGTTATATGGTTCACAAATATGGAAAATTAGAAAACTGTATGAGCGGAATATTAAGTCAATATTGGTTAAGAACAGTCCATGAGGCCTTTGTATAACTTATTCCAAATATATAATTTCACTCTATAATTTAATATTCAAGCCTTGAGCAACTGAGAACAGAGGTTAAAAGATACCCGAATTTAGCAAAAAGGAATCTGGTAAAAATAATTAAACATAGAGGCTCAGACCGATGTAAGTCAACAATAGGTAAGCCACAGAAATATCAGAAGGAGGAGAAAAAGTTTTACAGAAAGAGATTTTCCTTCAGGTACATATAATAAAATTTTTCAATGATTCCTTAGAGATAAAAAATTTTAAAAAAAGTCTATCAGAACATCTCCAACATGAGAATATACAGAAATCCCCTGAAGAATACATATAGCTTGCTTTATCTAATTTTATTAAATAAATGAAGATAACGTATACATATGTCTTATTGCCGAGTATGAGTTTAATCATTTTCTAATCATCACTTTATTAACATTTTAAGATCTAGTGCATAAAACAAAGCCCTCCAGATATTGTTGTTATGATCTTGACCAGGTTTATCCCTTCTGATAATAGTTATAATATTTAGACTCATTTCAGAATGGGACCTAAATCAAAGTTAACTTGTCTGGCAGTGCCCCAAACTCAAATACAGCCTGACTTATTCTTTTCTGTATTAGAGATAATGCTACAATCCTATGTCCCTTTCATTTTCTTTCTCCTGAGCACACAGAAAGACTGCATTTCTCAGCATTCCTTGCAATTAGGTTAGGGCATGTGACTAATCCTGGTTAATGAGCTCAAGCATAAATGATACAAGTCACTTCAGGGCCAAAGAATAAAACAACAGGTGAGTTTTCCACGTACTCTCTCTTTCCCTGCTCTGCTTATCATGGAAGCTCCATATCAAGATGGCAGAGCCATAAAACAGAAGCAGCCAGGATCCCAGAGCCATTATTTGAAGAGAGGTAACCTGAAGAGGTAGAGGCATCGCCTTTGCCTTAAGAATATATATATATATTTTTGCATTAAGCCAATGAGATTTCAGGGTTTGTTTGTTATTGCAGCTTTACTGAGACTGTTTTGACTAAGACATTTTCCTTCCAAGCTGGGTGTCATAACAATATTATTCTTCATTGAAAATATTCAGCTCTACATTTTAAACAACTCATTGTTACTACTGAGAATGTAGGCATTTTTATTGTTCCACATTTGTCTTTCTGTATGCTTTATACCCCTATCTAAATCATTATCCCTCACACTAATGCCAATAAATCACAGTTATTTGGGGGTTAGTTCATATTCAATGAAAAAATATATGTATCTGTCTTAGAGTTTTAGTTGTTTCCTCTGCCTGAAATGTTCTTTCTCCAGATAGCTACTTGGCTAATTTCCGTATCTTCAACTCATCATTTGTCTCACATTCTCAACGAGGTCTACCCTGACTATGCTAGTTAATACCACCAACTCCACTTCTGTACACACACACACACACACACAGACACACACATACTCCAAACCCCTCTTGCCCTTCTCTATTATTTATTATATTCACAGAAAATGTCCTTCTTATGTACTAAATAATTTACTTATTTATTGCAATTATCACCCATATTGCATCAATCTCTGCCATCATTGTAAATGCTACTGAGGGTAAGGAATTTTCTTCATTGCTAAAAATGTACCTAGCACCTAGAAAGAAAGCAATAAATATCTGTTGAATAAAAAAATAATATTTGTTTGGAGCCAGACATGATGCTGGATGCTGTGAGGAATACAAAGATATGCAAGATGATATTTTATACTTGGCCTTGATGAATTTAAAATTTAGCAATAGATGTCATGAAGTACAGACATCATTATAATATTAAGTATAAATTGTAAGTGCAGGAGATAAGATTGTCTGCAGATTAGTCAAAGACTCTGTGTGTGTATATGGGTGTGTGTGCTTGTGTTGAGATGTTTATAACCTATAAAGTTCTAAGAGCAGTTCCCTTCTTAAATTTGTTCTATTCCTTTTTACTTGTTAAATTTATAGATCCAGGCAACAGTTAAATGTATGGGTTGTCCCATAACCCTCAAGTTTAACAAAACAGGAATGCTCCCAGACAGCTGAAAATATGTGTACAATAAACAGCCTTGTGAAACCCATGGTTGGGTCTATGCTAAGAAGCTGCTTTTGAGGATACTGTTCATTACATTATAAAGTGCCTGCTCCATGAGGACTTTAAGCAAAAATAGGCAGAAGGCTTAAGTATCTGGAATAGTTCAGTGTCTGCTGAACAATTGGTCTATTTTTGTCATAAGGACAGTGTGAATTGCATAATTAATCAGGCTTTCCTTTTTAAATAGTCCATTTGAAAGCTTGGAGACAAATTAGTGGTTCAATACTGCAAAGGTATTTTAATACTATTTTCCTCATTCCTCAGTCCACTTTATGTCTCCTCCCTTGTTTTGATTTTTCTTTATAACTTTTTTAAAAGCTTTCTTTCTTTTAATTTAGATTTTAATTTAAATTTATATATACATCCTTATAAGCCACCTTAAATCTTTTTTGAAAGTTCAGGAAAACAGAAACCAATTGTTATATATCTACTACAAGCACATCCTTGTGCTAGGTCTATGGAAGGGAAGATAAAAAAGAAAGGAGGTAGCAAGTAGACAAACAAGGGAGAAAGAAAAGGAAATAGAAAGAAAATAAAAAGATGATATAGCCCCTGCCCTCAAGGAACTTGAGGAGCGATAGCACGGATCTCTGGAGCAGTTTCAGTGCTCATTGATTTCTCCCCTCTCTGAACTCCAACAACACTTAGACTCAATAACACTCAATTTAGTTCTTGCTGATATACTGCCTGGTATTGTCTGTTTATTGTTTTATGTGGCTAAGTGTTGCCTTTTGGGCAGGTACCTTGTGTTAGTCCTTCTGTCCTCTCACACTGAGTAGTGCAGTTGGCACACAGATTGATTGATTGAGAAGCCATCCTTACCAGGAGGATAGTTGAGGCCCTTTCTGATATATATAGGCTGGTGTAGCTGATCCCCTTAGACCTGCCAATCCCACCAGAGCATTGACTGCCTGATTTATCCTTGCCACGTGTAAGGATCTTTGAGGAAATGGACTCTTGCATAGTTCTTGGTGCCAGGTCTGTGTTTAAATTTGTTGCTGTGAGGGCAATTGGAATTGTTTAGTAATAATTAATTATTGCATTCAACAGAAATTTGCTGACTGCTTACTCTGTGTCAGGCACTGTTTTTTGTTTGTTTGTTTTCATAATACATCAGTAATGAAACAAAACACATATGTCAGTAAAGAAAGTGAGACTTCTGCCCTGTTAGTGTTTACATGCAAGTGGAATGGGGGGAGAGGGGAAGAAGCCAAACTTTAATGGTAGATATAAGAATAGGTAATTATATGGTATGTTGGAACAAGGTGAGTACTGTAGAAAGATAAAGCAGAGATGAGTAAAGGGGACTGGATGTGCTGCATGAGGGTAGGGCGTTGCAATCATAAATATGGTAGTTAGGGAAGATCTATTGAGAAGGGACATTCAAGCAAAGACTGAAAGGAATGGAGAGTGTCAGATATGAAAATATGTAGGCAGAGCCACTGCAAAGTTCTTAAAGCAGAAATGTGCTGGGAAGACTCAAGAAGAAGCAAGAAGGTGATGTGATTGGCATAGAAAGAGGAGAAGAGAATGGTAAGATGTGAGATCAGAGTGCTAACAGAGATCCAGATCATGCATGACTGTAGAATACTGTGGAACTTGGAGCTTACTCCTAATAGGATGGAAAGCCGCTGAAGGAAATTGAGAAGGAAAATGACATGGCTTATTTTGCTTTTGAGGGATTTATTTTGTTGCTTTGTTGAGATTAGATAGGAAGGAGCAGTGATGGAAACTAGGAGACCAGTGAGGAGCCTATGGCAGCATCTAGGTAAGAAGTGGTGGAGGTTCAGACCATGGGCAGTAGCTATAAAAGTGGTAACAACTGACCATAATCTAGAAATATTTTTTAAAGGTAAAGCATATATTATTTCCTGATGGATTTGGATATAGGACATGAGAGAATGGAGTCAAGGATGACCCAAGGTTTTTTGGTTTGAGTGAATTAAAGGATGGCGCTCCCATTCACTGAGCTGAAGAAGACTCCTGGAGGTATAGATTTGAGACGGAAGAGAAGGAGTTTAGTTTCAGACATGATACTTTTTAAATTTCTATGAAATATTCAAGTAGAGCTTGTTAGTGGAGGGCTAATTTACAAGAGAGATCTGGAATGGAAATGTAAACTTGAGAGGCATTGGAATATAGATGTAATTTAAAGCCTTAAGACTATAAGCCACAAGAGATATGAACAGATAGAGATGAAGAGGCCCAAGGAATAAGCCTGGTGACCCTCTGTCATTAATAGGTAATTAAGAGGAAGAGGGGATTGAGCCTGGGGTGTGGTCAGTGAGGCACACAGAAAATCAGGAGAGACTGGTGTCCTGAAAGCCAATCACAGAAAATGTACAAAGGAGGACGGAGTTATCAACTGCATCAGAGCTACTGAAGAGCTAGTTTAGATGAGGACAGATCTAGCAATGCAGAGGTCCTCAGTCACCTTACAAGAGCAGTTTCAGTGGACTCGTGTAGTTAAGGGATTGATTGCAATGAGATTAAGGAAGAATAAAAAAGGAGAATTGTAGACAATCAGTAGAGATAGTTCTTTCAAGGATTTTGTTGCAAAGGGGAGCAAAGAAACAGGTTAGTAGTTGGCAAGGAAGTGAGGATCACAACAAGTTGGTTTTGGTTTTTTTTTCCAAGATGAAAGAAATAGCAATATAACAATATTTTTATATGATGATGGAACTGTTTCAGTAGAAAATGAAAAAAATCGATGATGCAAGAGAGGGTTGGGGCAAGAACTGCTGAAGTACTGGTCTTGAATATGCAAGAGGGGAGTGAAAACAAGTGATGAGTACAGACTGGCTGCAGATGGGGGCACAGATTTAGGTGCAGACAGGATAGCAGAGCATTCAGAGACAGATGCTGCTGGTGAGTAAGATGTGGTATAATAATAACCACTGATTATCACACATGTAGATTGCGCTAAGCACTTAATATGTATAAAGGAATTCACAGAAATCCCAATGTGGTAGGTATTCTCTTCCATATTTTACAGATCATGAAACTGAGACTCAGAGAATAGAATAACTTGCCCAAGGTCACACTATGGCTCCCAAGCAGCAAAGCGGTGATGCCAGGATCCAAGCCCATACCTTTCTGACTCCAAAGTCCATGATGGTAACCTCTACTCTCTGCTGTTTCTATAGGGGACGGGTCTATGGTCTCAGGCATGGATACTAGGTGGAATAATTAGGCATTTCTCCAAAGGTCCATCAAATTCCAGCAGGGACCACAGCACAATAGGAGTCAGGAGGTTGAAGTCAGCACAATTTGTCACTTGTTTGCTTTCTGTTCAGATGCTGGATTCCAAGTAAACCACAAAATGGAAGTTCAAGGGAAAGCTTCCTCTGAGAATACTATCAGAATACTATACCATCCTTCTCAATGGAAGGAGGAAATAGGAACTTGTCTAGAACCAATTGAGTAGATCAGAGAAGGAGATGGAAGTGGAGGGAGGTCTAGCCCAGAGACTCCAACACTAAGGCCTGTGCCATTGGTATGCCAGGTCTGAGTACAATATAAGGGCTGAGTACAGTGCAGTCTATCCTCCTGTGTAACCTCCTATAAGTAGTTTGTCCTTCCTCTAGATCTAGACGATGCCTGAGACTGGAGACCACTTAGTCCAATCTCCCATCCAGTGGGGAATGCTTTCATAAATGATCTTGCCAGAACCTCTTAGCTCCATTGATGGGAACCTCATTGCCTTATTGGACAGTTGGCTCCGTTATTAGACAGCTATGACTGTCCATGTTTTGCCTTAACTGTTGCTGAAATCTGCTTTCTCCTATCCCCTCCACACCTCTTCTCCCCACCTCAGTGATGCAGTTACACCTGTTCTGGAAGGCAGGCTTCTGACAATGCTTCTCTGGTTAGACCATTCAACCTTAGGAGCTTCTATAGGGGCAGAGAAGAGGTCATTTATTCCTATAAACTTATAACCTCATGTGGTGGTCACAGGAGCAGATAAGGCAAGAGCCAAGGGGCCCTGCATTACAGAGCACTGGGAAGTGATGCTTTTTCCCTGATGAAGCAGAGAAACACTAAATTTGGTGTAAGATCAAACGTTATGCCTGCGCTCTGTACTTGGACTGCCTTCTTACACAGGTGTCTGCTCTCCCATGATTCTCCTAGCAATGCTTGTTTGGCACTGAGAGAGCCAAACAGTCTCCCTCAAACCACTGCCCCCCCTCAGATTATTCTGATTTATTGTGAGCAGTCCTTACTTTAATGACCCATCCTTGAGGGAACCCTGACTTTATCACCTATCAAAGCAAGCACATAGCTTGAAAGAGAAGCTGTCAAGTCTGAAATGCCATCTTTCTCACAGAAAGAAGGAAATCTGTGAGATGCCAGAGGCAATAGTGGTGAATGGTCCAGATGTGGTTTGTGCTATCTCTGCCTGTCACAGAGTAAAGGGAAAGCCATTTCATAATGTTCCCCAGAAGTGGGCTACCACACCAACGTCCGGGTGCTGTTGGGGAATACTTTGCTGCCTTAAGGTGCAAAAGCAACACTTTTTCTAGTCCTTTTTTCCCCGTAATCTCTAAACTGGCTCTATCTGCTATAAATTTTTCTCCCAGGAACAGCTCTATGAATAAGCCATGAATTAAGAGGACATTCTGTTCAAGGCTGGTTCAGTGTGAGCAGGGAGTCCTGCCTTCAAAGGGGCACAGGGTGGGAAGTGAAACTCCAGTGTTCTGCTCACCTGCCTGTCCTCTTACCTGCCCTTGCAGTCCTACCCCAGACTCTGCGGCAGAGAAGCAAGCCTAACAGGGAGAGGACCTATGAAACTAAGCATAGCTGGGCTGCCAAGGACTGAAGGATGGTCAGTCTGATTCCAGAAAGTAGAAGAAAGGGTCAGATGGATGGACACAAGGATGGGGAAAAAAAATCCATCACTTAAAGACTCACTCTGTGCTATAATCAATTAAAACATTTCCAGGCTGATGAACCTTCTGTCTTTCTGAAAAGACTCAGGTACTTATCTATCATCCTTGACCCTGCTACACGACATAGGGTAGCTGCTGACAAAGCCTGGAGCTAGGTCCCTGGTGCTCTCTGCTGGGTGACCAGTTACAAGGAAGAAAACAAAAGATATATTAATAAACACCTGCTGTGTCCTAGGTATCATACTAAGCATTTTCACATGTGCTGACACATTTAATCCCCCACTCTGTAAGAAGCAAGATGCTATTAAATCTTACAGATAAGGAAACTGAGGCTTAGAAATGTTGAATAGCTTAGTACTGTGCTGAGCTCTGGTTAATTTGAGGTTTATTACACCATACCCTAGATTAAATATCATGTATGTCAATCCCATCATGAGAAATTATGGGGAATCATCTTGATTCTTCTTTGGATTTTGATTGAACTTCACACTGTTTGAAATAAATGGATCTCAATTGTTTTATGGTTAATTGGGACTTGGTGCCTATAATTGGTTTTAGGAGTTATAGGATGATTTTCTGTAGTTAGTGACAACCTTTGGAGGATGCATGGAGAGGGTGCCAAAAAAAAAAAAAAAAAAAAAAAAGAATTCTGGCCTATCTATCAGAAAGAGTGGACCTAAACTGTGCTTACAATTCAACTAAATGGGGGTGTATTAGGCACCTGTTGTGGTTTAGTCCTTTATTAGGCCTTATGGCAGAATAAAATAAAGACATTCTCTTTTCTTAAGCAATTTATAAATTGTTTGAAAAGACACAGGATTCAATTGCATAACTACATGTAATAATGTACGTAAGTTATAACAAAAGCTCAAATGAGCTGTGGAGACAATAAGAAGTTAAGGAGATCAGAGGCCAGAGGTGAGAGATGGAGCAACTGCAGTATTTAGGCAATATTCAGTGTGTGTGTGTATGTGGGTGGGTGGGTGGGTGGGTGGGGGGAGCTTGATTTGGGCTTAAAAGAGTGTAGTATTTGTCTGGAAGGAAAGAAATGGAGAACTGTTAAATGGGAGGAGGAGAAGGAGGAGGAGGAGGAGGAAATACGTTAAGGTGTAAAGGTAGGAATGCTGTTTGGGGGATGATGAGGCACCCATGTTGATTGGAAGCATATAGGAAATTGTTGAAGATTTGATAAAGTAAAAAAGATAATTAGATGTAGCCTAGAATGTGAGCCTTATATCAATGACCATGGAAATCCATGATGGGTTCTTGCCAAGAAAAAGAATTTTCAGAACTTCAAACTAGGAGTGGTATTCAGAGGAAGCAGTGAAGCAAATCTTGTGGGAACAGAGACCATTCGGGGAGCTTTTGCCATGATCAAGGAGTCATGAACACTCAACCAAGGTGACGGTCAGAGAGCAATGCAAGGGCTGAGTGGGGCCCAATTCAGGAAGCAATGCCTGAGTATAAACGGAGGACAAGGAGAAGTGGGGAAGGAGTCAAGGATGACTCTACAGTTTATTTATTTATTTATTTTTTAATTTTTATTTATTTTTGATTGTCACACAGAAAGAGAGAGAGAGGCAGAGAAATAGGCAGAGGGAGAAGCAGGCTCCATGCACCGGGAGCCCAACGTGGGATTCGATCCCGGGTCTCCAGGATCGCACCCTGGGCCAAAGGCAGGCGCCAAACCGCTGCGCCACCCAGGGATCCCAACAGTTTAAAGTCTTCATAAAGTCAAGTGGTCATTCTTATTTTGAAACAGGCTCCAGGTGAAAGTCTTTTCTGTTTGAGAAGAAGCAGTGACCCAGAAGTCTGGGAGCCTTGGGTTGGTTTTTATCTCTATAAAACTTTAGTTTTATCCAAATCACCCCTGCCTTACTCACAGGCTTGAAGACTCCTAAAATGTGCTTTGTTGTTGTTGCTTTAATGATTTTATTTATTTATTCATGAGAGACATAGAGAGAGAGGCAGAGACATAGCCAGAGGGAGAAGCAGGCTCCCTGCAGGGAGCCCGATAGGGGACTTGATCCCAGGATCCCAGGATCACACCCTGAGCTGAAGGTAGATGCTCAACCACTGAGCCACCCACATAACCTAAAATGTGCTTTGAATTCCCTTCTAGGAACTGTATGTAGAACTCTATACGAAGAAGGGCTAGAAAATATTTATCTCTCTACTTGCCTCCTTGTCCCCATTCTTAGTATGGAATTCTTTCCAAAAAGTTAGACACTCCAGTGGTCCACTTCCATATGCAAGAACTACTGTACATTATTCCATGCCATCATGGGCCTGCTGAGCATTTGCGTTTGCAGACGTTGAAGCTAACTAATATTCAGAGGGTAGACAGAGCTGGCGTGTGAAGCCTCATTAGCTGTGTGGTTGGGTCACAGTGCCCGCCCATGAGGATGTTAAATGGCAGCATTGTCAGGATAAGACAATGCATCTGTCCCACTGCATTAACGGCCCATCAATCCCTACAGCCTCCTGCACAGCCCCCTCTCCCGGCCACAGGCTCCTTGTAGAGGCAGTGTGCAGAGGCTGCAGCTGTCTATGTAGGAGGAACAATAACATGTGCTGTTTCAGGCTTCTGATGATCAAAGGCATGATGCAGATGGAAGAATGCTAAAACCTTGGTCTTCACCTGATGATAGGATCTGGCATTACCCATGTCATGAGCCTAAATAAAACACAAAAGTGGCCCTAGGTGGAACCTAATTTCTGCAGCCCTAGATAGCCTCTTTGTCATCTAAAGGGGTAGAGAAACAACAGGCAGGGAGGGTCTCAAACACAGATGGAGATGGTTGGCTTAGATCTCCTTAGTAAGATTTCAAGGCAACAATAAATGTCTGGCCTGCGAAAACATAAATCCTTTATATTCTGAAGTAGAGCCTAAAATTCCCACTATTACATATCCATTGCTCTCAGAAATTGCATTTTTGGTCACCAGGTGACAGGTGACCTCTTTTCAAGTTCCTTCAAGTGGGATAACACATAGAGTCATGTAAGGATCCTGTATATCTATTTTCTCTTTTCCATTATTAGTTAAGAATCCGCTTGATATCTATACCGTGCTTTGTAGACACATGATTTGTAGTATTAAAAATCCAAGAGATACTAATAATAATCCCAATTTATGAAAAAAGAAAGATCAAATTTGTTAAATACCATATTTTACTGTCTCAAATTGAAAAATACTGTCTGCACATGTTAAAGATTCATAAATCAGATGGCTCCAGTAATTGTTATATATGTTACATATAATTTCTCTCCAATCTTAAAGGAAAATAGTTATTAAACAGGTACCACACAATACCGTATTACCAAGCTAGTCCAGTGGAATTGCCTTGGGAGTGTGCATTTTGACAAGGTTTTTTGATGGAATCGAAAAAGAAGAAAAGTTCATAGCATGGAGTGCTGTGGAGAGGAAGTATCCTAAGACCAGGGACCAGAGTAAGTGACCCAGGCCAGCAGTTTGAGAGTGAATAGAGAATGCGCAAAAAGTTTGAGTTTGCCAACCATAAACCCATACATGTTTTTGAGGTTAGGGGCATTTATTATGTTATGTAAATATTTTGTGAAGCATCTTATCCACCCTATGTGTGATGCCAAGCCTTCCATCATCTAGTATCTTTGTAGTAGTATCTTTTACTAATTCCACAACACATTAGATTATATCAATATTTCTCAAACCCATATAACCACCATGCACTTATAAAAGTGGACTTCTTTAATGTAACATCAACCGGAGCTCAAGGTAAAAATGTGTACATTTTCTTTCAATTTTCCTTCTGTGACAAACCAATAGGTTTATGAAACACTTGGGCTCAGAGGCTAGAATTGGATCCTGATTCCATCACATATGGTTTCTATGATTCTGAATAAGTAATGTTAACCTCCATGCTTCAGTTCTTTTTATCTCTTGTCCTAACTAAAATTTAGTTGCCTTCTATAAATTTGAGATCTTTTTTTTCTCATACCCCTTGTAGGTGAGAATTGGGAAGTTGGGCAATAATTTTCTTTGCCTTGGGATCTAGCCCCACATCAGGCTTTCTGTAGGGAGCCTGCTTCTCCCTCTGCCTTAAAATAAAATAAATAAAATAAAATAATAATAAATAAATAAAATAAATAAATAAATAATAAATAAATTAAATAAATAAAATAATAATAAATAAATAAAATAAATAATAAATAAATTTATAATAATAAAATAAATTAAAAAATTAAGATTTAACACTTGATTTGCCAACTTTTACTTTTTCTTTTTACATTTTTTAATTTTTATTTTTAAAGATTGTATTTATTTATTCACGAGAGACACACACAGAGAGAGGCAGAGACATAGGCAGAGGGAGAAGCAGGCTCCATGCAAGGATCCCAATGTGGGACTCAATCCTAGGTCCCTGGGATCACACCCTTAGCTGAAGGCAGATGCTCAGCTGCTGAGCCACCCAAGCGTCCCTTTTTTACATTTTTTAAAATTTAAATTCAATTTGCCAACATATAGTATAACACCCAGTGCTCATCCCATCAAGTGCCCTCCTCAGTCCTAATCACCCAGTTACCCCATTCCTTCACCCACATCCCCTTCTGCAACCCTTTGTTTGTTTCCCAGAGTAAAGAGTCTTTTACTTTTCAATTCTTGCTCATGTCCTAGGCAAAGTCACCCTACACTAGATACTGGTCTCTTGAGTCCTTGAATTTCTCATGTCCAGTGTCCTTCTCTAGTTCAGTTGAGCCACTGGCTTCATGATTACATGCTGGACCCCATCATCACCAGAAACTGCCTCCAAAATCATGAGCTCAAACATTCACTTTTGAGCTAAAATCTGCTATTCTACCTTAGTTGCCTAACTACTTGCACTGCATGGATATCCTGACTTAAAAAGTCTCAAACCATTGAACCACATTTCTATCCATTAGCCCCCTCCTGTCTTCACTTCTCACTTTATCCAGCTAAGCGCTCTTATTACATAGCTTGATTATTACATTTTAATCAAGCTATTTGCAAATAACTTCAAATCAATTATTATTATTGTTATTATTATTTTGCTTCACTTACCTTGAAAAACCTTCATCTGGAAAGAAACAAGCCACCCTCTCCATGCCCATTCCTGATCAGCTGAACATAGTAGGAGAAAACAATAGAAGTGTATAGATTGATTTTATTATTGATATCATACTATCTTAGGTCACGTTCCCTGGAAATTGGTTCTGAGGATTGCGATTCATGTTCTCCAAGATTCTGACTGTTCTCATTTCCTCCCATATATTCTATATATGGGTAGAAAACTGTCAAGAATTATATATGTAACTCTAATCCTAACCCTAACCCTAATTTATATCTATATCTTTATATCTATATCTATATTTATATCTTTGTAATTGTCATTGATTTAGGCAGCCTAGAAGTATATTGTGCCCTGATAAATGGCCGCCCATTCTTTTAAGATATTATATAAAAACTGACACTTCCCCTGTGCCCTCAAAAAACCATACTATTGCTCTATAAGTTTGGCAATTTCTGGAGTATAATAAGTAATAGGATGAGTAAATGTCATGGCCATGTGTCCCTGCCTTTCCTCCTGGCTATAAGGTGGATCTCCCAGCCTGATGGAAGGTTATGGAGGATTCCATGTTGGTAAGCCTTTAGGGTGCTGGTTGAGGGCCCCTACTCAGGAAAAGCAAGCCCATACCTAGAATATATGGTAATACCATCAAGCTAAATCTTTGCTCAAGATGAATCATTACAATATATCTCTGATCCTTCCAGGGTGAAGGATTTCAATGTAACCTATTTGACACCAAATGTCAGGTTGGTCTCCTCTAGGGATGATGCAATCTTGTAGACTCAGCATTTGTATCTGTAGTAAGGTGGATATTAAATCAGCCTTGAGAATCTTGGCTCAACCCACACTGTTGAGCCAATAAATTACATCCGTTCCCGACACCATGGTTACTCCATTTATGAATCCGTCATGTAAGTTGGGGTGCTTCTAATAAAGTCCAGCTTAATTATTCATTGCCTGGCTTAATTATTCTGGTGCTCTCTGGAGAGCATTAACATATGACATAAAAATCTTCACACTTTGGGCCACTCCCATTGGTCAGTCGATTAAGTTTATTCTCTACTCTTTCTTGTCCCAACTACTCAATCTTTTTTTTTTTTTTTTTTTTAACAAGCCCTTATCGATTGCCCAAGCTATTCAGCACTGCCCATGAAGCCATAAATAGTCTTACTTCAGGTCACTTCTGTTGTCACTCAAGGTAAACAACCAGGTGTATCACTTGAAACTCTTGCCTGCTGATAGAATTTCACCTCATTGCTATCTTTCAGGACCACCCCTGAGTGGAGCTACAGTGCAGCAGGTTTCAGTTTCAGTTTCCAACCATACATGACTAAATTCATTATTTTTCTCCTTTATAAATGGATTATTTTACTGGTGTGAGTTGAAAGAGGGGTGCAATAAGCGTGAGTTGAAAAGTAGATGTTAGTTTAACAGTGGTGATCCAGCCCACCTGCTCCTGCAGCTTATTTATTGTACCTTCCACCCCTTCTTGTACCTGACCTGGAGTTACTTCAACCTCCCAGGGGCTGAACTGATTACTTGGTTAAGCTATAAACTCCACATGGAGTCTTTTCTCTCTGCAGACACCTCCACCCCTGCTTGTACCTGACCTGGAGTTACTTCAACCTCCCAGGGGCTGAACTTATTACTTGGTTAAGCTATAAACTCCACATGGAGTCTTTTCTCTTTGCAGACACCGCTAATACCATATGTTCTATCAGGTCTGTGGTGGCACAAACCTTAAGGCTGCTTGCATGCCCACCTGATCTGCTGTAGAACCTTTCCTGCTCTGCTCTTTCCTTCCCATTCAAGGTAGGGAGCCTTTCATTTCAGCTCTGAAATGAATTGGCACAGTATTATCAAGGGTGGTATATGCTTCCTTCAGCACCAGAAGAGGCCTATTAAGCATTGCGTGCTTATTCTTATTGTAGGAATGTGAGTGAAATAATAACCTGCTCTTTACTTTGGAGGGAATGTTCTGGTACGCCCCAAACACTAGATCCTTAAAATCTAATGTGACAAATTTCTTAATCTTCATAGCTGTCTACAGGACAAATGTCCACCTGCCTGCCACAATGACTTTGTCAATCATTGCGATATTGCATCCACCTTGCCTTGGATGACTAAATACCACTCCTTGCCCTCTACTATTTCATGGTTCTGTCTTCCCTGTTGCTACTAGGGAATTCAGTTCCATAACAACTTTTCCTCTCATAAGTCCTAGCCCGCATAGGCCAGCCATGCTTGAACTTTTCTCAACTTTTAGTATCCTTCTGTGCCAGTGAGCCCCAGGCTGCCATAACAAAATACCATTGACTGGGTAGCTTAAACAGAAGTTAGTCTTTCATAGTTCTGGGAAGTAGAAGTGCAAGATCAAGGTTCTGGCCAATTTGGTTTCTGCTGAGGGTTCTCCTTCTGGCTTGCAGATGGCTTTTTCTCACCATGTCCTCACATGGTCTTTTCCCAGTGCATGCCCATGATGAGGCTGGGGAGAAAGAATGAGAGAGAGAGAGTACACACTGTCTACTGTCTCTCCTTATAAGGACACTCATTCTTTCAGATTAGAATCCCATTTTTCTGGTTTCACTTACCCTACATCACTTCCTAAAGACCCTATCTCCAAATCAAATGTAGTTTCTTCGGGGGTTAGGGCCTAGACATATGAATTTTGAAGGGAGGCAGTTCAGTCCATAGCACCCTCTTACTTGGCATTCCTCACTGCTTTGATAAATGAAGTGTCCATCAGGTCCTCTCATGGAACACAGTTTGTTTTTTTTTTTTTTTTCTGGCTTTACATAGCATATCCATTGTAGCATGATCACTTCTCTGAGTACTTCCATCATCTGCCATGACAATTTTGGAATTTCTACTTCACTCATTGTGGGACATCCCATTTTCCAAGCTTCCAAGCATTTTCCAAGAGCACCCTTTTAACATACTAGCACCATTTCCCAGGAAACTTGCCGGGATGTTAAATCTGTGTCCTGGAAAGGTGCTTCCATATCAATAAACTCTCTCTTATCCAACTTTATATTCTACAACCCTTGACAACACTTTCAGGGGCCAGTCCCATACATGCTATCCTAGCTACCACTGCTACATGTAGAGTAGATCCCACCACCTCTTTGACATATAGTCTCCTTTTTCCCTTAGTAGGACTAGCACTTCCCCAGTTGGCCTATGCTGAGATATGACCCTAACTATGGATCTTTTACCAATAAGGCTAGGTGGGGTTATATCCTAAGGGTAGTGTATGTGTGACAAATAAGAGACCTCTATGATTTATTTATTATTTATTTTAAAGTCTTAATTTAAATTACAATTGGTTAACATACACTGTAATATTAGTTCCAGGTATACAATATAATGATTCAACACTTTCATACATCACTCATTGCTCATCACAACAAGTGTGTTCCTTAATACCCACCATCTATTTAACCCATTCCTCAACTTATCTCCCTTTTTGTAACCATCAGTTTGTTCTCAGGGTTAAGAATCTGTTTCTTGTTTTTTTTTTTTCTTTTTTCCTCTTTCTTTTTTCTCCTTTGCTCATTTTTTTTTCTTAAATTTCACATATGAATGAAATCATATGGCATTTGTCTTTCTCTGATAGACTTACTTTGCTTAGTTAAGCATAATACTCTCTAACTCCATCCAAGTCATTGCAAACGGCAAGATTTAATTCTCTCTTTATGGCTGAATAATATATATATTTACCACTGCTTCTTTATGTATTCATCAATCTATGGACTCGTGGGCTGTTTGGATAATTTGCGGATTATAGATAATGCTGCTATAAACATCAAGGTACATGTAACTCTGCATTAGTAATTGTGTATTCTTGGGTAAATACCTAGTAGTGTGATTGTTGGATCATAGGGTAGTTCTATCTTTAACTTTTTGAGGAACCTCCATACTCCAGAGTGTTTTCCAGAGTGGCTCTACCAGCTTGCATTCCCACCAGCAGTGCAAGAGGGTTCCCCTTTCTCCAATCCTTGCCAACACTTTTTGTTTCTTGTGTTGTTGATATTAGCCATTGTGAAGAGTAGTTTTAATTTGGATTTTCCCAACGATTAGTGATGCTGAGCATGTTTTTGTGTATCTGTTAATCACCCATATGTGTTTTTTGGAAAAATGTCTATTCATGTCTTCTGTCCATTTTTTAATTGGATTATTCATTTCTTGGGTGTTGAGTTGTATAAGTTCTTTATATATATATTCTGGGTACTAACCCTTTGTCAGATATATCTGTTGCAAATATCTTCCCTCATAGGTTGCCTTTTAGTTTTTTTGATTGTTTCATTAGCTGTGCAGAAGGTTTTTATTTTGATGTCGTCCCAATAGTTTGTTTTTGCTTTTGTTTCCCTTGCCTCAGAAAACATATGTAGAAAGAAGTTGCTATGGCTGATGTCAAAGAAGTTACTGCCTGTGTTCACTTCTAGAATTTTTATGGTTTCAATTTTCACATTTAGGTCTTTGATCCATTTTGAATTTATTTTTGTGTATGGTGTAAAAAAAGTTTCATTCTTTTGCATATTGCTATCTGGTTTTCCCAATACCACTTGTCGAAGGGCTGGTCTTTTTTTCCATTGGATATTCTTTTCTGCTTTCTTGAAGATTAATTGACCATATAGTTGTGGGTTAATTTCCAGGTTTTCTATTCTGTTCCACTGATCTATACAGCTATTTTTGTGCTAGTACTGTACTGTTTGATTACTACCTGTTTGTAATATAACTTGAAGTCCAGAATTATATCTCTACTTTGCTTTTCATTTTCAAGGCTGACTTGGCCACTTAGGGTCTTTTGTAGTTCCACACAAATTTTGACATTGTTTGTTCTAGCTCTGTGAAAAATGCTGTTGGTATTTTGATAGAGATTACATTAAATGTGTAGATTGCTCTTAGTAGTACAGACATTTTAATTATACTTGTTCTTCCAATCCATGAGCATGGAATGTCTTTCCATTCTTTTGTGTCATCTTCATTTTTTTGATCAGTGCTTTATAGTTATCAGGGAACAGTTTTTCACCTCTTTGATTAGATTTATCCCTAGGTATCTTATTGGTTTTGGTGCAATTATAAATGGGATTGATTCTGTAATTTCTCTTCCTGCTGCTTCATTATTGGGGTATAGAAATTCAACAGATTTCTGCACATTGATTTTATATTCAGTAACTTTACTGAACTTGTTTATCAGTTCTAGCAGTTGTTTGGTGGAGTCTTTTGGGTTTTCTATAGCATATCATGTCATCTGTAGATAGTGAAAGTTTGCTGATTTGGATGCCTTTTATTTGTTTCTTGGACTTCCAGTACTATTTTAAATAACAGTGATATGAGGTGCCCGGGTAGCTCAGTAAATTAAGTGTCTGTCTTCAGCTCAGGCCATAATCCCGAGGTCCTGGGATTGAGCTCTGCATTGGGCTCCTTGCTCAGTGGGGAGTCTGCTTCTCCCTTTTTTCCCTCTGCTCCTCCATTCCCCTCATGCTCTCTCTCTCACTCTTTCAAAAATAAATAATAAAACCTTTAAAAAAATTACAGTGGTGAGAATGAACATCCTTGTCTTGTTCCTGACTATAGTGGAAAAGCTCTCAGTTTTTCCCACTTAGGTTGATATTATCTGTGGGTTTTCCATATATAACTTTTATTATGCTGAGGTATGTTCCCTCTAAACCTACTTTTAAAAAAAAATAAAAAATAAATAAACCTACTTTATTGAGGGTTTTTATCATGAATGGGTGTTGTACTTTGTCAAATGCTTTTTTCTGCACCTATTGAAAGATCATATGGTTCTTATTATTTCATTTATTAATGTGATGTATACAATGATTGATTTGTGAATATTAAATAACCCTTGCAATTAAGAATAAATTCCACTTAATCATGGTAAATGATTTTATTCATGTATGTTGGATTCAGTTTGCTAGTTTTTTGTTGAAAATTTTTACATCTAAGTCAATCAGAGATATTGGCCTAGAATTCTCTTTTTTTAGAGGTGTCTTTATCTGGTTTTGGTATCAAGGTAATGTTAGTTTCATAGAGTGAATTTGGAAGTTGCCCTTCCTTTCCTATTTTTTGGAATAGTTTGAGAAGAATAGGTATTAGCTTTTCCTTAAATGTTTGGTAGAATTCACTTGCAAAGCCAGCTGGTCCTGGACTTTTGTTTGTTGAGAGTTTTTTGGTTACTGATACAATTTCTTTTCTGGTTATTGGTCTGTTCAAGCTTTTTTATTTCTTCCTGTTTTAGTTTTGGTAGTTTATTTGTTTCTAGGAATTTATCCATTTCTTCTAGGCTGTCCAATTTTTTGGCATATAGTTTTTTTTATAATGTTCTCTTATATTATTTGTATTTCTGTGGTGTTGGTGGTGATCTCTCCTCTCCCATTTGTGACTTTATTTATTTACGTCCTTTCTCTTTTCTTTTTGATAAGTCTTGCTAGAGGTTTGTCAATTTTATTAATTTTTTCAAAGAACCAGCTCCAGTTACATCTGTTTTATTGTTTGTTTGTTTTTTTAAGTTTCTATATAATTTATTTTTGCTCAAATCTTTTATTTCCTTCCTTCTGCTGGCTTTAGGTTTTGTTTGTTGTTCCTTTCTAGCTCCTTTAGGTGTAAGGTTAAGTTGTTTATTTGATGTTTTTATGCTTCTTGAGGTAGGTATGGCAATATACTTTCCTCTTAGGACTACTTTTGATGCATCTCAAAGGTTTTCAACTGTTGTGTTTTCATTTTAATGTGTTTCCATGTATTTTTTATTTCTTCAATTTCCTCATTGACCCATTCATTGTTTAGTAGCATATTATTTTAACTCCATATATTTGTGAACTTTCCAGATTTTTTTTCTTGTAGTTGACTTTTAAGCAAGAGGTTGGGGAACATCAGTTTCTAATAGGAAGGAATGGAGCACCCCTATAGACTTCAGCAGAATGTGGGCTTTCAGTGTTGAGCTTTTCAACACAGGTGCTTCCATTCTAACATTCAAATTCCTGTTGTTTCCCAGTCACATCCTTGACTTTGCTGACTTGCTGAAGTTGAGAATCCAAAGTTCTCTATGCCTTGCTACCCTTATAATTAAGCTGTTGACCTGATCCTCGTCTTTTTTTCTGCCTCCTACTTAAAAAAAGAAGAATCTCTTTACACCTGCTAAGGAGGCCTTCTGACTTTCATACTTTGCTTTAAGTTGGTGATTAATTACCCTCAGCCTTTGTTATCTTTCTCTAATACATCAATAGCACTTAGCAACAGTCATTCAATCCCATAGGCTTGTAACTTCCTGTTTTCTGACAGTTCTCAAATGCCTGAGATTGTTCACATCTGGTGCTTCCTGTTCCACTGGTATCATAGTTCACCACTAGTAAAAAGAAAAATTAGTAACTCTTTCACTACAGCAGAAGCTATCAGGATTCCAGCTACCACGTGACAGGCCTCATTTATAGCTTAATTTATACAATGATACAACTCCAAAATCTCATTTTATTTTATTTTTTAAAGATTTTATTTATTTATTCATGAGAGACAGAGAGAGAGAGAGAGGCAGAGACACAGGCAGAGGGAGAAGCAAGCTTCATGCAGGGAGCCTGACATGGAACTCAATCCCAGGTCCCCAGTATCCCACCCTGGGCCAGAGGCAGAGCTAAACTGCTGAGCCACAAAATCCCATTTTAAAGGCTGCTACTGATACCAAAGGTCTTAGGTCAAATTCCCTGGAAGTAGACTTTCAGGTGGAAATTTGCATGCAGAAGGTTTATTGGGATTGCTCTCAGGCATCACAATTGTAAGGAAGGAAGGGATGCAGGGCTATTCAGAGGGAGAAATTGAACCCTGACGTGGTTGCAGCAAAAGCCTCAATCAGCCCCACAGGAAGCCTGCAGCTGGCATGGCCTTTTAGACTTGTCCCAAATTCATTTTGATATAGTAATATCCATCAGTTTTTCACCTTTTGATTTGGATACCTTCAGAATTACAGTTGAGAAACCATTCAAAACCCAAGGTAACAGATTTATTTTCTAATGTTTCTTCCCTATTTGTTTATATATTTGTTTTTTGCATCGCCTGATGGGTAACTCATTGTAAATAAATTATGAAAAAGTCTGATTGATGTAAATGTATCTAAACCTCTCATACTTAGCAACTTAAACTTCACAATAATAGTTCAGCTCCATTCTTTATGTTGCTGTGATCTTTGAAGAATCTTGGAGAGCAGAGAGTTGTCAGGAGACCAAAGGACCAATGTCAGGCCAATTTCTAAAGAGGAAATAAGAAATACCATAAAATTTCAAAATGGATTCCAGAAAACTGTTAGTTTGAGAATATCCAGAAAAGGAAGCAGAGAATCCTAAGATCCAGCACGAGTTCTCTAAGAACATGTCATCAGATTTGTCTATTTTTAAAAAAACATTTTAGATTAGTAGATCAGGAAAATATGTTTCTGGATTTCATTAAGATATTCTGACAAAAGTTATCATATATCATATATCATATCAAGATATCTTAAGAAAGAATAAAAGAAAAAAAGATATCTTAAGAAAGAATAAAAGGGGGATCCCTGGGTGGCGCGGCGGTTTAGCGCCTGCCTTTGGCCCAGGGCGCGATCCTGGAGACCCGGGATCGAATCCCACGTTGGGCTCCCGGTGCATGGAGCCTGCTTCTCCCTCTGTCTGTGTCTCTGCCTCTCTCTCTCTCTCTCTCTCTCTCTCTCTGTGTGTGTGACTATCATAAATAAATAAAAAATTAAAAAAAAAAGAAAGAATAAAAGGATTTTAGTCAGGTAATAACTTAGTGAAGGATCTTTGGGTCATGATAAACTGGAGAGAGGTTTCTAGCTACTTTCCTCAGGGCTCTGACCTCAACTCAATGGTGCTAGTCAGAATGTTAGTCAATGACTTCTATGAAGACAGAAGCTATAGTCCTCAAATATGTAGATAACATGAATTTGGGATGGTTAATGAATATGCTGGATGATAAAATCAGTTTCCCAAAAGGTCCTGACAAACCGAAAGAAGGGCATTAGTTTAAAATGATGAAATTTAACCAAGGAGACTGTAGCATACTGTATTGGGTTTAGAAAAATGCCACAATCACAGGATGAGATAATTGTCATGAAGTAGTTGTGAAGGAAAATAAACAATATTTGTGATTTAGTTGAGAGTAAGTTCATTGTGGTCACCTAGAAAGCAAATGCACTATTGCCTACGTGAACAAAACTACAGTGTGTAAAGTGACAGAGGTGACCACTTTGTTACATCCTGTATAAATGAAATCACTTACAGAAGAATGTATTCTAGACAGCAGACTTTGCTAGACCAAGTTCTGAGGAGAAATGAGAATGGTGAAGATCCACAAAGGCTTACATGTTTACATGTAAGCAATTATCTTGGAAACTTGTTATATCTAGCCTGAGAGGAATGCAGAGTTCATGGCTGCAAGTATTTGATAGAAAGCCAGGAGGGTACAGGATTTGTCTTTTCCTTTCCTTCCAAATTGAAAGCTACAGAGAAATAGATTTAAGTTTAATGTAAGGAAAAAGTTCTATTCAGAGTTAATTTTTGAGTGTTTTGCCATGGCATGAGTTGTTAAGCATAGATTTGATGGTGACATAGTGTGAATGTTTTAGGAAAGATTCAAACATCCATCATTTTGGAGCTTGGACTGGATGAGTATGAAGATTCCTTTAGGGACACCTGGGTGGCTCAGTGGTTGAGCATCTGCCTTTGGCTCAGGGCATGATCCGGGAGTCCGGGGATGGAGTCCCACATAGGGCTCCCTGCATGGAGCCTGCTTCTCCCTCTGCCTATGTATCTGCCTCTCTCTCTATCTCTCTCTCTCCATGTCTCTCATGAATAAATAAATAAAATCTTAAAAAAAAAAGATTCCTTTAAACCTTCAGATTCTGTTTTCTTGACTGAAGACAAGCATATCTGTAGATTTTAAGGAGGTCATTATTATAATATGGTCCTCTGTTCAGGACACAGGAAAGTTAGGCTGATCAAGGGTGATCTTTTAAAGAAAATCTCTTTTGAAGGAACTTACACTGCTCATGTACTATGCCTCTGTGTAAATATTTCTGAAATGGAAGCAACAGAGCAGAACCCTCCACTTCAACCCATCTACCCTTTGTCCTCTCCAAGCTGTCAAAATTTGCTCATGTCTTTTCCTCAAGAAAGCATATAAGAATAAAAACAATTCAAAGTGTTGTGTCCCCCTTCCCCAAAGGAATAAGGTTGTTAAGGGGTTAATAATGACTCCATTTGTTAAATACTTACTATATGCCAAGCACTACACTAAATACTTGTATTTATTCATTTAGTCCTTATAACAACCCTATAAGTAAATGTGTCATTATGTTCATCTCCAGGTGGACCCTCCAAAAGTCAGTAGTCATAGTAAGTGGCAAAGCTGAAACTCAAACCCAAGTTGTCATTCTAGGAATAAAAAAGTCAACACTGGCAACTTCTATACAATGCTGCCTCTCCAAGGCAAGGAGAGGACTCTGGTTCTATGTAAGGATTCCGATGGCTACATTGTCTATCCTACCTTCAGGAGTGGCTGAGCAGAGACCCATGCGTAGAGCGAGCAGGACTGGAGAAGACAGTGCCTTTCAAATGAATGAAGGAACCATTACTTGGTATTGACTCTATTTTTTTGGATTACACAGCCATAGTCCACTTGCATAAATCGAGTCTTATTTAAATTGGCTCATTTGCTGAGAATAACAAGTGTACATGCCAGTGTGGATAAAAACAGAAAGACCAGAGGAGAGAGAAAGGATTGAAAGGCATTTTACTGGTATCTCAAAGGAAAAAAAAAAAAAAAAAAACAAAACCTACACATTTATTTTATTTTTCTTGTTACAAAAGTAACATTTCCTCATTGTAAAACCAATTAGGAAATAAATAAAAGCACAAAGAAGATATCATTTGCAATCATCATGCTGCCCAGATGTCCAGCTGATCACTGTGAACATTTAGGTGCATGGGTTTTCAGTCATGTACATATAAATTCACTCATATTTTTTTACAAAAATGCAAGCACTCTGCACACACTGTTTTGTAGCCCTTTTTTTTTCCCACTAAATATATTATTGTGAACATTTTTCCACCTCATTAAATTTTCTTCTACCCCATCATTTGAAATGGCTACATAGCATTCTGCTGTACGGATGTGCCATAATTGGAACCTCATTTCTTATAAATAAATAAATAAACCACGGGAAAGCTCTCCTGCAGGTCAAACACAAATGCTTTGCTAGGACCAGGAGGGGAGGAAAGAAGGAGCATCAGGAGTAGGTCATTGGTTGGTTAGGGTTTTGATTTGGAGATCTGCCCAGAGCTTCAAGAAATGAGAGTAGTAACAGACATTGAATGCTAGTGATAAACATTTAAAAGGGTAAAATCACTCCAGAGGAAATAAGAGGAAGGGAGGTGAGAGACTGAAATGTTTGCTGGGATAGGAGAAGAGAAGGACTTTAAGAAAATCTTCCAGGAAGAGAAAAGTTGTGCAGGTAGGGAGGCAAGAGTCCTGGCCATGATAAAGAACAGATATAGGGTTTGGTCAGGGTACTTATCAAGAGGGAGAAGTTGTGTGGCACAGCTCTAAGTCCAATCCGCTGCATAAAACCCAAAGCCTGTGGTGTCACCCCATGCAGCATTAAGATGTTCCCTAGCCCTCAGAAAGCCTGGACATTGTGTGTGATCCTGATGTACTAATTATTTAAGAGAACAGCTACAGAGGTTGTGGAAAGATGAGACCCTGCAGTTATTTCTCCATGGTGTTCCTCAGCCATCACTAAGGATGGCCAGCAGAAGGGAGAGGTGTAGAAATTTGCTTCTCTGACTACCTAGAAGTCCTAGAAGCCACTGACTCTCCCCTCCCTTCCCTGACACTGCTTCCACCACGGTTTAGGACCAGTGTGCATGCTGCTCTCCACATGTGGGCTCCAGGGCTATTGGTGACAGTGAGTGCTGAGAGGGTGCTGTCTCAGAGGGAGCTCTGCAAGGGGATCACAATTGCCAGGATCTTAGGAACGAGCATGAGGTTCCAGAAAAGAGCCAGAGGCCACAGCCACTAGGGTATGAAACAGCAGGCAGCAAGGGTATTTTAAAAGTATCTCCTTTTGACCTCTGCCTTTATAAAGAACATCTGACTAAGGATGTTCCCTCATTCTGGTCACCCCTTTTGAATAGGATTGTAGGGAGCATTTTCCTGGACTTTTTTAAAAGACTAGTAGGGATCTTTGGAAATCATCAGTGGCTCTTTATATGATGTGAAGACCTGTCTACACTAGGGGAGATTCAGGGAGATTACACAAGTAAGGTCAAAACACCACATGGTATGCGACCTTGAGCCTTTCTGAGCTTTGTTCCTTATTGATAAATAGGACAGGTTATGATAAAAACTCTGTCATACATATGGGGATTAAATGAGTGATTGCTGCTCTTCTGAAAGAAGAGGTCAATTTACCATATCTTTCCCTGGGAGGGTGGTCTGTGCAAGCTGCCATTTTCCTTGGCAGATCCCTCTTTCTGGGCCCTGAATTTCATCAGCTATATCCTGTCAACTGAACTGATTCACACTAACAGAAGTCCCAAGAGGCTTTTGTAGAAGTGGTTCCATGAGATGGACAGGATAAGGTTTTCCTGGCCTGCCCAGCCCATTCTTTCTCTGTAAGCAAGCTCTATGGGAAAAATAAAAGATCTATCTATCTATCTATCTATCTATCTATCTATCTATCATCTATCATCTATCTATCTATCATTGTCATCTACCTATCTCAGAAGGATGTTTGAGGATTATGGAATCAGAAACAGAGAAAATAATTCTATGACTCAAAGTTTTACTGGCTTGGATTGCTGGGTACATCTAAATTCCTACAGCAAGAATTTGCCTGTCAAATGGGTGGACACTCATAGCAGTCTGAAAGGACAGCCTTTGAAGGGGTTCTTTTCTTCAGAAGGCACAATAACATTGATTAGGTTTCTTCTTACCAAATTATGATCTCACTCCAATTTCATCTCCCTGAGATTGCTCCCAGATCACCTTGACTGGAGTTCTGGGTGTTCCCAAACACTTCAGTCACATAATTAGAGATAATCTCTGCATTTACTTTACAGTTGTCTAATCATTTCCATTGTGTGTGGATTTCACGAGGTTTAACTCTCAGAGGACAAGTGTGTTCCCTCATTATCAAGTTCCTGGGAGTTTGGCTTCTAGCTGTCATCCCCTTGCAGATGGCCAGTGTAGATGGAAAAGCTGTCAGAACCACCAGGGGTTATTCAAATGTTGAGGTGTGCCACTACAACATGCTGTACATAAGGAAACCAGGCCTCAGATCTCAGCTTTCGGACCAGAGCCTTCCTCACTCACTGCAAACATCAGTCTTCTCTCCGAGGTGCAAGGGCAGCAAACCATTCAGGGAAGTATAGGGTCACTGACTTGATTGCCAGTGCCCAATGTCCTCTGTTTAGATTTTGTCTGGGCTCAGGGAGGCTTCTTAGGCAGCCCATCTCTGAACGCCTCATAACTGATAGCTGTTTCCAGCACCATCACAGCTGGTGTTTTTCAGTTGGCTCTTCCTTCGTTGGTGCTGAGCGCTAGCTAGCCCGTCAGAGTCGTACAAGCATTTATTTGATGTCAACCAATCACCTGGTAGACAGAGAAGGCCACAGACCTGGGGTCATGGTCTTTGACGGGAAAATCCTTGAGTGTTTGGTCAGCAAAAATTACCAGTGGTGATGGGCCACAAAATCTTTTGGGGGACTGTGGGGAGAGGGCTCTTTGGTGGTTGGGAATCTGCCTTTATCTCTCTGCTCCTTAGATCCCTTATTTCTGAGAAGAGATTACCACTGGCAAAACCCCCAAGGTAAACACGTTAAAGTGATTCTCATGGATGGTAGCAGCTGAGGCTAGGCATTGATGACAAAGCTCCTGAAGCAAGTCCTGTGCTGCTGCAAGCCCTAGGAGTTGTCCTCTGGCCTGCCCTGGCCTCTACAGATCTCCCGGCTGGAGCTGCCTGCGTTATGGTAGCTCTTCTCCTCCAAATCCCCACAGGAAACCGGGGTCCTATCTCCAGTCTTTCCCACATTTGGATCTCTATTCCAACTACCCATGTTCCATGACTTACTTAGCATTTGTCCTGTATCTGGGAGCACCCTTGGCACGGTCTGTCTGCACAGTACCCTTCCATCTGGTGCCAGACCTTCCCCTGCCACCTCCTGCTTGATGTTTTCGCCTAGAGACTTAACAAAATGGGGTGTCGTTTTCCTCTGAGCAGTGTCCAGGCACAGGATGTGAAGAGAGAGCTCTGTGTTGTTTCCCTCACACACATTAAAATCAATGGTGTTTGCTCATCTGGCGGAATAACAACTCATTCCTCTGGACAGGCTGGCTTCACAATTGTTCGTTGGAGGGGAAATCTGATAAGAAACAATAGTCTGGTCCTTGGGAGCATTAAACCGTTGTATTCTAATTTAAACTTCAGACCCACTCACTGTCTGGTTTGTCTTCTCCTCTAGTATTTTTTGTTTTTTTTGTGTGTGTGGGTTTTTTTGTTTTGTTTTGTTTTGTTTTGTTTGCATTATTGATTCTTGATTCTTTCTTTTTATACAGCTATTGCAAAAAGAAATCTCTTTCAAAACCAACAGGCCAGGTTAGAAAATTCAGTGATATAGGTCTTTAGGTCTATAGGTCTTCCCAAACTGTCTGGAAGGATAAGGTCCAACTCACTCAGTTTGGGCAATATTCAGATATCCGGAAAAGAAGGAGTTGTCACAAATTCCCCAAGACACCATGAAGAAGAATGAGAGGAGAGCATGGACCTACATGTGCCCCATCACAGTGCTGCTGTGGCTTTGTGGGCAGTCGTGGGCAAGGCCAATGGCTGTGTGATGGAGTCTGCCTCTCTTCTGAGCATGAGCTGCCAGGATGCACAGCTCAAGAAGACTATTTTGAGTAATGATAGTAATGTTAAACATAATCCTTATGTTGGTTGAAGTGCAACAGTGTCCCATGTTCTTTTAGTGCATTACCTTACTTAGAATCACAGAATTATAGATTATTGTGCAGCAAAGAATGGTAGAGAATATCTAGTTCACACCGTGCTTTTTCCACATGAGGAAATTGAAGCTGTACGTGAAGCGGCTTGTTGATGATAGACTCCCTCATTTTCCCCATCATAGCCCACTCAAGGCGAAAAGACAAGCAGGGTGGTTTTGTGTATTTTCTGTATTTACTATGTGTCATCCACTGGGCTAGGCTCTGAGGGTCCAATGCTGAACAAGGCAAGTGTGTTCTTGGTCCTCACAGGGCTTAAAGTTTGGTGGTTAAGACTGGCAGAGATGCTTAGTCCTCGTTTGATGACTATAGCTGGATACTGTGTGACCTCTTCAGGAAGGCACCTGATGTGGATTGGGTGTGACCAGGGCAATTTCCTGGAGGAAGTGCATGTGGGGTAGGACCAGGTTACAAGGAGCATGAGTCAGTTTGGTGAAGGAGGGAGCTTGGACAGGAGATGAAGGCATGGTGACCCCAGGGAAATTAAAGTAGGTAGCTAACTTTCTCCCCAGGACTTAGCTTTTGAGGGATGGAGTAGAATTTGGTCCCGAATGCCTCTCTTAATACAGTAACCACAAAAGGCAAGAGGGTATGGCTCACTATGGAATTTTTAAGATCACTGTCATAACAGCTGGGGGAAGGACATTCAACAATTGTCATCAAGAGGAAACAAGGCCCAGAGAGACCTTGGCGACATGCTAAGAATCAGATAGCTAAATGGCAGCAGGCTTAAGAAGAGAGCTTGCTCTTTGTTTAGGGAGGTCTGAACAGACAAAGAGAGGCACAAATGAGCTCTGAAATCTGGATTGGGAGAAAAATGTCAGGCGGGTGAGAGGTTGAATTCTGGCTTTGTCCTGAGCATTAAGCAGGTGTGGTTTGGGCCTCTTAAGCACTCACAGAGTTCACAAAAGGAGAGTGGGGAACTGATAGGATATAGAATTTTTTTTAGAGTCAGAAAGAACAACTTTTATGATGACCTACAAGGAGTTGTATGTGTGCTCAATACAGGATTCCAAGTCTGTTTTAGAACACATGTGGGATTGCAGTTATCCTGAGAGGCATTGTGAAACCTTTAAAATAAAAGGAAATTTAAATAAATCAATTTAAATCAATTTTACTTTAAAAATTCATGCATGGTACTTTTAAGAAATGGTAAGAATGCTGAAAAGAGCCATCTGTAAGCTTCCCAGAAAAGCTATGCATCTTAGCCACTTCCCGCAGGGCACAGTGTTCAGGTCCAGTTGTGGCCTAGTAGGTAAGAAGGGGCTTTTGCTGGTCTGTGGAGGGTGTGAGGGTGTCTGTCTATCTGTCACCTTCATCTGCACCAGTGCAGGACAGGGGAGGACTTTCTCCCTCTGTGCCCTCGAGATGTCGTTTTTGCATAGGGATGTCAAAGGTAAAGAACTCAGGAGAATGGCACAGATCATTGGCCCAATTCCAAGTGCTGGGCTCCTTCCAATGATGAGATTCCTTGTTTTTATATCATCCTCTTTTTTTTAAAGGATGTTTAAAAGAAGGTTTAGAGCATGTGAGGATATATTCTCTTACTTGACATCACAGTGCTGCGGAAGGAGCTGAGGTCTGCATCCCGGCGCTGTACTGACTTACTGTGCGGTGAGGCACTTACTTAATCACACCAGGTTTTCCCTGTAGTGATGAAGTAGGGAAGGGAAAACGCCTACTTCATTCTAGTGCTGTGAAATTTGAATGTGTTAAAGGAAGCAAAATGCCTAATAAAATGCCTAAAATGGTGTGTGGTACGTATTAGGTGCGTGGTACATGACAAGTATTCTTTTTACTCACTCTCTCACTAATCTTGTGATTTAACATGGGAAGTAGGTTGAATGCCAGCCCATAGATGAAAACATCATGACTCAGAGAGGTGGGATCCTTCGTGTGTTGTCATACCATTACTAGTGACATGATCTGTGGCTTGAAAACAAGCTCTTCTGACACTGAGGATGGTGGCCTTTCAATTCCACATGGTAAGAGTAACATACACCATTTGCTTCTCTAGAATCCTTCCTGATTTACCTTGGAAGCCATCATGTAGGCATTTACTGGCACTCAGCTTTATTCTAAATTTTGATTCCAAAATTGTAATTTATGCACTATTTATGGACGCCTGGGAGAGAGATCATTTTCCAGGTAATCTCTCCAAGCAAACACAACCATAGTACAGCCCTTGCAGGAAGCTGCAGTATGTGTGCAGGCTACTGGGATCCAGTGACATTAGCTGGTGAGAATGAGGAGCCAGAGCAGCAAATCATAACTCAAGGCCCAGACTGTCTTGCCATGCCCTGGGTGGCTGAGATCCTAGGCCTGGGAAGGAGAGCGTGGCCAGGCAAGAGATCCTTCTAAGCATGAATGATCACCTTCACTCTTATCTAGGGTCAGAGGACGGGGCTCAGAAGCCCCCATACTAGGCTGTTAGGAGAAGCAGCAGAGACACTTGCAGGGTCCAGCTCACCTATCTCACCTATTGTAGACAGGATGCTGTAATAGACTTTGAACTCTTCCTAGTTAGGAAAACTGGGATTCTATCATTTATAAATGGGAAAACAACCTATTTATGATTCCATTTAGTTATATGTAAAACGTATCTAATTATGCATGTAATACATACTTTCTCTGCCAACCACAGAATGTCATTGTAGCATGAAGCGGCAGATAAAAGTTCTTTTACAAACTGTGACTATGATATAAAGCTCTGTAAGGTATGGAGGTGGAGATAGGGGACAGATTGACCCTGAAAGAGAGAGAGATGGAAGTATTGAGAAGTTGAAGAAAGGGTTTTAAAAATTAATTGGTAATTAATAAATTAGACAAGGATTTATTTATAGTCTACTTCTTGCGTCTTACTGTTTGGTAGGCATTATAGGTCTAGAAATGAAAGACATAGGCCCTGCTCTCAAAGATGCTGACAGACTGGTCAGAGAAGACTAAAAAGATCCATTTTAGTGTGATAGGATAAGAACTACTGTAATTTGTTATCTAATGTTGAGTAATAAAGTGCCCCCAAACCTAGTGGCTTAAAATACCAATGAATATTTACCATGTCTCAGGATCTGTGGGTCAGAAAAAGGAGTGGCTTAACTAGAAAGTTCTGGCTAAAGGTCTCTCATGAGGCTGGGATCAAGATGTCAGCAGGGGGTCAAATCAACAGAGGGTTTGACTGGACTGAAGGAGTCACTTGAAAAATTGTCTCATTCATATGGCTGGTAAATTATATGGCCATTGGCAAGAGGCCTCTGTTCTTGCCCTCTGGGGCCCCTCCACAGGCTGCTTGCAGATCTCATGACATGACTGCTAGCTTCCCAGGGTGAGCAGTCAAAGGAAGGGCAAGTGGAAATTGCAGTGTCTCCTATAAGCTGGTCTTGGAAGTCATATTGTCACATAGCATCCTATTGGCTACACAGGTCAGTGCATGGGATCATACCAGGACATGCATGCCAGGTGAAGAGGATGACTATAGAACTGCTTGGAGAGTGGCTACCCTTGTCAGGATAGAAGTATGAACAATGGGCTTTAGGAGAGCAGGCTTTGAACTTATCACACACAGCTTCGAATATACACAAGAGTTTGTTGGTTGATAAAGATGGGTGGTGACACTTTTAGTTGAGGGGCAAGTGCACTCACAGTCACAGAATTTTGAAATGGGTTCCCATGTCTAGGGAATTGTGAGAAGTTCGTCATAGCAGAAATGGGTCATGGTGGAAGAGGAAAAGAAGAATGTATGTTAGCGCCAGATTATGAAGATTTTATTTATTTGAGAGAGAAAGCATGAGAGCAAAGTAAGGATCAGAAGGAGAAGCAGACTCCCTGCTGAGCAAAGAGCCTAACATGGGGCTCGATCCCAGCCCTCTAGGATCATGACCTGAGCCGAACAAAGGCAGATGCTTAACCAACTGAGCCACCCAGGCACCCCGGGGCCAGATTATAAAAGACCCTAAAATGTATCTGAAGGTAACACTGTCAATTTTATTCCGGAGGCAATGAGGAGCCAGGATGACATGATTAGCAGGATTTTAAGAAAGTTAACACAGAAGCATCAAGGTGGACTCAAAAGAGAAGGGGCGAGGGATCCCTGGGTGGCTCAGCGTTTTAGTCCCGGGATTGAGTCCCACATCAGGCTCCCTGCGTGGAGCCTGCTTCTCCCTCTGCCTGTGTCTCTATCTCCCTCTCTGTCTCATGAATAAATAAATAAAATCTTAAAAGAGAGGGGGGGGGGGGACCAGAGGCCACTGAAAAGCAAGGGAAAAGTGACAAGGGTCATCCTTCAAGTGGCAGAGAGGATGGAGAGGAGAGGTCTTGAGAACAATCTGCTGTAGAGCCAGCAGGATATGACAATTCTAGAAATCCCTGAGTTTGATTCTTTTCTTACTACAGATGGGAGCACTGAGGCAGAGGAACATAGTGCATTTAAACCTAATGCCACTTTTCATTAAATGTTTAAATTGCCAGTTGCTGGCAATAGGGACCTACTCACAGGAAAAAGTATGTGTGTCAAATTGAGAAAGAAATAATGAGACTTTTGTGGTAATGAACCTCCTTTACCTTGAGATAATCAGTTACTAAAGAACTGCAGAAACCCATTGCTAAAGTGAATGAGTTAGGGTCTTCCTCTGGTAGCCCCTTCATTCCTGTTTTAAACTTGTCATGTTGCACTATAGTTAGTATGTGTCTGCCTCCTTCATGAGATAAGAGGTCCTTCCAGGCAAGGCCATTCCTCTTTACCCTGTATCCCAATCTGGCCTAGGCATACAGGAGGAGCTTGAGGAATGCTGGACAGATAACTGAAGGCACATTCAAGCCATAGCTCAATAGTTGGGTAGATGACCTCTAAGCTTCATTTGAAAGAATCAATGATTCTGAACACCCATGAGGAAGGCAGCTTGGCCAAGATGGTGTGGGTAGTGTAAAGTAAGTTTAGGAAGGTGGTGGCTGTGGTCAGGGAAGGGGCACTCAGGGATAGGGCCTCAGAGTCCATTTTTAGAACCTTTAATTTTATTCTTACTCTGACTTCTCATTAAGGGAGAAATTATAGTTCTAGAATACCAATCAATATTATGTTGTCAGAGGGAAGAAAGGGCAACCTGAGGGAATGAGAAGCACAGGGGAGGATGCTGAAGTCTTGCTGACCAGACTTGGTTCCCCTGTGTGTGTGTCAGGGTAGAGGTGGGGGTGAGGACTGGGCACAGCCACTGAGCTCTAGGCTGCAGACCCCCAGTACTCTCCTGGTGGAGATGAGAGTGAAACAGTGGAAACTGGGTGGCCAGTGGCCCTGGGACCCAGACTGAGGCTGAAAGAGCCAGTGACAGCTATGGGACAAGGCAGGAGGCAGCTAATATGTATGTTAAACATATGGAAATGAGAGCAAATAGCGGAGCCGGGAGACAAATATTGAACAGGGTCTGGGCCTGAGACTAAACCAACACGGGGAAATGAGAGGCTGTGGAAAGCAAATGAGCTGCCAGGGAAGAAGCAGGGAGGGCAGAGTCGGGGACAGGCTGAGGACTGAGCCTCTAGGAGCACCCTGCTGGCCCTGGCTGCAAGCTGGCCATCCCTGTGGGGTGATGCCACAGGCAGCATTCCAAGGGGGGGGGGGGGTGGAGGCAAGCTATGAATGGCTAAGTTCATGGGATCTACTGAAATTTCCATTTCTTTGTACGTTTCACCTTTCCTTAGCACCTTCTCAATCTCTAGCAATGCTGTCTGTCCTTCATCCTGTCTCAGATTAGAAATCTCCACCCGACTCCCTCCCATGGGTTTTGAGATGGCCTTTGGGATGGCCATTTCTGGAATGATGATTATACAGATGACAGAGGCCTAGGACAACAGTCTGCTTGGAAGGATGGTCAGCAAGTAAATAAAGGACTTCTCTTGAAGTTCAGGTTACATAGCTCACAAACCCTTTTTACCTAGAGGTCGTTGTTCAGGTTGTTACTCTCAGAGAAAAGGTGAAAAATTTCATAACCAAATTTCTTCTGTTCTAGCAGAGACATAAGAGAGATGGTAGTTGAATGACGGATTTGTCCAAACCATGGGATACCAACCAGAGAGGGAAACCCACAGGCTTTCTTTCTGTCTCAGAGCATCTGGCTCTGCCCCAGCTCCTTGTTGAGACATGGGACAGAGCAGCCAGTGTCACACTCAGAAAGGGCAAAGGTCCGAAGTGGACAAGTGGTGGTGGTGTGGGGAGCTCTGCTATTAATGCAGGAATTGTCCTTACTTGTTCTTCTACTCTAGCAATTACTATGACCCCTTAGGAAGATCTTGGAAGTGAGGGATATTTATAAGAGGGGACTAAGTTCCCTCCGAGGCTTTTGTACACTCCCATGAGCAAGAGTATAACAAAAAGACATTAAATGCCATTTGACTAGCCTTATTTATCAGATTTAATTCTATGTAAAATGAAGTTCTCAGGAGATTGCAAATCAGATAAGTTTTCAATATGCTTCAGGATCGAAGTAGATGACAAGTTTCAAAACTTGGAGTACTATTTAGGAAGCCTTTAAAGAAGAGGTGCTTGGGATCAGGGTGTGGTATTGGGTCCCCGGAGTCAGAAACATGGACCTAGAAAGAAGGATGGGGTGTCCTGCTGAGGATATTTCATTATTTGTTTAATGCCAGCCTGGGATACAGCATATTACGTAATGGGATCCTTACCCCCTAATAGAGCCCGTGGACTTACAAGGGCTCTCACCTCATTTAGGAAGCTGAAACCATTCTAGGTCCTGCCCCTCCACCCCTAGGGCTTTCCAAAATGTTCTCTTACTCCACCTCCAAGGCTGTGTTACATGTCAGGAGACATGGAGACCAATCTCAATTCAATTAAGTGCATTTTCACAAACACGTATTGTATCTTTGGCCAGGTTCCATAGAGTGGAGGGCAGGATAAAAGTATAAATAAGGCACTGTTTGTATACATAAACCACATCTTCTATAAACATCGGGGTGCAGGTGTCCCGGCGTTTCATTGCATCTGTATCTTTGGGGTAAGTCCCGAGCAGTGCAGTTGCTGGGTCTTAGGGCAGATCTATTTTTAACTCTTTGAGGAACCTCCACACAGTTTTCCTACTCAGCCATTAGAAACGACAAATACCCACCATTTGCTTTGACATGGATGGAACTGGAGGGTATTATGGTGAATGAAATAAATCAATCGGAGGACAAAGATTATATGGTCTCATTCATTTGGGGAATATAAAAAATAGTGAAAGGGAATAAAGGGGAAAGGAGAAAAAATGAGTGAGAAATATCAGAAAAGGAGACAGAACACAAGAGACCCCTAACTCTGGGAAACGAACTAGGAGTGGCGGAAGGGGAGGAGGGCAGGGGGTGGGGGTGACTGGGTGAAGGGCACTGAGGGTGCCCTTGATGGGATGAGCACTGGGTGTTATTCTATATGTTGGCAAATTGAACACCAATAAAATATAAATTTATTAAAAAAAAAAAAAAAAAAGGAGTAGAGTCCCAGCAGTTGTTCTGTTGGGAGGCTGAAGATTACTGCAGCCACTAGGCTGTGTTGGATCAAGGGCAGACTCTCCCTCGATTCGTTAGCCAGCTGTACAAAAAAGAGTCGGGGGATCTAGTTATTCAACCCTAAAGACCTCAGTTTCCCCATCTGTGATGCGGGAATGATAATAATGGGCCTGCACATGCCAATCACATAGGGCTAAAGGACCCACAACAGTGAACATGCACTCTCTTCAAAGCTGGGTGGAGAGTGAGACTGGGTGGAAGGTACCATTGAGAAGGGCCTATATCAACAGGGTCAACTCCCAGGATTGACAGAATCATCAACACAGCCACAGACCATCAAGGACCCTGTGTTGAACCAGGGCAGGCAGCAGGTATCAATTGCAAGGTCCAGGACAGAGACAGCCCAGAAGTCTCACCCACAAACATCCTAAGCTCATTCTGGCTGGCACAGGGAAAGAGAAATGGGGATAGGATCAGAAAAACTGAACTCAGAAAAGCTCTACATAAGTCAGACCAAGAAGTTGTAAATGGTAACAAGAAAATCTCCCTCCCCAATGTCACCCCAAGAAGGCTCTAATGGGTATGATGATGTGAAAGATGAAAAGCTAAAAGGTACATATCAGATAAGGGGCTAGTATGCAAGATATATAAAGAACTTATTAAACTCAACACCCAAGAAACAATCCAATCATGAAATGGGCAGAAGACATGAACAGAAATCTCACAGAGGAAGACATACACATGGCCAACAAGCACATGAGAAAATGTTCTGCATCGCTTGCCATTAGAGAAATACAAATAAAAACCACAATGAGATCCCACCTCACACCAGCAAGAATAGTGAAAATTAACAAGACAGAAAACAACAAATGCTGGAGAGGATATGGGGAAGCAGGAACCCTCATGTACTGTTGGAATGCAAACTGGTGCAGCCACTCTGGAAAACTGTGTGGAGATTCCTCAAAGAGTTAAAAATAGAGCTACCCTACGACCCAGCAATTGCACTACTGGGTATTTACCCCAAAGATACAGATGTAGTGAAACTCCAGGACATCTGCACCATGTGTTTACAGCAGCAATGTCCACAATAGTCAAACTGTGGAAAGAGGGATCCCTGGGTGGCGCAGTGGTTTGGCGCCTGCCTTTGGCCCAGGGCGTGATCCTGGAGACCCAGGATCGAATCCCACATCAGGCTCCCGGTGCATGGAGCCTGCTTCTCCCTCTGCCTATGTCTCTGCCTCTCTCTCTCTCTCTCTGTGACTATCATAAATAAATAAAAATTAAAAAAAATATATATTAAAAAAAAAAAAACTGTGGAAAGAGCCACGATGTCCTTCGACAGATGAATGGATAAAGAAGACCTGTCTATATATGCAATGGAATATTACTCAGCCATGAGAAAGGACAGATACCCACTATTTGCTTCGACATGGGTGGAAGTGGAGGGTATTGTGCTGAGTGAAGTAAGTCAGTAGGAGAAGGACAATTATCATATGGTTTCACTTATACGGGGAATATAAGAAATAGTGAAAGGGATTATAAAGGAAAGAAGGGGAACTGAGCGGGAAAACTGAGAGAGAGAGACAGACTGTGAGAGACACCTAACTCTGGGAAATGAACAAAGAGTTGCAGAAGGGGAGGCGGGCGGGGGGTTGGGGTAACTGGGTGACGGGCACTTGATGGGATGAGCACTGGGTGTTATACTATATGTTAGCAAATCAAACTTCAATAAAAAATAAATAAAATAAAATAATCTTTATAAACAAACAAACAAACAACAAAAAAGGCACTATTTGTTCTGCCCGTGGGATCACATTCAAGTGCTGGGGGCAGATTCATCCACAAATGGCTGAGACAAGATAAAATTTGATAAGCATTAAAATAGAAGCTTAAAATTAAGAGAGAAGAAGAAGAACTGTTTAACTGGGTTCTGGCTAAGAGCATCAGGGATGGCCCCATGAATGACATATGATTTAAACAAAATCTTAAGTATTTCCTGGTAGAGAAAGGGAAGAGGCAATGAGAACAGAGTGGTGAAGAAGGGGAAGGCAGTGTATACTTGCTCCTGGAGCTAGGAAAATGAAAAGGCAATTCAAACCAGATCATGGTGGTTTTTGGGTGGCAGGGTGAGGGAATACATGTTTAAGGCACAGTACATTTTCCAGTGATTTCTAAAGCTTAGAATAGGAACATTCCTCTGCTTGATGATCACATTTGTCCTCATGGAATAGAATTAGATTTGCCAGAACTATTCATTGCCTCAAGGACAAAAGGCCTGTAATTGTGCAGCTAATACCCAGTGGGTCCAGGTGCCAATTTCTGGCCTTTTCCAGGCATAGAAATTTAGGGGGACTGAAATGAAGCCCACAGTCCATTTAGACAAAATAATTTACCTACGTCACCTTAGCCAGTACCTGGAATATATGAGTGCTCAGTGAGTCTACTACTGAGTAGACTGCTGAGACCACTAATAATTTGCTATTATTAGTAGTAAATCTTTATGAAAACTGTATGAAATAGGTTTTTGTAAATACATAATAATAAATTCATAATACATAAATTAATATAGTGAAACTCAGATTGTGTAATTATTCCAAATTTTATGGCTAGTTGGTCGAGAGCCACTGTTGGAACCCCACTTTTATTCTAAAGTCTGTGTTTTTCCTGCCATGTCTATTGCCAGAAGAGCTCAGCTGCCAGGTGAATATAAGGGTTCTTGGATCTTGACCAACCGACATTGGAATGGTTAAGTTGCCAGGGTTAGAGAGGGTGGCAAGGAGCAGCTCATCTACTCATCTCTTACTCCTATAATTGGAACCTAGCTATCTTTGGAATGAACACCTTCATTGGAAAGTCCTCCTATATTGGCCAGGCAGTCTGCTATGGACTAGGAAGCTCCCTGAGAAGCGTGAGGAGAATGGTGCCTATCAGTACCACCCTGCCGCAGCCCACAAGTCTCTGTTCCTCTGCAACAGGTATCTATCCCCCTGGGACAGCCTGGCCTGGGCTCCCAATTCTTACCAGGGACATTGATATCTGTAGCCTCTTGGGGCTTTTATACTTGCTATATGTCTCTCTGGGGAGAGAAAGCCCATGTCTCCTGGAAATAGTTCACATGGTGGGCATCACTGGGATTGGCACCATTGTCAAGCTACAAGGACTCCATTGCATTCTGCTTCTATGTGGGAAGGTAACGGTTTCATTCTCTTTTTGCTTTCTTCCTGAGATAATGCTTTTGCACCTACCTCTCTTTCCTCCCTGGATCTGGGGCCACAGGACCACCGGGGGCCATCTGAGCCTGATGTATAGTTTAAAGCCTGCTATGGAGTAAACTCTTTCCCACAAATTCATGCATTGAAGTCTTAATCCCTAATGTGCTGGTAGTTAGAGATAAAACCTTTGGGAGGTAATGAGGTTGGATGAGGTCATGAGGGTGGGGCCTCATGATGGGATTAGTGGTTTAAGTAAGAAGGGAGAGAAAGACTCTTTCTTTACTTTGTGAGGACAGGACAGGAAGGAAGCTGTCTCCTAGCCAGAAAGAGGGCCTTCACGAGGAACTGAATAAGCCAGCACCATGATCTCAGACTTCCAGTCTCCAGAACCCTGAGAAATGGGTTTATTGTTTAAGCCACTCTGTCTATGGTATTTTGTTATAGCAGCCAGAGCAGATGAAAAAAATCACCCAAGCTAGGTTCAATACAATCCTACTTTTAGAGTCAACTAAGAGAATTCAGCATCAAGGTAGCCGTGGCCTTTTACCCCCATTCAGAACTGTTTTTAGTCTGATTTCCAAGGCCAAGTCTTCCCTGGTATATCCAAGGTCTAGAGTCTGGACTGAAGCCTTTATCTAGATCACTTCTCCAGTACTCCACTGCCTCAGGGCTCTGTCCTCACCTTGTTTTCTTCCCCAGTCATCAGAGTTTCTGACTCTAACCCCCAGGACCCTGCCGTTTCCAGCCATGCCTCTCTAATGGTGATCACCTACTTTCATCCTTACATTCACATATGCCAACCTCTGAATTGCCAGCACAGATTCTCCCACCTTATCTCCAGGTCACTGCCCACTGACCCTGGCAGTTTCTTCCTGTTACCAATCACTATGCATCTCCTTTTACCATACCCGTCTGACCCAAACCCTTTTCTCCTTCCCTGCCTAGCCCTGGAGCTTCACAGTGTGTCTTCAGATCCCCAGCTCTCCAGTTCTAAACTTCAGTTGATGGCAGAGGCCTTCATACCAATGCTGGAGGGGACTCCTTGGACTGATAGGCACTGACTGATTTAGAGCTCTATTAAGAATTTCATTTTCAAATCCCAAGTGATCCAAATACACATTTTAAGGAAACTTGAGCAAACTTCATATTCTACCAATATTTGCAGAGCAAGAGAGAAAGTCAAGTCATTATGAAATGATATCCTATTAGCTTACATTAATGAAAGCGACACAGCATAAAGCCATTCTTCTTGGTCCAGACATTGCCCCAGCCTGCCTGGCAGAGCTGCGTAGTACGTAAGGACATCTCCAGCTCTTACTCTGTGTTTAGGCCCTGTCGGGATGTGGAGGTGATGTCTTCTGAGCAGTGTAGAGGAGACTTCACACAGGTTATAGGCAGGACCAGTCAAAGAGCCTGACCAGGCTGGAGGCTAGAAGAATGGGATGGTAGATGGTGGTCTATCTAACTGTGGTTCTCAGTCAGTGAACTTCTGACAGTGACTAGGGAGGGTGTTTAGGGGTGAAGGATATAGTGCCAAATATATCTGAGATTCTTAGATTCATAACCAACCTCCATCATCCTAGGGCTCACAACACAAAGTACACAGGACCATCCCCTCCTTCAATGCTCTCTTCCTACACTCTTAAACTGCCTTTGGTGTTTATTTATGACAATGCCCTCTTTTTCATCAGGGATAAAGCTTTGGCTATTCTAACCTGATCTGATCTTAAAACAGCTATGTGACCACTAAGAGCCAACTGGGATACGGAAGTATAAACTTTACTTCCCTCTCACCCAATAAGGTATGGTATTCAGCTTCCCTAGAAGGTATGGACCAGACTTCTGGTGCTTTCTGAAATTTTGCAGAGGACTCTGCAAATATCTTTGACAATCTAGATTGAGAAAGCCTCGGCTTGGTCCAGATTGACAGGCAGATGAAATGTCATTCAGTTGACCTGACCAGTGGGATACTCCTCCCAGGGGGCTGTGTCTAGGGTGCTCCATTCACCACTGTCCTCTGTAAGCAATGGTTTTCTCTCTAATTGTAGCAATGCAAACCTGTATAAGAATCCCTGTTATCAGGTGAAAGGTAGGGAAGCTCTGAGGCTATGATTCTACTAATAGCTGGACCACTATCCACCTAAATACCATGGCTTGGGGGTCATGGAAAGCCCTTCCCTGATTCTCAGATATCTCATCTGCCATGGTCCAGAAATTCTTCCATTAGACAGGCACTCATCTGTTTCAGAATGTCAGAGCTGGAAGCAACTCGAAGGTCATCTAGCACATCCATTCTTAAACTCTCCCTGCTGACAGACAGACCCGTTGGAGAATCCGATGGAAATTACAGATTATTTTCCCAGGCACATGTACATAGCACTCACTCTCAGAAATCCTTCACACGGTTTTTTGGGGAGCTTCTGGATCCCTCAAACCTGTTTTAGGACCTCAGGTTAAAGCTCCTTGATCTCTGTATTCTATTAAAGTTATGTCCACAAGGAAGGATCTTATCATAACAACTACATTTACATATTTGAAAGACTGACTAAAATAATCCATGCATATGCACTAAATTTTAAACCAACCAAATTGCTTCTTTCTAATTGATTATGGCAACTTTTTGAAGCTCCAGAAACATTAAGTGTCCAGAAATATTAGTGTGATTCTCAACGTATCTTCAATGCAGAGCTAAGGGTTTAGAATGACCAAATATTTGTCATTTCCACTCTGTCACACGTTGGTAGACATAGTGAATGTGCCATTAATTTCAGTTTAACAGGTTATAGACGAATTAAGACAGAAATGCTTCATCAGAGCATGTTTAGTTTGCCATTTCTAACAATTTGCTCTAGAGCTAGTTGAATAATTTCACTTCTTTATGAGTATTATGTTAATATTCGTATAGGCAGCTCTGTTGTTTACTGTGCCTCTCTGTATTCCCTTGTGACATTTTGTCATGAGTTGAATGGTCAGCCCTTCCATCATTCCCTTGGCTCACGTACACATTCTTGACAATATGTTGACACCAGCGAGTACAGGCATCGGCACTGAACACGTGGCATCGCCCAGGCTTCATCAGTAGATCGTCACTTGCCTTCAGTGTTCTCTCATCAACCAAGAGCAAATGTGACATAAATAGGCTGGACTGGCTTTTCTCCTCATATGTCATCTATTTGCTACCACTGTGTTTTCAAAATCAGACTTCGATCATTACCACTATTTTTAACATATAGGATTCAAACTATGTGTGTTTTAGAAGCTAATGATGTCCTTTCCCCCGGTTATTCTGTGATATTTGCCACAGAGTATATAAAAGAAAAAAATATAGAAAAGTAAAAATTTAATATGAAGCAAAATTCTGAAAGACTTAAAAAAAAATTCCAGCTCCTTATAGTCCTATCCGTATGCTTCCTGGGTAAACAAGAGGGGCACAGGAGAGCAAGCCCCTGGCTCCGGGTCTCTGGTTGGCTCCCATTCCAGTGCTTCTCCAATGCTTCTTTCAGTCCCTGGCCTCCTGATTTCTCTGGAAAGCGAGAATATTCCTGCAGGGGTAACACTCCAAACCAGCAGGGGTGCATAGACAGCCAGCTGAGAGCAGGAAGGCCCTGCATCAGGGAGGAGGATGCTTTGAAACTTCACCCCTTTAAAGATCCAACAGAGGTCAGTCAGTTCTATGTCAAATCCTGTCTCTGCCACGTGACTTTTGGCAAGTTAATTAGCCTCTCTGAAACTCCATTTTCTCATCTTCAGAACAGAGATAATACCAATGTGGTTGTTTGTGGTGGAAGAAGAGAGATAGCTGGCATGGCAAGTGTCAAACAGTGGTAGCTCTTCTTTTTTATTTCACCATTATTCTCAGGCCTCGCACTTGTAACCTGACACTGTCCCAGAGACAGGTTGTGCTAATTTTGTGCTTCCTTTTTAATGGTTCTCAACATCTCAGGCTTCTTCCTGGTTGGCCTGAGGCTGAGGGCTCCTTCTCAGGAAATAAGATGCCAGCAGCAGAGAAGTTTGGGCCCTTGAAGAACTGCCTCCCCCACAAGGTTAGAGCTGCCCCTCTCCACCCCTCCCCTGCTGCCTGGCACTGGCTGCTGCTGCCAGCTATGAGGCCAGCTTGCCCCCTGCTGGTGGCCCAGCCAGGGAAAGAGGCAGCCTCCAGGCTGTGGGGCTGCAGTCAGAGGTCAGCCTTCAGGAGCCAGGGCTGTAACGGGGCAAATCCAGGACTCAGTGGCCTGGGCAGAGCTGCAGTCACCTTCTCAAGGTGACAGAAACACTTCGGGGTGAAGCAGAGTTCAGTGGTCGAGCTGCATCACCCCTCTCTACACCCAGACCTGCTGTCCTGCTGAAAATGAACCCAAAGGCTACTTGATGCTCTGGGAAGTGAGCAAGGGTGGAGGTGGAGGGGTGGTAAAGGCAAGACTATGCGTCAGGACCCAGGCTCACAGGCTGGCTTGTGTGTGTGTGTGTGTGTGTGTGTGTGTGTGTGTGTGTGAATAGGGAGAGAAAGGGAGAGAGAGACAGAGACAGAGCAGGAGAGATGGTGAGAGAGAGAGAAAGAGAGATAGCAACCGAGAGAGACAGAGACAGAGACAGAGAGAGGTGGTGGCCAGAATATAAATGCATTTGTTTAGCACAAGTCATCCCTCTCCCTTTTGGGCCCAAAGATCCACAGCGGAGATACAGGGCCTGAGGCTTTGGAAATCACTCTATAAGGCCACAAAGGCCAGACCAGCTCCCCAGGAAGCTGAAGCAGGTAAACTATAGAGACTGCCCAGGGCTGCAGCGCCCCTCCAAGTGGGAGCTCCCCAAAGAAGGGAGCGGATGGAGCAAGCACATCTCTTATCTTTCCAGAACAGTTGAATTCCCCCACATGGAGCACAAATAGAATCCATCCCTGCAAGGCTGGGCTGCCCTGTTCTCATTCAGAGCTGCTGCTTGCCTTTCAATTTGGTCTTACGATGACGCGATGGATACAAATTGCAAAGGTTTGGTCAGCTTTTGAGCCAAAAGCAAATTTTACAGCTGGGGCGGGGGGGGGGGGGGAGTGAGGGAGAGCGGGTGGGGGTGAGGGCGGAGGGGGTGGAGGGAGGTGGCAGGAGGCAGAAGGAGAAAAGCTGAAAGAGAAAAATTGCTGAAAGGCCTCCTGCAGCCTGTCAGGAGTATTAACTTAGGATGATGTAGGAGAAACGACTAAGTGGTTTTTGTGTCAGCTACACTGAATCAAACTTGTTCAAATATATGCGTGTGAGTGTGCGTGGCAGCAAGCGGAGCCCACCTCAGGAATGGAAAACAGCCTCTTAGGTTTAAGGGTTTTTTTTAATGTTTTGCAAATATGAGAAATGCTATGCATAAACGAGATTTGAAAGAGGGAGGGTGAAGGGGTGGAGGCTGCCTCCGTCCCCTGCTGGAGGGATGGGAAGGGCCTGGCCCAGAAGGGTCCAAGGCAGGAAGCTGGGGGCTGGTCGCCGAGGCTTGCCATGGTATCTGGGTGAGGCTGGGTGAGGCTGGGTGAGGCTGGGTGAGGCTGGGTGAGGCCGGCGAGGCTGGGTGAGGTGTGCACCGAGGCCTGCAGTGTGACGGATGGGGAGAGCTCCAGGGCCCTGGGAGGAAACAGGAATGAGACCGCTGACCAAAAGGAGAAAAACCCTGCATCCGCCTTACTCCAGAATGCCAGATTTCTCTACCACTCTGTTCCCCAATGAGGTGGCGGCCCAGAGAGAACGAGCCCTGGGCCCAATGGGCTGGCTCCTGGTGACCTGGACATAACCTGCTACCCTCAGACATCACTCCTTTATTGGGTGCTTTGCTGCATGACAAGTATTTGAAAAATTCATTACTTTTTGAAGCATTTAATAAACACAAATAATATATACTGTGGACCAGGCATTGTCTTAGTGCTTTATTAATATATAATTATAGATAGATTATATTAATTGTATTAATATATAGATATATTAATTTAAATTATATTAGTATAATTTATATTAATTTAAATTATATTAATTTATTTAGCAATGGTAACTGGCTTATGGGTACCATTCTTTTTTTTTTTTCTTTTTTGAAGATTTTATTAATTTATTCATGACAGACACAGAGAGAGAGAGAGCGAGAGAGGCAGAGATACATAGGCAGAGGGAGAAGCAGGCTCCATGCAGGGAGCCCAATTCAGGACTCGATCCCAGGTCTCCAGGATCAGGCCCTGGGCTGAAGGCAGTGCTGAAGTGCTGAGCCATCCAGGCTGCCCTGGGGATCATTCTACAAAGAGAGCTAAGCAGTCATGTCCTTGTGCGATAGCCCCCCCGGAGTGCAGGGGGTGCTGTGACTTGCTTCTAACCAGTGAAATATGGCAAATGTAATAAGATGTCACTCTGATCATGCTGCATTATATATGACCCTGTCTTAGGGTCCTGGAAGTGAGATGCTCTCCTGCATGGCCCTGCCATGTGTAGCAAGGGCCACACGGTCTGGAACTGTGGGTGGCCTCCAGGAGTGGAGGGCCTCAATCCTTCAGCCACAGGAGCTGAATTCTGCCGACATGCAGGGAATCTGGATAGGACCCCTCAGCTTCTGGTGAGACGGTCACGCCAGCTGATACAGTAACTATAGCCTGGGGAGATGTGGAGCAGAGGAGGGCCCAGCTAAGTGGTCCCAGGACTCTGACTCGTGGAAACTGTGAACTAATAACTGTGCGTTGTTGCAACGCACTAAATGTGTGGTAATTTGTTACGTGGCATTAGAAACTAGTGCAATGCCTGAGTGTGAACCCATGCTTTTGTGCTGTTTCGAGCTATCCTTTACACAGCCATGTGTTCTCACAGTCCTCACGGTGGCTCTGGAAGACTGGTCCTTCTGTTTCCATCTGATGCCTGAAAAAAAACAGAGGCCCAGGAAGGTGAGTGGACATAGGTCCCAAAGCTGTGAAAGGCCCGGACACAATTCCAACACCTGGGGTCTGTCCACCCCTAAACCTTCCTGGCGTGGGCTGCGGCACGTTCCTCTACCATTAAAGGCTGGATCGGCCCATCTCTGAAGGCCTGCTCAGCTGATCTTTTTGACTTCCTCTCTTGCGTTTCTTCTTTTCTTTCAGCAACCTTTCTTCTCTTCTCTCTCTGCCTTCCTCCTTCTCTTCCTCTCTGTAACCTGCCTGCCACCTCCTATTGCTTCCCTAATGTCCCAACTCAACTGCCTTTCACTCAGGCCATCATTATGTGCCCAATAACTGCCAGGGAGGGTGATGGGTATGGAAGATACTAGACATTTCCTTATGCCCCACGTTTATTTCCCTGCTTCTTTCCTTATTCTGTAACTTGCTCTAGGACTCGCTTTTCTATCTTCTCTACTGGGCTTGATGGTCAGCAATCAGGTGTCAGAAGGTCCCACTCCATCCCAGGAATGGTATGGAAAAAGACAACAGATCCCTGTATGGCTTGGGACCAGGAGGGACACTTGGGTGATGCTGCTTTCAGCCTTCCTCCCCACCTCCACATGGCAGTCGGCACTCGTTCCACGGAGGGGACGGGCCTCACGGCTCCTTCTCCTATGTTCCTCTCCACTTCACCATCTTGCCCCAGCATATGACATCACCCTAGCTAAACTGCTTCCTGCGTGCTGATCTGATAGTTTAGGGCTGACAGACTGGAGGAGAGCCGAGGGAATGGCTGCCCCTCCGCTGACCTCCTCCATCTGGCCTCTCTCTTGGACAGAAACTGGGAAGACGGTCAGTGAAGAAACAGTTCCTGGCACCTTCGCCAGGATTGCTTGTCCTCCGGCCAGAGGATGGGTGGCACAGCGCCCGGGAGCTTTCAAGGGCCCTTGTTATGATACGAAACAATAAAACCACTCTCAGTTTTGGACTCTGCAATTTACCTCCTATATTTCCAGCCTGGACCTCCAAGAGAGCATTTCAGTCAGTCCTCAGAGTCTCTGTTTGTACATAAATATCATACACACACATCAACACACATATACACACATACACATGTGCTTACATGCACAATTGCCTCAGGAGCCAAACACTTTGTCCCTTTGCTGATATTTCTGCATAAGTTTTGGATACTTTCACCTCCCATCTGGAAACTGTCCTTTGGACCTCAAGTTGAAGCCTCTTTAATTTGATACTCTTTTTTTTTTTTTTAATGATGTGAGCAATGTACAGGGGGCAAATAACCCTGACCTCAACGCAAAAGTTTCCATAAGGATCAATTGAGATAATATATGTGGATGTGTTTTCTGGGATGGAAAGGGCTAAGCAAATTAACTGCAGCCAAGTGTCTCGCCAGAGCCCCAGTTCATTTGCCCTTCTTGCAGGCAGTGAGATGTGGGTCCAGGGAGCCTGCCATTCGCATGCTTGTTCTGTTAGGGCTTTTTATGAAATACTGAAAAAATGTTTCCTCTTTTAGATGTCAGGAGCTATGTTTGTTTGCATCTCTTGTTATTGTGGTGGGCTGAGGCACCCGAGGAGATGGGGTAGCCATGGTAAAGAGAACGGTGTGCACAAGTGGCATTTTCCTCTTGCCTATGCTGAGTGACTGATATCTAGCAAGAGAGGAGGGAGCAGTTAAATCCAAAAGCTGAACTTTGTCTATGCAGATCCAGAGAGTTCTGCTTGACAGCCATGAATTCAGGTGTGGGGCATCCCTCCTGGCTCCCACCTGGTCCCCTTAGAGCATGTGCAGCTTCAGCACCCTGCAGGTTCAGTGACATGATGGACCAAGACATAGTCTGGGGTACCAGAGAGAACAGGTGTCTCTGACTGGCTGCACAGGGCACCGGGCTTCAGGAAGCCTGAAGTGAGTTCTAGTGCACAGAGGTGGTGCTCTAGGGATTCTCAGGTGTGACAGTGAAGACTTTTGTGGGGCACTTAGATGGGGTGGTGCCCTGCTGTCATGGTCTCATCACTATGGCCATTGGGAGATTATTGTAGACATGTTCCACCCACTTATACCTACATAGGTGGTGAGGGCTCAGACATTCATTTATAGATTATTATTTCATTCATAGTGATCAACCCTAAAGGAAGATGCACTGGCTTCCCAGTCTGAAGATTCGGGCTCTTCCTCTCTGATATCTCATGAGGTTCTGACTAATTATATCCTTCGCTTCTCATTATGTTAAAGGAACCCAAAACCCAGACTCAGAACTTATGGAATCCAGTTTCAAATATTTGTGAATCACCACTAGTGTCCCCAATCCTATTCCTACTATAGAGGAAGGACAGGAAATGATCACTGCTGATATGTGGGATGTTTGGTGTGAATCTGAAGAAGGTGCCCTCTTGGGCCAGAAAAGGCAAAATGATGTTCCCCATTAAAAAAAAAAAAAGGCAAATCCCCAATCCAAAAACCTTCTTCATGTTGACCAATTAGAAAAAAAAAAAAAAGCTGATGGTTTAGGGGTTTCAGCCTCTACTTTGCATGCCATTGGTCCACAGGTGAAAATTATATTCTTCTATAGGGAGCTCACAATCACGTTGGAGGAACAAGACAGACACAAAGGAAATCACACATCGTTACATAAAGCTTTAAAAGGTTCTGTATAATGTTTGTCCTTCTCTGATTGACTCATTTCACTCAGCATAATACCCTCCAGTTCCATCCACGTTGAAGCAAATGTTGGGTATTTGTCGTTTCTAATGGCTGAGGAATATTCCATTGTATACATAGACCACATCTTCTTTATCCATTCATCTTTCGATGGACACCGAGGCTCCTTCCACAGTTTGGCTATTGTGGACGTTGCTGCTAGAAACATCAGGGTGCAGGTGTCCTGGCGTTTCATTGCATCTGTATCTTTGGGGTAAATCCTCAACAGTGCAAGGGAATAGAAGGGAAGGGAGAAGAAATGGATAGGAAATATCAGAAAGGGAGACAGAACATAAAGACTCCTAACTCTGGGAAATGAACTAGGGGTGGTAGAAGGGGAGGAGGTCGGGGGGGGTGGGGGTGAATGGGTGACAGGCACTGAGGGGGGCACTTAACGGGATGAGCACTGAGTGTTATTCTGTATGTTGGCAAATTGAACACCAATAAAAAATAAATTTATTATTTAAAAAAATAAAATAAAATAAATAAATAAGTACATAAAAAAAAAAAAGGTTCTGTATGTGACCCCCAAGGTGGGGGTCACCCTGTAGGTCTTCTTGGAGGAGACGCTGGAGGTCGAGGAGTCTCTAGATGATTGGAAAGGTAGGAGTAAGGGTGTGTCTTGGGTGGTATTTTTCCAGCGCATCAGAGAGAAAACTCCACCACCCATAACAACTTCAGCAATGTCAAATTGATTCAAATCCATGCTTCAAAGAATCCAGGATTCTATCTTCTATAGACAACCTGTTTAGAGGCTGTGCCAAATATCAAGGAAGTTGAAATCCATGAAACTGACATGACAGATGAGGGTTGTATCTTGAACTCCCCCTGGGAATGGTGGCACAATGTTATCACATCCATACTGATGTGACAATAATTGGAATAACTACCATTTGTGGAAAACTTGCTATCTGCTAGGCGCTACACTGTGTGCTTTGTATGTAATGTCTCATTTAAAGCTCATGACTCTCCTACAAGGTATATATTAGTTTTCTAATTCTATAAATAAACAGACTCAGCTTAAGTGATGATAAGAAGAACACTTACATTGTGCCTACTATGTTCCAGGCACCTTAAAAAAGATATATATCTATCTCTATCTTACTTAATCCTCATAGTAACTATATAAAGTAGTTGTACTGTATTCCCCCTATTTTATCAGTAAAGAAAATGCGACCTAGAGAGGTTAAATCATTTGCGTAAGATTCAAACAAAAATTGCTTAAGGTCCTATGGCTGGCAAATGAGAACCAGAACTCAAACCCAGGCTGGTGGGTCTCCAAAGCCCAATTTCTCATATCATACTGTAGGGCAGCATAACTCCGAGACTGCCACAGAAGGAGTCCTAACACCAGAGGGGTGTGTACAGTACCCCCAGGGGTCTGTGAGTAGAGCCTAAGGCAGCTAGCTGTCAGTGTGAAATTTCTTTGAAGCTGTGTGTTTTATCTCAGACACCTTTGTGTGAATTTTGCATTCTATTCCATAATATATATTTTTAACATAAAAAAGTAATGTTTTGATTTTGAGGCGAAAGATGCTCCCAAGAAGCCATACTATGCTTATTACTCCATGGTTTGCTTACCTCCTGGCCCACAGCTTGGTGCCCCTGGGTTACATGTATGTCATTGCAAGAAGAGTGCTTGAAGTGGAAAGAATGTGCCATTTGGAACCACACAGATCAGAGCTCAGGTCTCCTGGCTCCATTATGCCACAAAGTGCTATGACCTTGGCAAGTCATTTCATTGCTCTGAGCAGGTTCTCTTCATATGTATATCAGAAATAATAATGCATGTATGCCTGCCAGGATGGCATCACAGGAAATGAGGTGGGGCTTCTGACACTTAGTAGGGACTCGCTAAGTGGTGCTGTTCCAGTTGGCTACTTGTGCCTTGTACGCCTTTATCACCAGTAACTATCAAGAGTACCACTATGTTGGCTAGTCCTCTCTGTGCCACTCCATAACATGTTTCTGTTTTTGGTGGTGATAGAGGTGTTGCTCATTCTCCTGGGGGAAGATCTCTATATGTATTTTATGTTCCCCATAAGTCTCCCACATTTGTGAGGCTTAGATGGAAATCCTGTGTCTCTTTCACCCAAATTTGGATCATTTGTTAGCTGAGAAATAGTTGTTTCCTATTGACTGATGACTCTGATCAGAAGAAAGGCCAGCTTGAAATGTATGGATAATATACATACATATAGATATAGCATTCCTATCATATTCAAACATTTTCTAAGACCTTCTAAATCTCTAACCCAGGCTTAAATAGAGAGGAGAATCAGCAGGCTGAGTGGGGTCCTGTAGGGTCAAAAAGAGGCCTGGTTAGGCCAGGCAACTTTATGCTTAGGCAACTATATGTTTACAGGAAAGTCTGCTAACTTTGCTGAGCATTAGTCTTCTCATTTATAAAATAAAGCCAACCTGATGAGAGATGATCATTAAGAATGCTTTATCACAGCAATTATGATGGCTTTTAGCAAAATAGAAAAGAAGAAAGGAATGTGTTGGCAAGGATGTGGAGAAGTTAGACCCCTTTGTGCACTGTTGATGGGGTTATAAAATGGTGCAACTGGCATGGAAACCAGTTTGGCAGTTCATTGAAAAGCTAAACTGAGGCTTACCATGTGATGCCACAATCCCTTATCTGTGTATATACCCAAAAGAATTACAGCAGAGACTCAAATAGGTATTTATATACCAATGTTCCTAGTAACATTATTCACAATAGTCAAAGGGTGAGAACAACACAACATTAACAAATGAATGGATAGACAAAATGTGATATATCCATACAGTAGAATTATTGAACCTTATAAACATGAAATTTTGATACATGCTACAATATGAATGAATCTTGAAGACTTTGTGCTAAGTGAAATAAGCCAGTGAGAAAGGGACAAATGTCGTACCATCCCACTCACATGTAGTATCTAGAATAGGTTCAGAGACACAGAGAGTAGAATAGTAGTTACAAGGACTGAGGGTGGGATACGAAATGAGGATTTATTGTTTAATGGATATAAAATTTCATTTTGGGATGATGAAACAGTTCTGGAGGTAGATGGTGGTGATGGTTACACTGCAATGTGAATGTGCTTAATGCCCATGAACTGTGCACTTAAAAATAGTTCAAATGTTAACATTTATATTATGTATATTTTATCACAAAACTTTTTAAAGCATCCTTTAAAACTAAATAAAGTGTTTTGCATTTTTTTCTCCTTTCTGCTCATCACCAGAAGATTAGAAGTTAAATCCCACTTGCTTTTTTTTTTTTTTTTCCCACTTGCTTTTGAAGAAGCAAGAAAAGCAACTTTCAGCCCAGTCAGGCCCTGGACTTCCATTGGCCATCAGGAATGTAGGAATAGGGTTTCTGAAAGCCCATGCTGGGGCGGGCTGAGTAGTGATGACACTCTGGAAATTGACCTTGGAGAACTGGCCTTTGACTTGTCCATGTGCTGGGGTTGTGTCTACTTACTTGCTCTTGGTGAGCAGTCAGGTGGGAAGCAGTTTCCAAAAGCATCAGTGAAGGAAGAACAGGATAAATAGCTCCAATGGGAGGACAAAAGAAGCTTCTTTCAGGTGCTTCTGGAATCTCCACATGATGTTAGTGGTATAGGCAGCAGCAATGTGACTGAGCGAATCTGAAAGCTGTGGACTAGATGTGTATCCTTTCACCAATGAATGGCATAGCTCAGCACGGTCCCTGAGAAGCCATCTTCATTTGAAATACATAGACTTTCAAGTATTCTTGCCTCCACCTTTTGATACCTTTGCTCAATTAGCATCACCATTGAGATGATCCAACAGAAGTCCATAGGGAATGAATAAGAAGGGAAAAGGAGGGCTTCATAGAGGATGTGACAGGGATGGGACTGGTGGGTATAGACTAATGTCTTGGAAAAGTGATGGGGAGAGTAGACTTTCCTTTTGTATTTTCCCAGGCTTCAGGGAGGAAAGGAGGAGAAAGAGGGATATGGGAAGACTCTAAAATCTAAAGGCTGTGTGATCATCACTGGGTAATAAAGGGAACCTGAAAGATTATCCTGTTCTAAGGCCCCGGCAAAACCTGGAGGTAGCAGGGCCCCGTAAGCCACCAGGAGACTATAATCCAGAATGCCTACAGGACTGCCTGTCCCTTCCTCAGGGTCCCTTATGGATGACTATCCTTGGCAGCCAGAGCTTCCTCTGATGGCCACTCAGGGGACTAACTGTCGTCTGAGTTTGGCCTGAGATTTGCCTACTCCCCAGATGCATGACTCCATATGGACATCTTCGTCCTGCTTTACAATGCTGCAGGACATACTATAAACCTAAGCCAAGGTCAATGGGACTGTGGACTTCAAATTAGTGAGGTCATGCCTGAATCAAACCCACTGGAGACTCTCTGAGGGAGAAAGCAGTTTCAGATGTCCCTGGGATAAGAATAATGCTAATAATGACAATAATAATACTAATAATAACAAAGCTAGATCAGAATTGTTGAGAGAATTATACACAAGTATGTAGGAGGTCTTGACACATATAGTTATTTAATACACGTTAATTTATTCTCCCTCTTCCCTCTGGGAGGGAACGCTGGATCAAAACATTTCTCCCTTCCTAGTCACCGAGATTGTTCCTTCTTTTCCTTCACTCTTCCCCCGACTCCTCCCTTTGCTTGTGTCTCTTACCTCTTTTCCCTTCTCTCCTGCCCCCATATGCAAAGCCCCAGAGGTAAACTGTATCTGTCTGTTCACCCCCCATCAGGCCCTGCGTGCTGCAAGGCACAGCCACACACTCCTGCCCAGCTCTCACACTCAAGCAGCTCCACTCCTGTCCATAAAGGCGAGAGAGTGGAGTTCATTATCCCATCCATCTTCACGAGTTTCTCTTTGTTATTAGAAAGATATTTCTGTGTGGCACAAGAAAATCCTAAGGAAAAAAATCCCAACCCTCAGAAACATGTTCCCCCTTCTCCATCAGCCCTCACACATTTCCATTTGGATTGATTGCCTGCTATAGCCTCTGAGCTTTTGAACATCAAATTTCAAAACGGCAACATAAAAGAGTGAACATGAAATGAGCAGCTCGATTCTGCCCTCCATGCTGGGGGACATGTGTTCTTGAAGTGCAGGAGAGAGAGGGGAGTCTCGTCTCCCCCGCCTACATTATCTCCTGAGGCTTTTGATGCCAGCCCTTCTCCTCGGGGCCCTCACAACAAGGCAGGAATTTAGCGAGTGTTTTCTATGAGCTGAGCTGAGCGCTCTGCTAGGCACGTGCAGTACCTGGAAGTAAATGATTTGGGGCTTAAGCAGATGGTTCACTCCAAGATTCAAGAGGGATATGCATATGGGACCCAAACCAAGGGATATGCAAAAAAAAAAAAAAAAGGGTGACAGTAAAGTGGTAGTTAAGGACTATAGAATAAGGTAGGAAAGCTTACAGGCAAGGAAACGCACCTGAAATTTAACATGAACAAATCTGAATTCAATCCCTTCCACTGAAAATTTCTCCTTATTCGGTTATAATCACTGTCTCTTAAAGACAGATACTGTTTATTTATTCACTTAGCCAGAAACCTGATTTCTCCTTCCACCTTACCCCCAAGCCCACAGCCACCATGTCCTGTTGATTCTGTCACAAAAAGCTCTACAAGTTAATCCCTCTGTTTAATTCCCTGGTCCCAACTCTGTCTATGCTTTCACTTTAACCTGGATAACTAAAAAAAATCTCCTAAATGTTTGCCTCTGCTTCACGCCCCCCCTCAGGTTCCTTCTTAAAGATCCTCATTCCCTTTCAGTTAATAACCAAACTCTTTTAAATGGCATTCAAGGACATTTAGGGTATGGCCCCTGCCTACATCTTGAACATCATCTCTTGCCATGTGCCTTGTGCCTCAACGTTTCTCTTCCGTTGGAGTTTCCCTAAATAGTTCATGTTCTCTCGTGCCTGTCTGTACAACTGTCTCCCTAATTTACAGCCACTTCTTCTCCATACTCCCTTACTTCGTTTTCTCCTATACAGACTCTGAGACGTAGCTCACGCATCATTGCAGAAGTCTCCCCAACACCTTTCCCTTTCCTTCCCATAACAAGTATTTCCATTTGTTCATATCACCCACATTTTATCAATGGCAGATTGGCTTGGTGAGCTCTCGTGGAGCAAGAACTCTGTCCTGTTCATTTTTATCCAGGAGCTGAGCTGACCTTGTTTCAGTGCTTAGTGTAGAGTAGTGGCTTCATAAAGACTGATTGTGGAGTTAATGACAGGAGGCAACCTGAGCAAAGCCATGAAAGTGAGAATTATACATGAATCTAAGAATACCATGATAAGAAAAGATCTTGAACATTTTCAAGTCCAACACTCTCATTCTGATGAAGTATGTATAGACTAGAGAAAGGAAATAGACTTCATAAGTCTACACGGGTAAATTAATTTTAACAGGTGACTTCTAATAGTATACACTTGAAAGCAAGAGAAATCAAAATGGGTTATGGGGGCAGCCCCGGTGTGATCCTGGAGACCCTGGATCGAGTCCCATGTCAGGCTCCTTGTATGGAGTCTGCCTGTGTCTCTGCCTCTCTCTCTCTCTCTCTCTCTCTCTCTCTCTCTTTCTCTCTGTGTGTGTGTGTCTCTATGAATAAATAAATAAATTATCTTTTAAAAAATGGGTTATGGGAGTGGGAATAAAGACCACAATGTTGAATTTGTTAAGTGAGACAGGATCAGAAAGGACACAGGAGAAATGGTGCCATCACTGAGTTTGGGGAGAACATAGAAAACCAGATCCAGTCTTAGCTGAGGAGCCAAAAGTGCTAAAGCTCGAAGATTCTGTAGAATGAGGTAAGTCCTACCTGAACCCAGGGAGCAAGAGGTAGTAAAGCATACAGTGAATGACACTGGGGGATTCAGTGAGAGAGGAAGTAGATCCCATGACAATTTTTGAGCCAAGCTTCCTCCAATAGGAGTCTTTCTTGATGGTCTAGTCTTTGTCACTTACATGTGAGCCCAATTCTGTCTTCAAGTGGTCATGCTTTATGGCTCACATTGGGTTGGACCTGATAACAACATAGAGTCCGAATGAGTTAGAATATGAATTAGGGAGCCTGATCTAGTGTGGTCTGAGGAACCATGGTAGGGAGCTAGGAGAGCAAGGCTGGATAGTTCTGGAGGACATGAGATATAGTATTGAATAATTCAGATTTGTTGCTTCAGAGAATAGGGTGTCATTGTAGACTTTCAACCTAAAGAATGGGCTTGTTTCAACTCAAATCCTTTTCCTATAAGATCATATCTTGGAACTTTATTTGGACTTGCTTTTCCCTCTGATTGGAATGCTCTTTCTCTTAGATTTTCTCCTTCTCTCTTATCTCATCACATCCCTGCTCAAAAGTTCTATTATGAGGAAAGCCTGGTCTTATTGCTTGATTCAAATTTGCCACACCTTCCATTACCTACCTGCCTGCACCATGATGTGTTTCTCTGTTGTATTTGTCACTCTCTCATCTACTCTAAATCTTTTCCCTATTTATTTGTTTTTTGTCTATCACCACCCACTAGAATGTAGACTCCATGGTGGGGGTGGAAGAGGGGGTATTTTCGTCTATTTTGTTCACTTCTGTGTTTCCAGCTCCTACACTTGGCACATCCTAGGTGTTCAAGAAATGCGTTGAATAAACATAGGGTCATACTCATGGGAACTGTTGGAATGGACAGTGTGCAGCCTCCTCCTTACCCGCCCTGTGATGGGACTTCAGCAGGAGGACCCAGGGTACAATTGTGAGATTGCCATTTTGTGCAAGTAGACAACATCCACTCCATCTTGATTATACCATCCCCATGCTCTGTCTTCCTCAACATTTAGGTCCTGCTCCTTCCCATCTAATGTCCTATAGTGGTCCTGACCAATGAGAAATTGTTACCAGAGGGCTCTTCATCATAAATCATATGTCCTTAGGCCTTCATACTATGTTAAACTAACAGGTAAGGCACCAACGAGAGGAGAGAAGGGGACCCTTCTCCTTCTTTGCTTTTTTGGTAAATTATCATGGTAAATTATCCCCTTCATTTCCCGATGTTCAGGGATTCTGGCCAGGTAAGGAGTTTGCAGAGAAAAGCAGAGACTGAAAAGCAACTGAAAAGCAGAGACTCGCCCTTCCTCTTTGTATCCCTGCTATATCTAATCATGCTGGGCACCCAAGTGGGCACTTAATAAAGAAGAAAACAGTGGGCATGACCTGGGAGAAAGGGATATTTGAAACAGGAGTCCTCTCTCCATAATATTGTCTGCATGGCACTTGCTTTCCTCACCTGAGCCCTAGAAAAATGAATTAAGCCCTCTCCCTTTCCAGATTATGTTTGTCTAGCTTTGGGTGACATGTACCTACCTGATAGCCTTCCAGACAGAAATTTGGATAAAGATTCCCTGGCTCTGTGCCTTTCTTTACTTTTCCAGACCACCATATTTTGTTTTCCTTTTAGTCCCTGTTACCCTCCTTGAAAGGTCTGGCAATTCCAGAGAATGCCAACTGTGCGATACAGCCTGCTGAGGTTTTCCTCACCTAAAGCCTTTACTTGAACATACCCATCAATACCAAAGCTGCCTTTTCTCTCTCTGCCTCGCCTATGAGACCGTCTGCTCCTTTCTTGGCTATGCTAGCCTTGGTTATTTGCTGCGGGTCACTCCCTGAAATACTCTCATCAATTTAAGACATGTTTATTGAGTACCTCCAATGTGCTGAGCACTGGGAATATCAAGATAAATTAGTTTTGGCTTCTGCCCTTGCAGCTCTGATGTCTGGTGGGCCAGTAGACATGAGTTCAGATGTTTGTCAACAGGTCTTCAGAATGCTCTGTGCAGGCAGGGAGAAGCATGCTGGGACCATGTGAGTACTGGGGTCTGGATGGTGTCACAAAGGAGGTGACTTTCGAGCAAGGTCTCCAGTAATCCAAGTTTCCCATATTTGACTACAGAGCATGCTTTGGCCCTGAGAATCTCTAAACATATTTCACAACACCTGGATTTTTAACAGGTTCCCTTCAAGACAGTTCTGTCTGTCAATTTCAGAGATTTAACATGTCTTTTACTTCATTTTCCTATGTGATACTTCACTCCTCTCTAGATACATTCAGCCTAGCATTCAAGAGCCCTTTTATTTTCTTCTGGGTATTTCACTTACTAGTTGGGTGTATGACCATCTCCTCTACTTCAGTGTTTTTGATTATCCTCTCTCTGAGGAAATGGACTACAAAGTAGATGTGGAATATATTTCACCATTTACAGAGGGACCCAATAAATTTTCAAATGTTCATTCATTCTCCTGGTCTTCTGGTGTATTAGGGAATTTGGGACTCTAGCCCTAGTTCTTTGTAAGTGGATGTCCTGCTCTCTGATGGACTTGAAGAGTAAAGATGATGCCCTTCCTTTACCTATCACATAAAGCAGTCTCTGGTGGTTAGGGAAGCAATATAGTCCTGAGTGATTTATATATATATATATATTTTTTAAATGTAATATATATATTATATGTAAATATAATATATATATATATTTTAAAGATTTATTATTTATTTGAGACAGAGATAAAGAGAGAGATAGCACACATATGCATGAGCAGGGGAGGGGCAGAGGGAGAGAGAGACAGAGAATCCCAAGCAGACTTCCCACTGAATGCGGAGCCTGGACTGGGGCTTGATCTCACAACCCTGAGATCGTGACCTGAGCTGAATCAAGAGTTGGATGCTATAGCCAACTGAGTCACCCAGGCACTGCTGAGTGATAATTTTTAATGGTGGAAGAGGTAATGATAGGTATGAGTAGCAGCCAGATTAGGCTTCTGCAGAGGCATTTTTGAAGAAGAAAGGACTCCCCAGGGTGTTCATCTGTGCCTTTGAGAACCTTACCCAAAAGGATAGGAGTCAATATGCCATAGCCTACTATCCCAGCCAGTGGAGAAAGAGTAGTCCAGTAGGAAAGAACCGATCCGGTAAATCTTAGTAGCATAAAACCAAAGTCACTTTGGGAATTGAAGTAGATGGAGCCCAACTAGAATTCAGATAATTGAGTGTGAAATTCTAGCTCATGAAAAGCTCCTTGGAGCTTGCTGAGAAGTCTGTAAGTTCCATCTGCACTTTGCCTTGGGCAGGGAGAGCAGCCAAAGAGAGTGTCTGTGCACTTCAGGATATCCAGATGTTCGAGGAGCCAAGTTCAGGTCCTTGATGGAAAGGGTGCTGGATGCTGACTCCCAGCCTCTCTGGCAGAATGGTCCCTGGCCAGCGATAGCAGGCTGGTGACCTGCAGACCATATAGCTTCATTAACTACACACAGATCAGATACTCCGTGTACACATGAAAGTGATCTAGTTTATCCCTTTACATGGTGCTAAGTAAGGGCCTGGGAGTGATCCAGGGGTCTATTGGTGAAGGGAGAAAGAAAGCATTGTAATTCTAGAGGATTCATGGGCCTTGAGGGATGAGACTGGGCCCCCTGTAGTCCTAGGGCTATGGGGGATATTTGATTCTGGTAGAAAGCAGCTTTGAGCTGGGCCTTGCTGTGGAACAACTACAGAAAGAAGCTAAGTACAGAAATTTTATTAGTTAAGGAAATTCTATGTCTGGTGGAAAAATCACAGGTCTTAGAGTCAGGAAATGTGAATACCAGCCCAGGTCTGACCTCCATGGCCTTGAACATTCTCCTCAGGGCTTCTAGCCCTGGTTTTCTTTCCATAGGGAGAAGAATACTATTCCTTCCAAATCACAGGTAATCACATGGATAAAATGGGCTCACCCAGACACATCAGCTTCCCCTAGGGAGATCTGATAACTAGTTTCTCAGCAATTGGGCAGGAGGGCCCAGTGCAGTGCCCTTCCAGAGAACTATAATGTCAGATACAAATGCAAGTCATGTATGTCCTCACAAGTTTCCAAATAGGTAATTTTTTTTAAAGATTGTATTTATTTATTCATGACAGACACACACACACACACACACACAGAGAGAGAGAGAGAGAGAGAGAGAGAGAGGCAGAGACACAGGCAGAAGGAGAAGCAGGCTCCATGCAGGGAGCCTAACATGGGACTTGATCCTGGGTCTGCAGGATCACATCCCGGGCTGAAGGCGGCACTAAATTGCTGGGCCACCAGGGCCTGTCCCCAAATAGCTAAATTTTAAAAAGTAAAAACAAAAACAAAAGATGAAATTAATTTTAATAATACATTTTATTTGCTACACTATATCGAATACACTAATACAAATATTTGTATACACTAATACAAATATTAGTTTAATATGTAATCAATTTATCAGATACTTCACAACCTTTTTGTCATACTAAGTCTTTGAAATCTCGTGTGTCTTTCATACTTAAGGTGAATCTCAGTCTGGACCTTTCAGTAGCTCCAGAGCTACATGTAGCTGCTATGTTGGGCCAGGAGGCCTGGCTTGAGGCTGTGTAGGTAGCCGGCTAGCTGGCCAGTCCCTCTAGCTTCTCTCTCACTACTTTTTTCTTTTTTTTTTAAGATTTTATTTATTTATTCATGAGAGACACACACACACACAGAGGCAGAGACACAGGCAGAGAGAGAAGCAGCACCATGCAGGGAGCCCAATGTGGGACTCGATCCTGAGACTCCAGGACTACGCCCTGGGCCAAAGGCAGGCACTAAACCACTGAGCCATCCAGGGGTCCCCCTCTCTCACTACTTTTGAGGCAAGCTTCCTGGGAGGGTGAACTTTGATTTTTGAGGTTAATGGGCAAGAGTCAGTTTAGACAAGCAGGGAGGACAACTTTCACAGAAAGAATGGCAAGGATGCAGGTAGAGAACCCTTTCCTACTCATGGGGAAGACCCTCCTCAGAACCCTTTCCTACTCATGGGGAGGACCTCACTGTTCTCACAGCCTCAGATCCATTTCTATTCCCCACTCAGGGTGTATACAACCAATTTTCACTTGTTTGCATAATGCTTTTGTTTTCTTTTCCTCTCTCCTGCCAAACGCATACAGACCTACTGTGGAGGGTCCATTTAGGCCCTGCTTTCCGGGTTGGCCCTGCACTATATAGCACGGTCCATTCACTGTGAGCCCTCTGCCTCCTCAATTTGCGCCTCATTCTCTCCCTCTGTAGAATGGAGTTAATCATGTTCATGTTTGACCTAGCCTGGCTCCAAGGAAGGGCGTAGAAATGAATGGGAATTAACATGTGTGAAAAGTGCTTGAAGCAAGGAAGAACAGGAGCCTCAATACAAAGTGTTTAATTATTCATTTGGTTTTTCAAATTTACACACTACCTTAAAAAGGTCTCTGACATGACGACTTCTGCAGGCCCTATCGAACTGACCTTACAAATAATTTGCCATGGTCTCATTCCATATGCACCTACTCTGTCGAGGGAGCTGTCTGAGGTGTAAACAGGGCAGAGCTATGTCTGAATGAAGAGATGTGCTGATTCTACCTCCAGCGTCTCAGGGCCCTGTCGGGCATGCATTTTGTTGTAACATCCAAGCACCTTCCTCCCCGGTAACAGGAACAACCTTGTGACCTTTAAGATTTCAGCCTCCTGCAAGAACAAGGCCTGTTATCCTGGAAAGCCCTAGAGTGCCAAGCCTCCACATGGAAACCTAGAGCTATTGCCTTTCTTAAAAATAGCATTTCATAAAATTGACATGCTTTGTTCAGAACAATTAAGTTTCCCACCCAGCAGCATAATTGGGTTTTTGTTTAGCAACTTGTACAGGTCTTTTCACTGGAGGACACCACCAGCTTCTGGGAAAGAGCCAATAAGACCTCGATAAAAACATAAATATGCAAGGGGTAAGGATCATGTTGTGGGAAAAAAGAATGAGAAAAGAGGCTCCATTTTTTTTTTTTTTGGTTTCTAGGAAACTGGTGCAAAGCTTCCTTCCACGTGCCCTCTGTTACCCCACACAAATAACTATTTTCCCCCAATAATTGCTTTATTGGGAGAAATGGCTTTTTGGGGGTATAACTAAGGGATAAGAGCTTTTTGGGCCTAGCCTGAGGAAGCAGGATCCCTGGCCACTGGTGGGAGGTCATTAGCTTCAGGAGATGTCAACTCTTTGCTCTTGAAGGTTTGTAGAGACTAGGCCACCTGAGAATTGGTGATCTCTCTTCAGAGATCTGACAGATCAGATCAGACACCTGACATCACAGTTGTAACTTGCAGGACATTATGGAGAATTTGTTGGGCTTCCTTGGAAGACCTGTGTGGGCACGTATGTGCAGGCACTCGGGCTGCACTTTCTCTTATGATTTACAACTAACAAAGCACATTCATGAGGTCATCACTGATCATCACTACAGTCCTGCATGGTAAATAGTCTCAGCCCCATTTTACAGATGAGGGCTCAGAAGTCACAAACGTGTAGGGAGATGGCCCAAGTTGCATGACCACCTGGTAGTTCCACTAGAATGAAAGACAATTCCAGCAAACCTAAAGCAGATATTTGTTGGAGTAATATAAGGAAGCATGGAAAGTGATTATACAGAATCATCTGAATAATACACAGATCTGAAATCCAGGTCTTTCCATTCAAAACCCAGTGTGTTTTCCATTCTTATACACACTTCTGTGTTCTCAAACATGCTCATAGAGAAACACACAATTTATCTCTGAATATAACTGTATTTTTGATGTCTTGGCGTTATTGTCATTAAGGATGTCCATACACAAAACTTGAGTGGAAGGACATCATTCTATGAAAAAGACTGAGGTAGTTCCCAAGCATCTGAGTTTGTACTTTGAGTGTCTTCCTGCAGGTGTATCCAGGATTGTGGATTATTCTAAGATCTCTGGATGGGACTTAGTGAAGCCCCTTTCAGTATATAAAGATTCAAACTGAAAGAGGGTGTGGTCTGAACTTGCCAAATGAGAAGGGCATGGACTGCTGGACTTGGTCTCTGCCAGGGGTTCCCCACTAGAATGAAGGACACCTCTTGGCTACCTGATGGAGGTAACTTCAGATTAGTGAAAGAGGCATCAATTTTACAAGTTAGGAAGTGGGTATAGGGAGGAAGCTACCCTAAGGAGGACCATATACAGAGGTATATGAGGGGCTTTAAGCAGAGACCAGATAAATGACTGAAGGCAGATCCCCAGCCCTCTTACCACGATACCCATGCTAGGACTACACCAGCTTCTGAGTGTTAGAGACAGATGCTGTGGCTGGGGGCCTGGTGATGTTGACGGGATTCTTACGTCCCTTATGTTTTGCTCTGAGGTTATGATATTATAAAATTGCCTCCAGTTTTTCTTCTGTTTGTCCCTTGTCCCTGAAAGCAAATTTGGGGATCACAGGAAGCCTATTTGCTGGACTTAGGCTAAAGAGCTGAAAAATGGACTCAGTACTGCAATCCAGTGAGAGCAACTGTTTGGTGGAATGAAGGACAGGGGAGCAGAAGTCAGCCCTTGACAAACAGATACTCCATTCATCCTCACAAGATCCTGGAAGGCATCCCCAAAGCAGAGAACAAACATCATTACTTTTTAACACTACAGGAAATGAAAGCTTGAGAGGCCAAGAGATTTTCTCTAGACACATAATTCAGTAAAAGGAAAGGAACTCTTAGATCTATGTATGCACCGGCCAAGGAAGGGGGAGAAACTCTGTCATGGGACAAAGATCCCCTGCCCTTTGCATTGCCAGCTCCCTAGAAACCCACTCTCACTGAGCAGCAGAGACCTTAGGATCATGTGTCTCCACTTGAGCAGGGCCCATGTTCAGGGTCAGACCCAAGAGGAAAGCATGAGGAAATGAGATTCTTCTGGGAGACCCAGAAGACATGGACTGTCACACCACACACTCCCTCCCAACACTGCATTTACCCAACACTCAATTCACTGTTTTCAGAACAAAACTATTTTGTCTTTTCAGTATCTTTTCAACCGAGGCAGAAATGGCAGCAAGATTTAAGCCCAAGCTCCTAATCCATTTTCCCACAGGTGTTCTTAAGTGAGGAAAGGAGCATATGAGAACTTGCTTAGCAGAGATAACCATTACATGTGCCACATAAATATAAACTATGGAAAGAGCTACTGACAGGTGTAGACAAGTTTGAGAAACATCCTAGTTAGACAAAATTTTGTCAATCTGTCATATATTTCCTCTTCTCTTCCCTTCCTCCTCCCTCATTTCCGTCACTCGCATGGAGAAGGGGGGTTGGGGAGATAGAGGGAGGCTGTGTTACTTTTACCTGTTAGAGAGTGGCTGTTCCCAAGCTCCCTTCCCATATGTCCAGACTGTTGTCAACAGGAAGGGCTAGTTTTTAATCTCCCCACTTCCCCTTAAGGAGAATTGTACATGGTCCTCTCTTGAAAAGTCAAGACTCTCCAGACTCTGGAGCCTGATTGCTTGGTTTTGCTTCTAGGCAGTAGCACTTACTACCTATGTGACCTTGGACAAACTACTCAACCTCTCTGTGCTTCAGCTTCTTCACCTGTAAACTGGAGCTAGAAATGGAACACATGCCACAAGACACTATGCTGGTTGAGTTGATGTTTGTGAAGTCCCCAGTTCAGGGCTTGAGGACTATTTAAGTGATAAGTAAATAAAATGATGCTCTGACTCCATGTGTCTTGCCCTACAGAACATTGGCCACTGCTTCCTTCCCTAGACACTGGCTTTCACTCCCCAGGTAGGCATTCTTTTCTGCTCTTAGGTCTCTGAAAAGCCATGTGCAAGGTTCTCTGGGGCTCCAGGGTGGGGGTGGAGAGGGTAAAGAACTCCTAGGGCCAATACAACATTTGCTCAGGCTCAGATCACTTTGATTCCTTTTCATCTCTTGCTCACCTTGCCACTCCTGGTCAGAACTCACCTCCCCACCTTATTGTCTCCTCAAGACTCTGGGGCTCTTGTCTCTGCTCTTTGTACCCCTGTGATTCTTGGTAAATTGCGTATCTGGACCTCATATATCCATGTGCACAATGATTTCCATTTCCCTGGATTCTGATTGTCCTCACCTGTGTGTTTTCTGCCTAGAGGAGAAGTTCTCTGGCATCTGAAGACCCACCAGGTTGCTGGTCTAATGCTTTCTTTGTTGCATCATTTTAGCCTGTACCCTGCCAGTGTGACCCTGGTCCCAACCCCTGCACACTGTCCAAGCACAAATCATCAAAGATGCACAAAGATGGGGTACAATGAAAGATACTTGGAAGAACCCAATAAAGGATTTATTCAGGAGATATCTCCATCTCTTTAAGGATCTTCTGAGAAGGCTGGGCACTGGAGATTTGACATCTTTCTGTCCGCTTTTAATAAAATTTCCCATTAATTAAGCAGAGCAGCATGGACTGTAGCCCTGGTCACATTATTTGTCTTTTTATTTTGTAGTTACATGGCAGTATCTTTAGTGCAGGAGCCCTGGAATTATACACTAGGTCCTAATATTTCAAGACCCAACAGGAACAAGTATGCAATTATATAGTTCAGTGGTGCAGTGCCACAGCAGTGTAGGGAGAGGTAGAAGGCACCACTGCAAGCTCTTGGAAAGTTCCTTTGGAAGGAAACATGAGGCCCTGGACTTCAGTGCCTTCCAATCTAGGGACCTTCTCTCCTGTAGGCAGTCTCTGTCTCTATCTACCTCTGGCCGAGCATGGGATGTCCTTCCAAGTCCTCCAGGACAAAAGGAGTATAGGGAGAGAAGGGAAGACCTATCCTCTATGTGCCAGCGACATCTGAGTCCTCACAGTAATCTATAGGTGTAGAGTAGGTAACGCAGAGATGTGGCCTCTAGTTGTAAACCACTTAGGTTCGTGTGTATAACTTTGGGGAAGTTACTCATCCTTTATGAACTAGGGCTTCCTCATCATCTAGCAAATGAGGTTAGAAATGACACCTGCCTAAAGGCTCGGTCACAGGATCAAATAAGATAATCCAAATAAAAAGGCCTTTTTCTATTATGATCCTCATTTGACAGATGAGGAAATTCTGGCTCAGAGAGGTTAAGGAACTTGTCCAAGATCACGCAGCTAGTAAGTGATATTAGTCAGGATTCTAGACCCAAGTGTGTGTTTGGTCTTTTGTTTTCTTACCCTTAAACTTTGCGGCAGGAAGGCGGCAAAGTTAGTGGCATGACCTGTCAATAATGGTGTCTGACTGTGGTTTAGAAAGGGAGACACGCTGTGCCTTATTCTATTTGCAAAGGACAAACAGCTTAGAATCAAAGGAGCTGGAAGGGATGTCCCCAGGACATCTTGCAAAAGTCATAGGATTCCTCCTCCCCTGTGGCTGTCCCTGAGCACCTCATGCATAATAAGAGCAGGAAAATAGCATTTCGGACCATGCTTTCCTGAGGGACCTCAGCCACGTGCACATGGATGTGTGTGTGTGTGTGTGTGTGTGTGTATCTGTGTGAGTGACTGTGTGTGAGAATTGTGCACATGTGTGTGTGAGTGAGCTTGTGTGTCTGTGTGAGTGACAGAGTGTATGTGCGTGAGCCTGTGTGCACTTGTGCATGCGTGTGAATGACTATGAGTGCGTGCATGCACGTGAGAATGTGTGCACACGTGCGTGTTTGTGTATGTCTGTGTGTGTTATTGAATGGGGGTGTCTGATGGGTCCAGGAAGGAATCACTGAGCCAGAGGTTTCCATGGTAGCTGAGATACCCGCTGGTCCTTAAATAATTAACCAGCCAGAGCTTTTAAATACATTTCAAAACAAATACTCATTTCCCTTTAATGCGGTGCTGATTTCCCCTTTTACGCACTGCCCGAGGCGATGCAAGCTGACTGTAATTCTTGCTCTGATGTGGTGGCAGCATCTTTGGTTGTCATGGGAAGCAGCTCCTATTGTCGGGGGGCCGGCCCATAACTTCACCTTGTCCACAGGAAGGACGATGGCAGAGGGGGAGGAGATTTTCCTTCCATCCCTCTTCAGATGGTAGCATTAGGGACGTCTAAGGGGTCCGCTGCAGCTTTGCCCCTGAAAATATGAAACTTGCTAGCTGTCCAACAGGCAGGTTTCTCTATAATTTTATTCTGCAGACACTCCTAAACAAGGCGTTTCTCCTGGCAAACACCCTGTTAGATCATTTTGTTTTCTAGTATGGACTACCCTGACTAGGGCAAGTGGACACAGCCTTCTCCATCCCTTTCCTGCCTCATGTTTATGTACAAACTTACATCAAGGTATATGCACTACCTAGATGTGCCTCTACCTAAAATCCATGTTCCCTGTTTGCCTCCTTATGATACCTAGAGCTCCACACAGCTGAGTGGATGCGTGTGTGTGTGTGTGTGTGTGTGTGTGTGTGTGTGTGTTGGGGAGCAGGGTTGGGGTAGGGAGGGGGAACACTAAATATTTTGTTTTGCTTAGTCTGGGACTAACGTCTGACCATTTTGGCCTTGTTGTAGTTTGTGTTAGTGAGCAAAATTTGTGATCTCAACACCACAGCATCAGTGGCCAGGCCCCTGAGCCAGGGCTCTCATCACTAAGGAGGTTGGCTCAGCTGTGATGACTTTCTCCTAGGGAACACCTGGGGCATCAATCACCATCCCTAATCGGATGTCCAATCAAAGGAAATAGTGGTGATGGTTCTATGCTATATATCAATAGTAACAATGAAAACAATGTCTATATTTGTTGAGTACTCACTATATCAGAAGCTCTGGGTTGGCACTTTACCTGCATTACTTCTGGGAATATTCACATTGGCCCTATGACTGGGTACTATAGTTAGGAGAAAGCAGGGCTAGAGAATTTACTTCAGTAGCCTGTGATCATAAGGATGGCCAGTGGTGGAGTCAGGATTTGAGTCTAGAACCATGTGGCCAGTGCTTTTAGCCAATGTGCTCACCTGTGTGAGCAGAATTCCAGCTTGGAGAAAGGGATCCAATCCAGGCCCTACAGCTGAGAGGACAGGGGTGAGCCCCCAAAATGCCCAGGGGTACCACGAGCCACAAGGCTTGAGGAGAGCCCAGAGCTGACAGTCATAGGGCACAGCAGGAGACCTTAGGGGACCAGGTTGGAGGATGAGCTCACAGCAGGACAGGCAGGGAGGGCACAGGACTCTGGAGGTGCCTCATAGCCAAGGCCCTGGGGAGGAAGGGGTTGGGCACTCACGATCTGGGAGTAGCTGCTCTTTCAGACCCTAGCTGAGGAGTCAGTAGTTGCCAAGGTTAATTATGCTCTCAGTCTCCCCAGGTGACTGGAGATCCAATCAATTCAATTGCTCTGGGCCTGACTGGCATCTCTAGGCAACCCTGTATGATGGTTGTACAATAATCCTTGTTCAACAGTTGAAGAAACAGGGACTCTTAGAAAGTCCATGACTTGCCCAAATCTGGACTGAACAGTGACTGAACTTGGTCCAGAGTCCACATATTTAGCCTCCAAATTCTGAGGTCCTTTCCCCTATAGTCACATGGATTGGTGAAGAAAAGGAAAGATAAAGCAGGAAAGAAGTATGAGGACAGCACCAAGTGAGAGTGTTCATGGCTGTGTAAGGTCCTCCCAGCTCCCCACAATCCAGGCAAGTCTCCTAACAATCCAAGCCTATCTAGGTAGTGGGGCTCCTGTTCTGGCAGACAGTACCCTGAGGAGCAAGTAGGCTTTTAAAATGGAATGTTAAAATGGCAGAGGTACTGACGCTCAGTGCACAAAGTCCCAGGCTAAATGTCTTCATATAGTGTCTGCAGAACCGAGTGAATGGGGAAAACACAAACAGGAACATGTAAATGAGTAGAATTTATGCTAACTTTCCATCAATTTTTCAAAACGTTTAACTATGGAAAACTTCCAAGATATACAAAAGTAGGAAGAACCCATTCATTTTCTTAACTTTTTATTTTGAGACATACGTGCAGATGTAAGAAATAATACAGAGAGATCCTATTTATCCTTCATCTAATTGTTCTGAATGGTAACATTTAACAAAGCCATATATCATGACTAAGAAATTAATATTGTTATAACCAATCAACCTTAGATTTTATTACTTCCATATACACTCGTGTGTATGTATATGTCTGTGCACTTCTATGCCATTTATAGTGTATGTAAATTCTACTTGTGTAGGTGCACATGACCACCAGGGTCAAGACACAGGCCAGTTCTCTCACAGGGATCCCTCATCCTTCATAGTCACAGCCACCTCCCTACCTACTCCATCTCCCTAACCCCTGGAAATCATAATCTATTATCCATCTCTATAATGATATAATTTCAATGATGCTATATAAGTTAATATGTTAATACACTATATAAATATACATATTATGTAGCTATATTGGTACGTTGTATGAATTAATATGCTGATAAAACAGGCTTCAGAACAAAGAAAACAAACACAAAAACAAAACAAAACAAAACAAAAAAGAACAAAGAAAACTCCTAGATAATGAGTACATTATATAATGATAACAGGACCAACCCACCAGGAAGACATAAAATTTATAAATATGTATGTACCAAACAACAGAACCTTATGATACATGAAGCAAAACTTGATTGAAAAGAAAGGAGAAACAGTCTATAATTAAAGTTGTAGACTTTACCACCCCACCCTCAGCAAATGATACAACTACTAGATGGAATATCAGTGAGGATATAAAAGGAATTAACACGACAGCCAGTCAACAGGATCTAATGCGCAGACATAAGAACACCAACTGAGAGTAGCACTATACAATTTTTTTTAAGTGCCCGTGAAACAAGCACAATGCACTATATGCTTGGCCACTAAAAAAAATAAATAACTCAATAAACTTCAAAGAATTAAAATCTTAAAAGGTGTTCACCATCATTAACCATTAGGAAAATGCAGATTAAAACCACATGAGAGATCACTACATACTTATCAGAATGAATAAATTAAAAAAAATGACAATATCAAATGTGGGTGATGATGCAGAGAAACAGAATTACACACTGATAGTGAGAATATAAAATTTTACAGTCACTCTGGAAAACACTTTGGCAGTTTCTTACAAAGCTAAGCATGCACTTATCACATGACCCAGAATTTGGACTTCTAGCATTTATCTCCTCAAACACAAACTTGTATATACAAACACTGTTACTAAATTCATACCAGCTTTATACAGTGGTTAAAAACTGAAACCTCTCCAGATGTTTGTAATTCAGTGAGTATGAAACAAATTGTGTCTATCCCACCACGGAATACTACTCAGCACTATAAAGGAACTAACGACAGATATGTGCGACAACTTGGATGAATCGCAAGGATATTTATTATGCAAAGTGAATAAAACCAGTTTTAAATGCTTACAGACTGTATGGTTCCATTTATAGAAGATCCCATCCTCTGTTAAGAGAAAAATACTGAAAAATATTGTTCTACGTGTGCAACAATCATGTTCAGTTTTTTATTTAGACCATGTTGCTGAAACAGATGGGATCCACTGTTCTGGCATGTGGCTTCATGGTTTGCCCTCTGCCACCTTTCTATTGTTATTTGGGGGATATTTCCCCTTAAGATAGGAGAGTCTGGATCAAGGCCAATACGTATCAAAGCAATTATAAAACAAATTAAAGAGTCACGGAATGTTAGCAGGAAAGAAACCTTTGAGATCATCTAGTTCAGTGGTTTACGATGCTGACTGAACAACAGAATCACATGGGGAGTTCTGAAGTAGGCTGATGTCTGGGACCATCCCCAGGGATTCTACTTTATTTGGTCTGAGGAAGTACCCAGGCATCATTACTTTTAAAAAGCTCCCCGAGCAATTCTTAAGTGCAGCCATGTTTGAGAACCACTAAGGAGTCCAAGCTCCTTATTTTACAGATGAGGAAACTTTAGACTCCCATGGGTGAAATAAATAGCCCTAGGTAGCTTATATGGCTGGACTTTGTTAGAGCTGTCTCCTAAATCCTAGGACTTTCCCCCCCTATTTACATAGTTCTTTCACATTCCTTATCAAATTCATCTTCCTTAAAAACCTTTAAGGTAAGAAGCATGATTTAATTACTCCCATTGTAGGGATAACAAAACTGAGGCACATGGAGATTAAGTGATGTTCTTAATTAAGACTTCATAGTGCAGCAGAAGAAAACCATAAATGTGGCCTCTTGACTTCTAGCCCAATAAGAGCTTCTAAAAGGAAAGTTGAATGTTTACTTGCCAAGCCCAACAGTTTTGAGAGACGTGTTACAACCCCAAGTGTTGCAAGGACCACCGGGCTCTCTGGGGCCTCCTTCCTGGGTCAGTTTTTATTGCTTCTGTTCAACATAACTCATTAAAGTATCCCAATTTTCATAGATCTTAATCCGTTCCTGCCAATACCTATTGGATCTCGATTTACACTCAGTTTATCTCAGCTTCTTACCAGGAATGAGAAAAAACGGCCCCCGCCTTTCTCACTTCTGAGTTTATTTACAATTGCATTTTAGTGAAAAATGACCCATTTATTCATTAGTTTTAATGTGTCTCTTTCAATGTCTAGTTATCTTCAGAGGTGTTATCATCATTCACCATAGCATTCTGGGGTGTCTAAATATTATTAAGGATGGTTTGCAGCAGGGTGAGAGCAGCAGTGTGGGTGTGGAGGGAAGGAAGGGGTGGACATGAAAAGAGCAGGAGAAGGAGATCAAATCAGGACCAGAGACCTTGGTCCCTTGCGACTTTTGGCATTAGGAAGCTGCCCGATGGATGCTGGTAGAGGGCAAGTGAATAAGAAGGATGTCTCAGGGGAAGCCTGGGTGGCTCAGCGGATAAGTGCCTGCCTTCAGTCCAGGGCGTGATCCTGGAGTCCCGAGATCGATTCCTACATCAGGCTCCCTGCATGGAGCCTGCGTCTCTCTCTTTCGGTGTGTCTCTTGTGAATAAATAAATAAATCTTTTTTTTTTTTTTTTTTTTTTTAAACAAGGATGTCTCAAAGAGATTTTCAGGGAAACCTCAAATGTCCCAACAGGAATGAAAAACAACTTTTCTTCATTCTGGTAGATTCTTTGCCATCTGTTTTGGTGTCATTACTGCTTGGGCAGTAAATGCCCTCATTACTGATTCTCAGTTATATCACTTTATAACAAGGGTCTATGAACTTCAACACCTATGTTTCAGAACATACTAAGTGATGTAAGTTTTGGTTTATACATTACCATTGCTTTCCCACTATTTTGTTCTCTTTAAGTTAAAACTAGTTTTTGGCTTTAAGCCAAGTGAACTGCTGTGTAAGAAAGAAAGTGAACTTTGGAAGGAAGTGTCTCCCCAAAGGCAGCCTACGGTTATGGAAAGACACAGTTCTGAACTAGAAGCTCTGGGTTTGGATCCAGCAGTGGCTGGCCTTAGGGTCAATTCTCCCTGTTTGAGTTACTATTATACACATAACTAGCTCAAATGGCTGAATGTGACTGTAGAGATGTTGGCTTTAAATATCAAACTCAGCATAAAATTTTTAAAAAGGAGCTCCTAGTCTGGTTAAGAAGAATGGGGTCAGATGCATGGGAATAAATCTAGCTGAACCTCTGTCCATGTGGTCATCTCTCCCTCCTCTGAATTTGCAGGGTGCTAAATCTCCTGCACAACTGATTCATCTTTGCACCATCATAAATGTTTTTATTTGTTCCTTCATTAGTTCATTTGTTCATTCATTCACTTGTTCGTTCATTCATTTGATTATTTGTTCATTCCACAACCTTCTATTTACAGGAAGCCTGGTATTAGAGACTTTAATCCCTCCTGCACCTGGCTACTCTGCTAACCATGACGTGGCTCAGAGCTCTAGCGATGAGATGACAGTGACTCAGGGCCACGTTGCCTTTCAGAGGCCCTAGGCATCTGGCGTTCATGGACTTGCCATGAAAGATTCTGTATCTTTTCTCCATTAAAAAATAATTGCATATTCCTCCATTAAAAAATAAATTGTATATGTATACATAAGAAATTATATTTGACAACTGTGTTGATACATAAGCTAATATAATCGGGGCTGGAGGAATGTGTAGCCTGGGAAAATCACACTGAGAGCAAAAAACCCTGTAAATATTCATGGAATGAATGAATGAGTAACTGCTTTAAATAGGACAGTATGTCTCACCTGTGCGTCAAGAGGAGCTAATCTAGAAATTATAATTAAAGGCTGTGTTTACTTGAAAAATGCCAACTAATAATAACCTGCTTAATCAAACAAGTATAGAAACTACTAGAACATTCACATCCAAAGAACGGGTGGGTGAGCACCTAAGGTCAAATGATATTTTTATAGATACACATGGCAATTTTGTTAGGTTAAAAAAATAATAATGAGCTAGTGCCACCATTTAATGGGTCACCTACAAAATTTAATGCACTTTAAATGGATTATCTCTTACTCTCACCAAGGTAGGCATTTCAACTCCATTTGAGAGTTGAGGAAATGGAGGAAGAGTGATTAAAAGATCCTCTGAAGACTGCATCCCCTATGATTTTTTTTGCTACCTGGTCTTGGCCATCTAATTTTGCAGGGGTCTGGTTTTCCAAATATTAAGTGTAGCTGGTGCTACATAGAAGGCTAACTAGACAGATGCAAGGGGTCTTAACATTATTTTCAATTGAACTTTAGGAAGAGAGTGATAAGAATAATTCTATTTTTCAAACCCAGCTATTCAAAGCTTTGTGAAATTTCCTAGTAAGTCATGGCCAGTAAGAAAATGGAGTGTGGAACTGGGATCCTACCTCACAGGCTTAGCCTGGGAGTGTTGTAAGAAGACACACCTGGGTGATCAACTCCTTCCAGTTTGCCCAAGACTTTTCAAGCTTTAGCACTGAAAGTCCTGAGTCCCAGGAAACCCCTCAGTCCTGGGCAAACCAGGGCAGTCAGTCATCTTAGATAACCAGACCCTGGTTCCCAACGAAAGCAGAGTGGGACTCCTTAGGAGTCAGGTGCTTAATCCTCACAACATTCTACAAGGTGCATGCAATTGTCCCCTTATTACAGGTGAGGAAATCAAGAATCAGAGAAGCTCCGACAACTGCCATCAGCCATGAAATGAGTCATGTCTTAGCCTCAGGTGTACAGTCTTCCCTTTCCATTATGCTTCAAGAAGCACCTCGTGGCCTGAGTAACCTGTACTAAAGTGGTATTTGTCATGCTAGACCTGGGATTGGCCCTGGGCAGAGAATTATTCCGTTGAGGAGGTCCTTAGCTGTAGCTACGATAGACAGGATAGAGGTAACTTGGTGCAGACAGGACATGGTTAATGTGGTGAAGGATTTCCAGTTTCAGGATGAGACCATCCTGGTCTTCTATCTTGGGGGAGGAGGGTGGGAATCTTGCCTGAAAGTGGGTGGGAGAAGATTCTTCAGGAGCCTTCCTGCCCTGCTTTATTATTAGGTTAATTGAAACCGTAAAAGCAAACTCGGATTTGCATTAAAGCCCTGCATAGCAGATGGTGACAAGTTCTAAGCATCATAAAAAGAGGATTGGAAGTTGTAAACGTCTTGGGCTCATCTGTGCCAGAGTGCTGAGAGAAAGACGTTGTCGTAGACGATGGCCCACACTCCTTGCTGCCCTGCAAGTTAGCTTCTGGGATGGCATAACCCCAGTTCTGTACCCCTACATACCCTCCCGGGACCACACAACTTCCCTTCCTGGGATGGGTTGTTGTCATCAGGGATCACAAACCTTAGAAATGGTCATAGCATCTTTCCCTTTGTTCTCTCCTAAAACATGTTTGCACATCAACGTTTTTGGGTAAAATGAAGTTCGCCTGTAGCACTTCTCCATTTTCATTCATGCTGCTTTTCTCCTTTCAACCTGGTAATGCCTGTGCCCCCACTTCAGTGCCCACCTTTTCGCTCTCCTCTAGCTACCTTTCCTTGGGAGGTCCCAACTTCCAAACATCTCTTCCTTCTTCCCTGTCCACTGAATTTGCCAGTTCTCATTGCCCTTCTCACAGCTGGCTGATCCAGAGGAACAACACCTAATGAATGGATTCTCTGCCTGTGGTGACTACTTCTCCTTGATAGCACTACTCATCCTCACGCCCAACAGATGACCTTGCCTCCCACATAACTGAAAAAACAGAATCCTTTAGACACCAAGCTCTAAAGATATCAATATTGCCATTGATCCTTTTGCCAATCTCCTAGAAGAGGACACCCTCCTCTGCTATATCTTGTTCCTCATCCCAACTTGTAATATCACCTTCAGGACCTTTTGCCATCAATTATCTCCTTTCACCTGCATCTTGATTTTCCCTATCTTATCTAGTACTTTCTCTGTCTATATTCATACCAGAGAAATCTCCCTCTTCATCCTGCCTTCCCTGCCTTCATCCTATCCTCAAGCCTCTCTGTGGAACAGTCATTTCTTGCTGCTTCTGCTCTTGCATCCCCTCATCACCACTACTTCACTGAAATGCCCCCCCACTTTGCCCACTTTCAGGTCCAAAGGGCTGTTTGGACATCTCTCTGCTTGTTCCTGCAACACCTTCTCTATATGTCTAAATGTTGCCTTTTCCCTTAATCCATTCCATTTGTATCAATAAGTATTTCTCCCCATATATGTGATGTTTGTACCTTTATAGCCGAATGAGAAAAGTGCTGTCATGGTTGCTGGAGTGAGTCTACCCTTTAAGACTTTGTGTTCTTTGAAGGCAAGGGCCTATATCTTGGTTATCCAGTATTCAGTTCTGGCAGGATAATCACTTCAAAAACATGTTGTTATTTCATGAATAGAATAAGGGAATGATATTTCCACGATAATTTCTTTCATGATGCATGCATAAAAAGTCTGAACAAAGCCTTTGTGCCAGACCCTTGCCCTCCTTTAACCCATCATCTAAAATGCCTGAACTGGTCACTCCTTTGGACTAAGTTACTCAAGGCCCTTGTATAGACTCAGTTACTTAAAATGTGAAAGGAAAAAAGGCAGGAGTAGACATTCATTGGTCTTATACTATATACAAGCAACCATATTAGTTTACCTGCATTCACTCAGGTAATTGTGGAGGGGTAAATGTTTTAAAACACATTATCTTAGAGAAGAAGAAATTAAGGCCAAGAAAAGTTAAACGATTTTCCCATTGGAGATAGAAATAAAACAAGATTGGCCCCGTGTGAATAATTGTTGAAACTGAGTGACAGGTGCACGGGGGCTTTATTATGCTATCTTCTATTTTTAAATATATTTGCAGTTTTTCTATAATGAAATGAGAAAACAAAAATATTTTACAGTATCATCAGCTAGTATATTAGTTATCTATTGCTGCATAACAAATTACCCTAAATCTCAGCAGCTTAAGACAGGACATATTTATTATCTCTCAGTTCCTGTGGGCTAGGATCTGGCCATAGCTTCTCTGTTTCTCCTTCAGGGTCTCCCATAAGCTGCAGTGTGCTGCTCAGGGCTCTGGTCATCTCAAGTCTCAGCTGGAAGAAGAGAGATCCATTGGAAGCTCATTCGTATCAGAGTCTCTGACTTTTGGTGGCAATAGCAGTTCTTTGCTACCTGAGCTTCCCCAAAGTACTACTCACAGAATTGCAGCTTGCTTCCTCTAATGTGAGGGCTCTAAGAGAGAATCTTGGAAGTGGCATGCCATCACTTTTACCATATTCTATTCATTAAAGTGAGTCAGTAAGTCCAGCCCACACCCCAGGGCAGGGATTACATAAGGACGTGGATACAAGGAGGTAGGGATTAATGAGGGTCCTCTTAGGGGCTGCCCACCACTGCTAATAAGTAGCCTTGCTGAGTCTTTTTCTTTGACCCCAAATTCTGTGTTTTTTCCCACTGCTCCAAGCAGCCTCATGAATTTACCATTGGCAAGTAACACCTTAGCTGCAATTAACTTATAAGATTGACCCACCAGAAGGCAGATCTATAAGGTAAATGTGACTCAGAATTATTAACATTTGGTGCTAGTTGGGAATAGGGCCCCAGAATTATGTGGCTCCAGAGGGGCACCATTGCCATTAGGAAAATGGGAAGTGTCATATGAGAAGCATGAAGACCTCTACTGAGAAGTGGTCCCATGGGACCCTTGAGAGATAGAAGTCTGAGAACAACTGGAGCTTTCAGCAGGCAGCATCGATTGAGGGCAAGGAATTCTATTATCTTCTTACCATTTACCCCTAGTAGTGTCTATTGTATGGTAGATGGTTCTTGATCGTTTGTGGGGGAATGCATAAAGTGAGAATGGGCAGAGAGGTAGATGATGTGCTTAAAAAAAAAAAAAAAGTAGAGGGATGCCTGGGTGGCTCAGCAGTTGAGCATCTGCCTTTGACTCAGGGCGTGATCCTGGGGTCTGGAATCGAGTTCCGCATCAGGCTCTTTGTGGGGAGCCTACTTCTCCTTCTGCCTGTGTCTCTGCCTCTCTCTACATGTCTCTCATGAATAAATAGATAAAATTAAAAAAATAAAATAAATAAAAAGGAAGTAGAGGCCATTAAGAGCAAGCCAGAGTCAGATCCCTACTGAGGGTGTGGCCTATGAAGTATAGGGTCAGACTTAAGGAGGAGGTAGGTAACATGCCCAGGGAAGGGCTCTGTGAGTGCTGGTGCAAGCTGAGCACCGTTCCCAGGATCCCTGACAACTCACTCATGGTTTTTGGTGGTAAATGGACCTCCCAGCGGTCTCTTTCACCCAGTTCCCAGCAGAAGAGTGACTGACCCTGGGATACAGTATGAGTCACTGGGGTCATATAGGACCCCAGGAGAGTGCTTGTAAAGTGTGCTTCTCAGAGCCTCAGGATTTGGAGACATGCTTCAGGGGCGAAGAAGGTGAGGGGAGTTGAAAGACAGGTCTCTGGACCCCGTATTTTTCCTTCCACAGGGCACAGTGCATTGATTGAGAGCATGAAAGCCTCGGTTCAAATTTTAGCTCATCACTTGCAGCTGTGTGACTTCAGTCAAGTGACTTAACCCTTCTATTGCCTTGGTTCCTGGTCTAATAAAAGGAGGATGATAGAGGTATATATCTATTAGGCTTCTATTGTGCATGTGAAATAATTAATCTGTAATTAATAAATAGTTAATTTGGAATTATGCCTGGCACACAGTAAGCACTCCACAAATGTTAGCCATAAGAATAATGACATTATTATTATTGTCATTATCTAGGGAATTCACTGTCTCAGGGTACATCTTACCTGTGGGCTGGCATGACAGGATCCCAGGCTTTCTCAGAGCAGCTTCAAGAAATGCTCCCCATCAAGACTGGCCCCTGGGGAAGCAGGGCCTTCTGCTTTCATCTCAGAGATGAGAGGCAGGCACAATTCTAGTCCCAGGAGGCGATGGGCAGGGGGAGGAGGATGGATTTTTTTCTTGTTTTTGTTGTTGTTTTAATTTCGGAAGGCATTTCTCCAAGGGCTGGGGAGGCTGCGGAGCGCGGGGATGCTGAGCACCCAGGAGCCTGCGCCGATGTGATTAGATGGCATGGGCCCAGCGGCGGCAGCTGCTAATCCTGACTATTAATTAGAAGATGTGGCAAAGAGTGCCAGCTCACCAGCGCAGTTGAGCCTAGCAGCAGCTCTCTGCCTTCTTCTGCAGCCTAATCCCCTTCAAGATTAGGCAGTGCAGGGCTCCAGGAGGAGCACCAGGAGGGTGACACGTGATCAAGGCCCAGAGGTCTTTGCTCCTCAAAGCCTCCATCCCTTCAACGGAGATAGCACTGTACAGTTTCCTCAGCCTGTTCAACCATACTATGGAGGCCTGAGAGATTTGTGACAGGAGCACGTGGGCCAGGGCTCCTCCCAGGTGTTCATGTCCAGTGAAGGCCTCTGACTTGTGTACCATAACCGTAAAACCTGCAGGACCTATGATGATTTCGAAGGTCACCATGCTTGACCCACTACCGTGATCCCTGCAGGCAGGAACTCAGCTGGCCATGCCTTGGGAGCCCTTCTTCTTCTAGTTCCTAGAGGTTCCTGTCCAGCCAGAGTCCACAGCCTGCTTGTCAAGATTCCCCAATCGTATCTCCTGCAGGTTCCAACCGCTGACAGAAATGCCTTAGTGGATCCATAGTTATGAAGATAACCCATTTCTTGTCTCATTCTCTCTTCATCACAGCTCTGAGAGCAAGTCAGGCTCGGGGGTTAGCCTCTCATCCTGAAAGTGGACATGCTAACAGGGGTGAGATCTGCTCAGGGCAGGGATCAGAACGACAGGGAGGGAACAGGCTCTAGGACTATCTGCTGATTTTTCATCTCTACTTCCATTTTCTTCTAGTTGCCCTTTTGCGGGTATGGTCTTCCCCATTTGTCTCTGCCTACAGAACACCTCTGTTTATTCAGGACCGAACTCAAGTCTTTCCCCAAGTCTGCCCATAGTATAGTGGTGTCCACTAAATCTCTGTCTTCCCTCCCAGATGCCAAAGGGCATATCTTTCATGAGGAGAAGGTCACCAAGAGACCAGATCTTGGTAGAGGCAGGGCATGGGGAAGAAAAATAAAGTCTGGGGCTCTAGCCCTGGATCTTGTTTCTAGCCAGCTGTGTAACTTGGCCAGGCCCCTCCTCTTCTCTGATCCTCCGTTTAGTTTTCTCATCTGTGAAATAAGGATATACATCTATTGTGGGGATGAGGGTCAGGGATATTGGGGAGGGAGGTATGGGAGAAGCCATGCAGAGCTGCTAATTTCTGGACCTCACCATTTGTAGGATGAGTTGGAACAGCCAATGGCAGCTGAGACATATGGAGCTGGGGGACCTTCTTTTCTGCCTTCTCCCTTCCCAACTTACCAGAAAGAGCTTCGTGGGCTTGCTGAGGGAAAATTCAACTGTCAGGAATGAATATTCTAGAATATAAACACGAAGATTAGAGCACACCAGCTGGAACTCTGGCTTGGTCACTTGTTAGCTAAGACGGAGATGATGATAATAGCGATGATGATCTCGATACATTTGAATGCTGATCATATACTAGATTTTATGTGAAGGCTTTACACTTATAATCTCAATGAAATTTAATAGGAAAATGGAAACTATTTTAATCTCTGTTTTATAAATAAGGGAATAGAGGCTTATAGAAATTAAATAATTTACCATTCCCACCAACAGTGCACAAGGGTTATAATTTCCCACAAGCTTTCCAGTGCCTGTTTTCATGCATTATGTATGTATGTGTAGTGTAGTATAGTATAGATGATAGATATAGTAGATATGAGGTGGTATCTTATTATAGTTTTGATTTGCATTTTCCTAATAATGATCAGTGCTGTTGAACATCTTTTCATGCATTTGGAGAAATGTCTATTCAAGTTTTTTGCCCATGTTTGAATTGGATTGTTTTCTTCTTCTGTTGTTGTTGTCGTCCTTGGGTTTTAATAGTTCTCTCTATATCCTGGATATTAATCCCTTAAAAGATACATGATTTGCAGATATTTTCCCTCATTCTGCCAGTTACCTTTTTTTTACTTGATAGTGTCTTTTGATGCACATCATTTTTAAGTTTTCATGAAGCTCAATTGTCGTTTTTCTTTTGTGTTCTGTGCTTTGGTGTCATATCCAAGAAAGTATTAACAAACCCAATGTTGTAAAGTTTTGCCCTATGTTTTCTTCTAAGAGCGTTATAGTTTTAAGTCTTATAGTGAGGCCCAGATCCATTTCGAATTAATTTTTGTATATAGTGTTATGTAAGGGTTGAGCTACATTCTTTTGCATGTGGTTTCCAGTTTTCCTGACACCATTTGTAGAAGACTGTCTTTTCCACATTGAATGGACTTGGTGCCCTTATTGAAAATCATTTGAGTATATATGCCATGGCTTATTTCCGGACTCTATTCCATTAGACTATGTATTTGTTTTTATGTTCAGAGCACATTGTTTTGATTACCTTAGCTTTGTAGTAAGTTTTGAAATCAGAAAATGTGACTCCTCCAGCTTTGTTTGGAGGAGTTTTTTTTTTTTTCATGATTGTTTTCATGATTGTTTTGATTCCATATAATTTTTTCATGATTGTTTTGATTCCATATAAATTTCATGGATAGATTTTTCCTATTTCTGTAAAAAAGAAATGAGAGAGGGCAGCCTCGGTGGCTCAGCAGTTTAGAACTGCCTTCGGCCAAGGGTGTGATCCTGGAGATCTGGGATCGAGTCCTACATCAGGCTCCCTGCATGGAGCCTGCTTTTCCCTCTGCCTGTGTCTGTGCCTCTCTCTCTCTCTCTGTCTCTCATGAATAAACAACATCTTAAAAAAGAAAGAAATGAAAGAGATATCGTTGTGATTTTTCTATGCATTACATTAAATCTGTAGATAATTTTTAGTAGTATTGACATATTTGATGTAATTTACCTTTTCATTCTCTTCACGGGGTCTCCTGAACAGTAAAAATGCTCAATTTGAAGAGGTCAGATTTATAAATGTTTCCTTTTATGCACATTGCATTTAATGTCAAATCTAAGAACTTAACACCTCTCAGATATTTTTAACTTATATTTCTAAAAGTTTCATAGTTTTGGTTTCATAATTAAATCTATGATCCACCTTAAGTTAATTTTTGTATAAGTTATAAAACTTTAATCAAAGTTCATTTTTTTTTTCGTTTTTGTTTTTGGAAGTCCAGTTTCTCCAGCACCATTTGCTGAAAAGATGATCATTGCTTCTTTGAATTTCTTCTTACCTTTGTTGTAGCTCAGTTGGTCATATTTATGTATGTCTGTTTCTGCATTCTCTATTCTGTTTCATTTATTTATGTGTCTATCCCACCACACACTCTTCATTACTATAGCTATATAATTGTCTTTAAATTGAGTAGACTGATTCTTCTCAATGTACGCTTTTTCAAATTATATTAGCTATTCTAGTTCTTTTGCCTTCCTATACAAATTTTAGAATAGTCCTTAACTATAACTGTAAAAACAAATCTTGGTAGAGTTTTCATAAGAATTACATTAAGTCTGTATCAATTTGAGGAAAATTGACATCTTTTCTATGTGTAGTCTTTTAATCCATAAACACTGCATGTCTCTCCATTTATTTTGGAATTGAAAAATGTATTTCATTAACATTTTGTAGTTTTCAGTGTATAAATCCAATGCATATTTTTCCAGCTTGCCACTACATGTTTGATATTTTACCAATTATTAATGATATTGTATTTTTAACTTTGGTGCCCATGTGCTTATTGCTAGTATATAGATATGCAACTAATTTTTGTATGTTTATTTTGCATCTTAAAAACTGCCTGAAGTCACTTTTTAGTTTTGTGACATACATAAGTTTTGAACTTATACTTGCATTTCTGGAATAAATTCTACTTGCTGTGGTGTGTAATCTTTCTTCCCCTTTGTTGAATTCCATATGCTAATATTTTTGAGAGATTTTTGCATCTATATTATTAAAGATATTGATCTGAAGTCCCTTCCTTCCTTCCTTCCTTCCTTCCTTCCTTCCTTCCTTCCTTCCTTCCTTCCTTCTTCCATCCCTCTCTCCTTCCCTTCCTTCCTTCCCTCCTCTCCTCTCTCCTTCCCATATTTTTTATTTTTTTTCATACTGTATTTTTCTAGTTTTGATATTGAGGTAGCACTAGTTTAATAAAATAAATTGGAAAGTCTTGCCTTCTTTTCTTTTTTTCTGGAAAAGATTATACAGAATTGGTGTTAATTATTCCTTAAACATTTGGTAAATTGTGTTAGTAAAATTATCTAGACATTACTTTTCTAGGAGTTTTTAAATTATGAATTTGATCTCCTCAAGAGTAGTAGGCTATTCTAATTTCCTATTTCATATTGAGTGGGTAGTGGTAGTCTGTGTTTTTTAGGTACCACTCAATTTCATTTAAATATCATATTGATATGTGCAGATATTTTTAATAATATTCTATTATTATTATTATTATTATTATTATTATTATGTGTGTCTACAGGGTCTGTAGTGATATCCCATATTTAATTCCTGATTTTAGTACTTTGAGTCTTCTCTCTTTTTTTCCTCCTCAGTCTTGCTAGAAATTTGTCAGTTTTACTCATGTCAAAGAATCAGCTCTTTGTTTCATTGATTTTATTTTTTTCTGTTTTTAATTTAACTAATTTATGCTGTGTTATTTTCTTCTTTCTGCTCTCTTCATGTTTATTTTACTCTTCTTTATTAAATTATTAAGATAGAAGCTTAGATTATTGATTTAAGACTTTTCCTTTTTTCTAAAGTATGTATTTAGTGATATGAGTTTTCCTCTCAGTAGTGCTTTAGCTATATTACACAAATTTTGATATGTTGCATTTCAATTTTTATTCAGTTCAGTGTATTTTTAAAAGTTTCCTTTGACAGTTCCTCTTTGGCCCATGGGTTATTTAGAAGTGTATTGTTTAGTTTTTAATGTTTGGGGATTTTCTAATTATCTTTTTGCTAACGATTTCTAGTTTAATTACACTGTGGTACAAGAACATATTCTCTATGGTTCTGATTGTCTTAAATTTGTTGAAGGAAGTTTGTTTATGGCTCAGGATATGGCCTATACCATACCAATATATATATATATACCATGGGGAATTGTAAAGATTGTGTATTCTAATATTATTAGTGCAGTGTCTTCTATAAATATCAATTAGATCTTGTTGGTTGACTGTATTGTTGAGTTCTTCTTTATCCTTGCTGATTTCCTATCAATTGTTGAGAGAGATGTTGGAGTCTCAAACTATAATTGTGAGTTTTCCTATTTTTCCTTTCAATTTTATCAATTTCCTTCACAGATTTTGCAGCTCTGTTCTTGGTGCAGACATAAGTAGAATTGGTGTATGTCTCTGTTATGGTCTGAATGCTTTTCCTCCCAATCTCACATGTGAGAATCTTAACGATCAATGTGATGGTGTTGAAGGTGAGGCCATTAGGAGGTGATTAGGTTATGAAGGTGGAGTCCTCACGATTGGGATTAGTGATTTTACAAAAGAGATACCACAGAGCTACCTAACTCCTCTTACCATGTGAGGTAAAATAAAAAGTCTGCAACCTATCAAAGGGCCCTTAACGCAATCTGCTGGTACCCTAATCTCAGACTTCTAGTTTTCAAGCCATGAGAAGTCAATTTCTGGTTTTTATAAGATACCCAGAGTGTGGTATTTTGTTATAGCAGTCTGAATGGACTAAAACAGTCTTTTTGGAAGATTAATCTTTTTATCATTAGTAATGCCCCTCTCTGTTTCTAGTACTTTTCTTTGCTCTGAATTCTACTTCATTGGATCTACCTATATCTATATCTATATCCTTGGCCTACTTTGATTAATGTTTGCATTATACATTTTTCTCATCCTTTTATATTCTACTTACCTATGCAGTTATATTTAAGGTGAGTTTTTATAGATAATATACAACTTAGTCATATATTTAATACACTTTGCTAATCTCTGTTTTAATTGGTATATTTGGGCCATTTATATCTAATGTAATTATTGATATGCTAGAGCTTAATCTTATAATTTTATTATTTGCTTTCTGTTTGTTTTCTGTTTTATTCTTCCTGACTTCTTGTAGGTTAATTGAACATTTTTTAGAATTTCATTTTGATTTATCTATGTGTTTTGAATGTATATCTCAGTATAGATTTTTTAGTGATTGTCTTAGGTATTATGTTATGTACATACAGCATCACAATCTACTGGCATGGCCATTTTACCAATTCAAATGAAGAAAACCTTCCTCCCTTTCTTTACATCCTTGTATCTCCCTTTAAAACAAAATATAATTGTTTTAAATACTTTACCTACATACATTTAGAACTCTACCTGATCGTGCTATTTTTTTATTCAGCCATCAAATATAATTTAGAGAACTCAACAGGAGAAAGAAAGTACATTGAATTTGCCCATATTTTTGCTTATTATAGTCTTTCTTTCAGATGTTACAGATTTCCTTATTTGTTTCCTTTCTGCTTAGAAAATGCTCTGTATTCATTCTTTTAGAATATAATTGATGGCATCAAATTCTCTTGGACTGAGACTGTCTTGATTTACTTTCATTCTTTTTTTTAAGATTTTATTTATTTATTTGAGAGAGAGACAGAGACATAGGTAGAGGGAGGAGAGGCAGGCTGCATGCAGAGAGCTCAATGTGGGACTTGATCCTGGGACTCCAGGATCATGCCCTGAGCCAAAGGCAGACCCTCAACTGCTGAGCCACCCAGATGTCCCACTTTACTTCCATTCTTGAAGGATATTTTTGTGGGATGTAGGATTCTAGCTTGACAGTTCTTTTTTTTCCAGCACTTAATAATGTACTGCTTTCTTTTGGCTTCTTTCTTATGAGAAATCTGATGTAATTTCAAAGTCTTCCTTCTTTGGCTAAAGTATTATTCCTCTCTCACTGCTCTCAAGATTTGTCTTTAGTTTTCAGAAGTTTGACCATGATGTATTATAGTGTGGAATTATAGAAGGGTTTCTTCTCTTTAGGTCAACTGAATGTTTGAATTTGTAGTTTTATGTATTATGCTAAATATGGGCACATTATTAGCCACTATTATTTTAAGCACTTTTTAAAGTCTTTTTTTTAAACCCCTCTGTCTTTCTCCTCTCCCTCCAGAATTCCAGTGACATAAATATTAGATCATCCCTACAGTCCTACAAGTACTTTAATATCTATTCCTTTTTCTCCAGTATATTTTTTTCTCTCTGTTGTTCAGATTGGATAATTTCTATGGCTCTATCTTCCAACCCACAGATTCTCTCCTCTGCCCCTTCCATTTTTTCTTTTTAGACCATTCATAAGTTTATTTCAATTATTGTAGATTTTAGTTCTAAAACTTTTATTTTTATAGCACTTTGCTGAGACTTTTTATGTTTCATTTGTTTAAAGTATGTTTATAATTGCTTATTGAAGAATTTTTATGATAGTTGATTTAATATTTTTGTCAGATAATTCTAACATCTCTGTCATATTTAGTGCTAGCATTTATTGGTTGTCCTTTTCATTCAGTTTGAGATTCATCTAGTCCTTGATATGACAAGTGATTTTCTATTGACCTGGATATTTGGGGTATAATGTTATAAAACACTGAATTTAATGTAAACCTTCTACTTTAGCTAGCTTCCTCTAATACTACCCAGGCATAGGAAGAATGTTATGCCACCTTATTACTACCAGGTGGAAGTACAAGTCCAGGTTCCCCACTTGGCCAATATTGACACCCAAAGAAATGCCCTTGTTACAATTGAGTGGAGATGGAAACTTTCCTTCTCTCTAGGCCTCTACTCCCTACTTCGGAAGTATTGGGGTGCCTCATTACTGTTTCAATCATTATCTACACTAATTGCAATTGTAGTAGTGAGCTTATTACCTCTTGGCAGATAATGCTGAAATGAACTTTCAGCTCCCCCTTGAACTTCTCTACCTTGCCCCAGTAGAGGAGTTGAGACACTTCAATATACCTTAGCAAAGTAAGAAGTCTGGGCTCCCCACTCTGCTTTTTCTGGCATGCCTAGGATTAAGGCCACAGTTCCTTCTGTAGTGTTTGGCTGGAGTAGAGTGGTTTTGTCTTTCTACATTGGGTTTCTTGTCTTTTGTTTTCGGTTGTTTGACTAAAGAGAGCTTAGTTTAGTTTTTTTTAATTGCTTGTTTATTTGTTTGTTGGTTTGTTTATGCATTCATTGGTGTTTCAAGGTTGCTGATTTCTTCAGCTCCAAGTCAGAAATGTATGACACGAAAAAGACACCAAAGAAATTCACCAACTCGTCCTTCCTTGGGTCCCGAGACCCCCCCAACAAATTCACTGTTTTCTTCCCATCTTTTAGTTTTATTTTTTGTCCTATGTATAATGTCAAAGATTTTAGTGATTTTTAGTAGGAGAAATGGGGTAAAGTATGTCTAGTCCATGAAAACCACAGACATTTTTTTCTTTTTCCAGGGGGGAATTCAGCTAGCCAAATTTAGGTAGGCAAACTCCCAAAAGAAGATTGAGCAAAAAGTATATGAAATAGTAGCAGGAAACATGGGACTAAGTCTTTCAACCCAGTAACACTTTAATGATCTTCATAGCATCATCTTTCTTGCAAGAGAAGCAAGGAATCCTCATTTTTCAGTACATCTTAACTCATGGTTCATGAACAATATATTAGAATGGAAGCTGTCTTCTGAAATTATATATAAAGTTTTTTTAGCTCACAGATAAATGCAGTTGTTTACACAGGGGACAGATTTTCAAATTAATCCTTGAAGAGTATGTGGCTTTTTAAATTTAAGATGGTCGCACAAAGTCTAAATATTATCTTTTGCTCAGAACACCATCAAAATGCTTCATTTACAGACCGTTTTGCCTTGTTGTACTGTTTTGGAATTATTCCATTGAGTGGCTCAGATTATTAGTCAAAAAAATGTCATATTGAGAACATTTCCCTCTACAGCATGATGTCTTCTTCATGAAGATGTATGGAAGAAATTTCTCATGGGCCTTAGCATCAGGAAAAACTGTTCTGCTTTTCTGCTTACAATTGGCATTCTTTGAAAATGTATTTCCCCATTATGGACAGTTTGCTTCTTATAACTATGTTTTAATCTATCCTTGTTTTGGCTGTTGGGAAGCCCAAAGTTATAATTTGTAGTTGTCTATTGCAACAGTACCAGATCTTATGATCTACTTCTGGTGCTCTGTGTTTACTTTCATTTTTCCTTCCATACTTTCCCTAATGATCTTTTTTTCCTTCTCATGGCCTTCTGAAACCAATAACTCCCTTATCATTTCATTCTTTTATACTGTGAACATATTATAAGGAGCCTCAAATACTTATGGTAATAGGCAAGGATAAATATATAGATGGATGGACAGATAGAAAGACAGATAAGCTTATGTCTCCAACAGTGCTGGGGTCCACCCCACCTAGACATCATGGCTCCAGCAAAGCAGTTAGGCTACTCATGCCCAGCCATCAGTCCTCAGTTGCCTTTTTTTTTTTTTTTTAATTTTTATTTATTTATGATAGTTACAGAGAGGGAGAGAGAGAGAGCTAGAGGCAGAGACATAGGCAGAGGGAGAAGCAGGCTTCATGAAGCCCGATGTGGGATTCGACCCCGGGTCTCCAGGATCGCGCCCTGGGCCAAAGGCAGGCGCTAAAACCGCTGCGCCACCCAGGGATCCCCTCAGTTGCCTTTTTAACTGCTGCATAGAGATGCAAAAGAAGGCTTTTCCCCAGGCTAAGGTGCTGCTATAACTAACAAATCCCAAGTGAGCTAGTGTGAGATTTATGGGATAAGAGGGCCCTCTCCATAAGGGGATAGAATGAGTGATACGTTTTGGAGCCCCCTTCCTGTCTCTTCCCATCAGTACTACTTGCTTGTTGGTAGCCTCTTCACCATAACAGCCAGAGACCCTCCTTTGAAAATAGGTTCTAACTATGCAACTGAAAGGGAGCAAGCCCCCTCTTTCCTTTATTTCCTTTGGCTGGGACTCTTTCCAAGAATCAGTTTCTTTGACTCCTTCAGTATATGTCCTGCCAAAGCAAGCACTCTATGACTCCTTCATTCTTCTCCCTACACTTGGCCCCTGTCAGCCCACAAACAACAGAGACAGGGAACTATTGTTCTCTAGGGTGACACAGCTTCTTGTGCTGTGTATGATGTAAGGTGGTGCTCAGTCTGAGCTTCCGCAGAAAAACCATGCACATGTTGGCAATTTCCCATGCTGTTTCCATTGTCTAGACTTCATGTCTTCTCCTGTGGAATGGAGGTAATAAAATATAAACTTCCTCACAGTGTTATAGATAACATGTAACCTCATCTGTAATGCCCATAGATGATGATTAAATTGAATAATGAGAGTTATTGTACAACAACTGCAAAGAGGGGAAAATGATATGAAGAAAATGATATGAAGTTTGTATAACAGTTATACAAATGCTGGTTAAGGTTATTATTGTTATTATCATAACCCCTAAACACACCTATTCCTTTCTCACCATAGGTCTTACTTCGCATTGTTCCTTTGGAGTGCCTCCCTTTCCTGGTCTTATCTCAGACCTCCCTGACCCCAGACACTCTCTCTCCCCAAACTGTCAATGGAATATTTACCCTTCTTCTTTTTCATGTTTGTTCCATAAGACCTTAAAGAACTTAAACTAATGTTTCTCAAAGTATAGCACACAAAAAGAATCACAAGAGGAGCTTAAAAGAATACAGATTCCTAAATTTCACCCCATTTTTAGCAGGCCTCTCTGATGATTCAGTTTCAAATGGTCCAACCACTAAGCCCCTTACTGTGAGAGGACGAGATGTCATGGGAAGGAAGTATAGATTTCTGTCTTTGTTTGTACGGCTGCCATATCAAAGTATCACAGATAGGGTGATTTCAACAACAGAAATTTATTTTCTCACAGTTCTGGAGGCTGGTAGTCCAAGTTCTGGAGGTTAGAAGTCCAGGTTTGGCTTCTTCTTAGAGCCATGAGGGAACAATCTGTTTTAGGCCTCACTCCTTGGCTTGCATAAGGCCATTACCTCCCTGTGTCTTCATATCATTTTCCCTCTTTGCATACATCTGTCCAAATTTCCCCCTTTTTAGAAGGACACCAATCATGCTGGATTACTTCTCACACCAATGACTTCATTTAAACTTAACCATTTCTGTAAAGACTCTATCTCCAAATACGGTCATATTCCGAGTTATTGAGGGTTAGGACTTCAATATATGATTTTTTCTTTCTAAATATTTATTTATTTATTCATGACAGACATAGAGAGAGAGAGGCAGAGACATAGACAGAGGGAGAAGCAGGTTCCCCAGAGAGAGCCCAATATGGGACTGGATTCCAGATCCTGGGATCATGCCCGGAGCTGAAGGCAGATGTTCAACCACTGAGCCACCCAGGCATCCCAATATATGAATTTTAAGAGGGAACACAATTCAGCCTAGTTAGGTCAGCCTAGTTCAGCAAGGTTTCTGACAAACTTGGTAACAAAGGGATAGGACTTCTGTATGTATTAAGATTGAGTTCAACTGATAGTAAGAGAAACCAAAAGCAGTGGCTTAACAAAATAGACACTATTTTTTCACCTAACGAAATTTAGGATGGCAGTCTGGGTCTGGTTCAGTAGCTTCACAATGCCATGTAGAGGCCTGGCTTCTTCTATCATTCTGCCCTAGCATCCTTCTCATGTGGCTTTTTTCAAATACTATGACATGGATGTTATATCCTTAGCCATCTCTTGTCCATTCTCATCAGGAAGAAGAGGTTCTTTGTGAAGTATGTGTCAGCTGAGCCAGGTATTGTATATATGTGTGCATATTTATATATATGTACATAAATAATACAGTAACCTTCCTGGAAATATTGACTTTCATCTTGTTGGTTGTAGGTGAAAGGAAATATACCAGGCGAATCAACAAGGGAGGAAGAAGCAAGAGCTAATATGGACAAAGTCAAATGTTAGAGATCAGTAAAAACAAAGAAAGAAAGAAAGAAAGAAGAAAGAAAGAAAGAAAGAAAGAAAGAAAGAAAGAAAGAAAGAAAGAAAAGGAAACTAGGGAGATGAGAGGATGGGGCCCCAAACAAGAGGTGTAGGCAATCAGTGTGCTTCATAAAACACCCAGGAGCAAGAATGGAGTTTGGCATTGTGCAACAACCAGTCTGTAGAATCTAGCCCTGGGTCTGGATTTGGGTTCCCAGGTAGAAGCAAATAGCCACCCTTGGCCATGTAGTTGCCAGTACCAACTCCACCTTCATGAATTGTTGTATAGCTCATATCTGTAGCACTGAGATATGCCGTGGGTTAACCTCTGGAATTGATGGCCCTGATGAAATGATGCCAGGTAGGAAGAGTCAGGGATGCCCACTCACAGCACAGATTCTTTCCCATAAAACTCCAGGCTGAGACAAGTAAGAAATTATGCCTTGATAGGTTTCTTCCTTAAAATATCCTGTGATGACTCTATGCAGTGCATAATCTCCTCTTCTGGAATCATGATGGCTGCTGCTGGTATCCACCATGATGTTTGGGTGGGGACAGAATGAGAGTACACAAAAAGATGACTCTGCTGAGGCTCCTCTCTGATGCAGCTCTGGGAGCTGAGACTATCTCTCCTTTCAAGAGATCACTTCTCTTTGGGCTGTAAGCCCAGAATCTCAACCACCCAGAGGAAGACTGTCATCTCAGGTCTAAACATGCACACTTTAGGTCATCCACCAACTTCTTGAAAGATGTAGGGAAAGGTGGGATAATGTAGGTCAGCATGCCAGTCCCTGAACAGGGCTCTGAGTCTGGTGAACTGCGGACCTGTCCTAGACTCATCCTTGCTAGCACAAGAGACTTTTCTACCAAGTGGGCCCTGTGGTGTGAGGTTCAAGGGCATCATATGGTCTTGGTGGAAAGGCTTATGCATAAATACTGTTTGTATAAACAAAAATGATTACCAGGTAATGGAGACTTCAGGGAATCTGAGCTCTTCAGCCCACCCATGAGAGGTTCCATGAAAGTCATTTCTTGTCTTTGACTTCATCTTAATGCTTCCTTCAAGCTCCAGGACACCATTCTTTTTTTTTCCCTCACTGGGTTTCAGCCTCATATCCTTTTATTTTGCCAGTAGAAGTAGGGAATGGAGCATTGCATAATGGACTAAGGCTAAGAGATTGCACATGCTATATAAACTCAAGAAAGGTCCAGTTGACAGGTACACAGGAGTCTCTAATAGGAAGTGAAAAGTACCAATCAAAGGGTGTCACCAAGCACTGGGGAGTGAAGCTGACAAGCTGTGCCTCTCTGGAGATTCCCTTTATATAGTCAATGGGGCCCCAGCTCTTAGACTGATGCCCAACATCAGAACTTCAGGACTTAGGGAAATAGGACATACCAGACTGGTATGGGAGCATCAGGGTAGGGAGAGCACACTAGATGGAGGAACCAAGTCAGGTTGAAACGGCTTGCTTCATGCAAGATTTTCCTAAAAATCTCAAAGACTGAACTGTGAGTCAGGGGTCTCAAATTCAAATCCCTCCAGAGTCAAGGCAAGTAGCAAGAATGAGTAAAACATGCTAGGTTTGAGAAAAGTCTTTGAAAGCACTCTCTTGGAAAAGAAGCAGAAACAATTTTACTTGCTTCAAGAAAAATGTTCTTCCCCCTTTATTGAAATATTAGGTCTCCAGGTCTATTTTTGTTTTCCCAATTTTAATAGATTTTGTGGCATAGAGATATATTTCTCTCTCATAAGAAAAACAAAAGCCTATGTGTTATTTTTTTTAAATAGCAAATCATGTTGGTGCTCCATCCATAAGTGGTGAGGATTGTGGAAAATTGCAGAGTGTGTCCCCTGACCTGTTTAAAGGGAGCCGACTACAACTTCTCAACACCACTAAATTGCCATCATGTTGAATGTCAACTCAGTGCTGACAGAGCTTCAGATTTTTTGAAAGAAGTCAAAATCTGGATTTTGTATTGTGAAATCTCCAAATATTTAAGTGTTGGCTCAAAAAAAAAAAAGCAAGAGCGTGACCTAAACTGAACAGATCAAGAGGCCATCAGTCAGTGTTTTCTGTTACTGTTAGGGGCAGTGGCACCAGCTTTGAGGAACTGGGCAATGGTCAGGGTAGGGGAGGACACTGATTACTGAGTGGCCCTAAAATAACAGATTACATAAAATATTTTGTCCCTATGGCATCCATCACTTAATGAATTCAAAAGGCATAGTTTTTTGCAGGCACCCCTCAAACACTCCACTTCACTAGGCAGCATCGACAGGTGACTGCAGATATCAGCTGCCTGGAGTCCACTAGAATTTCCCAAGTGTGTGTAAGTCTTGGGTGGGAGAAAGTAAAACATTTTGACATTAGGTTGAGCTTCTCTATTTTCCAATATACTATGCATGCTATTCCCTCTAGGAATCAATGCTTATGAATTCATTAAGTCTAGGGACTGCGATATTTTGCTGGAATACAAAAAACAATCGTCTCCAACCAGAACATAAATTGCTACGTAGAAAAACTTTTGTGATTTAATTTTCTAGTGAATATAAAGAGGATCTACGTGACTATAGCTTCAATGCACTAATAATAGGATGCAAATGAGATAGGAACATATTCATACTCAGGAAATGGGTGGGTGGGAGGCAGTTTGCTGGCTAAAAGGACACCCCTGTCCATTCCATATCTATGGCAAAGCCGATAAAAACAAAGTGAACTAAGTGTCTTGCCTATTAATTACTGATTGAATATTAAAATACATATTTCTCACAGCTGAGATCCAGGTTGGATAATTTAATAGTAAGAGACTCGTGTGCACATATAAGCACACACACACATGAGCATGCTGTGATTTGTGGAGGCATCCAGCCACCTCTGCAAGCAGCTGAGCAAACTATACTCTGCTGGCTCAGCCTGTGTCTACATGGGCAACCCAGCTTGCTCATTTATATTGAGGACTCATTAGATTAGTCAAACAACTCTTATTTTTTTTTCCTGAGTCATTGGAGTGAACATAATTTAAATCTGTCTTTTGACTAAATGAAAAAAATTAGCCATTCCTTCTCTTAAGGACTGTTTTTGAGTTTGCCTCCAGGAGGACACAATTTTGTGAGGTCCTTTGAGGAACTCCTGTGTTCCCACATGGCTGACACAGGCAGGTGACAGGTGAATGACAGGTGATGCTGAGGATCTGATGCCAAGAACACTGTTCCCACCCTGCCCTCCTAGGATAGCTCCATGCCTTGGGCCCCAGGCTCCTGATAGGAGTGAGAGAGGAAAGGTCCATGAGAATATAAGCATGGCAGAGGCCTTGAAGGTCATACTCTCGTTTTATGATGTGAAAACTGAGATCTAAGGAGGAAGCTTGTCCAGTGCAACTACTCAACTCCAGGGTTTCCAATGTTGTCCCTTAAAATCTCTGTCCCTACCATGCTCTACCTTGGCTTTCTAGGGCAAGTCCTCTCTAGGTAGAAGTATTTGGACTTTTGGCCCTTTTTGGTCTCCCTCAGTCTTTGGAGAACCTAAGCTTCTAGCTTCTATTACCAACCATCATCCATGAGGCCTGCCTTCCCAGCAGCTAGAGTCAGAATGTGGAGTCATTTGGAAAGTATGAGATGTGGGCTCCATCCCACCATAGGACCCATTAAGGTGACAGGAGGACCTACCCCAGAGTCTTCTAGGAGGATGGAGTTGGCTGACCATTGCTGAAGAGAGGAACAGTTTTCTGCACCTCTATTTAATAACTCCTTATGTACCTCCCTCACAGTTCTATCCACCCACTCCCTGGCCACCTTGGCTGCCCTTCATTCTGGAAGAGCTGAGTGCTTTGTTGTTTACAGAGAAGCCCACCTGATTAACAGTCAGGAATCTAGCAGGAGGAGATGTATATGTACAATACAGTTGGCCCTTGAACAACACAGGTTTGAACTACATGGGTCCACTCACCTGCAGATTTTTTTACAGGATAGTTCTATAGATGTATTTTCTCTTCCTTATGATTTTCTTAATAACGTTTTCTTCTCTCTACCTCCCTTTACTCTATATGTTGGCAAATTGAACACCAATAAGAAATAAATTTATATAAAAAATAAAAATAAAATAAAAATAAATAAAAATCTGGAAAAAATACAGTGTATAGTACATATAACATATAAAATGTGTTAACAGACTGTTTATATTATGACAGTAAGGCTTCCTGTCAACAGTAGGCTATTAGGTAGTTTTAAGGGAGCTAAAATTTATATGCAGATTTTTGATTTTGCAAGGGTTGGTGTCCCTAACCTCCATGATATTCAAGGATCAACTGTATATACATTCAGAGGGATATATATGTATATTCAGAGGAGCGTTAATTGAACTGATCACATCAGAATCCTTAATTTATTATATAATAATATGTATTGTATGTGTGTATTATATATTATATAATATGTGTGATGCATGTGTGTGTATATATATGTCATATGTGTAATAGATACAGGCACCAGCAGCAGACCTAGTTGGAGTCCTAGCTCCAGCACTTATGCTCTATGACCTCAGGTAAGGTACTTGCTTGTCTCTGCTTTCTTATACATAAAGCTAGAAATAATAATCTATTTGCATTGCTGTTAAGATTAAATGTAAACTGGGCAGCCCGGGTGGCTCAGCGGTTTAGCGCTGCCTTCAGTCCAGGGCGTGATCCTAGAGACCTGGGATGGAGTCCCACATCGGGCTCCCTGCATGGAGCCTGCTTCTCCCTCTGCCTGTGTCTCTGCCTCTATCTCTCTCTCTCTCTCTCTGTCTCTCATGAATACATAAATAAAATCTTAAAAAAAAAAAAGATTAAATGTAAACTACTTAGAATAGTGCCTGGAATGTTAGAAGTACTCTGTAAACACTAGTAATATTAGTGTGTTGTTCCCTCCAGAGGTATCTGCATTTTAAAAGTGATCTGACAGTGAGAGGGCAAAGCTTAACTCAACAGAATGCTTAACCTGATCATGAACACTTGGATATCAGGTGCCATCAAAAGGTTTTACTTTTTAGGATAGACCTATTGGAACATGCTATGAAAAATGCTAAGGCAGTGGATGCCCAGAATGGGCCAGATGTGGCTATCCTTGTGAACCAAAAACAAAGGGATCCAAGAGAGAGAAGCCCAGTGACAGAGAGTTTGGCTGGGAGTTGGAGGAAGCTGGAAGCAGTCAAGGTCTTCATGCTCCTAGAATTTCCCCCACTCCTTCTTGGACTTTTTCTAGCTATAAGCAGTTCTATTTTTCAGCTTGGGCTTTTGCCTGACATTTGAAGGATGAGCTATTAACGGTACTAAATTAATAACGGTTATAGAGTATATTTGAGAAGATCATAAAAAAATCAGTAATGTCATCATGTCAAGCAAAGTTTCTGATGGTTTTTTTTAAATTATGCATGTCTTTTATTTTTTTTCATTCCAACATTGATCCAGAGCTTTCAGAGGGACATTAATCTACCTGACCACATCAAAATCCTTAATTATTCACGTCCAGCAATATATCTAATTCTACAGAGATTCCCCGTGGATTTGCGTTGTTGAGGTGGAGTTTGGCAGCTCAGCTCTGCTCCCTCTGCTCAGCCCAGCCTAACCCAGCCCTGCACCCTCCTCAATGATACACAGCTGTCCCCTAGGCCTCCACTTTGCTCTGATGCACATAGATACCCAGGCTTATAGTTTGGGGAGGTATAATTTCTCCCAGTGTGAGAAGTAAGTAAAAACTCATAGGTGATAACTATAGAGGAAGTTCCTCTTTGGAGAAGGACAAGAAAGGCTGAAGAAAGTAGAGTAAACTTAATGAATGTGTGACCTCCTCTTTAGGATCCTGGAGCTGGATAACCCGTAACAAGCCATGAAACTTGGCTTCTATTTGTGCCCTGACAAAATGAGCTCTGGATCTATTTCACTGAGCTATAGTTGGAGGATGACGCATTATCACACATGCACAAACATTATAGAACAGCAGAGCTAGGGAAGTGCAAAGCAACAAAGTAATAATGCTGGCAATGTCACTCATGATGAGACTGGGCCGCTCTGTGGCTGGTGGACCCCTCGAGGAGAAATGACTGGCGAAATCCTCCCAAGAGCTGAGAGGGGTGGACTAGGTTGCCTAGTTTCACAGCATAAGGATTTTTTTATTGGAGAGAAGAACTACAATGCTGTTGTTTTGAATAAAGCCTTCATGAGGGCAACTTCTGAATGTTCTTAGCTGGATAGGGAGAGAGGCTGGGGTTGAACAGTTCATTTGGCAGTGCCGGTTCACTCAATCTCCTCTGTCCCCCTATCTCCCTTTCCTTTCCATAGGCAGAAAGAACAATCAAAAAATCTGTCTTCCTCTCTCTGTCTCTCTGCTCTGTCCTGCTTCCCCCGTATCTCTTCTCTTTCCCTCTCCTCCACCTCATTTCTCTTGTTCTGCTTCTCTATTCTTCCAGCCCCCATGTGGTCCTAAGTCTCATTCAACAGAAATCTCCTAGTGAGAAATCTAGTGAGATTACGGTTTGTGTACTTTGGAGAAGGGAAATTGCTGGTGTCCGGGAGCTTGTAGTGTAGTTGGGATGGATAGGACTCATACAGGGGACTGGGGCCAAAAGCTAATCTGTATTTTCATTGCAGGCACCCTGACTCATCTGAACACCTGCTTGAAATGATTTTTTTTCCTGGAAACCCAAAGGGTCTCCCATATAAAATGATCAGGAAGTTTTACAAATTGACAGTTTACACCACAGTAGTTGAATTTGGACTCTCCAAAAGAAGGTAGGTCAATTGTGGTCCTCTCAAACTACCCTTTTTGATAGCAGGAAACCAACAACAAACAAAGGAATATAGGAAGCCCTTGACTCTGCCTGGGACATGAGTCAATAGACTGGAAAGGGAGAAGGAGGAAGGGATGCTTTTGGTGAGGGTGGTACCATGAGGAACCACTCAAAGGTTCTCACTTAGCTTATCTGTAGTTCCCAGAATGGATACTTGACATATTCTTATAAGTTAATGAATGTATGAATGAATGAATAAAAGTTTTTCTGGAATGAAAGGGTTAGACTATGGGCACTGTAATAGGTCAGACTATCCACAGGCCTTAAAGCATTGCAGCACTGAGCATGAGAGGTGAAATAGGAAGGGAGAGATGACAAAGCCAATGCTCACAGTCCTGCTCATTTCAACTTGCATTAGGAGGAGAAACAGGCAATGGTTGAAATTTCCAATTTACCTGGGCATCCTCAAAAAATACTGATGCCTATATGCCATCCTTGGAGACTTTGATTGAATTGTTCTGACTGTGATCTGAACTTCAGAAATTTTAGGAGACTTCCAGATGATTTTAATGTGCAGAGAAATTTAGGAGTCATCAGTTTAAAAGACAAAAAAAAATAGGACTATTTGGAACCTGGTTTGCATTAAAAACTAATGGTAGGATGTTTTATTGAATGATTTGTAAAAAATCTACTTTCTAAGGAAAGTTAGAGGCCTGAGAATTTGGGGGTGGGGGGTTGGCCAACACACTGGTTCTGAATGTCTGGCTATAGTTACCCATGGTCTTCTCTGTGGTTAGCCATGTCTTTGTATAATCCTGGTCTCAAGTCACAAAGTCGTCTCAGCTCTTTAATTACTAAGCTATGAGACCCTAATCAAACTAGTGGTAACCTTTACTTTTCACCTATTCTTTCACACATAGAGAAAGCCATGTCTACACAATATAATTTAATGTTCATAGTAACCCTGAGAGGTAAGAACTATTGGTATTCTTTTTCAGATAAGGAAACTGAGCCACAAAGGACTGAATTGTTTTGCTCAAAATATTGTTACTATGATCCCTTGGGCAGGATTCAAATCCAGCTGTAACATCAATGCCTGTGCTTCTTCCAGCCTGAGCACCCTCACCACACCATGCCACAATCCAGTGCCGTTTATCTATAAATAGTGAGGCTAGATCACATGACCACCAAGCTTACCATGCACAGAAGATTGGCCCAACCTGCTCCTGCCCAACCTGCAGCAGCTGGCAGGCCTAGATAATTGGGCCCCTGTAGTCCAGACCTGTCAGCAGTTTTGCAAGCCAGTAGACTCCATCTGCCTGTGGGACTGGCCACTATCAGAGTGGACTTTCAGGGTACAGAGAGCAAGCCTTCAGTGACTAGAGCTACCCTAAACACTTCTCTTTGCTCTTTTTCCCCAGGGAAAAATAATGGAAGAACTGATGCCCATAGAGCATGTCTAAGGAGCCTTAGCTGGCACCCTAACAAAGCTACAGAAATGGACCAGGTATCTCAGCCATAAAAGAGCACTGGGCTGAGGGTCAAGAGATTGTGCTCAAACCTGTCTTTGACATTAATTTGCAATGCGTCCTTGAGTTCTTGAGTAAATACCTTGACCTGTTATGTCATCGATGAAAAAAGAAGAAAAAAAAACGTGGACTAAAATTCTAGATTACTCATAGATAACTTCTAAGCTTACAATCTAGAAGACTACGAAGCTGCATTTCTGCATCATGTGAGAAGTTGTCCATAAGGGGTGAGGTTTCTGAAATACCACTCTTAGACCTTAAGCGAGGAACATGAGTGGTGATGGAGGTCCAGTTTAGAGGCCTCTTCCTTTGAGGGATCTCTCTGAAGCCCAGATCAGGCATGTCCCCAGTTCTTGCCATCTTGCACTTCCTTGTTGGAAGCAATATTCTAAATCATTTCTACTTGGGATGCTGCAGTTTGCCTTCCTCACTGAAATCTTTGGGAAGCAGAACCCCATGTGTCTTCCTCACCATAGGTGTCTCCCCTGCCATAAGGTGTACCTTACTTATAGTAGCTCACTTGTCCAAAGTGGGGAGGAAGAATAAAAATGAATGATTTGGTTCCAAGCATGGGGCAAGTAAGAAGAGAAGCTATGCAATGGCGCAGAAGCTTGTCCTGATGTCACAAATGACACTCCTGTGGTAGTCACACGGGGAAAACTAATTCCAGTGAATTTGTAACAAGTGCTCGATTCCTGCCGCTAGTTGCTCACAACCTATCTCCCAGTCAAGACTGAAGTACCTTGTGGATGCTAGTATGACACCTCTTCAGGCAGAAGCTGGCTTTGAGGGCCAGGGTTAGGGCGAGGGAACCTAGAGGCCTCAAATACTGTCTGTAAGGAGGTGACTCTCGGTGCTGCCTGCTGCTCCTTGGAGTGAAAACTTCCTTAAATCTTCCCTCCTAGGTACCTGGCTTGCCTCATCCCACTGAAGGCCTTGCTGTGAATTCATAAAGAGCACAATGATCTTGGAATCAGAGGAATTTGGTGCAAGTGGAGGTTTTGTCCCTTAGTAGCCAAGTTACCCTGAGTTGGTTACTTCATCTCTCTGGGCCTCCTTTACCTCATCTGTAAAATGAGGACTCTATTCCAAAGGATTATTATGAGGAATAAATGAAAAATGCTCAAATGCAACAGTATAAATGAGTGAGCCTGGAGCAGTGCTTGGCAAACACTATATTGTCAACTAATGTTATTTGGATCAGTTTATCAGTGACATGGTATGCACTGTGTCCCTCTCTCCTCAGCTATAGAAGATGTGGAGCTGCTGAGTTGGGTGGCCAGGTGAGGGTGGGGTTGGGAGGGCAACTGCTCAAGGTGGTGGTTGGGCAGGTCATTTTTGTTCTCTGTGAACTCTCTGTGCCTACCCGGGATCATTGCTGGGAGCCAGCAATTCTTGCTGAAAGAACTGCCACTTTTCTTTCCTTTTTTTAAAGATTATATTTATTTATTCATGAGACACACACACAGAGGGAGGCAGAGACATAGGCAGAGGGAAAAGCAGGCTCCCGCAGGGAGCCCAATGCAGGACTTGATCCAGGACTCTGGGATCACAATCTAAGCCAAAGGCAGATGCTCAACCTGAACCGCCCAGGTGCTCCTGCTACCATTTTCTCTCCCCTGCCAATTTGTATTTTTTTCTATCTGCTTAAAGAATCCCTTGTCCTGCCCACTCCACTGTGTCTCTGGTTCCATAATGGCATAGGACTCCATCCTTTCTCCATTAATAGCAAAGGGAGACACCTCTGTGGGGTGGCACATTCCACCATGAGCTAACTAATGGCCAGGGAATAAATTGTTTTGTCAGCACTGAGTGGGACCACAACTCTCCACTCATCTGGCACACCCAGGTTGGCACTAAAAGGAAACCATTAGCCCGGAAGAGAGGCATTTTCTCTATCACCTCTCACCCTCAGCCTGATGTTTAGCCCCTCCTTCCTACCCAACCACCTTTTTTTCATTGTTTGTTGACTGCCTTTCATATATTTGATTTTCTAGGACCACCCCAGTTTTAAATACTCTTCCCTCTGTAGCAAAACCTAGATAGCTCCTCACTAAATGTGTTTCTTCTCCCTAGCACACAGCTGGACACATTTTCCAGCAGCTCTTGCAGTTGAGTGTGCATATTATGGTCGTCCAGCCAATGAAATGTGGGTGATAGAGATGCTTATCACTGGAGCCTGGCTCTGAAAACTCCCACTTACAGTCCTATACACTTTATCTTCACCTGTTGCCCCAATGTTGACCTCCAGGGGCACCTTGGAAACCATGTGTAGAAGATGGCAGGGTCCTGCTGCTAATTGGATTTTATATGTCAGAGAAATAAACTTCTGCTTTGTTAAGGCAATGAAATTTTGGAGTTTATTTGTTATAACCATTAGCAGGATCACATTATGACTTTCTCAGGCCATAGAGACACTTATACCTTCATGATCTCCTTCCTCCATAAAATAATATTAAAAACAATTTTTTAAAACTGTGTTGGTACAGGAACATAATCCATGCTTTCCTTATGATTTTAAAAGAAATGAAAATATGATAAAAGTATCATAATAGTAGGCCCTAAATACTGTGCCTATGGCACCAAATGGCTGAGTTGTCCCTGGCTATTAGCCAGAGTTAAATATAAACACTTCTGACCCATAAATACACACTATCAAATTATATATCCTCACTTTGGATTTCTAGACAATGACCATAATCCCCCTGTGACACTGCTCACTCCTCTTCCCTGCCTTTGTTCATGCTGTTCCATCAGCCCAGGATGCCCCTGATTCCTTACTACTAAAGCCAGCAGACACTGTTGGTGCCCTGCCCTTGTCCTTTTCCCCAGCTACCTGTAGTTCTCCTTCGTTTTCTGTGTCCCTGCCCGAGAACTTCTCTGGCCAAGGGAATGTGCCTGGCTTAGAAGTGAGAAGTATCTAAGAGTTAATACCTGGAAGAAATGCCTAATCCACTGAGGATGGGAATTAGTAGGATCATACCATAGTTTCATGTTCCCTCAGTTTCCCAGGGAGGCTCCAGTGAGGTTGAGCCCCAGTTTTCCATGAAAGTGATCTGCACAGAAATTCACCCCTGATTGGCTTTGCTGTCTTCCCTGTCTCCCAGTCCTACTCCCTCCTATGTGCTTCCTGGGATCATCTTCCAAATAAACTCTTTTCTTTTAAACATTATCTGCTTTTGAAGATATTCAGGCTAGGGAACCAGTCTTCCCGTTATAGCCTCAGCTCCACCATGAGGCTCCCTGACTAGCCATGTCCCTGGTTCCTTTACTATTTTTCCTACCTTCTTCTTACCCCAACAAGTCCCCAAGAGTAGTCTAAACTGCCCCCACCTGCTTACAGGTGACCTTGGGGCTATTCTCTGGTTGAGAGGAGCCCATACCTCCCACTCCCTTGTACCCTCAGCACTGGTGAGGCATGGGGGGAGACTAGGAGAACATTCACTGTAGGTATTAATGGCTGCACAATGCTCTGCTTGGGAGAGAGTTAATGATGGGCTTTTTCATTTGAATAGAATTTTATAGTTTTACAGAACTTGTATTTTTTCTTGTGGTCTCCTTTCATTCAAACAAGGCCCAGGTCTATTACTTTTCTCACCTGAAAAGTGAGGATGATGAAGTTCTAAAGCAGTGGTGGATTTCTGGTGGTTGCATAGGTAAATATTCAGAGGCTTGAGAGCATGAGTTCTTCCACCCCAAATTCTACCTTAACCCAAAGCGCAGGCTGCTCCTATCTCACATACATGAACAGTTTCCCTGGGTTCTCACAACGGTTCAGCAAAGCTGGTACCATTATATTCATTTGATAGATGAAGATGAGAAAATTGTGCCTCGGAGAATAATTTGCCCCAAAATACATAATCAGAAGGTGACAGATTAAATTCTGGGACCATGATCCTACATGGGAAAGAGTATCAGAGAAGCCTTAACTCTGATCCCATCATAGCTCTGCTTGCTGCCTTCCTAATAATTTTTCTCATATGTGTGTGCACACATGCACACATGCAGAGGGATGGTGGAGAAGGGGAGAGCGAATCTGACAACATTGTCACCCTTGATCACCAAAGTCTGATTTCTCTGCATGGCTTTGTAACATCCTCATGTTTAAGATTTTTACCTTTTTCTTCTTCCAACTCACTATGGTGTATGGATTATGCATTACTCCCCTCTCTCAAATTTCCACCATCCCTAAGACTGAATAGGTGCTTGCCCTTAAGACTAACTTTGCAAAAACAGACCTTCAACAGGGTCCCAGTAGTGGATATGATTTCAGTTCACTCTGGCAGAGCACGATTACAATTCTCATCCATGAGTGGGGGAGTATGTTAAGCTAATTTTTGTCACTTACACCTTTATATAAATATTAGAGATTTTCTTAGAAAGGAAGATAAAAGTAGGCATTGAAGGAAAGACAAAGAACTTGACTTTTTTTTCAGTGTGTGTGTGTGTGTGGGGGGGCATTCTAACAGGCTAAATAGGCAAGGAATGGAATTTGCCAGTGAATTCTTTGACGTACCATTTAGCTATTGTTTGCTTTGCATGCCCAAGATTTAGTCTTTCTTTATATATACTCCCAAAAGGAATTACCCTAAAACCACTGGATTGTGGTGAAAAGCATTCGGTTTAAAGTCAGGTTGGCTGTCTTGAGCCCTACCATTTACTCATTTACTCTCTCACTTACTCAATGTGTGACCCAAGATAGGTCACTTAACCTTTTTAAGACTCAATTTCCTCATTCGTAAAATGACAATAATACTTACACCTGGCATATAGTTGTTTCTTGATACAGATCTGTTGAGTGAATAAATGAATGACTTCTGGATTTGTTGAGAGGATTAAATGAAACAAATCTAGGTGAAATGCTATAGATAGGTGACTTGCCAATGTTTTTCTTTCAATCTAGTTGACAACTGAAAAGATAAGTGGGTACCACTGAGGGAGCTATTTATGTGGAGAGAGCATGGGTGTGGGTTGAGGGGGGGAAGTGGCAGCAAGAACTGAATTCTGGAGGAAGCATCCAGGAGGGAAAGCCCCTCTCACAGCCTTTTGTGTCCTCTCCAGCCAATGTCCCCAGCTCTGGCTGTCACTTCCTGCCATCCCATGCAATCCCAGGGGAAAGGTTGTTTCCATGACAACATTTCATCCCAAGTAAGAGATTCAGGAAGTCACCTTTTCTCTTTCCCTCCCCTATCAAGCACAGTGTGTGGAGACAACAGCTTTTTGTTCTCTTTCTCCCAGGAGGCAGCTAGGGTGACACAGAAAGGAGAGAGGAGGGACTCAGAAACCCTGAGGAGTGAAGGTACTGCTTTGTGCTGCTGACATCCTGATTCTTCCTTGCAGGAGGCAAAGTCAGAATGTCCATGCCTCCTGCTTGGTCCCAGTGTGCCTCGAGTCTGAAGGCAGCTAGGGAGACTCCACCTCCCCACTCTTCCACTCAAATGCCAGCTGCTGTAGGGGATAAAAATGTCACCTTCATCTCATCTATTTGGTTTCATCCCAAATGTCACTTCCTCAGGGACTCAGGGAAGCTTTTCCCCGACAGTCTTTCCCTGCAGAGTGGGTGAGGGGCTTTGGTTCTGTGCTCTTCGCCTCCTGGCAGCACACCTTCAATGATGTGCAGGGGCCTGCCACACTCCTTGGCTGTAACTTTGGACTCTAAGCAGAGACCTCAAATGCCTACTTAACAGCAGTGATTCTGGTGTCCAGCATGGTCCCTGGTATGCAATAGATTCTTAACTTGTACTTGTGGAATGATGAGATGCATAAACGAATACCTGAGATTTCTTTCCTGACCCATCCCAATGTATAGGCATGGATGAGGAAGGGACTGCATATTAGGAGTTGACAGTCCCTAAATGACTTTACCATTCACTTACGCTACCTGACAAGAGCATTATGAGATTAAAATGGTGCAATGCTTGTAAAACATGAAAGTGGAAGGTATTATCAGTACAGAATGGAAGTTTCCTCATTGTATCTTTTTCAGCCCACTCCTTACGATCAATCTGTAGCTAAAATCAATGAACATTTATTGAGCATTTATAACGGGCTAAGCAGTGTACTAAATGCTTTATGTGCACCATCCTCATTGCATTCTTACAGTGACCATGAGAAGCAGGTGCTATAATGTCTTCCCAGTTTACAGATGAAGCAGCTAGGGCTTAAAGAAATTAAGTAGCTTGCCAAGTTTAAATGTTTAGGAAGTAGTGAAACTGGGATTTGAATCAGACACCTGTGTTCTCAGTGCCTCTGAGACCTTGCAGAGGTTGGGGCAGTTCAACTCTGCAGCCCTCTCCCACCAGATTTTATTTTCCTTTCCACTGTCCAGAGTCAGTGACCCAGTATCTTCCCTGGCTGGCTCTACTTCTGTTCAAAGCAAGATTTATTAGTGGAGCTAATCAATTAAGCAATCGTTGTTTATTGAGTTTCTCTTCAATTATTCAATATTTATTGAGCACATTCTATGTAGCCAGCATTTGTGCAATGAGCCATGGAGAATACAAGAGAGGTATATGATTCAGCCCTCATCTTCAGGTAGCTTGAAACTAGTGTGTGTGGGGGGGTGTTGATAAGAAAGAGATTGGTAATATTAAACCACATGAGAAAATCTTAAATTCATCAGTGCAAACAGGATAGTGGAATGCAGAGAGGGGACAGAGCTTCTCTATTATTCAATGTAGAGTAAAATTCATGAATACAGTGGAGCTTGGTATCCTTCAAATCCAGGTAGGAATAAACTAAGTAAAAAGATGGAAGAGAGACTTTCAGGTAGAGAAAAACAGCATTTTCAGAAATGCAGAGGCATGGGCTGCTTTAGCACCCAGTATTGGCAGGAGAATCATCCTTCCCTAAATGTCAAATACACAAACCCAGTCTTGCTCTCTAGCACATAGCATAGTGCCTAGCATGAAGTAAGCATCCATTGTATATTTGTTGAACTGAACTCATGCGGAGATAAATAAAGACAGTCACTGATTTGCAAGGAACTTAGCATCAAGTATATATATATATACACACACACACACACAGCATACAGTATATGTATATATAGCATGTATTATATGCATATCTACAAAATCAAATGTACTAAGTGCTGTTTATACTATGATAATTTTGTTTCCATCAATATGGCAAACTAGATTACATAACTCTCCTCTTGTAAAATACATAGAAATGCTGATAAAATTGAGAAAAGAAGCCGTATTTTTAGTCGTTAAGAAATTAAGTGAAGTTCACAGAAGAAAAAAAATGAAGTAAAACACAGATCTGGAGATGTGAGCCATGCTGAAGCCAGTTGCTATCTTTAGCTTCTTCCAATTCCCTGTGGCTTGAGTCCTCTATTTCCACAGTCGCACAGGGGCAAGAAACATCATCGGGACCCATACAAGGGGCCATGGGGAGTTGAGTTAGAAATCTCCATATAAGCCAAGACCCTGAAGAATTTCACCGTCAATTAGAGATGGGTTAGACACACTGTGTGGGGTGCCATGGTGGGCCCTCTAATCTCCTAAGGCTTTATTCTTACTGTTGGGCTATAGTGATGTTTGGGTTTTCTAGGGATTAGTTCTTACTCCTAGTAAATATCCAGGAATCCTCCCAGGTATGGATAGTTCCCTTTCCACTGTGCATAGGCACACTGGTAAATGACTATAGGTCTCAGGGTGAAATTTAGGTGAAAAGATTTGCAGTGCATACTTGTAGTAGAGATGCAGAGTCCATCCTTAGGTACTCCTGGTCTTGTCTTTATTCAAGCAGCCCTGAGTCTATAAACTATCTCAGACCTTGAATTTGGGTGAAAGGCCATGAATTTTGGTGCCCAGATTAGGTTCACCAGACTTAGAAATCTTTTTAATCATCCATATCAAGTAAAAGTGTCTTTTTTTTTGGTCCTAGAGAAATCATAATGAACTAGTTTCCACCAAAGACTCCTATGGGTTTAACATATGACTACTATTGTGACTGTGTTGCATTTTTTGAGAAAATATGCCAACTGTGTCTTTGTTAGTTAAGTTATGCCACTTGGCCTTTACTGCTTTATGGTATTATCTCCACTGAAATTAGTAAGGCATCTGCTACCATCAGAGGAAAGGTACTACAGAGATTTTCAAGGAGGCTGGTATCCCCTTCATTAATCTGTTGCTAACTAAGTCTTTTTGGTTTTGTGTTTTGGGATTTTCGTTTTTGTTTTGTTTTGTTTTGTTTTGTTTTGTTTTTTGAAGGAAGTGTCCCTTGATCCCTCCAGGGAGATAGTCATAGAAAGATGAGGGAGTGTCACATATGATAAATCCATTTCAATTTTTCTATGTCTTTTAGGACATTGGAGTTTTTCCTTTCCCTTATATCAAAAAAGTCTTGACTTCTGGCAGCCCGGGTGGCTCAGCGTTTTAGCACCGCCTTCATCCTAGGGCCTGATCCTGGAGACCCGGGATCGAGTCCCACGTTGGGCTCCCTGCATGGAGCCTGCTTCTCCCTCTGCCTGTGTCTCTGCCTCTCTCTCTCTCTCTCTCATGAATAAATAAATAAAATCTTCAAAAAGAAAAAAGTCTTGACTTCTTAATTTACTGCAGTTCCACTGATTTCAAGTTGCAGTCAATCTACCAAGCATAATGTTAGAACAGTTTCCAGATGTTTTAGCTAAGCATGAAATCTAGTCTTTATTAAATATACTCATATTAATAAGTTTGACCCAATCCTATATTGTATTTCTTCTTTTTTTTTGTATTTCTTCTTTTTTGATCTAGAATTTATTTCCAGACATATTCCTCTGATTTCTTTTTTATATGAATTAGTCCAATCTTGCAATTCTTTTAGTCTGCCCACTAATTATGTGTACTTATCTTGAGTCCTTTAGGCAATGACAGTGAGGGTGAGTCTTGAGGAAAATCGATATCTCCATTTAAGGTAACTACTTCATGGCCTATTTACCTGATTTTTAAGCAGAGATAGACTAGTGTTTTGGATAGAGGAAGATGGGCTGCACCTGCTCACAAGTGGAGTATTTTAGGAAGGAAGCATCATTGTATTTAAATTTATCCAAATTGACCAAAGTGTCCCCATTTCAATGCTCATATCCCATTCAGGCAGTCATTGCCTCCTCTTTTATATAAGAGATCATGAATTCAATTTGTTATTGAAATTTTTTAACCTACAAAATTGAGTTTTATGGGTGATTTTTTAGGTACATTTTAAAATATAGTTATGGCAGATAAGGTATTATTTTAATGCAATTATAGAAGAGTCAAGTTTCTTAACATTAGCTTGGGTGAGAATTTAAAGAAACAAGATTACCATTTTCTTTCTTTAGGTTTCTCAGGGGAATCATATGAATTCAGCCCACCTCAAGGTCCTTGATAGTCTTATTTACATAACCAGCTATTTGACCTTTCCTAACCTTGCTTTAATTAGTAATTTATTTCAATAATTACAGGTGATAAATTTCCTAATCCTTTTGCCACTTCAGGCTATGAACTAACAGCATTTTATATCATTTTCTACCAATAGAGGAACTATCACTGCCTTTGGGTATAACCAGATCATGAAATTAAGCTGATTGCTATCATTCAAGACCTGTTTCCTGAAAACATTTCTGATACAAAGTAATGTAATCAGCCAGAATTTGGTCAATAAAAACCACTCTAAGTATTTTAAACAGGAAGACTTTTAAGTGCTCAAAAATACAAGAGGGGCTACAGGAATAAAGGTAAAGGAAGGCTATCGCTAGATCTCAGTGGTGGGCACAAAACTATGGGGAACTAAGAAGTTGCAGGAAATCTAGGCAGTTACTGATTGGTGATATTGCCTCTAGCCTGAGGTGACTGATTTGTAAAACACTCCTACAAAATCTCATCTGTCAAAGCTCATAAGTGTGACTACTGCTATTAGAAGAACATTGATTTGGCTCTGACTCTCTGATACGTTCCAAACCTTGCATAAGTATCCTTCAATGGTGGAATGCAGTTGAAAAGTCTCACAGTAGAGATTCTGAAGTACATACTCTCTAAGCTTCTAACTTCTACAACACATGAGAGTGCAGAAGAGGGAAAATGATCTGTGTTGCTTAAAGATAGTCCAAAACATGAAAGAGAAAAGTTATCATTCTTCAAAGACAATATTATTTATTTAGAGGACCTGAAAGACTCCACAAATCAATTGTTAGAAAAGAATTTAGCAAGGTTGCTGAAAAAAAGATTAATATACAAATTTAAATTTTATTTTCATATACTAGCAAAAAAAAAGTTAAAAAGCCCAACCGTTTACACTGCTATATTGTTATTTATCTAACCACAAATCTTCCAAAAGAATTCTAAATCTTCATGAGGAAAATTTAAAAACATTAATGAAAGATATTTAATTAGATCTAAATGAGTAGATACGTTATGTTCATAAGTAGGAAGACAATTTCAAAATGATTCCAGTTGTCCTCAGATTGATCTATGGCTATGATGTGATTTCAGTAAAACTACCAATAGGTTTCTAACTGGAACTAATAATAAATAATGAAGAGCAAAGGGCCACATAGATACAATTCTCCTAAAGAAAAGAAAGGACAAGGGTTTTCTCTACCAGATACTAAAACTTGCTATTAAATTTATAGTAATTAATACAATTTGTTATTAGTGCTTGCTTATACAGATTAATATATCAGTAGAACAGAGTAGAGAGTATAAAAACAGATCTATGCATACATAGGAAGTTGACATTCTACTAGTCTTGCAGATCAGTGTAGAAAAAATTATATCCAAGTTGTGGTGGGATAGTCTCCAAAAACTGTTGATTCCATGAGGATAGGCCAGTTCACCTCTAGGTAGCTCTTATGCCACTTGACATTTCATCTGATAGTCATGACAATTCCAAAGTTTAGAAGGACCAAGGTGCTGGCAGCACCCAGCAAGTCCTGCTATCTTGCTGATAGCCCAGTTATCTTGCTGTATCAGATTTTAACAAAGGCAGGTAGTGTGCACTGGCTCTGCATGACCTATTTCAAGGGTAATTTTAATGCTGTTTTTTTTGTTTTTTTTTTTGAGTTTTTGAATCAAATATATGGAGACCAAGGTGATAATTGGGACCTTTGGCTCACCTCCACACCTCATGCTTCTAATTTATCAGAGATACTCTATCAACTTTCTAGATTTATGTCCCAGCCAATCATGGTAAATTCCAATTTCTATTACTGGATTAATCATACACCATCCCCCTTGGATTCTCCAAAAGTTTTCCCTGCCTTCTGACTTCAGCAAGTGGAGGTTGTTCCTTCTATTCTCATTACTCTTTTTTCCACTCCCAAACTTTTTTTTTTTTTGCCTGGCATCTCCCTCATTACAGGCCCCATTATTCTACATGTTTCTTCTCTAGGATCTTACTTTTTAAGTTATTGTTGTTAATAATTTGATTGTAGCTATTATTAATGAATTAGAATTAACCATTATTTGTAGAACAAATGCTAGATGTGAAGCCATCTGTTAAGCATTTTACATGTATTATCTAAACCTTACAACTATCCAGAGTGCTATCTGCTATCTTCTTTTGTACATGCAGAAAGCATGGTTTATAAAACATTGTCTAAAGTAAAATGCAGCACCAGAACACCAACTCAAGACTGTCTAACTTTGGGGCACCTGGGTGGCTCAGCCAGTTAAGCATCTGACTCTTGGTTTCAGCTCAGGTCAGGGTCCTGGGATCAAGCCCTGATCAGGGGCTCCACGTTCAGTGGGGAGCCTGCTTAAGGATTCTCTTTCTCCTTTGCCCTCTGCCCCTCCTCCAGCTTTCTCTCTCTTTCTCTCAAAAATAAAGTAAATAATTTTAAAAAAGACCATCTGACTTCAAAATCTTTACCTGTTAACAGTGTTTCTCATCATGAGAGATATGTAGGAAACAAAATTTTTAGGGAAAAAAGTTTACTGTGAATCCTCTCTAATGATAACTTATAGTTTTAAGATACCTACACATAAAAACTTGTTTTTAAAAACAATAACAATAAGTTAAAACAATAAGTTAAAAATTAACTTATTATATTTAATCTCTTAAATAATCACAAAATGTGTATTGCTCAGGATAGGTTATTATATTAACTCCCAAATCTTAGTGGCAGTAAACAACAAAGATCTAATTTTTCTCATACTACCTGACATCATAGATCATCTAGGAGCAGATCAGATCCAGCAGCAGCCACTTCTGCAATCAGCCAAGTTCTGGCAAGAAACAAAAATCACACTCAAACTGAGGAATTTGAGGAACATTGTCTACTGTTTTGCTGCTGCTTATAAGGCTGTAGGAGAGTTTAAGGAAACTAGTAAGTAATAACATAGTACCTGAAGGCAAGTAATGACTAGACACCCTCACCCTGAAGGGACAAGGTAGACAAGAAGTTACCAGATCCCAGAATCACTGACAGGAGGATGCAGCCTACCCAGAGTGACTTGGCTTATTGTCCTAGACAATAAGCCAGGGGACTTAACAGTTTTACCTCATTCTCATTTAGTCCTGTGGTGTCTTGCTAGAACTTACCATTGGCCAAACCTAATCAGAAGTAAGAGTGTAAGGGAGACCATAGATCCTTTCTCTGTAAATTTATCTCCCAGAGAAGCTATAGTGAAAGCTGGAGAAAAACTGGGGCAGCACACTGGTAGATACTCAGTCCAATTCCAAATGTTGCTAGAGGCAAACAGAGCCCTAGAGGGAATGAATGAAATGTGCTGGCTCCATCACTTCACACTCACAACTCACTGGCCAGAACTAATCACATGTCCTACTCAACAGAAGGGACCTCTGAGTGCCATCCTGCCATGTGTCCACGAAGAAAGACAAATCGGATATTTGTGAACATCCCTGATGGTTGCCACAAAACCAAAATGAATTTGCAGAATTAAACACAATGAAAATTACAGAATCCAAATAGTACAAATTTACAAAATTAATTCAATGTTACAGTCAATATTGCTTGCTAAAATTGTCACCCCCGAAGGACATGAATACTTCCAATACATCCTTTGAGTCAGGCCTTCTTCTGCTTCCATGTGCCATGTGACAATTCAATTTTCCCACTGATGCACCAACATCCATGAAGTCATTTGGTTTTCATTTGGCAAGAGAGCACCATTTACATTATAATTTCCCTTCTATTCTTTTCTCGCTAGGCCACATCAATTATTGTATGGCTAATTGTTACTGACACAATCACAGTGCAAAGGCAAATGTAGGATGAAATCAGCTGTTGGTTATAAGGTAGTTACCTATATCACTTAGAAAATGCTTATATTAATTTTTTATATCATCATTGAATTAAAAATGAAGTTAAACAATTCTCACAGAGAAACCAAAGATCACTTAGAAATACAGCTTCTACTTATCTTCTTTATTTCTACCTTCTAGCTCCAAGACAGAAGACAGGATAGGTAGAGACGGTAATGTCCTCATCCACTTGCAAAGTGTAACTCTTGTACCTACAGTTCTTGCTCTTCTATGTTTTCACCTTCTCCTCTTTCTGGTACTGCCATATACCTTCCTCCTTTGACCCTTGGCTGTTCCGTATTTTTCTCAAGCTGCTACTCTCATTGAGGGTAATCCAGAAACTCTGTCTTAATCCTTGCTCATCAGTCCTGAAGCCTTGGATACTCTCTCCACTCTTTGCAGCTCTAACTCTTTTAAGTGAGCCCTGGGTCACACTCTGAAAATTTTTCTGTCATATAAAGACAAGGTGGGGTTTCCTAAGAACACTTTCTCACTCTCTACAACTCTGTCATCTGATGTCACTCTCTCATACCTATGTGACTCAGAAGTCCAGGTCACTCAGCCTCATGTAGTATGTTCCTAACCTGGACCTCTGGGTGGGCCTCAAGGGGTCTCTTAATTTCCTAAAATTGTAAGCAAAATTTTATGTGTAGGTATTTAAATATCTTTTTTTTTTTTCTGAAAAGCATGTCTCCAGAATTTCATTAAGTTCTCAAAGAGGCCTAGGATCTAACAAATGCTGATGTCTATTGTCTTTTACTACACAATTAAAACATCATGATACTCATTTCCATTTTATTTTCCCAATATTCTACTTTTGTTAAAACCTAAAATATTATATATAAGATCCTACAAATATTTATGTTTGTTCCCAAGACTACTGCAACATGAGGTTCTTCAACCAAATAGCCTAACCTTCATTTATTTATTTGTTTATTTGTTTTTTTCAATGTTGTCTATGACAAACACTGTCCATGGTGTATGAATGGCCAGACATCCCACAGGCTTTCCTAGAAAAGCCTGGTTTTGATTGGGCCTTCATTCTCAGGTGGGCCAGTTAAGTTGGCTTCCTTCAACCGGTGGGTAATCATGATTGATCTAAGATGTATCACTAATATATTGCTGCACAAAAAAAAAATTACCACACACTTAGTGGCGTCAAATAACATGTCTATTATGTTACAGTTTCTATGGGTCAGGAGTCCAGGCCTACATCGCTTAACTGGGTCCTGTGCTCTGGGTCTCCCAATGTTGCCATCATGATACTAACTAGGCTTCATTCTTATCTGGAAACATGACTGGACAAGAACCTGCTTCAAGTTTACTCATGTTGTTGGCAGAATTCATTTCCTTGCAACTGTAGAATATATAGGGCTTCAGTTTCTTTCTTTTCAGAAGTTTTATTTATTTATTCATGAGGGACACAGGGAGAGTGGCAGAGACATAGGCAGAGGGAGAAGCAGGCTCCCTGCAGGGAGCCTGATGTGGGACTTGATCCCAGGCCCATGGGATCACACTCTGAGCCAAAGGTAGATGCTCAACTGCTGAGCCACTCAGGCATCCCGAGGACTTCAGTTTCTTGTTGGATGTTGGCTCAGGGCCACTCTTAGCTCCTAGAGGTTTCCCGCAGATTTTTCCATGGGACTTCTTCAATATGACAGCTTACTTCATCAAATCAGCAAGGAGAATTGCTAGAGATAATCTTATATAATGTGATCTAATATAATTATAAAAGTGACATCCATCACCTTTCCTGTATAATAGTGACATCACATACTTTTGCCATATTATACTAGTTAGAAGAAAAGTCACAAATCCCACTCAAACTCAAGGGGAGAAAATTATTCAAAGTCATTAATACCAGATGATAGGGATCATTGGGGATCATATGAAAGTCTGTATATAACTTAAGCCAATCTGATAATTCTCATTCTTCTTGACTATGACTGTTTAGTCATGAATATGTGACCCACTCCTGGCCAATGGGAACTGAAAGGATATCTGATGGGGTGTATGACAGACAGTGATGATGCTCACCAATATCCACATACTCCTCTTTTCTGGGACACAGAATTAGACTAAATTCCCCCTCCCTTTGCATCTGTGAGGTCACATAGCTAGTTTCCACTAATGAAATGTGAACAGAAGTGAGGTAGGTCCTTCCTATCCCTTCTTCATATTATCTCTCCTTTCACCCACAGATCAAATGCAGAGGATCCATAAGATTATTCTGAGATACTAGAGGATGCTGGAGCCACTAGAAAAAAGAATCCTGGGTCCCTGAGTGTCTGCATGGAGCAGATCATCTTCACCCTAGTCAACTTGAAATGAACTGTGACATTAGCAAGAATAAACCTTTATTGTATTTGGTCCTCAGAATTTTGTTGGTGTATGTTATGGCAGTAGGCCCATGTTGATTAATACAAATGGCTTCTATAAAGGTTTTTATCCCTACTGAAGAAAAAAGATGCATGAACAATGAGAGGAGGTCCTTCTTCTAATTTCTTTAATGACTGTCATATTTGCACATTACATAGAATAGCTACAGCCATATTGCAATTATATGGAGTACAGCAAAAACAGGAGACATTTCAAGCTGCTGAATTAGCCAAACTGTGGAATTCTTGTTATGTAATATAATACAATTTCCTCAATCTTTCAGTCACATTTAGTTGTGTAATTTGTTATTTTTAGTTAAAATCATCCCATTTGATACAGAATCCAAGCTCAATTCTTAATAGCCTGTATCTACTCCATACTTCCCACATCCCAAATCATCTAATACTTAACCACCTGGTTTCTATGATTCACTTACATCAAATATATTCATGTTCAGAAAATTGAGCCAGAGTCCACTGCCTTATCAGCTGATGCATAACAACTGACTTTCTCTGTGCTGTATAATAATGCAAGTCTGCTTGGAAAGATAACACATTAAGGGGTTATCGGACCCTAACACCTTGGTATAGATGAGTTTATCAGATCCTCTATTAAAGCCCCTTTTGAATTCCTAGTCATTTTTTTAAAAAATATATTTCATAAGGAATAAGCATAGATAGTCCAAGAGGTATTATTTTCAGGATATGGTCAGGTGTGGAGAAGAAGATAGCTCTGGGCACCTAAGACTGAGGATCTCTTTTGGGGGAAAATACATGTGAAAAGGAAGAGTGGATACTATAGATAATAAAATTACTCTTTCATTAACATACCTATCATTGGTTTTGTTGGAATTATAGTCCAGGCTTCTTCAGAGAGCTGACCTGCAGAGAGAGGACTGGGTGACTTTGCCTGATCCCACACTGTGTGCCTCACATAATCAGTCTACAGGACCTGGTGGGGGTGACTGCTAGGACAGAGGTAACCAGTGGGCAAGTATGATTGACAGACACTAGTACTCAATCCTGCTGTTGGGGGACCTTGTGTGGAGTTCATTCAGAGACAGGAAGTCCTTTCTGTTATATAACTTGGAACACTGGAGAAGGGGCAGCTGGTATTTTTTCCCCATACCAAATACAACTCCACTCCTGAGAGGGGGACATAGGTATAGGGAAGGGGGATGGGAGGAAGGGAGGAAGAGGAAAAGGGAGGAAGGGGGGAAGGGGGGAAGTGGGAAAGGGCGGAAAGGAGAGTTAGAGAGGAAGGAAGGGAGAGTGAGAGGAAGGGAGGGACAGGGAGAGGAGGATCCATTTCTCTCCTTTCTTCCTTCTTCCCTCCCTTCCCTTCTATCTTGTCTCTCTGCCTATTTCCCTGAAGTGCTCTTAGAAAACAACTAGGGCCAAAATGAGCCTGCACCTGGAATTTACCCCTGACTCTGCAATTGATAAACTATGTAACAAAGTCATTTCCTTGTTCTTTCTCTCCCTCTCCTAATCATTAAGTGCTTTTGGGATTCTTGCTCTGACAGGACAGGCATTGTGCTAGTCACTGGAGATCCCTGGAAAAGAAAATAATTTCTTCTTATAAAATTAAACCAGAGCAGATGATCTCACAAGTATACTTTACCTACTAGTTCTCCCCTACTAGCTTTGCTTGCACTTCCCTTTCCTTTGAATCTGAAGTCGTCACCTGCCTTCCTAATGTTCTCCTGCTGCTCCTTGTTTCACCAAAGCCTCCCTTTTGACCTATCAGCACAGGAATTGGGACTTTTCTCTCTCTGCCCTCCTCCAGCAAACAAAACCAGGCTGCCCTGAGTGCTGTGGCTTCATTCCTTCAGTCTGCATATAGTTACTAATCTCTTAATGTAACCTAAGCAGAAGAATAAATAACTGCTTCATAATCCTTTAGTATTTGATCATCCCAAATAACATTTGCATTTTCATTAGGGTTTTAGATGATCTGGTGGCTTTCTTTTTAAAAATTACTAAGTAATTTAAGTTTTAAACGTGTCAAATATACATGTAGATGTATATATTAGAACTAGATAGAAATATAGATTTATATGTTCACAGAATTGCATAAATGTGATTGTATTGTACATAGCTTTTGGCATGAATTATGATTTTTTTAATCCTTAGCACAGACCCTCCTCCACAAAACCATGTAACCCATTTTAATCTCTTATGTATCCTTCCATATTGTTCTCTATTTGTGCATTCCCATATCAGCATTTAAGAATACATGGAAAATGATGTATTGTTATTAGTGGCAAAAACACTATGGAAAACGTGAACATCTATCTATCAATAGAGAATGGTTAATAAATTCTGGTAGGACAACACATTTTGTTAAGCTAGACTGGATGTCGATATGGAATAAACAATTCCACGATCACAGTGCTTACAAGGGACCCTTCCTCGTGGTTGTTCTGAGACCCAGGCTGGTGAAGTGACCAGCATCAGCTGCTGTACCAGATGTTCTGGAGGGTTTTGCACCATAGGATTAAATGCTCCGAGGAGAGCCAGGCAATGCACTAACTACCATGAGCCTGAAAGAGAAGGAAATTAAAAGGACTACACCACACACTCCATATCTTATTATGTATCTATTAACAAAGAAAAATAAGTAATATTTTTTATACCAAGAGATTTGGAGGGATTTCTATAAGAGATTGTTAAGTGGGAAAACAATGCAGGTAGATGAGTAAAATAAGATCCCATATTCAGAAACAAACATGGCTTAAAAATCTCTAACCCATGAATTTGCTGTGTTTATAGGCATATGTGCATATGTGCTCACCTACTTAGTCCATACATCTCAAGCATCAGAAACCCTGATTAAATGTTGGGATTCTCTGGCCTTGACCCAAGCCTACTAAATGAGACCTGATCTATGATCTGTGAGAGAGCCAGGATTTGAGCCTCAAGACTGGTCCTTTATTCTACAGCATACTGCCCTCACTATAGTGCTTCCTTCATCCCAAATGACTTCCTCTCCAAGGAAAATGTACTGATTCAGTGACTTCATCATCCATTTGTTTATCCATCAAATATTTATTAAACATTTGCTTTGCACCAGGGACTTTGCCAGATGCTAGGGATTCAGTAGTGCACAGAAGACTAGGTTTTATTTTGATCTTTCCATCTAGAGTAGGAGATACCTTTAAGAAGTAGACACCACATTAATTCACATGTATAAACTGTGATAAGGAATATGTGGGAAAAGAGTGTCATAGTGAAGATACTGACAGGACCGCATTTAAATTGGGGAGTGAAGAAGGGCCACTCAGAGGAAGTAAAGGCTAGAAGTTTCCTATAAGAAAACTGTTGAGTGTGGGGCCAAAAAACAGGGAATATAGAACTGAGCAGAGATTATTCCAGGCAAAAGGAGTTAGTAAGTTGGTAAAAGGACCCAAGGGAGGGCCGAAGGGGGGAAATGTGAACAGGCCAGTGCTAGAGGACAGTGAACTTTGTGGATGATGGTAAGAGATTGGACCATATCATGCAGTTTGGACAATATTCTAGGTTCAACAGGCCCATTAGGGTTATTAGCAAGCAGGATGAGAGAAGATTTCTTTTTATGGCAACTTTACTGAGGTAAAGCATTATAAAGTGCACTTTTTTTTTAGGTTTTAATTTTATTTATTTTTTTAGAGAGAGGGAGGCAGAGGGTGAGAATCTCCAACAGACTCCCTGCAGAGCATGGAGCCCTATGGAGCTCCAAGCTGATGACCCCAAGATCATGACTTGAGTGGAAACCAAGAGTTCGAGACTCAACTGACTGAGCCACTCAGGCTTCCTTAAAATGCACCAACTTAAAATGTTCAGTTTGATGAATATAAAATACAAATCCATATTTTCATAAACATACACATACACACACAAATGTGCGTATCTGTATATCTGACACCACAATCAGTATGTAGGATATTTCTATCACCTCAGAAGGTTCCTCTGTGCCTCTTTGCATTCAATCCCTACCACACCCTAGGCAACCCTGATCTGCTTTCTGTCTCTATTGACCAGTCTTTTCTAGAATTTGATATAAATGGAATTTTATCATTATATTTTATGTCTTGCTCATCTACTACAGCAGAATGTGGTGAGATCCATCCATATTGTCATATAGATTTTCACCTCACTTCTGAGCACTAGGATAGCACACAGATATACCACAATTGCTTTATTCTTCACCTATGGACACTTGTGTTATTTCTGTTTGGAGCTATCATGAATAAAGCCACAATAAAAAAAATCCATGTACTAGTCCTAGTGTAAATACATTTTCATTTTACTTGGGTAAATGCTCAAGTGTAGAATTGGTTCTCTACTGGTTAGTGTATGTTTAGCTTTATAAGAAAAACTGTCAAACTGTTCCAAAGTAGTCATATTATTTTATGGTTCTATCAGCATTATACAAGATTGTTTATCTAGATCCTCATCAACACTTAGTATTATCAGTCTTTTTAATTGTAGCCATTATGATGAATATGTAATAATGTCTCATTGTAGTTTTAATTTACATTTTTCTGATGAACTAATGATGGTAAACATTTATTTTTCACGTGCTTATTGGACATATCCTGTTTAATGAGGTGCCTGTGAAATCTTTTGACATTTTTATTGAGCTGTCTTATTATTAAGTTTATATATTATTTATGTATTGTTATATTATTAAGTTTATATATTTTGGATAGAGTTCTTTGTCAGATATATGTATTGTGAATATTTTTATTCTGGTTGGTCTACGGCTTGTCTTTTTTTAATAGTATTTTTCAAAGTGCAAAGTTTTAAATTTTAACAAGCCCAAGTTTTCATATTTTTTCTTCAATGTTTTATGCTTTGTGTGTCCTAAGAAGTATTTGCCTAATACAAGGTTGTGAAGCCCTCCTCTTATGTACTTTTTTTCTAAAAAATTCTATTGTTTTAGCTTTTATATTTAGGTTTATGATCTGTGTCAATTTAGTTTTTCTGTATGGTATGGTTAAGGATCAAGTTTTATTTTTCCCCCTTTTCTATGGTTTTAGTGCTCTAACACAGTTTGCTAAAAAGATTTTCTTTCATTCATCAAATTTCCATGCCACCTCTGTTGAAAATAAATCAGAAATATGTGTATCAGTCTATTTCTTGACTCTTTATTCTATTTTTCTATATATTTTTTATATATACCTCAATAAAAGGATACTTGCTCACTACTCTGCAGTCTTGAGTAAGGGTAGCTGTGTAGTAAGTCTTGAAATCATGGAGTGTGAGTCTTCCAATTCAATTCCTTTTTAAAATTGTTTTGACTGTGTTTAGTCCTTTGAATTTCTACATGAATTCTAAAATTAGCTAGTCAAATTCTGTTTTTTTTTTTTTTTAAACTTGCTTGGATTTTAAGTGTGATTGTGTTGAATCTATAGATCAATTTGAAAGAGCTGGTATCTTAACAATATTGGCCTTTCAATCTCAGATTCGCTTTATAGTTTTAGAGAGATGGCCTTTCTGCCCACCCTGATTACCACAACACCTCAAACAACCAGGAGAGTTCATATCTTTGAGGTTTAGAGGAGTCCATGGTTATTGATCCTGCAGCCCCTGGAAATGTATGCATACAGATAGTTCCTCTTCTCTTGGTTTATGCAGTCTCCTGGAACTTAGAAACTGATGAGTTCAGGCAAGCAAGAGGACTTCTGGCTACCAGAAGTAGAGGTCTACCACAGGCAGTTGTTAATAAGTGGAGCTTGTAGATCCAGACTTCTTTACTTCTTACTTTGGGAGCTGTGACAATCCACCTCATGATCACCTTGACTAGTTCCTCTCAGGGCTAGTCCAACCTATGAGCAATATATTATCATAACAAAGGGAGTGTCCTTCCATGTTATGGAAGGACAAATTGAGCTGAGAGCCCATAGCAAGACCCCCCAAAATGTACTATAGGTGAAGTGTGTACAACAGAAGAACCATTGGTTGGTCTTTTAGTCCAGGTACATGTGTTCACATCCTGAGCCTGGGCTTTCTGGGTGGTGTGGTCTTTACCAGTTACCTAATTTCCCTGGCTCTTTATTTCGTTTTCTTCTGAAAGACATAAACACCTTGATCTCACTCATTCATCCTGAGGAAGACATGAGATGGCAGAGGCAAGGATGGGCTCAAGGCTGGGATAATTAAATGCAGGGAGAAAAAGTGGGAAACAGAGTCAGGTCTCCTTCCCAGCCAGAAACACCTAGAAGAACAGCTTAGATGAGAGCTATATAAAAGGAGCAAAAGTGGAAGTAGCAGAATAACCCAGCTCTATGCTTCCTTTTTCCTTTGTCTATATTCTGTGCCTGCCTTCTCCCAGGTAGCTCTGTCATGGCACTCACTAAGGGACGCTGCCCAGAAAGTGTGGGGAGACCTGCCTTGTGGACACTGCCTGCAGCCCACCTAGATCTCACCAAGGGCTTCCCAGCTGCTGTTCCTTCTTTCTAATAGACCACTCTCTTCTGTGCCCAGAGACTCAGTGTGACATAACTGGACAGTGGTGAAGCCCATCTCCCAGTGGAAATGTTTTCTCTGGAATCTGCCTGCTTACCATATCCTCAACTGCATGCCTGTGTTTTCCATGTGGGAACAACAGAGTTTCTTCTCTTTGTCCTCCAACCTTCCCTGCTTTGTACAACTATGAAACTATGGAATGTGGTGTTGGGTGCTGGGCACTGGGCAGTGCTCTTGGTCTGAGATGGAGATCCTGGGTTTCTAGCTTGACAAGAGACATTTTTCCAGAAGTCTGGAGACAGAGTAAATTACGATTATTGTCTAGGAATGAATCTGGGCTTTCCGTCTAGGAAAGGACTGCCAGAGGAAGACTTTGGTAATGGGGTAGGACCCATGCTGGATCACTCTGTTCACCTAAAAGATTCTCCCCTTCCTGCAAAGGCTCTTTCTGGGAGTCCGTCCCCTACATGGCTCCTCCGGGAGATGATTCCATTTACTAAACATTGATTCTTATAGCCCTTTGCGGGAACGGAACTGTCACCTGGGGAGGGTGAGAGGTGGGAGAGAAGTTATGGTTCTTCTGGGTTCACTCTCGAGAATCAGGACAGTGGCCCAGATGAGACTGACCTCAAAAACCCCTTAGGGAAAGCAAATTCCTGATATTAGCTCAAGGAAATTCTCTTCCATGTCTCCTGTTCCCTCTTGTCTTTCTTCTCTTTTACTTGGGCTCCTTCTGGGAGCCTTTGGGTAGAATTCAGACCTTTGGGTAGAATGACAGTGAGCCTGGGGACAGATTTGGCACACTCCTCCCCCATCTTCCCAATTCCCTCAGACTGGGTAGAAAAGTGGCCTGCAGTTCCCCTCTCCCTGGTCTTTGACTTCCCCCCTCCCTTGCTTACTCACTCTCCTTATGTCCCATTTCTCCAATCAAAGAGGTATCTTCTTTTAGCAATTTCCTTTATAGAATACATAGTGATTTAATACATTACTTTTCCCAGGAGTATATGCACTCCAAAAGAAAAGCCCAGGGGGCATCCTGTGCTTAAATCAGAGTTGTGATGCCACCCCCCCACCCCACAAAAATTCCAGGCCATAATGGGCACAATCTCTTGCCAGGATTTCCACTGGTTGGTACTGAGTGGACTTTCCCCTGAACAGGTCAGATATTTCTGGCTCTGTGCACTGCACAGCTCATTGGCATCAGGATGGACAGAACAAAGTGTGTATCTCTGCATGCCCAGTTCAGCCCCCTCCTCATATATGGCCCCTCAATGGGCATGGTCTCCTGTAGTGACAGCAGACTGGCCCACCCCTCAGACAGTCTGGGAGACAATTCAGGCCACTGGTTGTGAAATCCACTGCTCTCTCTCTCCTAAAGCTGGAAGATTCAGAAGTCAGATTCTACAGTTGTCTGCCCCCCTCCCCCTAGAGCCTGCTCAAAGTGCTTAATTAACAAATCTCCAGAATCAGGAAATTGTTTACTTGGCTTCCTCAAGAACTGTTCTCTAAGGAGCGCAAAGCACTGCTAATAGATTTTTTTGTTGTTGCCTCCATCCATCAAGCAACGCGCCCCCCCCCCCGCCCCCATTCCAAAGTTGCTTCATCCCTACCCTCTGGGGATCTGACTCTTATTCAGAGAACCCAGGAGAGCCCTTCTAGCTTCTCTAAGCATGTCTGCCCCACCAGTACTATACCCTACCCCCACAAGGATGGAGATCCCTTTTAATTAAAGAATGGGTAGGGAGACACATTTGCAGATCCAGCTTTGCAGGGAGAATTGGGTCTTCCATGCTCTTGGAGAATGCTCAGCCACTCACACACACACTTGCATTGCATTTATTTCTGCAGCTCTCTCCCTGCTGAGAAGAAATCACAGTGCCTTGAAACCTGTGGTAATCAGAAACAGAAATCACCTGCTGGTCTTTGGCACATCTCCCTTTAGCCACAATCAATACTTGGACACTAATCATGGGGTACATCCCCCATACTACTCTCAACTACTACAGAACCCTGGCCCCTGTTTAACTTGCTGCCCTCTAAACTACTTGTCCACTGTCCCTACAGGGTCTTCTAGGCCTCTGGCTACTTGGCCAAATGCCTGGACTCTTGGTCCATCTTCTGGTCTATCTGTTCCCATTGAGGTCTTAAATAAGAAGACTCCTCCTGACACACTGTATCTAGAGAGAACTTGGGGGCATGCCTCAAGGCATCACTTGGGGACAAGAGGCAAACCTTAGCCCAGGATACAGACCATGGCACAGAGATAAAAATTATAATTATCATTGTTGGTTAACATTTATTGGCACTTACACCATGCCAGACAATTTATATTCATCATTACATACAATCCTAAAAATGATTCTCTCATGCAGATGCTACTGCAGAGTGATTGTTAAATCTAAACACATGGTTAATGCTATTTTATCATGGACTATTATGTGCTTTCCATAAATGATTTGTTATACATTTGCCTGTGTTTCCAGAATTGCAATTACACTTGATTATTATGCCAATTTTATAGATGAGAAAACTGAGACTCACAGATATCCCTGTAATAAGAGAATATGCCCTTAACTCTGTGCTGCGTACAATTTCCCTTCTTGCTACCCCAGAACACTGCCCTGCTGTGCACTTGTAAGACATTGGGGAAGCCCCATTTAGAACTTATCTTGAGGGAGAAAGTCTCATGGAGGCATGGAAGTTTCAGAAGTTGAAGATCTTAGAATGTTAAAGAGCCTTTATCAGATCTGAATATGGTGGTTCTCAACCATTTTGAACTCTAAGAATCCAATTAAAGCTATTGACCCTCTCCTCTCAAGAAATGCACACATCTACATATACAGTCATGTACCTTCTTGAGGTTCTTGGAGCCCCAGAGGCCCAGCCTTGGGTATTGGCTGGCACAACCTTTTGCCACTTTTCTCTATGTAAATGCATATCCTGTGTCTATCTGGCCTCTTCAACCAGTCCAGGCTAGATTAATTTAGTGCTTCCTGCCTAGTCCAAATTCTTCCTTGTGCAAACATGGAAATGGACCCAGAGAAATGAGATTTTCTGCCCAACATCACATAGTCAATAGGACTGGCAGAGAAGGCCTAGAGCCAGGGTGGATCATTCCTTTTGGATCACTTAGGTTGCTAGAAGTGTCCTGGGCCTGGTCAAGGCATGTAGGTTCAGTGCTGAGCAGTCCTTTCCCACCTGAGGAGAGCAGCTACTCCTAGTGGGATGTCGGTCAGCCACATCACTCACAGTGAGGACCATGGCCCCATGGCCCCATGGGGGTCTCCTAAGGAGCTTGGAGAACCACTGGGCTCTCAAGGTTTTCTTGCTGCCCCATGCTGCCTCCTCTCTACTAGCCCACCACAACCTTCTTTGAGGGCCTCAGTATGGAGCCCCCAGTCTACAAGACTCAGGAAAAGAGCTCAGAGAGGCTCCTTCATGGAAGAATGAGACAGCCATCCAGGAGAGATATTGAGTCCCTGGGGTTATGAGTACCCACTTCCTTCTAAAGAAGGATCACCACAGTTTTCCCCCACATTGAAGTTATTCAGCTGGAAACCATATTTGTCAGCTCTGGAAGGATTCCCTGACCTAGAGAATAGGGGCTGGCCTGGTCTGGACTTGAGTGTTCCTATAGTAGCACTCATTCCCCTGGTTCCTTGGTTTTCCTTTTAACCTCCATATTGCAACCCTCAGCTCAATGTTCCATATATAGCAGGTGCTCTGTAGACATTTCTACCTCTGGCACTGGCCCTGCAATTCACATCAGGAAAGTTTTGGGTACTGCTCTACATGCAGGCATGCATGCCTCATCCTTCCTCCCATCTGCTTTCTGCTTTTTTCTTCTTTGCCTCTGCTGGAAGGTTGAAGCGACTCAGGCTGGGATGGGCTCATTATGGTGGTGCCAGAAGCCTGCTGATGTCAGCCATAAATATTAACAGCCCTTGTTATGAACCCCCCTCTGCGCTGCTGCTTCAGTCCACGTTTACACAGTAAACAGTGCAGTTAGTTTATTTGATCAAGGGAGTGATCTTCAGAGTAGCTAATAGCCTGCTCCCACTCAGTGGAGCTTTTCTGGCTGCTCAGGGGGGTATAGCTGCAGGGCCAGGCTGCTCTAGTGAGCCAGGGGCTGGGCCCTGGGGATGCTGGGGCCAGAGCCACCTGCCCTGGAGAGCAGGGGGGACAGCTCTCCTGGGAAGAAGCAGCCTCGAAACCTCCTCCAGGGCAGCAAATTATGTCACTTATCCACTCTTGGCTGCTGAATCTGGTTTTAAATTATGAATTGATACAGGACACTGGTTTCCCTCATTGGTTTAATGGAGAAATGGAAGTGAAATACAAATGGGGTATTAGCTTCTTCTTTTATTTTATTTTTCAAAGCTGGCCTCAGAGACTCTACAGTTCCATGTCCCCAGGCCCCTTCCAACAGAGTTACAGAGTCATGGGGAGTATCCTCACTGCAGTGTGGGCTACAGTGGACTGCCGAACACCAGGTAGTCTATGACCTGACAGGAGGTGTGGCATCAAGGACTCAGGGATTTGATTTGCACAGCCTGATGCTAGGTCCTGGATGGGTATTGAGAGAAAGGGATGTTAACGTGCAGCTCCAGGTCAATTGCAATATATGACTTTGGAAAATGAAAGGAAGTAGGCATGCATCATCCCAGATATCAGAGTTGAGCAAGAGGAGAAGAAGACATGATGGGAGAGTTCTTAAGTGGCCTGGCTAGGGGAAGAGAGGGTGATGCAGAAGTTTCTAGAACTGCCTCACTATATGAAAGGGAAGTTTCTCCTTGCTCCTATGGACTCCAATTTGATTCATTCTCTATTGCCTTCTCCTGCCAACCTCTTCCTTTCCCAGCCTTCCTAGCAGGAGTTTCTGTGTGTGTGTGTGTGTGTGTGTGTGTGTGAGAGAGAGAGAGAGAGAGAGAGAGAGAGAGAGATGAGGTCTTGCTTTTGTACTCTGGGAATATTAGGGTGAGCTCTGGGTACTCACTGACAGCCAATTCACAGACTTCCCCTATATCCAGCCTCTGCTTCAACTTTCTTACCCAGCATGGCAGCTCCTTGTTTGTCCTGGCCAGTCCTTCCTAGACCCCAGCTGGCTTGTTTGGAGCCTGGTCACTGTGCCGAGGTCCCATCCATGTGGTTGGAATCTTGCTCTTGTCCAAATACATGCATCTATCAGTTTTATTTCCAGTGCAACCAACTGACTCCTCTTTCTCCAGGCCTCGCGTGGATACTGATGATCACCTGAGCTACTTCTGGATCCAACAGAAGCATTGGATACTGCCTTCACCTGCTGGATCCTGCTCAGGGAGGTCAGCCTTCAAACCAGAGCAGGATTCCATAAGTGTTCATCTTCATCTCCTGTCAGGCCTGCCTCACACCTGAGCTGACCCCAGCTGCAGTATCTTTCTTCCTTCCCTATTCAGAGAGAAGGAAGGGCCCCATGGACCAGGCCCTTATATGGTCATGCTCTGATAGGAAAATGGAAATATGTTATAGTCAGACCTCATTGCAGCTGGGTGGTAGAGTGTAATCCCTAGTAAAATGAAGAAGGAGGCAACAGCCCTTAGGTATAACCCTTTTGTTGCATTGACTATTTCACCCTACCAAGCCTTATAGAATGGGCTTAATTATAGCATGTATCTCATTTACACTTAACAAGGATTTGAGTACCTACTATGACCCTAGCCCCACCAACAGCTACTGGGGATCTGCGTTAAAAAACCCACACAGCCTGCCTCACCACGCGTACCAAACACTGGTGTTGACCTGAGGATTACATGTAATGAAGAATGTAACTTGCCATCTGTTGTTTTTTGTGTGTAACTCATGTCCTCCATTTTTTTTCCTGCAATATGAACCCCAATTCACCTTAGATACAAGTCATTCCCAATTATTATTATTATATCCCTTAAAGCTGCCAATCCTAGTGCTCCACCCCTTGGTTGCTGACCACCCAAGCTTTGCAAATCACTCGTTGCATATTTTTGGCCATGTGATTGGTCCAGGATGAAGTATATGACCCATGTGATGCCATCTAGAGTCCTTCCCTGAGCATTTTTCTTCTGAAGTTAGGGTTTATACCCTGCCCTTTTTGCCCTTTGATGGCAGCTCTAAAATCAGGCCTTCAGTACTGCAGGTGGCACTGCCCTTCCTTGCAAAGGATTCTGGGGTAATGACCCCCAACCTGGACTGAAGTGAGAGGACGGATACAGAGCCAGAGGGCCAGGCCTGCTGCTGCTTCATCCCTGGGTCCATCAGCCTTAGAGGGTGCAATTCCTCTTGCCTTTTCAAAGTTTAGTTGAAGAACCAATGATTTTCCTTTCCTGTGTCTAAGCTACATTGTGTTATTAAGTATGTTACTTACAACTAGAAGGCTTCTGATTAGTATAAATGCAAATACAATGGCTTCAAATAATGAGCATTCAGAAATGTTAGTTACTCTCCCTTACGAAGGGAGAATGGGTAAAGGAAAAGTAGGATGAAGAAATAGGAAAGATCTGGAAAGAGAGAGTGCCATATTCCTTGCTGTGTCTTTGGTTTAATAAGAATGAGGAAACAGCATTTCATAAATTCATTCATTTCATGTATCTGTAGGCATTGAATCTCTATCATCTATTTATCTATCTATCTATCTATCTATCTATTTATTTATCTATCTATCTATCTATCTATCTATCTATCATTATCTATCTACCTACCTAATGTTTTCTTGAGATCTCACCCATCCAGCTGAACTGAGAGTAAAAGGATTTTTAAAATTCTTCAAGATTGCTCAATAGAGTGAGAGAATGGACATTGGTGTGGCTCTGTGAGTTTTCTAGGAGTGACACCAGTGGACCATTTCCAGGAATGGGAGGTGGGTGTGCTGAGGCATAGGGAAAGCCCAGAAGGCAGCAGCTGGGGGAAAAAAAAAAAAGTATGTTCCTCACACATTTTCTCTTCCCTCTCCTTCACTTTTCCTTAATTCACTTGAGTCATATTGCTCTTTTCCTTTCCTCTGATTTCCTCCCCCCCTCTTTTCTCTCATCCATATCCTTGCTATCCACCCCTACTCTGCCCTCTGAGGTTGTGCAAAAGAAAGTATCAGACTCACTCACCATCATTCTGAACAAACACCTGTTCTTATGACTTAACATATCTCCTCTTCTGCCTTCATGGATCATTTCCATTGCAGGGAATTCTGATATGGGGTTTCAGCCTAGAGTGGCAGGTAAATCAGTTGGCAGGTAAACCAGTTGGTTCAGCATGTCAGGAAACGATAGCAGAAGAGCAGACAACCACTGATCCTCAGTTAGAAGCCTCCCACTTCCAGGGATCTGCAGCCTAATTCACAGAAGGGAAAGAAAGAAGAACGCTTCCTTACTCAGGGCAGGACAGCAGGCTTCCAGCTCTGGGTGAGATTTGCAGTGTCTTGCTGGTCCATGCCTTATTGGCCATGTCTAGAATCAATGGTAATGAGAAAGGAACTAGTCTATAGCTCATAGGGTCATGGCCAGTGAATTAAGCAAACATGAAGGAAGAAATGGAGTGATCATAATGACATGAGATCTACAGAAACACCTTTCTATCACCTATATGAGAGGAGTGAAAGGAAGCATATCACTGAGTGTCACTTCACTTAGCCTCTCTGAACTTTAGTTCTTTTTCTGAAAGATACAGGCAATAATATCCACTGCAGAGAACTGGAATTAAATGAAATAACCCAGGTGAAAGCACTTAATGTGGCACACACAATGAATGTAAACTGAGTCTGGATATGTTCTTACTGACTTACTGCATATACACAGAACTTCTAGGTGTGTGCTGAACTCAGTTCAGATTTACTCCAGTCTTTTTCAATGGCTGGAGAAACAGGCTGCAAGGCTAGCTGTGAGTCACCCTTGCCCAAGCCTCAGTGGTCAGAGAAAGGTTTAGATCTATTCACAGTAGCCTAGCTACTCAGGACAGTGGACAGCTGACCCCCACAGTCTGAAATTTCTTGATAAGAACAATATGGAGTCTACTGGTGGCTCACCTGAATTGACTGGAAAGTCCAAACATAGCATCCTACCTTATTTCTGAGTATTTTATTCGAGGGAGGATATTCCTGATGCATGCAAACAGAAAGGGCTACATAACAACTTAATTCAAAATACAATTGTCCTATACGCAGAAAAGAAACAGGGTTAGTAAGGATGGAAGGCATAGTGATATGATCATTTAAAATGTATGGAATTGAAAGCTAGATCCTAGCTCTAATCTTACAGTGCCACTGTAATCCAAGTGACCATGGATGTGCCTCAGTTTCCCCCTCTACAAAATAAGAATGATAATAACCCTTGCCCAGCCTATCTTACAAGGCCAAAGTGAGGACCATGTGAGATAACATAACCAGAGTCACTTTGCAAAATACTGTACACATAGTAGTTGCTGTCTTCAGTGTGGAATGTGAAGAAAACAAGCAGAAGTCCTACAAAAGCCTGTAACTGTTGCAAACAATTTTATGGTGAATATCTCAGACATCAAAGTTTGGGCTCATCACTTCAGACATCTTACCCATAGGAAACCATTCTCATGAAAGGAAGAAACCAAAAGATTTCTTCTTTCCCACCTCTACTCTGCAGATGGAGATGTAAAACAAGGCAAAGCCATCTTGCTGGCTTCCTGGATGGAGCATGCTGGGATGGGGAAATAGCTATACCTCTCTCTGCTCATGGTGGGTTCAGGAGCCTCTGGTGATACCTGTATATTTCACCCAAAGTGACAGGGACCTTGTTAGCCGTCCTTGCATTGAGGAACTTGATGGATGGAACTCCTGGGGAGAATGTGGCGGCCGTGATCTGCCATAAAGATGATGAATCACATTTTTTTTCTTAAATGATTACTGAAAACTTTATAGCTAGCCAAAGCTGGCTTTCTCAGAGCCCCTGGAGGAGCTCTTTTAAAAGTGTCATTTAATTAATAAGGAGGTTATTGACTGCTGTCATACACGGAGTGCTGCACAAGGGCTAGGTAAGAAAAATTGACCGAGGACCACAGATGCTTGGAGGACAGCAGGGTTGGGGCCAACAGAAGAAAGCTGGACCCCTCAAAACCCTGCAGAATGCCCATTATGGTTCAAACAGTCATCATTTACCAGGTTTCTTCAGAAGTGAAAGGGACATTCCCATTGATAACCTCGTCTAAAAAATTCACACTGTCACTTTGAAATTAAAAGAGAGACAGTATGGGGCACCTGGATGGCTCAGTTGGTTTAGTATCTACCTTGGGCTCAGACTGTGATCCAAGAAGTCTTAGGATCAGCCTGAGTCAGGCTCCTTGCTCAGTGGCTAGTCTGGTTCTCCCTCTCTCTTTTACCCTCCCCTTTGCTTGAACTCTTTCTCTTTCTCAAATGAATAAATAAAAAAATCTTTAAAAAAAAAAAAGAGAGAGAGAGAGAGAGACAGTGTGATATGGTTTAGTTCTCCTGACTGAAAGTTAAGGGACAAGACCCTTCTGTAATGCAGGCAACTCTTAAGAGAGTTGCTTACCCTCTTGTGTTAACTAAAATGATAAAATTGGACAAAGTGATCTTTAGGATTCCTACTCAAAACTTCTATTTTATTCTGAATTACTCAGGAAGGAGAGGTATAAGACCACCACCACCACCAACAACAACAAGTCAGTGTAACTTTTAGGCATGTGAATTGTAATTTATGGATCAAGGGAATGTAGCCATCTCATTGCTTTTGGTAGATTTTAGCCAATTCTGGATGCTACATTTATATAGGATATTGATAAATCGTAATTCATCTTTAGAGAATATTACAGAGAGAGTTCAGAATGCCATAGCTTTAAGAAATAGTTGTTGGGCCCAAAATGTTGAATGTGGAGCACTATAACTGCCATGCCCATTGCTTGTCTGTATAAAGCTTTTGGCAAAGAAGAGAACAACACCATTTCGAGAAAAGGGCAGTGCCATACCAGGTTTTTCACCCACTCTTCCCCTATATATTCCCTTGTTTAGGGTACAACTTACACCAGTGTATGTGGCAACCTTGAAGATAGCAAGCCTTGAGTTATTTAGGAGCTGTCATGGAACAGGGCATCATTTTTCTGTTTCCATACAGAGCTAAATTCTGGGCCACTAGTGGGAAAAAGTTATAAAGAGATAGTGCTAGGCTTAAGAGAGAATTTTCTAATGACGGCTGTAACTCTACTAGAAGCATTAACAAATCTAAAGAAAGAGTTTGTTGATCTGAAGAGAATTGGTCAGCTAGGAAAAAATAAGAAAACGGATTCCCCAAATCAACCAGTGGTACTAATAGAACAGAAGATTCTCACCCAAAAAAGTATCCCATTATAGTGGCAGACTGTCTTAAATGTGGAAATAGATGACAGGAGCTGAAGGCAGTATACTTTCTGTATTCCTGACCTGTGTGCCAGATTAACCCCATTGCAAGATAGTGGATCAGGTTGTGTTTGTTTGATGCTGTTAAATGTGTTGTCCCTCTGACTTCCTTTGTTCTGATTCCAAGCTCTCAAGAAAACTTTTTAATTGTAACTTGGCCCAATGTATGGGTCTACTTATACAGGCAGTTTCTGGAATACTTGCATTTCTTATTGTAAATTTCAATCTGACTGTAATTTGGGTCTTCAGAGACTTTAGATAATTCAAGCTTCTGTAAACTAGTAATTTGAATTTCTGGTTATAGACATCAGTCTATTGAATGCATTTTCTTTTTAAATAAGGGTGGAGTGAAATATGCCATATTAAAAATAAACCACCTTCCACTGACCAGATCTGGCTCACCATATTCTGAAGTAGGGAAATGTGCTACATCTGCTTTTTCAGAAGAAGCAAGAAAAGAATAGGTAGTGCATTCTGGGAAACATGAATTTTACCTGAAATGCCTTGTCTTCCCAAGAAGACTGCTCCTTTCATCTTTGTTCTCTTTTATTGCTAACTAGGAAACCTCTAATAAGTCAGCAATATGATCATTCATTTATCAGAGTTGAGGGACCCTCCCTTGACTTAAATTCTAATTTCTTTCTTCCTTTCCGTTCATTCATATTGGGTTTCAGTTCTATTCTCAGGTACATGCTCACACACTTCATCCTTTAATAAGTGCTTATTATATTAAATTGAAGACACAGAAGGCATCTGGCCCCAGAGGCCTCCTGACTTGTGGTTCCAATGCGGCTCTTACCTCCTATTCTCCAACAGGAAACTCCATCTGTATGGCATCCATGGGAAGATCCCCAACATTTTGGGAAAAACTTCAAAGACTCAGTCAACAGTGGTAAATTCTAGGAGCTGCTTTCAGGTCTATCACTATGTCTGCTTCCCAGGAGCCCAGCCACAAGGGCAGGGGGAAAGCAAGGTTGTCAAGTAGGAGCATGAAAGTACAGGAAGTGGTCTTGAACTGGAAACATGGCTTATCACCTCCTGTAATTTCAGACTGAACAAAACCTAGCTAGTTGATACATACAAAAGATTTATTCAAATAAAATACACCTGTGCTTATACTATAAAGATACTGAACCTGTACAAGAAAGAAAACACTTGTCATGTTAGATGAAATAGAAAAAGGTGGTGGCAGGTAATGATCATGATAATAGGCTCCAGTTGAGAAGCACTGAGGTTGATTCAGTGATGTGAATCACTGGCTTTGAAGAATCACAATTATGATTGGGCTGTACCCCAATGGGCCGAGGCTCTAGGTCAGTCTCTGGCTGACCAGAGTGTGTGAATGGGTGAAGGGGGCCCCAGGAGAAGACACTTCCAGTCCGTTCACAAAAGCAGGTGAGATTTCTAACACAAGTCAGAGAGGGTGGTACTCAGCTACTCCAGTGGTAAGATCCCAAAGTGTTGTGGGAAGAACTGTGACTCTACATAGAACTGTATCTAGGTAGACGCTAATGGTCTGTCTTAGAGGAGCACTTATGGAGAAAGACAATTTGAGCAAGGCACTTTGCAGTTTCTCTCCTATTTGGAAAACCATAGTTTGGTGAGGAGATAGGCCAAACAACTCTCGCCCACCAATGGGTACCTGCAAATTTTGTATTAAAAATATATTTTCTTTAAATTGTTGGTCATTAGGAAGGTAAGGGAAGTCCTTGTAAATTAGAAGGCGACAAGAAAGTGACTCTATGTAGGTGGGCATGTCCTGGAGCTGGCCTTCTCTGGAGAGATCTACAGATCCTTGCTTTCCTAGAGAATCTACTTTAATGGGATACTAGAGTATTGAAGGACAGGAGATGAAACCTAGGGCTTGGGTATGGTAGGAGGTCAGATAAGAGGATCTCAGAAGAGAGACCTGCTGGGGGGGGTGGGGCATCACTTGTGTATTACAGAGTACTACTGAGTAAGAGACACCTACAACTCCTCAGTGACACACAAAAAATAATTGTTTCTTACCCACATATCTAGCCTGGCAGCCAGGCCGTTCTACTGATCTTGGCTAAGCCCACTCAAAGGTATCCAGTTCATCTGTCTATCCACTAGGATCTTGTTAGATGGGGCAACTAGAATGTGTTTGTTCTCCTTCTTGTTTCTCCTAGCCTATGGTTGGGGCCAGGGGCATGGCTCTCTCAAGGCAATTTGCCAGAGGGCAAGAACAACAAATAGAACTGCCCTTGCACTTCTTCAAGGCACAAGCAGAGGTGGCACAATGGGTAACATCCCATTGCTTGAAGAAAGTCACACAGCTAGGATGATAGTCAGAGGGGCATGGCATAGGGTATGTATATTGGGAGGTGTAGGGGTTGAAGAGCTTCCCCCTAAAATTCATGTCAACTAGAACCTCAAGATATGATCTTATTTGGAAATAGGGTCTTTGCAGATATAATTCGTAAGGATGCCAAGGAGAAATTATCCTAGATCTGGGGAAAGAAGGGTTAAATCCAATGACTGTTAACCTTATAAGAAAAGGAAAGGACACAGAGACACACAGATTAGGAGGCCATGGGCCATGTAAAAGCAAAGGCAGAGACTGAAGCGATGCCACCACAAACCAAAGAACACCTGGAGCCACCAGAAACTGACAAAGCAGGGGTGGATCCTCCCTTGGAGGCTTTGGAGGGAACATGGTTCTGCCAATATCTTGATTGCAGACTTCTGGCTTCAGAACTGTGAGATAATATTCTTCTGTTGTTTTCAACTGCCAAGTTTGTAGTAATTTGCTCCTGCAATCCTAGGAAACTGATACAGGAGGGGTGAAGAAATGAGGCCATGATACAGTCAATTAATCAAAGAGGATAAACTCAAAGCAGCTAGGCAGAAAAAAATGGGGAGGGGCAGGGATTGGGAGCTTCCTTGGCCTTGTATCTGGGTATAACAAAAACTAAAGTTTTCTCAGAGAATTTCTAACTAAAAACTCCCCTTTGGTGAGGTAAGGGCTGAAACTCCTATGATCTTTGTATAACACACCTCACTGTGCACACACATTCCTGAAAAACCCCGCAAAGTCTAAATGCAAAGTTAAATTTTAAGCGGCTGCAAATTAGAAGTGCCCCCCGCCCCCCAGATGCTTGGGAGAAGTAAATTCTCTGTAGAGGAACATACATTAAACACAGATCTCAAAGAATTCCTTCATATAAGTGCCAAAGAATATATGTTCCTAACAGAAAATCACTCATTGTACAAGATAAGCAAGAGCCAACAGAAATGTTCAAGCCACAGAATCAGACCAGTAAGGATAATGGTTATAAGAAACAGAAACACAAAATAAGTCCATTTAACATGTGTTGTAGGTTGAATTGTGTCCTTCCACAAATTCATATGTTGAAGCCGTAGTCCTCAATGTGACCATATTTGGAGATGGGGACCTTAAGGAGATAATTAAGGTTAAATGAGGTCATCTGGTGGGTCCTAATCCAGGACCACTGATGTTCTTATAAGGAGAGGGATTTTGGACACACAAAGAGAGACTGGGGATGTGTGTGCACAGACCAGAGTCCACATGACCCCTCAGCAAGAAGGCTGCTATCCTTTGGCCAAGAAGAGAGGTCTTGGGAGAAACCAAACCTGCTGAAACCTTGATCTTGGACTTCTAGCTTCTAAAACTCTGAGAAAACAAATTTCTGTTGTTTAAGCCATGCGGTCTATGGTATTTTATTATGATAAGCTAATTAGCAAACTAATACAACACATTTAGAGAAATAAATGTGAGGTTTGTCAGTATGGCTTAGAAATCAAGAATTACTGAAATCAACAATCAAGTTTAATAAAAGAAACAAAAGATAATTCTAGAGATTAAAAACATAATAACTAGAAACTAAGTCAGTAACAGATCACACTCAATCATAAACTTGTTGATGATCTAAAGAATACCAGAACACAGCTGGTATTATACAGAGAGACAAGATGCTGGGGAATAAGAGAGACTTAGTGACTCCGAGCATAGAGTGAGGAAGTTCAGCCTACATTTAATCATAATTATAGAAGGAGAGACAAGAAAGAATGAGGAGTAACTGATTATCCCTGGTTGGGAGTGGTGGCGAACTCTGCTGGTGGTTTCTAAGGGCAGGCATGACACAAGTGATGATGTGTGATATGGATCTACATCATAGTGGCCAAAAAAAAAAAAAAAGTCAGGGAGGGAACAGGAATGAAAACAGTGGAAAAGCATATCCAAAGCTGTAGTGGCATGAGAAAGCGTGATATTTCAGGGCATGGTGAGAAGTCTTGGGTAATGGGTACCGTAGGGTATGTCAGCATGTGGACCATATGTGCTCAATTGGAGACAGGATTTGAAGGTTGGCAGGTAGAGAATATCAGATGGAAGGGATTTGTCACCTACACTAAGGAATCTCAGGCAGTATCCTGTAGGTGATGGGGAGTCAATGGAAATCTTTAAGCAAGGAAGTGGCATGATCAGCTTTGCACTTGGGAAGATAAAGCACCTAGAAGAAACTCAATACAGGCTTGTGGTTTTGATCAATGTAGGCTGCTTATATGGATCCATTTGTTCTTAGAAGGCTGTGGCTGGGATGAGCTTAAGGCATTCTGGATCCATCTTCTGCAGAGAGGACTCCAGAAAGGCTCTCTGCTTTAGAGTAGACCAGGTTCAAAGTTGGTAAATTAAAAGTGATGACCTCGGGTGCTCTGGAGCTCTAAGGAGCCTCACAAAACATCATTCACATTCTTCCCAAGCTTCTCTTCCACAGTGGAGACCTACTAAGGTGGCCTTGACTAGGAAGGTGTTTCCTCCACCCAGGGGCCAGCCTCTGGCACACCCTGCTCTAGACCCATTCTGGGAGTCCCTGCCAGACCCCAGGTCACTCTCAGAACCTTTCCCTTATCCTCAATCTCCTGTGCAAATAGTCACTCATCCACCCAATTCTAGGCTCTCCTGGCTTGATCTTTTTCTTGGATTTTTGTTGGTGGAGTTGGTGGGAAGGCAGAGCTGAAAATCACAGAGTATTTGCAACTTGCCAGAAACCTAGGAGCCTCTTGTGTTTATCATCCCAGCTGTTCACCCAGCAGGCTTAGAGGTAGAAGTCACTACCCCCAGTTTATGAAGGATGTTAATCAGTTTGCTCAAGTTCCCAGGTTCTAATAAAGGGCAAGACTGTATTCAAACCCAGCCTGGCCAGAGTCAAACATGTCTGCTTCTTGGAAGCTGTTCTCCACCCCACTCTTCAGCCCCACCCTCAGAGCCAGAATCACTGGCAAAATCGCAGCCCCAAGGCAGGCAGCCTTCCTCCAAAGTTGCTTCTTTTTCCCTTTCTCCTGGTTAAAAATGTGTCCACATCTCTCCCATTTACAGACATGTGAGGTTGGACGCCTCTTATTCTTTATCATTAATCACTATCATGTACAACTCAATTTAGTAACTAGACCTTTGTTGCTCATTAAATGCCAGGTAACTGTAGTGGGAGACAGGGTAGCTGACACCAACAGCCCATGTGTGAGGGCAGGGAGCTGCACTGTGCCGGCTTGCTACAGTATGGGGCCCCCACCTAATTCCAAATCCAGCCTGGATATGGTTACTGGAGAACCATTTTCCATAACTGCTCTTGAGCTGGAACTACTGTCTTTGAGTTTGATATTTCTCCAGGTGAGTAATTTGTCCATGTTTAGGGGGAATATCTCGTTGGAATTATTTTCTAAAAACAATGCTCTAAAACAGTCCTCCTCTAAAAGTAAATGGACAACGGGTGCTCATTATGTAGCTTCATGTCCTGTCTGAAAAGAGCTTTCCCATGAAAGAACTAGGCCTTCTAGACCTGCTCTAGCCAGGAATCTGAATGCTCACTTAATTCCTGGCCATTCTTATTTAATCAATCTAAACTGGAGTTTCAGAAGCACTCAGCAGAGGAAAGGAAGAAAAAAAGAAGAAAGTGATGGAAAGAAGACCAAAGGGAAAAGTAAAACTAAGAAATGAAGGAAGGCACTGAGGGGGGCACTTGATGGGACGAGCACTGGGTGTTATGCTATATGTTGGCAAATTTAACTCCAATAAATAAATAAATAAATAATTAAAAAAAAAAAGAAATGAAGGAAGGGAGGAGGAAGGATGGAGGGCAAGAAGAAGGGGACCTGAGTCCCAGTCTTCAGAGAAATCCAAGTCCTGCCTAGCAAATGTTCATCTTCTATAGCTTCAATGCAGAGCAAAGAGTGCAAGTGCAATAGCTGTTTGTTGATTGACACTCTAAGCACTGACACTAATTACAATGGTCCAGAGAAGGTGAGTCCACCTCGGCTTCAGCTCAGGGTTGAGTGAGGAACATTAAATCTGCTGGTTCTCAAGGGGCTTAGTGCCTTCCTCAGGGGCGAGGTAGGAAATTTGAGGAGCCATTTTTACCTGTTCCGGTGATGAGGTAGTATTGGCATTATAGCAGGGGACAGGAATGCTAGATGTGCTGCACTGTGTGGGGAAGCCTTCCCAAGGTGGAATTGTCTTGCACTCTACAATGACTCCTGAAGGTCCTGTAGGACAAGCATGTCAGTGAGAAACCTGCTTATAATTACCCTGGCCAGAGCTTCACTGCATTTAATGACATCAAATAACATTATGCTTTAAAATATGCTTTTAATATAAACGGTATTTTCAAGAAATGTAACTTCCTTGTAAATCAAGGAAAGATTGTGTTCAGTGCTCTGAGAGTGTTAAAAAAGCGTGTCACTGACGGCACTCTTCTTTGTGCTATTTGAGATGTCAGTACACCTGTGTCAGCTCACATTTTTCCCTCCTGCATTCACAGTGACCTAATATGTAGTGCAAACCTTTCCACTGTTGCCTATCACATTTTTTTAATATAGACATGTCTCACATATTTTAAAAATTATTTTATTATAAATTACTTTGATTCCTCCTTCATGTCACGATTAGTACATTACATTTACTTTTTAAATTATAAGTATAGATAGATTATATCATTGAGATGATTTTGCTTTTGAATTTTACTTTAGGATAATCCTGGGGCTTTGCAAAATAGTTGCTGTGCTAGGGTTGGGAGCCACTGACCAACACTCTCACTTTATAGGTAAAGAGCTTGAGAACCGGAAAGGTGAAGTAATTTGGCCTAGGCCAAGCAGCTACCTGACAATAGTGAGAGAGCTAAAAGCCAGGTTTCCTGACTGGTGGCTTCAGGGGATATTTACACACCTCACTTCTCACAGTGACATAACCACTTTCACATACCCTGAAACCCTTTTTCTGTAACATGGTCCTGAGGGACATCCGTCAGGGTAGGAACTGGGCAGAGGGATGCTTCTTCTCCTTCTTCTCCTTCTGATTCTGCTTCTTTCTTTCTTTTCTTTACACCCACTTGGACAGATTCCCATCTTTTAAAATAGAAGAGAGAGGAGGAGATCTCACCAAGGGGTTGGGTCATTATTTCAGGCTAATGGATGGTGTATGAGTTTCCTGTAGCGGCTGTAACAAGTTACCACAAACCGGGTGGTTTAAAACAATAGGAATATGTTCTCCCACAGTTGTGGAGGCAGGGACTGTGAAGGTGTCGGCAGGACTGTGCTCCCTCAAAAGGCTCCAGGGAAGCATCCTTCCTTGCCTCTTCCAGCTTCGGTAGCTGCTGGCATTTCTTGACTTGTGGCTGCATCGTTCCCATCTCTGCCTACATCTTCACCCTGCCGTCTCCCCCATATCTCTGGATCTGCTTCCCCTGCCATCAGAAGCCATCCTAATACAGGATCATCTCATTTCTTCTTATTGATATCGGCAAAGACGCTTCTCTGAATAAGGTCACATTCACAGAAGGTTCTGAGTGGCCTATCTTTTGGGGTTTTCTCAACTATACAACCTACAACATATGGTATTACCAAATGACAATTGCCTGGCTAAGTAAAGATTCAGACTTGGAATTTAGAATCCACATTTTCTAGATCCTTGGTTGTGGATTCCAAAGTCTATAATGGAAATGTCTGGAAGAAATCACATCGAGTTGGGGGATCCGTGAGCTCACCCAGTTCCATCCCTCATGCTAGAAATGAGTACGTGGAGATCCAGAGCAGAGAAATGACTTGCTCATGAGGTTGCTGGGAGAATGGATGTCAGAGCTGGGACCCAGACACAGCTTCCTGTGTTTACAGTGTTGCTTTCATCCCCAGCATGGGGCTCTGCAAAGGCAGTTGTCCATAGCATGAAGTGAATCCTGATCTTTTACCTCCCTGTTGCCCATTGACCCTTGTTCAACCATCTGAGTGAGGCTTCCTCACCGAGATACGGACAGAGTCATAGACACACTGATAGAGGGTGAAGGAAGCTTTCTCAGCTCCCCAGGGATTTGCTGAATGCAGCAAGCCAAGCCAGGCTCTTTCTCCCTAGGCTGCCTTTCCCTTCACAGACACTTGTTCCATATTTACATTCCATTTATGTTGCCTCTTGTTTATCTTGTTACCTAAGTACTTGGCACAAAAGTAATTATTTCGTTGCAAAAGCCGCAGCAGCCGGCAGAGTTAAAAAAAACCACACACACACACACACCAAAAAAAAAAAAAAAAAAAAAAAACAAAACCGACTTAGACTCCAGCGCAGAATTGTATAAATAACTACCTCAGTGGAGACATGGGAAATTATGCTCACTCTCTGCCGCTGTCGTCACTGTCAGGAGAAGATTCCAAGGGTAACGTCTTGCCATTGTGTGGAGGGAAAAGATCATTTCTTAGCAAAGTGGTTTTTGCAGATGCTCACAATGCTGGATACTCTCTGTGCACCCCCCGCCCTCCTCGGAATTATCAGCACAGTATCAATTCACAGTGCGCAGCATGCAAAGCAGATAGAAGGCAACTCCCCGCCGAGTCTCCATCCAGAAAAGCTCTCTCCCTTTCATGCCAAAGCAAACAGTGGGGAGAAGAGGGGACATTTTTCCTTAGGGAAACAAAATCCATCTTCCTACCCCCAAAAAAAGTTCATGTTGGGTTTGGAGGCTATTCCTCAGGTCCACATATGCGGACGTTTTTGCCACTCTTGATGCTTACTTATAAAGCTGTTTTTTTTTTTTCTTACAAAGCTATTTTTAATTAGATAGATCCCATTTGACTGAGAGCAAAATTGCAATTGCACTTTTTTTTTTTTTTTCGAATAGGAGAGGGGAAATGGAGTATAATCAGCTGGGAGTAAAGGGGAAATAAAGGCCCTTTTCTCCCCCAGGTCTGTCCCTCCCCCTGAGGGACAGGTTAAAAAGGAAAACTACCCCTTGGGTATTTTTTTTTCTTTTGGATTATGCTGTGATAAGTCAGCCTTCCTGCTCCTCCCATTCCATGTAACAAACACACAGCTGAGCACCACATAGCTTTCTCTCCACAGCCTCTTCCCCCTCTCCTGTTCCTGCCTTTTTTCATGTCCATCCCCTGGTCTGCCTTTTTCCACTTGTTCTTTCATCCACTTCCTTCTGCTTTCTTCCTCTTTCCCCTCTCTCCCTCTCCTCCTGTTGTCCACTCTTCTAAGCAACCCAGTTCTCCCCCTGCCTCCCTACTGCACCTGTCACAGATGACGCCCAACCTCCCCTTTCCCCTAGAAATAAGAGTGTGGGCTGAGTGGAGTCCATCTCTGGGACAGACAGAATGGAGATGGTGCAGGCTAGTGGTGCTGGAAAGGGACCAGTGACTTGGCTGGCAGGGGGCAGACAGCATCAGGACCCCACTGCTCAAGTTCTGGCCTGGCTCCCTCTGCCATCCCTTTTCTCATTCAGAGCAGAAGCCTTGAGCAGGGGCTCCAGTGAGTGTCATCTGTCGCTGTGACCGGGGTAGGAGGGTGGGTATCAGAGAAGGTGCCTGCTAAGAAGGAGACTGTTCTGTCTTCATAAAGGATAGAGTTGGAGAGAGAAAGAAAGCAGCCCCAGCAGAAGAATAAGCACACACAGCATGAAATACAGGCTAGAGCCTCCCCCACCCCCCACCAGCCTGGCTTACTGGTGGGTGACACCCGGGAGATGGACAGAGGAGGAAAAAGGGAGAGCTATCCCCATGGCTGCTTTCCACACTCACATGCCCTGACATTGTTAGAGGTTCTTCATGGAAGAGCAAGCTGCTTGTTACAGGCATGTCACCCCGAACAGTCTTTTCCCAGCAAGACTGTACTTCTAGACTCACCCTCCCTCCACACAAAGGGCTCACTCAGATGAGGGGATGAGAAGGAGAGGGTGGGTGCCTTTTGTGCTCTGCCATTCCATACTCAAAGCTGGCTTCTAGCCCTGAGAGAGAGCTATGTTCCCCAGGAAGATCCAGATACCAGTTATCTGATATGGACACCTACTGGGGGGGGGGGGTGTCTGTGAGCTCTAGCTTACCCTGTCCTTGTCCCATAATGGCCCACCATGATGAAACAGTCCCTGGGATAACGTACAGCCCCCATACCCCTGTAATATCCCTGTAGCACCCCCTGGACACCCTAGAGTCCATCTGGCCAGGCCAGAGACACAGTGAGTAAATCTCTGGCCTTAGACCCAGCGAGCTGTCACCTGAAACAAGTCCCAACCTTCCTGAGATGCAGTGTTTTCCTGGTAAAGATGGAACAATAGACTGACATTCCCTCCTCCCACCCCCACCAGGTTTCCTATACATCGATTTTGGAATAAGTACTCTCATCACTGAGAAAAGAATAATGTGAGTGGATATAAAAGGCTGGGTTGGGGAAGTTGAACATATGTCTGTTTGCCGGAGTGGGGCAGGGGGACACAAGATTGTATGAAAAGAACTATGAGCAAATAAAAAAGGAAGACAAAAAGATAACAAAAAATAAGTGGCAAAAGCAAGACATAACTTGAAAGTGAGAAATCTAAAAGAATTCGAAGAGCACGGTTTGATGTATAAGTTATAGAGAATTCGTGAGAAGAAAATGAACTGAGCCCCAGGGGAGGTGTGGAGATAATAGCGCTCTTGAGCTGTCATGTGTTCCAGTCTGCTGTTTGTTGCCCTGGAAGATGATTAAGGATATCTTGGGATAACAAAATCTACAAAAATCTTCCATGCCCCGCCCCTCTGCTACAAAGAACTTTGCTATCAAGAGAAATACGTTTCTGCCAGTGAAGCATTATTGAATAAGAGGAGTTTTAAGCATTTATGTAAGCTTAATTGCAAGCATGAAAAGAGGATATTTGGATAAATGAAAATAGGTGAATATTTTAGGGTGCTGCAATTTTTTCTGGGGCGGGGGAGGGTAATTGCTATTATATCTACCACTGTAGATATGATACCATTTTTCGTGAAAAATTTAAAAATGTCAAGGAGCATTCCTAACCTTTCCCAGCCAGGCTCTGGCCTCTGGACCATGCTCTCCTTTCCCAGGGAGGGAGTTAGAGATGCCTGGGGCCATCCTCAGCCAGAATGGACGCTGCCTGAGAGAGAAGAATAGTCAGAAGGAGCAGGGAAAATGAGGACAGAACCCACCGCCAAAATGAATGTCTGGTGAGGATGGACGAGGAAAGAAAAACTCCAGCTTCACACGACGAAATGTGTTTTCCAGACTGGCTAAATGAAGCTCACGGTATTAAAGGCGTAAATCAACCACACCGATGTCGAGGTTCTACGTGGGTAGGTCTGCTTATGAGGCAGAAACCGCCCAAGAGCTGGATTTCCAAAGGAGGGCCATAAAAGTCCCATCCCAAGGTGGCTCCCCAGAGGCTGCCTGATTTGTGGCCCCACCAGGTGGAGTTAAAGAGGTCAGGCTCCTGTGGTTTTTGCCAGGCACATTTCACTGTTTCACTGCTCTCCTTTCAAAGGTGAGACAGCCCTTGAAAAACAGAAAAAGTTCCTTTTTTTGGGGGGGGGGGATAAAAACAATATGGGTGCTAGATGGGACTCCAAATTATCTTCAGGTGGTCCCCTTTTCTGTTTTCAGCAAGTATCACCTGTTCTCACCCTGTTGGCACATGCCTGCTCCTCCTCCAGTCCTTACCTCCATGTTTGCTGCCTCTGTTCCCCATGAGGGAACCCCTGACATTTTGGGAACCTCTATCTGTGCAGGATATGACCGATTCAGTGAATCCTACACCCCAACTTGGGAAAGCTACACAGGGAAAGACTGATGCAGGACTCCCTTTGCTGCGGTGAGGCCATAAAAAAGCAGACCTGGGGAGAGGAGGGGTTAGCACACAGGCTAGAAAATTGAAGACTGGGGTTCTAAATGACATCACTCACTATTTTTTGTGAAAATCAGGATGCACATATTTCCCTCCTGTGCCTCATTTTCTCCATCTATATAATAGGTCCGTGGAGCCCTATATGATCACTCAGGCCCTATGCCCATTCTAAGACTCTCAGGAGTCACATCCACATCATTTCAGCAGATTAACATCTCCAAAGTAGTGGAACTTTCGGGGTATTTGTACCATAAGTAACACTCAAAACAGGCACCAGAATAAATAGAGTCAATGGTCTTTCCATCCTTAGGATGTGTCATGCCAGTATAAGTCTATCACTCTCTTCTATCAAGAGACTGGCCTTAGAGCCGACTTGAAGCTCTGCTCCATACTAGCTTGGGCAAAGCACCTGATTTGTCTCATTTAACTGATTTTAAAAATATGGTTACAATATTTGACCTCTAAAAAATGTGGTGAAATGGTGATATAATGGGCCTGACAATATCTGGCTGTAATGCAAATTCGTTTCTGGCCTTCTGCTTGGCACGGCATTCATTTTCCCAAGCAGGCTACACAAAGTCAGCCAGGAGAAGGTAGGAGGGGAGCACTAGTCAAGCCATGCCTGAGGACTGAACTGTGTCTAGGCACTTTCACCTGGTGGGTGGTGACAGATGAGGATGATGAGATGCTCAGGGCTGGTGTGATACCCCAGAAGAAGGCCTGGTCCTGTTATAGGACAGCTAAAGAATTGGAATACCTGGGACTTGAGGGGAGATGGCGTTGGCATGCATCCTGAGGCAGGAGTCAAAAGAAGGAGTGTTAGAAGCCCATCCCCAAATAAATACTATTAGCTTTGACTCACTTCTGCCAAGTGTCAGGCCTGGTTTCCAGGGGACATGGAGATGGGGCTGCAGGTTTGATCCAGAAGGAATTAGCAATCTCGGCATTCTAAGAACCACCTGCATTGACTCCTCTACTCACCATCACTTACTAGTCTGCTCCCATATATGAAGATGAGTCCGTAAAACAGAATGACAAATTGTTCTGCCTTCAAGGAGTTAACATTCTAGAAAGAAGAGACAAAGAATTAGAATGCATCATATCTCAGGTAGCAAAGCAAAGCAGGAAATGTGACAGGGAGTATCTGGCACAGACAGTGAAAGGGGGTTGTCCCTTCAGCCTTAGGAACTGTTGGAAGAAGGTGCCTGGCTGGCTGAGTCAGTGGAGCATGTGGCTCTTGATCTTGGAATTGTGAGTTTAGCCCCAAGTTGGATATAGAGATTATTAAAGATAAGATCTTAGGGATGCCGGGTGGCTTAGCAGGTTGAGCGTCGGCCTTTGGCTCAGGGCTTGATCCAGGGGTCCTGGGATCGAGTCCTGTATTGGGCTCCCTGCAAGGAGTCTACTTCTCCCTCTGCCTATGTTTCTGCCTCTCTGTGTGTGTCATGAATAAATTAATAAAATCTTTAAAAATAAAATAAAATAAAATCTTAAAAAAAGGACTGTTGGAAGATTAATATCCAAGGACTGAGGAGGGGGACCTGAAAATGCTGACCTCCTTGTGGGGGCTAATGTGCAGAACAAAGGGATAGAGGGTCCCTGGCCTCCCTCCTGGCTGTCTGCAAGCAGAATGCTGGTGAGCTGTGAGCACCTGGTCTGCCCCAAGCCATCCCAGTGCTAGGATCATACCCTCTTTCCCACCAGTGGTGAGAACATCTATTTCTTCTTTCACAGCCACTTGTTAATCCCTTCCTGTATCCCTGTTGCTGGTCTGAGGAGTTCAGAGAGAACCCTCGGTGCTGGTGCTCAGGTAACTCCCAGTTTAGTGAGGAAGATGCACAACTTCCCAGCGGAGTGATGCCAGCGGAGAGGTTTGGGCCATGGGGAAGGGACGACGGGCTTGCACCCTGAAACAAGGTGGCGCGTAGTCCATGGGAGGGAACAGACTTGTGCCTCTTGTGATGGGATTTTGTTCCAAAGGCAACAGGAGAAGACAGAAGCACTGAAATGTGGAGGTCCCCTTCTGTGCCAGTCCCCAACTTCTAGAAGCACTGGAATAATCCAGCCACATTTCCATCTGTCCAGTTTTCCAATGGCCTCCTAATAGCAGCCCAATATTAAAGCATGCTGGTGAGGTTAGAGTGTGAACTGGCCAGGAGCTGCCGAGCAGGCCCCAGGGGGAGGGAAGGGGTGGCTTCCATAGGCAGGGCCCTGGGTTTCTGATTGAATCTTTCTGCCCTCGATCTGGTGGCCTAGGGACTTTATGGGGAAGCCCCTGGAGTTTATGAGACATGCCCCCACAATTTAATTACCTGCAGTACGAATGAGAAAAGACTCTATAAACACCAGAATTTATAGGCCTTCTGTGGCTATAGGTCACCTCTGATGCAATAACTGGTACCATTCCTGTAGGAGAGTGGCTTCATTTTATTGGTCTCACACAAAATTTATGCTCCTCTCTACCTGCAGCAAGACAGGTTTACTTCTAAGTGTCTCTTGCTATTGTAACTTATTTGCTCCTTTTTGAAGCTGTGAGTGTGTGTGTGTGTGTGTGTGTGTGTGTTTAGGGAGCTAGACTCAACAGGGAAGGCAGTTCTCAGTTTATTTACTCTAAGTCCATTTTATTTTCCATCCAATGGCTGGAGACTCTCCGGTCTTCAGGGCCATCCTGTCCCTGTCCCATCCTGTCCCATCCTGTCCCTATGGCCTGCAGTGGCAGAGCTGACCTAGGAGAATTTGCAATTGCCCATTAAATGGAACAGGCCAAAAGTCCTTTCCAGTTGTGCCCTGTTCCAAGTCTTCCTTTTTTCTAGAACTTTCCCAGCAAGGACATCTCACCTGTTTTTTTTTTTTTTTTTTTTTTCCCAAGAACCTGACCTAACTCTGTGACATTCTCCAGACAAGCCTCTTTCCTCCTACTGGCTACCTGCTCTGAGGGCCTTGCTACAAGTGCTGCCGAGCTCCATCCATCACCCAGCCATCTGTCTCCATCTATCTATAGCAACAAAACCCATTTCAACACTTTCCTCCTTTTGTTCCCTTTGTTTTACGGCTGCTACTTGGCGTAAAGTTCCCTTTCCCCTTCATTTAACAGAAAGGCTTTCACATTAAAGGAACATTTTAACAGTACAAACAAGAAATAGAATTCCAGTTTACCTCTCTCCAAGCTTCTCTTAAATCTCTCAGCTGTTTTGGTTCAGTGTCTGCGCTCCCTACCTGGCTTTGTTCCACGCCCAGCCCTCTCCCCTCCGCTGTTTTGAGAGCCAGAGCTCTGAGGCTGCAGAGGTCGCCACAAGGGAAAGGGAAGGGAACTGAAAGTGTCCCTGCCAGCTGCCCTGCCCCGCCCCAGCCACTTCCCAGACCAGCAGCGCCCCTGTCTGCAGAGGGGCACAGACACCCGCTCCCACGCATAATCCACAATCTCAGTGGAGCCCACTTATTGCTCCTTGCAAAGCAGCTTACAGTACAAGTACATTCCAATTAGTCATTGACACCTGTTGTGGGGAAGAAGTGGCTTTGGCCTCTGTTGAAGATGCTGAAGTATGAGTCCGACATATTTCTGTTTACCTTTGGCTGACAGGAAGCTTCTAGACACATACAATTATAGTTCCTCTACCTATATTGGCCACTGGGGTTAGGTTATTTATCTCCTTTTCCACTTCATTTAACAGCTTAGTTTTTCTACATCTTAAGTAACAATAGTTTATTAAACAATTAGAGGCATACACATCACCAGTACCACTGGGAGACAGGCAGGCACGGGCAAATCATCCAGGTGCTGCCTCCAACCATGACTATGCTACTCCATTCAGTGTTTCGGTTCCTGTTTGTGTGACATCTCCGGGGTAATTTGCTCCCCCTTCCTTCGGCACCATGAACAGAGAACAACAATCTCCTGACTAGCCTCTCAGGCCTAGCTTCTGCTGAGATGGACACCAACGTGCTGGTGAGCTCAGTTGATGTTGTGAAGCCATATGGTGTTCCTTGGCTTCGTTCTTTCAGAACCACTCATACAAGGGGACTTACTGGCAGAGTGGAGGCCCACCCAGCAAACTATGAGAAACAATGGTGAAACGACCAGTAACTCAAAATAAAGACAGCTGTCTACCATGAGTCAAGCTGTGGATCAGCAAACACACTGGCTCCCAGGCCTGGAGTCCTCCAGGAAAAGCTGTCATCCTGTCATGAAGTTAGTGGGAGGAAAATTTATCTATTTTTTGAGAAGCCTTGACCAGCAAAAGCAGTTTTTTTTTTTTTTTTTTTTCTCAACAAAAGGGAGAGTTTTGAGCTTCTAGGACTGTTGGCACTTGGTTCATTTGGTTTGCAGCTCACTCTCTGGAACACAAAAAAATGGAAAATGTAAAGTCATTGAATCATTAACTGTCAGAGCAAAAAGGTCCCTCTGAGAATCTGTAGTCCAAGCTCTTTATTTCATAGGTAGGAATGGAAAAGTGACTTTCCCTGGGCCGCACGGAAAGTGAGCGCAGGGCTCTGTGTCACAAAGACAGAGTGCCTGCATCCAGGAGGCTGAGAGAGGCTGGAATACAATGAAGTAAGAGAGATGGTCTATGAGGGGGGCCAGTGGCCCTCAGCACCTTCGTGGCACACCCTTGGGTGTGCTAGCCACCCAACACCTGCATTCTGCACTCAGGGATCCTCAACCAAACCAACACATCCTTCCAACCTTGCATCGCCCTTCAGATCTGAAGCTTTGCGTTGCCTGCAGGGCTAAAGGTGATGATATATTCACAAAGGGAAGGACTGCATTGTCACCGGGGGGTGGGGGGGGTGAGGGGGGGCCTGCGTCATCTGAAGGCCCAGTAGAGCAGCCGCAGCAGCCATGTGGAGAGGTGCAGTGATGGTCTCGCAGCAGCAGAACGACCTAAGTGATGGAGGGAGAACACGGGCCACATGGGCCACTCAGGATGGGGAATCAGTGACACTAGAGTCTCATAATAATCCTGTCAGGTCTGAGAGCTGCAGCTCATTACTGGTTCCCTGAGCCTTGAACGTCCTCCACAGCTGGGTCAGGAGCACCACCCACATTACAAGTGTAGTACAGGGCTGGGGAAAGATGCAGAGCATTTGTCAGCCCGCTGTGTGTGCCTTCTCTCTTGACTACAAGAGGAATTAAAAGGTCAATTTTCTTAATGACTTCGAATGCACTCAGTTTATCTAGAGATGATCGTGAACACCTGTCTGAAATAAACTCTCTCAGAGGGAAAACAACTTGGCTGCCTGACACTGGCAGTGTTACTCAGGATGTCCTGGTGGTTCCTCCAAGGCCCCTGTTCAGGCCAGGCCATAGTCCCCTATTCCTTGGCCCAGGGCTCACCGAAATGTCTGGCACTGAGCAGGAGCAGGTTCTGATGAAATGCTGGTCCAGTTGACCTGAGGGCACAGCACAGGCTATGCCTCAGCACAGTCTCCATGACTGCCCGGCTTCTGAGAGCTTCTAAAGCAATCGGGCACACTTCCACAGGTGGGCCAATTCGCATGCCAGGGTACTTATGCTTAGGCCTAAGTTGGGCAGAGGACATGAAATTGGGAGAGCAAAGGTACTCTTGTTAGCTAATAAAGCCCTATCCCTAGGGAAGCAGCCAGCTCCTGCACAAGGAGGGATGGGTGCTACTGGCACTGCCTGCAAGAAGGGCCAGGGTGCAGCTGGCACCTCCAGGGAAGGCTTGCCCTTTCCCTTCCAGGTTTCCTGGGCTGTCCTGACAACAACATGTTTTCCCCGCTGAGCAGCACAGGAAAAGAGATCCACATGACTAGGTCCAGCTTCCCCGAGGACTGTGCTGAGCTGACCTAGGACGTGAATGGCATTGCCTATGCAGCTCTCAGGGTTTGTAGCTCAGCTTCTCCCCAGGTAGCCCAGGGCTTAGGCATCCCCCCCCCCTTTTTTTTTTTTTTGCTGCTGCCAAGCGATATCCAGAACCAGTACCAGCATCCAGGTAGCAGTGTCAGAGGAATAAGGGTAAAGGAAAGGCTGGTCAAATCGTTCAATACTGATGTGATACCAGTAATGAGATCTGATACCTGCATAGTGCTTCAGCCCTGAAGCATTTTACAAATGCATTTTACAAATCTAACATGCAAAACTGCTTTTGAGGTAGGCAGAGCTATAAGGTCATTTTACTGCTTTTAAACTTTTATTTAAATTCCATTTAGTCAACATATAGTGAAATGTTAGTTTCAGGTGTACAATATAATAATTCAATACTTCCATACATCACCGGGTACTCATCAGAGAAGTGCACTCCTTAATTGCCGTCACCTATTTCACCCATCACCCCCCCCAAACCCTCCTCCCCTCTGGTAATCAACATTTGTTCTCTATACTTAAGAGTCTTTTTCTTGTTTTTTTCTCCGTTTTTTCCTTTGCTTGTTGGTTTTGTTCCTTAAATTCAACATATAGTATTTTTCTTTCTCTGGCTGGCTTTTTTTGCTTGACATTATATCCTCTCTCTCTCTCTCTTCCCATATATAAATATATATATATACATATATGGCGATATATATATATATATATATATATATATATATATATATATATACCACATCTTCTTTATTCATTCATCAGCTGATTGACATTTGGGATGTTTCCATAATTTGGTTATTGTAGATAATGCTGCTATAATCATTGGGGTACATGTATCCCTTTAGTTTTGTATTAAAACTACTATTAGTAGTTTTGTATTCTTTCGGTACATACCTAGTAGTGCAACTGCTCCATCATAAGGTAGTTCTATTTTTAACTTTCTGGGAGCCTCCATACTGTTTTCCACAAGGGCTGCAGCAGGTTTGCATTCCCACCAACAGCCCTATTTTAATATTGAGGAAACTGAGGTTCCAGAACGGATTAAGTAACTTGCTCAGTCATGCAGCAAGGAACCAATTGCCACCTGAGCCCTCACCAAAGCCACTCCAAAACTCCTTCCCTACACATGTGCATCTCACAAGTGAATGAAATGTACCCCTCCACTGGCACACAAATAGGTGCCCCTTCTACCTGGGAGCCCTCCCAAGCCAGTCTCCATGTGGATACCCGGGCACTATTTGCATGAGGATAGCAAGCTTAGTAGTGGAGCTGGGGAGGAGACAGAGAGATGGTTGATGGAGAGATTGCCTTTGTTGGTGAGAGCTGTGTCAGCATTCCCTGCCTTTCCTCCAGGGCCTGTGTCTCATAACTGAGGTAGAGTTTTTCATTTTGATGAATTTATCTATTCCAGGGGTTTGGTTTTGTTTCACTTGGCCTTTAAGGAGTCAGAGAGTTTTAAAGCTGGAGGACCTTGAAACATCATCTTATCAACCCCTTATATGGCAATGGGGAAATTGAGGCAAGGGGGCTCTCACCCCCTGTTCCAGGGCTGCTGAGTGGCAGATCTGGGGCTCAGAGCCCATATCCTGAGGCCACACTTTCCTAGGTGCCAGCTGCTTTTCAATATTGGGGCTGATGCTTTCTTATAAGCCATGCATCTTGTAAGCTTCAGGACTAGAATGTGGTCTCTCTGAGGAGCTTTTCACTTGAGAGGGGTCCTTCAATCAGACAGATTGCACTGAATTCTTCAGCCTCTAAGAGGTGGCCCCTGAAAGCCAGGCACGTGGCAGTCATGACAGGCTGGGAACAGCCCAGTGAGAAGAATTGGGAAGGAAGACCTTTCTTTATAGAAACAGGAACCTGCCTAGTATGATGGGTCTGCTTAGAAAAGGCTGAGAATTCTTACAGAACAAGAGCCAGGAAACCAAGTCTGGGTTCTTCGAGGTAGTGTCATAATTCTAATTTCCTGTATCCTCCCCTACTACTGTGTCCAAGACAGTCATGGTCCACACATTGAGGAGGCACAAAGAAGTTTTTATATCTTTTCTACTTAATTTCCTACAACAACTGGTAGGTTGGTATTGTTACCCCTGTTTTATAGATGAAAAACCAGTCTTGGATATGTGATGTAATTTGCCCACAGTGACATGGCCATGCATCTTATAAGCTTCAGGACTAGAGGAATGTGGTCTCTCTGAGGAGCCCTTCACTTGGGGGAAGGGGGGATCCTTCAATCAGACAGATTGTTTGCTCTGGGTCCTTCAGCCTCCAAGTCCACCATGTGCAACTACAAGACAGCTATGCTGTTTTTCCCCCTTCATCAAAATTGATCCAGAAAACAGAGATCTGATAATGCTCTTCTGATTTCATTTTTGGGGGGCCTTTTTTTCCACCAAGTTGCTGAGTCTCAACAACCCAAAGTCTAAAATTCTTAGTGGAATGCCATTTTTACCTTTAAGAATGGAAACCACCACCATGTGCTGCTTTCTCAGGAAGCTGCCCCATAGCCAGCTCTTTATGTTAAAGTTGTCAGTGGTCCTGATGCCCCTGGCTTGCTATAGATGCTGAGTCAGCTCCTGACAGCCCAACTTTGCAAATGTTATCTTGTGTAAGAATGATAATTATCCTGTATGTGGCTAGTGAGCTTTAGCACCTATAAAGTACCTTAATACATTGAGACTTAGAAATTATTAACCTGTATTATTATCATAACAGATGAGGAAATTGGGACTTAGTTAGGTCACATACGTTGCCAAAAGTCATGCTGTGTGATGAGACTAGGAGGCAAACCTAATCTGGCTTGGTTCATCAGCCCCGTGCAGCCTCTGCTGTACCACAGAGACCTCACATGTAACCACGGGTCAGAAATGCCTTGGTACCAATGAATGTATCAAACTGGCCCAATAGAGGCAAAGCTCCAAGAGAATGGGAGATAGACTGTTAGCATTTGCTGGGAGTTAAGAGAAGAGAGAAGCAGAGAGCAAAGTGAAGCATGATCCAGTAAGGAGTGTACAGGGTGAGCCCTGAGTAACTTGGTCTCACAAGATTGGCAGGATGTTGGCCTCAGCAGCTGTCAGGGAGAAGCTGTCTCTCCTCCAGGGTATAGAAGATGCTTTGCCCATCTTTGTACCCAGCAGGGGCCAACAGGCAACAGGTGTGGTTTCTCCTTCATTCTCTTTACTACAACCCCTCTAGCAAATGAACCACTTCCATTTCATATTAGGGAAGAGACTCCCAAAGAGAAAAGTGATAAGCGGGGCTACTCCACAGTACAACTGACTTGTCCCCTCTGTACTCAGGAACATCTTTCTATTCTGTGTCTGGGTTGAGAGCCCATAATGGATACTCACAGGCCCAAGCCCACACTATCTCCTCCTGTATGAAACTGTAGTCACAGCTGGATCACATGTATGAAAATTATAGGTATTTAAGGAATATGGATGAAAACTATCAAAATGGTGATGATGATTAATGGCAATGATAATGATAAATAGGTCAGGAGGGCAGGCTCCCTGGGAGCTAGGCACCTGGTATAGTTCAAGCCTTGTTATAAACTTGCTCTTATAGATCCTTAAGACTTTGAATATCAGTTTTCTTATCTGTGATCTAGAAACAGCAATACCTATTTCTCAGGTAAACTATGAGTGTAATTGAAATCAACTCTGAAAAAAACTAAGAACTATTAATATTTAAACATAGGCCTATCTGTCTTCAAATTCCATGCCTTTTATACAAGAAAACCTTTGCCTCTGTTTCCTTATCTATTATACAAAAACATTATTTATTCTGCCTAAGTCATAGGGTGTTTGTGGGATGAAATGGGGATTGCTTGTGAATGCACTTTGTTTACTAGCAAGGGTCTAAAACTCTGCCTTTAACAGAATTTGCTCCCTAAGCAGCATCTATTATTATGATCATTAATAAAAATAAGCTGGTGTACAAATACTCATTTTTATTGCTTATGCTTCAGAAGCAGTATTTGCTTTTCTTGCAAACCTGCTAGCTCTGTGGGGCATTGCACTGAGTGCTGACCAATGGCACTGATGCCCCCTGAAAATGACCTGTCTCAGCAAATCCTTGTCTCTTGCAAGTTCCAGAATGGAGTCTCCTAGACTAACAGCCCTTGGGAATAGTTGAAGCCTATTCAACTTTCTAGGTGCACGTTCTTTTCCCAACCACTATTTTTAACAAGCTCAATCCATCCATCAGTGCACAAGTATTTATCAGGCACTGCTTTTGGTGAAGTGCCAGCAAATCCAGGGCAGGTCTTCAAGAACTTGGCTAACCAACAGGTAAATACAAAATATCTTGACCTCTGAAAAGACATAATATAGTTGATTCTGAAGACGCTCTTAATAGGCAGAGACCCTGGTAAGAAAGTCCTGCCATGACTTCCCGAAGGCCATCAAAGCTAGTCACTGAGCTCTCTGGACTGAATAAAAACTCTGCATTTCAACTTGATAAGGAAGTCCCTGCTCTTGTTCTCAAATCATTCTGTGGGGGTGTTTCATCTCCTGGTCCAGCTGAAAATTCCTTGAGGATGGGACTATATACTGCATTCTCTGATAAATACCACAAATTGTATATCAGGCTGCTAATCACATGTGTTTGATCATTTTTCAGACCCCAAGTAGATTATATAAGTCTTTATAGACCCAAAATTGTGACATTTGGCAACTTATTTTGCTCTGGACCTTAAAATTGTCGTTTTTAAAGTAAGAGGGGGCAGAAATAGACAATTTCCAGTTTTCTTAGAGTTCTGAAATTCTGAGTTCTACACCAGATTTGGCAAATGACACCACTACAAGGCCAAGGCCAGTGACAGACCTCATTATCAGTCACAACACTAATTCCTATTAAACCCAAATTCAGCCATAATCCTGCTCAGCATAGGCGGTCACTACCAGTGCATATGAGTTTAAGCATTTTATCATGACTGTTCCCAAAGCCTTTTCCATTGCAATGACCCATTTGCATTTTTTTCCTCTTCCCAAAACCTATTGTTCTAGCCAGTTCTACTCTTTCCTACTCCTATTTTCTTCATAGCTCAATAAACCCTGCAGTCTAATTCCTCCACTAAGAACAGAATTGATTTTAAACACTAATTTACATGGAAGTGACTCAGCGTGTTCCCTAGTCCAGTGGACTTTGTCTTGTAAAAGAAGTCCTATGGGAAATATTTGTAACATAACCAAAAAAGAGCAAATATCCCAGGTACATATAAATAACTCCTAAAATTCAATAAGTAAAAAGGTAGACAACTCAAAATTCAAAAATAAGAAAAGATTTCATAGGTACTTCATGAAACAAGATATCCAAATGGACAATAAACATATTAAAAAGAGAACTCAGCCTAATCAGGCATCAGGAAAATGCAAAGTAAAAAATAAGGAGATAGCTCTTTACATTTGATAGAATGTCTAAGATTATACTATCAACTGTTGGTGAGGATGTGGAGCAACTGGGACTCCCATACATTAATGAAAGTTCAAATGACACACACATCTTGGATGGTTTCCTTTTTAAAATAAAGGTAAACATACCCCTCATCTATAACCCAGAAATTCTACTCTTAGATATTTATTCAAGAGGGATGAAAACATATGATCACAAAAGGACTTGAACACAAATATTTATAGCAGCTTTATTTATAATAGCCCCAAATAAGAAACAATCCAAATGTCTGTCAATGGGTGAATGAATAAGCAAATTGTAAGCTATGGCCAATGGAATATTCCTCTGTGATAAAAAGGAGCATGCTACTGATGCACAGCACAGAGCCACAATGTGAGTGAATCTCAGAAATATGATGCTGAGTCAAATAAGCAAGACATAAAAGCACACATACTATAATAAGCCCATTTATATGAAGCTCTAAAACAGCAAAAGTAACCTGTGATGATAGAAATCAGACCAGCGGTTGTCTTAAGATAAGCAGCTGGGTGGCAGAGGGCAAAGCTTGACTGCAAAAGGGCACAACTCTCTAGGGTGTTTAAATGTTTTTTATCTTGATTGGAGTAATGGTTACACAGAAGTATATATTTGTCAGAATTCCTCAAATTGTAAATTTAAAATAGATACACAGTTTGTATAAATTATATTTCGACAGAGTTGATATATAAAATCAACAACAATCCAGAAGGAAATACCAATATGCACTCACCATAATGCTAAAGTGTAAAAGATTGATAAGTTCAAGGTTTAATGTGGATGTGAAACAACCAGAACTCGTATCCAGTGTTGAGGAAAATCTAAATTGGAGCAATCCACTTTGGAAAACATACTGTTTGGTAGTAGGCAATGAGGCTGAAAATATACATACCCTATGATTCAACCATTCCATTTCTAGGTATATACTTAGCAGAAATGTGTATATAGGTACACCAAAAGATATGTACAAAATGTTTATAGTAGCATTATTCCTCATAAGCACAAACTGGAAATAATCCTAAAGTCCATCAATAATAAAATGAATAGATTGTGGTATGATCTTAACATGCAATAATATACAGCAATGAAATGAATGAACCATCATCACAAACAACAAGGATGAAATTTCAAACATAATGTTGAAGTAGTGAAGGCAAACAAAGGGTTATGTATTGCACTGATATCATAATAGTGATGATCTCTGGGAACGAGGTCAGGTAATGATGAGTAGGAAGCAAAAAGGGGTTTCTGGGGCTCTGAGAATGCTCTACCTCTTGATGTGAGTGGTGCTTAAAAGGGCACATTAACTTTGTGATAATTCATCAAGCTGTACACTTGTTACATCTTCATTTTTCTTGGACATGTCATGTTTCAATAAATATATTTATTTTACAAAGCAAATAAACACACAAACAAACCAGGAAAGGCCTGATAGGGAGGAGGCATGCTGATCTCCAAAGATAATGAAGGAATTTTAGGTCTTGTGGATTTGAAGGACAGTTTTGTGTACCAGAGGAAGGTGAAGATCTGGGGGCAGAAAGCTATCTTTCTAACCACCCACTAAATCCCGCCTAGTAAACAAGAGTCTAAATAACCTGCATATCACACCAAGCTGCCTATCTCTTTATTACCCTCCTGGTTCAGTGACTGAGAAAATATCTATATCTCCACCACTCCAGAGCTCTGGCAAAGGGTTTATGACTGAGAAGTGGTCCCTAGAGTCCTGTACCTTGGTTCACACGGAAGTGATGGACCTGAAATTCATTAGTCTCTTTGTGGCTAGTTGAAGTTGATAAATGACCACAGGCAGTTTTACTTTCGCAGAGCATTGCATGAATAGACCTAGCAAAAACTGTTTCCTTTCTACACTGAAGCAAAGGAAAGGGGTAGCTGAGTGTGAAATGATCCCTACTCACCAGCTCTGAGCCTCAGCAACCTACTCCGAGAGTAGGCCACTCTGGCATGTCCTAGAAGAAACATTCTTCATATTTCTATGGTGCAATCATCTCCTTGGGTGCTTTAGTAAGCTTACTTGTTCCATGCTCAAACTGGAATCTGTTGGATAATCAGCATTATGGGGAACATATCACCATAGTTCTAAACATTAACTCTTGAAATTCCCTGAGCTCCTTTGCCCACCACTGCATTGCCAGCACCTGACCCTAGCAGGTTTTCAACATGTGTTGAATCAATAAATAAAAGGATGGTTGAGAAAAAGTTGTTTTATTTGCTTCTTACAAAGCATTGAAGGCCTATCCCTGGTGGGGAGGTCTTGTTCTCCTAGGGTAGACATCTGCCAGACCTTAATCTCTCACTGACTCAACTTCTCAATACTTGGTTGGCTTTCTGAAACTAATAAGCCAGACTCAGACTCATTGCTCCCTAATTATCTCCCTGCTGCCTTTACCAGCTCTACAATGTCATTTAGACTCAGGACATCAAAACCTAGAGGAAGGGGCAAATGTCATGGCTGATTTGATGGTCACTGTGCGTGGCTGTCTTTGCATCCTTTTGCTCCAAAATAACCCATCTGAGTTCATGAGTGCTATACCAAGGAGCCATGTTCTCTCTATTCCCAGCCCCTCCCTAAAGCAATTAAATTAATACTCGCCAGTTGCTCCTGAGTTTATAAATCTCTGCAAGATGAATGTAATAGACTAGCTGATGGGGTAGAGGCTATATTTTTAGATGATTTTCCCCTTTTTCCTTTTTTCCAAGAGCAGTACCAGCACTACAGTAATGCACCGTTTGGTATTTTAGCATTTCAGATATTTTACAGTAAATTACTTCAGTTTATGGCACTTTGCTTCCTTATATAATTGTTATAAATAACCTTCAAATGACATAAAAGCCATAAACATTGCAAAACTGAAAAGTAAATTATAGACATTTCAGCGCGTACAAGTAGGAACTCAAACACGTTAAGGCAGGCAAGGAAGGTAAGTTTGTTTGTTCTCTCCTTCCCTAACCATCCATCTCACATTTCCACAATAAATAATCTGCAGTAAATAAATGCCAAGGAGCAGGAGGGATCCTCTGCGTACTTGCATAAAGACTCAAGTGGCCCTCCTGGTGCTGGCTAGCTCCACAGCCAAGGAACTGGAAGTCTGGTTGAGAGGGGCTGATTTTAAGAACATTTTATAGCTGCCAGGAGGGTTAGCTAGAAAGAAAGATGGAGACCCAAGGGGAGGCCTGCCCTGCAAACCCTCAGTCTACACCGCATTCTCCAGGGAGACATCAAGTTGTCTGCAAGGTCTTGCTGAGCTTCAGGTTCGTCTATACAATCATCTTGGGTATAATAACTGCCATGTTTTGAGTGCTAGCTTTCTATGTCATTTCAGACAATTGACAACCATTTTCTCATTGAATCCTTTTCCACAGGAAGCTATACAGCAGAGGAAGGAACAGGTGGATCGGGGTTTGAAGAGGAGGAGGGCCACTTGACCAGGCTTTCACTTTTACAAAGGGCCTCAGTATTGCCAAAGGATGTTACTTCTGAATGCTTGCATGCATTTAAGATATTAATTTAAAAAAATAAGATATTAATTTATTTAATGTAAATACTTAAAATATGTTCTTCAAGCTTGTTTTGGAACTTCTTCATTTGTTTAATAAACCAGGAGACTCAAACAATGGAAGTGATTTGTGTTGGTCTCAAACTCTGAGAAAGCTTGATTATTATTCCCATTTCATAGATGAGAACATGAGGCTCAGGGACATTAAAGGGCTTTCAAAGATTAGAAGACTGAGGAAGGAAGGATCTAGAACCGTTTGTGTCTATCTCAAAAGCCTATGCTCTTTCTCTCTGCCATGTGAGCTTCAGGAGAGATTTTCTGAGACAGCTGCTATAGGGGTCCCTTAAAGGTAGTGGGGTTAGGCTGTCTGAACACTGGGTCAAGCCACTCTCTAATGAGTGACAATCTGTGCCCAGAGTCAACCAACAGCAGGGAAGACATATTTTCCTTCTCCTCTATCTTGTCACACATACATACTTATGAAAGGTAATATCTTAGAAAACTTTAAGAACTGGAAATAGGGATCCCTGGGTGGCGCAGCGGTTTGGCGCCTGCCTTTGGCCCAGGGCGCGATCCTGGAGACCCGGGATTGAATCCCACGTCGGGCTCCCGGTGCATGGAGCCTGCTTCTCCCTCTGCCTGTGTCTCTGCCTCTCTCTCTCTCTGTGACTATCATAAATGAATTAAAAAAAAAAAAAAAAGAACTGGAAATAACTTCCAATTAGTCCCCAGGGAAAATCCTCTGGTTTTACAGGTGAGTAAACTAAAGCAAACACAAGTGGTTTGCCCAAGTTTATACTGCAGTACTCAGATGAGTCTTCAACTCATCTGAGATGAGTCCTCAATCTCTTCAGCCAACTTGTTTTATAGATATTCTGGAATTCTCACAATACTTTCTTTCAAATATATTTCTTACATATTACAAAGTTGCTCAATGGGTGATGTACTTCTCTGGCTGTAAGATATAAATTCTATATTAATAAATTAACCTTTTCAAGATATTTTTGGTTTAAAAAATTATACTGAAAATAAGTCTCATAGCATGATTAAAATTTAACTAGGATTATTTCTTGATTGGCTCATAAACTATTTTGCCTTGAAACCAACTAGGTTCACTGGTCCCTAACAAAACCAGCATCATAAATCCCAGCACATACCACCTACTCACAGCCTCAGCCAACTAACTTCCAACTAACTTCTGGCACCAGCCCACTCTGCTCTGGACAGTCCTGAGAAGGACCAGCTAACTATGCTGTTCACTTCTCCCTGCTGGTGTTAGTTGGCCCTCAGACTTGACTCATACTATTGTCTTCCTGACTGTGGTCTTGGATATATTCCTAGACAGGTATCTCCATTTCTGATAACCCTCATAACCCTATCAGAAGTTACCTGGATAAAACCCTTCCTGAATCAAACTGGCCTGGAAACCCTCCCTTCCTGGTATACCTTGTCAGGGTTTGAACTCAAGTCAGCTCAACTGACTAGACTGCATATGACTGGAAGTTCCTACCCATTCCACTTCCAAAATATTACAGCAAAATGGTATTTTGTAACTCTGAGTGTTCTGATTCCTAGAACTTCATGCAAACTGCAATCTTTTTAAATAACAGATGGTAGCTTAAATGAAATGATGTATTAAGGCAAGCTAACTGCTGAAACAAACAGTTCCAAATTTTTTGTGACTTAACACTATGAAATTATATTTCTGTTTTATGAAGTGGTCCATTGCATTTGTCTCTGGTCAAGCTATTTTCCTGAGTGATTCAGCAGTGATTTATCAACCCAGAATCTTTGCAATTTGTGACTTTTCCATCTTCATAGGTCTTACAGTCCTCTGCTGGATGCTCATATCCAGTTAGCAAATGGGGTGAGGAGAGAGTAGTGATATGTGCAGGCACCAGCTTGAAGTTATATATATGATATCCGTCCACATTTCATAGACAGAACTCAGTCACAGGAAAGACTGGGAGATAAGCATAACTATGCTTCCAGGAGGAAAATGAAAGGGAACTTGGTGAACACAGAGAACTCTTTCTCGATGAAACAAAAACCGAGGAAGGAAGATAGTAACTTAAATACATAGCATGAAAGGCAATGGGGATGTACATTTCCTGAAAAACACAATTTAAAGGATCAATTTTAGGAATTATCTTAGATAATCTTCAAAATAGCTCTTCAGGTTGTAAGTGTAGATTCAGCTCAGGGGTTTGTAAATTCTGTTGTAGAAGAGTTTTTGAGTTTCAGATTTCTAGCCATACTGTGTAGAGACTCCACCTCTTTGTTAAATTGGAGAATAATACAGTGTCTTTAAAGTTCTGCTAGAGATTGTGTTACATGGTGGGATAATCTTTAGTTTAGTTTAGTTAATCTTTAGTTTAGTTTTAGTTTATAAACTAAACTCCGTTCAGTTTAGTTTATATATAATTTAGTTAGTTACATATAATTTCAGGAAATATCATTGTCTTTGGCCAAAACTGGCTGGAAGAAAGAAACTGCTACAGATGCAATCTCCAGCAAGGGCACCGTATGTCAACTGGCCTTATGAGATCAGAGCAAGAACAATAAACATAGTCATTACACTCTCTGATTATTGGTTGGTTTTTAGGAAGTTATAACAAATGGGTAGAATTCCAAGTTTTTAAGCTTCCATTCTGCTAAAAAATATGGACTTCTTCATTCCTTAGAGTGAGTTTATGGTTTTCCAGGATACTTATTCATTCAAAAGAGGGATAACAGTTCAAACCTCTCATCAGCTAATAATTCCTAGGAACTTGTGATGGGTGACTTGTCGGTGGGTGCTGGTTGGAAGTGACTCTGTATGACATAATTTCTGAGGTTCCTTACAAGGATAAAAATTCCATGAGGCAAGGCAACCCATGCAAAGGCAATGAAAAGCCTAAAAACATTGGAAAAGACCCGAAGACCATCATAGAGAGGTGAGTGGGAGGGAGCTAGAAACCGACATTAACACAAAATATGGCATGACATGGCATAGAGTGCTGTTGGGCGACTACCCCCTTCTGTGTAACCAGATTAGAACTGTAGATCAATGTTCCATGCCTGCAATAATTTGGAAGACTTTTCAGAAAGAAGGTTTATTTGTTCAAGACTCTTATGCTATTTAAAATACTGCTTCCTTGGAATCTTTTAAAATCTCTGATTTGGGGGACCTGGGTGGCTCAGTGGTTGAGTATCTGCCTTTGGCTCAGGTCGTGATCCTGGGGTCCTGAGATGGAGTCCCACATCGGGCTCCCCACAGGGAACCTGCTTCTCTCTCTGCCTATGTCTCTGCCTCTCTCTCTCTCTCTCTCTCTCTCTCTGTCTCTCATGAATAAATAAATAAAATATTTAAAAAAATAAAATAAAATCTCTGATTTGGGGTGAGGAGGTACAGCTGTGAAATCTCTTTGCTCAGACTTCTTTCAACCTCCTCAGTGGCTCTGAAACACTATTTGAAAACATGTTCTAGAGCAAGTGGACCTGTTGAACTATAATGATGGTGATAACAATGATGACAACAATGACAATGATGATCCACGTGTCCTCAATAATGAAAAATTTAGTTCTACATAAACGGCTGTGCTAATAAAACCCTTATAGGTGACCTGGGGGCCTGAGGCAAATAGAAACCCTGGAGGGGTAGGAAGCCTTCATAAGTTCCTCTCTAGGTGGAGGATCAAGGAAGGAAGCTGTTCTCACTAAGACAGGGTAGGATTTGAGTTATTGAATCATTCCCAACTCTCTTGATTTCATTTGCATTTGCTAAAAGTTTAACTAAACTTAGAAATTGAACTCTGAGACGTCTGTACCACTCTACCAGTTTATTTATCTCAGATAGTGTCTGAAGCCAAGTTGTTGCTTCCAAAATGAAAGGAGAATTTTGGAGTAGCCATGCCATCCCAAGCTCTGGGGCAGATTGGGTTGGGATGGGGCCTCCATGCAGAGGGCTTAATACATTGTGTTCAGCTCAACCTCAAATCAGAGATATCTTTCTCCCCTTTGCTTTCTCCCAAAGGCAGCAATGATCAACACTCCCCTGTTTATTTCTTAAAACTTCCTCATGTCTTTAAAATCTGTAAGGCAGATAAATAAATAAAAACAAACAACAAAAAACTTAATCTTGACTAATGAAAAGAGTAGCCTCACCCTTGTCTTGTCAGTTTTGTGACTCTTTCTGCAACATCTCTATCAGATGCAATCTCTTTTTTGGAATTAGCCTCTCTTTAGCATGTGATGTGGTTCCAGTAAACTTTTTTAAAATGCTATTTTAAGGAAAATGAGACTTTAATATAAAGTAATAATAAAGCTGAAAATAAACCAAAGTTCCACCCATTGGGCAAACACATAGCAATTACAATTTTTTCCAATCAATACCAATTCAAATTTAGAAATGAATATACATATTCCACCTAAATCCTCTTATCTCTTAGTTAAACATTCCTATTTTCTTGTTCTGCGCCTCACAGTATGATTTATAATTTGTATCTATTTACCTCTAGTCCTAAAAGGAACCCTCATAGAACAACACAGATATAGTGTTGACCATTCATAGTAGATCGTGGTTTTTGCCTCCCTCCTTTAAATTCTATATTTCTGTTAATAAAGGCATAGCATGTATTAGCTGTTGCCACTTTGGTCAAAATTGGATAATCTCTACTAACCAAAGTAAGTAACATATTTCAAGTATGTTAAGCAAAGTTTTTGCTTGCTTTTTGGAGGAAGAGGATAAGCCTCTAGAACTTTCTTTTGATAAAAGTGAAGAAGAAAGACAGTTTGCAGGGTGGCATGGAGAGTCGCTCTAGTCAAACCTTCACATCTCCATGTATTCTCCCTCAATCTTTGATATAAATAGGCAATGTTTTCCCAGTCTTATATAAGCTAAAATGAAGACATTGTATCAGGAACCTCTTTCCAATCAGGTTGTTTACTCTAGGCCACCCTTTGTAGAAATGTGGGCTCCTCCACTTCGAAGGACCATCAAATGGAAGGTGCTCGTTGCTTTTTGTCGGCAAAGGCTTAGGATTTGATAAAACAAAAAATAGGGTCCCTCTTATTACTGACTGCAGGATTGAGACAACTTACTGTTCTCTTCCTTCTCTAGACCATAGTTCTCCATCTGAAAAATGAAAGAAATAATCCTCAGCTCTCCACTAGCACTATCCAATCGATGGAACTTTTCTTGATGATGGGAGTGTTCTATATCTGCCATGTCCAATATGGTGGCCACTAGCCTCATGTAGCTATTGAGCATTTGAAATGTGATTAGTACAACTGAAAAATTGAATCTTAAACTTAATTTAATTATTTAATTTTAACTGAATAACCACACATAACCAGTGACTATTTTATGGTCCAGCACAGTTCTAGATCTTCTTGTAGAATAAAAATAAGTGGATTACATATTTAAGGTGATAGGTATCTTCCAAAGGGTATTTTATGATATAGGGTTGGTTTAGAGATTTAGCTGGATCAAGAGGTAGTATGATCACATCTTTTCCATTCCATTGCCTGGCTCCATATGAGAAGCTCTCAACTTTGGAAAAGTGGTGTTCTATTCCAGAACCCAGCTCTAACTGGCTCTAAAAGCAGCTTCTTCTCTCTGGACTTTATTTCTTCTATAAAACCTGATGATTGTTTTGTATTGCTGAGGGCTTCTAACCCTAACTAGCTGTGGACATTCAGGATACATGGATGAGAGAGAGATAGGCCTTTAGAAAGAATACTATTAGTGATGACATTTGAGGGGGCTGGAGCACTGACTGGGCTTTCATGGGGCAGCAGCCATGAAATGGTAGAACCCATTACAATGGGAGGGGCAAGACCAGAGGAAAGGGAGAGAAGTAATAGGTCATCAGGGAACCAGTAGTGTCTGAGGTCCCCTGGACTGGGGGAGCCAGACAACAGGCCAATGCAGTGGTCCCAAGTGACCTCTTCTCCATCTCTGAACACTTTAATGACTGGAGCCTGTGCTTTGTCTCAAGTAGCAAGACCCTGAGACAAAATCTAATGTATTATGTCTACTGTTTATCTAGTAGTCTCCTGGGACACTTATTGATAATGCTGCCTTAGGGGAAAAAATGAAGTCCTATCCTCTATAGAAGATTGTGTTTTGCCTCTAGAGTTTTTCCTACTTGGATACATCTCTCTTAGCCCTACTTTTTCAAAATGAAATCAAGGTCTCATAGCCACCTGATGATCAGTTATTGACACACGCATTATCAGAAAGACTAGTAAGCATGGAAGGGCAGAGCTTTGGCCAACATTACACAGTAGTGAATGCAGAAATAGACTTAGCCCCTAAGCATCTAGACTCCCATGCATGTCTCAGTGCTGTGGTCCAGTAGTACCACAGGAGCCTTCCTCATTGATGGATCTGTGAGGTCTAGGGACCAACCCACCCACCCTGAACTTAGAGAAAGTTAGGCAAGAGGGAGACAGACTTTCATGATACTCTAGGGGAGACCTGAGCATAGTGATGCTTATGATGGAGTTTGGCAACAAACTACTCACCTGCACTTTAGGGAACAGGCAGATATTTTATAGCCAAAAGCCCCTGGAAATGGGGGCAAAGAAGATCCTGTCTTCCCTTTTCTACAGCCCCTACTTGCAGGCATCTCAACATCCTTGCTGGCAGCCTGGATAAATCTAACTAAGCATCCAGTCTCCAGGGCTACTTCTTTAGTCCCCACCTGGCCCCACTAATGGCTGGAGTCTTTTCACTGTCTGAATCAGCAGGACATGCTGCATGCATGGCCTGGGCCTTCTGATACTAATGGCTTTGGATTCAGTTCCAGGAGCTGCCCCAGTGGGAATTTCATTCTTGCTGTGCTGGGCCTGGGTGTCTCTCGGGCAGATGAGTTTTTGATGGGGTAGTACTGTACCATTTCCATTAAGTACCATAATGCAAGCATCATTATCGGCAAGTGCCTTGACCTCTCCCTCTCTAATGAGTGACTATTGATATCTAAGCCATGTAAGCATTTTTCCCTTGTGGACCTTCTTCCTCCTGCACCTCCCCCATGCCCCCATTCCCACATAACTCTCCCCTGTCCTCCTTCTCCTGCTGGAAGCAAGGATACAAGAGAGCTTGAAAAGAGGATGACCAAATCACTTAGGTCTCTGGAATGTTAAAAAACAAAAAACAAAAAAACACTAACCTAGGAGTCAGAAGACAAGGGTCCCTTTTCAGAGGACAAGGAGTAAGACACTTCATCTTCCTGGGCCTCTTTTGCTCATTATTCGCATAGGTTTAATAATACCTGCCCTACCTACCTCACAGGGATACTATAAGGATCAAATGAGATTAAAGGTATGAAAATGCTTTGAAAAGTTAAAAGCTCTATAGGGCTGAAAGGGATTGCTTTTAAGCCAAGTGTAAAGGAACGGAGGATTTAAGAAGTACTCAGGGAAAGGGGAAATTGAAGGTAAAAAGGAAATCGACTGTTTTCCATATTTCTGGGAACACACGGATTTTCTAAATGATAGCAATATGAAAATTTGTTTACCTGCATTTCACACCTTGGTGCCCTGTGTAAAGGCAGGGTGATCTCATGAGAAAGGCTTGGTTTCTCTTGCTCAAGTAAGTAGTTTTATAACAAGTCTTGCTCAGATCTCCCCCTTAGACAAGCAGGGTGTTGGGAAACAGAATCTGGTATAAGGGTGAGGATCATTTGTTCTTGAAATGCCAAACAAGGAGCCAAAGGAGTTTGCCCAAGTGAACAATGGTGCCTTGAGCACCCAGAGCCTAACTAACTGATCATTTGAAAGAGTCATATGGGAAAGGAGCTCTAGAACACAGCTCAGAAACAAAGAAGTAAGAAAAGAGAGTCTTGCAGGGCTTCTCTCCCTTCATAAGGAAGAGCTTGTTTAGTGGTTTTTTATGGAATGTCAGGAGCTCCATTTGTGTGGGAAGAGAGTTCTTAGGATTTTGAGGATAAACTTGACTGTGAGTATGTTTGTTTAAGATTATCCCAGAGATAGCAGGAGATGTCCCTGGTCCCACCAACTGTTTTTAGGACTGGAATCTGGAAATCAGGGAGAGGGAGAATTTTAGAGAGTAGATATAAGGCAGGGAGGAACGGAGGAGAGGAATGTAAGTCAGGGTCAGCCATCTAAGTATCTAAGTATTTGCCAAGGGCCTGAGCCTTTGGAGGGTTTGGGGAGGCTCCTTAATTTGCATGAGACTTCAATTTCAAATCAGGTGCAGGTCATAACCATTGACTTTTGCAGCATTGTGCTAGGAACTATGGAGCATGCAGAGATAGATGAATGACAAGACCTGTCCTCAAGGAGCTTGTAAAATATTTGAAAAAAAAAAAGGCAATAAGAATAAATTACTGTTACAGTGATACATAATATGTCATCCAATGAGGCAGTCAGTATGAGAAATCCTTGTGAGTTACAGTGGTCCAGAAAAGATTCCCTGAAGGACTTGCATAAAGCTTAGAGTTAAATATATTGGTAAGATGCTGCGAACAATGAAATATAGGTCAGGGTGAATTTTAGCAACAGGACTAGCTGATTTCTTCTTCCTTGCTCTTCCATCCTTTTCCTTCTTTGTCTTCCCCTCCCTCCTCCCTTTTGCTCTTGATGCCATCCAGCCTCATCTAAGCCCTACAAGTCAATTATGGTTTGCTTTCCCCTTTCCATCACATTCATCGTGAAGGACCACTTGGTGACCATCTCATTTATCAACCCTTGTCTCAATCCAGCCCAGCAACCAGCCCTAGGCCATCCCATTATTGTCACCTGCTCAGCAGCTGGGAGCCACCACTCTGCAGTCCACATACCCTACCTTGACTGCACTTTCTGCACCGCGTGCAGCACCCTTGACATTTAACAACTATTCAATATGATACGTTACCCTCTTCCACCCCAGAGGATCTCAGAGCAAAGAGCCTAATGCAGGAACTGCCCCTAGAGACACATATTTGCAACCCGCTGCTTATGGACTCAGACCCATTAAAATGCAATCTCCACATTAATTTTTTTTAAACAGGACTCTTAAAGCCGCATGACATTAAAATTGTCTCGCCAATAAGCCACATTAACCAGCTCATCAATTTTTTTTTCCACTAGTCCATCCTCCCCATAGGCAGTTATACTGGTAGTTAAATGAACATAATCAATGTGTATTTATTCATTGGCTCGCTACCCAATTTGTGGATTATCTACCCTCCCTGATGCAGTGGCTGCTTCCGTCTGCGGCCTGCTTCCAGGGCATTTCTTCACTCTTCTAGCACCTCAGCCAGACAGTGGGCAGGGGCTCTGAGAACACTCATAAACAGGCTTGTCGTGGCTTTGAGTAACAAAAGATGGCAAGGAGAAAGGGAAGAGCACCTGTTAAGATAGAGCTTAGGGAGCAAGGATAGATTTTTCCATCAGTTACCAAGGCAGAACTGAAAACAAAAATTCCTTTCACCTTAACCCCTTGTCTCAAGAGAATGGGAGCCTGTGAGTGCCGACCCCGTCCTGTGTTGAAACCTAGGATGGAATTGGGTAGACAGGTAAAAGTCAGATGTTTTAAAGTAGGGGTTGGGATGTGAACTCTGGAGAAGGTCCTGAGCGGTAATGAGAGGCGAATGCTAACTGACACCATTTCTCTGCATGGGGCAGGATGAGATTTTCTCAGGGCTACTTAATGGAAAACTCTAACACACTCTGGCATGTGTGCAAGGTATACTTCAAAATTTTCAGTCTGGCTTATTTGGTTTCTGAGAAAGCCAGTTGATAGAGCTAGCCTGCCTCTGCTCGGAATGCATCCTCTCCACCACACACTCAAATTCTCCAGGGTCTTGTCCAGAAAACAGAATCTCTGTGAACTGGACTTTATGGTGGAATGATGAGCCAAAGGAATGGGTTGGAGTCAAAAGGCACAGGGCATCATCATCTCAAATGGTCCTGAATATGGTCTCCTGCAGGAGACAGGGGTGGAGATGGGTCTGGCCTGACAGTTCTGCAGAAAATCGCTCCTGGATGATTTTCCAGGGCTGCTACAGCCAGTCTAGGTGCACCTCCTGTCCTTGAGCCACCAGCTGGTATTCTGGTGGTTGGTGGACTTTCTGAACAGCGCTCAGATCCTTCAATTACTAACAAACTTTCAGGATATAGATGGTGGCAGAAAACGTGAGGAGGTGGCAATGAAGGAAGGTACCACTCTTCTCTCTGAAAGTTGTATTTGGTGGAGAAATGCCACAAACTAGCTTGTGCCATCAGTAGTCAGAGACTTAGTGCTAAGTAAATTTTATTAGAATCATACTCTTATGATTGTGGGCTGTGGAAGATGAGCAAGGCCAGATGGTCATTTGTGCCCATTAGGCTCTCAGTGTCCAGTGGTAGGTAAGAACTTGAAGAGCCTGGAGTAATACTTTCCAAAACTAGTTTATACACTCAGGGCTTCAGTCCATCACTGGACAGCTTGGCAACGCATGGAGATACAAAGCTTTGTTGGCAATTGGAAACAGTAGCAAGAGTGAATAGGCACCAGTGTGTGGGTTAAATGTGGCATGTCCATGGGGTTGTATTACAGAATAAGTGTCATATCCCTGTAGGGAGAAGGATAATGAGCCCAGTGGCCATCCATAGCAAAATGCTGTACTAGTCATGCTCTTGACCAGCACCCCTCACTGGCATCAGAAGTCCTCAGCATTCCTCACATTCCAACATACTCAGTGATGTCTCCATCCCCCATGTAGGCATTACTATACTCAGGTGCCCTCTGAGCCCATGGGGAATTTCCTCTGTTAGGGTTGACCAACACTGTCTGGATCTCTCTGAGAGAGGGCCCTAGAGTGAATATTTTGTCTTCCATCATTTTTCCCTGACTCCTGGGTTTGGGTATGATCCAGTTGGTTCTGGTTTCCTAAAATGGAGGAATTGTGGAAGTCAAGGAGGCTTCTACTATTGGCCACTAGCAAATGAGATCAAATGAGATCCCAGGTCTTTCTTGGCCAGCCTGGTCCCAGACATGTGAGAGCTGAAGCAGTGCTCCTGAGGCTCAGCAACAACGAGAGAGTCAATAACTCCTGCAGCTGGGAACAGGAGCCCTGCTGGAACAAAAGTGGACCTAAGGACATAGGCCTCTGGAGCTGGTGCTCTCCTCATACAGGGTGGCCCCAATCTAGCCACAGCACGGATGTTATCAAAATAGTCAAGGACCATGCACTTAGACATCTAAATGGCCAGACAGGTACTAAAAGTGTGGAAAGGGCTAGGCTTTACTAGTTGGGGTAAAAGGGAATGGTGGGGACTGTGGTACCAAACTAAGCAGGCAAGCAGAGGGAGTATTCCAACGGGGTAATGAGATACCATCTGATTTTTTTTTCCTGAGAAGCAGAATATCTGTTATTATTTTAATTGAAATATTGATTCTTTAACAAAACAAAGCAATAGGTAGGATAAACAAAATCATTCTTCCAGGTATGCATGGCCACTAAGGCCTCAGCTGTCAGTAGCTATTTAGAGTGCACAGAATCATACTGGAGTAGACAAAACAAGCCAGCATTGGGAGGAAGGAAATGACGATCTGAAGAACGATGGTAATAATGGGTTTTTCCTCAGTGTATCCGCAACAGGCATCCACTGCATGTCCACATGTGCTTCACAGCCATCCCAGACAGGATGCTCAAAACCTCAATGTATTGTCAGTGTCTTCAAAAGAGTGCTTGTTAATTTATTTTTGCTGTCCCTGATGTGGCTCGAATCAGCATCTCAATATGTATGGATCTCTATCAAACTTTTATTATCTGGTAGGTTTGTCTGGACTTGTGGGCTGTGGAAGATGAGCAGGGCCAGATGGTCATTTGTGGCAGGAAGGGTGGCTTCCTTGGGTGGGCCAGAACACACAGATATTTACACCCATGCTTCAATATGTACATGCGCATACGTATATAACTATTGTAAAAACACACAGGTGGATCCACCAGCCACAGACAGAATCAACGAACTTTGAGGTGGCTTGTGAATTGCACCATAAAACAAAACAAAACAAAACAAAACACACACACACAAAAAAACCCACCTTCTAAGGAGCAACCCAGAACCTGCAGCAGAGCTGGTGCTACTGGCTTGCATTTCAGCTCCGAAATGGAATGGAAGTTAACAATGAGGCAGCAGCTTTGGGTGGGGGTGGGGAACAGAGCAGAGCAGAGCCTCTTTACCCTGGGAAATGAGGAGGCGACCTGGGTTTAGGAGCTAATCTTGAGATTGTTTGTAGTAGACAGCAGATGAAATGTCTGCATTCCTTTTTCCATTAGCCACCCTCAGAAGCCACCCTGCCGAGTGTTTCCGATGTCCCTGGCCTAATGAGGCCCTGACAGAGGGAATGCAGACAACTATTTGGGGAGCCCAGGCTTTTACATTCCCTGAATGGCGCATCACGAGGTTGATTTATGTCAAGCTCTGCAGAGATAATTCACCGCCAAGGCAAGATACTAATCCTTTAGATTATGCATTTGGTGTGTGTCACCCAAATTGGCTCCTCCATGCTGCATGGAACGAGGGGGGACGGTAATTTGTCTGTGCATATTCCAATCAGTGGAAAGATTCATAAGCTACTGTTGAGTAAGAATGGATCACTTGCTTTTGACTTTAATGCAGAGAGGTTGGCTCCTGGGATTTTGGAATAAATATTTGATCTTTAAAGATCATTTTGTAGCTTGTAGCCATCAACTCAGCCAGGTTTTTAGTGTTTGTTTATGGTTTATACCATATGATTCAATAAACTCTGCCAGAAAAACATGTGCATAATTAAGTTTAAAAGCCAGCCCCAACCTCACTGCAGGACTCGCTCCTCAAATCACAGTTTATGCACCAAATTCTGTTTGTTTGTTGCTCTCAGGATTTTCACCTCCACATTCAATGACTCAGAATCTGAGGGATCGCAGAAGCATCTCTCTGTTTCCATCTTGATGGTAGTCTTTCCCCTGATGAGAATGTTTCTGGCAAATTCTGTCTCATCATACTAATTTCCAGTGCTCGATTTAAAAACACGAATGGCATAATCTCTCCGATCCACTGAATGAGGCCCCTATTTCAGATATAGCACTTGGTATATTATGTTCAGTATTATACAAATGGGGGAAGGGGATCCCTGGGTGGCTCAGTGGTTTGGCTCCTGCCTTTGGCCCAGGGCATGATCCTGGGGACCCGGAATCGAATCCCACATCTGGCTCCCTGCATGGAGCCTGCTTCTTCCTCTGCCTGTCTCTCTCTCTCTGTCTGTCTCTCGTGAATAAATAAATAAAATCTTAAAAAAAAAAAAACAAATGGAAAATGTGAAAGTTGTTTATTATTCCCATTTCATACTCTAATAGAATGAGGTATAAGAAAAGTAATAGCTGATTCTTACATAATACAGATCTTCCTTGACTTAATGATGGGGTTACATCCAGATAAAACCACCATAAATTGAACAGATCACAAGTTGAAAATGCACTAAACACACTAAACCTATTTTACATTAACTCTTAGCCTAGGTTACCTGAAATGTGCTCAGAACACTTATATTAGCCTACAGTTGGGCAAAATCATGTAACACAAAGCCTCTTTTATAGTAAAGTGTTGAAAATCTCATGTAATTTATTGAATATTGTGCTGAAAATGAAAAACAGAATGGTTGTATAGGTGCAGAATGGTTGTCAGTGTATCAGTTCACCCTCATGATCATGTGCTTGACTGGGATCTGTGGCTGCCACTGCTTGGCATCTCACAAGAATATTACACTGCACTAGCCCGGGAAGAGATCCATATTCAAATTCAAAGTACAGTTCCTACTAAATGCATATTGCTCTGACACCATCATAAAGTGGAAAGCTCCTAAGTAGAACCATTGTAAGTCAAAGACTGTCTGTAGTTATTATGTTCCAGGCACTGTTCAAAGCACTTTACATCTGTTAGCTCAGTTAATTTTCACCAACAGCCATATACTATAAGTATTATCATCCCCTTTTATAGATTCAAAGGGGAAATTGAGGTGCAGAAAGGTTAAGTGACTTAAGGTACCTTTGCCTACAGAGCAAGTAAAAGGTGGAACAGCTGGAGTCCATGTGCCTGACACTATGTTGTGCTCAGGCATCTTTTTTTTTTTAAGATTTTATTTATTTATTCATGAGAGACACAGAAGAGAGGCAGAGACATAGTGCAGAGGGAGAAGCAGGCTCCATGCAGGGAGCCCAATGTGGGACTTGATCCCAGGACCCTGGGATCACAATCTGAGCCAAAGGCAGATCCTCAACCACTGAGCCACCCAGGTGCCCTCAGGCATCTTTGCATCATAAGACTAGGCATGGAAAACAATCAACACAAAGGAAAGCAAAGATTCTAATTACCTTAGCTTAGGTACCAGAACACTGGAGGTCAATCTCGATCTCCAGAAGATGCTCCACCAAAACTTATAATTCTGCTATTTAAAGAATAAAAGTTCTAAGCTAAGTTGCCCTCTTTCCATTTACTCTTTAAAAATACAGCTCTTTCTGGCAGGGATGGCACACACCTCTTCATGCACTTATTTAGAAGTTCCTAGTGAATCTGGCTAAATAGAAGATCCTCGTGAATCTTACCTCAATGTAAATGAGATGAGAAAAGTCAAAACAACGTACACATTCAACAAATATTTACTGAGTTGCAATTGTGTGCCAAGTCTGAGCCAGCCACTGGCGATCTGGGAATGTATGAGGCATGCCTCCTATCTTTAAGAAGCTCACAGTCAAGTGCATGAGAATGGGACCTGCACAGGGGACAAATAATCCATTGACAGGATCATTTCTCCCAGGACTGTCTCTGTTCAGGACCTACAAGCAAAGCTCTGAAGGATGGAGAATACTGGGGAAAAGAAGACATGGGGAATAGGAATAATCTGAGAATTAGCAGAGTAACTTCTAGTAGTGTAGGCAGTTTATTGATGAAAGGCAGAAAGAGATTCAGGGCCAATAAATAATACTAACTACTTGCTTTCCCTTTTGGAGGAAGTTGTCTGATTCCCTTTCAGATGACTGCAGGGGAAATGAAAAAGTGTGAAAGCAAGGCAGTGAGGGTACCAAGATGAGGAGCTGTCATTCCATCTGCATTACCAAATATTTGGTAAGTACTGTGCGAAGGGCACCACTGTTTATGCTGTACATACAGGAAAGAATAACTTTAATGCAATCCCAAGGGCAATGGGATTTTCCTTTTCTCTTACTTGTCAATATTTCTTTCCTTACCTCTTCCTCCTTCCCTTCCTCTTCCTCCTTTTTCCTCTTCCTCCCGCTCTCTCTTTCTGTCTCTCCTCTTTCTTTCTTTTTCCTCTTTCCAAACAAGCACCCTGTCTCTGTTCGGTGTACTCTACCAAATTTATGAAATTCAGCTGAAGATTATTTTTTATATCTGTAATATTTCCACATGACTAATTGCATTTAGTGAAAAGCTGACACTAGACAATTTCTTGGGCTCATTCAATGTTGGATTTATTAAAGCCCCAAATCATCCATCATTTCAAAATTTGGCAGGTTATGTTTATAAATAAATTAAATTAACAAGTGTGTGCTGCGCTGGGTATTCATGTGTAGGAAGGAACACAAACACAGATGTGTACACAGCCATGTACAGTTGTGGATGTATTCTCCAGCAAATGTATCCTGACCCACATAGCCTGCAAACGTAGTGCTAACACAGAGTGACCTTTTTAAAACAAATGAACTCATTCTGTAATTGAAAACTAGATCTGATTTAATGAGAATGTCCACAATGTCAAACTAAAAGCAGACGGCAACTAACTTGGTAGCACAATGTAATGCAGAAAGAAATGGTCTGAAGTTCAAGCTACATAGCAGCCAGGAGATCTGAGGTCCCGGCACAGCCTCCTGAAAACCCAGGCAGCCACTTGCTCACCTTGGATTTTAGTTTGCCATTTGTAAAATCAAGAAGCTCCTTTGTTTTTAAATCCTAGAAAGATTATAAGCTACTGAGTGAGGAAAGTACTTCATAGGGACGCCTGGGTGGTTCAGTGGTTAAGCACCTGCCTTTGGTTCAGTGCATGATTCTGGAGTCCTGAGATCCAGTCCCACATCGGGCTCCCTGCACGGAGCCTGCTTCTCCCTCTGCCTATGTCTCTGCCTCTCTCTCTCTCTCTCTCTGTCTCTCATGAATAAATAAATAAAATCTTTAAAAAAAAACAGTACCTCACAAAAATGGGTCAACAGGAAAGTAGAGAATCATTGGGGCTTCTTTATATTTGTTTATCCACTGGTGATGAGGATCAGCATCTTTTTCTCAGAGTTGAACTGATAGACATCCACTCAAAAGTTAGCACTTCTCACCCTGATTGACACATTTGGAAAACTGAAATATCATTTGAAAATGCTAATGAAGATTAGGAAGAAAAGGGGTGGAAAAAATATTCACTGAGTTCCTTCCACATATGAGTAGTCTCGGTGCTTCAGGAAAGTCAGGAAGAGGAAGGGAAGGGAAGTATGTTATACTTTATCAAGATAGCTAAAAATTACTTTTAGCTTTTACCAGGAAATGCAGGGTTACATTATTATTATTATTATTATTATTATTAATTGTAGTAGTAGTAATTGTGATAATTACCATCACTACCACCACCACCAATATTTATTAAGAGAAAAATATGTGGCAAATAGTGGGAGGATCCGTGACATACAGAGGAAATTAAAACTTTTACTAGGTGGGATAGACTATCTTTAGTAGACATTACAAGCATATTTCACAAATTAATTGTAGAGTTTATACAGATCTGGCAATAGAGGCTTGAGGATCCAATTTTATATTGATGCTTTCACTGAATGTTATGGAATTCTAGGATTAGAAAGGACCTTATAATAGCGTCTCAGCCATTCCCCTGTTTCATCTAAACTCAGGATGGCAAATATATTTTAATATCACATGCCACTCTGATTGATTGATAATGGCTGTCTAGAGTGCTGCATTGAGAAGCATTTTGAGGCTGCTTATGAGCTCAGAGAAAAAGAGGGTTGTGATCAATTAGGTGTGTCTACCATAGGCACCCATGGGAAGATTAAACATGCATGCCATATAGTTACCATTCCCTAACATCACTATCTTGAAAAACAAGATTTTTTTTTCTCACTTTAAGCTTAGCTTTGAAAAAACTTACCTGTTTCTCTCAAGAATTCCCATTTTACATGTTTCATTTGAAGAATGTGCTTCTTTGTAAAGAACTTTGGACAATTAAAATACAATTTAATCTGATTTTCTCTTGCTTAATTCTCAATGAGGGTAGAGCACCCCTAGACAACATACACCTCCTGATCTCAGAGATTCTTTTACTGATTTATGGGCTTGGAGTCCCAGAGCTAGTGTCAGGTTCTTCAAGTATATTCCATGAACTGTGTGGATCTTGACAGAGTAGTTTCATCATCTATTTTCTTGAAGGACTGGAGAAGATTTAGGGAAGGAACTTATCATAAGAGAATATAGAACAGATACGTCTAGTCTAAGTAAGAAAACCTTAGAGGTCGGAGAGAAGGGGTGATTCTGAAAGCAACATGATCTCTCCTTAGGGTTACTTCCTAATCTAGCTCACCAGAGATTGTGGTCTGAATCCTGGTAACTAAAGAAGGGAGAAATACTGAATACTGAATCAAGGTCTCCGTGAAAACTCTTTAGAGGTATTGACACACAAGAGTTATGCATTGATTCCCCCCTTTACTATACTAAAATGTAGGACAGACAAGTCTATTCAGAGAAAAAAAAAATGCAAAAGAAACATATTTTCTCTCATCCATCCAGGTCCCACCCAGAGCAGCTTTTATAAAGTTCCTTCTCAATAATACTGATAATAATAGAACAATAGTAGCACACTCATTAAGGGATTACTATGTGCCAAGTTATAGGTGAAGTCTTTTTGTATACTACCTCCTCTGATCCTGACAGTATCCTCATTAAATATGAAGCATTATTACATGGGGTCCAGGGGGGTTTAGCAGAAGAAGATAATGCCTGGCATTAAGCAGAAGGCAACAGAGAAGTGGCTGAACATGCTTTACACCAAGAATACTGCAATCAGAGTGCTGCAGAGCTAAAAAGAAACTCAGAAATGACCTAAATAAACACCTCATGATTTAGATGACAGACAGGTCCAGAGAGAGGAACTGACTTGTCCAGTTGACTTATGTGATAGAGCTTGACTTGAAGACATGATTATGTTACTTCCCAACATTTAATTTCCCTTTATACTAAGCATTCTCCATTTTTAAATCTCTTCATATTTTCTATATATATATTTTTAACATTTTATTTATTTATTCATGACAGACACAGATAGAGATGCAGAGACATAGGCAGAGGGAGAAGCAGGCCCCCTGCAGAGACTTGATCCCAGAACTCTGGGATCATGCCCTGAGCAGAAAGCAGACGCTCAACCACTGAGCCGCTTAGGGGTCCCTATTTTCTAGATATTTTGGAAACTCCTTTATCTCTCATATATTTACCATTCTTAGATCCCTATGTTGCATTGCTCTGAAATGGGCTCTAAGAAGAATCTTACTAAGCAAAGGATGATGGGAAAAAACAAATCCCTGCCAGTTTTTGGCTAGAGGCTATTGATTCTGCCCATTGATCTAGGCTCCGATACATGGCTTGCCGGCTCCAATATTACATCTATATAAAATAGTTTGAATTTCTTGACTGTCCTCTTAATTCACGTTGTCAGGGCTTCCTACATCCATAGTAAGACTGCATGCCTTGGTGCACCCAGCTACGATAGCCCAGGCTTCCAATATCCTGCTCAATGAAATGAGTTAGAGACTGATTCAGCCTGACTTCACTCAGAGGCTGGTGATTTCTGAAACGGAGTCAAGCCCTTAATGTATCCCGCTTCTGCTTTCCCAGTCTATTAATTCCTCTTTCCTCGCACCACACCCTTGAAGTAGATGGTTGCAAAACAACTGGAGTGGAGGAGAGGGGACAGGGAACAGTTAACATAAATGAGCTGAGAAAATGAGTCCCCACCGGGGTGTAGTAAGCACAATAATACTCCTCCCAAATGCCCGTGTCTCAGTCCCAGAACCTGTGAATATGTTAGCTTACATGACAGAAGGGACTTTGCAGATGTGATTAAGGATCTTGAGATGGGAAGATTATTTGAAATTATGAGTGGACCCCATATGGGGTAGGGGCATCCCAAAAATAGAAGCAACTAGGCAGAAGAAAGGATTTAAGTGCTGGGATATGAGAAGGACTCCAGCTGCCATGCTGGTTTTGAAGATAGAGGAAGCAGCTATGAGCCAAAAAATGGGCAGCTTCCAGAAACTGGAATAGGCAAAGAGGATTCTAGAGCCTCCAGAAAAGAATGCAACCGTGCTGGAAAGTAGATTTCAGCCCAGTGAGACCCTTTTCAGAAGACGTATGACCTACCAAACTGTGTGATGAACCTGTGTTGTTTTAAACTACTAAATTTGTGGTAATTTGTGCAGCAGTAAGAGGAAACTAATTTAAGAGATAATGACTTTGACCTTTGCTCAGGGTTGAAAGTAGCCTTGTGCTATGCCTTTGTTCTTTTATCAGCGTGAGAGTGGAAAGGAAGATGCCTAAGGCCCAGCCAGCTCTCGTTTTCTTGGAGAAGTTTTAAGACTCGTACTCCAATCGGGAGAGATTTTTCCCCCTAGTGGACCTCAGGGACATAGCATTGGATTAATCAGTCTAGTTCAAGGCACAGTCTTATTTTTGGCCCATTCATGGCTTCTCTTTTTTTGTTTTTATTTTTGAATGCGTGTGTGTGTTTTGCTTTGTTTAGCTATATGTAATTGCTTGGCATGTATTTTTTTCTGTTAATATTAAGTTACTGAGATATATTTATATTGATATGTGTCACTGCTATAGAATATTCCATAGAATGGATACCACATGTCCTTTTTTTAATTAAAGATTTATTTATTTATTCATGAGAGACACAGAGAAAGAGAGGAAGAGACAAGCAGAGGGAAAAGCAAGATCCTCGTAGGGAGCCCAATGTGGAACTTGATCCCAGATTCTGGGATCACGCCCTGAGCTGAATGAAGGCAGACGCTCAAACGCTGAGCCTACCCAGCCATCCCCCACATGCCTTTTTTATCCACTCTCCCACAGATGAACATTCAAGTTGTCTCCAGGTTTTTGCTTTTGTGAATAGTCTGCTCTGAGTATTCTTGTCCATGTCTCTGTGGTACATGTGTATGAGTTCCTTTAAGCAATAGACCTAGAAGGGCAATTTCCTAAAAATTATTTTGTTAGGATTTTGATTGCTCTGGGCCAAAGCTAATATGGGGGCCAGTGGATGCTATTGCTGAAGGAGCTTGTTTAAATCAGGTGGGAGTGGCTGAGGCTGGGTGGTAAGACAATCAGGGAGACAGGTATAGATAACCAGTGAGTCATACCCTCATTATAAGGGTTCAATCATTGTGAAAGAGCTCATTCCAAGACAAAAAAGAGGTGAAAATTTCATTCTAGAGCATTCAGAATGAAAAAAAAAAAAAAAAAAAAAGGACATTCATTAAAAAAAAAAAAAAAAAAAAGAGTCAAATTCTAACAACTGGGATGCCAAGGAGGAGGAGGGCTGCCAGTACTTCGAAGGCAAACCCTAGTGGACTTTCCCTTGGTTACATTCCCACTCATCCCTCTCATTTCTCTAGGATTATTTTTAAAGGTTTTATTTATTTATTCATGAGAAACACAGAGAAAAGAGAGAGAGAGAGAGAGAGAGAGAGAGAGAGAGAGAGGCAGAGACAAAGGCAGAGGGAGAAGCAGGCTCCATGCAAGGAGCCTGACATGGGAGTTGATCCCTGGTCTCCAGGATTATACCCCAGGCTGAAGGCAGCACTACACCACTAAGCCACCAGGGCTGCCCTCTCTAGGATTTTATCAGGGTTCTCTCTTGAACCTGACTCAAAATTAAACACAGGGGCCTAAAAGAAATATGGAGCTCATTCACCATGCAGAGCACTTTCATTATAGTTTCCATCTGTAGTTTCCCTGGCAAACTCCAATCCTGACTAGGAAAGCCATCAGGAAATCCCATATCAACCTTCTCATCCTCAGGGCTGTTATGGGCATTTTTCTTTGCAAGGTTTCAATCTCTCCATCCATCTCCCATTAGAAGCAGCATCTATAGCCATTAAGGGTATGATATTCGGGAACATTGACAGTAGGTGCCGCTCTGCTCCTCAAAGCTGGGGAAACATATCTGGACCTGAGCACAACGGAGGAGGGCTGCAGTAGCCATGGCTGCCCAGACTCTGCCATAGCCCGACTCCACACCCTCTACTCAGAATAATAGTCCTTCAAGCTGATAGTTTGCTTTCATTCCATTGAGAAGGGAGCTGTGAATCTGGAAACTATAATTCCCTGGAATAACAATGAAAGAAAATGTGGTCACTGCTCCAAGAAAAGACAATGCTTTCTAGCACTTGCATCTCCACCCTCCTTGTTCTCCAATCCATTAGACTCTCAGCTGTACTTCCCACACCCACCTCCCATTCCTCTCTCAATCCCATTATTCTGATGCCCACCTCCTCACCTGAGGAACTAGAAGTGGCAAGAAGCCCTGAATGATAATTCCCAGGAGATTCCAATGGTGCAGTGACAACCTCCACTGTCAACACACTCTCAGAAAGGCAGCATCTACTGTGACAGCTCTGGGAAATTGGAACCAAACTAGAAACATGCACTGTCAGACTCATGGATACTTTTCCAACAGGGGAAAGGGTCTCAGAGGCCTTTGACTGTTTGACCAGGTAGGAAAGAGGAGGGTTTGGGTACGGCCCCGTGCTGGAAGCTGGGCAGCTGGGGCTAGCAGGACAGAAGGTCAGAGCTGCCAAGAGGAGGTTGAACTCAATTGTCTAGAGAAACCTTCATGGCTTCTAGGCAGTAGCCTGTGATGGCAGTTGCTCTGGGATGACCACTGTAATTCTGTTCTCATTGCCTCCACTCACACTCTTTGAAGACAAGGTTGCATAGTTGTTTTGTGGATTCAAGGAATACTAAATCCGAAAAGAACTTTAGAGGTATGTTTTCTGAACATACAGGTGAAAAATCTAAGCAGCAGAGTAAGGTGATTTACCCAAAGTTGTGTGGTTGTTTAGGAAGACATTGAGGAATAGGGCCGGGCTATTCAGCCCGTGTACTCTTTCATATAAAACTGGAATGCTCACAGCCAGTTTTGTTATGGAACAAATTTACAATAGGAAGGAAACAGTTAGACATAACACGTGTGTCTTGGGTATAAGAGACCCACAAGGAGAGAAGTAGATTAAGTAGGCAGGTGTGAGAAAGAGCTCACTACAGGAGACCAGAGTTATATGCTTTCTGCAAATATTTATTGGGTGCCAACATTATACCAGCACTGGCTAGATGCAGTATTGAACAAAGGATTATGGTTTGCCACCAAATGTCCTTTAGTAGGTCATTTCCCCACTCTGGCATGTTGGAGGTCTCTCCCTACATCCTCATGGCTACATTCCTCTGAAGATCAAAACCCTCAGGAAGCTTATAGGTTGTCAAAGAATCAGGATTCATTGAACCCCCGACTATGGGATAGCCATTGCTAGAGTACCTGACATGGCTTGGGTAACTCCATGAGGCAGAATTTGTTTACCACAAGAAGGGGAAACTGATGCTCAGAGAAAGTAAATACAAAGACACTTGGCTAATAAATGGTGAGCTAGCATGCGAACGAAGGTCTGTCTGACTCCAAAATCATGACACTATTTTTGTCAATCCTGAGCAGCACTTATGAAGTGCTATGTAATTTGTGAGTATTGGGAAGTTAATGGGAAAGAAGTATATAGCTGGGTAGGCCAAAGATACTATAAGCAAATCATGAGTTTGATTCTTAATCATTCTTGCTTTGGCTTCCTCACTAGACCACTAGGCCTCATCCTCTTCTTCGTTCTCAGCACCCTACAATCCATGGATCTTTTTTTTTTTTTTAAGATTTTATTTATTTATTCATGAGAGAGAGAGAGAGGCAGAGACACAGGCAGAGGGAGAAGCAGGCTCCATGTAGACAGCCCGATGTGGGACTCGATCCCGGGACTCCAGGATCACGCCCTGGGCCAAAGGCAGGCACTAAACTGCTGAGCCACCCAGGGATCCCAACCCATGGATCTTTTGAAGGAACTTTATTCCCTCAATGGATTGCTTATCTATTTCACTTGATCATAGCAACTGTCCTCAGAGAAGACTGCGGGGGGGGGGGGGGGTTGTGCCTCAAACTCTCATCACAGAAGACTAGGCTAAGACCGAGAAGGCTAAGGCACCTGCCAGGCTCATTCAGCTGGTTTACAATAGACATGGAACAAGAGCCCTGGTTGCTCATATTTTAATCCAGAGCTCTTTCTAATGACCTGGAATATTTCAATAGCCTTGTCTTGTGTTTTAGAACACACCCAGAGAATTTGTTCCTATCCTATCCAGACTCATCTGCCTACTCAAAAGACACAGGTCTATGTAGGTCCAGCATGTGTATGTATAAATGTGTCTAAATTCTACCTCCTGGTGACAGTTAGTAGTAGTTTGAAAACCATTACCACAGTACTTTGCAGCTTCTACCATCAAAAAGTAAGAGTTTATTTCTCCATTTCTTGAATCTAGGTTGGCCTTATGACTTGCTTGACTCATCGAATATGGAGGAGGTGATGTTATATAAGCTCCAGAGCCAAGATCATGGGGCCTTGTAGCTTCTACCTTTATACTCCTGGAATCTGAGACCACCATGCTCTGAAGAAGTCTAGGCTAGCCCCCCTGCAGGATAAGAGACCTATGGAGAGAGACAGACCATAAAGAGTTGGGGGTCAGGCTGATACCTCAGATATGTGAATGAAACCATCAAGGACTAACCCAGCCCCCAGGTGACCTGCGTCCTTTTTGTTGTTGTACTTTTGTTATCTTAAGCTCTCTGCCAACATGCACAGAGTCCTCAGTTTGCCTCTGCCATTCTCTGAGTCCTCATTCTGTCACTACCATTTTTTTTTTTTAGCAGAGTGACTTTCATCTCATTGAGCCTTTATTACCTATACCTATGTGTTGGCTATAGGCAGAGTATCTACCACATGAGGATAGTTAAGAACATTTAATGAGATAATGTATGTGAAACTGATTTATAAACTAGTAAACACTATAGAAAAAAATAAAGTCTGTCACTACCAAAGTACTTGGAATCTCCACTAAGACCACATGATCAGAACTTGTAAGATTTTGTCATTAATCTAACACACTGCTGGAAGGACGAGAGAGTTCATAGAAACTATTATGCCTAGATTCTCAAAATACCAAAATTACAGGTATTTAGGCATGCATGAGTACAACCCAAGACCCTTTCAGGAACAGCTTTTAGTCATCAGGGTGGATGGAGCTTTGTTTTGCTTTGTTTTTGTTTTTGTTTTTGGATGAAGCTTTGTGACACTCGGGTGGGTGGGGTAGAGAGGAACTCAGGATACTCAGCAAAAGAGGGATGACAGGAACACTGGTGTTTATAAACTAGTGAATATCACAACTGCTGTTTGAAAGGGAAAGAGGTGCTCATAGCATGCATTTGAAATGATTCAGTGTTTATTCAGTAAAAGAAAATTAGAGATCTCTCACTTTTTGAGACTCCCACCCCCAACCAACTACTAACACATAGCATATTACTAACACACACATACTATGGAGGAGCTGATTTCAATATTGTCTCTGTACTTTCTGCTATTCCATTCTTTATCTTTGACCCAAGAAAGTCACCTCATCCAACTGCTTCTATAGAGTAGACCCTTCCACGTAGCGGCATTAGAAACTGATTCCACCAAATAACAGAGCTTGAGGCCAAGAAGAGACTAAGTCTAATTCCTGATTTTTCCACAGAGACAGCATGCCCCTTACCCATGGTCACACTGCTAGTTAAGAGGAAAAGGGTTCAAAAACAAGGTTTTTTCCCTGGCACTGCCACTATATGGCACCATCTTAGGATAGGGAGAAAATACCCACACCAGGAAGCACATAACTCTAAGATTTCTGGTTTGGTGGTAAAGAAAGAGCAGGAATACAATCCAGGCAGAATTAGGACCTGTCGTTTCCTAACCAATTACTACCTTGATTCTGTTAGCTTTTGTCTGTGAAGGCAGCAGAACACTGTTTATGGTGAGAATGACTAATTTCATACACAGTTTAACTAGGTGGTTCAATCAAACTGCTCTTTCCTATGAAATTTGATGGTGGGAAATGATTACCATATAAAAAAGGTTTCACTCTGTTTGATTGAGTGATTTCTATAAAGCGTCTATAGCATAATTTCATGGCTGTGAACGTTAATTTCGCAACAGCCAACTGTAATTGGGTTCCAAGGCAGGAAAACCAAGCCCCCTCTCCAACAGATTTTGCCTCTCTGGTGTGGGGGAGGGTGAAAGAGGGGAGGGAAGGGGAGGGAAAGGGAGGGAGAAGAAGAAGGTGGGAAGGAAGAGTGAATTGAATCTCACTAGAATGTGAATGTGCAGATAAAGGCTCAACTTTCTGCTCTGAAAACTCCTGCAATAAGAAACAATAAATTGCAGTGCTGATTCGCTTCAAGTAAGGAGGAGTCGTGAACATAGGCTCAGCTGAGTTCCTTGAGTTTATTTATAAGGGAAAAATGTTCTTTGGATCACTCAGGAAATCCAACTGCATTTAAGATGACATTTGCTGCAAGTTCTTTCCTGGCTATCGACTTCTTGGAGTCTCTGGGCCTGTGTGAGAGATACCCCTAAACCAGACAGTCAAGGAGGGCTCCTGCCATTTGGTGGTTCACAACACTGAACGGTGATTCTGACTAGATAATTGCCCTAAATAGCTAGCTTCCCCACATGCCTCCCCATTTCTCTCCTGTCCTTCATTTTTTAGGGTAACTCATCAATACAGATTTTGGGGGAATCTGATTTATTAGTTAATTTTGCCCCAAAAGAATAGACTAGTATATAAAAGCAGGTTTTCCTGGATGTTCAGTTGCAGAGGCTGAGTTGAGATTCAAATCCTTGTCCTTCTAGCCCTGAAACCCTAATGCTGCTACAGTGGTGACTTGGGACCTGAAGGTTCTGGGGAAGTTTAGGACATAGTCTCCATGTCTGATGAGTGAGTCTCTGTCACTTACTGAGAGCCCCTTAACTGTATGTCAGGCATTGCACTGGGCCCGACACATAGTCAACACACTAGCTCTCCCTGAATGTCTGCCATAATTGCCTTCATTTTATAGAAGTGGGAAGAGAGCCACGAAGAGGTTGCTTGCTGTGCCCCAGGTCACACAGCCAGTAGATAGCAGAGCCAAAGTCTGGTTTCATGTTTGTCCCCTCATAGTTCAGTGTCTTTTCTGCTACACCAGGAAGGAGTCTCAGGCTCAGAGATGTCATACAGACTCAAACATTTGTCTTTGCAGTGAGTTCTACAGTTCTCTTTTCTCTTCCAGCCTGATTCACTGCTTTTCTTTAGTGGGGCAGAGAAGCTAGACCCAGGATGCAGCTTTAAGGGGAATTTTACCAGGACATTTGTACTAAATCATCTTTATACAACTATTAGTAATCACATCATAACAGGCTCATTGTTTTCACTTCAATATATTTGGGTTTTAAGAACTGTATTTCAAATTGCAAACATCTTTAGAAAAAGCAAAAATTGTAAATCTTTCCCAATTAAGTCTAAGGCCTTGAAAATGAAACATAAGACCAAAATTTGGGACTGGGAGCAGGGAATTTGAATCTGGAAAAAATGCAGGAATAAGAAAGATGGGGCAAATATTGAGAATGGCTTCTGTTGGTGACCTAGCACCAGTGGACACTTCCTAGTAGCTCTGAGCCATCCATTCAAAGCAATTTAGGTAGAGGTAGCATGACATGGAGGTCAGGAGACTGCTTTCATGGGTTTCCAATTGACCTGAACATACTCTCATCAAGTAGTCTGATGAGAAGTTATCCTCTTCTGATTGACTTACTCCACTCAGCATAATACACTCCAGTACTATCCAGTGAAAGGGATTATAGGGGAAAGGAGAGAAAATGAGTGGGAAAACTCAGAGAGGGTGACAAAACATGAGAGACTCCTAACTCTGGGAAACAAACAAGGGGTAGTGGAAGGGGAGGTGGGCAGGGGAATGGGGTGAGTGGGTGATGGGCACTGAGGGGCAGCACTTGACAGGATGAGCCCTGGGTGTTATGCTATATGTTGGCAAATCAAACCCCAATAAAAATATTCATAAAAAATAATAAATAAATAAATAAATAAATAAATAAAATAAAGTTATCCTCCTGGCTCTGGTCTTCTCTGCCTCTTCCCCCTGCACAGCCTGAATGGAGAGACCTAGCCAAAAGCTCAGCTTTGCCTTTCTCTGCTGCCTCAACAGATATCTCCCAGCAGGAAGGGTATTAAACCCTTCCCACTCCTCCTTTCCCCAATCCTCCTATCTCTCCCATCTATTGTCATTGTTGAAAATGAATCATGTAAACAAACATTTTTTTTTAATCTACAGTAGCCCTAATTGAATCGTCTTGCTGCATTGTTATAGAGAAACAAGGGTAATTTCCTGTCAGTTATTGAGCTATTTAGCAATTATTTCTTATCATTAGTTTGCAAATTCAAACAGCATCAAATTCTGTTTGCCAAGTTACAAAGCCATGTCATCATAGAGCCCTCTTTGCACAAGCCAGGCCTTTTCTTAGTTTTCTCATCCTCCTCCTCCCAGGCCTGCCAGCCTGAAACAGCTTCTGCAGGAAAGGTCAGTGCCCCAGAGAGCCTGCCTAATGGGTGTTTATCTCTCTTTGGCACTTTCATTAGCTAATGGAGCGAGCTGTTTCCCATGGGAGTGACAGCCCCACCAGGGAGCTTGGAGTTGGCATGTACATCTGCCACCCTTGGGAATGGGTCACCTGGAGGGCCAGCCTCTGCTAAATAGCTAGGACAGATGAAGACGTGAACATTGTACATTACCAACGTGCACAGCCAGCTTTCTTGGCCTACTCTGAGCTCTGTCTCCTTATATCAAAATGCAATTCTCAGGCATTCAATTCAGGGAAACCATCCATACCTTGTCTGAGAATGCTACAGACATGGACATCTGTCACTAGTGACACAAACATATAGGTTAAAGAAGAACATCAGTGCAAGGAAAGAACAGCCAATAGGCTATCCTTCAGGGTGAGGGTGGCATTAAGCAACTCTCACCAAACTTTCCACTGACAATGTTTATTTCCAAGTAAAATTAGGCCAGATGTTCCTTGAGGACAGCCTTAGAGAGGACCAGAGTCACAAAAGACACAGCTTCTATTATATCTACAAACTTCCCAGCTATCAGCTATCCTTGGTGATTGGGGCTATGGGGAGTTTGTGGTCTGGGCCACTGTTACTTTTTGCAACCAGCTGTTAAAGCTAACTCTTTTTCTGCACTTACTGACTCATTGGGCCACTGGGAAGCTGTCTGGGTTCATCATGAAGTCCTCTTCCCCCTCTACCTACTCACAACTCTCATCCCCAAAGGCCTAGTAATATACTTGGAGCACGTACAGGTTAAAGGTAAGAGAATTCTCAATGGAAACAAGGATAAGCGGTAGTTAAGGTAGGTAAATTCTTTTTGCTAAATTGTATTAATTATTGCTGTGTAAGAAATTACCCCCAAATTTAGCAGTTTAAACATTTGTCATTTTAAAGTTTCCATGGATTAGGAATCCAGTGTGCTTTAGTTGGTTGCCTCTGACTCATATCTCTTAAAAAGTTGAGGTTGCAGTGAAGCTGTTGCCAAAGGTCTCAGGCTCGTCTAAGGCTAACTGGGTGCTGGGAATCTAAGTTTAGTTATGTGGTCATGGGCTTGTGGCAGTCCTTGGTACCTCTCCTGGGGGCTTCTCCCTAAGGTGAGCAATCTGGGACAGAGCAAGAGAATATCCCCAAGAAAGACACTGCAATTGTTTTGTCACAATATCAGATGTGACATTCCATCACTTCTTGTATTCTATTCGACAGAAGGCAGTCACCAGGTTCAGCCTTACACAGGAATGTGCATAGCAGGAGGGGATTATTGGGGTCACCTTAAAGGCTGCCTACTATACTAGACTTCAAAAATTCAAAGTACCTCTGGATTTTTCCTTCTCCTTTTTCTTTCCTTAATCAGCTGATTCAGCAGTGATTCATAGAGCATCTATTGTGCATAATGCCTTGTGGTAAATACCATGGGAAACACAACAATATTTAATCACAGAGCTCTGCATTTCACTTGAGGGGTCCAAATCTACAGTGAGATAAGGTAAGTCTACCTGTATCCATCCTGAAGGTGGTTTGGGTGCTCAGACAGAGGAACAAGTGGTGGTGTGGCGACTCTGAAAAGGGAGCTATTTCTTTTAGGGAGAGCAATCAAGGAGAGCTTCCTTTACTTTTTCTGTTTCACAGATAGGAAGAAAGGGAAAAAAAGGAGTAAGGTGGGAGGGCAAAAAGGTAGGTGAGAAGGAGAAGAAAAAAAAACAAAGAAAGTGGGAGGTAGGGAAGAAACAAAGGGAGAGAAGGGGAGAGGAAGGAAGGAAGCTAAGGAGGAAGGAAGCAAGAAAGAAAATAAAGAAGAAAGAATGAAAGGAAAGAAAATTGTGCCAGAGGTTACTTTCTAATTTCACTTCTTTCCTCAGAAATGTTTTAATGATTTTCTATTACATAAATAAATTATAAACATTGGCATTCAAAGCTTTTCCCACTGTTTCTTCCTCTATAACCCTTATCCAACTCCTCCCTCCCACATTTAAATGTTGAAGTAAATAATGGGTGGATCCAAGATTTTAATCCGATCTTGCCAGTTTCTAAAGCTCATATGATTTCTTTTCTTTTTCTTTGTTTTCTTTTTTCCTTTTTCTTTTCTTTTCTTCTTTCTTTTCTTTCTTTCTTTCTTCTTCTTTCTTTTTTTTTTTTTTTTTTTTTTTTTAGCTCGTATGATTTCTACCAGACTAGTCAGCTTCCCAAATCAGTATTATTTCACAACTGGTTAGCAGAGGCAAAAAGCAGTGTGACTGTTATGTCCAAGACCCCAACTGGAATGAATCAAGAAATGGTAATGCTGGTGATTAAGGACAGGGAGAATGAAGAGTTAAAGCATTCCCTTTAGGACTTGCCCCTTTGAGGTTCTGACAGGACCTTTGAAAGGTAAGGTCTGAGATAGCAGAGTGAGTCTGAAGATAGTGGAAAATTTTGAGTCATCTGCAAGAGGTGACAACTAAAGTAGTAGTAGTAGTTGAAATCTTTAGGACTGATAAAAACCAACATTGATAGTTGTGGCCTACATACATAAGAGAACATGAAAAGATTACACAATAGAACCCCAGATAGGTGTAGTTCACTGCAAGTGACTGCAATCTATTTTGCTATTTTGCTAAATGCAAAATAAAAGGTGACCATGGAGAATTTATTTTTCAATAGTTAGGTACTCTTTCCAGTAGATCTCACTTGGAAGAGGTTCTCTTCCCACCAAAAGCCATGGAAATCTATATAAAACTTTATGCCAGTTGCGGTGGTTAGCCTCTAAGATGGTCTCCAATGATCCATCTCCTGGCGTTTATGCCCTTGAGTAAGGTCTGTCCTTGAGAATGGGTAGACTTAATGACTTGCTTCAAAAAAATAGAACATAGCAGAAGTAGTACATATCAATTCTGAAATTAGATTACAAAAAAGACTATTTTCCTTGTTGGCCACCACATCTGGCTCATTTGCTTACTTGCTCTGAGTGAACACAGACTGCCATGTTGTGAGTTGTCCTGAGGAGAGGCCTTGGGCCAGGAAAGGACATCTTTGGCCAGCAGATTTGAGGCCTGCCAACACCTATGGGAGTAAACTTGGAAGAGCATCCTCTCCCAAGAAGTCTCAATTGACCACGGCCCTAACCAATAACTTGATTTCAGGGTTGTGAGGAATCCAGAGCAAAAGCACTCTGCTAAGTTATGCCTGGATTTCTGAACCTCAGAAACTGTCAAATAATACATGTTTATTGTTTTAAGTCACTACATTTTGGGGTAATTCATTACATAGCAGTAGAAAACTAATGCATCACTTCAAGGTGAGAAAAATAGTTGTTCTCTAGTGTTGGTAACTAGAAGCTGAAGCAGAACATCTCAGAGAACTCAAATTATGGTGAAGTGAATTTCTTTACACATAGGCTTTGTGCAGATCTGTACAGTGAGTGGCTGATTGGAATTGGAATATAGAGATCTTTGGACTGAGTTTTTAACATCACATATATGGCTGAGTTTGGTCCTTATGCCGCTGGAGATGGAAAAATAAAATTCTGTATAAACAGTCACAATACAAGGAAAGTATGAATTATCATATGGCATGAACCAAGCCTGAGAAGCAAAGCAAAGGAAAGGACTCAAACAGATTAGGCTGGGGACAGTTTCCTCAGTTTCTCTGTAAGAATCCACAAAAATCTCAAGTGAGAAAGTACTAGAAATAAAACCAGAAGATCACTGTCGTGATATCTACACATTAATTGTAGTGTGTAGTACACAGAGTAAAGATCCGGGAGCCAAACCTGAAGCTTATTACTATTATGATGCAAATGTCTAAATAGCAATCTGTGGTATTAGCCACAGTACATTAAGGTAGCTAACTTGAGTATATAATGCCTACTATGTACCAGGCACTATTCCAAGTTGATGATTTATGTATCATCATTGACCTCAGGTTAAGTACTGATTATTATCCTTACATTGTAAATGAGAAGACTAAGGCACAAAACCTTTAAATAACTCACTTAAGCATTCAATTAGAAAGCTGTAGAATCAGGATTTGAGCACAGGCAGTTTGGCTTCAGAATCCAGTTGTTACCACTGGTCTGAAATGCATTTCTAATGAATCTTCTCATGGAATCAGTAAGAATGGAGCCAATAGTCATTCCTGAGCATTTAGTCCTAAAAGCAGAAAGCAAGAGACAATCCTTAACCTTCCAGATAGTATAAAAGACAAGAAAAGAACTCATCCTTTGGGAAAAAAGAGGTAGGGTGAATTGGACATTTCTGTTTGCTGCTCCAGATCTAGTCTCTGCCCTTATCTGCCCAGCTCTGTACTCCAGAAAGCTGACTTATATAAACTGCAACAACTTTCTCTCTTCAGGCTTTTTCGGAGGGGTGTGGGCAGGAGTATACAGGGGCAGCCTCCAACTCTTTCCTATTTGGGTTGTCATGGGTTGGTTGCATTCTCTCTGGAAGGTCAGAACTCTTGTCTGGCAGCATTGTCTGTGGAACTACGCTCTCCAGGACCTAGAAACCCATTTCTACTTGTGCCTCTTAAGTCCAGGGCATGGTAGCCAATCACAGCAGCATTGTAATATCCTTCATGGGTTCCCTAATTTGGCCATACTTTTGCAAATAGTCGCTTTATTAAACTCCCTTCTCTTGTTTGAATATATATCACTTCTGTACATGCTGCAGCTCTGACAGATCTTAGGATTTTCTTACCACAGCAAGGTTCAGAAAACTTGCCTAGAAGTTTGAGGTAGGGAAGATTTCAAACACATTTTGATGCCCCTTATATTATCTTCTCAATTTGCCCCTTATAGTCTTGAGCCAAGCTTTCATAGAGGGAGGGACAGAATGGCTTCAATAAAACAAAAGGCTGTACCTCCACAAGTGAGTGAGAAAACAAAACAAGAAGTGACCCTGTTGCCAAATGGAAGATTACAATAGCTACTCAGGGGTAGCTTTTAGACAAGTTCAGGGTCTCCTAAATATAAAACACAACATTTATAAAGCTGCTTTTACAGCTCTTTTGCTAAAAACACTATAAACCAGATAATACATTCATTGTGACCAATTTCCCCTGATTGTATCCTCAATTGATGTGGCCCTATGGAGACTAACATGATATATATTTATGCTGTTGGAAGTAATTGTTAATTTATATAATGTTCAAAAGTGAAATGGCTCCTTTAGGTGTACTGATAAGAAAAACAGGTTGCACATAGCTGATAATTTAGTCAAGATTCTAGTGAACCAGAATAAATAATTTGAGAAGAAAGAAAACTAAGTAGTGGGTGTTGTGGTTGTCAAGGAATTTAGATGCTTTTCATTTGTAATGATTCCCCACATAGCTCATATGAAGAAGGCTAATAATATTATTCATCTCAATGAGCACCAGAAATTGGAGCACAAAGAGGATGAGAAATCAATCCATGTTCATTAGGAGATTTTCAACTCCTGTTTCTCAGTCTCACTCTGGAATTCATTTTCACAGGCCAGTGATAAACAATAACCAGGAGACCAAATCTGGCCACTTGTTTATTTTTGTAAATAAAGTTTTATTGGAATACAACCATGCATGCTTTTTATGTATTGTTTTTGGCTGCTTTCTAACTATGTCAGTATTAAGTAGCTGCAAAAGAGATTCTGTGGCCCACAACACCTAAAACAGTGCTATATAGTTATTTACATAAAAAAAAAAAACTTGCTGACCTCCAATCCAGGCTATCAATGGTTATTTTTCTTCTGTCCTTCTTTGAATTCTGATCATAAATTTTTGCACACTAAGCTTCTATTTATTCCTTCATCTTTTTTGATTCTGTGGAGATACGTGATCATGGATTGCACAACTCAGAAATAGGATGGAAAAGGACAAGTCCAAAACAGTAGGTGCCAGGTGAACTGTGTCCATTTGGTTCAAAGGAAAAATATTTTACTTTTCTAAGATCTTGTTGAATTTCAATAATCCCTTCAAGCTCTAAAATTATTAGTGTGTGAAGAGTCTAAAGTATGATCCCTGGAAATAACTAATGTTGTGTATTGAGAGAAAAAAAAGAGCCTATTTAAAAAATCATAGATAGCAATAGAATAATTGTTCCAAAACTGCCCTTTTCCGGGTTAATCTCCTAAAATTCACAGTTTAGGCATGCCAGTCTCCTACCCAAGGCTTTCAAAAATTTCTTCTGCCAGTGATCTAGAACTATACATATCATATGGATAAAAATCACCTTTATTAAAAAGCACATTTCTTTAAAAAAAAAGATTTTATTTATTCATGAGAGAGAGAGAGAGAGAGAGAGAGAGAGGCAGAGACACAGGCAGAGGGAGAAGCAGGCTCCATGCAGGGAGGCCGACATGGGACTCAATCCCAGGACTCCAGGATCATGCCCTGGGCTGAAGGTGGTGCTAAACTGCTGAGCCACCAGGGCTGCCCGAAAAGCACATTTCTGAAAGAGCCCTGCCCAAGTTTTCCCCTGGAAGGCTATTTAAATAGCCTTCATAGTTATACTGAGTGGAATAAGTCAATCAGAGAAAGACAATTATCATATGATCTTACTTGTATGTGGAATTTAAGAAACAAAAAAGAGGATGATAGGGGAAGAGAGGAAAAAATAAAAGACAAAATCAGAGAGAGAGACAAACTGTAAGAGACTTTTAGTCATAGAAAACAAACTGAGGGTCACTGGAGGGGAAGAGTGTAGGGTAATTGGGTGATGGGCATTAAGGGGGGCATGTGATGTACTGAGCACTGAGTGTTATATCAGACTGATGAATCATTGACTTCTACCTCTGAAGCCAACAATATATGCTAATTAATTGAATTTAAATAAAATTTTAAAAATATGCAAAAAAAGAAGAAAAGGAAGATATTGTTTTGATTGACATTAAAATTCCAACCATTTTTGAAATCAAACATCCATGAATTTGTCAGTCATATGCTACAAAATTGTAAAAACTGTGTTAGTTTTAACTGAATTATTCCTCACTTACTTGTTCTTTCTCGAAAATGTTGATAAAACCTTCTCTTGCTGAGCCTCATATCTTCCTAAATAATATTACTCTGGATTATTGTCTTGTATAATATAGTTTGGGCTGATACGGCTATATATATATTTTTTTAAATAATAACATTGGTAAAATTGAGAGGGTAGGTGATTAGACCATATTCCTCTCAATAAAAATACACTGATAAAAAAAATACATAGAAATTATAAAAAGGAACCAAAAATAAACTCTGGGACTGAAATGTACAATAACTGAAATAAACAATATGTTAGAGTGGCTCAATAGTTATTCCACTATTATTGTTATTCCATCAGTAAACTTGAAGAGGGAATAACTGAAATAAACAATATGTTAGAGTGGCTCAATAGTTATTCCACTATTATTGTTATTCCATCAGTAAACTTGAAGAGGGAATAACTGAAATTATTGAGTCTGATAAATAGAAATTAAATGAGTAAAGAAAAATGAAAAGAGCCTAAGGGATAGTGAGACACTATCAAAAGGACCAACATATGCATTGTGAGAATCCCAGAAGAAAAGAGTAAGAGGTAGAAAGACTATTTGAAGAAATAATGGCTGAAAACTTCCCAAGTTTGAGAAGCTTAATGATACTAAGTAGAATACACTCAAAAATATCCACACCAAGACAAACTGTCAAAGTCAGAAACAAAGAAAGATCTTAAAAAGCAGCAACACAGAAGTAACTCATCATGTATAAGAGCTCCATAATAAGATTATCAGTCAATTTCTTACCAGAAATCAGCAGGTTGGCATATTCTAAATGCTAAAACAAACAGACAAACAAACATAACTCGATTCTATATCTGGCAAAATTGTTCTTCAAAAATGAAAGAGAAATTAAGACATCTGCAAATTAAAAAAAAAATGATGAAGAAGTATATTAGCCCTTGATTTGTCCTCTAAAAAATCCTTGTGTCCTTCAGTCAGGTTGATACAAAAAGAAACAATGCAATAACTTTAAGCCACATGAAGAAGTAAAGATCTTTGGTAAAGTAGGTAGGTATATAGGCAATTAGAAAAGTTAGTATTATCATAATTTTGGCTTGTAACTCCACTTTTAATTCTCTACATGACTTAAGATACAAATGTATAAACATAACTATTAATCTATGTTTTGGGGCACACATTATATAAAGATGCAATCTATAACACCAATAAAAAGAAAAGCCAGAGAGTAAAGCTGTATAGAAGCAGAGTTTTTGCAAGCTATTAACCTTAAATTCACATAAATTCAAATTAGTTATAACTTTATACTGTTGAATGTATGTAATCTCTATTGTAACCACAAAGAAAATGTCTATAGAATATACACAAAATAAAATGAGAAGAGAATTTAAGTGTTTCACTACAAAAAATCAACTAAACACAAAAGAATCCAGTATAGAGAAAATGAGGGACAAAAAAAGGTTTAAAGTTTGTATAAAACAAAATAGCAGAATGTCAGAAGTAAATCACTCCTTATCAATAATTACTTTAAGTGTAAATGGATTAAACTTTGTAAGCAAAAGACAAAGATTGGCAGAATGGATCTTAAAATATAATCCAACTACATAATATCTATTAGAGATTCACTTTAGAGCCAAAGACACAAATATATTGAAAGTGAAAGAATAGAAAAAAATATATATATCCCATGCAAATAGTAACCAAAAGGCAGCTGGGATTGCTATACTAATATCAGATAAAATAGACTTTAATAAAACAGATTTATAAAAAATAAAGAAAGGTGTTACACATTAACAAAAAGTTAAATATAGCAAGATGATACAATATTTATAAATACCTATGCATCCAATAACAGAAAGTAGAGAAGCTGAAACTCTCCTGGATTCCTGGTGGGAATGTCAAATGTTACAACCTGTATGGAAAACAGTTTTGCAAAAAAAAAAAAAAAAAAAAAAAAAAAGAAAACAGTTTTGCAGTTTCTCAAAAAGTTAAACAAGAAGCCATCACATGACCCAGCAGTTCTACTACTAGGTATATATACAGAAGACTTGAAAGTAGGGACTCAAATAGATATTTATATACCAATAGGCATAGCAGCATTATTCACAGAGCCAGAAGGTAGAAATAACCTGTATCCATCAATAGATAGGCAGGATAAATACCATGTGATACATACACATAATAAAATGACATTCAGTCTTCAAAAAAGGAATGACATTTTGATATATGCTTCAACATGGGTGAACATTGAAAATATGCTTAGCAAAATAAGCCAGACACAGAAGGACAAATATTGTTAATTCCACTTATAAGGGGCACCTAGGACAAGCACCTTTTTAGTAACAGAAAGTAGAATATGGTTATCAGGGAGTGGGGAAGAAGACAATTGAAGGTTATGGTTAATGGATACAGAGTTTTTGTTGGGGGTGATGAAAATTTTCCAAATACAGATAGGTGTTAGTTACACAACATTTTGGATGTATTTAATGCCACTGAATTGAATGCTTATGGGTAGTTAAAATCATTAATATTATGTCATCTATATTTTGCTACAACAAAAGAAATATTTCTGGAGATGGTCCTGCAGCAGGACAGAAAGCATCATAAGATAGGCAGGACCCCCACCCTGACGTAGAGAATAAAAAGTCTGCGGCTGCTAGGGTTTGAGAAAAAGTTATAATTGCTTAGAAAATACAAGTCTTTCTTCCTTTCCTTGTCCAGGTTCTGGAAGAATGTTCAAACCCACATCTCCTTACACACTAGAATCCATATACAACATACTTGCAGCATTGGAGGTATTATGTCTTGAAGAGCTAAAGCAGATCTATGCAGAATTGAGTCAGAGAACATGCCATGGTAAATTGATTGATCTTTGTATCAAAAATAATTTTGTTTAGAATGGAGAAGCTTGTTTCATTCCTAGGGATTTCACCAGAAGATAGAGAAATGATGGAAGATCAACTGGAAAAAAAAAAGTGTGCTATAAAGCTATTAGAAATCATTTTGAGGGGCACCTGGGTGACCCAGTGGTTGAGCATCTGCCTTTGGCTCAGGGCATGATTCTGGAGTCCTGAGATGGAGTACCACACCAGGCTCCCCACAGGGGGCCTGCTTTCCCCTCAGCCTATGTCTCTGCCTCTCTTTCTGTGTCTCATGAAAAAATAAATAAATCTTAAAAAAAAAAATGTTTTGAATCCCCTAAAGCCTCTCACCTGATCCTAGTTACTGCTGTATCTCCAGCATCCAGCACAGTGTTCACATAACTTAGATATCAAAAATTATGTTTTGAGTGAAGAATTGTTCTCTAATTTAAGCTCCTAAAATAGATCACTGTACACTGAGGTCCATATAGATGGCATGTGATTAAGTCACTCTTGTGTGGCTGTGCTTTTGGTAATACGTCCTGAGGAATATCCCATGTGGGTAATTGGTGATATTAGAATTCTTCCCAGATACAACATGAAGGTCAACATCTCCAGATGATGTTAAAATTGACTGGTTAGGTTCAATAACAGCTGGGCTTTGCTTTTTATCTCTATGTAACATCAGCATTCATTTGCCAATCATTGTTTGTGTTGCTTCATCATGGAATTCTTTTAATTCTTTTAATACTTTTAAATTCTAATATTTTGCCTTAGTTTTGATTAAAACAATCTTTAAACATTATATAAACAAAGGTATTAATTTGTTCTTATGACTATATACAGTAATAATGTATAAATACAGTTATAATACAATAATAATAATTAAGGATCCTGAAATGCAGGAGAGAGGAGTAAGAAAAAGCTTCTGTAATAAATAAATGAAATTCTAATTTACTCTTAGAGCTAAAGTCCATCTCAACCACGAAGAAAATGCACCTTTTTATTTATACAACATTAGCATTATTTCTATCTCACTTACAATCTATATTACTAAACTGTAGGAGTGAGAAGTTTTAAATGACATTCAGAATTCGGGAAGATTCTATATAAACAGAAAGAACAGTAGGTTCACACAAACAGGCACATATATTGGCAAGCTGACATGTACAAATATAGACACCATCTAAAGATGGCTGTGAGGAGAGAACCATGTCAAAGCTGATAAATTATTCATCACCTGTTCTGCAGAGTGAACACTATCAGGTAATGATCTGTAATTATTAATAAATAATTTAAGCTTTAATAGCTCTGAAATGAAATGCTTAATTGCATCACAACATAATTAATGGAATTAGCTGCAATGTTTAAAATGAGAATTTTTTTCTCCAATCTTTCTTTCTCACATTTTCTTTGCCCCAAATGTTGGTAACCCAAAGGATAAATAGGATGATTAAATTCTAAATGTGTCTGTCCGTGTGTGTGTGGTGTGTGTTTCAGCACAGGGATGTGTGTGTGTGTGTGTATGTGTGTGTGTGTGTGTGTGTGTATTTGTTCTGAGACTCTTGATATTCAAGGTATTGCAGGAAGTGGAGAAAGAGATTTCACTGAATCTTCCCTGACAGTAACCCTAGTAATGACTTTCTCAGATTGGGGCAATATTTAATTCAGAAACTACAGAGCTGCTGTGCACAAAGCTTTGTGGTGGGCATGGTGAGGGGGTAGAGGAGAGAGGAAGGGAAGGGGTGGAGCTACAGGCATACATTAAGATGAACATCTGGCTTTCTGGAGGTTATGATTTCCTGGGGGAACAATAGTCATGAGACACAAAACACAGATTCCAATTTACAAACTTGTTGGTGAAATTGGGAAAGACAGAGGCAAGAGATGTGAAGACAAAGATCAGTAAGTACAAGAATGAGGTTTGTGGATCCCTATAGCTCATAGAGCCCCAGCACTTGACTCCAACACCATTGTCACTGTAGGATCCATAGTGGTTCACAGAGCTTCCATTATCTCTTGTTAACTTATAACCTATCATCTCCTCCATAACCCCCACATTATCTTTGAACTTCTAGACTTTCTCTACTTTGCCTCATTTTTGGAAATCATCTCCTGCCTCTTGCTTAACACCTTCTCCCACATCATAAAGGGCCTTAAGCCTTGCAAAGCCTTGAAGGAGGCCTAAAAGAGATGCTAAGGAAATACAGATGTGGGAAGTGCTCACCAGGAATGGGTTCTGGAAGTGACAGTGAGTGTGGAAGAGAGACAGTCAGGGATGAGTAAGTACGTACTAAAGAGCAAGGATTCAACTGGATAGGGTAGAAGGAAAGCCAGAGCAAAGGACAAGGGGGAAGCAAGTGTGTTTGAAGTGCAGATCCAGAGAGTAGCTGGGAAGGCTGCCTAGAGTGTTGGGTATTAACCATCTACATCTACCAAACTCTGTGCTGGATGGTATTCTTGATACTTTATTGATCTTTATCAATTTAATAGCTCAATAATCCTGTGGAAAAAGTACTATCATTATAGAATACCATATTCCCATTTTACAGAAGGACAAATGAAGGCACAAAATAGTTAAGTCATTTGCCCAAGGCTACACAGCTACTCTGAGCTGGAACTGAGTTTTGAACCTAATATCTCTGGCTCCAGAGTCTATACAGTTGCCTTTTGTGCTCTTCTGAGTTGTTTCAGCTTAGATTTACAGAGGAGATATCTGGCTTTGTCTCAAGTTTTTTTTTTTTTTTTTAAGATTTTATTTATTTTTTCATGAGAGAGAGACAGAGACAGAGACACAGGCAGAGGGAGAAGCAGGCTCCCTGAGGGGAGCCCAATGTGGGACTCAATCCCGGATCCCCTGGATCACGCCCTGAGCCAAAGGCAGATGCTCAACCACTGAGCCACCCAGGTGTCCCCGTTTCAAGTTTTTAATACTGGTGGCTGCATCTATACCCACCTCCTTTCCATGGCATCAGAGTGGGAGGAAAGCACTTCCCCATCATTTGGCTTTTGGCTTGGCCCTGCACCTGTCTATGGACAGTGGGCCTATGGGTGTGACTGGAGGAAAGGCTTGAAATGTGCTGGCGTGATTGGGTTCACTCTCTTGTCTTCCTGTATTTTTCCATAAGTAGAATATGTCTCAGGTAATCACTAGTCCAAAGAGGTTGTAAGACATGCAGAGCAAACCTCAACCCAGTCCTCTGCATGGAGCCAGACTTAGCTAAGCACAACACAGAAGAACTGTGACCAGCAGATACGTAGCCTGAAGCAGAGCTACCCCCTGCCAACCTGCATACCAGTGAGCGTGGATATAAAAGTGTATTATTATATGCCATTAGGATTTTGTGGTTGTTTGTTATGTATCATTATTGTGACAATAGCTGACTAATACTGCACCATCAACCCAGCCTCAGGCATCCTTAGATATAGACACTTAATTTCTTTCAGTTTTACTTATATACCACGCCAAGGCAGTTTCAAGAGAAGTTCCCAAGCCTTTGTTTCAACCAGATGGTTCCCCTTGGGCACTTTAGTGTAGAAATTCTGGAACAATCATAGTATAGGTAGAAATTGGTAGAGCTGGCATGCAAATTCATCTTTTTCACTCAGAATCCAAGATTTCAACCACTGAATTAGAGGGCTCATCAAATATGAATGAGCCTATGCCCAAGTCTCCAGCTGAAAGTGCCTGCCAATAGCTGCAAGCAATGGTCCTCTGCTTCCAGATTCATCCATACTGCTCACTCCAAGTTGCTCACTGTTGCTTCTTTTACCTCTTACTTCTCTGGCAGCCTTTGTTTGACCCCAGGCCTTGTCTTCCATTTTTCAGCTAGCCTTGAAATACGGATGACTCAATTTGAGGTAAGTTTCCCATCTCTAATTTCAGCACCATCTGTAGGTCACAACTTTCAGGATTCCTCTTTTAATCCAAACACACTTCAGTCTCAGGTAAGAAGCTCTCTTGCCTATGAAATTGTTTGCAGTTTGGCCCCTCTTGTCTCCATCTAGTGAGTGGAATCAGATATATGGAACACAGAAATAAGCCCAAATCAAATCTAGATCCAATACACAGTATTTAACACATAGACAGCTGTGCAGATAACCTATGGTGGAAAGGGTCATGTGTCAGTTAGGCAACCAGGTGGCAGGTCTATCTGGCAGGAGCCAGGCTCCAACTCGGTTATGGCAGGGGCCCAGGAGACCTGCTATTGTTAGATGCAGACAAGGACTGTGAGCCAGAAGGATGAATCCAGGGTCTGGAAAACCAAGGGAGGTTAGGCATGGCACTTATTAGACAACACTGGGAGCTCTGCTACATTGCCCAGTATATCAGGGTGGTCAACCTAGAAGGACACTAGTCTGATCAAGGCAGAGGCAAAACTATGAAAAATCACAATGCTGCAAGGATTTTACTAACCTGCCTCACTTTTTCAAACTGGTCATCTCAGTCTGGCTGATGACAGAGGTCGATCTGAGTGAGCCAGACCATCTCTAGAGGCGCCTTCCTGTCCTATGTGGTCACAGCCAGTCTGAACACCCCGTTGCTTTCAGAACGGCTGGGATTATTTTCTCATATTTCCAAACCCATTTGTATTTATACTTATATTTATAGTGTGGTTCTCAATCATTTTAACTTAAGCTTTTAGTGCAAAAAAGTAAAAGAGGTTATTGGATTTCTCTTCCTCTGTACCAGTCAGAAGCATATTCTTCTTCCCAACTTCCCAGTTATTAATTTATTATTATAATTATTACTATTATGAAAGAAAAATGTTATGTGGCCCTAAGATGGTATCTAATTTAAAGTATATTTTAAGCATGTGATATACATCATCCTACAGGATATATTTGCTTTCTTCGGTTTATGTAAAATAAGGTGTTGAAGGGTAATTGAGACCTTTCAAGGGTGATCCTAAGCATAAGTAAGATTTACAATTTCTTCCTCTGCCTTTTTTTGTATAGTATTTGTTCAATTAATGGAATTTTTGATACCATAGCTCCATTAGAATGCAATTACTTATGCAAACAAGTAAAATCATGGCATATCAGAACTAGTTCTTACAGAAGTTCTGGTCCAAAGCCCTTATTTGATGGTGAGGAAATTGAGGTCCAAGAAAGGAAATGGCTTGGTGCTCTAGAGTCTAGACCCAAATTCTAGAAGGTCTCTCTCTCTCTCTCTGTCTTTAAATTGAGGATGAGGGGGTGGGTAGTGAGTGTAGTGTTTAGAAGCTTGGGTTCTACAGGCAGAAAGTCTAGGTTTGGATTCTACATCTGGCACTCACTGGCCTTTGGGCAACTTACCCAACCTCTCTAAACCTCAGGTTTCCCATCTGTCAAGTGAGGATAAAATAACACCTCCATTATAGGGCTATTATGATGTTTCATAAGATAATCCATTTAAAATTTTCATCACACTGCCTGAAATATTATAAGATTTTAATAAGTGTTAGTTGCTTATGAATAATCTTTAGTGTTCAGGGAAGGGTGACCAGGACGCTAAGGAGATTGGAATCATGCCTTAAAGGTAAGAGATGTTTTAAAATAGAAATGCTTAGACTTGAGATAAGACATAAGATGAACAGACCATGTCTTTTAAACATTTTAGGGGCTATTCGACACAGAGGAATTAAAGTTATTCTTTTGGCCACAGTAGCTAGTATCGATACACACAGCTTATTCACTGTTCAACACTTCAAAGAATTCTTAGTTAACCATGGAGTCAAATCCAGCAAGTTGTTAGTGATCCTTTGCAATCTGGCCCTTGCAACAGTTTCCTTTGTTCAAATGATTTCCCTTTGTGCGCTTCATGCATGAGTCAAATGGAGCTATTTGCTTATGCGATCTGTGGTTTCTCCTCTTCACAACTTTAGCCATCTTATTTTCTCTTCACCTTGACCATTCCCACTTTTCAAAAATCTCATTCCCCTTCCAAGCCTCTGGACAATGCAGCCAGAAGTATTCTTGTGTTCCTGATCTCCCACAGCATTCATTCTTCTATGACTCCTAGACCTTGGCTTATTTTAGTTCTAAGCACCTTCCATCAATCTGTGAGTGAGAAGAAGACAGGCTTTGATTCTGGCCCCTTTATCTCTGGCTCCCCAGTAGGGCCTGGCACAGTCCCTGGAGGTCCAGGGAAATCCTTGGAGTTGGTTAGAACACATTCCCCCCGCCTCTTCCACTTACAAATTTTGACCTAGAGACTTTTCCTGAACTCTAATTGTGGCCATCCTCTGTGAAAGAGGAGCAATGGAATCCACTGTTGGAAGTGACATGATCAAGTCACTGAATTCTCATCTTGTTCTGCACAGTCACTCTGTTTTGTTCTTGAGACCACTCTTGACTCCAAGCTGCAAGCTCTGCCCAAATATTTTTCTACTCTGTCATCTGGTAAAAGCTAGACAGAGATGTACACAAATCTCATGAGAGATTCTCACACATCCATTCTTCTCCCCAAAGGTCTAGGTGAGAGTTACTTGTGAACAGATTTCTTATGCCCTGTGTCCTTGGGTCTGTCTTAATACCTGGCCCCTCAGAAACCACACAAGAGATGAATGAGACAAAAGAAAGAAGAAGATGTGAAATTATTTGCTCTTCCATGGGAAAGCCCTAACCACCATATAGGAAGACCTAATTTTGTGTCCTTTACCAAATCCCTCCATACACATTCATATATAAACCCTCCACAATCAGTGACAGTTTAATTTGAGGGTTTCCTCTATCATAGGATTGCTATGATTATTAAATAAGATAATTAACATAAAATAGCCTTCACAGTGATCCCAAGAAGAAATTCAAATAATGCTAATCCTCTTCCTTATGTTGTATTAGTAGACATAAATGTCTCTTGCGTAAAGGAGCTAGTGACTAGTGACTAAAAATTAACTAGAGCCAACAGCTAGCTGTTATATAAAGACAGATTCAGTTCAATACTGAGAAATCTTCTAAAAATAAACAAAAAAATCTTCCCTCCTGATGAAGGGACGATTTTGAACTAAAAAAATAGCCATTAGAAGTACTTAGGAAGAGGCTAACCAATCCTTTGTCAACAATGTTGTAGCAGAAAAGCATTTTGGGGGAGCAACATGCCTACTATTCCATTTCTGAGATTTTTGGATTTTGACAGCAAAATAAGCCAAGATCACTTAGGGACCAAAGTTCATCCAACAGGAATCCCTAAAGCCATGTGTTTTGCCTTTTCCATGTACCAATCTTGAATTACTGATTTTCCTAAAACTTTAAATCCACCCAAGGTAATCAACCTACTATCTTCTAAAAGTTGATTGTACGTTTTGCTGCTGTGCCTTTTCTACTACCTTACATTCCTTCCTTGTTACTTTGCACCAGTCTTAATCATATTCTACTAGCTAAAGATTCAGCTAAAATTCAGTCTCTTCTCTGAAGTCTTCTCAAGTTATACATCATGAAGCCAACCTTTGCACTTTCAAGTCCTATAACATTCTATCTTTGAAATATATCCATTATTTGACCACTTCTCACCACCTCCATTGCTAGCTCTGGTCCAAGCTGCCACCATGGTCTTTTCTCTGGATTACTACTGTGCCTCCTAACTGCCTCGTATTTCACTCTCTGCCTCCCAGAAGTCTATCCCAACACAACAGCCAGATCAATCTTTTCAGAACCTAAGAAAGTCATGCCTTGTTTTTGTTTAAACCTTGAAATGGTTTGCCATTTCACACAGAGCACAAGCCAAAGTCTTTATAGTTGCCTACAGAGCCCTATGTAATCTGGCTCCCAGTTTCATGTTGGACCTCTTATCCTATTGCTCTCCCTTAGCTCCATCCAGTCTTACTAGCCTCCTTTCAGAGTCTTCCTTAAGTCTTCTCACTGGCTCTCCCTTCTAACTGGAATACTGTCTGCCATCTCTTCATGGCCAGAATGCCCACTTCTCTCAAGTCCTTGCTCAGCTATCATGTTCTAAATGAGGCTTACCCTGACTACCCCCTCTCCCAGTATTTAAAATCTCAATCCAAAAGAAAATGTGATACACACACACACACACACACACACACACACACAGTGGAATATTACTCAGTCATCAAAAACAAAATCTTACCATTTGAAACAACATGGATAAAACTAGAAGGTCTTCTGCTAAGCAAAATAAGTCAATCAGAGAAAGACAATTATCATATGATCTCACTCATATGTGGAATTAAGAAACAAAACAGAAGATCATAGAGGAAGGGAGGGAAAAATAAAATAAGATGAAATCAGAGAGAGAGACAAACCATTAGAGACTCTTAACTATAGGAAACAAACTGAGGTTTACTGGAAGGGAAGACGGTGAGGGGATAGGGTAATTAAGTGATGGACATTAAGGAGGGCACATGATGTGATGAGCACTGGGTGTTATATGCAACTGATGAATTACTGACCTCTACCTCTGAAACTAATAATGCACTATATGTTAATTAACTGAATTTAAATAAAATAAAAATAAAAAAATAATTAAACCTCAATCCAGCTCCTGCTTCTTGATACTTTCTTCATAACATTCACCACCTTATGATTTTTAGATGACTTATTTATCTTTTTTACTATTTAATTTAGTTATCAAATTTATTAACTTTTCATATCTCTAAGTCTAGTTTTTCCAGGGAACTTATAAGCTCCTAAAAAACTAGGATTTTTTTCTCATTAATCTGTTAGCATACATCATTGTTTCTCAAACTTAGTAGAAGCTTAGTAATATGTATTGCTAAAATGATCCCATGTGAATGAAAGAGTTTTTCAGAGTACTTTATTTGAGTAGAAAAGACTTACTCTTTCAGACTTGGGTAGGGAAACAGTGCATTCCTGGTGACTCAGCATTTATTAAACACTAATTGTGTGTGTGTGTGTGTGGTTTTTTTAAGATTTTATTTATTTATTCATGAGAGACAGAGAGAGAGAGAGAGAGAGAGAGAGAGGGGCAGAGACACAGGTAGAAGGAGAAGCAGGCTCCTGCAGGGAGCCACACATGGGACTTGATCCTGGGTCTCCAGGATCATGCCCTGCGCTGAAGGCTGCACTAAATCGCTGAGCTACCTGGGCTGCCCAAGAACTAATTGTTAACAGAGTTTTCTATTAGGCTACAAGTAAGAACCTTATTTCTTTTTTATGTTTTTAAATATTTATTTATTTTGAGAGGGAAAGAGAGAGGGAACAGGGAGAGGGGCAGAGGGAAAGAATCTCAAGCAGACTTCCTGCTAAGTGCAGTCTGATGCAGGGCCCAATCTCAGGACCCTGAGATGGTGACCTGAGCTGAAATCAAGAGTTAGATGATTAACCAAGTGAGCTGCCCAGGCACCCCAATAGAACTTTATAGGTAGTCTTGTCTTCCTGTAGAAAAGAAGATTTAGGTCTGTTATTTGGACCATCCAGGGCTCCATATTTTCCAGTGTCAAAATTACAAGGAACTGTATTGATACATTATCTAGACAATTTAGAAAAAAGTGTCTTTGTGAGGAGGGCTACATATTTCCCAAATGTTAATTATGGATAATTGCATTTTCATTGCTATTGAAATCTTAAGTCAAATTCTTTTGCTTGGGGAATATGATTGAAGCTTCATTTAATAAGTGTTGGTTTACATGGAGTTTGTCAGAGAGATTAAAATAAGAAATTGTACCTGTGGAAACATGCTTTTTTTTTTTTTTTTTCCCTAGGAAGGAAACACAACCTCCCCAAACCAACTGGGCCAGTTCTAAAGCTAAGAGGAAAAGCAGTGGCTCTCAGTGCACCAAGTCTGTGTGAACTTTGTTTGCCATGCCAGGAATTCTCTTGTGCTCTTTCTTACCCTGGTCTTTCTACTGTCTCCAGAGAGTTCCCTCAACACCAGGACGTAGAACTTCGTCCACTGTCTCCCCAAATCTTCACATTTCAATTGATCTCCCAGTTGCTGCAGAATGGATTGTAGTTAAGAGGAACAACATAACTGGTAGAGCAGCTACTTGCCTTGTGTAGGAATTTTATTTAGGTGATATTGTTAGTAACAACAGTAAACATTTATTAAGAACTAGCACAATATTTGACACAGGAAGACCTGTTACATAAATAAAGTCTGGTGAGTTTATAATTCACATTGTTCTGCTTTTAAAACACAGAGCACCCTGAGAAGCAATCTGAAGACCACTGGTGGTTGTCATTTTTGTTCTGATTCTAACTGAATGGTTCTAAGTTGTTTGATCTTTCTGTGGTTGGTGATTTGAAACACTATGGTTACGTGGCTGGCCCTCACATGTAAAACAAAATGAGATACCCTAAATCGATGTAAAAGCTTGGTGCTTTGCTCAGTGATCCTTTAACCCCCATTCCACTGCTTGCATTCCTAGCTATCCTGGCCAGGCTCATGGTCTCCCTTCAGTTCATACATTGCTTTCTGGTCCTGGATATCAGTTGCCAAAGCACCAGAGTCTTGGATTCCCACATGTTGCCTGCTAGTTATGATTTCTCCTGGAGCACAGTCCCTACCACTCTATTTCAAAACATATTACTTTGTGTTATTCTTATTTCCTTATTTGTTTGTCTTACCCACTAGACTGTGAGATCCTCAAGGTTAGAGAATATGTTTTATTCATCTTTGTTTTTCTTACAGTGCTTATCATGATGTCCAGCCAGAATAGGTTTCAATAAATGTGAGTTGAATGAATGCTCCTCTAAAAATTCCCTGCATGTATGCAGTCAGTCTTGCAGCAAACTCTCCATCCCCCCCCTTTTTTTCTCAACCCCTATGCTCTAATTCTCAGTTGAGACAGAAAGGATAAGGTTTGCATAAAAGTAGCAGCATGCTTAAATCAATGACTCACATAGTGGGCGCTAAATACATGTTTGTTGATGAATGAATGCCTAAAAGGAGTTTTCCCAGCCCATCCCTGTTTATAGCAGCCACTTCTGGCTATCCTTCCTAAGCATACCAATGCCTCCTGCCATTGCCTACTTACTACCTTAGAAATACCCTTCTCTTGCCACGATCACCTGGTTCACAGAGGTGGCCACATGGCTTCTCTGTATCCTATGACTGCTAGCACCTTACGAACCATTAGTAGGATCAGAATGAAATCTGGATCCTGACAGCTGGTTTTTGTTCTCTGGGAGTTGGATTCCAGTCCTAGGCACAAAGGACTAAAGGACCCTGAGCCTATCTTTGGAACACATCACTTCACTAGGACCACGTGCTTCCTGTGTCTTTGTATCTCTTACCTATTAAACATCAATTATTCACTACTTACTCTCAACAGTTTTCATCACAACCTCTTCCACTTATTTCCTCCCCTATCTTCCCCCCAGGGGAGAAAGTGAGTTACAAAATGGATATAGCTTCAGAGAAAAGGAAAAGAAACAAAAGCTCTGTAGATTTTACAAATGCCATAATATGACCTTGATAAAAGAAAAAAAATTGCGCAGTGATCTCAATAATTACTAGATTCATAGTGTTTTAAATATGGTCTCTCATTTAATACTTTCAATAATCACATGGAGTTGGTGATATTCTTTCCTCAGTTTGCAAATGAAGAAGCCAGTCCTTAAAGAGTCTGTCACTTGCTGAAAGTTAAGCAGCTTAGTGAAAAAACAAACCTAGGGTTCAATTATTGGCTTCATAGCCACCCACTCTGTACAGACTTTTTCTACAAACATTATCCTATACTCCATCGTAGGTTGTTGAGTTGGGAAAAACTCAGTCATTTTCCTGGGTTCCTCCTTTACTCTCACATGACTACCACACTCACAACCCTTCTGGTACCAGGTACATGGACTTAGCCCACAATAAGAAATTCTCTGCAACAGGAGCTGAGTGTCCTACAACTTAATTCAATTCTGATACTATCTACCTCCAGATCCCACAGTTTAAGGGTTCAGACTCACAAGGCTCCCCTCAACCTCCTTCTACGCCAATCATAAGTCTAGGTTGTCACCTGTGCTTCTGATGGATTGGCACAATGAAGGTTTCCATGACCCCCTCCTTGGGTTTGGTTAATTTTCTAGAGCAACTCCCAGAACTCAGAAAAACAGTTTACTTGCCATTTACCAATTTATTAAAAAAAAAAAAAAAAAAAAAAAGAATGTGGTAAAGGATGCAGATGAGTGTTCGGATGGAAGACACGTATAGGATAAGGTATGTGGAAAGGGCACGGAGCTTCCATGGCCTCTTCAGGGCACCACTCTGTCAGCACCTCTGTATACTGACTAAACTGGAAGCTCTTTGCACCCTTACTTTTGAGATTTTTATGGAAGCTTCCTTCTGTAGGCATGATTGAACATTAGCTCCATTTCCAGTCCTTCTCTCCTCTGGAGAATGGTAAGTGGGGCTAAAAATTCCAAGCTTCTAATCATGGCTTAGTTTTTCTGGTGACCAGCTCCCACCCAGGAGCCCACCAAGAGTCACCTCATTAGAATAAAAGACATTGCTACTAGGAAATCCAAGGGACTTAGGAACTCTGTTTTGAGAACTAGGGTCAAAGACCAAATATTAGAATAAAAGATGCTTCTAGTATTTTTATTACGTAGGGTGTTGCAAGCATTTTAGGAGTTCTGAGTCAAGAAGCAGGGACAGATGCCCAAATGTAAATTTTTTTCTTTTTTTTTTTTTGTTGTTGTTTCAAGTTTTTATTTAAATTTCAGTTAGTTAACATATGTGTAATATTAGTTTCAGAAGTAGAACTTAATTATTCATCACTTACGTATAACATCCAGTGCTCATCACAAGTGCCCTTAGTTCCTATCACACATGTAACCCATTCCCTTACTCCTCTCCCCTCTGGGAACCATCAATTTGTTCTCTATAGTTGAGTCTGTTTATGGTTTGCCCTTCTCCCCAAACATGTTCATCTATTTTGTTTATTAAATTCCACATATGAGTGAAACTATATATATTTTCTATTATCTCACAGTCATGAGGTCTGGTATTTTCCTAGTTTCAGACACCAGCCTTGATTGGAGTAGTTCTATAAAAATAAATAAATAAATTAATTAATTAATTAATTAACAGGATACTTTAGCTTTCGAAACCACACATCTTTCTGTTATCACTAAGCTTTTATCCTCTACATTCCCCAAAATTCTCTAAGTCCTCTCCCCAAAATTCTTCTTTACTGTAGTGCCAACCACGAATTCTCTTCCTTTGGCACCATGCCCAGGGGCCATTTCCTCCCAACAATTCCTGAGAGGCCTATGCCTTACATTCCAAAGGCCCCGTTAGGTGATGGACCAATCAGATGCAAAATCTTTTAATAAGTTGCAGAGAAGGTTTTAGTCAATCTGTTCTGGCTAGTGATACCATATCTAAACCCAAAAAAATGGACCTTTGGAACGCCAGTAATCTTTCAGTATTTATACACTTTTCTCTCATGTTTGCAGAAGCATGCTTTCCAAAAATATATACTCAATAAACATGTGAAGAGAGAGGTGGGAAAGACAGAATGGAGGGAGGGATGATGGGAGGAAGAATTCATATCGGTAAGTTTTCTTCTCTCCCTTGTAGGAAAGCAATAATCTGAATTTCTCATTATATGAGCTCTTATTTCCATCCGTAAAACAGTATTATCATTTTCTTTCTGGAGTGAAAAAAAAAAGATGCTGCAAAGCCACACACCCTGCCAGCTTGGGATGCAGAAATGATAGGGGACTATCTTGGCGACACAGCAGGAGGAGTGCATGTCAGCGAAATGCAATCAGCCAACGTCAAGTCCAGCGAGGAAAACTCGAGTTAACAACGCCCCTCTGCTTGTGAAAATTGTAGTGGCTGGAAAGGAAAAATGTATTTGAGAATATAGTCAGTAATAAAGTGCCTTCACTGGGAGGCAAGTTATGAGAAGAAAGCCATTGTAAGCTAGATAATAGGGTTTAAGGTCCAAGGGTCTTTCTGATAGAAGTAAGGAGATGCAAGGAGGGATTGTCACTGGGAGCTGGTGTGATATAACAGGAAGAGCCCAGGCCTTGGATAGAACCTGGGCGTGAAAGTCAACCCCATTGTGTCCCATTGAATGGACTAAGCACATTTTTAGATTTGTATCAGATTCAAATTCTGAGTTTATAAAATCTTGGCAATAATATTTACCTTGGAGTGCTGTTCGACCATGAGATGATATATGAACAGTTCTGGTAAATACTAGTTGTGTAATAGATGTGTACTTTTTTCTCCTTTAAAGTATACCTGAATATTGTTCCTCTACATTAGCACCAACTAAGCCTTTTTATAATTGCAAAGTAGACATATGGAGGACTGGGGCAAAAGAAAACTTGAAAGAATTTTAAGCCCATCTTCTCATCTTACAAAGGTAAAAAGGAAAGCCCAGTTTGGAAAAAGGGTCAAAAACTTTCTAAGACCTGAAGTGATGACTGTTTATACATGATAGTTCAGACAGTGGGAGAACCCAGGGGCTAACCTGGAGCAGGAGGTCTTGGTCACCAAGTGTAGCTTCCTCCTCTTCCTCTATGTGGAGAACCCAGGCTCTCTTAGGTCCCCCATCACCACCACAAGTACTATCATTTCAGTAACAGTATTTGATGTGGCTTTGAGCTCGAATGGGGGTAGCCACCCTCTGGGAGAAGGTGGCCTTGGGGTATAGTGGGCTCATTCCACTTCATGATGCTGGGGAACCAGATTGAGGGATTTGAGATCACTGTTTGGGATCCAGTTCTGACATCTACAAACTATGAGACTTTCAGTAATTTAACTGACTGCTCTAAATCTCATCAGTAAATTTCAGAGTAATTATATTGCCAAATTCACAAGGCTTATTTTAGGATCAAATGAAATTATCCGCATGTTGGAATTGACAGCTGATTTTTATCAAGTCTCAGAGTTTGGTAATGATAAAATATTATATAAATACTATCCGTCTATACATTTTAATGTGAGGCTTGATTCCAAAGGTTGGGCTGCAAATTGCTCAGGAAGTTAATTTCAGTTGACCTTGATGAGTCCGTTTTGAACAATGGAGAGAATACTCTTCAGAGGAGAAGAGTTAAGAAGGGCAAAATCAGTTATTTCCTTCATGTCCAATAAGAATCCTATTTAACTTCCTGAAGTATACTGCAAGACCCCCAGGTTTTGTTCCTTGTGCTCACAACCCAGCTGACAGATCCCTAATCAACAAGGCATATATGAGACAGATTGTACCACAGTTTTTTTTTTCTTTGACTTACCAGCCACTGCCCTTGTCTCTTTATTACCCAGGGAAACACAAATAGAAGTCAGGCAGCTGTTGCTGGACCCCAGGTCAGCTGGGCTCTCCTGGGACCCACTGACCAAAAATTCCCCCACACTGAATTCTCTAGACCATGGGCCATCTGGGATAGAAGGTCACCCTTCCCTGGAAGAAGATGGCAGTGGTAACAGGTGTTAATAAATGCAGATCCATGGCCAGAGGCTGCATGGAGCATTTTATTAGGCAATCATATATTTTCATTAGTGATGATGATCAAGCACTTAGGCTTTTATTGGGTGTTTTAATGTTTCATTTTGCCACCATACTTTATCATGCCAGCCTATTACCTGCTGGTGCAGGCTTTGCCTGCTCTTTTCTTCTGTGTACAAGTCCTTCCAGACAATTTCTTTCCCTAAGCTTCAACCATAAGATTACTCCCATCTGCTTAAGGAAACAGCTAGGGTTGTTAAAGGCCATGAAGTCAATGACAAATCTAGCTTATAATTTTTATGTCCCTCTTATAACCTGATGCCCCCTAGAATGCTATCATGAGGTTAATGGTTTAAGTGAAGCAGGAACAATCAGAGAGCCTTACAATGGGCATTTGGTCCTTGGCTTGAGGAACTGACTAAAAGTGCTTGGGACATATGAGGAAGCAGCTATGTCTACTATCTGTGGGAGAGAAGGTGAGAGCTTCAGTGTTAGAAGGCCCTAATCACCTCTACTCTTCTCACTTGATCCATGAGGTAGCTGAGGCTCAGACTTGAGAGTGACTGAAGCAAGGTCACACAGTCAGGATGGAAATCCAGCCTGATTCCCAGACCATGGTTTGTTCACTGGGCACTGTTGTCTTCACTGTTGGTCACAGATCAAGACCTGAGCTTAGGAAAGATCCATCAGAGCCTCACCAGAGGAGACTTCAGGATCAACTAGCTCATCTCATCTCCCAATTTTGCAGGCAAGGAAATAGGTGAAGAGAAGGGAGTTGGTTAACCTGAGTTAACAAACTCAGGTTTGTTATGCCAGCCAAATAGTTTTAAAAGTGGACAAAAAGCATTATCTGCTCATAGGGTTGCAAGGAGTCTAGCATGACTAAGGCCCCCGAAAGGAACAAAGTCTCTTTATTAAGTACCTGCAGTTAGTAGTACTATGTTATCCAAAAATATTTGCTAAAGTCTGTTTTTGTGGTATTGTAATTTTACATATGTATAACCACAATAACTCTGCTGCATTTTCTGTGCAGTGTGGTAAATTGAAAGTGCCAAAACTTTACACACAGAAGAGCAAGATTCAAAACCTGAATCCACTCTGTACCAGCAGAATGGTCTTGAATCTCAGTCTTCTAATCTGTACAATGGGGATAAAATTATCCTCCTTAAAACGCTGAGAGAATTCAGCCAGGCAATATATGGAAAATATTTTGCTGCTGGCATAATGACCACAGAATATATGGTAGCTATTGTAATTATTATAGCTATACAGAAAGAAGAAAAGTGTTAGGACTGTGGTACTGAGCAAGGTGGACATGACGTCTAAACCCCCTTCATAATCAATGATTTCCTTGTTTCCTGAATACCTAAGAACTCTATTAGACATGAAGAGGTTAGAAGAGCCTGTTGACTTTGCAATCTCTGTAGCTAGGGATACACACATGCTCGCAGCAGTAAAAGGGTTAAATATAAGTTAGTGACGGTGACTTATTAAAGAGGAAAATAGAGTAAACTAGAAAGTTGATTTTCAGAAAGGGATCAGAGGTGAATGCATAAAAGAAGAAATCAAGGCAACTTCTAAGAGTAACTCCTTTGTTCCCTACAGCACTTCACACAGCATTCAGCATATGGTTGGCGACCAATAAATGTTTGTGAAACACTGAAGCAGGCTGGTAGACCAAGAAAGATGCACTTGTCCTCTTTTTAAAACGGGAGCTATAATGCCTGAAGATGAAGAGAAGCCAAAAAGAGATCCATGTTTCCCTCTTACCCAAAAGCCCCAGAAGTGAAAGGGATCAAGGGGGAATTGATACTACCTTCATCTGTATCACCTATGTCTGTGTAATCTTTCTAGAATATCTCAAAAGACTTAGTTCCATAGAGTATTGCCTAGGATACTTTAACAGGAACTTCTCAGATATAGGACAAAAATCTGGAAACAATTTTATGAAAATTGATTAACAGATAATACCACCTTATACCTACCCCAATGATATACAGAGGAAAAACTCCAGAGACACAGAAATCTTGGAGGTTAGTCTATAGACTTAATCACTTTACTTAATGACTTCTGATAAGCTAAGCCTTTCCCTGAGTGAACATTTAAGACCTTACACTTAGGACCTCATGCACAGGGCTCTACAACACATTTTCAACCTTGGAATCTCCTTCTCATTTGTTCCTAATCCCTCCTCTGACTTCTCTTCGCCTATAAGAAAGAATCATTTCCTCTAAGGAGGAATCAGCTTCTATATACTATTCCCTCCTACTTCCCAACTGAGGACCTGAGTCATAGGGCAGAAGGCTGGCAGGTGTCCACTCCCATATTACTGAGGGAGATATTAACAACTCTCTGTCAATGTACCCACTACTTTCATTCTCTGAACCAGAGAGTGTTTGGTCCTCTTGCTCTCTGTCATTCAGTTTTCCAACATTCCTGCATCATCATCTCATTACATCCCTGATTGATTTTGGTATCTTTCATGAAGACACATGTACCTCCTCATAAATGTGGGGTGATCACTGAAGCTCCACAGAAGAAAATTAAAGTTTCTAGGCAAAAGGAGAGTTAGGTTCCTGAGTGCAATGGTGACCTGTTCTCTTGAGTAATTTTACCTGTCATCACTCTGCTGGTCCCAATGGAATGTTTTTCACACTGCATTCCACAGAGAGGGCTCATCAGATGGCTCAACCATGCTGGTGCAGATTTCAGTTTTCTCCTCATTCTCTTCCTTTCTTGTGATAGTTGTGTGTGTAGGGAAAATATGTTTTAATGGAAAGATCAACCCGTGGTTGGAACAATTTTGAATATGTTTTCATTTTTATCAGTATTAGACTAAGGCAAAAGCTTCTCTTTCAAGAAAAAAATACATATCCTTCAGTAAAAGGCTGTCATGGATTTGTATTCACTCTTGATCAGGATGAAGCATATATTCTTATCTAACCACGAAAGTGGCCATGGTTTAAATTTATGCATTTTAGTGCTCAGTAAATGTTCATGCAAAAATAGAGATCTATATATCTTTAAGAGCTTCATGCTGGTGATGAAGATGGGCCTGTCAACCACCATTACCAGGTTTTCACTGTCACAAGGATTTCTAACAACATGGCAACAAGATAAGCTGAGAGCTTCCAAAATATCAGAAAAGGAAATGTTAGGTGGAATGCATTGCCGTGGTTTCTATTTTTCTATGTCACACCACAAACTGATGGCCTAAAAATCCTCTAAGCTAGTTAGATCCAGAGTATGTATGTGACATTCATTTATGTGGCCCAGTCCCTTCTCTTTAGATGCTTTCTCCTGCTGAGGAAGGCATCTGCTGTCTCACACCAGACCTCAGATGCCCCTTTAGTTTGTCTTTCACTTTCTTGACATGCATGCCAAATATCTCCTTCACCAACTAGTAATTTTTATTTCATTTGCAATGTGTTTCTTCCTGAGTATTCTCTCCCAGTGTTTGATTAGTGCTTCCTTTCTTTTCCTTCTAGTCTTTTTATCCAAGGCTGAAACTACTTCCTCTCAGTCCCCAGACTAAACTTCTTAGCTCTTTTGCTAATATTAAGATGCAAGTATTTGCTTTGCTCAATAGCTTAAAATCACAATTCCCAAGCCTGCATGGGCTATGCAAATAACACAAATGAGTGAAGTATGTCAAGTATAAGACAATAAAAAATAGAAATCTAAAGAGCATATGCTCCTCAAAAATGCATTCCCCATCTAAAGACATTTGATTTTTTTTTAATATCATGAAGGCCAGACAGAACACTACATGTTCATTGTATGCAGGCTATAAGTTTCCAACACCTGAGGTAAAGTGTCTGATGCAATTCATAGCAAAGGGACATGATAAACTAGCAGTTACGTTTTTTGGGCGGGGGTTGGGGGGGGTTGTCACATCTGGGTTCCTTAGTTGGTAAAATTGTAAAAACAACTGTGTATTATAAAGGTTAGGATAAAATCTATGCTTAAAAGTGGAATAAGACACATATTTCAGAAATTCAGAGAAAGAAGTAATTAATTTCAATTAAGATACCAGAAAAGATTTGCCACTAGAGCATAACTAAAGAAAACAAGTTTATTTATGGTCTTCTGTCAACTTCTAAAGATGTTCAGTGGCTAAAACATATCATGATTTAATGTTCATTCTCTTTCTAACCATTTTCTGGGTAAATGTGAATCTTGATGGTGTTTACTTCAGACTTTTCCCATAGTTTAAAGATAATTGCAAATGTTGATAGTTTTGTCTTGAGTTTCTGTTTCTAATACTCTTGCATTTCAGTTTCTCTGTTCCCCTAAAATGCATTGAAATTCATACACATTGCTCAAGTGTCACTCACTGTTATTTCACCAGTATTAACATCTTTTTGTCCACGTAGCAATTAGCAGTTACAAAATATCACCAAGGCAACTAGTGGCCCATTACTCAAGAGTATATATCTCAGCATGTATTTATTTACTTCTGCATTGTCTAACAAACCTTCAAGGTCTGAATAAATGCACTAGAAACCAGATTTTCAAGGCAAGTTTCTTGATGTTCCAGTTAAAACAAGCCACTTAATTTAAGTGACCAAATTCCCAGTATATCCCACTAATAAGGCAAGTAAACAGATACTAATGGGATCCAGTCACACCTACCTGTGTATCTCAGAATCTTAAATAATACAGAGGCCCACATTACTAGGTTTCTTTGATGTAGAATTTATCCCTTTAAATAACTCAATTTGTTCACATTGCTCTCTCTCCTCCCCTCCCCAGAATATTGTAGCACTATTGGCAGAGCTTTACCTACCTTTAGTTCAGCTCAAAATGTCTTTGACTCCTACATGTAGTTTCAGCCAGATAAAGAAGGTAAGTCTTGGAGTAGAAGGATGTGAAACCTTTACCTGCCTCTGCAGGTGTGTAAATTGTCCTGAATGTATATAAGCATAAATGCCATTGTATTCCTGAGCATTTATTACCCCAAATAAATAATTTGGAAAAATGATAGCTACAATGCTGTGATTTGTGCAGTGTTTAATACTTGGTGTGCTCTGTACTGAACACTTTAGACACATGATCTCATTTAATTCTCATAATAATCCTGTGAGATAACAATCATTATCTCAATTTCAAAGATTGTAATTGAGTCTTAACAGAATTAGATAACTTGCCCAAGATCATGTAGCTAGGAAGTGGAGAGGCAGGATTAAGTCAAAGTCATTCTGGCCACAAAAGTCTGATTTTAGCCATTGTTTTATGCATCTCCTGGTCCCTGAATCCTAGGAGAACTGACTATAAATGCACTTAGTCTTGAGGAATCAGAGCTCCTGGCCTGATCCTAAGAGCCTCTGGTTTTAGAAAGTATCTGCTAGAGGTTGTGGCCTTTAACTGATGGGTTGAAATAAACATCTGGTAAGACTTCCAAAGTCTGTGGAGGGATATAATAATTTAAATAAGTATTGTCTAATATATTGAATTATAAATATGATATATAAATTCAGAAATTATTTCCAAAAGACATTAATTAAAGATTTGTTCTATATCTATTATGTACATGCCATATTTCCCAAGTAAAGGTTTGAATGGATGGTTGGAGTGACAATAACTTTATCGAGACAAATAGCCTTCCAATGTATGGATATACTACAATTTTTTAATCCATTTATTTGTAGTTAGACATTTGAGCTGTTTCCAATTTGAAATTATTATAAACAAAGCTGCTATAAATATTCATGTGGATGCATATGCTTTTATGTCTCTTGACTAAGAATCTAGCTGTGGAGTAGGTAGGATTTAATCATAGGTATTTGTTTAATTTTTTAAGAATCTGACAAACTGTTTTGCAGACTGTTTGTACCATTTAACATTCTTACTAGCAGCTTCACACCCTCACCTATACTTGGTATGAACCACTCTTGAGCTACAGCCAGTCTAGTGGGTGTGTAGTTGTATCTTATTATGATTTTAATTTTCATTGCTCTAGTGATAAAGAATTTAAGCAATTTTTCATCTGTTTGTCATTCATATATCCTCTTTTGTAATTCCCTGGGTTTTGTTGGATTGTTTGTCTAATTATTGAGTTGTAAGTGTTCTTTATATAAGCTAGATACAAGTTCTTAATTGGATAACTTGCAAATATTTCTATATCATACTTATTTTTAATTTATGAAAAATTGTTGCTGTCATATGAAAGTTACAATTTATTTTTATATATTTATTCAGTAATCTGCATAAGGTCTGAATTCATTTTTTTAGCTCGAATATTGTTCCTGGGATCCATGTTCATCAGGGATATTGGTCTGTAATTCTCCTTTTTGATGGAGCCTTTTCCGGTTTTGAGATCAAGGTAATTTGGGCCTCATAGAAAGAGTTTGGAAGTTTTTCTTCCATTTCTATTTTTTGAAACAGCTTCAGAAGAATGTGTATTAATTCTTCCTTAGATGTTTAGGAGAATTCCCCTAGGAAGTCATCTAGCCCTGGACTCTTATTTGTTGAGAGGTTTTTGATTACTGCTTCTTTTTCCTTGCTGGTTATTGGTCTGTTAAGGTTTTCTATGTCTTCCTGTTTCAGTTTTGGTAGTTTATACATCTCTAGGAATATATCCATTTCTTCCAAATTGCCCAATTTGTTGGTATATAATTGCTCAAAAAATGTTCTTATAATTATTTGTATTTCTTTGGTGTTGATTGTGATCTCTCCTCTTTCATTCATGATTTTATGTATTTGGGATCTTTCTCTTTTATTTTTTATAAGTCTGGCCAAGGATTTATTGATTTTATTAATTCTTTCAAAGAACCCGCTCTTAGTTTCTTTGATCTGTTATACTGTTCTTTTGTTTTCTATTTCATTGATTCCTACTATAATCTTTATTATTTCTCTCCTCCTGCATGGTTTAGGCTTTATTTGCTGTTCATTCTCCAGCTCCTTTAAGTGTAAGGTTAGGTTGTGTATTTGAGAACTTTCTTGTTTCTTGATGTCAAAATTCTCACCAAAATACTAGCCAATAGGATCCAACAGTACATTAAAAGGATTATTCACCGTGACCAAGTGGGACTTATTCCTGGGCTGCAAGGGTGGTTCAACATCTGCAAATCAATCAATGTGATACACTACATTAATAAAAGAAAGGACAAGAACCATATGATCAGCAAGTGATACAGAAAAAGCATTTAACAAAGTACAGCATCCCTTCTTGATTAAAACTCTTCATAGCATAGGGATAGAGGAAACATACTTCAGTATCATAAAAGCCACATACAGAAAGCCCACAATGAATACCATTCTCAATGGGTAAAAGCTGAGATCTTTTCCGCTAAGGTCAAAAACATGGCAGAGATGTCCATTATCATCACTGCTGTTCAAAATAGACTAGAAGTCCTAGCCTCAGTAATCAGACAACAAAAAGAAATAAAAGGCATCTGAATCAGCAAAGAAGTTAAACTCTTACTCTTTGCAGATGACATGATATTCTATATGAAAAACACAAAAGATTCCACCCCAAATTTGCTAAAACTCATACAAGAATTCAGCAAAGTGACAGGATATAAAATCAATGCACAGAAATCAGTTACATTTCTATACACTAACAATGAGACAGAAGAAAGAGAAATTAAGGAGTCAATCTCATTTACAATCCCCCTCAAAACCATAAGATACCTAGGAGTAAACCCAACCAAAGAGGTAAAAGATCTGTACTCAGAAAACTATGGAACACTCATGAAAGAAACAGAGGAAGACACAAAGAAATGGAAAAAACATTCCATGCTCATGAGTTGAAAGAACAAATATCTCTAAAACTGTCTATGCTACCCAGAGCAATCTATACATTCAATGCAATCTCTATCAAAATACCATCAACTTATTTCACAGAGCTGAAACAAATAATCCTAAAATTTGTGTGGAAATGGAAAGACCCTGAATAGCCAAAGGAGTATTGAAAAAGAAAACCAAAACTGGTGTCATCACGATTCTGGACAAAGCTGTAATCATCAAGACAGTATGGTATTGGCACAAAAACAGACTCATAAATCAATGGAACAGAATAAAGAACCCAGAAATGAACCCTCAATTCTATGGTCAACCCTACCTTGCAGGAAAGAATATCCAATGGAAAAATAAAGTCTCTTCCACCAATGAGGTTGGTAAATTGGACAGCCACATGCAGAAGAATGAAACTGAACCATTTCCTCACACCATACACAAAAATAGACTCAAAATGGTGAAAAACCTAAATGAGAGACAGAAATTCATCAAAATCTTTGAGAAGAACACAGCCAGAAACCTCTTTCATCTCACTCACAGCAACTTATTGCTAGACTTGTCTGCAAAGGCAAGGGAAACAAATGCAAAAAATAAACTATCGGGACTTCATCTAAGATAAAAAGCTTTTGCACAGCAAAAGAAATAGTCAACAAAACAAAAAGACAACTGACAGTGGGAGAAGATATTTGCAAATGACATATCAGATAAAGGGCTAGTATCCAAAATCTATAAAGAAATTACAAAACTTAATACGCAAAGAACAAATAATCCAATCAAGAAACGGGCAGAAGGCATGAACAGACATTTCTCCAAAAACAAACAAATGGCCAACAGACACGTGGAAAAAACGCTCAACATCATTTGGTATCAGGGAAATACAAAACAAAACCACAACGAGATACCACCTCACACCAGTTAGCATGGCTAAAATGAACAAGTCAGGAAATGACAGACGTTGGCTAGGATGCACAGAAAGGGGAACCTTCATACAATGTTGGTGGGAATGCAAGTTGGTGCAGCTATTCTGGAAGCAGTTTCTCAAAAAGTTGAAAATAGAGCTACCTTATGACCCAAAAATTGCACTACTGGGTATACCTCAAAGACACAAAAGTAGTGATCTGAAAGGGCAACTGCACCCCAATATTTATAGCAGCAATACCCACAATAGCCAAATTATGAAAAGAGCCCAGATGTCATCAACAGATGAGTGGATAAAGAAGATGTGGCATTTATATACAATGGATTATTACTCAGCCAATGAAAAATGAAATTTTTTGCAACAACATGGATGGAACTAGAGGGTGCTATGCTAAGCAAAATAAGTCAATCAGAGAAAGACAGTAATCATATGATCTTATTCATATGTGGAATTTGAGAAACAAAACAGAGGATCATAGAAGAAGGGAGGAAAAAATAAAACAAGATGAAATCATAGAAGGGGACAAATCATAAGAGTCTCTTAATCATAGGAATAAATTGAGGGTCGCTGGAGGAGAGGGTGGGTGTTTGTGAGGATGCAGAGAAAGGGGAACCCTTATATGCTGTTGGTGGGAAACAGTACAGAGGGTCATCAGAAAGCTGAAAATGGAGCTACCCTAGGACCCAGCAATTGCACTATTGGGTATTTGCCCCAAAGATACAGATGTAGTGATCTAAAGGGGCACCTGCACCCCAATGTTTACAGCAGCAATGTCCACAATAGCCAAACTATGGAAAGAGCCCAGATGTCCATCAACAGATGAATGGATGAAGAAGATATGGACTATATGCACAATGGAATATTACTCAGCCATCAAAAATTTTGAAATCTTGACATTTGCAATGGTATGGATGAAACTAGAGAATATTATGCAAAATGAAATAAGTCAATCAGAGAAAGACAATTATCATATTATCTCATTCATATGTGGAATTTAAGAAACAAAACAGAGGATCATAGGGGAAGAGAGGAAAAAATAAAACAAGATAAAATCAGAGAGGGAGACAAACCTTGAGAGACTCTTAATCATAGGAATGAACAGGGTTGATGGAGGGGTAAGGGGGGAGTGGGGTAACTGGGTGATGGGCATTAAGGAGGGTATGTGATGTATTGAGCACCGGGTGTTATATAAGACGATGGCCTCTACCTCTACAGATGAATCACTGACATCTACCTTTGAAACCAATAATATATGTTAATTAATTGAATTTAAATAAAATTCAAAAAACAAACACCAAATATTATTTCTGTAAATTATTTTTGATATTTTAATTTACTACATGTCATCTATGAAGTTCAATGATTACATTTTTCTTTCCAGTATTATATATTTTATTTATTTTATTGCGCTGTCTAAAAATCCCTGAAATAATGTTCAATAGAAGCAGTGATATTTGGCATCATTTGCTCATATTTTCAATATTTCACCATTAAGTATGATGTTTGCTACATATTTGTTGTAGCCTATTCGTTACCATATTAAGGAAGATTTCTTCTATTTTTAGTTTAGTAAGAGATTGATGATGTGTGCATGTTAAATTTAGTCAAATGCTTTTTCTGTATACATTAAGATGATCACATGACTGCAACAGGGCACAACAGAATTGGATGTTTGCATGAATGCATTACGAAGGGTGAGTTTTACTGTATATAATTATACTTCAAAAAAACCCAAATTAATTCAAGAGCTGTCTTAAAGTCAGCCATGACTATTTTTCAAATGGTTTGTAAAAATGTACCTATATATAGCCAAAGTTTCCCAAATTTCACAAGCTTGTGGAACTAGTGGCATCACTCTCTCTACATTTCACTAGTTCTCACCATAAACTGCTTGCCTTACTATCTAACTTCCAGCAGCAAAGTCCTCAGGGAATTCTTGAAAACACTGCTTCTGTGAGGCACTTTGTGTGTCCCCAAACCCCAAACGGTAAAAATGTCATAGTAGAGTTGCCAGATTTAGCAAATAAAAATACAAGGTTACAAGTTAAATTTGAATTTCAAATAAACCACAAATAATCTTCATGATACAATATCTGGTGGTCAGTGGCGAGGCTGAGAGTGCAATCTTCCGTATTACCCTTGGGGGTATATAATTCAATATATGGGTACAAAACCTTGTGCCCCAGCATTATATAGGGTTTTCAGTAAGGGAGTTCTTTCTGTACCATCCTACCATACTGTCTGCCTGGCATGAGGCATGGTGATCCTGTGGACCTCACTGGAATAACAGGAACCATACTCTCTTCACAATCACCCCACCCTTCAATGAGAAATTTTTACTACCAGGTCAAAACAGTCCTTTGGTAAATTTTGTCCTTTAGGTGTCCTTTTGTTCCTTTAGGTGGACCTGCTTAACCAGACACACCATTAAGATGTCTGAATATAGGTAAGACTTCCACTGGAAACCTTATATAGCCATACACACATAGAGACAGGGATTGGGGGGGAAAATAAAGCAAACAAACAGTTTAACCCTTAATTGTGTTAACCTTTATGATTGGCCCCTCTGTGAAGTCTGCAGAATAAATTGCTTTAGATGCAAATGCTGGAAGAGGGTTTACTCTGAAAAGGACATCTCAGCCAAATCTGTTCAACAGTGACTCCCCTCTTTTTGTCAGATAATTTCCAGTAGCTCAGCCAGCCAACCACGGTGAAAGCTGACGACATGAAAAAGGGCTTTCAGTGAAAGCTTATCAAACTGAGACCAAATGCAAGCTGAGCTTTAAAGATAGGACAGAAGTCAGGACTCTCCAGAGGTGGGAGACCAAGATCTGCTTGTGTTTATCATTTTTACCTCTTGGTTTTGCTGTTGTTTTCTACTGGTTCAACTTGACATGTGGAACATTACTCCTTCCCAGGGCTCTGAACTCAACGGACATCTGAGAAGAGTTGTGTTCATCAAAAAATCATATACACTTGCTCATAGAGATACTTTGCTTTACATGGACCACTGATTACAGCTGGCAGTGCCTTAGAGAACTATGGCCAAAGATATTTTTCATGCCCAGGTTTCTGATGTTTTCAGTAACCATATAATTTCTTGGAACACTATCACCAATGCCTCAGTCCTCACAATGCCCTTTGAACCCACACATCCCTTTTCCTAATCCATCCCTACCTAAAAATTACATTCTTGCATCTTTGACCCCCAACTTTAAGAACTAAAGTTTGTTTGTTTTTTTATTTATTTTATTTTATTTTTATTTTTTAAATAGATTTTATTTTATTTTAAGATTGATTGATTGATTGATTGATTGATTTATGATAGACAGAGAGAGAGAGAGAGAGAGAAAGGCAGAGACACAGGGAGAGGGAGAAGCAGGCTCCATGCCGGGAGCCTGGCGTGGGACTCGATCAAGGGACTCCAGGATCACACCCTGGGCCAAAGGCAGGCGCTAAACCGCCGAGCCACCCAGGGATCCCCTGTTTGTTTTTTAATAGTATCTAGAGTTTTCAGAGTAGTTTTCCACATATTATCTCATTTAATCCTCAGCACCCTACTAGAAGAGAGGTATTATCTGCATTTTTTATATTAGAAGTTTTGAGGCTCACAGAGGTTCATGAGCTTGCTCAAGGTCAGTGATTGTTAAGAGTTGGGACCCAAATCTTGACCTTTGGGCTCCAGGTCCATCCTTTTTATACCCAAACAGAGGCTACACAGTGGGGATCAGAACCAGTACCTTCCTTAGCACCTACAGTGCTTCAAATACACTTGAGCCAATATTTTAACTTTCTTTTCAAAAAGAAAACCTGGTGATCTCAGCCTTGTATTCCTGCTTGCTAACAACAAATTGTGCCTAAAAGATAGATATTCTCCATAGTCTAGAATGTAAACTGTAGTCTGTCCCATACTCCTCATGGTATCCCTGGCACTGAGATTGAGTGTTAGCTAACATCTGTTGTAATACTCATTTCTCTTATGAGAAAGTAATGTTTCCTGCATTTATGATTCCATTGAAATCAGGACAAATAACACACATAGTGAGAGGGCCTCTTGCTTCCAGAAAAATAGACCGGGCTATTGCTTTTTGTAGGTAAAGTCTAATCTCACATGTTTAACATGAAAACATGCCAGTTTATCTTCTCATGTCTCGGAAAACTGCCTTGCTCCTGCAAGCATGTGAACTTATAGTCTTTGTGCCACCCCAGGCTGATTCCTGAGCCACCAACTTCTTGAATAGCAAGAAGTTCATAATGGGCCTCTAGGTCTCCTGATTCTCTCCACTTCAGTAAGTTGTACACTAACAATTTACACACATTGCATTCTTCCACACAACCATCGTTAGCAACCGATTGCTTTCAGAATAAAATCCAATGATGTTAAAAATTACAGACCAACACCTTCCCTCATTAGACTGGCTAGCCATAAGGCTCTCAAATCTAGCTGTAGCCCGAATGAACTCAACTCAATTCAGTTCAGCTCAATTCAACTCAGTACATATATGTTGCATGCCTTCTAAATATGAGCAATATGCTTATTCAATGGGAGGAAAAGAGAGATAAAAGAATGTTCTTCAGAGTGCTTTATGTCTCAAACTCAAAGAACTCAATTGAAGGAGAAAGTCATGGTCATTAAAGAGAAGCATCTTTAGGCTCTGAGAAGGAAGATATTACTTTTAATTGGCCTAGGATCTCTGCCTTCAATCCTTTGCTATTCCCTTAGCTGACCAATTATTTCACAGCCACCCAACACCTTGTACAATTCTACTACTGCACAATTGCTATCTTGTTCCTCCCGTTTGCATGGTGTTTTTGTGCAGCCTTTTGCCTTTCTGTCATCCCTCTGACCTGTCCCCTTCATTAGTCTTCCCTGATCTCCTCAGCTCACAGTGGCCCCTCCTAGTTCTTCACAAAACAGTTGAGGGGTACATTTGGTGTGAATATTGAATTACCTCTCAGTGGCATGTGCTGGACTATTTTCTTTAATCCACACAGAAGCTGCTGGAGTACAGTGAGTACTTCATATATGTCTCTGCCTCTCTAATGTTGAAAGCAGATTATGACTCCAATAAAAATGCATTGGCTTATTCATTACACTCAAAACAAATCTGTATAGACACAAACAGCTTCCATTCTGATTGAGATAGCATTTTTTTTTTTTTTTTTTGTCTAGGATTCTCTCTTGAGTCAAACAGATAGAACAACCCACCATGCTGCTCTTCTAAAAATAAACTTCCAAATCTTGGGCAACACATATGGCATGTATCCTTCCTAGGCCTCCGAGGCCCTGGTTCCTTTCTCTGCTTGGGTAACCAGAACACTATAGGTACAGAATTACAGACACTTCTGTGAGTTACTCTGTGTCACATTTTATTCTGCTGGACACAAAACACTAGATGGATAGTTTCCTTCCCTTTTTTTCTCATTCTTCCTTGCCTAAAGTGGAAGTTGAATTCTAAAATCCTAAGCCAATTTGAATAGGGTATATTATAGGCACAGAGTGGCAGTAGATGTTCAGGGCAACATGAAGCATTAGGTCAAAACAATCTATACTCTTACAAATGTTCTTCATGTTGAGCTCTCAATTCTCACCACAGAATTTTCTCCTATGAGCGTCAATATATTGTAAAAATAAGAGAGAGAGAGGGGCGCCTGGGTCTGTCAAGTGTCTGCCTTCAGCTCAGGTCATGATCTCAGGGTCCTGGGATCAAACCCCACATGGGGCTCCCTGCTCAGTGGGGACCTTCTCCCCATCCCCATTCCCCCACTTGTGCTCTCTCTTGCTATCTCTCTCTCTCATAAATAAATAAATAAATAAATAAATAAATAAATATTTTTTAAAAAATAAGAGAGAGAGAGAAAACATGCTGTGGAAGACTGCTTTCAAGAGAGATGGTCATACAACATCTTAAAAAGAAGAATGTAGGGCAATGAAGATGTTGGGGAGTGAAGAAATGCCCTGCCTTGAAGCCATTAGGGGCTGCAGGATGAGATACAGATGGAATGAGTTGTGATTGGAAAGTCAGGAGATAGATTCAGGAACTGAGTACAGGCAGACATTAAAACATGTCTACAAGGCCCAGAAAGATCCTGACACTGGTCAAGTTTCAGAATTAATTAAAACATGAATCTCAGAGTCAGGGACAGTCTCTCTCCCTATTTATTTATCCTTTTAGTGATAAAGTTGGACATAGTGTTCTTTGAACCCAGGGATGGAAAGAGACTTTTAAGTTGAGTGTAGCAGAGATGGTAAGATTCATGAAATGTTTTATGGGCTCCCTGCATTTTGCAGCCACCATACAGTTAGGTGGGGCCTGTGACTCTCTGGCCAATGAGATGTGAGTCTTCATCATGTTCAGGCTGAGGTAATTCTCTGGTCTCTCTTTTCGTTCTTCACTCCAGATTGGGCAGCTACAGCATGGTAGCACTCCTGCCAGTCTGGGTCTCTGAGTTACGGTGTGGAATAGACCCCTACTAATCCACTCTGGACACATGGCAAGATTGAGAAAAGGACTTTTCTATCAAGCCACTGAAAATTTGGGAATGTTTATTATTGCAGTAGAATATAGTCTATCTTGAGAACTACAGTGAGCTAGAGAGTGGCAGAGATGAGGATAGAATTCGGGTTTCCAATAGACCAAATCCAGGGATGGCATGTGAGTGAGAGAATGAAGGAGTTTCCCTTTAAATCAAGAGGGCTTCTTCAGTAATTTATTTGTTTAATCATTAATTCATTCTTTAATTCATTTAAATCCACATTTACTGATAATCTTCTGTATATCTGTACCAGGTTAGGGATACAAAGATGAATAGATAAATCTGTATGACTGCCTCAGGATGTTGACAGTCTGGCCAGGAAAGCAGACATGTGAGAGAGTGAACAGCAGGCAGAGACATATGTACTGTAGAAGTCCTGTGTGGATGGTGCTCCAGAGCTGGTGCAGAAACCCCAAGCTGCTGCAGAGAGTTAGGTAAATCTTCCCAGCTCATTTGTCCTAAAGGGCCAAAAAGACAGAGAAGGAAAAGACACTCCAGTCAGAAGGAACAACTACTTCATTGTTCGGAGGCAAAAAGAATGAGGTTGTGTGGTTGGTTTATCAGGACAGGGAAGCAAAGTTTGGCTCATAATGAGCCATGGAGCTCGGATCTTATCTTTCAGACCATAAAGAACCATTGAAGGATTTTATGGGAAGTTATACTAGGGGCACCTGTCAGGAGGTTGTTGAAAGAATCCAGGTGTATGGTGATAGGAATCTAAACAAAAATGGTCGTGGGGGTTATAGTGAAGCAGAAACATTCCTTTCTGTTCTATGGTAATTATTAAGGGGACTTTGGGCTACTAGGTTACAACAGGAAAATTTTTCCTCCTGGAGAATAGCCAGGACTCTTCCCAGCAGGTTTTCATGGGGCAGGGTCCTAAGTATCATAAATGTAACATCCCTGAAATCCTGGCATCTTTTTTGTTCCCTTCACTCAGGCCACAGTGACTCTGCAGGGATGGTCTGGAAATAATGAAGCTTAAGGAAGTCTTCGAAAGTAATCAAACATTTTGTCTCTCGGTGCCGTGTCCTGCTCATTAACTTATTGTGGAGATTCATTAATCCAGTGTAAAACTGTAATTAAAAATAATCTCCTTTTCTTGAGGAAGTGGGGAGGGAAGGGGCTCAGAATGGAGCAGCAAATAACTAGGCCGATTACCACAGTCAGAACATGATGATAGCAATTCACCTTTCTCTCCCTTTCTGTAAATTTCTCTTTACTGGGAAGGCTGCAGGCTTTTGCAGTGAACAGCTTTCCTTCAACTGTATATATTGTATAATGGCTTTTTGAGCTCCATTCCCACCCTTGGGCTCAACTGCTTCTCATACCCTCCCTGTTCACCAACTGGTGAACCCCTTTACACAGGTGGGTAAACTGTGGCCCAGCTCATGTGGAGACACCCCCCAAGGTCTGCTCAATATATTAGAGTACTGCTCCCCTTAATCTCAGTGTGGAACCCATTTTGCTTTACCAGACTGGTACCCCAAACTCAACTGTGACACCATTAGATCTACAAGGTGGATATAGGGCCTGAGACTCTGCTCCATGGTGGGCATGTATAGGGTCAGAGTCATGGCCAATTGCATGTCGAAAAACATGAGCTCCAGGGTCAGGGATATCTAGTTTGAATCCAGCCTCTACCGTCTACCAACTATGTGTCCTATAACTATCACTGATGACTTCTGGTACTCAGTTTTCCCATCAGTAAAATGGGATTATAATAGTTCTTATTCATTCAATAGATATTTATTGAGCATTGAAAGGCTGTTCTAGATGCTGAGAATATAGCAGTAAATGAAATAAATCCTCTCCCCTCATGGAGCTTACATTCTAGTGCATGAGGTGGGGAGACAGGCAATATATGTCTTGTAGGGTTGTTGTAAATGAGAGAACAACATAGAGTAGATGCGGGGAAAGGTTCACTCCTTCTGCCTGCAATTTCTTCTCCACAAGGTGGTTCCTGAAGAAGGCTATAGACTAGAGGAGTCTCCTTAACTTTCTATCTCACCCATTCTTTCCTTGTGGACTATCCCCACTCCTTACAGCCTGGGTCCAATTTTGCTTTGTTTTGTTTTCAGTACTCAAGCTCTTCTAAAGAACATCCAGACACAGGTGTAAGATCATCCCACTCCCAGAGACCTTACTTGTTAACAGAGACTCTAGTAAATAACTGCTTAGAAGACCTGAAGGAATAAATGTAGAGCCTGGATATTCAGGCTGTGGAACAAGCTCTAGAGATCCAGTATGGATTTTCCTGCCTCCCCTGCAAATCACACTATGGGGGTGGGCATCTAGTGCTCCATGGCTGGTTCTCTGTCATAATCCCAAAGTTGCTGGATAGGATGTCAGGAGAATCTGTTGTTTTCCCCTGAGATTCTGGAAGTCCTAGGGGCTTCCCTGAAGGCCTCAGGGAGGGGAGAGGAAGGGCCCAAGGGCCCTGAGCTGGCTCCAATTTCTCACTGTCTCCATCCATTTCAACCCAAATAGCAGCAATTATGTAAACTAGAGTTTCAGAATAATTCTAATGAGACCCTACAGCTCTAGTTCCCCAGCCAGTTCCTTCCCAGATCTTGACCTTCCATCTGACACCTAACCATTGCAGGGTGTATAGTCACAATGTTACAGAAGGCAGACTGCAATCACAGCCTCCATCTCCCACAGTATGGTTCTTAGGTCCAATCCTCTTCCAACATGGGTTATTGTGAACTCCTAGCATCTTCCTTAGAGGTCAGGAAATACCCCACCCTCCAATGGAGGCAGAGTTCTGCTATTAGAAAGCAAAACTTTTCACTCCCCAGGGGAGCTTGGATTGAAAATGAAAGAACCCCTGGAAGAGGGTACCAAGTACCAGTGATCTTTTCCCTGAGTTCAGGGACAGATGAAGGGAACAAGAGATGAGTTTCTGACCTAAGAAAAAAGTCATTGAAAGGGAAAGGAGAGGAGACACCTGATGCTCCAGAGACAGAAGCTACTTGCTTATTAGCACTTGGGTCCTGACAAAAGCCTTCACCTAATGTCTATGGAAAATTAATTTTATCAGATTGTCCCACACAGGATTTCTTTAATTCAGGAAAGGTCCATTATATTCAGATGTACCCAGATCAGCTAGACTCTGGAAAGTTTAAAAAAATGCAGTAGACACAGACCCTTCCCTTGAGATCAGATATCCATCAGAAAACAATAGGAATTTGGGGATAGCCAAAGATCAACCGGGGATCTCCTGCTCCATGAGATGGCCTTGGTACCTAGGAAAATTGATTAAACTATTGTGAGGCTCTGAAAGTTCCTATAGAAAGAAAATAACCAGAGTAGCTATAATTGAGCACCTATGCATCTGATCCTTACCATGCATGACCAAGCCAGAATGTCACAAAAGTCCTGTGTGGAACATACTATCATTGCTATTATTATTGACATTTTCCAGAAGAGCAAAATGAGGTTTCAAGGGATTGGAAAGCAGCCCAAGGTTGCCTAGTTATGGATGAAGGCAAAGGCATCAAACTCAGATATACTGCTTCAAAGAGGCTCAAAAATATGTTCAGTAAGTAAGCCATTGTACATTACAAAAGATATAAAAATGAAGACAGGTTTGCTGAACCTCAACGATAAATACAGTGGGTTTTTTTTTTTTTAAAGATCCATTTATTTATTCATGAGAGAGAGAGAGGCAGAGAGAGAGAGAGAGAAGCAGGCTCCCTGCAGGGAACCTGATGTGGGACTCCATCCTGGGACTCTCTAGGATCACACCCTGAGCCAAAGGCAGATGCTCAACTGCTGAGCCACCCAAGTGTCCCAATACAGTGGGTTTAATTTCCATTCCACAGGGAAAGGAGGTTGATGCAAGAAACTAACACAGCTTGAGCTCTACTATGTGCCCAATGCCGTGTAATACCACTTCCATGTACTATGTCAACTGAATCTTCAACAGCAACAATGTGAAGTAGGCATTCCCATAGCAATCAAAATCTTAGAGAGAAATTTGCCTGTGACCAGAGATTCAAACCTATGTCTGACAATCCCAAATTAAGACTTGTATTCCACATTGTCTACCTTCTGCAAAGGAATCAGCCTTGTAGAATAGGTGAAACGGATGGGGATGGGGATGAAGAAGGTGGGATGAAGACAGTGGGGAGAAAGGCCAGAAGGAATTCTATTCGTTGCCCTAACAGCCAGACGGGCATCTAGGTTAGGCTAGGCTAAATTGGGGTGGACAGTGGTGCAGTGAAGGAAGGCTGTCTGCTTTCTCAGACCAAACTCCTCCCTCAGCAAGAAGGTTGGCCATAAACCACAGATGACTCAATGGCTAAAGGCAAAGCACTTTTGAAGGCACTGCTAGCAAACAGCTTAATTGCACCAGGCAATCCCTGCCATTCCCTCAATAGATAAATAGCTGCCACAGAAGGCATTAATTGGAATGGCTTAAATAGCTGCTGTTTATTTACTGTCACAGGGAAGGCAACTGTTTGAGCCTCCAATAGGAAAGCCTGGCTGGATCTCTTACCCCCCTACCTCTAGCACCTCCCCTCCCCATCCAGCCCTCAAGCCCCTCCTTCCCTCCTTTTGGGAGCGGTGCCGGATCAGCGTTTTTATTTTATGTTGCCTGATTTATCTGTTCTGTGAAGCTTTCATTTCAACTTGGAGAATGTTCAAAGTAAAGCTCACCCTGTTACAGACTTAATTGGACCATATTTCAGTCCCAGTGCATCTGTTCAGTGTGGCTTCCTTATCCTGGGTCCATAAACTTTTATTAAGTTATATATCAGGGAATATACATATATATTCCACTAACATGTTTGGGATCTTTTTTTCTCCTCCCTCCTCCCCCTCCTTGTCTTTTGTTGTTTTTATTTTTACCACGGGGGAGGAATGCTGATAGGCCCAGAGGGACACGGAATAGAACTTACTCTATTTCCCTATTTTTGTTTAAAATAGAAAGGACAGGGTCATATTAACCTCAATTTAGTGCAGCGACTAGATGTCAGAGTCGGGATTCTGCTAATTTCCATTCGGTTTATTGGGTACGTTTGATATGCTAATTCTCAACACCCGCCTCCCCAACCCCTCCAGGAAATTTGCCTTTCAATAGCGCGGCTCTTCGGGGAAGGGGAGAGAGATAAGGGAAACGGGATAATTTTGAAAAAGGAAAGAGACTTAAAGCCTTAAAGCGGAACAGCAAAAAACGGTTCCCTCAATCCTGTTTAGTAATTTGGAATATCATCTTAAAATAGATGCAAGAGTACCATGCCACCTGGAGGGAAAACATACCTTTTCCCTTGGGCCCCTGGTTCCTGCATTTGACAATTTGGATTGAAGGCTTTGATGGATTAACCTGTTACTAACGTCACAACTGCTCTAATAGGATGCAATGACAGTTCTCTCCCTTGAAAGTTGCCTTGGTCTACCCCAATCCCCAGGTCAAGATGCTCCTGAGTCAAGAGATAGAAGGTAGCAGAGGAAAGTTTTCCCAAAAGAAACTCTGGAAAAACATTTGAATATTGGAAAGTACAGAATGGCAGGATTGTAATGACACTCACCAGTTGCATGTGTTGAGGAGAGCTTCATGCTTTCCAATATGTGTAGCAAAACTCAGATTAACCTTACATCCAGAATTTCTGTGTTGGCACCCACAGAATTTTAAAGCTTATCAAAATTGCCAAAACCAAGTGCAATCCTTTCCAACTTCCCTTTAAACCTGTATATCCACATATCACTCAGCTAACTGGATTTGCTGATCAGCTTCAGGTCCTGAAAGAACATTTTCTTAAAAGATTTGGGGGTCCTCCTGTGCCTTCACCTGCAACACTACCCTCCCATCACCACCTGTGGTTATTAATTTTTCTTCTAGGCATTCTTCACTGTTTTGCTTGGGGGAAGGAGCTCCTTTGCCTTTTCCCCCCTCTCCCACATAGCAGCTTGAAAATCCTAGCTTACACATCCTCAGAATCTGCAGGAGGCTGTCATTCCCAGGGGCTCTCCATATCATCCTCAACAATTTACTCTCAAAGACCCTTCAGTTAAAGATTGCAATAGAAAGAGAGACTATTGGGCAATCAAGCAAATTTGGGACTGAATTCTAGCTCTGCCATTAGTTCTAAGGCTTTAGACACGTTGTTTACCCTCCTTGAGACTGTGTGAAGCACATACAATTTAATTATCTCATAGGGTGCCCTCAGATTTAGAGATAGTGGATATGAAAACATTTATTGCAGAACCTGGCTCATGGACATTATTATTATTATTATTATTATTATTATTATTATAGCAATATTAGACCATTACTATTATTATCACCATATTATTTTGTTATTACTGTTACTATGTTAGACTGTTACTTTATTATTATTACTATTATTATTTTAAACATGAAGCCACTGAACCAAGAGTTTCATTCATTAGATGAATTAAACAAAATTTTTTAATTTTGTTTAAGCCGAATAAATACATTGCACATATGTATATGGCTCTGTGCTAGGTGTTGCAGATGATAGCACCTCTGCTTCCATTTGAAAATTGTGGATCCAGTTGGGTTGGGGAGAAGAGTGTGTGTGAGGGGAGCAAAAGATGGGGAAGGTGGAGAGAAAGGAGCACCTTTCACCTATGTAGAAGCACCACAACACCAAGTGCTCTGAACCAGGTACACACAGAATGTCTCGGCATAGAGGAGAAGTGGCTAGTTGGGAAACTGGGAAAGCCATCTGAACAGCTGTGCTATTACAGATGGGTTTTGATGAAGAAACATGTGTTTACCAGATAGAAAAGAAAGAATAGCATTAAGAGTAGAAAAAATGATTTACACAAAAACCTGGGGATGAAGGTCCAAAATGTGTTAGAGACTAGTTAGAAGTTTACTGTGATAGGAATATTGGGTGTCTAAGTAGAAGTGCCTAAAACTCAGTGTGTTAGTCAGTTATTGCTGCTTAATAAATTATTGTAACACTTAACCTAAAGCAACAAACATTTATGATCTCAGAGCTTCTGTGGGTCAGAAATCCAAATGTACCTTGGCTGGTGTCTCTGGCTATGGATCTTGTCTTCAAGGCTGCAGACGAAGTGTCAGCCAGGACTGCAGTCATCTCAAGGATATACTTCAGATTGATGCACTTCCAGACTCACTCATATGGCTGTTGGCAGGATTCAGTTCCTCACTAGCTGTTGGCCAGAGACCTCCCTCAGTTCCCTGGTCTGTAGGCCTGTCTATAGCGCAGCTCACAATATGGCAGCTGCCTTCATCAGAGTGAGCTAAGTGAGAGGGTAAGAGCAAGATAGTGCCAGCAAGGTGAAAATCAAGATCATTTCATAATTTCAGGCATAACATCCCATCACTTTTGCCATATTCTATTGTTTAGAAGCAGATCAGGAACAGGATTACAAAAAAAAAAAAAAAAAAAGGAACAGGATTACAAAGGAGTGAACACACAGTGGGGCCACCTTAGAAGTTTGCCTGCCACATGTAGTCTGGGGGACAGTGGTGAAGACAATTATATGCTCAGCCAGGGAACTTGTACTTTATTTTATGAGCAATGGGAAACTACTAAAAATGTTTAAGGGCTAGGAAGTGGAGATATTGATGAAATTAGATTTACATTTTAGATTGGATCACTGGTAGTTAAAGGAAAGACTCCATGGGAGAGATTGGACATGAGGTCAGCCATGAGCCTGTGGGACTGCTTCAAGCAAGAGACCATGGGGACTTGATCCAAGGTGGCGAAAGAAGAAGTGGAGAGGAAGGGTCAGGCTGCAGAGTATTTTGTAAATAGAAACAATACATCTGGGCAGCCCGGGTGGCTCAGCGGTTTAGTGCCGCCTTCAGTCCAGGGCATGATCCTGGAGACCCGGGATCGAGTCCCACGTCGGGCTCCCTGCATGGAGCCTGCTTCTCCCTCTGCCTGTGTCTCTGCCTCTCTCTCTCTCTCTCTCTCTCTCTGTGTCTCTCATGAATAAATAAATAAAATCTTAAAAAAAAAAAAAGAAACAATACATCTGATTCATGATTGACTGTAGGATGAGGAAGGGAAGTGAATCAAACCAGTGTACATTAACTAGGTACCTATTCCTACATAAGAATAATATGACCAGGAAACATTGAAGAGTAAGCACTTCTGGGGTGGGACTGAGCAAGAGCTATTGGACTCTGAATTGATCCTTTCCCAGGTAATGATAAAGCAGGAATGAGAACTCAGGCAGGTGTGCTGGTCTGTTCTCTGCAGCCTCCCATTACTTGTGTTAAGAGTTCAAACCTTGAATGCAGAGGGTCTGGGCTCTAATCCTGGTCCCATCATTCACTGATAATGTGACCTAGAATGAATTATTGCTTTGTCTGGATTTCTTTAGTGTAAAATGGATAGAGTGCTGAAAGTTATTTTAACAGACGATTATGAGGATTAAATAAGATAACCTATGCAACATGCTTAGCATAATCTCTGACACCTGCTAAGTATTAGCTGTTCTAAATATTCTTAGGCACTGTGTGGGTGTTTGCATTATGCTTGGGCTCAGTTCTAGCGTCCTTTAAATCTTACCTAGAGATGTGCAGAGTACTTTAACTTCAGGTGAATTTGCCCTTAACCCAAGTCGTGGCCCCTTAGGGTGGCTGTTGCAGCCATAAGCAGTTACTTGTAGTTAGATTCTAGTTCCTGTTGCATTGCATTTCATCATGCTCTGTCTTCTGGAGTTTGGAATATACTTCATGCCCACTCCTGTCTCCAGTAGACCAGAAATCTACAATGCCCCTTTCACTATTTCTTTGTCCCCACAGAGCTCAGAGAACCTTATAAATAGCAAGCAATGCCTTCTTTTTAAATTATTGATATATAATTGATACAAAACATTAGTCTCAGATGTACAGCTTAATGATTCAATATTTGTACATATTACAACACGAAGACCACGATGAGTCTAGTTAGCATCCATTACCACATATAGCTACATTTTTTTCTCATAGCTACATTTTTTTGTGTGATAAGGACTTTTAGATTTGCTTTCTTAGAAGCAACACCTTCTTTAAGGATCGATCTCTTTGTTGCTTCATTTACCCCACAAATGTGTATTAAAGATGGACTATCCACAAGCACCTTAGTGTGTACTACTGGGGATACATCAGTGAACCGGATCACAGGGCTTGCTTTCTAGTGGGAGAAGTAGAGAAGAAAGAAACAGTTAGTGCTAAGAAGGAAATGAGCAGCAGTGAGGAGTCAGAATAGGTCTCTTTGAAAAAGTGACATTGAAACTGAAGGATGAAAAAAACTAGCCACTTAAAGAACAGGATGAAGACATCCCAGGATTGAGGTCGGGGATGGCTTGGAGTGCTCCGGGAACTGGCATAAGGCCGTAAATCAGCACTCTTCAATAGAAAGGTAGAATGAGCCACATATGTGATTAGGAAATTTTTGATAGGCATGTTTAAAAAAAAAAACAGATAAAATAAATACACTTTATTTAATCCAATATATGTAATGTCTTATAACCACATTTAAAAAGTAAAAATAAAATCTTAATTATAACTAGACCTATTTCAAGCACTCGGTGGTCATGCATGGCTGGTGGCTACCATACTGGACAGCACAATCTTAGATTAAGTGACAAGAACATTATGTGAGACAAGATTGAGGGGATAGGGCCAGTCATGCAAAGCCTATGGTGGTAGGAATTCTAGGTGTGATGGGAACTATGAGAGTTTCTTTGTGAAGAATGATTTCTAGAATGTAACCTTTAACAGTGTAAATGGGAGATAACTGGGACTTGAACAGAAGTTTTGGCAGTGATAGTAATGGTAACTAACACTCATTGTTAGCGTAGGAAGTCCTTCACATGGATAAATTTGTTTAATCCTCATAGTGATCCCATGAGGAATGGGCTGATTTATCCCATTATCCAGATGAGAAACTGAGGCAAGGATAGGAGTGAGGCTGGGATTTGAAATGAGGCAGTTCTGAAGCTTTGCTTTTGGCCACTAGGTTATAACACTTTTCTGACAGAGGCAATAGGACTGATGTGCCAGGCATATTTAGGGGAGAACCAGTTGGAAAGGATCGAGGGGACACTGAGGAAATGGAGGGATCCATGACCACACCCTAAAGGCTCCTGTGTGAGTGGGCCACTGGATGGAATTGCTTTCTATTGGTGGCACAGGAAAGAGAGGACCTTCAGAGGAACAGTGCTGGGAATAAAGAGCTGACACTATAGATTTCTATGGTGACACCTAGCAGAAGGAAAATGGGGGATGTGAGGTCGCAGATGGATATGAGTCTGCACTGTGGAGAAGAGGTCTGCTCTCCTGTAAACCTCTGAAGTAGACCTTAGGAGTGATCAGCAGGTAGAAGGTATTTGGGGAAACGATGGACTCCCCTGGGGGAGAAGGGCAGAATGAACAAAAACTAAAAAAGTGCTCAGCACCAAAACTCTACAGGTCTTCCAAATACAGAGACGGGGAAGAAGAGCTCAAGCAAGGAACCTGGGGAACAGCCACGTCGTCTTTGCTCCCTACCCATTTTCATGTGCTGTCATTCTGCTAGTCTTCTTTTTCTCTCCTGGTCAGCCTCCTACTTGTTTAGACCCAGCTCAGAAGACATCTGCTCTAGAGCTTTCCTCATACTGTCTGAGGCAAAGTTGGTCATTCTCTCTTACACATTTCCCAGGGTTATTGTAACAAATCGGCACAAACTGGCTGGCTTAAACAATAGAAATGCATTCTCTCACAGTTCTGGAGGCTGGAAATCTGAAATGTGAACTCTGGCAGGTGCAGGATCCCTCCAGAGGCTCTAGGGGAACATTCCATCTTCTGGTGGCCTCAAGCATTCCCCGGTGTGTGGCAGGATTGCTCCAATCTCTGCTTCTGCCTTCACATGATCTCTTCTCTGTGTCTGTCCTCTGCATCTCTCTCTATCTCTTTTTGAAATTTATTCATTTATTTTAGAGGCAGAGAGACAGAGAGAGCACAGGGCAGGGGGGAGGAGTAGAGGGAAAGGGAAAGAAAGAATCTTAAGCAGGCTCCATGCCTAGCACAGAGCTCTTGCTGGACTTGAACTCACAACCATGAGATCATGGCACGAGCGGAAATCAAGAGTCAGATGCTTAACCAACTCAGCCACTCAGTTGCCCCCCTCTGCATCTCTTTTATAAGGATACTTTTCACTGGATTTAAGTCCAACTCCAATAATCCAGGATGACCTTATCTCTAGATCCTTACTTTCATTACATCTGCAAATGTAATTTGGTAAAAAGTTGGTATTTGGTAAAAATGCCACATAAGGAAACTCATGTTTCAGGGTGAGGAAATAGACATATTTTCCTAAGGCCACTGTTCAACCCACTGCCCATCCTCTGCGCTTATCTTCTCTCTGTCGTTACCTCCAATACAGCAAGTAATGGAGACACATAAGTGTTTCTATTCCAACTAAAACATGCCTTTTCAACACAGACAATATGTCCCCCAAGGGAGAGAAAATTGGTTGAGGAGGGAGAGATTACTCTTTTATGGATGAAATATAGATATACATATAGTACATAAAAGTAATATATAGTATTCCATGGTATTGAAATTTTGTGGTGGGGGAAACCAGGGGGAGAAAAGTCTCAGCAGGCTCTGCAGATAGGAGGTAGGGGTTGATGATGGCTGAACTATTTTTCCCCAAAGGTAGTTACCATGTAATGTTTGTATCTGTAGAAGTCTCATACACACTCCCAGTCCCTGCACGCCCGGACTCCCACACTCACATTCCAACAGCACCAGCACTGGGCCAGGAACTGAAAGGATGGTTCCGGCAAATTAACAACAAACAGATTTGCCTCCTGCACATTCTTAGATGCTTCATTTAAAATTTGACTAGAGTGGCCATTGCAGTCATGGGTAGAGCCAAATCTAAACCCCCCACCCCCCTCCAGTTAATCTGCCCTCTGTCTCTGCCCGTACCCACATGGCGGAAGTATTTTGAATTATGGACTTTAATAGGCATCTATTTTACAGCCTAAAGTCACAAAGTCTAACGATTTGAAATATCACTCCTGCAGCCATCGCTCCCTTCAGAACTCTACATATTTAAACAGAATTTCAGTTACCAGAAAAACTCATCTTTAGAGAGAAAAGGGAGGGATGGGGGTGGGAAATCCACTGATTTAATGTTTTATCAAGAGGAAAAGAGTGTGGAGAGAGGCTTGCTGAACATCAAACGGGCTCCAGCGCAGTGAATTTAGCAAGGCAGAGAGCAGTGCAAATTGGAAGATTTAAAAGTCTGAAGTTTAAACATCGCTTTTGTTTTCCTAAACTCTAGATATTAATAATACTATTGTGCAAATTATAAGTCTTCCCTTTTTAGGAAATAGGGAAGAAATCAAACATTTGCATAGACCAATGGATTGCAATTCTGATGGTGGATACCTCCAAATCCCCTGCCTTTTGTGCCTCTTTCCTGGTCCAGTGAATCACATCACCTCATTCAAGCAGGGCCCCTCGTAGGCCACACTGGGCCATTTGAAACTCCCACCGCCTTTCTTCCAGCATCTATTTCTTCTGTTCCTTCTTACAGGTAACTGCAATGCCCCGGTGCATCCCCTCATTGCTGTTTTTCTGAAATGCAATTTACATATTAACTGATCTCTTTGGTTTCAACCTCTTTGTCTTCCAATCCATCCAGAATCCTTTCCCTCCACTTGTCTATTAATCAGTCTTTTCCATCTTGACACCCGTGCTCAGGAATCTGAAATGGGGCCCAGCTGCCTATAAAATAAAGCTCACTGCATCAGCTGGCTCTCAAGGCCTTCCCTACGGGACATGCTCTGTGTCCTCTATTCCCGGATACTCGCCTTGTTCTCTAATAAAGCCAGAAGCTTCCCTGTGCCTCCTCACATATCTGTCTCATTCTGATCTCCAGGTCTCTGTCCCTCTTGGGTCTTCCACCTGAAATGCTTCCTCCTTTCTTTCCATCCACCACACTCTTCCCCTCCCTCAAGGGCCAGTTCAGACCCCACCTTCTTCACAAACTTTGGACACAACAGCCCACAATGAGAAGGTGGTTTGACACTTAGCCACATTCTGTCCAAATATGTCATCTAGCCTTTAGCAAGGAGCTTCCTAACTAGTAAAGAAATGAGATATTTTACATTATGGTTGTAGCCTTCTTAGTTCTGTACAAGATGGTAAGAAATTGCATCAGCGTTGCTCTATTCATTCATTATTTCCATCAGTAGAATTGTATTAACCCCTTTCATGAAGTGCCTATCACAGGCCAGTTTACATATTAACTTATATCCTTTAATCCCTCACAAGCAACTCTGTACACTCTCCAGATATTCAGCCTGGAAATATGGGAAAGGGAAGGTTATTGAGAGAGAGAGAGAGAGAGAGAGAGAGAGAGAGCATATTTTTCTTGTTCTCCTCTGTCCTGGGCTCTGTAGAGAGGCCATAATAGTTGCTATCTCATTTGATCTTTTCCCATCCAGTTATAGTAATGACCATGTGTTTTAATCCCATTTCTCAGATAAAGCAAGTAAGGCTCAGTGGTGTTAATAACTTATTTAAATGCAATGACTAGAGACTGCAGAATCGAAAACTGAACGAGTGTTTGTTTGACTAAAAAGTTTCTCTTTCCACTCTCTGTGCCATTGCACACAAACAGCCATTACTGATATATGCAGTAAATTCTCTTTTTCATCTGTAGAATGGGGAGAGTAACTCAGGGTTTTTTCAACTTTGCTCTAGAATGGAGATTGTGCTTGAAAAATCTCTGCTGCGTTGTGTATTAGCTTTGTCATAAATACCATTTGGCTGGAGCCTGGAAATCCACTTTCATTTATCCAAGCTGCATAAAGAACCACAAAGCCAGGAAGAAAGCTTCACGTCCTGAGACCTGTAAATATCACTTTCCAGTAGTAAACAGCGTGGTGCAATAGTATTTACTTCTGACATGATGGTGCATGCACTAAGACAGCTGTGCCTGCCTCTGTACAGGACTTTAAATGCACCTTGTGGTGTTCTGTAAAAGCACACTTAGGCTGCATTTGATGTGCAGTTGTGTATGTGTATGTGTGTGTGTGTGTGTGTGTGCACTAAATAGGGAACTAGGTATAATTTCCTCTTCTCTCGATTAGAGTCATCAGTAAAATATGGAGCCATAAGTTTGAGTGCAACAACAATGAGAGCTATCAAGTTCTATCTTTTAATACACTGAGAACAAACAATTATAAGAAAGCTTAGGGATTCCAGGGGGAGGTCATTTGCCCTTTTACCTCCTCAACTCTATTTGTGGATTCCATGCTGTTATACACAGGCTCTGCCATCATCAACTTTCCCTCCCTACCTTTTCATGAGGTATGACTTTTAGTCACAGGTACTAGAGAAGAAGTATGAGCAAGAAAATGATTTTCTTGACTTTTATTTTTCAGCAAAAAGTCCCCTTTCTTCCTAAGGACAAGTTAACATGAAATCTTAACACATAAAACAGAGAATGACACTTTTTAATAGGTAATTATTTATGAACTTAAATTTTTATCATTCACTTAATATAAATTCAACCCAGTGTGAAAGTTCAATAAACATTAAAATTTTATATTAGGATTATGGATGACATGTGCAGTCATATGCATCTCAGGATGCAATTTCTATATTTTGTGTTGACTGCACACTCTCAGGAAAATCCTAATCCTGGTGAATAAGTAGTAAGTTACTTGACCATACAATTTTACCTGAACAAATATATGCAGGTCTAAATTAAAATAAAACAAAGTAAAATTAAATTAAATCAAACTCAATTAAATTAAAAAGCAAAAATGGTATTGAGCTACAACTGTGCTAATCACTGATTTAACTAAGAATTTCAAATGCAGAAGATGGTGTAAGAAACTTTATTTTGAGATTTACATAAAAACACGCCAGTGTAGCAGCCCAATTTCATATGCCTATGGGCTCCCGTGTATTTTCATTTGGCATAGAGAACATTTGAATAGTGTATTATGTGTGTATGCTTGCACACGTGTGTGCTTATTGCAGCTTTGATCTGAATAAAGTATTTAAAAATTACAAGAAATGAGAATCAAATTAATGTGGAACTCTTGAATTAATGATCTCCACTGCTTTAAAATTCTGGACAACACAATATGAAAGCACTTATATTAAGGTTTGGGGAGGCAGTTGCAGTGGATCTGGGCCTTTGTGGGCTCCTTTCTCAATCTAAATCTCAGTGGGTCATATATGGAGGAATAAGAAACCATTGACTCTCAAATGATCAAAGGAACCAGTGCAATCTGTTCCTCAGCAAGAGAAGGTGGTCCTGGTGCATCTTCATATAACTTGATTGTGCTACTTCTTTAAGAACCACCAATGGGAGTCCAATGCATGCATCGGCCTGTCTCAACTTCTAGGCTTGGCACCTAAGTGTCTTCACAATCAAACCCCATCGTTAAGTGACACTGCAAACTCCCACCTGAGTTTCCTTCCCTTGTTGTCCTCTGAATCTATCTTCTTATCTAGCTTCAACTAGATAAAAATAATTTATTTTTTTCTTGAAGCAATTAAATATCAATTCCTTTTAATAAGTTTTCTAAAACCATTTTTACCATAATGTCCAAACAGAAACATTGTTGGCCTTGCTTTGTTCCTTTATTATTACTATTAACAGAATTATATTCTTCATCATTTATGAATTACCTACTATAGGCCAACTTGTATATATATTTATGTCCTTTAACCCTCTCAAGCAACCCTATATTATAGCGATATTTAATTTATATTATAGGCTCAGAATAGTTATACAACCAACCCAGAGTTACACAACTACAAAGGGCAAGGTAAAATTCAAAACCATGACTGCTGTTTCCAAGATCCATCGTATTTCCATCTACTCTGCTGTATCCTTTCTCTAAACTTTTGTCTGCTAGCAACTTTGTACATTCAATCAAGACAGCATTTACAAGTTGTATGGCAAATAAGTGTTCCTATGTTGTTTGTCTCCTGCACAGAACTCTGAGGACTTTGTGGAGATGCAAATTCTATGTAAACCAGACCTCTGGGTCTGGCATGTAGTTGTAGCTCAAAAATTAGTTGGATTTAATCTAAATGAAAAGAATCATTAAATTGGTGTCTTAGGGGATCCCTGGGTGGCTCAATGGTTTAGCGCCTGCCTTTGGCCCAGGGTGCGATCCTGGAGTCCCGGGATCGAGTCCCACGTCGGGCTCCCGGCATGGAGCCTGATTCTCCCTCCTCCTGTGTCTCTGCCTCTCTCTCTCTCTCTCTCTCTCTCTCTCGAATAAATAAATAAAATTTAAAAAAATAAAAAATAAAAAAATAAATTGCTGTCTTAGAGTAACACTATCTTAATCTATTAATCTACCTCTAGGCATGAACAGCAAACAATCCATCCTGGATAGAAAATGTTCCTGTTTTTAATAATTATTATTATATTTTCATCCTAAGACTATTCTTGGGATCTAGATCAGCATTTCTCCATATTAAACTAATTCTATTGGAAACTTCAGCATTAGAATGTTAAAGACTCTCAAAAGTAAGGAAAACCAATTCATCTCACTCAGTTTAGTATTTTACAAACTTGTATGAGAACCATACAATTTTCTCAGATAATACCTACTAGCAGTCCTTGGAACTGCTAAAACCCACAGCTGGATATCCTGCCATGTTCTATGAAGACTTTTTGGTGGCTGAGCTACACTTTAGTTTCAGTCTGTTTCTTCTCTGTGTTCAGAGAAGGGAACTGAGAACCATTTATGTCTTTCCCTTACAAACAAGGGGGCTAATTTTCCTAAACCTTGTTTCATTGGATGGCTCTCAGGGTCATTTCACTTTCCATGCACATAAAGGATTTATGGAATCAAAGTGATCTTAAGGGGAATTAAATCCAGGAAAGCCCCCTCCCCCCCATTTTAAACAAGTACAATCTGTATAGAGGTGGAGGACTCACTCCTCAGCACTGCCACTTGCATGGGCTTTTCCCACCACTTTTTGCAAGGTAAGTTATAACATAATTCACACTGCCTCATACATTCTCACACATTATTTTATTTAAGTGATTTTCCTGGAGATCAAGGGGAATATATGTAAAATCATTAGTCATGGGATCTTCTACAAAGTTCTACATTATATGCTTATAACACATCGTTGTACTTATAAATACAGTAACCCTATCAGAGTACAAAGTATATACCAATATGTCATGGATTCCAAAACCCTGACTTCCACTTTTTGTCCCATACCTCACATCCAATCCATCAGCAAATCCAGAGGCCCTTCCTAAACAGACCCCTCTTACCACCTCCCACATCACCACCTGTGTTCAAGTCGGTCAACTCTGGACTGCCCACAACAAGAGGCTCCTAACTGTTCTCCCTGCTTTCACCCGTCTCCCTACAGTCCATTTTCAACTCATTGTAAATAGATGATCTCTTCAAAACTTCCATCAGATTATGTCACTCCATTGCAGCCAAGCACCCAACATTCCATGGCTCTTATCTCATTCAGAGTAAAAGCCAAAGTCCTCCCAATGACCAATAGGTCTCACACAAGCTGTCCCCTTACCTTTCAGAGCTTATCCCTGACTGCCCAGCAGGTTTACTCTGCTTTAGCATCCCTAGCCTTCTTGCTGGTCTCAAACCATGATAAGCATGTTTCCACCTCAGGGCCTTTGCACTTACTGCTGCTTCAGCCTGAAATGCTTTTTTCCTTCTAAACATGCATAGTTTGCTTTTATCACTTTCTTCAAAACTCTGCTCAAATGTTATACTATCAACTGTACCATTGCCCTACCAATCCTCGCCATTCCCATTTTGTTTCTTTCTGAAGCATTTAACGCCTTTTAATATACCTTATAATTTATCTATTATTTTGTTTTGTTATTATTGTTATTATTTGTCTATCTCCCCCTTTGCTGGAATGTAAGCTCCATGAGGTTGGGGACAACTTGTTGGCTGTACACCTTCTTAAATCCCCACAATGAATGCATCTTAGACTCTGAGAGTTGGCCATGAACTCAGAGTGAGTAGGAACTTCAGGGATTCCCCCAACTACCTGTTTACATAGACTTCAAGGGTTAGGTACAAGCAGTGATTGGGACTGGTGAGTTATTGTTAATATTTCAAAAAGCCTAATACATTTCCCCCATCTATCCATCAAGAGGCTACATGACAAACTAAAGTGTCACATTTCTTTGCTTTTAGTTGGAATTATCTCAGCTCAGTGTGTTAATTCTGATTATATAAGTCTGATCAGAATCTCTGGCTACCAGTTACAAATGCCTTTGATTTTTAGACTTGGGGAAATGAATTAATTATCATGTAATAAATGCAGATTAGTAGATGTTTTTGAAAACATGGGCTCCTTGGTTGGGGGAGGGGGCCGATAAATGAGCCGGAGCCCTATATCGCCTTTGTACAAAACAAAGACTTTGAGGCTCTGGAGGATTAAGTGATTTTCTCAAGGTTGCACAGTGAGTAACTGGCCAAACAATGACTAGAACCCAAGTCTCTGATTCCCAGCCCTGTTCATGCAATCAAAGACTCAGTTTGCTGTAAAGGAGACATATACATGCTGTATATAGTATTTGCATAACATATTACAGTAAAGCAGAATCCCAACTGAGATTCTCAGCAGGAAAATAACAATTATTTAATCAGGGTTCTATTTATACTTTTATTGTGAAGGTTAGGTTAAGATTCACTGGCTTGATTAAGGGTGCTGCCTACACATGAAAGTGTTTACTGAGCTGGGCTCCCTGGAGTGAAATTCAAACAAACTTGTGACATCCATAGCACATTTTATGTCCTGAAAGTCATGAATATCTTTATTAAGAGCCAGGTCTTTTCCTTAAAACAAATGAATAGTTATCCTTAAGGATAAATTGTAAATAGTCTGCCAAGACACAGAGTCCTTCCCCTATACCTATAGTGGAATCCTATCCTTAGTTTTAGTCTTAAATCTAATGAATATGAATATACCTAGAAATACAAAAGGAAAAGCTTGTGTACTCGAAAGCAGTATGATGTGCATTGCACTATTTGATCCTTAGAAGAACCATCCTGCAGTGTTGGAAAGGCAGATTTTATTATCTCTGTTTTACACATAAGGAAGCTGAAAGCACCCAGGGGTTCAAACACCTGCCCCAGGTCTCCAACTTATTAGTGAAAGAAAGCACTAGAATGATGGGGAGGGGCATTTCTCCTCAGCCCTTAAGCTCAGTGCATGTACCAGAATGCCACCTACTGAATAAAGTGCTTTATTACTGGGGAGAAGGGGGCAGGCAGCAAGGACACCCCCATGTACTTCATTCTATCTCTCCCATTGATAGTATCAGTAGTCCAAGACTCAAGTACAAAACAGGAAATGGCTGCAGATTTTACAGAACAGGAAGGCAATAGTAGAGACACGTCCAGGTCACCCAGTAACACGGAACTGATTCAGAAGCAGAAGGCAGGGATGAGCTCTATTTTCTGACCCTACTGCCTGACACATGCACATGGGGTATTAGGCTCTGTGAATGCGCTCTACCAGGAGGGAGCTGAAGGACAACTCTACCTCTCACTGGGTCTGTGGCCTTGGGCAAGTCACTTTATACTTTGAATCTCTTTCTCATGGCATTTTGATGGCAATCAAATGAGATAAAGGACTCAGATAGCTTAGTTCTGTGTCTCACAATCAGGAGGAGCCTGAAAACTAAGCCTCACTTAGTTTGTGGGTCTGTCATTCCATTTATCAAATATGTATTGAGGATTCACCACACCCTCAGCCCTGCATTAGGCAGTATACAACGGAAGCAGGAACAGTCTCTGTGCAGATCAGATACACACATTGACAATTCAATACTTAAATATCCCTGGCAAAAGTTCCATTATTTTTTAAGTGATTGTAAGAAAAAGTCAATGCATGATCAGATTATCAGTAAGTAATGTCGGAATTCCCAGCAGTACAAGTAAATAGGGGAGATCTGGGGGGTCAGTAGTCCCTGAGAACTTGACTTCTATACTCAAATCACCTACTCTGACCCTATATTGAGTGAGAACAGATTCCTCTCCACACTCCTTCCCAGTTGCCCTTCTGTTCTCAGTTCTTGGCAATGCTGAGAATATATCCTTCCAGCCACGCCTCAGAGCACTACCCTGAGCCCTGGTCTAGTCTTTAGTGCCCACGTCTCCCCAGGATCCCAGCCCCTTTAGAGCTCACCTGCAGCTCAAGGTGCCTATTCCCTTTGCTCCTGCACATGTTCTCTCTCCCTGGCTCTCTCTTTCCCTCTCTTCTCTCCAGGAACTGAAGTTTCTTTAAACAGACAAGCAATTACTAGTGTGTTATCCACACTCTACTCCGTTGGTACAACACCCGCTGATGTACAGTAGCAGGCAGCTTGTTAATGGGACATATTTAAGCTGATTGCCACTGAAGATAAGTGATGTCTCTGAATGGATGCACTTTTGTTAAACTTCTGAAGGCAGAGGGGATGGGGGAAGTTTCTATTTTTTTTGCTTAAAAAAAAAAGAAGGCCTTTTGAGAATGGCTACACCTCCCCAGAGATTCTCATTTCAGATTAGGCTATCAGGTGTACAGTGCAATTGGAGGCTTCCGCTTCAGTTGGAGCCTCTGTTTGATATTCAAGCCTTTCACAAGATCCTTCCGGAATGGCTGGTGCTGCTCACTCACTGGCTCTGTGTCCTTGAGGACAGCTCTATTAAATGCAGTCCTCTCTCCTGGCTTCCCCACTCTGTCCCCTTCCCTTGTCTCTTGCTCTCTGGGCCTCTGATTTTGTTACAGCTCTCTCTCTCTTCTCTTTCATCCTCCCCTTTCCTGAAGTTGGTTTCATCCGTCCCTCCTTCCCCTCCTCTCCCTCCTCTTCCCTGGTTACCATTCAGTTACCATCCTCTTTCTGTCCTCTTTATTCTGGGTCTCCATGTCTCTCTCCCACACCTCCATCTCACCTCTAGTCCCTCCCTCTCTGCGCCCCAGGGGAAGGCCAGGCCTGGGGAGCATGTTAGGGTTCCAGTATTGTAGAGCATGGAGGCTTAACAAATCAGATTGCTCTTAGCTCTCCTGGGGCTCAATCTGAGGAGGGAGACAAGGGCAGAACAGAGAAATACTCAGGAGGTGCTGGGGATAGGGCTCCAGGGGACAAGGAAAGAATTTAGGAAGGATGCATCTGAATCAGGGACAGTGAAAAGAGAGCTGGAAGACAAAATGGAGGTGTTGGTGACAACTGCTTGACTGGAGGCAATAAAGAGGGAAAATTCATTAGTCCCGGATTAAGCTATTCTCCATCCAGTTACCACTGTTTAGATACAAAGACACCAAGCAGAAAGCGAAGTGCCAATCAATCTCTTAAAGGGGCCACTTGCTGGCATCTAATATCTAGGTAAGTGGCAGTGGAAGATAGGGGATGACCGCCTTGCTGTGGGTTCTCTAGGCAGTGAATGGAGAAAGCATCTTTACAAACACATTCTACCTCATGGGGAGTAGGGAGAAATTCAATTAGGTTTGAATGAGAAAGGTAACTTGAATGTCAATTAATTGTCTAATTGAAGATAATGGAGACCTGGGGGCGCCCTGCCAGGTTGATTCCCACACCCAAATCCAGAGATTTTCCCAGGGATTAAAGGCGCAATTTAATTACACATTTCTATTAGATTAGGCACTGATTGCATTCAACACTCTGAGTTAATTACATAGTTAATTACACAGCCAATAACTTCCTTTGCCTAATCACCCTGCTGGATGCAGCCTGGTGCTGCAGAGGAGGATCCTGTTCCTGTAATGGGAGCTCTGGGAGCCAAAGGTGATGGGAGCATCCATAGATGGCTAGGGGACAGGTGAATACTAATAGGGAATTATTCTAATTGTCCCTTGTTCTTGATGAACAGCAAATTATTCTAATAACATTTACCATTGTATTCATTCATTATCTAAGGGTAATTAGGAATGAAGGGCTTCCAAAGGCCTCCCCTGTGGCACAAACAAGGCTGTGCTAACAGGCTGCCTTCATTTTGGATGCCAGGCATTTCCAGGGCAATTTCCCCTTCTTTTTGGTCTCCTTGATACACTCTGGGACTGAGCTTTGCATTTGACAAAGTGCTTTCACATGCGTCATCTTGTTTGCTTACAAAGCAATGAGATAAGTTTCAGTTTCCCTATTTTATTCTCAAGGTTGGAAGGACATTTGCAGGGGAGGAGGGTGGTCCAGTGCTTTGCCCAACGTCACAGAGCAGGCAAGTGGTGGTGATGCTAACTGGAATCCAAATCCCACTCTTGTCCCTTCCTTCACACCACAGGGCTTCGCAACTCAAAATACTTCTTCCTGGGTCTTAATTCAAGAGTGAGTGTGGTTTGAGTTTTGAGTATAGGCCAAAATGGAGTTCAACACATCCAGGTGGCTGCCTGGTGGAACAACTACCAAAAGTGAAATATTAATCATTCCTGAGACTTCCAGTCAGCATTGTTATACTGGACCACAGGTGAGTGGGCTAAGATGTGAGGAGGCCTTGTCTGGATCTCTCATCTAGCTACTTACTTGGACTCAAATAGCAACATTCCTAGTAAAAATGACAATGGCTTTCCTACTGTTTAAGTAAAGTGGCTGTGTGATCTACTAGGCCACCAACCCTGGCACTGTGAATTATGTGAGGAAAGGAGTTGTCAGGCTAAAGGCAGAGAAAGGAGAGGAAAAGCCTGTCTCACTGCCTTACAGGGAGCTTTCCTGGAGGAAGAAGAATATCATCTGATATCATGTGGTATAGGCCAGACCAGTTTGGGTGAAAATATAAAGACAAGCATATTAATGATTGTTAGAGACTGAATGTTTGTGTCCTCTACCCTAAATCCAAATGCTGAAGCCCTAACTCCCCAGTTTGGCTGTATTTGGAGTAAGGAAATAATTAAAGTTAAATGAGGTCATAAGGGTAGAGCCCTGACCTGATAGGATTAGCGTTGTCAGAAGAAGACACTGGAGAGCTCTCTCTCTCTCATCATACACACTCAGAGGAAAGACCAGATGAGGACTTAGCTAGAAAGTAACTATCTGAAAAAACAAACAAACAAAAAACAAACAAACAAACAAAAAAAGACAGTGACAGTCTATACGGCAGAAAGAGAAGCTTAACCAGAAACTGACTCCTAGCTTCCAGAACCATGAGAAAACACATTTCTGTTGTTTAAGCCATGTAGTGTGGTATTTTGTTTATGGCAGTCCGAGCTGACTAACACAATGATAAAAAAAGCAAAACCCAATTACGATTTCCAAACATCTCATTCCCCTCCATGATCCCTTCCCTCACCCCCCACACACATATTTTTATGCCTTAGGCATTTTTGTATGCCATTTTCTTTGCCTGGATTATCCAGCCCTGCTTGACTGTCAAAATGTATATCTCATTTAAAACTCTTCTGTAAAGGCTGTCCCAATATTTCTTCCCTTTTGCTCTCTAATTTATGCATAATCTTACAATTATACCCATGCAGTTTAATGTTTTGTTTACATACCTGCTACCCCCACTGGACAGTTAGGAATATGAAGGCGTCAGCTTTGTTTTCTCCATCCGTGCATGGGAAGGGTCTAGCATTTCCCCAGCACATAGGAGGTACTGGTCTTAGTCCTTTCACGCTGCTGTAACTGACTGGATGGCTTATAAACAAAAGAAATTTAGTGTTCATGGTCTGGGAAGCTAGGAAGTCCAACACACTAGCAGATTCAGTCTGGTGAGAGCCCATTCCCTGGTTTGCAGGGGGCATCTTTTCGCTGTGTCCTCCCATAGCAGAAGGGACAAGGGACTTCTCTGGGGACTTTGTTGTAAGGACACTAATCCCATTCATTAGGGTTTTGTCCTTGTGACTTAATCACCTCCTATATTAGTATTTTTTTTTTTACAATCTTATTTTCTATATATTAAGATGTTTTGACATCTTAGAAAAACTTTCTGGCTTTTGGAGACTTTCCCTCCCTCCTAGGGCTAACCAATTTTTCAGGATAGCAAAGGATTCAACTGGGAGCATGCTTTTGATATGCAAACAATTAATCCAGAACCATACTTTCTTTATTTGTCCTGGGCTTCCTAAGAGGCAGTATCCCTCTGCTTTAGTTATTCTAGGCCCAGAAGATGGGTAACTAGGAACCACCCCTGTAGCCCAAAGCCCATCTAAATTGTTCAAACTAACCAATCCTAAGATGGTTACATCCATGGAAAACCCAATAAGGATACTGGTCTAAATCTTTCCCTTGCTCCTGATTCTGCTTCTGGACTCCAGTGGCCCCATGTGGTGAGCCTGACTTTTGTTTCTAGGGGAACTGTGAGTAATATTAATCCTTTCTTTCAGTAGCTTTGACTTTTCAGTTTTGTTGACCTTATAAATTAAGACCTGGACACAAAACACTTTCCAGAGGCCCCACCTCCAAATACCATCACACTGGGGATTATGTTCCAACATATGAATTGGTAGGGGGCAAAATTATTGAGTCTATGATAGTACTTTTGCAAATTGAACTCCTGTCTTTCTGCAGGTATTTGGGAAATTGGACATTCAATCACACAGAAGACTTGACTGGTCTGGATTTTTCTCATTGAGGTTTTGACTATACTGTTCTAACCACCAAGGCAGCTCCCAGACATGCCTCTAGATAAGGCTTTGATGGCTAAAACATGTTTGTTGGTCTGTAGTCTTTGGATATCAGTCATAAAGGGAGTCTTTGCAGGGAGTTTGTTGAAAAGGGGAAAGGGAGCTATCTTGAGTGAGATTCTCTTTCTCCTCTGTCTCCCTATCTGGGCCTTATACCTCGTTCCATGGCCCCCAGAGGCTTTCCAGCATCCTGGGTAATGAGGCCTTTGACTGTGTCCTCTCACCTTTCATCCCCACTAAAGTCTGTCTACTGAGTAGGTTCTAATCTGGGAATTTTATTTTCAAGCACTCCTATCAAAATAACCTTTTCAATGCCTCATTAGAGCAAAGGATACTGTTTTCCAGTACAGACAGTCCAATAGTCTCAATTAAGATTGAGTATTAATCGTTAACGAATCTCAGAATACTCAATGCACTATTTGCATTTGGTCAAAGGTTCCTTTAATTCCTAAACTCACTAGCTCTCAACTGGGGTTGTACCACCCTGGGGGACATATAGAAATGGTTTGGAAGTTCTTGGTTGATGAAATGACTGGGCAAGTTACTGTCAGTTAGTGGGCTGAGATCAATATTGTTCAATGTTTTACATTGCAAAAGATAGTCCTGCACAATGAATTGTCACACCCCAAATGCCAATCACACCTCTGTTTAAAAACACTGCACTGGAAGATGGGCTGGCAAATACCTCCTACCACAGAGTTCTGAAATGGAGATGGTAGGCTGTCCTTTTAGGGAGAGGAAGACTTTTGGAAAGTGGCTGCTTGTCCTGTGTATAACCTGCCTTGGGGGTAACCTCATAGTCCTGACCTCCTCTAAGCCCTTCCTTCCTCCCTTACCTGAGTAACGTCAAGAGCCCTCTCTTCCTTGGTATAGTCTTTCCAAGTAAGAGTAAAACAGGGACAAGGGACTCAGTGAGCTCACACTCTCATGTCATATAGTCTTTGGAAAGATCCTTCTCACACAACACTATTTGTGGCTTAAGCAGTGTTCCTGCAGGGAGGGTCGTCTCATGTCAGGGTAACAGTGGGTAGGTGATCACAATTGTTGGATGTAGCCCAGGGGTCCCCTTCAGATCAGTCATAGATGTTTTAATGGCTTCTTTGACTAAAGGGGGCATGCAGCAGCTGTGAGTTGACTCTTCCTTAGGGAGCCCTCAGTCATTTGGAAAAGAACCCATCTGGAGAGTTTTTACTTTTGCACAGGAAACTCAGAGAGAGCTACTCCCAACCAAAATGTTAAGGATGCATGCTCAAGTGATCAAGTGGATGGAGGCAACGGGCCATACCATCCCTGTTCCTGAGACAGTTCCTAAGAGAAGAGGTATGGGCCTCAAACCCTCTCCTCTGCAGTCTTACATTCTTAAGGGGGTGATTAGACCACAGAACAGGAGACAAAGTCCTTAGGGTTCTTAGTTTCAAACAACTAAAACTGACATCAGCCAGGGAAAGAATTTATTCACAAGATATTGGGAATGTAACTGATTTTCAGGAATGCAATGAGAACCATGTTCAGAAAATTACCTGGAACAAAAAGAATTGGGCAGCCATGCCATAGCCCAAACTGGGCCACAAATCCAGACTTCTACAGCCATCACTACCCAGTGGATGCTGCAAGTTACTCTGCCACAATGGACACTGGATTCACCATCAGCTCCATTGCCATGCCAGCTCCTGGGACCACTTCCAGAGCAGTCCTTTTATTGTCCTTGTTCTTTGTGCAGCAGCTCACAACAGGAAGTCTGGGATAGATGCACATTACTGGTCAAGAATGGGTCTAATACCCATCCCTTATTTCAATCCATTTTAAGAAAGGCTGAAAAAAAGTACCTGGTAGTAGCTTTTAGCTCTGGTAGTAGAAGATGAATTCTGCTTCTTTTCATGTGAAATACATATGGCAGGAGATACATAGGAAATATATTCGGATGTTGGATAGCCAAATACAGGCAACTATCAACTGCCAAAAACAAACAAACAAAACCCAATATCATAATGGATGAAGACCACAGAGATTTCTAGCACAAAAATGCAAAGTGGTATTGATAATCAAGACAGGAAGAGCCGGGGAAGAGGGGTGGAATATTAAATTATTGGCTCTGAGGCTGAGACAATTGAGAAAATTGAGATTTTCTTATCCTCTACTCAGAGAATCAAAGAAGATTTAAATGAACTAAAATCACTTGCCTACCATGTGGCATTGCTAGATGGGGCAAGAAGAGGCTAGAATCTATCACCCATCACCTTGCCTGTCAATTTTCTAGGTGTCCTACCAATTGCAGAGGAAAGTCCTGTGAGCTCCAGGCACTGAACATCATTGACCAAAAGGCAAAGACATCTCCCCTGACATGCGTTGCTTTAATCCAAGGCTCCTGAAGCCCCTTCCATATGGGCTAACCAAAAGGGAGCATCCTGGAGAGGAGGCTAAAATCTAAGAGGGGTAAGTAGTTTCATCTCTTTTGATTTGGATACAGGGGAAATGGGCAAATAGAACATGAATGAAAGTGATGGATTGAATTGTAGTCTTCAATTTTTTACCCTTTCCTGCATCTGTACCCTTATCGTGGCCTCATTGTGGACCTTGCATACTTTCTACTTGCTCTCTTGTGCCCCTGCTGTCACCATGAGAACATGCCCTGACTAGCAAACTGATTCAAGGAGAATGGCAGATATATGGAGCAGAACCCAACCTCAACCAGCCAACCCCCAGGAAAAACACAGAGATAGAAAAAAAAAAAAATAAGTCATTACTGTTGTAAGCCACTGAATTTTAGGAGATAACTGAGCAACATAATAAACCTTAGTTTCTTTTTTAGCACCTGACCTCTAGTTCCAGTTCTAGCAGCCTGAAAATTAACCCCTTCCGATGTGTGTGCATGCACACACACACACACACACACACACACACATTTGTGCACATACATATATACACATACATGCATACAAAGCATAGCTAGGTGAACCTTGCAATCCCTGTTCTGTCTAGAGTTGATGCAGTTAATGACATGCCAGATATCATTCCATGGTTGGCATTGCAACCCTGTGTTCTACCCCCAACCCTCCTAATACCTCTCTTGCTCACTTGGTTGACAGGTCCAGGGGCTATAAGCACTCAACCATGGGAAGGTGAGTGGTAGGGGAGGTGTCCAGAACCATAACGTGATCAAAAGCCTTCTGTCATCTACAAGTTGACAGCCAGACATTGGGCACTGAGGCTGGGTGGCTGCTAGTAAAATGCCAGAAGCAGCCCCACTCTTGAGCTTTTCAGCAGCCCCCAAAAGTTGCCAGATAAAAGGGTCCCAGCGTGGAGGTGCTCAGGGAAAACATCAATGTGAACATTACAGTCACAGAGATTGACACTGAATGAGTGGTGGGGTGGGGAGAGCTGCAAGTATGGGAGAGGAAGATGGGTGAGTGGCAAACTGTGCCCCCAGCCAGAAGACAGCCCCCATGCCAGGGAAGATTATGAGGAAATAAATGAAGAAAGCAGTGTGGCATCTCAGCAGTGCATGTCCTCCAAACCATGAGCTGAGAGGAGAAGCTGGCTGGTGAATTTTAATGTCACAGGGAGCTAACCTACTCTAGCATCTCTGCTGGAAACCAGGTGGAATGACCTGAGATAAACAAGACGGCACCCCCACCCCACTACTAAGCCCTGCCAGAAGTGATATCTCATATTTACTCAGCCTCCCCTGCAAGTGGTCTGAATAACTGGTGGGTAGGGGCTGTATCATAGCCTGTGCTGAGTGCCGCAGATCCTAGTAGGCTGTGATGCTCCGAGGGTGAAGTCTCCGGATCAGAGCAACTGACGGCTCAGTCTACCCCGATCTTTGAGAGCTCCGAACCATGAAGGGAACAGAAGAAACACATCCCAAGGAAACACTTTATCACCTAGAGACAACATATTGATCATGGATTCTGGGCAGCTGATTTCTCAATTCAGGATGCAGTGAACATTTTGATAAATTCCTTTTCTGTGGGGAAGATAGAGATCCCAGGTTTCTGAACGATGGCTTCCGAGGGAAGGCAGCACACAGACTTCTGCCCGAGGAAGAAGGAGGGGTGGGCTCAGGCTGACCATGGGACTCTGATCTGGGTCATGAAACAATCTTTTCCAGAATAAGTCCTCCTTCACTTTACTCAGTTTATGCTAATTAGGCAGTCATATTGTACCTTATCATCACATTTCCACATAATATTTATTTTGACTAAATCCCCTAAATATTAGTGGAATGCCTCCTCATTTGTTAAAACATTCCAGACTCTAGGGTTGATATGAGAAATGTTTCTGACTTGCCTGAAGAACTAGAGATGAAAATTAGGGAGTCAACGAGCAGCCTTTCCCAGCTGCTACATCTTTTCTGTGGGGCACAAGCTCTCCCTGTAGCCCATGGGTTCTAGCAGAGGTCGTGAACCAAGAAGCCCATTAGCCATTTGGTGGCTCTTGCTAGGAGGGGATGCTCTGATGGAGAGGCCCCGCAGAGTGTTGGCAGGGCCAGAACTGTTCTACATACTTTCAGTCCTAGAACCTTCTCATTTCACAGCCAATGGCTCCAAGGCCAGGGAGGGAGATGATGTTCCCAAGACTGAACAGCTAGTGGTGTTATATCTTTGGTCTACTTCCCAACTTTATTTAGCCTTTACAAGTCTACTTCTTCTGAATTGAGAGAACTATCCCACATGCTCCTTCTTGAATGAAGCATTTATATAAGTTAAATCCTGGCTCTGCCATTTTTTGTCTGTGTCACCTTGAACAATATACGTAACCTCTCTGTGCCTCACATTTTTCATGGTTAAACTGGGCTTTTCATAGCCTGTCTCAAAGACTCAGATTGCATGAGATAATGTATTATCCCCAGTACAATATCTGACATGTACTAAATGAATTATTGAGTTTTAATTATATTCCAACCAGTATTCTGAATGTTTTACATAAACGTTTTCATTTAATACTCCTAGCTTCTCTTTGTGGTAGGAGCTGTTATTAACCCTGTTTCCGTAGACAAGAAACATGAGGCATGGGAGAGTTAAGTGGGTTTTCTACGGTCACATAGCTGGTACTTGAAAATGCCAAAATTCATACCTAAGCTGCCTGAGGAAGCCTCTGCACTCTGGTATGTTCTCCTTTACTTCCTATATCCAGATAGTCACAAGTGTCCTAGGAAGAGGCAAACCTAGGAGGGAAGATCCTAAATAATTCTTCATGTTACTTCTTGATTCTTCCCTTTTTCTTCTTCAAGGGGGAAAAAAAAAACCCAAAACACTATTATCTTTGGTTTCAATCCTTATCATCACCATGAGAAGATTCATAGAATTAGAACAAGGACAATCCCTGAGGCCATCAAACACTATAAGTTATCAAAGACGTTGGGTTTGGTCATAACTCAATAGACATCAGTTCTGAGCTATCTTTTGTCTGGGAGTAATTTGTAGCACTGAGAAGCAAAAACAAGTGGAGAATGAGTGATATGGCAGCTAGAGAAATTAACCCAACATTTGGGGCTGAACTCTATGGGATGCAGGGCAGATGAATATTTTGATGTGTTCAAAGGCCAGCAAACTCAAGCAAGAAATTGGGCAATGTAATTTCAGAACCTAAGCAGATGATGGCATCCTTGTTCTAGGTCTAGGACAGCAGTAACAGTAAGTCATATTGTTTTCCTAACTCCTGTTCTTGTGGCAGATTTTGTTAGCTGATGACACCACCAGTTTCTGCTGAGTCTCTGTATGGTTTCAGTGCTTTTCTCAGCTACTTGCAGTTAGCCCATGAGAAGAAATGCATCTTAGGGGTAAGAGAAGCAGAATCCAATAGCAAGGGCATCAGCAGATGCATGAGTTTAAGCAAGGCTGGGACTCTAGGGTAGACCTCTAGTTCTCATAAGGGACTAGAAATAAGAGGTATATTTGGGGCCAACATAATAGTAAGGAGAAATGTTGTGAATGAAACAACTTAGGCAAACAGGGTACAGTCTTACTTAAACCATATTGATGTGTTTAGACAACATGACTTGCCTTCAACACCTCCCAGAGGACTGGGACAATATCCCTTATATATTCCTGCTCTATCCTAGAAAAGGTCCATCCTGGAGCTGGAGGCACCAGCCATTCCTTCTGTGAGCAGCCAGGGCAGACAAAGAAGTAGAGTTGAGGCATGAGCTGATATTGGTACCACAGGTACAGAGCTTTAAGCCCATGCCCAGTCTAGTCATGGACCCAAGTCTCTGATAAAAAAATGTTTGAAGGCTTAGCCCTAAATTGTTGAAATGCTTTGCTGTGGGAAAGAAAGCAATAGCAGTTGATCTTAGGTTGCTCTGAGATTTTGTACACAAGTAACAAGTGAAGTTGTTAAGCCTGTGGAGGCTATTTTGTGATTAAGACCCTAAGTTCAGCTTGATCCTGGTTCTGCCACTGACTTGCTGGTAACTTGGGCAACTTCTCTAATCCTTAATTTAATCGCTTATAAAATAAAGAATTCTAAAATCGATGTCTCAGGATGGTTGTGAATCTTAAATAAGATAATTATACATATGTAATAAGTGTTCCACTATTTCTCACAATGAAGAGTTTACAGAGAAAAAGGTAGTTGAGATAACAATTGTGCATGTGTATGTGTATTGAATGTTTAGTATATATTATATACCAAATATTATTCTAAGCGTTTTATATGCAATAACACATTTAATCCTCGCAATGACTGTGGAGATTGATTGAATTGATGACAGCTATTAATGGACTCCTATATCCTCACACTTTGCAATATGACTTTTCTCCAAAAAATAAATAAATAAATAAATCGAGTCTATTTGCCTACTTTTTGGATTTTATTAATTTCTTTGACCAAATAATGTGGTAGAAGTGATGCTATGCTAATTCTGAGCCTTCCATACATCTGTCTCTTGGAATGCTGCCATTACTGTGTGAATAAGCCTAGACCATCTGGAATAAGCTTCCAGCCCTGTTGTTCCAGCTGAAGCCACTAGACAAGCTCACCATCAGCTAACCCAAAACATACATGAGAAACACATCCAAGATCAGCACAGCCACTTTCCTGATCCCAGATGCATGAATAAGACCAGATCTACCTCTAGACTTATGAACAAAAATAAATCATGCATTCTAAGCTGCTGAGTTTTGAGACGATTTGCTACACAAAAATCACTAACTGATAAAATAACTTCATGAAGTAAATTTGAGAAAAATGAGAAATAGTAAAGTCAAGCAACTTTCCCAAGGTCACACAGGTAATAAGTATTGAAATTAGGGTACAAACTTAGGCTACTTAGCAGCAGAATCTGCTCTCTCAATTGGTGTTCTAGAGTAATCTTTGGGTGGTGCCATCTTCCTCTTTTGCTGTAGAACTACATGAGAGAATTTCCTCATTTAAAATATTCTTTAACTAAATATGCAACCACATTCTGAGGCAGACATAGATAGGAGTTGTGGACAACTCATCAGTCCCAGCCATGGCCGCCTTGACCAGTCATGAGACCAAAAAGATCTCAGCCTGGCTGGATATTAGGTACTTTATATTTACCAGCCAGTAGGATTTAGAAATAGAGTTTCACTGTCTTATACCTGAGGGCTGAAGACTTGCATTAGACAGAAAAGTCTAGGTCTGTCAATGGTGACAACAAAATATTCAAATCTCAATGGCTTAATCCAACAATGGTTTATTTTTACTCGATATCACATTTGACTGTGTCTTTTTTTTTTTTTAATTGACTGTGTCTTATAGTCACTAAAAAATAGTAAGAAGATATGTGTTAAGGGTCAGGCCCAGGAATGCCTCATATTATTTTGCCTACATCTCATTGACCAGACCAGAAAATAGATGAGTCTATTTCAAGGGAGCCTGGGAAATGTCTACTTATGTGCCCAGGAAAAAGAAATGGCATTATATCTACCAAACTGTCAAGGAGATACTAGGTTCTGATCTTACAGATGTCTGAGATAGAGGAACTCCCTTGTCTTCCTGGGTATCTGCTGCCCTGTGTTCCAGCTATACTTCTTGCTTAGCAACTATTGATTCTCCCTTGAAGCAGACTCTACTTAAAGTCTTCCTTGCTGAGCTACAAGGGTGCAAGTCAGAGTTAAATTGGTGCTCCAAACTGCCTTAATCACTGACTAGCCTCCTATACCTCATCTCATTCCTCTGATATAGATTTTCCTGAAATGCTGAGACTTCCCAGGGAAGTGACTTGATGAAGCCATTGACCCTCACCTTCCCCCACTTTAAATGCCAAAACAAACATGGAAAATATTGCACAAAATTTCAGGGGTCTCTTTGCTCCCCTGAGAACTACCAGGTAATGATGTCCTGCTTGGGAGACCATCACCTATCCCATCCTCCTTATCTTGTGAATGAGGAGGTAGAGTCCAGACCAGTTTGTTAACTCACCCAAAGGCAGACCACCAGTGTCAGCAGCAGGGGTAATGGAAGATTATCTTGGAATTAAAGGGCAGACTCTGGTAGGCAAGGGAATCTAAAATATTGAGCTTCTACATCTTTCCGTAGACCCTGAGTGTCAGAAAGTGTCCCATGGAGGACTCTAAAAGGGTGCCAGTGGAAAAAGTGGTTGTGTACATATGTGACAAATGCTTCTATTGTTCAAACTTTCATGGTGACTGCTGAATCCCTTTCCTTCTCTTTTTGGAGATCTGTTAACATTTCCTTCTTAAAGTTGTCTTGAGGGTGTGATCTAATTGCTTTTGCCTAGGAGTAAATGTGGGGAGGGGAGGAGGGAGGGGGTGGGCAGGGCTCAGGGTAGGTAGAGGAGGGGCCAGGATGCAGAAGGCCTTTCAACTGGGAAAATGAGGCATTCAGTGGTGAACAATAGAGAATAACTAGGAGGAGGAGGTGACAATTCTGTTTCCCAGGAGATAGTCTCAATGCTCTCCTCCCTAAACCTCCTCCGTCCATCTTCCACCCTCTGTCTCCAGGCACTAGACATTCCATCCCCAGAGTCACCTGATGCTGTTTGGATCCAGGATTGAGGAGCTAGGAAGAAGCACTTGTCTGCTTTCTCCCTGTCAGGATCTCCCTGGTTTCCTCTTCCTCAGTCAAGGACAATATGGGGACTCCCTCAACCAGTTTGGGGAAGGGAAGGCCCAGGATTGCAGCTCAGGATTCCTTAAGGAAAATCAGGCTAAAATGAGTAGGAGGATGACCATAAGGTAAAAAAAAAAAAAAAAAAAAAAAAGGAATAAAAGGGGTCAGAGGGCTAGATGAGGCCAAGGGCAGGCCACTTATTTGCCTTTATGGTGATGATGATATCCATAAGGAAGAAAAGCAATTGCATGGAACTTCATGAGCTTCCAAATATGTTTCTTAAGACTTTTTTCCCCCCATTTAGTCCTCAGTTCCATTTAATGGAAGAGGAAACCGAGGCTTAGAAATATTAAATGATTTGTCTAAGATCACAGTTTTAGTGAGGCAAATCTCAGTTCAGGATTCATACATGCAAATCCCAGGTCTTCTGTATGACATGGTACAGAGGGAGACTCATGTGCTGCAGAGTTCTGTGTGCATGTGAGTCTGTTTGTCAAAGCATCAGCTTGCAGCAGCAGAATACTTACTCTCAGCCAAACCAGGAGGCTCATCACCTCACCCCCACCACGGCTCTGCTTTTGTCCAAGAGACAAGTGAGTGATTTCTGGGCTCTTTCTGCCCTTTGGTGGCAGATTTCCTTTGTGTGAATGTGTATGTGGGGGTTTTATGTAAGTGTGTGTGAGAGAGAGTATGATGTGTGGGAGTGTGTGTGGAAGAGAGAGAGTATGTGTGGAGTGTGTGTGTGTTAGAGTATACTGCGAGAGAGTATGCTTTGTGCAAATGTAAACGTGGTATGTATGAGTGTGGTGTGTGTGCGTGATGTGTGGGTAGATGTGGTGTGAGTGTGCAGTGTGTGTGAGTGAGGTATATGAGTATAAGTATGATATGAGTGTAGTGTGCATGGTGTGTGTAACTGTGTGAAAGTATGATATGAGAATGCTGGGTGTGTGAAAGTGAGCGGGTACAGGTGGGGTGAGCATGTGGTATGGTTGGTGTGTAAGTGCGGTGAATGCGAGTGTGTGCCATGTGTATAGTGTGTGAGTGTGTGTGTGTGTGTGTGTGAGTGTGCTGTGTGGCATTTGGGATGACAATGAGGGCTGGCTCCATGCCCACATCAAAGATGGCTCAGAGTTGAGCAGGGCAAAGATAAAGAGGCAAATTATTGCTGCTTCTCCTCCTACCCTGACTCAGATGGCAGAAATGTCAGTTCATTCCTGAGAGGCTGAAGAAACAAGGTGGAATCTGTAAGGACTTAATTACAGTTGCTCTCATCACTGCAGCATGAAAGCCCTAACAGTTTCCTCCGAAGCCTGGATTTTTCACTGGATGGTGGAGAAAGGCTGGAGGGAGGGATTGGCAACAGCTCTCCATGTGTGCTCTTGCCAGGGCCGAGAGCCTGTGCCAGCCCACTCTGTCATTTAGCATCTGGACAGCTCTGCACAAACGTCAAGCGCTTTGTCATCCTCTGATTAGCCTCCAGCTCTTGCAATTCCAAAAGTGAGGTCAGTTCCATTTCAGAGATGGGGTAAACAAAGGCACAGAGAGAACAACTTGGGAAACATCAGATCAGCGGTTGTAATGTTTTCAAATACTTCTTGCATATCAACTGCATACTCTGCACCAAATAACTGATTCAAATGTCCTTGGTGACGTGTGTTGGAGAATGTACGGAAGAGTTGTATCAGGCAGTGGTACGCTGACAGACAACCCTGAAATCTCAGTGGCTTCAAACAACAAAGATGCAGTTAGTTAATTAGTTAGTTAATCACTTTTCTTGTCCGTTGCAGTTTGTCTGAAACAGTAGGACCCATAGGACCCATATATTTCAATATTTAAAATATTGCTGCCCACTGTGGCCAGCTTGGAGCTTAGAAATCATGCATGGACCAACATTTTTCACCTAGAATTTTCACAGGCCCCTTTTACTCACATGCAGTTGGCCACACGTAACTGCAAGGATCTAGGGAAATGAAATCTTACAATGTACCCAGAGGGAGAACTGAAGGTATCTGTGACTGGTGCTAATAACTACCAAAGGAGGGTATATCTGTGGGCTACAAAATCATAAAATATTAGAGATAGAAGAACCAAAAAATAGCCTTAAAATATATCACTTAATTTACAAAAGATCAAGGCTCAGAAAGGAAATAATTAACCCAAACTTATAGTGTTCAATCTTGTTGTTCCCTTGCTTAAAACTCTACAGTAGTTCTTCATCCATGTTAGGATAGAGGACAGTTCTTTCACATGCCCCATGGTGGCCCAGCAGCTTCGGGTCCTGCTTGCCCCTCCAGAGTCACCCTGACTGCACTTCCTCTCGCTCTCTATTTGGCACACAGGCCTTCCCTTGATTCCTCATATGTGCCATGCTCCTCCCCCTACCTCAGGACCTTGGTTCTTCCCATTCCTTTCATATAGACCGACCTAATCCTGACTGACTCTTTTCTCTCCCTTCTCATCTAAACCCAAATCTCACTCCCCCAGGGAAACCTTCCCCAAACACCAGGTTCAAGTAGGCTCCCTCTTAGGCATATGTACTTTTCCTCCGAATCTCTTACTGGAGTTCCTATTTTTGTATTTGGATATGATAGCAGTGTCCTCCTTCTCCACTAGCAAATATGCAACCTGTATGAGGGCAGGGATGTGGCCATTTCTGTTTGCTCATCTTTGTGTAACAAGAAGATCATCTCGTTTGATCCTATATCTCAAATATGTGTGCATGCGCTTAAGTACCATGGATTAAGTACGTGTCACACTTCTATTTGAATGAGCATGCACACAGCAAGGAAAAGTAGAAATGATACGGCTGTGAGCTGAAAGAAGGCAGGGCAAGTGCCTTTTCACCAACTCAGCATCCCTAGCACTTACCTATGTCTGGCACCCTGTAGGAGCTCATTAAATATGTGTTTGCTGTTATTGAAATTCCAGAAAATAAAAACCGCAAGTCAGGATTTCACTGAGAGTGTTTTGAGGAGTATAAGGCATTCTCCTTGTATACACCATGGGGCAATGGTCATGTACAAGGCAGGCGTGTGCCTGGTGCTTGGTCAATGGAACTGAGCTATTGGTGCCTAATATCTACCCAGCCAGCCTAAAATGCCCTCCACTCTATTCCTTTGGGCTAAAGTCTGATGGATTGCAAGTAAATTAGCTAGTATATTGCTGGTGGTTAGTTGATTTGAATAACCATTAACACTTTGGATTGCCATTAATTTTTTATCACCCATTATCACCTTGCTGTGAATTGCTAATCACAGACCAGGACCCTGAGGTACAGGAATAGGAAGGACAGCTACAGAGCTGGGAGGATGGAAGCAGAGAGCAGGAGGGCGCCTGGGTGTGCTTGCTTTGAGTGGTACTAGAGGGAGGGGCATGAGGCACCAAAAATGGCCCTCCCACCACTACCTTCACACACTCAGTTTCAGTTGGGAATTAGTGCCTACTTTGCAGCGTTCGAACCATAGTTCTGTGGCAAAAACAATAAATTCTCTGCTTGGATCTCCTTCCTCAAATCTTCGTTGGTGTGCCCCCTTGGAAAGTGTCTAGAGCTTTCAGATGCTCCATAATTAGGCCTGCCTTCTGGACATAACCTCCCTTATAATTCATTGTATACAAAATAGGGGCACACTGATAAGCTAATACACATTAGGACAATACAGTGGATATCTAACTGGTTTGTTATGGTGCCAGCACTAGGATATTCATATTTCTTTTTTTTAAGATTTTATTTATTTATTCATGACAGAGAGAGAGAGAGAGAGAGAGAGAGAGGCAGAGACACAGGCAGAGGGAGAGGTAGAGAAGCAGATTCCATGCAGGGAGTCCGATGTGGGACTCGATCCTGGGTCTCCAGGATCACACCCCAGGCCGAAGTTGGCGCCAACCCGCCGGGCCACCAGGGCTGCCCAGACATTCATATTTCATTTAGAAACATCTATTTAACACTGTGTTAACAGTGAGAGTCTGGGCATCACCTACAGACTAGTGAGAGGATTTGTACTTTTACATGGCCATGGATGTATGGAAAGAAGTGCTCTTTTGAGTTCACAGCCTAGTGGGCTATGGGCCATGCCAATGCTGACCCTGCATCCCTGCTCACCCTAATAGGGTGGTAGTGCCCAGTTATTTTTGATTTGAGGCTTATCCTGGTCTTGGTAGTAAATAAACTAAGTCACTGGTAGTGATGTTTCTAATCTGCCTTAAATATTTCAATTTCCCTATGACTCGAGCTCCTTCTTGCACCATATCAAAAGTTTTCTTGGTTTCTTGCTTCCAGGTTTGTATCCTTGTTTTATCGTGGTCAAGCCACTTTACCTGGATCCTATACCCAGCATCCCCCTGCCTGGGGCCTCTATCCTGGGTTTTAGACTTTCCCAGTGACTATGGCTATCAAACCTTGGCTAAGAAATGCCCTATCTCTGCTTGGAGAAATAGCATAGATGGGATTTTTCTCTGTGGATCTACTTTTGAGATACTTTCCGAATTGGTAAATTGGACTGACTACTGGTTTCAACTCTATCATTAGACTCCAGTCCCTGTTTACAAGTCTAGGATATTAAATCACTGGACATCACTGGATCCCTGATGTAACTTCATATTCCTATAGATCTGCTTGGCTTCCCATCCTAGGATAGCCAAAATCTTGGATTTATGAGTCTGTTGTTGAATGGAGATTGGCATTAAGGGAGTTTTAGTGTTCTTAATTAATTATATTCTGGGAAGGATTGAAAGAAGGATAAATTGAGTTCAGAAGGTTTTTCATCCAGAGAAAAGTTGAGGGATGAGATTTGTGCTTTTTGTTTTGTTTTGTTAGCACTTTTCTTTTTAAGGTATAATTACACACAGTAAAGTGCGCAGATCTTAAATACACAGTTTGATGATTTTGAACCAATACCCTAATCTAGATTTAGGCATTACCATCAACCTAAAAACCTCATGTTTGTTCTTGAAACTCATATAAATGATATCATACATAGGTATTGTTTGTGGCTGACTTTTTGCATTCAATATTAAGACTTTAAGATTTATTTATGTTGGGCAGCCCGGGTGGCTCACAGGTTTAGCACTGCCTTCAGCTCAGAACCTGATCCTGGAGACCCGGGATCGAGTCCCACATCAGGCTCCCTGCATGGAGCCTGCTTCTCCCTCTGCCTGTGCCTCTGCCTTTCTCTCTCTCTCTCTATCTCTCATGAATAAGTAAATAAATAAATCTTTTAAAAAATATTTATTTATGTTATGTTATGTATTATTAGTCCATTTTTAATTTCTGAGTCATATCTTATTGTAAGAGTATATTACAATTTAATTATGCGTTCATCTGTTATGGACATTTGGGTGATTTCCAAACTTTTGTTATTATGAATAACACTTAAAAGTTCTTATGCAAGTGTTTTTATGTTGTTGGGAAGGAAAAATTTTTCTCTGCCCTTCCATATTCTTCTGGCTGGTCTAAGAATTAAATGAACATGAAATAGATTAACAGGAGAAAAATAAATTTAACTCATGTTCTGGACGCTCATAGAAAAATGAATGTCAGAGAAGTAACCAAAAGACAGCCTTTATACTTTTTATACAAAGAAATAAAAAGAATAGTGAAGTTTGGATTTGGGGTAGTAAATTGAAGAAGTAACAAGGTTTATTTACACAGGATTCTTGGCCTTGAAATCTCTATCTTTTGTGATAAGTATGTCTCTACCTCCTGATAATATAGGGAGGATATTTTTCACATGGGAAATTTATTTTTTACTTTCAGGGGAGCAAAAGAGAGAGGGTCAGCATTTCTTTTGGCATTGGATGTTTCTTAAGGAACTTTAATTCAAAATGGTCAATATCCCAAAGTGTCATATTTGGGGGCAGCATGCCCGAAGCCCCATTTAGTTTGTATATACTTTTTTTAAAAATTTATTTTTGGTAAATATCTAGGAGTAGAATTGTTGAATCACAATAAATTCCTAAATAGTTTTCCACAGTGGGTGTATCATTTTATACCTGCACATTCAATGTGTTGCCTGGGATCTTTTTCATCATTTTAAACTTAATTTTAGCCATGCGAACAAGTGCACAGTGAAATCTCATTTTGTTTTTAATTTAATTTCACTATTAAAACTGTTGATCACCTTTACATATATTTATTGACTAATGGTATATTCTTTTCTGAATGTTTTTCCATATCTTTTATCAATTTTTGTTGATTTTCTTGTCGTCTTTTTGACTATTTATTTACAGAGATCTTTTTATATATTATAAAATGTCTGTGTGTTACAATTATTTCTCCTCATCTGTGGCTTTTTCATTTTTAAATTGTCTACTTTGATGAGGTGAAGTTTTTAATTTGATAAAATTTAGTTTCTTCTTTCATTTTTTTTTTCTTATGGTTAGAGCTTTCATCATTATATAGATCTAAGAAATCTTTATTTACCACTGAGTTCAAAAGCATCCTATGCTTTTGTCTAGGGGCCTTCTATATATTATATATATTACGTTTGCAGCTAGATCTATAATCCATCTTACATTGATTTTTTTGTTAGTTTTTTTTTTGCATGTGTTTTTTTGGTATAATGTGAGACATAGTCAAATTCATTTTTTAAAAAAATTTACAAATAACAAGTTGACTAAGTATTATTTAATTATTTTTTTCTTTTTCAATTAAATTGTATTACCACTTTTGTTAAGACTTATTTGATTTCTTATGCATGGGTCAATTTCTGTTTTACCAATTAATTTGTGAGCTACTCATATGTGAGCATCATGACACACCACCATGTCATAATTTGTAGCTTATCAGTCACCCTTAAAATCAGATAGTGCTCATTCTTCAGCTGTAGTCTTTTTCATGAATGTTTTGGTTATCACTTTGCATTTCTCTATACATTTTATTTTCAGACTATTTGTTTCTACAAAATATGCTTGCTGGAATTTTGCTTAGTGCTGCCTTTAATTTACAGATCAATTTGGAAAGAATTGACATTTCTTATGTTATATCTTCCAACTCATGAGTGTGGTATATCTGTCTATTTATTTCTCTTATTTAATTTATCTCAGTTTTCCTTATAGAGGCTTTTGTTATTTTTGTTATTTTTTTCAGGAGTCTTATGTTTTTAATACTATTATAAATGATATTGGATTTTAAATTTTAATTTTATCCATTGCTGGTTGCTAGTATATAAAAATTAATATTTATATACTGATCTTATATTCTCAGATCTGCTAAATTCACTTATTAGATCTAGTGGTTTTTACTTTCGTATTGTTTTGTTTGGATATTATTTTGGATTTTCTATATACATAATTACTATCACCTACAAATAAAGTTTTACCTCTTTAACAATCCTCATGCTTTTTTTTTTTCCCGTTGTCTAATTATATTGGATAGAACCTCTAGTATGATGTTGAATAAAATTGGTAAGAGTGAACATCTGTGCCTTGTTTCTGATTCTGATCCAGAACATTTTTAATATTTTTCCATTAAAAATGATGATAGCTGTAGGTTTGCCATATAGCCCCTTTATCAGATTGAAAAGTTCCCTTTAATTATTTATCTCTCATGAATTAGAGCTTTATTTTAATATGCTTTTTTGATTTCTGGAAATGATCTTATGAGTTTCCTTCTTTATTTCATAAAAAGTATGATTACACTGATTGATTTTCAAATCTTAAAAACACCTTATATTCTTGGGATAAACGTCAATCATGATACATTATACGTTTTATGTATTGTTGCATTTAATTTGTTAACTATTGTTAAGAATCTTGCTTTTGAAGAAAACTAGAACATATCACCCCAAAAATATGTCTCTTTGACATAAAAAATATTTTGAGTTGAAGACAATTAAGAAGCAACAAATGTAGAAAAGCCCTGCCTTTTCTACCTAAAGCCAGAATATAAATTCTCACTTTACTGGAGATACTCTTATCAGCTCAGAGATAGCACTAAGAAATCTGCAAACGAACATTATTCCATTATTTCCCTCACATTTATTTACCTTCCCATGGTTTGCTGCCCTTGGAGGCCTAAAACTACTTTCCTTTGTCCTGTCATTTCTCTATAATTTATTGGTTTTTGTTGAAGATGCTATATAACCCAGAGTTCTCAGCTGCTGCTTTGAGTAACTTTTCATTTAGATTTCTCCTACATGATGTTCACTGAACACATTCATGAACTGTTTATTTTTCTCTTGTTAATCTGTCATTTTGTTACAGAGTCCCAGATGAAAATCTAAGGTGGATGGAGGTAAAGCATTGCCTCATGTACACTTTGACCTATGTTTATGAGTGATATTGGTCTTTGATTTAATTTTACTTTTTGTAAGGCCTTCATCAGATTTGATACTAGGGTTATGCTGGTCTCATAAAATGAACTGAGAAATATTTCCTCCTCTCTCTAATGTGAATGAGTTTGTATAATATAGATTTTCTTTGTGAAACATGTAATAGAATTTTACAAAACAGACAGGTAGGACTGAACTTTTCATTGTGGGGAAGTTTTAAATTATGAATTCAAATTTTCAAATAAATATAGGGCTATCCAGGTCACCTATTTTTTTGTTTTCCTGTCAGTTTTGGTAAACTGTGTTTTTAAAGTAGCTTCTCTATTTCATCTTTAATGTCAAGTTTTTTTAGAGTACATTCATACATAATGTTTCCTGTTTGCATATGTTTAGGCTATGATATTCTCTTTTCAAAGTCCTATTTTGTTGTTTTCTCTCTTTTCTTTTCCTTTTTTTTTTTTTTTTTACTAGATATATGTTCTTAGCGATTTAAACATTTCTTAATCTTATGAACAGAACTGATTTTTGGACTCCTGTTTTTTTTCTTTCTGTTTTGTCCATCTAATATTTCGTTCATATAAGTCTTTATAATTTACCTTAATCTTTATTTTTTTCTATCTTTTTACATATTTTGTTCTAATTTGCTCTTCTTTTCTGGTTTATTAAGATGAAAGCTTATGAGGCACCTGGATGGCTCACTCAGTTAAGTGTCTGGCTCTTGATTTCAGCTTGAGTTGTGATCTCAGGGTTGTGAGATCAAGCCCCATGTTGGACTCTGTGCTGGCCATGGAGCCTGCTTAAGATTTTCTCTCTCCCTCTCCAACTCTCTCTCTTTTTTTTTTTTAATTTTTATTTATTTATGATAGTCACACAGAGAGAGAGAGAGAGAGGCAGAGGGAGAAGCAGGCTCCATGCACCGGGAGCCCAACGTGGGATTCTATCCTGGGTCTCCAGGATCGTGCCCTGGGCCAAAGGCAGGCGCTAAACCGCTGCGCCACCCAGGGATCCCACTCTCTCCCTTTCTTAAGAAATTTTTAAAAACAAAAAATGATGAAAGCATATTTATATAATTTCAGACTTTTGTCATTTTCTAGTATAAACATTTTAAAGTACAAATTTGCCTCTTAGCAGCATTTAACTCCACCCTACATTAATATATTGTATTTTTATTATTGTTTAATTCAAATATCTTCTAATCTTCTGTATATTAGTTTCCTATTGCTGCTGTAACAAATTGCCACATATTTAGTGGCTTAAGACAATGCGGATGTGTTATAGTTCTAGACATTAGAAGCATAAAATTAGTTTGGCTGGGATAAAATCAAGATGCTGGCAGCCCAGCACTCATCCTGAAAGTTCTAGAGAAGAACCAATTTCCGGACTTTTTCCTGACCTGATTTCCTGATATACATTCCTTGACTTGTGGCCTCTTCTTCCATTTTCAAAACCAACAGTGTACCATCTTCTCTCCATAACAATTTTAGCTTCTTTTCTTACATTACTTCTCTATTCTGATCCCCCTTCCTCTTATAAGAACCCATGTAATTACATTGGGTATATATATATATATATATAAAATTTAAGATATTCTCCCTACTGCATGATACTTAATCACACCTGCAATGTTCTTTTTACCATGTAATACAGTATATTTACAAGTTTCAAGAATTAGAACATGAACATCTTTGAGAGGTTATTACTCAGTTCATTATGCCATATTATTCCTTTCTCTAGGAGTTTAAAATATTTTCTAATTTCCCTTGTGGCTTTATTAAATTATATTGCTAAACTACCAAATATCTGTGGATTTTCTAGATATTCTTTTTGCTGATTTTTAATGTAATTGTTTTGATCAGAAAATATACTCACTGTATATGAGTATTGAGACTTGTTTTGTGCCCCATCATATAGTATATATTGGAAAATATTCCATGTGCTTTTGAAAAGAGTGTGGAGCCTATTATTGTTGAGTGTAATGTTCTATAAATCAGGTGAAATTGATGGATAGTATTATTCACATCTCCTCTATCCTTACTCATTTTTTTTTTTTACTGTGACAATTTTTAAAAGATTTATTTATTTATTTTTAGAGAAAGAAAAAGAGAGAAAGCATGAGCAGGAGGAGGTGCAGTGGGAGAGGGAAAGCAGAATCTCAAGCAGACTCCCCATTGAGTGCAGAGCCTTATGTAGGGTTTGATCTCATGATCCCGAGATAGTGACCTGAGTCAAAATCAAGAGTTGGACACTAAACTGATTGAGCCACCCAAGTCCACTACTTTGACAACTTCTAAAGGAGTGTTCAATGTCATCAAATAAGGTTGTGAGCTATCTTTCCATTTAGTCATCTTGTTTATTCTTCATGTTTTTTGAAGCTCTGCTATTAGGTGAATAAACATTTAGGGGCACTAGGTCTTCTTAATTAGTTTGGTTCTTTTACCATTATGTAACACCCCTCTTTATCTTTGGCAAAGCTCTGTTTTGAAGACATCTTTGACAATGTCACCACACCGATTTTCTTATATGTAGTGTTTTCACAGTATATCTTCTCCCTCTCATCCCCATTACATTGTTTTTGGCTTAACTGTATCTTCATATATAAAGTACTTTTCTGTTGTTGTTAGCAGCATAGAATTGGGGACTTAAAAAAATCAATCTGATAATTTCTGCCCTTTAAAGAAAGTACTTGGCCATTCAAATATAATTTACATATATGTATTTAATTATAAATATATATTTATAATATATATATTTTTAAAGATTTAATTATTTATTCATGAGAGACACAGAGAAAGAAACAGAGACATAGGCAGAGGGAGAAGTGGGCTCCCCACAGGGAGCCTGATGTGAGACCTGATCCCAGGACCCCGGGATCACGCCCTGAGCCAAAGGCAGATGCTCAATCACTGAGCCACCCTGGTGCCCCTATAATATATATATTTTTAAATAATTGCTTCAGGAAATACAATTACATACCTTTAGTTTCTAAATTTACCATGAATTGATATTATATTTAACACATATAGTGTAAGAAACTTGCAACAAAAAAAAAGAAACTTGCAACAATATACTTTATATACCTGTATCTTTTACTTTGTGATTTTGTTAAATATTTTACTGCTACATGTTATTTAGTGCAGAATATAATCCTGTTGCTTTTGCTTTGAAAATCGAATGTCTTTCAAAAAGTAAGCAAAATAAGTCAGTCAGAGAAATACAAATACCATATGATTTCACTCATATGTGGAATTTAAGAAACAAAAAGATGAACATAGGAGAAGGGAAGGAAAAATAAGAAAAACAGGGAGGAAGGCAAGCTGTAAGAGACTCTTAACTATAGGAAACAAACTGAGGGTTGATGGAGGGAAGGTAGATATGGGGTTGAGGTAATTCGGTGATGGGCATTAAGAAGGGCATTTGATGTAATGAACATGGGGTGTTACATGCAAATGATGAATCACTAAACTCTACTCCTGAAACTAATAATACACTGGATATTAACTAAATTGAATTTAAATAACAATTTTTTTTAAAATAGCATTAAGCATAGTTGTGGAATCACTGTTGTACACCCAAAACTAATATAACACTGTGTGTCAACTATACTTCAATAAAAACAAACAAAAAAGAGTTTAAAAAAAAGGAAAAATTAAAAGCAACAAAAACATCATTATACTTTTCCCAATACCTACCATTCCTGACACTTTTCAAATCTTTTTATAAAGACACAATTAATATCATTACTTTTCTCATAGAACTAATGACTAATTCTTGAAGCTTTTGATTATCTTCTCTTCATTTTGCTTTAATTTTTAAAAGATATTTTCACTGGATATAGACGTGAGTTGATTTTTTTCTCTTGACACTTTAAAGATATTTCTGTGTATGTGTATAAACATGCATACTTTCTGGTGAGCAGTCTTAAAGCTAATATGACTGTTTTTATGATTTTGGTTTTGATTTTAAACAGTTTGACTATGATGTGTCTTATTGTAGTTTTCCTTGTACTTTTTATGCTTTTTTTTTTTTTTTCTAGCTCACTGAGCTTCTTTAAAATGTGAATTGATATCTTTCATCTTCTTTGGAAAGTTTTTTATATTAGTTTTTCAAAATTACCTTCTTTTCAAGTCTCTCTCTTTCCTTTTCTTCTTAGACTCTAATTACACATGTTGGATGTTTTGATTATGTCCCATACCTCTTTAATGGTCTGTTCATTACTCTGCATTATATTTTGTCTTTTTGTGCTTTTCTTTGTATATTTTTTATTGGTTGTGCTTGACTTCACTAATCTTGTCATCTGTTGTGGCTGACTGTGTTAAAAACTCATTTAATAAGTTCTCTATTTCAGATAATATATTTTGTAGTGCCAGAATGTCTATTTGATCTATATTCTAGATCCTAAGTAATTGTTCAAATAATCTTATATTTTCATCTACTCTCTCCACCTTTTTGTCTATTTTGTTTAATTTAGTAATCACAGTTCTTTTAGAACCCTTAAATCCTAACTCCAATATTTAGATTATTAGAGGTCTGCTTCTATTGAGTATTTCATGTCTTGATTTTAATTTCCTTTCCCGTGCTTATTTCCATCATGAGTATTTTTTTTTATCATATAGCAGATTTGTTGATTTTAGAAACTCTAGATTTGGTTGTGTTAGTTTTGAAAGGAATAAAGACATTTAAAGTTTAAAAAGAGACAGTTTAACGATCTGATCATAATTCTAAACATCAAGAAATATTAGGCTTAGAAATTTTGAGATAAAGATTCAGCCTTAGTGAGGGAATCTATTAGACATTCTCCAAGTTTAATTTTCAATCTATTATATTTAGTTGCTTCAGTGTCTACTATGTGAACAGTTTCAACTGATGTCAAACCCATTATGCATGGCAAAGTAGCTCTATCCTGATGCTCTGTTAAGACTGACTTTTAGGGGTCCCTGGGTGGTGCAGCGGTTTGGCGCCTGCCTTTGGCCCAGGGCGCGATCCTGGAGACTCGGGATTGAATCCCACGTCGGGCTCCCGGTGCATTGAGCCTGCTTCACCCTCTGCCTCTGTCTCTGCGCCTCTCTCTCTCTCTCTCTCTCTGTGACTATCATAAATAAAAAAAAAATTAAAAAAAAAGACTGACTTTTACATATGTGAGCATACTGACTTAGTCCTAGTTGACGTTCAGCAATAAAACTGGGGATAACAGAATGAGGATAGTGACCTTTAAAAGTTAGGGTGTTCATCACATCATGTGCACTCCTTACTGTGATGAGCACTGGGTGTTATATACAACTGATAAATTGTTGAACACTACATCTGAGACTGATGATGTTGGCTAATTGAATTTAAATACAAAAAAAAAAAAAAAAAGAAGTAGGATATGAAGCTTGAAACCATAAAACTCCTGAAAGAAAATATAAGTAGCGGTGCTTGGCTGGCTCAATTAGTTAAGTATCTGCCTTCAGCTCAGATCATGATCCTAGGATCCTGGGATGGAGCCCCATGTCAGGCTTCCTGCTAAGTTAAGCTTCTCCCTCTCCCTCTGCAAACCCCGCCCCCCCGCCCACCATCACCACTTGTGTTTGCTCTCTCTCTCTCTCTAATGCTCTCTCTCTCAAATAAATAAATAAATAAATAAATAAATAAAATCTTAAAAAAGGAAAGAAAGAAAACATAAGCAGAAACTTTCTGAACTGGCCTTAGCAATACTTTTCCAAATATGTCTCCCAGGGCAAGGGAAGCAAAAGAAAAAATAAATAATTGGGGCTATATCCAACTAAAAAGCTCCTGCACAGTAAAGGTAACTATCAACAAAACAAAAAGGCAATCTGCTAAATGGAAGAAGATGTTTGTAAATGATATATCTGATTACGGGTTAATGTCTAAAATATATAAAGAACTAAAACTCAACACCAAAAATGAAATCAATTATTTTTTTTAAAGGGCATAGGACCTGAACCTGAATAGACATTTTTCCAAAGAAAACATACAGGTGGCCAGGCAACAGTCACATGACAAGATGCTCAATATCACTAAATATCAGGGAAATATAAATCAAAACCACAATGAGATATCACCTCACACCTGTCAAAATGGTTGACTTCAAAAAAACAAGAAATAACATAAAGGAGTGAAGAAAAGGGAACTACTGTATACTTTAGTAGGAATGTAAATTAGTGCACTCACTATGGAAAACGGTACGGAGGTTCCTTGAAAAGTTAAAAATAGAAATAGCATATCACCCCAAAAATGCTAATTCAAAAAGATATATGCCACTGTATGTTTATTGCAATGGCCAAAATATAGAAGCAGGACAATGTCCATTGGTAAATGAATCGATAAAGAAAATATGGTCTATATACACAATGGAATATTACTCAGCCATAACAAAGAATGACATCTTACCATTTATGACAACATGGATGGAACTTCATGGTATTATGCTAAATGAAACAAATCAGAGAAAAACAAATACCATATGGTTTCACTTATATGAGGAATCTGAGAAAACAAAACGATTGAACAAAGGAGCAAACAAAACAGAAACAAACTCATAAATATAGAGAACAAATTGGTGGTTGCCAAAGAGTAGGAGGGTGGGAGAACTAGTAAAATCAGTTCAGAGCATTCAACGTTACAAATTCCAGTTATAAAACAAATAAGTCATGGTGATGAAAAGTACAGTATAGAAAATATAGTAAAAAATATTATAATAACGACTTGGTGACAGGTGGTAGCTACATTTATCATGGTAAACATTTTGTAATATATATAATTGTTGAATTATTATGTTGTATACCTAAAGCTAATATATACCTCAATTAAAACATTAAAAATGATAAATAAATAAATAAATAAATAAATAAATAAATAAATAAATAAATAAACAAATAAATATTAGGATATGAGGTCCCATACAGCACCTGGTCTAGGTAAAGCAGACCAATTTATCTGTCTTACTCACTTTAGAATGACAGAATGAGTACTGCTTTAGTAGTGGTAGAGTGAATCAGTTTTTATTGCATTCAAAGCATCTTAAAACTTAGAGGCTTAAAATCACACCCTTTTATTTAGTGCATGATTTTACAATAAATTTGGGCTAAGCCTAAATAGCTATTTCTGTCTTAGCTGGGCTCATTCATAAATCAGCAGTCTGGGTTGGTGCAGGATGGCTAGTACACGATGGCTTCCAATAAAATGGCTAGTCTCTAATCCCGGTGCTTTTCCCAAGAGGTTAGCCTTGGCTTGGTGGCTGAAAAGAGTTCTAGGAAGAGAGCAGGATTGTACATGGTCTCTTGAGGCCTAAGCCTAGAGCTGGAATATTTTCACTTTTACTGCATTGTATTAATCAAAACGAGTCACAAAAAATGCTCAGATTCAAAGGGAAGGGAAATAGATTTCAATTATTTGTAGAAGGAACTACAAAGTTATATTGAGAAAGCTGTAAATATATGCTGGGAGAGTGATGAACAATTATGGTCATTTTCTTGCAATGCAGCATATGGAAAGCTAGGATATATATCTGAACGTTTGGGGTTAGGAAAAGGTGACGATTTTGATTATCTTCTTACCTCCACAAGAATTAAAATTATTCCCCTCTTTTAAAGCTTCTTGAAGAGGTCACAGTTTCATGAAAAGAGCATGGGCTTTGAAATCAGTCAGACCTGAGATACCAGCTATGTCACAATGTGAAAAGTATACAAGCTCTCTGAAGTTCATCACATATGAAATTTGGATAATCAGTATCCACCCTAAATGATTATTATGAGAAATAGTCAGCCGATACTACTACTTGCTTGACATGTGGTAATCACTGACTCATAGTAACATGAGTATTATTCTTTCCAAGTCTAGTTTTGCCTCTGCTGTGAAAGATGTACTTACTCCCTCATATCCACATAGACGGCTGTCTCCTGTGAACACCTATTAGTCATAGCACTGCAGAGCCAAAGGGTACCTAGGGATCTCTCATTCTAGGTTTTTATCTAGAAGTAAGGAAACTGGAGCCAAGTTGAAGGACTTCTTCAGTGTTTCATCACATAACTAGGACTAAAATTATCGATGTTCTTTGTTACCTATAAATTCTGATATTGGCAATTCATTTAAAATAACTTTGTCTTCTCTTGCAGCCTGTTAGCTTCTTGCAAGTAGTGCCCCTACACTATTTTCCATGTATGTGCCCTATACCTACCATGGTGGCTGGTACAATGCAAGCACTTGGCAAAGTGAGGTTGTGTGACCAGGTTTGAAGAATACAGGACAGTAGGTTTCTGGAATGGCCAGTGGGGTGAAAGTCATACATAGGCTGGTGGAAATAAGCTAATACTAGGGAAATTAATATATGTAAATATCATTTATCTATCACATCTCCTAACCTGATCTCCTATCTAACCTGATCTTAAGAAATACAGACTCATAAATGTCAATAATCATGGTTCTTTATCCAAATTTATAAGTATTTCCTGTGCCTCCATAGTGTGTGAAATCTCCTGATTTCTCTGCTAAATTCACTGTCCACAATTTCCATCATGTGCAGGAGGCTGGCCTGTATGAAATGCTCCTTTACTAGAGTGACCAACCCTCCTGGTTTGACCAGGACATTTCAAGTTTTAATACTGAATGTCCTTCACTCCAGGAAACTTCTCAGTTTCTGGCAGAATGAGACTGTTGGCTACACTATCCCTTGCCCTTTAGTCTTCTATTGGGTTTGGCCAATGGGAGACACCAGCAAGAAATCAGATGGTGGGAACAAATGAAGATCAGGATATTTGTGACCAGGCTTCTTCCTGCTGAGTCTTTGCTGATTGGAAGATTTCCAAAGCTATGGTTTTTACTGGATGGGCTTCTAACAGCTACCCTTCCAAGGTTCTACTTCAGAATCATGAGTAGGAATGCTTCCTTCAAGTTACTAGGACAAAGATACTATACTTCTCCTTAAGCCCCACCAGATCTTTGTAAATATTACTTTATTAAATTCCTCTCAAATCTGGGATGAATGCCACTCACTTCCTGATGAGACCTGACTGACACTGGCACATAGTTCTATGAGAACTATGCTTGAACTGTGCTTGAACTGTGATAGAAAGGTGTAGAATGTAATCCTTGCTCACATTTGAGTGGGAGAGAATAATCTGTGATAAAGTTATTGAAAAGCAATAGAATACCATCTGAGCCTCAATTTTTTAGCTGTGAAGGTAATGAACTCAAAACATGCTTTCTGGGATCCATAAAGCCACAAAACATCTTCTGCCGATGTTTTTTTTTTTAATCTCACTAACCATCTCTATCACTGTCTAACTGATGGTTTATTAAAAATAGCCAAGATTTCCAAGGTAGTTTCTGGTTCCAACACAATAAGACTACTGACATCTTAATAAAGTACTAGATTAAATGCAATGTTCAGGGATAGCCAAGGAGAAGAGTCAGCTGGGCTGGCTTGATATTGTCACAGAAGGTGTGAAGAAGATGGGCAAAACAAGCTGAGCTTTAAGGATGGGCAGTTTGGGGATACAGGGAAGCCAGAGGCATGAAGGCATCCAGCTTAAATCAAGACTGAATTAAAATAAGATCTGCAGGAAAGCCCAGTGGGTGACTAAGATGCAATGGAGAGGCCAACATGATTTGTTTGGGATGAAATCCAATAGAGCTAGATTTCAGAAACCTCTAATGCCAGGGTATCCTGTTGTCCTGGGTCAGGAATAAAAAAGGAGTCATTCGAAGATCTGAGAAGGGAACATAATCTCCTCCTTAGATAGAATTTTATTTCAGTTTGTGTGTGGCATAGTTCACATAAGAATAATGCCCAAAGTCAAGAAAAAAAAAAAAAAAAAAAGAATAATGCCCGAAGTCACACCACACATGTCCATTGTAAGCAGATGCTATAGAAGACCAGGCTCTGAGCCAGGTGTACTGTTTTATATCAGACCCAGTTTGGGAAGTCAGAATTTAGAGGGGGACCTCCACATGGAGCTGATGTTTCAGGTCAATGACATTCAAAGGGTCTAGATCTACTATTTAGAAAGAGCCTCTTTCCTCTACCAGTTTCTTAGAAGACATTCCCAAACAAGGGAGTTTCCCTTGATGAAGTTATTTGGTGACTGTTTACCAATCTGCACAATTACCATGGCTTTTAGATGTAAATATAAATCAGCCCAGGGGAACACATGATTAAGTAGCAGTCAACGTGCAGAGGGTTTTAAAAGGGCTGCCAGTGAGGGGTTAACCTCAGTCTTCGTACAACACCAAACGCATTAACAGTGGCACAAGATCAAGCCGGCTGAGTAGTGAGCTCCCAGAATGCAGTGGGAGGCCAGCACAGTGGAGTAATTCCCAGGTGACACTGTTTGAATGTCATTTAAAGTTCACTTTCATTATTTTAATTGTCACTGTAAAAATTTCCCATTCAGGACTGATTATGTTCTAAGAGAAATCAGAACTTAAATTCCAATCAATCATAATTGAACGTGTTGTTGCAAGTGGCATATAAAGCTGCGCCTCGGATGTGATTAAGACAAGTATTAGTTACTTGTGAAAAGCTGCAGGGAGATTTAGGAGCAAACGGGATTAATTCTGAATAATTTACATGGCCAAAGCCATCAGAGGAGGAATGGAAACACTTTACAGGAGCTCCTGCATGTCAGGGAAGGGTTGGGGCTGCTGCTTCAAGTTCAGATGTGAATCAGCAGAAACGTGGAGATTCGGGATGTGTCCTCATTTACACTGAAGGCGCTGTATGGGGGACTTGGCCCTGGATCTTCCTTTAACTGACTGTGTACATTTGGGGAAGGCACTTCACTTCTTTGAATCTTAGAGTCTCCCTCTATAAAACTTCTGCTTTAGAAACTTAGACAATTTATGTTTTAAATAACCTAACAGCACCCTGTGAACCCTAAAGTGCCCCTTAAGTGCTAACTTAAATAGTTATCAGATGATAGCTGCTTGTAAGTGATAGAGCTCAGGTCCAGGGGTGGCTGGCTAAACTGTGACAGAGTGGTAAGAGGATGGCACAAATGTGGCCATTAGGTGAGCTAGCCCAAGACACTGGTCTCATTAAGGGGGTGTCCTCAGGTGCCAAGGTCAGAGTCCCAGGAGAGGGGCATCTCCATTCTTCCCGCCCCTGTCCCGTCTTCACTGCCTCTTTTCAGATCCAGCTGTACACAGGTTACCAAGCTTGAGGGGTCATCCTTACTGAGATTTTAGGACCTTGATCCTTTCACTGCACAGAACGAGAAATAGGTACCTCCTTATAACAACTGGCATGAAACTCAGTCCTCCCATTGAATGGAACAGAAGTTAAACTCACAGTTAGGCAGATCAATTTGTTAAATTTCTTAATCTCTGAGACCCAATCCACACATCTGGAAAATAGGGATTACACTATCCTCATGGGTCTGTAGAAAAGATGAACACAGCACCTGACAAATTGTAGGTTCTCAACAGTGGCAGTTATTGTTGCTACTTTAAAAACACTGTGGCATCAATGCAACTTTGGGATTTGAGCAAAGATTTTGAAAGGGAAGCCAAGCCAGAGACCAGGGCCTGGTCCTTGGGTCTGAGCTTCTAGATGTGTATGAGGAGAATGACAACCTCTGAGTGGTCTAGACTTTTTCTCTCTTTACCCTAGTGCCAGTAGCTCCCCTCCCAGGAGGAGGTGGGACAGAGCAGGAAGTGACTGCCTATGATCCTTCCCCTCCTGGGAAGCCACAACAGCTTTTGGTTAGGGAACCTCAAAGAAAGAGGAGGACCTCCAAGTCTTCCCGCCACCCCCAACCTAACATACAAACCAATTTTCTTAGAAAGGGAAGTCAGGGGAACTGGCAGCAACCTAATAAAGGTCTCTGAAAACAATGTTTCTCCATTTGAAAAATAAACCATGTCTTTAAATGCATTAACTCTGTGGGGAAATAAATGTAATAAACCAAATTCAATTCCTGCCAACATTTGTTTTCTTATCTATGTAAAATCAATATACTTGTTGCAATTATGTCTTTCAATAAATCCTCCCAAAGTCTTATTTTCTCATAAGATTTCCTGCCGCACTCAGATTCATTGCGTTCATTTTCCATCTAGAGAAATTGTTTCTTGCATTTTCAAGCCATCCGGTTTCCTTGAAGGATGCTGTACCCCGCCCCCTTTCCCCCTTAGCTGCCGCCTCTCTTCTGCAAGGGCCGTTTAGGCAACAATTACTTTGATTGGATTGTGGTGCTGGGCTTGGATTTGTACTCCTGGGAACAGCCCTCTTTGGTGTAGGAGTGAATTTCCCACCCAGCACTGACCTCTGCCTGCCTCCTCCTTTGCATGGTCCTGGGAGGGCACTGAGGGGACAGCAGTCACGTCCCTTCTCAGAGGTAAGCACTTCGTTGTTTTATGGGAGAATGGATGGCACAGCTGCCATGGACTCTTCAAGCAGAAATATTTATTTTATTTTTCACTGGTTGTGTGTGTACTCTTGGGCCTCTGTGTCTGCCAGGCTTGGAGGAAATGGATCACAGTGTGCTAGAATCAAAAGAAGCTTGGAGAGCACTCTAAAAACCATCCACCTGCTGCCTGCCCTGTTGTGGGAATCCAATGTGTGCCAGCACCTACCCCATGCCTGCACACAGTAGAGGCTAACCAGCTTCCTCCCTTCTCACTGCAGAAGGCAGGACACTGAGTTCAGGGAAGGCAGTGACTTGCCGCAGGTTGTCAGCTCTGAACTTGAGTTTGCAACCCTCAATACAACATGGGGAGTTGTGCAGCTTTGACCCCAGTCTCCATTTAGCTGGATAGCTTTCCTATCTTTCCCTACTTCTCTAGGTTGGTTTTTAGGGCATACCGGTAGTTCTCCTCTTGTCTTGATTCACAATTCTCTCAGATCTGTTCTCAGGCTACCTTCAGTTTCTCCATGGGTCCCTCCTGGTTCCTGGTCTCCTACCCCCAACCACACCCAGAGGACCTGGCCCAGTCGGAGAAGGACCCATGCTGGCCCAGCGCCCCACCTGGCCCTGCATGCAGGGGCCGCAGAGCAAATTGGCTGCTTGTTTCAATGACTCTGCTGAGTGATTGCAAAGACGCAGAGGAAGCACTTGAAACGCTCTCTCTTACAAAATGCTGTTTGTTGTGACAAGACAGGAAAAGGCCATCAGCCTTAGAGAAGTTCTGGCAGCAGGGCACAGCTTGACGAGCTGAGGAGACAGAAGATGAATGAGCTGCCAGAGATGCTGAAGAGACTGTAGACTTTAACTTATTTATTAAGCTAAATTATTTACATTAAGGAGTCGGCTGCTCTGAGTAATTTATCTCAAGCTCCAAATCCAAACACCATTTTGAACAAGAATGGTTGACCCTCACAAAAAATCAAAATAAAACAAAACAATACAAACACATACACAGAGCCCCCCGCCCCACTCCACCCCCCCCCCCAAAAAAAAACAGAGGAAACTTGTTCAACTCCTCCTTATCAACCTTCCTTGTAGAGAGGAAGGGAGATTCTCAGAGAGAGGGGCTCTGGGGCAGTGCACTGGGCCATTCACCATGATGGAGACATTTCCCAAGGTTCAGGCTCCCTCAGCCCCCTCTGCTGATTGGTGCTGTCTGTGACTCTGGCTGTCCTGCACTATAAAACCACCAGGTGCATGGAGACCTGAGATGTGGTCAGAGGTGGCAAAGGAGTCAAGCCACAGCCTGCAGATGCCCAAGGAGCTAGATTCAATATTTATAAAACTCTTGGTGGGATCTCTCCACCCTATATGAGAATTTGGTAATTATCACAAGGGACATTTGCTATTCATCTCTTTTCAATTATTTATCAGCAGAAAAGGCCATGCGTGCACTGAAACCCAAATAGGAGTAGCTAGCCAGGTCTTCCCCATGTGTAAGGGTGGGGGTGCAGAATATGCTGAATGAATAGAGTCAAGATGGCAGCTGTCTCTTCTTCAAAACTCACCATGGGCTCTGGGTTCACCTTTAGGAAGTCCGTTTAGTTTTGATGAAAGTTCACCACCAGACTCCACTTAAAGTGTAGAGATGGTCATTTTACTAATGCTTAAATATCCTTTGAAGGCCTAATACCCTACTGAAAGGAAAAGGAAATATTTTCTTTGGAGTAAGTCCTTTGTGTCATCTTTTCTGGAAGAGTAGATGGAACATAAATATAAATGTGGTAGGAATTGCCCTAAGGCTTTGGAACTGAACAGAATTGGGTTGAAATTTTTACACTGTTTGGTAAGTAAATGATTATAGACGTCCATTTCTACATTCATATAAAGGGGATAACAATATCTACCTCGTAGAGTTGTTTTTGTAAATAGTGTGTATAAAAGGGATCTCATATGATCAGCAGTCAATGTAATGTTAAAGATTACTATTCAGGCTTACTCTCTTGGTTCCATATTACTCTCCATTTGCAGATGCAATGTTTTATGAACATTTGGCTGTTCTATCATCTAGTAAAAGAAACACAAAAAAAAATACTCTTAAACTCCAAAAGTGCAGGAAGCCCTTTTCTTCCTTTCATATACCTCCCCCTTTCTGAAGTGGCACCTGCTATCTCCCTGGTATTCAATCAAAAGCATGCTTGTCAACAGCACAAAGATGATGTGTTCTCTAGAGGTACATGATTTGGTGTAAAGGGGCTTGAACTTAGAGTCAGAGGTCTTGGGTCTAAATTCTATTTCTATCACTAACTGACTGGTGACCTTGGACTCTTCAATTCACTCAGTTAGCCCTCCTCACAACTCTGTGAAACAGCTGGTATTATCCAAATTTTATAGATGAGAAAATTCAGGCTCAGTAAGCACGTGACTACAAAACGCAAAATAATAGCTTTAGATACTGTTATTCTACTATGAAGATTATACCATTGAGTCCAGAAAGGTGTGTTTATTAAGGTGGTTTTCAGGTGTTGGGAATGGATTTTCTCTAAGCTTTCTTCATTCTCACTCCTGAGAAGCCAAGCTCATCAGGCAGTACAGGTTCTTGTGTGGCTGAGTGAATGCAATAAACTGCTGCAAGGTGAGTGAACCTACTATTCAGGCCACCAGGTAGGGTCTGAGAAGGAAGTGGATGGTGCATTAAAACAGTTGAAAGAAAGTTTAATATAAAGACTCTTCATAAAGATGGGGGCAGGGTTTAGGAAAGTGTCTACGGATAGTAAATGGCTGGAGAAATCCATGGAGCTTTAATAGTTGCACTAAGCCTGAAAGGGTGTGGGAAGTAGTTTCTGGAATCTGGAAAATGCTGTGTATTTGACAGGACCTGAGACTTTTTTGGGCAAGGGATGAAGCCACCCACTGCCAGCCCAAAGGAATAGAGGGAGTAAGGGAATAAGCACTCTTCCTCTTTCCTTCTTCCACTGTAGCTGAATTCACTCTGAAGCAAGGGAACTGCTGCTAATGAAGGTCATGTCCCAGGGCACAGAGCAGGTGAAGAAGAGAGGAAAGTGGATCAGAAGAAGTCAGCAGAAGGGACTGTATACATTGGGACTGTGTTAACTTGCTACACACACTATGGAAAGCTAAATAGTCTTTTTTTTTTTAATTTTTTGAAAGGTTGTGTTTATTTTACAGAAAGAGACAGAGAGCATGAGTGGGGAAAGAGGCAGAGAGAGAGGGAGGGAAAGAATCTCAAGCAGACTCCATGCTGAGCATGAAGCCTGACACAGGGCTCAATCTCACAACCCTGAGACTATGACTTGAGCTGAAATCGAGAGTCAGATGATTAACCAACTGAGCCACCCAGGGGCCTCTAAATAAGATTCTTTAAATATCTACCAAAAAAAAAAAATATATATATATATATATCTACCAAAACAGGGCAACTGATCAAAAGTTTCTAACATCCCATGTGTCTCTGTGAATGGATCAGTTACTTCTCTGGCCATTTCTTCTAACACTTAGATACTGTAAACCAAGCTATCAAATTGGAGCCCTAGCAGGAAAATTCTGATGGCTTCTTCTTTGGTGCTCAAACATTCAAACCATCAATTTTTCCAACTCATCTCTGGGCTCTTCTGGGGACTTAGGGACTGTCTCGGGACAGTTGGTCAATTCAGTGGAGGTGAGAAACCTCAACAGCAATCCATCAATATTCAGAAAGCCAATTGATTCCATTTTTACTCTTCAATCGTTTGCATGGGGCACAGTACACTGTCAGTTATTGCTCATGTCTGCTTTTCATTCCTGGCTACTAACACTGAATATCCCACAGATGGTCATCTCCTCAGGTTTGGTTGGGGCCATTCCTAGTCTAATTCAGTCTGAATCTGTAATATAATGAAAACTTGTCTGCACGCATTGATAGGAGTAGGATTAAATTACTTATTTAATTAATCCTAGAATCTGGGGGTGGTGAGCCTCTGTCTTACCTTGTAAGTTTTCTTGCTTGACAGCCAGATATACACCTTCCAAAGATCAATCTTTGGAAACTTGATTTCTTGATCACTCTCGATAAAATAAAAATGTCTTGCTATTTTGCTTTATCAATCTCCAGATATATTTTTTAAGATTTTATTTATTTATTCATGAGAAACACAGAGAAAGAGGCAGAGACATAGGCAGAAGGAGAGGTAGGCTCCCTGCAGGGAGCTTGATGTACGACTCGATCCCAGGACTCCAGGGTCATGCCCTGAGCCAAAGACAGACACTCAATCACGGAGTCACCCAGGTGTCCCTCAATCTCCAGATATATACTGTCTTACTGTTTTTTTGATGTATCTTTCTTTTCCATAATCTCTGTGAGGGCAGGGCCAAATTATATTCTCAGGGCTTGGCATAAAATGGATAATTATATCAGACTAAATGATCTAATGACTCCATCATGGAATAATTGAATGAATGACTGTTAGTAGGGGAAGATACAGAGATGACAAGGATATTGCCTTAGGAGTTTGCATTCTTTAATACTTATAGTCTAGTGGGGAAACGGACATGAACATGCTCCACTTGAGTACGCATTCAGCAAAGAAAGTGTCAAATGGAGGCATAAACAAAAGAGCCTGGGGAAGGGAGTGATGCTGTGTCCATAGGGCTCAGGAAAGGGCTCATGATGAGAAAGGTTTCTGGAAGATCAGCTTCCCATTTCCCTGTCTTTCAGAAGAAGCACTAAACATGGCCTTGGAGGTCTTTGTGGGCTGCATATGCTATTAAATTTTCCTAGTCTTAAGGTGACTTGGTATGATATTTCTCAAATAGGTATATTCTAAGTGAATTAATGTTTTTCTTGGGCTATAACATGTTGCTTTCACTGTAACTTATATGCCTTCTTCTCTAAGACAACCAGTGTAAGCAGGTCTGACTTAATTAACACTAGCAGTTCAGAGTGGATTATTTGATAGCCTATCGGAGAACTCAGGGAGAGAGAAAACAAAAGAAATGAGTCAATAATGTTAAATTTTCAGACACTGTGGAACCTAATTGGCATGGAGGTCAGTATTTTGGGTTAGAGTTACCTCTCCCAGCTACTCAGATAAAACTAGGTGAAGAATATGAATAATTGTGTCCTTGGGGAGGGAGCTCCATTTAATACCACTGGTCATACAGATTTGATTCTTGGTTACTTTCAAATATCCTAAAATGAGCTATCCAGGTACTTTTTTTATTCATGGACAAAGATCATTCATCTCCTTGTTCATGAGCTGATGAGAGTAAGGGACAGTAGTCAACATGATTAGAAGATTGCTATATTTATATATTGGGTAGGGGCATCCGCTTACAGTTGGAGGCCCATGACCCAAGGCTCACCATCCTTGGAGAATGACTCAGAGATTGCATTATTCTAGAACAGCCAATTCCACTCACCTAAAATGATCTGTACCTAATAATAATAGAGCTGGTTAAGTTGCTGTTCACATCACACAGAGACCATCTTGGAGATTCTTATTTTAAAATGTTTGGCTTGTCCTATCCAGACATGAAGGAAAATGCTACCCTTCCCCCAAAAGCTCATTATCTAAAGAACAGGATGTTCCCACTGAAGACATGAGAACTCTTAAAATCATGGCTTTTTGAGGTCTTCTTGAAGAAGGGAGGGCAGGAGATTCTGAGATTTCTCATATGCTTAGGTCTTATCTCCTCTACTGACCTTTCTCTGACTATTCTGGTTTCATTGATAGCTTCCTAAAATGCATTTTATGCAGAATCAGTTGACAATCATGAATGGCTCTGAGACTTTGTATATAATAGTATAGTCTTCTTTTTTTATGCATTAGTATTGCCTCTAATTTGTTATAAGCCCTTGAGGGCAGGGGCCTTGCCTCAATATAAAATTCTTTATATAATACATAACTGCATATGTAACATAACATCTAGCTTAGGAAATATCCAGGGACAGATGAGAATATGAGCAGATAACCATTTATAGGGTTGGAGGTATCTCTCTATATTTCCATCACACTTGACTTTGACTTTGGCTTTTCATCACTTTATCACGGTATTTTCACATAGTGCCTGGCACCAAAGGGGTGCCCAGTGAATACTTACATAGTCATTAAATGAATGAGAGGACTCAAAATCTGATGATTGTTTTTTCCTATCCTACCCCTCAAAAAAAAAAATACTGTTTATTTCCAGAAAAGATAAAATGGGAAAAGATTTTGAAGGTGCTACCTTATCATATTCTTCACAAATAGGAATTCCCTTTACAACACACTTAATCAATAATCAGAATGCTCACTATTGTATTTCAGGGCAGTTCAATCCATCTAGGAATATCTTTAACTATTACAAAAATCTTCCAATGTGCATCCTATTTCTATGCAAAACAATGTTTCCCTATACTGGTGCCCAGAGCAGAGCCCAACGCTAAAGAAAAGAGAAGGGAGAGGGAGTAAATGGGTGAGAGGTAGAGATGAAGAGTTTCTGAATGTTCTGAATGTTCTGAATGTCCCTCCAACAATTGGGGCCAGCTACTATTTCCTGAGTTAATAAAGAGGGGACAGAAGAAGCCTTGCAACTACTCACCGCAGTCACAAATTCCACTTTGCTCCCTACAACCTTTTCCAATCTATATAAGCAGAAGCTAAGAAGAGAAGTTTAATGTGAAATTAAATTTTGTGCTCTGGAACTCATTTTCAGCCACTCACCATTGTAAGTAAGGAAGTTCTAGGAGAATTGGTATAGTCAATCCTGCCTGCAGAAATGGTCATCAGGCTGTCATTCCCAATCTAAATGTTTATTAAGCTGCACAACACTGCAAGTCTACCCTGGTGCTACCACAGGGGTATTGAAGGGAATTTGACAAAAGTGCTTTGCAGTTTGGGGTGTACATGGATACAGAGATGGTGTTTTAGATACATTCCTAGAATTAAGGAAAATGGCTCGCTGGAGGAGTCTAAACCAAGAAGCTGGATAGAGACTGTGATGGGCCAAATTCTACTCCAAGGGGAACTCAGCACTTTCAGGAACTTCATATGAAAGAGCATTCAGGTTAGAAGAGGAAGCAAATCCTATGGGCCCTTTGAAGAAGGAGTTGGGGGTACAATATCCTGCACCCAGGAAATTTGAAAGCATTTCTCTGTGGAATCAATGGTCACTGAGGAGACCAAAGTGAGTCTTAATGCTACCCCCAAGAAGTTTAGGCTCATGATCTATGTGGAGACCACTAAATCATGGCTGCCACAAGGGTCAGAAAAAACAGATAACCTAAGGACCATGTAGTTAAGAACAACTCTTACAATATATTTTGTCCCATCTACCAGTCAACAACAACAATTTAGAGAGGGAGGAGAATAAATAAAAGAATAAACCATGTACTTAACACACTGAAGTTGCTGAGGTAGGCCAAATCTGAGCTAGGGAAAGGAAGAGATGATGATATTTAAATTTAACATGAACTTTATTGAATTAAAGAAAATGTGGCATATGGCATTGAGATTTGACACTGCATTTGTCAAACCATGGTTGAAGGTATTTATTAGAAAAAAAAAGTGTCTTCAAGTATTGGTACTCTACTAATTTTGACCATTTAAGAAATTGGTTATATTAGTATTGAGCTAAAATCAAACTTCCTATAACTTCCTTTCATTTATATATATAAATTGTTTCTATGTAACTTAACCATGTCTCAGAACAAATCTTAGGAATGTTTATAGGAATAAAAAAATTTAGTACTCAACAAGCTAAAATTACAACGTGCCATCAAATACCACCAGCCAAGCAAAAAGCAAAAAAAAAAAAAAAAAAAAAAAAAAAAAAAAATAGGAACCTTATGGAGAGAAATATCAGTCAGTTGAGATAGTCAGGATATGCATAGATTACATAACTAGTAGGCAATAACATTAAGACAGTTATATTATAGCTGTATTCTGTATATTCAAGAAGCCAGAGGAAGATTGTGCATATTAAGTAGAGACATGCAAGATACAAAATCCCAGTAGATTCTAGAGATGAAAACTACACTCTCTCAGAAGAAAAATACATTGGATGAAATTAATGGCAGATTAGACATTGTAGAAGAAAAGGTGGATGAACTTGAATGAATAGTGATGTAACTATCTAAATCTAACACACAGAGGAGGAGGGAGACAAGAAAAGAAAAGAAAAGAAAAGAAAAGAAAAGAAAAGAAAAGAAAAGAAAAGAAAAGAAAAGAAAAGAAAAGAAAACAAGGACATAGTCAAGTAGCCTAATAATGTAAGTATTATAGGAGTTCCAGAAAATGAAGTGAGAAGAGAAAATATATGTGTTTATATATTATATATAATAAAATAATGGTTAATTTTTTTCTGAATTTGAGAAACAGAAGCACGACAAAATGCAAGCACAATAAACATAAGGAAAGTTATAGCAGGGCATATCAGAATCAAATTGCTTAGGACTTGTGGCAAACAAAATCTTAAAGAAGCCAGAAGAAACCAAGTCAAGAGATAAAGAAATACAAACATAAGAATGACAGCAGATTTCTCAATGGAGATAATGCAAGCCAGAAGACAGTAAAACAAAATCTTCAGAGTACAGAGAGAGAAAGAGAGAAAGAAAGAGCACATAAAACCAGGAATCCATAGCCAACAAAAACATTTTAAATAAATTAAGGAAAATAATTTTCAAACATACAAAAGCTGAAAAAAATTAATCAATGTCAGACCTGCATTATAAGAAATAGAAAAAATCTCATCAGAGGAAAAAATATGAAGTGGAAATCTACATCTACACAAAGGAATAAAGAGCATAGAAATGGTAGCTAAGTGGTAATGTAAAAAAATACTTTTTTATTTAAACATCGTAAGAAAATATTCAACTGTTTAAAGTAAAAATACTAACATTATTTTGTAGCTACTATAACACATGTGGAAGTAAAATGTCTGACAACAATGGCACAAAGACTAAAGGGGAGAAATGGAAGTATACTGTTATATATTTTTAAATTTTTTTGTTATGGTTTTTATACTATATATGAAGAAGTATAATATCACTTGAAAATTTGATTAAGTTAAAAATGGAAAGCCATCACTAAAATAAAACAAAAGAAATTATAACTAAAAAGCCAGTGAAGGAGATAACATGGAGTCAAAATACTTTACCCAAAGGAAGGTAGGAAAAGGGAGATAAGGAAATAAAGAACAGATTGAAAGCAAATAGTGATATGGTAGTTTGACTCAATCATATCAATAATCATGCTACATTTAAGTCTTAAAAGTCCCAACTAAGAAGCAGAGATTCCCAGATTCAATAAGAAAGCAAAAACAAGTCCCAACTATGATGCCGACAAAAAGCTCATTTGAAATGTAAATGCATAAATAGGCTAAAAGTAAAGGATAAAAGAGATACAGTATGCTAACACTAAACATACACACACACATACATATACACACACAACTAGAGTGTCTATGCTATTCTCAGACAACATAGATTTCAAGGAAAATAATATTAGCAGGGATGAAGAGAGTTATTTCAACTTATAAAGGGGTCAATGCATCAGAAGAACACAACAATCCTGAATGTTTATGCACCTAATAACCGACCTCCAAATACATAAGCAAAAACTGAGAAACAAATCCACTTCCTGTTTGGAGATTTCAATATTCCTCTCAATAATTGACCAGATAAGTAAAAGGAAAATCACTAAGGATATAAAAGACTTGAACAATATTATGAACCAGCTTGACCTAATTTACATTTATAGAACATTCCCCCAACAATACCCAACAACAGAGTACATATTCTTCTCAAATGCAGATAGAGCATTTACCAAAATAGACCATGTTTTGGGCCATTAGAAAAGACTCAATAAATCTGAAGGATTTTAAGTCATACAAAGTAGGGTCTCTGACTGCAATAAGGTTAAATTTAGAAATGAATTACAGGGAATCCCTGGGTGGCTCAGCGGTTTAGCACCTGCCTTCAGCCCAGGGTGTGATCCTGGAGACCCAGAATCGAGTCCCTGCATGGAGCCTGCTTCTCCCTCTGCCTATGTCTCTGCCACTCTCTCTCTAATGTCTCTCATGAATAAATAAATAAAATCTTTAAAAAATAAAACAATAAAAATGAGTTACAAAAGATATCTGGAAAAAATTAGTAAGATATATGCTTACTAAATTAAATACTTCTAAATTATCTTTAGATCAAAAAAATCAGAAAGCAATTAGAAATTATTTTGAATTAAATTAAAATTTGGGAGATGAGACCTAAATGTAAAATCTGAAATTGTAAAATTTTAAGATGAAAGCAAGAAAAATATTAGCAATTTTTGCTTAAAGATTTCTTAGAGGGATGCCTGGGTGGCTCAGCGGTTGAGTATCTGACTTTGGTTCCAGGCGTGATTCTGGGGTTCCGGGATCTAGTCCCACCTCAGGCTTCCTGCATGGAGCCTGCTTCTCCCTCTGTCTGTGTCTCTGACTCTCTCTCTGTCTGTGTCTCTCATGAATAAATAAATAAAATCTTAAAAAAAATAAAGATTTCTTAGAGATGACACCAAAAGCATTATCTATTTAAAAAGGATCATTGCATTTTAATGATCAAAAATAAATGAACTCTTGACATATGCAATAATGTGGATGTATTATTAAATTAAATAATTTAAATAAAAATTACATTTAGTTGAGATAATTATAGTGAGTGAAAGAAGTCAGAAAAAAGAGCACATATTGTATGCCTTCGCTCATATAAAGTTGTAGAAAATGCAAATGAATTTATGGTGGCAGAAAGCAGATCAGTGGTTGCCAGGGGTTGGTGAGGAGTATAGGGAGGCATTACAAAGGAGGGCTTGGTGGCTGTACTCATTATCTTGACTGTGGTGATAGTTTCGTGAGTGTATACATAGCTCAAAGCATCAACTACACACTTTGAATACGTGCAGTTTATTGAATATCAATAATATATCAATGAAGCTCTTTAAAAAGTCCTTCGTGGTAAGTCTTCTTGGTAAATCCGTCTTACAGATGCACAATCTTAGCCACATAGAGGTAAGAGGTATCTCCCAGGTTTTACACTTAGATGTGGCCACACTTATTTGAACTCAACTATGTCTGACTATGAAACTCATCTCTGCACTGGAATATTTCTTCTCTGTATAGAATGTTGCCTGAGCATTCAGGAGGTTCATATGAAGCTAATACATTAGATCAGTGAGGACTTTCTCACACAAGATGCTTCCAGGTCTAGAGTCCTCTAAATGGAGCTGTTGTAGTTGTGAACATATGGAATAACCCTGGCGCTTAATGCTGAGCTTTTGTCAGTTTTCTGACTGTACTCTCTCCCTAGGTGATATCAGTCAGTCTTGTAGCTTTAAACACCATCTTTATGTTTAATAACTTTTAAATTGCTCCTTCACCCCCAAGTTCCAGACTGATGTATCCTATGTCTTAAAGAAAAGGATTACTCCTAATGCAACGGACTGAAAGTTTATGTCCCTCCCAAATTCATGTTTGAAATCCTAACCCCCCATGTGATTAGAGGGTGAAGGCTTTGAGAGGTGATTTGGTCATGAGAGTGGGGCCTTCATGAATAGGATTAGTGCCCTTATGAAAGAGACTCCAGAGGGCTCCTTTGTTCTTTCTGCCACCTGAGGACTCAGTAAGAGGACAGTGGTCTGAGAACAAAGAAGCGGGTTCTGACCAGACATGGAATCTCCCAGAGCCTTGATCTTGGACTTCCAGCTCCCAGAACTATAGGAAATACATTTCTGCTGTTAGGAAGCCACCAAGTCTGCGGTACTTTGTATTGGCAATGAAATGAACTTAAGACACCTAACAACAATGAAAACATATGCTGGGAAACAATCTATTGACAAAAAGTCAGAGGTACTTACTTTATAAATAAAGCAGATGAGTTTATAGCACACACACACACACATACACACAAACTAGTTAGGCTTTATCTCATAAAGAAAAAAACACCTGGGGCAGCCCAAGTGGCTCAGCAGTTTAGCGCCGCCTTTGGCCCAGGGCATGGTCCTGGAGACCTGGGATGGAGTCCCGCGTCGGGATCCCTGCATGGAGCCTGCTTCTCCCTCTGCCTGTGTCTCTGCCTCTCTCTCTGTCTCTCTGTCTCTCATGAATAAATAAAATCTTAAAAAAAGAAAAAGAGCACCTGGAATTAGGAAAACATTTTCTTCTTTTTTCATCTTCTTCGTATTCTATGAGACCCATGTATTCTACTTCTGCATCTGAAAAAGTGACTCTTCCATCAGCAATATGGAAATACATTGGAGAGAGTGTAACTCACTTACTCTGTGTGTTGGCAAACACCAGATACAGACCATTTTCAGCATATTGAGAACTATACTGTAAAAACAAAGTCAAGGAAGCATCTCCTGATGACTCTGAAGAGTAGTACTCCAAAAATCGATACTGCAGGGTGAAAAGAGGAATTTCAGAAAATTGTTTGACATTTTCAATAGAATGCAAAAAAAAAAAAAAAAAAAAAGAAAGTTGGTTTCCAAAAAGAGTAGGGACAAATAATAAAGAAAAGTAGTAAAGGAAAAGAAGCAGAAAATTATAATGTAAGAATTAAATTCTAGGGATCCCTGGGTGGCGAAGTGGTTTGGCGCCTGCCTTTGGCCCAGGGCACGATCCTGGAGACCCGGGATCGAATCCCATGTCGGGCTCCCAGTGCATGGAGCCTGCTTTTCCCTCTGCCTGTGTCTCTGCCTCTCTCTCTGTGTGTGACTATCATAAATGAATAAAAATTAAAAAAAAAAGAATTAAAGTCTACAAGATATAGTAGGGTGGATAAAAAAATGAACAATATAATGAAGACTTAAAGCTAAAAAAATGAAAAAACAAAATTAAAATATTTTTCTGAGACTGAGAAACTACCATAGACCAGAAGAACCAATAGAGACACATGATGACTAAATTTATATATATATATCCTGGATTGGATCTTTGATCAGAAAAAGTACCTTAGTAGAAAAAAAAATGATAATGTAATTTGAATAACTGGAGTTTCATTAATAATAATGTTATATTGTATACTAGATTGAATAATGCCTCCCCAAAGATGTCTACCTCCTCATTCCTGTAGTTTGTAAATATTACCTTACATGGCAAAAAGGATTTGTGGTTATAATGAAATTACGAATTTTAAGATGAAGAGCTATCCTGGATTATCCAGTTGAGCACAGTGTAATGACAAAGATCTTTATAAAAGAGAAGCTAGAAGGTCAAACAAATAAGAAGGAGATGAGACAACAGAAGCAGAGGTTGGTGTAATGAGCTTTGAAGATGGAGGGAGATGTACAAGAAAAGCAGGTGGCCTCTAGAAACCAGAAAAGGGAAGGAAGCACATTCTGCCCTCCAACTTCTAGAAGGGAGACCTGTCAACAGCTCGATTTTAGATTTCTGACCTTCAAAACTGCAAGGACATAAAATAAATTTGTGACTCTTTGTTACAGCAACAATAGGAGATGGATGCACTTGGTTTCATAGTGTGACATATGTCCCATGGTAATATAAGATGTTAACCTTGTGGGAAAATGATGAAGGTGTATGGGAACTATGTGCACTATCTTGGCAACTTTTCTATAAAATGTAAAAGCATTCTAAAAATGAAATTTATTTTAAAAATTCTTGTTTAAGACCTTAAAAACAGAAATTGACACATCAAAGAAACACTTGTATAGAGGTCAACTAAGAGTCTCTCATAGAATACAAAAGACCATGACGTAAAAGTGATCACCAGCCAGGTTACAGATGTGGAAAACAAGGAGCAAATGTTATGTTTGGGTGACTGGGGATTTTGGAAGAAGAAATCAGAACAAAGGAAATAGAAACAATGAATCCATTGTGATAGAAGAAAATCTTCCTGAAGTAAGAAAAATCTGGGTTTCTAAATCTATTTTAGAATTAACAACAACAACAAAATAGGAATGAAGAAAAATCCTGTAAAATTTCATGCAGAAAAAAAGAAGACAAAAAACGTTTCCTAGAGCGGGTCTTGGTCAAGCTGGCTACCCAACTATAAATGATTCCTTTGTGGGAGGCTGGTCCTCAGTATGCAGTTGGTGGGTCCTCTGCCTTTTGGAGTGTACAGCATCCTGCTAGAGCTCTCTGATATGATAGATAGCTGACTGAAGAGGGGTCAGTCTGATTCTCTTCTAGAAATGGGAGATTTGGGTAGAAACACTGAGTTGATGAAAGTGTCACCATGTGTCAATAGCATCACGCTAGAAACATCCATGAAGTACCTGTAATTACCTTGGTTCCTGACCTTCCCAAGGCTTGGATTTCAGCTCTTCCTTTAATTCTGTATAATAATCATTTTAATAAATCCCTTGTTTTCTTAAGTTTGTGTTTTAATCCACTTAGACTACTCTAACAACAACAACAAAACCAAAACCAGATTGAGTGGCTTATAAAAACACATTTATTTCTCATAGCTCTAAATGCTAGGAAGTCCAAGATCAGGGCACCAGATTGGTCACATTCTGTTGAGGGCCCACTATCTGGTTTATAGCTAGCACCTTCAGAGTCCTTTGGATTTTTCCATTAAAGTCCAAAATTACTTTAATTTATACGGCTACAGAAGAATCATATCACACTGGCCTCAGATTCTCCTCTGTAACACTAAAAATCAGGAGCAACTTTATAGAATGTTAAAGGGAGGGAATTTATTATGTGATACTTCTATAGTTATTCACATTTTCTGAGTAGATATGTAAGTGCCCAGATAATATTAACACCATATACACTTTTAGCAAAAAGTTACTTGAAGATGCATTACTATGCTGAAGGAAAATAACAGCTCAAGAGTGGGAAACTATAGTAGAGAAGGAATGATGATGAGTCCTACAACCATTAAAAGACAGAATTAAGTCTTACATTATAAATTTGGTGCAAAATGTCTCTTGAAAAAGTATATATTATAATATTTAATAATTTGAAATTGATAAAGTAGCTATAGTTTTATTAACAAATTATATTACGGCATACTAACAAAATTATATTAACAAAAACATGCAAAGGTGAAAGGGAAAGAGGGAAATAAATAAAATGTTCCCAAACTTCTTGCCTGAGGAGTACACATATACAATGCCAGCTGATTTTTCACTTTGATAATAAAGATACACAGATCTGGAAAATGTTTCTGAGAAACATCAAACAAATCATCATTATATAATTTCAGAAATAATGGGCATGATAAAGAATAAGCTAAATAAAATACATATAATGAAAGACATTAAGGAAAGAAAAGAAACAGCTGGAAAACTCCATATGATGAAATATGAAGGTAAGACTAAACTTTTAATTATGGTGATAGTTAAAACTATAGCTTAAATGTATTAAATTCTTCAATTAAGGCAAAGACTTGGGGATTGACCGAAACAGTAAAGTTATTTCACTAAGATATAGCTAAACAAGACAAACTATGACAAAACTAAGAATAATTAAATAAAATAAACAAACAGATATCAAAGAAAAAATTTTCAAAAGATAGCAAGGGCCATAGTTTATTATTCCAAAGAAAATTCAAGGAAAAAAAAGCATTCAATAGGAATAATGGAATTTCCACATATAAATTTCAAATTTTTTATCCAATTAATGTAAAACACTTTTTTTCAGTGCTTATGAAACATTATAAAATGTTATCATATAATAGGCAAAAATTTCAATAAATTTCAACAAAGTCACCATAGGTGACATTCTTTAGCAACAATGACACAATTCTAGAAAATAATAAGTTTATATTTTAAAAAATCCATAATCACTCAAAATTAAAAACCAAACCAAACAAACAACCAAAAAAAAAAAAAAAAAAAAACCCTCTTAAATACCTCTTGGTTTAAAGAGGAAAGAAAATATGATTAGAGACTATGTACAAAAATATAACAAAATAAACCTTTCATACCAAATTTATGGGATATAGCCCAAATTACATTCAAAGTGAAATTCCTAGTTTTAAATTTTATAGTTTTGAAACTATGAAAATAAATTAATTGAGTACTCAATTAAAAGAGGTTGAAAGGACATTTTCATATGAAAATTAGGGAGAAGGAATTAATAAAGTTTTTTTTTAATTGCTGAATTCAAAAATAAAAAAGAAATTCATTATAATAGTATAAGCTCTTTTCTTTATATCATTCTACCTCATAGGTTAATTATAAATTCCATTTTCAGTGCCCTGAAAAATCTATGTATTCAAATAATCTGAGAACATGTTCTAAGAGCAAGTTGTCAACTGGATCTTTATAGTAGGTTGGCTGTTGGGAAAGCCGTGGAGTGGTAAAAGAGGGTTTCCACCAACAAATGAAGAAACAGAGCTTGACCAAAAGTATCTTGCAATCCAATGTACAATTCATAGTATAATGAACAGTGGTCTGAAATTCCCAAATGCCATGTACCTGCTGATTTTTTTCCAAACTCACCTCTCTGTTACTCAGCCTGAACAATTAACCTTCTGAAAAACAAATCATGGCACAACAAGTAATTATCCATGGTATAATCATTGGTATAAAACAACTTACTTGCTGTCATATGCAATACCAGGTTGCCTGAGAAACAAACAATATTCTTAGAGCAGCAGCAAAGGAAAGGCACCCAAATTCATTTGATGGTAAAGAACTGGATACCTTGTATTTCAGAAGTTGTCAAAGTAGTCATTATACTGGGCAGCCTGGGTGGCTCAGCAGTTTAGCGCCGCTTTCAGCCCAGGGCCAGATCCTGGAGACCCAGGATTGAGTCCCAGGTCAGGAGCCTGCTTCTCCTTCTGCCTCTCTCTCTCTCTCTCACTGTGTCTCTCATGAATAAATAAATAAAATCTTTGAAGTAGCCATTATATCTTTGTTGGACTTCCTTACGCTTATTTTACAGTTTAATATTGGCTTTATTGAGTTACACAAGGGAGGAAATTGTTTCAGTTCCTAGGATATCGAATATTCTTAACTGAGTTCTCTACATAGACATCCCATAGGACCAGGTAGTGGAAACAGTATGATCCCTGGAGCCACAGACCTCTGGTTTAAATCCTAGCTCCACCAATTTTAAGTTGTATGACTTCGGCAATAATTCCTTTTGCTAAAAGGGGTGTTTACCTCTGTTTTTTATGTGGCATCCTCCCTGTGTGTGTGTCCACATGACCTTCTTATATAGACACTAGTCTTTGGACTTAGGTCTTATGCTAATCCAGAAGACCTCATTTTAGCTTAATTGCATCTTCAAAGACTATTTCTAAAAATGGTGACATGTACAGGTTCCAGAGGGACACGAATTTTGGGAGGGCCCTATTCTTTTGTATCTTGTTTTTCAAACTCAACATTAAATTAATTATATTTAATCATGATATTATATGTAGCTAAAGTATGTTCCTTTTCATTGCTGCATGATATTCTATTATGTGAGTATACCTTATTTATTCATTCTGCTCCTAATGGATATTTGGGTTTTCTAAGTCTGGGTTTATTAAAATATGCTATATACATTCTTGTCCATGTCTTCTAGTATACATGTACATAAATACCTGTTGAATATATGCCACAGTAAGCTAAAAACATGGCTCCCAAAGATATCAGAGTCTAATCTTTAGAACTTGTAAATTTCACTTTCTTTGGGAAAAGGGTCTTTGTAGATGTAATTAAGTTAAAAATCTTGACATGGGGAGATTATCTTGGATTATGTAAGTGGGCCCTAAATGCAATCAACCACAAGTGTCCTCATAGGAGAGAGACAGAGGGAGATTTGGTATAGACATAAGAGGAGGAGGCAGTGTAATCATAGAGACCAAGATTGGAATGAGGCAGTCATAAGTAAAGGAATGTCAGCAACCACCAGAAACTGGGAAATCAAGGAACTTCTCCCTTAGTGTCTCCAGAGGATAAAAGACCCTACTGTTACCTTGATTTTGGACATGTAATACTGATTTCTCACTTCAAGTCTCTTGAAATGTAGAGAATAAATTTATCTTGTTTTAAGCCACCAAGTTTGTGGTGATTTTGTAGTTAAGACATAAGATATAACACAATGCCTAAAAGTAGAATTGTCCAACTATAGGTATGAAAAATTTTAAAGTTAGATATAATGCTGAATAGTTTTCTTAAGTGCTTGTAGTACTTTGCACCATTGGTATAGAGGAGTCCCTGTTATCCATATCCTGGGAGTGGTGTGAAAGGCTCTAATATGCAATTAAGTTATTCTATGCAGGCTTCAGAGATTTCAAATCAAAGACACATGCTCAGCATTTCATCTACATCTTTCTGAGGGCATGAGAACTCTAGTTGGATTAGTAAGATTCCTGGTGTTAGACCTTTGAGAGTAGATGAGCTATCCTGTCTGAAGTTAGGAATTGAGTAGACACAGAAGAGATAGGACAGGCATTCACAGTGCTAATCTAGCTAACAGCATTTAGCCAAGATGGAAATTCAAGGGCTTGACTTCATTAATTTAAGAGATGAAATATGTTTCACCAACACAATAGGTAATCTCTAAATTACTGGGGCTCAGGAGCCAGTAGCTTCCCCTTTTTTGGGTACATGGAAATTACCAGATATATATTTGGCATAGAGTACCAGAAGATCCAGGAATAAATACCTGGTCAAGGAAAAGGCAGCTCACAAAATTAATGTCATGCATTGAGTTAGTTCAGAAGCCTCTTTGTCCTTTAGAAGACACAAATAGCCAGGTGGAAGTATTGATATACAAAAGTTCAGGGACAGTATGCCTTCCCCCAGAAAATCAAAATACTATAGCAGGAGGGGACTTGGGATAGTAAGTAGGTGGTTTAATCAGGATATACCAGTGGAAAGGAAAGAAAGACAAAAGAGAAGGTGATGCAGCATTTAATAGACATAAAGTTTCCATATGAGACATGGGTTTGGGCTGCAGAAACACCAGAAGAATTGGTGTAAGTAGGGAGAGCTGTAAGTACTTACATGTAAGTATGGGAGAGCAGTTCAAGGCGGAAGTGAGTCAAAATAAAACTTTCCAAAGATAAGTTTCTAAGCTCTAGGGAAGTAGTTGCTGCCTAAGAAAATATATTCCATCCAAGGAGGATGGTTAAAGTCAAGGCAATCAAGAATGAGATTTGCTGGAATTCAGAGAGTAGATCCAAGATACCAGTGGAACAAGGCCAGGCAATTCTTAAGTCTTTACGGAAACTGAGGCCTGCACCAAAATTTATTGTGATAGGGTGGAACCATAAGAAGAGTTTAGATTTTGGGAGCAGACAAAACTGAGCTCCATCCTAGGTCTACTATTTATAAGCTGTGTGATTGTATGCATATGACATATCCTTTCTAGGCTTCACTTCCTCAACTATAATTCAAGAACAATTGTATGTTATAGGTTTGTTATTATGGTTAAATGAGAGAAAGTGTGTAGAGAGGGTTTCATAATGCCTTAATAAATGCTAGAAGTCCTCCTCTACACCACCTCTTTCTCTGCCCACCTCTTCCGTACACAATAAACCAAATCCCTGGAACCAGTGAAGGCTATGGTTTGGCAGACAGGCAAATACCAACTGTTCATCCTGGAGACACTAGTTTCCAAATCCATACCAGCAAGGTTAATTTCAGACCTCATAGGCTGAGAATTCTGATTTTTGTTCTTTTTCCCTACTCAGAATAAACTTATAAACTTGGTGAGAATGAGTTAAATCAAAAAGTTGAGGGCTATAAAGGCCGATTCAACAACAGCTGGGAAGGCAGGAAAGGCAGGGTAAATCAGGACAAACTGAGTCTTCTTTTAAAATACCAAGCTAGGGACACCTGAGTGGCTCAGCAGTTGGGCATCTGCCTTCAGCTCAGAGCATGATTCCAGAGACCTGGGATCGAGTCACACATTGGGCTCCCTGCATGGGGCCTGCTTCTCCCTCTGCCTGTGTCTCTGCCTCTCTCTCTCTCTCTCTCTGTGCGTGTGTGTGTGTCTCTCATGAATAAATAAATAAAATCTTAAAAAAATAAAATAAATAAAATACCAAGCTATTTCTAAAGTTCAGTGATGGATATTTAAGCACAGTTATAAAGAGTTGAGGACCTCGTTAAGTGACCCAGGAACTTTATCTACTTAGAGGAAGACCATTGAGACACTGTTCATCTAATTGGGACTTTTCCAAAAATGGTCAATTGCCTTCTTCTTAAAGTCATATATGTCTGTAACAGGACCTAATTATTTTGCAATTAAAAAAAATACAATGAAAATTTCTAGATACCCCCACTTCCATTAGTAATTTGAGCCAGTGAAATTAGGAAGAACTTCCTATCATACATAGTTATCTATGATGTATGAATTGAAGTTCTAAACAAAACAAACAAGACCAGTCAAGGGTATCCTCCATCTCCGTTCCAACCTGTAATTTCATGTTCCCCAATGTCTGAGTGAAGAACTAGTTCAGTAACTCCTGACTGATTACCTTTAACCTCCCACCTGTTAGTCCTAAGTCTCACTCCCAAAAGGATCTCAGAACTCCACTTATACAGACCATATTCCCGTAATAGTCATCATACAAAGGCACAAATCCTGAAAAGAGAAATGTTGAATGAAACATAAAGTAGAAAGCTAATCTGTTTGGCATCTTGTTACCTCTCTTCTGAGTATAATATGGGAGGCTGTTAATTGCTTGATTTACTGTAATCGTCATTCTGCCAACAGCAATAAATAAAGTTAATTAATATAAGGTAACTCACTGCCAGAGAATCCAGTAATTATCAGGAAATTGGAGAGAAGTTCTTTTCATGATAAATTTAGAAGAGAAAAAATACAATTGCCATCCTCCTTTTTGAGTACCTTTTATTATTATTATTATTTGCTTGCGTTGATCTTTCCCTAGAAATACCCTGAATTCTACTATTAGTTTTGTCCCTTCCTTCCATTAAGATGGCTGCACAATTGTTGAGAAGTAACTAGAGTAATATCTGTTTTCAATTCTGATAGGATGGGAAGCTGAAATGACTTTAGAGCATGAGGTCGACCTGATGGGGTTTCTGAATATATTTAATCTCTGCTATCAGAAAGGATCCACCAGGAGAAATGAAGGAGAATATCTTGCCCTGCACCTGATACATTTTTTTCTTAATTTTGCTAAGCCAGGGTTCTTTCACAGATAGGAGTTAGAAGTGGCATGCAGTAACAGAAACAGGATGGTCTTTGGAGTTAAGACAGGTTGATACTTAGTAGATGAGAAAACTTTAAAATAAACATCTTAAACATCTTGGACACTCAGTTTCCTGCTCTCTAATATAGGAACCAATACTTTTTGCATAGCATTTATTTGCAGTTTAAATGTGATAATTGTTGCTCTTCTTCCAGCCTATTAGATTTTTCCTTAAAAATTATAGCCATTTTTCTTTGTTATCAATCATGAGTTGGGTGCCGTATACCTTAGAGACAAATTTATTTCTCTTTTTACTAAATATACAACATATACCCCGCATAGTAACCACTTGTGATATCTCATCTTTGCTATTCTCTTTTTTTCCTTTTTCTCTCTTTTTCATTTGAAGATTTTAAGTTTTACTTCATCTTTTTGGTATATATTAAAGAAGTCACCTTAAATCCCTTTTAGATGAAGAATTTATGAATATATACATGCATACATATATATGATAGTTAATACACATATATGTATGCTTATGTATGGTATATTATATTCTACACTATTTTCTTTTCTCAGAATCATACATAACATGATTTCATTCAGTGATTGTTCACAAGTATGTTCACTAACTTTCCTTCGAGCCAAAATCCGAAGTCCACTGATGATGTGAATAGACTTTAATCTAAAACATTTGTTGAATCGATTTAAATCATACAGTTCGGTTATTTCCTTTATTTATAACAACTGTGTGCCCTAATCCCCTAATTAAGACAGATCTGCCCACTGAATATGAGATACATGGCTTGCAGAGCCAAGGTTCTTTCCAATAAGAGTAGCAATCTTTTTTTTTCCTCTGTACAATAACCACTACAACCATATATCCCCTCCAAAAAATAGAATTCTGTTTTTTTTACATATAACCAAATTTGATGCTACTTTTAGCAAGGCAATCTGTGATGAATGAATCACTAGCTAAAATTTTAGCTGTAGTGTGGGGACAATGAGTATTTTTGAGGAAAATGTAGGACAGTTTATCTCCATACCTATAAAATCTTACTAGCCATATAATATGTGCTCAATAAAGACTCACTGTATTCCTTGAATATTGCAAGTTAAGGCCAGGAAATCTTGACTTTTTGACACTATGCACTTTGGGCTTTCTCTTATTAGCATTCCTCCCATTCCCCTGGCTGTGGAGTCAAGTACTCAGAGAATTTCACTTCTTCACTGCCTGTCAAAGCCAATCCCAAATTAAGGCTCTGATACCAACAGTGCACTATTTTTTAAGAATAACTATTCATTTATTTGAAAGAGAGAGCTAGAGTGGGGAGGGGCAGAGAGAAAGACAGCATCTCAAGTAGACTCTGAATACTGAGTGCAGAGCCCAATGCAAGGCTTGATTCCATGATCCTGAGGTCATGATCTGAGCTGAAACCAAGAGTTGGATGCTCAGCTAGTTGAGCCATCCAGGCACCCCAACCACACACTATTTTTTGAAGGCATGACTAGAATTTTTCTGCTTCAGCTAAGTGATCATAAGTCAATAGGTATGGGTTTAAAGAAGAGTAACAGTATGGCCGAAGTCAGTACATGTAAATATAAGGAAGTTATATATGAAAATTGCAAATACATGCAGAAACTACTTGATCCATATCTCCTATGTGCCACCTCTACTTGACATTGGAGTCTTGTGGGCATACTGAAATACATAGTGTGATGGATCAGATAACACCCAATTTATGATGGGCAGCTCAGGTTAATATTACTTAGTATCCCATATCTGTCTCTAGTAAGATAAAAACTGTTTTCCAGAAAAGGAAGTTCTTTGTTGAAAAAATATGACATTGCTCCAAAATCCTAGGTCTCACACTTGAGTTTGTGCTCTCAAAACTTGCTGCAGGATCTATAAAGCATTTTAATGTGTCTTTGAAACCATTTTAATCTTCTTGGATCTATAGGATCATAATAGGCAAGCAGCAGTGCTACTTACCTGCACCTCAAAGCTGATAACCTTGGAGGTGATCTAAGATTGTCAATTAATATATGAATGAGAGAAATATATCCAAATAATGTATATGCTATCTCTAAAGCCCATAACCCTCCAAGTACTGTACATTTCTCTTAAGTATAGCAGAAGCAAACACAACAACTTGATCTTCACTTTGGAGGGATATTTCACACATCCCTGACCAAGATGGAAGGCCCCTGCATTATCAAGGAATTTGTTTCCTTCCCTATGTAATATATATATGTATATATATTACATACATACTTTTAATTATCTAAGCCCTATTATCATGATAATATCAGTATAGTATACCAGGATGGTAAGATAAGTAAGGTATCTGAGGATTAAAATATTGAGTCAGAGTTACTGTAAATCTGAGGAAGGGCCATGAGGATATATTGTTATCCTTGTGAGGTGAAAACAAATGTACAATTTCTTGTTTTGTCTTATGGAAATAGAAATAAAAACATTTTCCAGATACATAGGCCATATGTGCAGAGTTGAGGGAATTTGCTCCAAAATTGAAACATCTCGAACAGCAGCTTCCACTGGAGTCACTACCCAATTTAGCTTAGAATAATCCACTGTTAAAGTCTCTAAAACCCAAGAGTTACTATATTTCTACACTAGATAAATAGGAAACGAAGTAGAGGTCTGAGCGGGAACACCACATATATTAGTCAACTATTGTCTGCAACAACGCTGAATAACATATTACCCTAAAATATTAGTTAACTGAAATTCAGCTGGGGAAGCTGGTCTCTAGGCTTTAGAATCTAGGCTTCAGGCTCTGGCCTCTGACCCCTGGCTGCAGGCTGCAGTTTGGTTTCAGGTATCCCCTACATGTCTCCACACTTTCCTTGAGCTAGCAGCTACCTGAGGCATGTCCTCTTTTTGGTGAATTATAGGATAAGAGCTCTAAGCTTAATCATGCAAGCATAGCCCACTGGATGCATTCCATTGGCCAAATCAAGTCGTAGAGCCAAACCCAAAAGTAATGATTCAGTGACCACACCCTTTCTCAAGGAGAAAGATAGTGTAGTGAATATTTGGTGAAAATTATCCTATCTATCACATCAACCTGTATATTCTAAACTTTGATTATGGTACTATCTCTTGTGATTTGTGTAGGGTTGTGAGATCATTTATTATTTACTGTAAGTTCTAGCTTGCTAGAGATACTCTTACTCCATGACTCTTTGGGGCATGCTGGAAAGTGATTCAAGGTATAGGTATTGAAATTATACCTAGGAAAGGTAGGGAATGGGCCATATGAAGAATTAGCTTCCTTCAGTCAAGGCAATCAGACAAGGAAACAATGGGCATTTTGGCTATTAAGTGACAGTGACAAGGGCTCAGGGTCAGTGTAGTTTGAATTTTGTTATATAACCCACTGCGAGTTTTGGAGGTCCTCTCTTTCCTGATAAAAGTCTTAGCTTAAGTTCAAGAATTATAATGAAGCTATGAACACAATGGATGTAATACTTGATACTGACAGGATCAAAATATGAGCCTGGTTTCTGATTGTCTCAACCTTAAATATGGAATAAATAATAGTCTTTTAGTATACTCAGAAAATTCCTGGCTTTCAGTCTAAGACTTACATGTAGTATTTACGAGTTTGATCCATCCATTCTTTCTTTTATTTTGCACCATTATTTGAAAAATCTTTCCCACCCAACAGTGATTAATCTTACCATTCATACTGTTCCATGTAATTAGCCACTTGATTCCCAATGCTTTACCTTCAATAGCCACATTAGTATAAAAGACCACAGATGATAGTTTGATAAGTGATTTCATTACTGCAGGCCATTGTCAGAAATGGAATTTGGATATTTATTGCCCTCAAAATTGGTAAGATCAGACAATCAATTTCAGATCATCTTTCGTCTCCCTGAGAGTCTGTTGTCCTTGATCATTCCTCATGCCAATTTTTGCATCAGTTGTGGTTCTTAATTGCAAGCAAGAGAAACCAACTTTGGTTGGTTTAACAGGAGAATAGTTTGTCAAAAAAGAAATTGGGTAGCTTATGAAATTTCCAGGAGAGTCAAAGAACCAGAATCAGTGGCTACAAAGACAGAGACACGGCGACAATCACATTACAGGACTAATCAGAGGAAGACATCTCTGCTGCCACCTCTGGGCACTAGATATCACAGGTTGTTATGTGGTTTACTACAGATATTGAACATAAGTTACAAATGCCACTGTTGTCCTTGGGCAAAAATGTGGCTGCTGCTGCTCCTGCTATTATCACCATTCTCTACCAAATATATATTCTGCACAGCCTTTTTTTCTCTTTGTAGCTGAGTTACAGTAAGTATATGTGTCTAATTGATGGAACTAGGACATGCAGCTCTACTCAACCGGAAAGGGAGTCTAGGATAGTGATTATATCATAGCTATTGGTTAGATAGAATATTCATTATATAATAGCAGTCATGTTTTACCTTAGAAGATGGGGGATTCTATATGTTGGCAAATTGAACTCCAATTTAAAAAATTAAATAAAAAAAGAAGATGGGGATTTCTTTAATATATTAAGGGGGTATCGTTATTGTACAGCCAAAAACAAATGTCCATTTAATTGAAACATAAGGAATCAGTGAAAGAAAAGAAATCCTTTACCTGGTTGTTTGCATAAGTTTTGGATAACACAACTGATTTTTTTCCCTAAAAAATCTATTCTTTGCTAGCGTGTGTGTGTGTGTGTGTGATAGGAATTACTGAAAGATAGTTTTCCAGGGATTTTACATCACACACACACACACACACACACATCTAGCTGTTTCAGAATACCTTCATCTGGCACTACAATGGGCTTGATGTTTCCAATGTTCTTCTTGTCTGGCTTTTAAAAGCCAAACAAAAAGAGACATCTCATCAACCCCAGACCAAACGCACCTGGTACTTTCCAGGCAAAGCTGGGCTTGGGAATCACCCTGGGGAGGAGGCAAACCACAAAAGCCTGGAATTTGTAAATTGCTGAGTTCGGAGTCTTGGCTGGTGATGATAGATCTCAATCAGGGATGAGACACAGCTCATAAGCACATGCCACGCTTGCCATATGCCAAGTGTTTTCAGGGTTCAGACATCTCTCTGTGAATCTGAGAGATTCTGACTGCCTACAACAACTGATACAGAAAAATTGGTTTAGAAAATGGGAATGACAGCTCTTAATGACCCCGTTCCAGAGCCTTGTTGAATCGTCCTGCCAGTGTGTATGAGGAGTCTTTGATAAGTGGCTCGTATGATAGCAGTCATGCTTCAACTGCTCTCAGCCAATGGGAGGGAGGCAGTGAGAGAGTTAGAGGCTTGTTTAGAACAGACGGTGCATGAGAAAAGCATGTGGAGCAGTGGGTGGGGTGAGGTAGGAATGGAAGAGACACTGGGTTTGAGGTTTATATACCAGGTGCTGCTTGGCATCTGAGTATCTCAAACTATTCTACCCTCTGGGAAACATTCCCAGCCTAATTATAACATGGCTGTCAAGCTGTTTTCCCTGATCTGTGTGACCCAAGACAGGCTTGGCTGGATCGCCTGAGCATCACAATGTCTCACTTAGATAGAAGGATTTTGTGGGCAGTTCTTGGCCTCTTACTTAAGACAGTTGCAGGAAAGTAGAAAGAAAGGGAGGAGTTCATATTAACCCAAGGGCTGACACCTCTGCCCTATCACAGGCTGAACTCTTTAATCTGATTTCCCTATTCAACCTGAAGTATCCTCTTTCTTCCATTTTCTTTTCCACACCCTTCTACCTACATACATCTCTATGCTTGGCACTTCCCCTCAGAAATTGCTCCCTCAGTGTATACCTGAATTTTAGTTCTAAGAGGGAAGCCAGGAAGTGAGCTGAGACTAATTTCTGGACCGTGGATGTCTAGGTCATAAAGGTTCTTGAGGAGGAATATTTTGACCCCCTGGGAGATGCATTCACCAACCAAAAATAGCAGTTCCAAAAGTTCCAAAAATCTTAATTGCGGTCATTTACTCTAAGAGTACCTCAGGCCATTCTTTAAATATTATTACTCATGATTAATTCCATTTATTGTCATCCTTCACCATCTTGCTTCCCTCCCTGCTCCTCTTTCCCTTCTCCTGTCCCTATCTCCCTTCTTCTTATCTCCTCCACCATCTCCTCCTGCATCCAAATCAAGCCCCTCTTCTCCAGTCAAGGCCAAGTTCTGAGCAGCCTGCTCTGACTGGAGTGGACTAGGACACTCTGAGTTCCAATCTGTTGCTTAGCACCAAGGTTGCTTAGATACATCTCTCAGTGACAACTGGCCTTTGCCTTTGACCACTTATGCATATAAGCTTTGTAGCAAGCATCCCTGTTCAGAGAGGCATTGGGCCAGAACCAACTTTCAAAATCTCCTTTTGAGCTGCCTGGGTGGCAGTGGGAGTGGGGATTGTTTTAAAGGAAAAGACAACTGATTTCTTTTATGCTGAACTATAGGTAGAATTTAGCAGTCATAGGAACCACAGAGAGTGAGAAATGAAACAAAATGTCCTGGTGAACACAGCTTGGGGGCTGTCTTCATACCAGTATGTGAGTAAGTCGAGTGAAATACAGCAGGACCTTTACGAAAAAAAAAATAACTTATATTCTCCTCCTCCATGAATCATCACCTGTATCTGTGATTTGTATTTTTTTAAGAGAAAAAGTGTTGGGGTGTGTATGTGTGAAGGTGAGGAACATGTGAAGGGGAGTGAAAAGAGAGAGAAAATGGGAAAACAAAATAGAACATTTAGACAAATGCCAAGGCAAAGTGAGGAATTAGAATCTCCGTGTTTAAAGACACAAAGGAGATAGAAATGGTATTAGAGTTGGAGAGCCCATTGCTCCATAGAGTTCTCAGACATATCCTTCTGGACCTATGTGACAGTGACAACTTCCACTACTCCTCATTCAGTAGAATGAGGGGATAGCATGATATCCAAAGTAGCTGGAAGGGATAAGGTGGTGGGAGGAGCACTGCCAGGTTTACTTAGATTAATACAGATGCACACTTCTCTGAATGCTCCACATGCCTGCTGCAGCAATTACCCTTCTTTGCTAAGCAATGATCATCACTGCCATCTTCATGCTAATGTGTCTTCGATGAGCACCTACCGTGTATAAAGTCTCATATATGGAAGACACATAAAAAATATCCCCCCTGCCTTGTTAAGTCTAGTCAGAGGGATACGATGTACAGGAACAAACAAGCACATGTAATGAACGTCATGCCAGCATATGTGCTAGGAAGAGAGAAAGAGGGAATTGGAACAGACTGAGGAAGAAAAGAATGAGTTTTAGTGATGTAACACTAACTAGGAACTCCCCTTTCTGGGCTTCCGATTCATCTTGTGAAAGTGAGAAGGTGGGATTACTAGATGGTTTCTGAGCACTCACCAGATTTCACATTCTGTGGTTCTAGGATGGTACCTGCCCAGTGGGTCTCTAAATTAGGAAGACAGCTGATGACTTTTCACAGCATTACTCATGGTGCCTGCTCTTCTAAACCCTTCTGTGCACCTGCACTACCTAAGTTTGGGAATTTATTCCCAGTGACAAATGGGCTTGGCTGGCATGAGAAGAGAAGACATATGTGCAGCAGAGGAGAAAGCTGAGATGACTTTTACCAATATAGAGAGGGGTTCTAGGCATCTCCCTTTCCCCATATCCTAATGAATAGACCGTGTCTAAAAACTGTGGGTATGTAAATTTGCTTGTATCAACCCATAGCCCTATTAATGGCCAACAGGAAGGTTAGGCTTTCCCTTGTCCCCACTTCTCCTGTGTGAAGCCCCGATTGTACACTGTGCATTAACTCACATGAAACAGGAGACAAATCACTTGGGTTAGAAACAGGTTGATTGGTAATTCTTTACAGTCATTCTGAGCTATAACTTTTGAGGAGGCAAGGTAAGGGGATTGGGGAATTGGGGCTTCCAAGGGTGAGATGGCATTTGATTTCCATGAAGTATCAAGGAAGGAAACTGTGCCTTCATGTTTCTTATGGTTTTTTCAGTCAGATGCCCCAATTTTAGTATTGGCATGTTGCTCAAAAATTGGTGCCCTGTTTTCTTAACAGGGTTATAAATCTGGAAAGGGATCTTAGAATTTCTGAGAGTAAGTTAGGACTTAGAAACGGGAAATGATTTGCCCCAAGTCACTTAGCTAGCCATAGTGATCAAAGAGACCTGGTCTCAGAATTCAGGTTCTTTAATACTTGGTCTTGCATCTGTCCATTCTACCCTCTCCCAGAAAGTCTGGGTTCCAAGAGCCTCTGCAGTAGGCAGAGACTTACTGAAATACCAAGACATAGTTGGGATCACTGTGGGTCTGAGTGGTAAGGGTTATTGGGATGTGGGCATAACTCTTCTAGATGGTTTCTCTAGATGATTATCTCTCACATCTGGAATCCTCTTTTCAAAGATGAGCTCTTTGGAAAGCCAAAAAAAGAAGCCACAGGCCTCTTGTCTGCCCGGGTCTGTTAATTAGGGCACAAGGTTGGCAGAGGGAGACACATTAACTCTCTTGCTAAATATCTATGTAAATTTAAAGATCCCGTCTATGGCTTAAGTTTCTTTATCTTTCAAATATCCAGACAGTTCATTACTTAAGGGCGTGTTAGAAATACATAGTCCCAATTTGGTGGAACATTAAACAGCCGAACTGTCCAGCACATGAAAAAAAAAAAAAGAAAGAAATACATAGTCTCAGTGTCTTTCCAGGACATGGAATCAAAATATCTGGGGTGGTGGCTCAGGAATTTATTTATAATAAACTGCTCAAGTGATTCCAGTGAGCATCCAGGCATGCCAGCCACTCTACTGCATGATCCCTCAAGTTCCTTCTGGCCTTGCATCTTATCTGTAGATGAGATGTGAGGAAACATTTCTCAAAACTAAAAGGTTTATAGTCTGGCTATCCTCATCTAGAACAGAAGTAGGAGGGAAAAAAGCAATAGATTTTAAAGGTGAAAATCTCACGGGGCACCCTTTTTTCCCTCCTAAGGTTGCTGTGAGATGGGCCTACTATTCAGCATTGGGGCACCTCTTATGAACCAGATTGTCTTAATTGGTACTGTTTCCAGTCTTAATTTCCCTATTTTCCTACCCTTAGCAAAGTCTTAAATAAACATTTCAGCCTGGTTGCAACTGTGCTCTAAAGTATTATTCATTGGGCCATAATTAGTCCAAACATATGCTGTATAGTCAAAGGAAAGTGCTGACCCTATCCTCCCCACCGTCAGCTGAGGTCAAAGCAATCACATCATAGTCAATGACACATTCTAAGAAGGTCAAATGCAGCTGTTTGAAGCAAAACTGAATATCTAGATATCCTTCCCCCAAAGAAATTATCCCCCTAATGTTTGCCTTGGAGGTCATGAGGTTTACTTTAATTACTATAGTAACTTCTTCTTCTAGACAATCCTGTAGGGATGATGGTGAAGAGAATCTGAGATAATCTGCCCACCCATTAAGGAGACACGGGCAACATTGCCATGTCAGCACAAACCATCATGAGTTGTATTTGTTGAAGATTGTTTGGGACCTTGGAAGAGTAGTAAAGGTTTGCAGCTTTGGTTTGGAACCCAGATCTCTGGAGTCCAAACTTTCCCAGACTCCAAGGCTAGCACACCTGAGCTTTTCCCAGGCCATAGACTAGGGATACCATGCCGTGATGTTCTCTGTCCTCGGTGAGGACAGTACGTTTCAGATTTCTTAGGAGAAATAGGATATTTTGGAGAATAGAGACCTTGTCTCTGATGAGAAGGCATGTGGGAGCCATCAGAAGACTAATGTCCCTCCCCAGGGAGAACAATAATGATGGCTATGACCAGGGACCAGGTGTGTTCAGGCATGCACCAGAGCTAGCAGACACTAGCCAGAAAGTGCCATACTTTTGTTGGAATGATCACATTCAGAAGAAGAATAGGATTTGGAGGTTTAGGGTAGCTGATGGTTAATACTATAACTTTGTGTGGACTCTGGAGCAGTAAAGTAAACAATTCTACAATTCTCAAGTCCTTCTTGGTCCTAAGAAGGTGGCTTTCCCCAAAGGAAGGAATTCTCTGAATTGATAACAGCATTGTGAATTACCTTTCACAGAGAGCATAGTTCCAGGAAGGCCATGGCTATGATTCTCTTGGTGGCTCTCGCTTATGATGGCATGTATGTGCACATATATGTGGGTGTGTGCACACTCATATGTGTACACATGAATGCCCACACATATGTCCCCTTATACACATGCACCTGTGCCCACATGGAGGATGCTCCTGGCTGCAGTGCCAGGTGGAGCTCCTGCCATTTACCTATAATGAGACACACAGTCCTGCCTTCTGTTCAGGGTGTTTTCCCTCCTTTATCATTCACATTAAATGTTACAGGCACTTGACTTTATGACTCCTTCATTCCGCACATTAAGCAGCTGACACAGGCAGCCTCCTCCTGAAAGCAGCCTGTACAAGCCGGCAGCACATTATTTAGAGTCTCGTCTTGAGGAACGAGAGACAGGAAAGGGTATTTCAGGTCATGCCAGCTAGCCCCTAGACCTCAATAGGATTCTTCCCATTTTAAAGATATTCTTCATTTGTCAGGGAAAAAAAAAAAGAAGAAAAAGAAAGAAAGAAAGAAAGAAAGAAAGAAAGAAAGAAAGAAAGAAAGAAAGAAAGAAAGAAAGAAAGAATGAATCAGGGGCCTTAGTTCCTGCCATCCTCATGCAGAGACATAACCAGCTTCTCAGCCACTACAGACCTTGAGCTGCTTATATCTAGAAAGTTCAGATGTGTTTTTCAAAGTAATTCCCACCCTGCTGTTGGAGGTGATAGCACTACCATATATGTGGAAGGCTGCTATTACTTTCTGCTTAAAGTCATCTAGAAAGTAACAAAACATAATTAGGAAAACTGTCCTTTACTGGCCCGAGGTTGGAATCTGATTCTGGGAAGAGAGAATCCCCTCTCTCTCTTTCCCCTTTTCTTTCCTCCTTTCCTGTTCTCATCTCTCTCATCTCATCTCTCTCTTATCTTCATCTCCATTTTGACTCTCATCTCTCCTTATCTTGACATCCCCTCTCCTGACTTCTGACTTGGACTCGTGCTACATTTGCTAATGAGGAATTCTAGAAATTCAAGTCTGAGTTTCAGAAATGACTGGCAGGTCCAGATGCTCATTTTAAAGGTGAAGAAATGGAGCACCAGAGAAGCAGGGAACACTCAGCTGGATATTTCCCCCTTGATATGAATGTTTTCCTATCTGACCTTCTAACCTCCCCTTTATTGCTTACATTCTTCTCTCCTAAACCTGCCTGCTTCATCTTCAGCGTCTCCACCAATGTCTATGACTGTTCTGTCTGTGAGCAGTTTTGTAACGTCAAGGTGTGATTGAGAGGCTCAAGGACCAGCTTGCCAAGGAGCCATTCTTGCTCTGCTTTCCCATTTCCCTTCTCCCCTGGTCCACCAACCAGGTATGAAAACAACATTGCCCTAGGTTTACACAGAGCCTCTCATCCAAGAAAGCTCAAAACGGTTTTGCTAGCCAATCTGATTACACTCATTTTTTTCTGGATGAGGAAAGTGTCTTTCCAGAAGGGAAGTGGATTATCAAAGACTGTTCTAACTACCCCTGGAAGGAGCCCCAGGACTGGTCCAAGCAGCTCTCCCACAGGCTTCCTGGGCCACCGGCTGGTCCCACCTTATCTTTCCATATATGGATTTAGATAACGGGGACCATAGGCCAAAGGTTCTTCTAAAGCAGGACTCCAGCCCTAAAATTATAGGATGAAGTAGGATAAGTCACCTCCCAAGATATTCATTTTTGTTTGTTTATTTCTCTAGTTAAGTAAAAGATAATTATGACCTATCACAATTTTCATGATACTCAGCTTAGGTAAATCACTCCACAATCCTTCTGATGAGTGGCTCAGTGTCTCACCTGGTTGTTATTCTTCTGTGACTCTGGCCAACCTATGTAAATGCCGTGTCTTCTTTTTCTCTTTTATATGAACATAAATACTAGTTAGATTGCTTCCATACCACCCTGCCTCCTACCTCATTCTGAGAAGATGGAGGTCTATGTATTTTGGGTGAAGCAAAGGATAAGGAGCAGAAATGGAAGAAAGGGAAAATGGGAGAGAAAAGAGGAAAGGAGGGGGGAAAAGGCAATAGTGAGAAGCAGGAGGAGGGGGAGACAGGAGAAGAGGTAAATTTGCTACATTTGCAGAGATCTCTTGGTAGGGTGTGTATTCTATGGCCAGGAGTTTTAGACATTGTATTAGTTTGCTAGCACAGCCAAAATAAAGTAACACATACTGAGCGGTTTAAGCAATAAATATTTATTTGTTCAAAATTCTGGAGATTGGTGGTCTGAGATCTAAGTGTCCCAGACACTGTCTCTCGAGTCCTCTCTCTTTATCTTTCAGAGAGCCACCTTTTCATGTGTCCTTACGTGGTGCTCTTTCCATGATCTGTGTCCAAATCTCCTCTTCTTATAAGGGGACCAGTCATTGGATTAGGGCCCATTCTACTGACCCTTTTTTAATTTTATCGCCTTTTTAAAGGATCTCTCTTTGAATAGTCACATCATGAGGTACTAAGAGTTATAACTTTAATACATTAATTTTTGAGACATGGGGGCACAACTCAGCCCATGACAGACAAATTATCTCTAATACTTATGTTACCTCTCAGAGGTTAAAGGTGTGAAAGTGGAAACATAGGAGAGATTGGGCAACATGTCCCAAGCCACACAGCTAGGAAGTGACACAAACAGAATGGGCACCACGCCCAGCTCTCTCCAAAGCTGAGCCTCTGCAACCATGCCACATAGCCTCTGGACAGAAGAGAGATGGCCAGAGGGGACAAAAAGTGTGGCCTTTAGAGTCACATCAACCCCGCTCCATCAAACATGGCCTGGCCATGACCATGATTAGCACCTCTTTGTTTCAGAGATCTCATCTTTAAAATGTGTATAAGATCTGTAATAAAAAAGGATTGCTAACAACAAATACCTTTCCCTTCCTGTAGTCATTCAGCATGGTATACACATATGTGCATGGGGATGTAAGAATCTAAGACCAATATCTAGTTAGATTGTTATTATTTAATACAACTTTTCAGAGTCAGCACGCACACACACACATGAACACATGTGTGCACACACACACATACATGCAAGACACAAAAAGTGGACAGAGGTTTTAATCCCTGACAAGATTGGCTAGGAGCTGGATGACTTGGTCTTTCCTATTATGACTACAATGATTTACCTATAATGAGATGCCAGGTTGAATTGTGGTGTTTGTTTTCTTACTCTTATGTAAACAGTGATATCTCTGAAGGCAGGGGTACCTTCTACTTTTCCTGTGTCTCCACAGGCCTAGTTTTGTGCTAATATGTAGCAAATGCCTATAAAACCTTCACAAGTGAACGAAAAACTTGTGGAAAGAAGATTTCATAACCATATGAATAAATTATTGTATTAGTCCTTTTCACAATTAGGCTATAACAAATGACCACAAAATATTAGTTGGTGAGTAAGGGGCAGCTCCCTTTCAGTAGGGATAGACCTGAGTGGCTCTGGTCCATGTGTCATTTTGCCTTCTCCTGCCACTAGGTAGGGCATGCCTTTCTTAAGGAAATGGCAGAAGGCAGGCCCCATGCCCATGTCCATTTTAAGGTCTTGCCATCCTCACATCTACTAACATCTCTGGCTAGATCAAGTCCCATGTCTGGGTCTAAAGCCAAGGGGTAGGGAAGCAGGCTGTGTCATGATGAGGCCATGGCAAGAGTATGGTTCCCAGGAAGGGTGAAGAAATGGGACCAACCCCCTCTTCTGACTTTCCAGACATTGTTAAGACTCTGTCATTCTGTCTCAGGCTACACTCCCTATTCATAGAAATTGTAGAGAGGGATATCAGTCTTTTTCATCTTTTCAAGAATGATGCACCAAGAAAGTTTCTTCTGAACATAGGAATTGATTACAGAGGGCCATGACATAGTTGAGGCTAGAAACGAGGTTAATCCTAGAGCAATCAAAGAGTTAACATTGCCAGTGTCCTGTCTCAGAATAAGCCTGTACCCATGCTGTGCTTATAATTCAGTTCATGGAGTGATGCTAGATTCTGACCTTCTCTGCAAGATCAGCTGAACCATTCCAGTCATTGGCTACGACTCACATCTCCAGTTAAAGAGTAAAACTAGTAGCCTGCAACCTAGAAGACTAAAACCCCCTTCAGGCTCTCCCACTCTACTCCCCAGTGTTTTGCAGCTCAGAGAGGTCTTTTGAAAACCTTTTAATTTAAAGGGACCTTTAGCTCAGTCCTTGGGCAAATACAATCACAAGAAGGCATGATAAAGTGATTTCTTAAGTGGGCAGCCTGAGGCAGAGCCAAAGGGCAGCCAGGAATCTGAAAGACCTGCTGGAACACGCAATTTCAGGGGAATTTCAGTTTGGTGCAATCTTAAGTAGCAGAATCTCTCCTCACATCTACTCCTACCCCAGAACATTAAGCAAATCCCAGAGTCTGGGGGGCATGTCCTACCTTATTTATGGCACATTTTCTTTAATAGACATCTGTGGATGGGCACAATGGGAAGTGACCAGGTGGCATGATGCCTGTGCAAGGAATTCTATGTGTACAATAACAATAAAACGGTTTCCCATTTGTTTATCTATGTGTCTGTTTAGAATAGCCCACCCTCTTACATGAGGATTTGACAGGAGTGAGCATATTTCTGGAACTACAAATCAAACACATCATTGAACCAATAATGGTCATATCACTTACGGATCAGAGAGTGAGTCCCCCGGCTCTGCTGTTCTCAATGCGAACTTGGGAAAGTCACTTAATCTTTCACAGTATCTATTTTTCATCTATGAAACTGGGGTTAATGACCCTTGCCTCAAAGGATTTTGGTGACGAATAATAGAGATAATATACTGGTACTTGGGAAGCAACTTTCCAGTAAGTTTCATCACATGTAATGAGGATGATGGAAACAGATTCTCTTCGTGTTGCACAATAACAGTTTTTGAAAGACTGGCCTATGGGGGCTATACATATGAAGTCTTTGTCTCCATTTTAGGATGGGAATGAAGACAACTGTAGTTGAACCAATTGCATGGATGTTGATACTGCCATCTTCATGGTGTCTGAGGGGCAGAGTGGGAATGGGGCTTTTACTGGCATCAGCTGTAGAGGGTTCCATAGGTGGCTGTGGAGAGAGGGAACACAGAGGGGTAATAAGAACTTGGTCTCAGAGGAACCTGTAGGCTCTGGCAAAGACCACCTTGGGAGATGGATCTCCAGACTCAGGACAAAAGCCTCTCTGCACGACCACTCAGTCTTGGGCCATTCTAGTAGGTGGGTTGGAGTCATAGGGATAGAATCCAACACTCTTTGTGAGAGTTTTCAGTGTCTTTTATGGTGTTTCTAAATACGTGCACCTCTTTTACATCTTTACTTGAGGTAAATAAGGTAAATATTTTGTCATTTCCATTTTCTGGAAAAGAAGACCGAGCCCAGAGGATCATATAATGTGCCTGAGGTCATCCAGAGCTAGGTCTATCTAATTCCAAAGCCCATGTTCCATAAGCACCATTACAAGCCTCGGCAGCAGTTAAGGTTCTAACCCTGAGAAAATGAGAAAGAACAGGCCCATCCCAACATTACCGGAATGCAGGCAACAGTGAAGAAGGAGCTCACGCAGGGCCTTGGGTGGTTCAGTTGGTCAAGCATCTGCCTTTGGCTCAGGTCATGATCACAGGGTCCTGGGATCAAGTCCCACATCAGGCTCCCTGCTTAGTGGGGAACCTGCTTCTCCCTCTACCCACTCCTCCCCCTGCTCATGCTCTCTCTCTCTCTCTTTCTCAGGCTCTCTCTCTCAAATAAATAAATAAAATCTAGAGAGAAAGAAAAAGAAAGAAAGAAAGAAAGAAAGAAAGAAAGAAAGAAAGAAAGAAAGAAAGAAAGAAGAAGAAAGAAAGAAAGAAAGAAAGAAAGAAAGAAAGAGAAAGAAAGAAAGAAAGAAAGAAAGAAAGAAAGAAAGAAAGAAAGAAGAAAGAAAGAAAGAAGAAAGAAAGAGAGAGGGATCCCTAGGTGGCGCAGTGGTTTGGGGCCTGCCTTTGGCCTGGGGCGCAATCCTGGAGACCCGGGATCGAATCCCACGTCGGGCTCCCTGCATGGAGCCTGCTTCTCCCTCTGCCTGTGTCTCTGCCTCTCTGTCTCTCTCTGTGTAACTATCATGAATAAATAAATAAAATCTTTAAAAAAAAAAAAAAGAAAGAGAGAGAAAGAGAAAGAGAAAGAAAGAAAGAAAGAAAGAAGAAAGAAAGAAAGAAAGAAAGAAAGAAAGAAAGAAAGAAAGAAAGAAAGAAAGAAAGAAAGAGAAGGAGCTCACACTGGTTTAAACACAGTTTAAGGCACATATACTCCAGGGCAACGTTCCCCGACTACTCCAGTGCTGGCTCTTTGCCCCGTCTGAATACCTGAAACACCAAGAATTGAATCCATACAAAGTCCATTCTACTATGTTTTGGGTATTTGCCTTGTTTCTTACTTTGAATCATTTTCCCAAGGCACTCTACACATTTCTCAGAAAAGTTGAAACATACTTTTTCTCTAAATCTTCTCAGAATTTGACATAAACCTCAGCCCCAAACATGTCTGTTATTCTATTTTAAAAATCCTCTGGAATTTGAACAGCAGACTTGTTTCCCTGCCCCTATCCAGTTGTCATTCTTTGAGCTGATGGTTGATGTGAGCAAGGAAGCTTTTGGTAAAGAGAGACATGGTAGCCGAATGATTTGATAGGAGAGCCAGATAGTCCAATGGAGGAGAAATGCAGAAGGCCTGGAAATTCAATCTGATGGCATCAGCCCCTGGCATGCTGGATCAGAACTGATACTGGTTTGCAGATATCCTGCAGGAAGCAGGCTGCTGGGGTAGTGGCCAACACTGCTGGCCTCCACGCACTCCTAAGTAATATGGTATGACTCAGGGACTTGAAAGAAAGAGAAAAAAATTTCCTCGACTCTTTGAGTTCTTCCAGGTAGACTAAGAGTGAAATTCACATGAGACAGGTTAGCAAAAGGAAAACAAAATTGTTTTTATTACATGTGCATAGAGGCCCAATAAGGAAATTGAGCCCCAGAGAAATGATCAACTCAGGCAGTTTTTACATTTTTTAGACAAAGAGACACTAAGTCTGTGAAGAACTGACAGGACAAAGAAAACTTAACTTTGGGAACTTCAATTGGTAAGGAGTTCTAAGCAGAATTTCCGCTGAAGGAGAAAATTAGTTAAAAAAAAATATATATATTTATATATATATATATATACCCTTTTTACCAACAAAGGTTGTTGATACTGACTTCTTCCCCCTAAATTTCCTATCTCTGCTGATAAGGCTGTCTCTTTACCTTCTGGAACAGAGAGAGAAGCTTCAACAGGGGAGATTTGTTTCCTGCTTTCAGAGGGACAAAGGAGGGTCTGATTGTCCTTCTTGGACAATAGGTTGTTTCTTAAGTAACTTTTATTTAAAACAACATGCCAAAGTTGCATATTTGGGGGCAGCCTTCCCTTGGCCCCTATGGACTGATGGGGAGGAGTCTCCCCTCCTTAAGAAAATCTCCCGCTCAGAAACATCTCAATGTCTGAAAGTCTACTATTTAGTATAATTTCTTTTGATTTTATATTTATTCTGCTAACTTGAATGGTTATTCTTTAAATTATTATCATTATTCGATTAGTGAGTTCTCTTCTTGCAAGGTAACAAAGGAAGCAAGATGATGGGATTTTCATGGGGTAACATAACAGAGGATTCATGTTTGGTGGGGGCAGATGAGAGCTACATCTGATACATGGGAGGCTGCTTGATGAGAGCAGAATATTGGGCAGGAAGAAGGGGATGATCATACTACATCCTTGCATTCACAATGGTGACTCTGGAGGTTTCCCTAGCCAGGGTCTTAGCCTCCTAATGTTTGATCCCATGTGTCTGGCTTCATTCCAAACTGCTTCTTCAAGCACATCACATGCTCCTACCTCAGGGCCTTTGTCCATGCTATTACAGCAGCCTACAGAACATTCCACATCTTATTTGCCTGCAGAACTTATTTACTTTTCAAGACTAAACTCAAGAGCTATTCTAGGAAAAAGCTTCTTGAATCCATTCAGGTTTTGAGGTGTTCCTCCCTGTACTACCCCAATATCACGTATGATTCTCCAATAGAACCACTCCCTCTTTAGGGTGAAAGTTTCCCAAGGACAGAAGCTAAAGCTCTAAAACCTAGCATACTGCCTGAGAAAGTAGGGATTCTAAAGGTGTGTAGGGATTATAAAACCTTCTGAGGATGAAGGAAAGGAAAGGCTGGGAAAAAAGGACTTGAAAGGGTTTTGACTTGGGTTTTTCTGTCTTCCTGAGGACCAATCACTGATTCAGGAGCATTTGCCTTCAGAGTGAGAAAATAAAATCCACTGGGGAGGAAGTAAAATTTATTTGACTCTTTTCAGTGAATTATAAAGAACCCAGAACTTCTGGCACTCCTGTGCTGCAAAATGAGGAGGGCAAGATTTACCGCCTGCCACCTGCTTTAGGTTCTTATGACCTTCACATTTGGCAAATTCATTAGATCCTTGAAAAGTGAGAGGAAAATGCTGTCCATCATTCTTAGTCTTACTGAACATCCAAGGTATTCAATGACGATTAAAATCAACTATTCTACGGGATTTTGTACTGGGAAGAATCCATTTAAGTTACCTGCCTTGTCTTTCAGATTGGCATGATGTCTAATACATAGACACTCAGCAAGTAACTGTTGAGTGAATGATGGAAAGAATGTCAAAAGCCCAAGACTACACAGCTTTTGAGAGTCAGAGCTGGCCCCCCAGGTCTCCTGTCCCTCAGTCAAGTTGTCCTCAGACGCCACCCAACCCTGACCACAACTTGTATCTCATTACAACTCCTAAGTATAGCAATCGCTTTCTTTTCCATTTAAAATATTATTGTGTGCTATTTCAACTTCAAAAGTAAGACATATGAATCATTGAACTGTGATAAATCACTGAACAACAGAAAAATGTACTCCGTGTGGTGGAACCCAAGCTTATTTTCCATCAGGTGGACAGACACTATATATTGAATAAAGATACAGCCCCAACTACAGCTTTGGTTCTTGAACATCAGAATTGTGTGGCAGACCACAGCTATTGGGGCCCTTTGAGGTGAGGAGGTGTGCAAAGGTTAGGGAGTATTTCTGCGTGGGCCGGCTCCAGAGAAATGGAGGCCAAAAACCTCAGGCTTCCTCTCTTATTTTTGTTTTAAATATTTTATTATAGTAATAAAGGCCATCCCATAAATCTGAAGGCAGAACAAAATGTTTTGAGAACACATAAAATAATATTGTTCTCAAAACCCTGACGTGTCCTTAAGAAAGGATCTCTCTCTCTCTCTCTCTCTTTCTCTCTCTCTCTCTCTATTTCTAACCACAGTACAGGCAGTGGGTGGATGATAAGGGAGTATTTCAGAGAACTGTGTGTACAGGGTAGAGAATGATGCTGAGGCATCACCTCAAGGCCAGAAGAGCCAGAAAAGTGCAACAAATAAGCAGCATCGCACACTGAGGAGGGCTGGTTAGGACTCTCCCATTGCGTTAGAATGGGAGGGACAGGTTTCCAAGAATACTGTACACGAAGAGATTGGGAGTCCACAGACTGTTGGCAGTGGCTATGGTGCTGCCTATGATGCTGCTCTTTTGCTCAAGACAGAGGCCAGGATGCCTGCCTTGGTGACTGAGAGCCCCATCTTGATCAGTAACTTGGTCCTGATATCAGGGCCTGTGGATCCTTCCTCAGTCAGTCCACTCAAAACCCATGCTACTGGCCACTTATGGACCTACTCAGTAGAAAACCATGGGAAATGTTTGTTTCTCACTATTCTTCTGTAAATCCCTACTACTCCTCCACCCCTTGCCTTTCAGGTGACCTCATTCCCTGGAGCCTGGGACATTTATATGGTCTCCATCTTTCTCCCTTATCCTAGTCATTGCTAAAAAGAAGGGCCTGATCAATAAATTCACCATGGGATATAAAAGACTAATAAAGTTTAATAACTTGCCTCTCCCAGGAGTATTTGCATTTTAACAGGGGAATAGCAGTCTAAGCTGAAGGAATTAGACTGTAATGGTACAATTTCAGGGACCATCAAGCAGCTGAGGGAGGTATTTTTGGTGGGAGAGAAGGTCCCCCCAGGACCTTGGTGCTACCCTGCTGGATGCTACCTCCTCCAAACTCTGTCAGTTGGTCAAGAGAGAGACAGAGCAAGCACACCAGTCCCCCAAAACTTCATTCCCAGCACAATCCACAGTGGTATTTTTCCAGAGTGTTTTGCTCCTTCACCATCCCCTTATTCTCTCATTCGTCTATTATTTCTGCCTAAAACATTGACCAGGCCTGCTATGTGACTGGAGACCTCCTATGCACATTGGAAATACCAAAGGCCAGAAATACGTTAGGGGCCAAGAACAAGGCCCGAAATCAAGCTGTTTAGGTTCTGTTTAGGTTCTGCTCATGCATGAGTGCCCCTCCCTCAGGCTTCTTCTCTGTAAAAAAAAAAAAAAAAAAAAAAAAAGCTAGTATTATCTACCTTTAAGATTTAAATGTTACATGCAAAGTTATATAATAACTACTTGGTAAATGTTTGGTATTATATTAGTCTGTGGATTCCAAGATCCTATAGCCAGAAAAAGAGATAGGCATGGAAACAAACAATTCCAAACCACATTGGAATTTTCTCTTCTTTTTCCAGGGTAACTGGAGAACAATCACGGTATTGGAATAGCTCATTCTCAGGAGGGACAAAGAAGGGAATGTTCAAGGAACAGCCAGTCTGGCTTCAACGTATCAAAGGCAGAAAGCAAGGTAAAGGGACATTTTGTAGGACCTTGAGTTTGGGGAGCATTCAAGGTCTTCTTGAACAGGTATTCCATCTGTGTTTTGAGAAAACGATTCTGGCCACGTAGAAGATAAACAGAAGCAAAGAAAGCCTTTAATGGCTGTTTGCAAATTCGGCGGGTCTGACCTGAGACATTGGAAAGATGTGGGGTTGGGAACTTGGGCAGCTGAGGAGGCGGTATGTTTCCCATGAGGCTTCAGCTTTCTTTCTCATACCATTTGTTGAAACATTCCAGAATTGCATTCATATTTAAAGATTTCAGGTAGATGGTATTGAGTATTAATGCACAGGCAGATGTATCCATTTAAAACATTTTAAGGGGTTGTTTATGTTCTTAGGAAGTTCCCATTCCCTCCTCCCATCCAGGTCAGTTTGAATTGTGTTCTCCCTCTTCTTACTTCTATCCCATAATTTCTGAACATCTCCCTACAATGACTTTTGGGCCAGTATATGTTTTTTTCAAGTTTCACATACAAGAGAGACTTTCATTGTGTGTGTTCCTTCAGAACTCCCAGTATCCCTCTTACACCTCAACAAAGTATCCTCTAGAATCTGAGGCAACCTCTGGAAAAGAGAGACTGACTCTATTCTTTGTAAAGGGTGGGAACGTCAGCTCCTGTCATGCTTGTCTGAGACCATGGGCCTTGCAGGGTCTCAGGATCCAAGGGAGAGTTCTGGGCTCCCCATGTAGTATATGTAACAGAGGGGGCAACAAAAGGACTTGGTCCAGCAGGGCCCCATTCCTTCTCCCAGTCATGCCCTCAGGAATGGAGCATGGGTTAGAAAGATCCAGGTAGAAGATGAGATAATGCAGACAATACCAACATGGAACACTCCCTCAAATATCTCATAGTATCTTAGAAAGGGAGGGCAGAGGGAAGTAGCAAGAAGGGACAGCAATCAGTGGGTGGTTTACACAATTCTACTAGACTCAGGACCAAGAGAGGGCAAACACTGGGTCTTTTTCATATTTGCGTCCCCGTATTTCAGTTCTTCATGCTCAGCACAAAATAGGAATTCAGTGACAAAATGAGATAATTGGCAGTTTGGGAGAGGGTTGTGGAATCGAGAGTCAGTGACTTACATCCCCAGTGCCTTGGGGTCAGTAACTATATACATATCCTTGCCCAGTTTCTGAACCAATTCTGACAAGAGGAAGCAATAAACTCGTCACCTTTGGCCTGCCAGGAGATATGATCTAGAATTACTCTTGACATTGTAAGCCAGGTTTCTGTTACATCTGGGGAGAGTCCCAAGCACCTGATTCTTCAACTCCCTGAGTATCTGCCAACTACCAGCCTTGACTGGCAGAGAAGTAGCTATCATTTCTGATGGCCTGCCTCCTCCACCATTCTCTATCTGGCCCTTTTGGATGCTGATGACAGCCAAACCAAGCCTGTTGGACTTCTGGGAGTCATATATTTAACTACAGGTAGTCCTACCTGGGGCCCAGCCCAGCTCACCTTCACACCTGGCTGTGTCCTGGCAGCCCCATAGTGAGGCTTAGAGGAGGCAGGGAGAGTCCTGAGACATGTAAGCCTGAGGATCAGTGATGGTGTCTCAGAGGGGAGCAGTAATGGAGTTTTTATTGCTTGTGCTTCATTGCATTTGATCTTAATGCCAGAAGGTTATTGTTCAGATTTTTTTTCAGGTCAATGCTAATTAACTTTATTAATGCATTTTTGGTGAAGGGAAAGCAATAGAGCTAGGTTCTGCTTTTATTTATTTGTCCCTTATCGTAAAGCAGTATCGGACTTGGCATGTCTATTTAGAATCTGAGGCTAAGAGACAGTGACCTTTTTGGATAGTCCAGAAAATTGGGAGTAGAACCCACGGGGACAGCAGAGGGCCATCTCCTAGGAAAAAGAAGCAGAAAGAGGAGAAAGCAACTCAAAAGAGATAAAGACAAAAACCTGTGGGTGAAATGGATGGGAAAGCAGGGCAATGTGCTCGAAGGAGCCCTGAACTTGGAGTCTCCTCTCCACTCCATACATTCAATGTATGCCTTTTGTACACAGATTTTCATTTTTTCTTCCATAAAATATTGGGTAAGCACCATGCCTTACATCTGTTGGCATCACGACCTAGAGCCTCTGATCTACATGTAATACACAATAAAAGTGGACAAACTCACATCTACTAACTCCAGCTCAAAAATAGAGAGAGAAAGTGAAGTAGGGACCCAAATGGCTCTTCTAGACTATGACTCAAATTTCCCCAGGAGAGGCCTCATTTCTTGGCAATAACCTCTGACATTTTGGCCAGGCTTATTTACATGATTGTAGCCCAAAGAAGCTTAGAAAAGACCTTGCTACCTTCAGAGAATGGGTGGAGTATGGAGGCCAATCCAAGCTGCAGAAACATCTCTTTCTCTAGGGTTGGAGCAAAACTGAGGTCAGAGTTTATATTTGAAAACTTAGACACCTATCATGTCAGAAAAAGCTTTGAGTTGCATGGGTCTGAGAGCCTTTGAGTTCTCCTAGACTGTGCATGACACGTGCCTCAAAATGATTCTCTGAGAGATACTCAGGGGTTCCACTAAAAACCAAGCCCTGGGAAAATCTCAGCCTTGAGAAGAGGGAAGAGAAGGAGCTTTGGAGGCAGGGTGCATGGGTTGCAGGGAGGGCCCTGACGAAGATCAAAGTAGTACTTTCCTAAAGGAGAATGTTAAAACTAGGTCCCTGTGGCAAACGGAATCCAAGGACTCCAGGAACAGAGTTCTGGGTCACTGTACATTTCCTTTTCCAGTTAAAAGAAATTAAAGGGTAGGAAAAAGAAGTTCTGTGTGTCAGGAATTATAAAGCAGGGATTTCAGTAGGCGTATTTTCAATCATGAGCACATTGTCTTTAGTCTCTGTATCTCTCACACACACAGAGACCACAAATACAGCCTCTAGATTCCTTAAATATAATTCAATTCTATGCAAACTATCCCCAACCCAAAATCTCATAGGGCGTGGGTATCTGCATGAGAGTGTGAGACCAGTGCACAAACATACATGCTTACAAGCACACCCTCTGGCACACAAGCAGATCCCTGTGAGGAAACAGCCATCAGGGGGCTCTGCTGTGTTGCTCTTCCCATTGATTTTTTTTTTTTTTTGACAAATACATAAATAATAAAATAGTAATAAAAACTCCATTACAGTTCGCCTGCTGACATGGAATGACTCATCTCGGTAATTCTTCTTCCATTTCCCAAGTGGCTTCATAGATCACAGAACAGATTAAATGTCCTTATCTGTGATTTGGAGCATTTACACAGCCAAGGACTAACAGCACACAGCAAGGCCAGGCTTTGCCCAGTGACTAGCTGCAATGTTGGGGAAGCACATTGGCATGATCTGGGTTCAAATCCCCCTCTGCCACTTCTACTACCTCTCCTTAGGCAAGTTGATTAGCTTTTGTTCCCTTGCCTAGAAAATAGGAATATGAGTTTACATAGCTGTCCTCCATGAAGTTCAATGAGGTCACCTCTGTTGATGCAAGTCTCTCCTGTTTGTTAAATAAATGAATGTCCTAACCTTTTTTCCATTAAATACATGAATGTTTTAACTGTTTCCCAAGTGCTTCTGAGTATTTTTTTAAAGATCTTTTTTTTTTTTTTTTTTGAGAGAGAAAGAGAGAGAGAGAGCAAGAGCAGGAGGTAGAAGAGGGAGAGGAGGAAGAAGACTCCTCACTGAGTAGGGACCCCAATGCTGGGCTCGATCCCAAGAGCTTATGATCATGACCAGAGCCCAAGGCAGACCCTTAATGGACTGAGCCACCCAGGTGCCCCATGGTGCCTTCTAATATTAACATATCGAGTGCAGTTTCCTGCTTGATTTTGACAGTCCCCCTTAAAAGTGTATCTTCCCAATTATTTATTTGTTTAAATTAAAGTGATTAAAGATTAATTATCTTGAATTCTGACAAAAAAATTAAAGACTCCCTAGGGTGTCTGAGAATCAAACCTAAGAAGATTAAATGACTGAAATCCTGTAGGTGCAGATGATAATCCCTAACATTTATATGGAAATTTGCATTTTAGGATAATTTCTCATATAGCAGGTCCTCAAGGCGAGAGGAAGGCTGAAACAGCAGTCAAGGCAGACAGGCCCCAGAGCTGACCCTCTCCTACTGGTCGCCTGCAGAATCTGGCAAACCTTAGTCTGAACCAAGCACATTTGGCTCTGTATTCGCATTGCTGACCCTATGGAAACTGGATGACTGTGCTGACCCTGCTAGGACTCTACCAGCAAGGTGTAGGCCTCACACACAGCACTCTCCTGGGCGGGGATGCCACAGTGTGGCCACAGTGCCCACCAAAGGCCCCCAGACATGCCTCCAGAAACCCACACAGACTCCAGCAAGTGTGAGCAGTATCAGACTAGGTTCCTCTTTAAATTCTACAACTCCTACCCACACCCTGCTACACATACCCACATACCCTAGCTGTCTGGGGTTTTTTTTTTTTTTTGAGTTCTATTCTTGGAAGTGGAATTCCTGGCTAAGAATGTGTTTAAGGCTTTTGATAGAACTATCTAAATTGCTTTTCCTAACTAGCTGTGTATGAGATTGTCTGTCTGTCTTACATCTTTACCAGCACTGAGCACTCAGAGGGGACGTGTGGAGGGTGAAGAACCTTAATTAGGGTATCAACATGGAACACTCCAGGGTGTGGTCTTTCTGAAACTGGAAAGGGGAAGATGTAGAAATGGATATACTCTCCTGACATCAAATAGCAGGAGGTCACCAATAGAGTACATTTTTCTATGTTGATGATATTATAAATTGTTAATTTGGTAAGACCCAGGCCACTGTTCCAGATTGGACAGTTCAGGAGTGGGTCCCTGGACTGAAGGTGGAGGTGTACATTCCCCTCCTGCTTCTCTGTCTACCCTCCCCCAGAGAATGATCACTTTGGGAAAGTTGAGGCAATGCCGTTGCTAGCAGTATTTCTTCTTGTCCTGTTTTTCAGGACCCATTTAGTACAGAAAAGCCTTGATCAACCAGAAATTGAAGAGACTTGTTTTCTGCAGATTTGATTTTCTGATTAATCGAACATTTATTTCTTTAATATATACCAACATAGTGTTTGCTCTTTGCCAGGAACTATGCTAATCATGTCACAAATACTAACTCATTTAGTTCTTACAGAAGACCTATAAATGAGTCCCAGTATTTAAAAAATAAATAAATAAACTGAGGTGCCTCCATTTATTAGGAGGTGAATTCAGGGAGTCTAGCTTCATGTCCACATGCTTCATAGCTTCACAAGGCTTTACCTAACATGTTTTGTTTCAGTATAAAGCCTTGTTATTAAGAAGTGTTTAAAAATGTATGTATACTTCAGCAAGAGAAGGACAGTGAAGACTTCCCTGGGTGATTTGAAAATCCCACAGGGTTTTGAGGTCATTCTGATGAGTTCCTGCTCTCAACGTAGAGGCTCATGGATTGGCCAACAACAGATTAAGGAACCTGGGACACATTCTCCCTTCGATCCACCAGCTTCCCCACCCCCCCTGTTTTTATTTTTTTTTTATTTTTTCCATTTCCTAAATTGCTGCTGTGAATTTGCTTCCAGAGAGAGCACTAGATTTTGAAATGAGAACACATTCCATTCCATTAGCTGGGTAACTTTCAGCAGCTCATCTTTTTCAAAGGTCCTCACTTTCCTCATCTGTAAAATAGATTGCTACATTTTTAATGATTAAAGAAAAGATAACTTATAACTACTTAAATAAGTGGGCAGTAAATTTTTGTAAAGAACTGAATAGTATTTTGGATTCTGCAAAGAGGTAAATTTGAGGATACTGTGTAGGTATATAAGAAGAGAAAAAAAAACCAAACTTCCTCAAATATGTTGTTGACAAAATTAAAAATATAAAATGATATAATATATAATTAAAATAATAAGAATTGAGGCAATATTCCAGCTTTGTTGAGGTATGATGGACAAAAATTGTATATATTTAAAGTATACAAAGTGATGTCTTGATACATGTATACATTGTAAAATGATCACCACAATCAAGCTAATTAACACATTTATCACCTCATATAGTTTTCATTTATGTGTAGGGGGGTAAGAACACTTGAGATGTATTATTTTAGGAAATTTTGGGTATAATTTTTACATGCCTACTAATAAGTATTATTTTAGGAAATTTTGGGTATAATTTTTACATGCCTACTAATAAGAAAAATGGAATTCTTTTTTGGGGAAAGATTGCATTTCCCTCATTTCAAAGTTAGTTTTCCCCATCATTAAATCAATTGCAAAATTTCATCTGTAAAAACTATCCTTGGTTTGTAGGCTGTAGAAAGAAAGAAAGAGAAGAAAGAAGAAAAGAAAGAGAAAGAAAGAAAGAAAGAAAGAAAGAAAGAAAGAAAGAAAGAAAGAAAAAAGAAAGAAAGAAGAAAGAAAGAAAGAAAGAAAGAAAAAAGAAAGAAAAGAAAGAAAGAAAGAAAGAAAGAAAAAGAAAGAAAGAAAGAAAGAAAGAAAGAAAGAAAGAAAGAAAGAAAGAAAGAAAGAAAGAAAGAAAGAAAGAAAGAGAAAGAAAGAAAGAAAGAAGAAAAAAAAAAAAGATAATGGGCCAGACTTGGCCCACAGGCAATGGTTCACTGGCTCCTGACCTAAATCATTTCCTGGCACATAATAGATATTTAACAAATACCTATTTCCTTCTCCCTGAAGTAAACCGAGGTCTCTATTTGCTGAATCCCACTTAACCAGATGGTAACCCTTTAAGTGGAGTGATGGCTTCAAAACATTCCAAGGCTTCTTTCTTGGTCATCAAGTCTCACATCTGGCTCCAGCTGTCCGCAGTATCGGGAGTAGCAAGTTTTTAAAAATATCTGTGCCTCAGTTTTTCTCTTCCAGAAAATGGAGATGAACATATTCTTTGTGTTTCATAATCCTGCCAGGCTAATGGTGGGAAGTGGGAAAGGTATTCAGAATAAAGAGAGAAGGAAAAATTGTATTAAAATAAATTTATCTGTGGAGAAGGTGTTACAAAATATATATCTGATAAAAATTTATCCCTAGAATATATAAACAACTCTCAAAACTTAATACCAGGAAAACGAACAACTCAATTTTAAAAGTGGGCAAGATATTTAAACAGACACTTCACTTGGAATAAGTTACAGAGATGAGGAAGGAGCACCATAAAAGGTGTTCAATGTCATAAATCATTAGGGAAATGCAGTGGAAAACTCAGTGAGACACTGCTATACACCTATTATAGTAGCTAAAATTAAAAAGGGATAAATGAAACAAAAACTAAAAATACTAAATATTGAAGATGCAGAGGGCTGTGTCTGAACTGAAGCCTTTACATCTTGCTGGTGGGATTGGGAAATGGCACAGTTTGGAAAGTATTTTTGTCAGTTTTTATAAAGTTAAACATACATGGACTGTATGATCCAGTATATACCCTAGATATGCACCCGAGAGAAATAAAAAGCTACACTCGCACAAAAATCTGTGTGTGAATGGGTATGGTGGCTTTGTTCATTAAATGCCTCAAACTGGAAACAACCCAGTTGTTCCCAGTTTGCTCAACCAGCGAATGGCTCAACTGTGGCACATCCACATAACTGAATATGCCCAGCAATAAAAATGAAGGAACTATTGTTACATGCAGTAACATGGATGGACGTAAAACTGTTCTGCCAAGTGAAAGACCAGACTCAACAGGCTGAGTACTGTTTGATTCGATTCAAATGGCATTCTGGAAAACACAGACAGAAAGACAGAGACAGAGAACAAATCAGTGGTTTGCAGGGGCTGGCATTAGAGGAGGGGCGGATTACAAAGGGAAGCAGAAATATTCCAGATCTCGACCGCATGGTTACCTGCCTGCATGCATTTATCCAAACTCATAGAACAGAGAATTCACACACACAAAAAAAGAGTAAATTATACTGCATTATATCTTAATCAAACTGCCATTAAATAGAATAAATAAGCATGTACTGAGTAGTGAAGATTCCCCGGTGGCCTGTACTACGTGCTGTAGTGGGTAACAGGCCAAGCCAGGAATACGTAAGAGGGGCACCGGGTCGGGTGGCCTGGAGAATGCATTCCTTCGGGATGGGTATTGTCCACTCTCTTTTGCCTTTTGCTTCCTCTTTTCTGCTCTCTCCTTACTGGTCCTCAGACCCAGCTCAGCAGAGAAACTCCAGGGTCCCATGCCACTTTAACCCTCCTCTAGAATGTGGAGGCCACATATCTGCCCCACTCATAACCAGGACTTCTTGGTGCTTTGGGAGACAAAAATCAGATTCCAACCCCTGAAGCAGGTTATCTTGCTGGCTGCTGGCTGCTGGCTGGTACAGGAGATGTAAAAAGAAGTCAGTGCAAAAAGAAAAAAAAAAATTATAGAACTCATGAGCTCTTGCTCTATCTAGACCAAGTTTAATCAGGAAGGTCCAGCTTGGGGATCCCTGGGTGGCTCAGCAGTTTGGCTCCTGCCTTTGGCTCAGGCCATGATCCTGGAAACCGGGGATCGAGTCCCACATTGGGCTCCCTGCATGGAGCCTCCTTCTCCCTCTGCCTCTCTCTCTCTGTCTTTCATGAATAAATACATAAAATCTTAAAAAAAAAAAAGGAGGGTCCAGTTTATATTTGGGCTACATTTTGTGGGCTATCGGGAACGATTCAAACTAAGGTCAATAAACAACTATGTTTCCAATGTCATCAATACTATTTCTAATTGAATTGCTGCCTGAAAAGCAAAACAGCAGAGCTTCCTTGGAGTGACTGGCAAATATTTGGACAGGAGGCCTGGAGGGCTAGTGGTGGACTCTGAACTTCTCTGACAAACTGAGGGATCCCCACCTCATCCCAAGGAGGCTGGGGACACCATTCTGAGACTGGAATTCCAGTCGTCCAGTTGATGCCTTGTTAACAGTTAGATGTTTCAGATACAGTGAGTGTCTTGTCAATATTCTGGGGTAAGTTAGCCTAAGGAACTGGCTAGGAGGGAGCAGGTAAGAAGTTGATGAAAGAGACTTTTCTGGAATGATGGAGGAGTGAAAAGGCATAGCACAGAGGTTAAAGCATGGGCTCTCACCCAGAATGCCCCCAGGCCGTGCTCTGACTCTGCCCTTGCAGACTCTTACCTTCTATGTCACCACAAGCCCACTAACCTGTCTGTGCCTTGGTTTCCCCTTTTCTCAATGGGAATTCTAATAGCATCTACCTCAAATAGTCATGAGAATTAAATGAGTTGGGGGAAAAAGCTCTTAGGATATTATGTGGCACATGGTAGATGGTCAATAAAAGATAATTTCCATTGCCATTTGCTGATCGGATTCAGGGTCCATATTATTCAGTACCAAGGCTTTGGACAAAAAATCAGATGTGAGCAGCGTTGTTTGGAGGGCAGTAGGATGTGGGGGCATATCTGGGAAGTTCACTCTGTCCAACATCCTTCACAACATGTATGAAGCCATGTATGATAAGCATGTCACCTACTGACACCTGTGACCAAGGCTGGTGCTCCCTTGAGCTCCCAGGTCCATGATTGTCCAGCTCCAGGAAGTGGAGCAGAAATAGGTGTACAAAGGACTCCCAACAGTGAGGACCCCTTGGTCCCTTCTCTGTGGCTCCCTGTGACCCTGAGGCAAGAGTCTCTCATGCTTCTTTCCATAACTCCAGTTTTCTGATACACACTTGATTTTGGAGTTGAAGATCCCAGTCACCATGGGTATTACTCAGTTCAATACCCCACTGCCTCCAGCTGTGGGTAAAATAAAGTCCTTTTGGAGATGGAATGGCTCTGTCTTGAAAATGAGAAAACAGCAGCAGCATGAGAGCAACAAACAAGGCCCAACATGGTCCTGACCTCTAACTCAATATCAGGGGAAACCTAGTTCTGAATTAACAAAGGCTATAGTTTCAGGCCAAGCACTGTACCTCCCACCTCCACCCGCACTGGTTCTAGTGTCATCATGTGCCATTTCATTCTGTCTACCCCAGAAGATTGCCAACAGGCTCAGGCCTGCTATTGGTTTTCTCACTTGTATCAGTTTCTCCATTGGACTACATGTCTTACTTCAACTCCTTCTGTCTGGTATCATTGGGACAGAATCTTGGAACTCTAATTTGGTCCCAGACACTCATCAGTATTTTCCCCATAAATCATTGCTCTGTGGCATCCACAGATGTCTTAGCTCTTCTGCCACGGCAGCTTACCCTCCTAGCAACGTAGACCAAGGCTTTAGGAGCTATGCTGAGGGAAATATCCTTGTCCACTCTTGCTCACCTTGAACCTGACTCTTCCATCAGCCTTTCCCAAAACAGAGCTTATGTCACTCAAAGTGGTGAATTCCCTTTGTTGACATGGCAATCCCCTCCAGCCACTGTTCTATTCTTTCCTTTAATGCCAAACTTTCGTAAAGAGCAAATTCACAGCCTGACTCTCATTTTCCATTCACACATCAGCTTATTCCAACTGATTTTCTGCAATTGCTCTTACTTAATCTTCTCTAATCCAGGTCACCGATAACCTCCATGTTGCCAAATCTACTGGACCCTTTCTTCACTGGATTTTACTGGACTTTATGGCAATATTTAGCACTGTTGATGACCCTCCTCCTTACAACTCTCTTTTCTTGGCTTCTTTGTATGTCATACCCTATTGGATTTTTCTTTCACATATGGCTACTCAATCTCAGCCTCCTTTGTTGCCATACTTCCCAGGTCCTAACCTCTTATGCCTTGAGGAGCTGTGACCACTTCTCTTTTCTCTTTCCTTATAGAGAGAATAAATGATCTCATTTACTCTACCAACTTTAAATGCCCTCTAGATGCTGGCAACTTCCAAATTTATATCTCCAATGCAAACCCCAACTTAGAGCTTCATTCTTGTATATTTAATTGTCTACTTGACATCTCTATTTGGATATATGACTTGTTAGGCTCACCATGTGTGAGCCTGAGCTCTTATTCCTCTCAATGAGTTACTTCTCCAGTCCACTCCATCTCAAGAAATGGGAGCACTACCTATTAAGTTGTCCATGCCAGAAAACTGGGGTCCCTCTGGATATCTCTCTCCTTATCCTCTATATCTTATCTATCAATGAGTCCTGTCAGTTCTGTTTCCAAATACCTTTTAGAAGTTTCAACTTCTTTCCATCTTCATATTACTATCATTATTTGCCAAGATTATTGCAATATCTTCCCTGCTGTTCTTCCAACATTCTCTATGGATGTCATCAAACCCATCCGTTATTTTAGAAGGATCCTTTGGATACATTAGTCATATTCTCTGTTGAATCTCTGATAAAATCTAGCTATAGGGGCCCATTTTTTTACCTCATTCTTTCCCTTATGCTCATATATGCAAAATGTTTAAGTGACGGTAGGCCCTTTGTCTTCCTTTCATTTTCTCTTTTTATCAGATTCCTGGAATATTTCTACTTATAGGAACTGTGCTCTTCCTATGCTGCACAGCTTGTCATACAACAAAAAAGCTAATCTGGTGGTCAGAATTTATCAGTCTGCTCCCAGGGCAGGGCCCCAGCATGTCTTCTAGTTATTCTTCTTAGCACACTTTTGGGTTCCAGTTTATAGTTAGATATTAATCCTATCTCATTCCTTAGTTCACTGTGGAGAATTAACTGCTTGTAGAAGAGCTGAGAGAAATTGAAAGTTGTATAAACAACCATTGTTATCAACTCCACATTATTTCTTTTTTTAAAAAAAGATTTTATTTATTTATTCATGAGAGACACACAGAGAGAGAGGCAGAGACACAGGCAGAGGGAGAAGCAGGCTCCTCGCAGGGAGCCGGATGTAGGACTCCATCCCAGGACCCCAGGATCATGCCTGGAGCCAAAGGCAGACGCTCAACCACTGAGCCACCCAGGCGTCCCTCCACGTTATTTCTTGAGAAGCAGGTGAAAAGCTTTACCTCTGTCCCAAACAACTTTCTCAATGACTCACATCTAGCACCTGGAGTCCCTCCATTAGAATCATTCATCGCTGTCTCCAATGGGAAGCGTGAAAAATGGTTACCAGCCAATAGTAATTCTATATAGAATGCAGAGGGCCTTGTAAAAGGGAGATCTAGCTGGGAAGATTTAATAGAAGAAAGGAAAGTGCTAATCATGACAGGCTGGCAGGGTTGGAGATGAGGTGGGGCAGCATGGGAAATTCAGGGACATAGTACAAATGGCAGGGGGTGGATATGGCTGAAATGGGCAGTGGAAGGGCAGAGGTGCTTAACTGACACACCTCAACACATCACAGTGTTGTCAAGGACCCTGCTGACTTACCTTCCAGCCAGAGGTTCTCTTCTCTCCTTGATTCTCACTGGCCTGTGACTTTGGTCCCCTCCTGTAGAGAATAATCTCCTAATGGGCAGATATGCTCATTCATCACCTCCCATGGTGTTCAGCATATGATGTCTCCTCATTAAACATTTCTTGCATTCAAGAAAGAAGGATTACTCTGTGCTACGCAGGCAGGGGTAGAGACTTCAGATATGGAGTTATAAATGGGCAACATTATCATCTATCAATTCTTAAGTACATCCTGAGGAACTTCTCTGTGTCTAGTCCCTATCAGACAATGAAGAAAACCTAAGAGCTGAGTAAAGCACCACACCCTGCCTTGATCTAACCAAGGACCTTCACATAGAGGTGAACTACATATAATACCATATATAGTAGGAGTTGTGATAAGGACAGATGGGATGAGCTGGATACAATTCCATAAGGAAGATGCACCTAAAAATTTCAGAGGCCTAGGAAAAAATGGCATGTAAAGAAAGAAGATAAAGAGCCAGCCTGCACAAAGAGGCAAAAGTAGAACTGAGCATAGTTCATCTTTGAGGTGATAGGAGGGCCCTTGGGGGATCTGAATGGAGTCAACAGGTCAGGAGCCAGGGGAGATAAAGCAAGTTTATCCAGGTGAATGCAGATTATTGCAGGGAGAAAGATCCAGGTACAGGAGTCTGAGTTTGATGAAAAAGCCTGAGTGTGGAGAGGAGGAGAAAGATCTAGAGCAAGGTTCAGGAAGAGCTAAGTTTATGATTTGGCTGTCATTTTAATTGCCTAACTTATTTTATTGTTTTTTGAAGGGGGGGAGGGGCAGAAGGCGAGAAAGAGTCCCATGGGGCTTGACCTCGTGACCCTGAGATCATGACATGAGCTGAAATCAAGAGGTGAACACTTAACCAACTAAGCCATCCAGGCACCCCTAATTTCCTAATTTATTAGAACAAGGATTTGGACTAGAGGATCTCTCATATTCCTCTCAGCTCTGATTTCTTAGACACTCAGCTGGAAATCTGTGGAACTTCTACCAGAAATACAGCTTATATAAACTCGTGTGCACAAATTGGCTAAGAGAGAAGATACCCAACTCCTTGGAAAACTCCTGGGAAATGCCTCCAATTGTAACCATCCTGCAGGGATGCCTGTAGGATGCAGAGCAAGTACAGGATTAGGAGTCAAGGGACTTGAATGGAAGTCTATCACTTCATAGCTACATGACTTTGGATCAGTCATTTCTCTTCCCCAAAGGCCAGTTTTCACCTATGAAACTGGGGTATGAATACCTGTCTCCCAAGATTGAAAGCATTTGATTGGAGAGCATCCCTGGAAGTGCAGAGTATTCCGCAGAGCCTTGGTGAGTACCGCTGCAGGTGTGGTGAAGTTTCAGTGCTGCTGTACTGAGTGCTCTAAACCACAATGGCAGCCACACCTCTGGGTGGAGGAGGATGTGGACTCCCTCCCCCAGTGCTCAGCCTCCAGAGCAGTCACCTCATTAATGCTGTTATTGTTCTTTTCCACTCTGCTAAGCCCATTGTTGGCAATGACATCGGTCGTTGCTGCCTTCCTACAAAGGGACTTCCTGTCTGGTGGCCCTGAGAGAGCTAAAGACAGTGATTAATAAATGCCCAGGATGTGGGCCTTTCTGAGGCGGGTGCTGCATTCAGCATGAATATGCATGGACCACCAGGGCTGACTTGAAGCCTGGAGAGGACATGGCAGGCTGGCCTAGAGCAGAAAGCAGCAGGCTGGCTGGTCACCTGGTCACCTGGGAGATGCAAGAAGGCTGCTCCCTCCTCGTGAGTGGAGCTGAGCGGGCAGCTTTCATCAGCAGCACCATCAGCCTCGCCATCACCCGAGAAGACAGGCTGGCAGATGTGAACATAAATACATCCCCTTCTTGCCTCACCTCAGTGCCCTGAGGAGCTATTAGAGACTTAAAATTACCATTTCAGTAAACGGAGAGAGAGAATTGAAGAGGAAGAGGCTGTGTTTGTTAACTTGGGAGCATTGTTGACTCCACTGGCTCCTTTCTCTCTGTGGCACCCTGGGGAGGGGTAGAGACCAGATGGTCCTCAGAGGTGCAGGAGCGACACCTTCAGATCCTGCCCGGTCTCTTTCTGGATCCCTGTGAGGAGCCTGGCCTTGCCCAAAGGCAAAGACGCATCCAGACAGCATTGCAGAGGGCTCTGTAATTCCAGGGAGCTAGAAAGGCATCAAGCCCTGAATCCCACTCTGGCCCCCACCCCTGAGGAGGTGGCCTGGGGCCTGAGATCATGTAATTAGTCTTCTATCCCTAAATCCTCATGGAACCTAATCCCACTATAATCATTAGATAAATGTTTACTTAGTTTGAATGTATGAATTCTAGATGTTTAGTAAATATTTGGTGATTGATGATTGATCGAAGCAAGCAAGGCATTTTAATCCTTGGTAAAAAAAAAAAAAAGAAAACTCTTTGGAAAGAGTCACCAGATATGCTGAGACAGTCATTTACACCTAAATATGTCTTGTTCTGACTTAAGTTCGGGTTTGGGTAGAGAAGGGGAAGGACACACACACACACACACACACACACACACACACATACACACACACACAGCTCTACACCATGGAGCAAACAAGGGTCTCCACCAGCTCCACCGTGGTGCAGGCCTGTCTGATTCATCACTGTGTCTCTCATCATTTATTCATACCATAAGCATTGATTGACAGCCTACTTTCCACATTGTTCTGTACATAGAGAATAGAGATGAAGTGAGGCAAGGGTTTACCCTCACAGAACTAACACTTTAGTAGGGAAGTCAGAAAATAAACAAGGAAATAAATAGCACAATTGCAGATTCTGATAAGCCCCTAAACCTGTATTTTCCTTCCTGTATTCTGAATTTTTTCCCCAGCTCCTAAGAACATTTAAAACAGCACGAGTAGAATTAGTATCTGGCTTTCTAGGATTCATGGCCAAATTTAATCTGTAAATTGCTATCCTTAAATTGCATCTGAACAACAGGACAGGGAGCATCTCTGTCCTGCAGAGGAAAGTGTGAAGAAGCCGGCCAAGCCCGACGTAGCAAAGATCAGTTTGCAGTCATTTTGTAACCTGGATGACTTTTCATTGAACTCCTTTTGGAATTTATTCAAGCATTTCAAGGGAGTTGTATCCTGAGGTCTGAAGTGGGTTTCCTTTCCTCTCCTTATGAAGTGGTCAGTACATTCAGCAGAGCCAACTTTAGGCATGTGCAATGTGGGCAACTGTGTAGAGCTCTGTACTTCTAAGGTCCCCATGCTCGATTTAATACTCTGTAGTCCCCAGTTTGAAATTTCTAATACTTTTGAATGAGGGGCCCTACATTTTTATCTTCCCCTAGGTCCTGCAAATTTTGCATTTGGTCCTGCCTTTCAGGAATTGGGTAGAGCTTGAATTCAGGTCTACAACATCACTTTCCTTCTCTAGAATATGAGGGGTTGTTTGTTGTAATGCTTCTTTCAGTCCTCGTGCCCCAGAAAGGAGCCTCTGAATATCATCCCTGACTAAATCTCTTAGACTTGGTGATCAAGTTCTTGAGAAGGGGCAGCCCAAGACAAGGGCGAGCAAAGCTTAGTTCAAAACCCATCCTTACCAGTGGTGTTTGCTTGATCTGAATCTCTGTACTTCATCTGAGATATTGAGAGCAACTTAGTAGATGGGGATCTCATTTTTTCTTTCTGGATAATAAAATGTAAATCAAAACAAACACAAACAAAACCCCTTTTCAGATCACTACCCTCCACCGTTTGAGCTGAATGTTAGCCACTAGATCAAGGCTGAAAGAGAGATAACAGAGAATAGTGGCCTAATTTCTCACACCCTTCCATATGATTGGGGTCTTCTGAAAACCAGGAAGCAGGCTCCACCAGCAGGAGGAGTCAGTGTTCTAGATACACTAGTTTGATCTATGGCAAATCAATAAAGATATATTTGGTTATGACAAGTGACTCCTGTCCCTTGGTGGCTTAATATAACCAAAGTTCATTCTTGCTCAGGCTTTGTGTCTGTGAGACTTGGCTGTGGAGCTCTGCTCCTCCTGATTCCTCAGGGACACAGGCTGATAGAAGCTTCATCTCAACATGTGCTCCTTTAATCACTGTAGCGGGGCGGGTGGGGGGGATGTGTGGCAAATTGTACTCTGGATCTTAGAACTTCTACCTGGAAGTGGCATATACAACTTCTGCTCACATTTTATTGATCAAATCAAGTCACATGGTCACAACTAACTGTTATTAGAATCCTACCATATGTTCAGAAAGAGGAAGAACTAGAAATATTTGTGAGTAAAATCAATGACTACCATGTACGTCAAGACTGAAGGTTTCCTTTTCTCCACCATATATGATATCATAGAAGAAGTGACAATGAGCAGGATTCCAACACATGTAGGAGAAATCTTTCTTTTCTGTTCCTATTAAAGGGAGTTATACCTTTACTGTTGCCCTCAGAGATTATATGAGAACCAAATTAAATTGTGGATGAGCATAATAGATAACATCGACTGAATATTGAGTGCCAGGCACCATTGTAGTCTTCTGATCTTCACAGTAGGGCTTTAACATAGGTCAGATATTGCTCACACTTCACAAATGAAGAAAATGAGGCACAGAGCATTATATAGCTAGTCCCCAATTACACAGGAAGACATAGGATGTAACCCACGGAGTCTAGCCCAAAACCTGCTCTTATGCACTGTGCTGTGCTGAGAAGCAATGTACAGGATGGAAGCCTCCTAACGAAGAACTTCCAAATGCTGCTCTTTCTGTATATTCACCAGGGAGAGTCCCATCACTTCTACTTTTGCCTTCACTTGGGTTGTTAAAGGGCTCCAGGAGGACTTGGAAAGATCACTGCTTCTTCCTAGAGCTTCACACCCAAAAACAAATATTATTGGGGATCCATCATACCTGGTATGATCTCGTCAATTTGTTCATGAGCTCAGAGTTCAAGGCAAAGGCCTCCTGAAACCCGAACCTTCTCAAAGTCCAAGGAATAAAAAAGAGTGCCTTCCTGCTTGAGCCTTCCCCTCACCCTGATCAGCTTCTTATCTGAGGAGGAGAATAACAACAATACACAGCCTCCTTCCTTTCCTTCCTATGATACTCAGAAGCTGTGGACTTCACTTCCGGGTTGCCTTCTATAAAATAACATCTGTCATTGCCAGCAGGCCTGGTGCTGAGGGCTCATTCTGCTGCTCAGACACAGCTCCCAAAGGGGATGGTGGCTGAGAAGATACCTGTGGAAGGCTCTTGAGGGACTGTCTCAAGGGTGAGGAAGGTGAGCCAGGTGGGAAATAGGGCCTACCCCTTTGTTCTTCAGATGCTCCACAAAGTAGAATTGTTCTGCCCAACAATGTGGGGCTGTGTCCATCCTGGTTGTGAGCTGCTCTGAGACACTTTTTCAGGTGCACTCCATCTGCCAGCCTCCCTGTGCCCAGATCAGTTACCCCTGAGCTCAGGTACCATTTGTAGAATATGGGGGATGTCTAAATGCCTGAAGATGCAAGCTAAAATTTATAATCCCTGCTCATAACCCCCAGATTAATGCGGTGAACCCCCTTTAACCCCCAGAAGAGCATAGACAGAAAAAGAGAGTTTCTCTTTTGGGCAGAATTTGAGGGCCATTAGCAGTTCCACCTTCTCTTAAACATCAAATTCAATGTGTGAGTCCTCAGAGATTTCCCTGGGTGAACCATTGCCTTCTCTCTAGATGTATTTTTTCAAGATGTAAATGCCTTCATTGTATTTCCTCTCAGCGTCAATAAGCTTATGGGTTGTCTCCTCATCTCTCAGGTAAGTGCAATTCAGCCACTATGAGATCCCCAAAAAGGGCTGTGTGCCCTGTAAGCAGGACAGAAAAGCCTTCTTTGGGGAGACTCCCAGGCTTGTAGGGTCTGCTGGGCAGAAGTGCCTCAAAAGGTGTCCAGGATGATCCAAGGACACATCATAGTTTTGGAGAAAACATTAGCAGTCTCTTCACTCCTGCATTTAGGGAAGGGGAAACTGAGGCTCAGAGAAAGCAGCTAGATCATTACGCTTGATGGGTTAGACCCTGACTCCAACACCAGGGACCAATGGGCACGCACAGCTGTGTCAGGACTTGGGCACCCGGAGCGGAAACTTGGACATGGAGGCAAGGGTCAGGATTCAACTGCACTTCCTATTACTCTGGCACCTGTCACCGTGAATGGATGCCTCCCAGCCACGTGGAGAATGGACCACCCAGCTTTGGTCCAGCTGCCTGGGACCTCCTTCAGGAGCTCAGCCCATGTGGTCCGAGTCCAGATGCCAGCTTCCAGGCAGCCCTCCTGAGAGCTGGGGATACCTGGGGAGGGGTCAGCTGGCCGGCCTGGGGCCTCTCATCGCATGAAGCCTGGCAACTGGCAACTGGTGGCAGGCACCAGTGCAGAAGCTGGCTCAGATCAGGAGGATTTCAGGGCCCCATTTAACCTAATTGGGCCAGCAAACAGGCCGCAGGAACATCAGGCCCTCCACCGTCTTGTTCCACTCCTGGCTTTGAAGTCGCGCCTCATCGCGTTCTTAAACATGAGACACAGGCATTCGGTTGCTCATATTTAATGTGCAACACAGGAGATCAAAGAGCAGATAGAGATGGAAGACATGAGGGCGATAATTAAAGATTACTCTGAGAGCTAGCTGGCTCCCCACCCCTCCCAGCGCCTGCCCTGCACACTGCTCAGCCCCTTTCCTCTCCTGGCCTCCTCCCCTCTCCCTGTCTCCTCTCTTCATCTCTTGCTTCACCTCTCTATCTCTCTGCTTCATGCCCCTTCACTTCCTTGCCCTCCCAGGCTCCTATTGTCTTTCTCAAATCAAAGACTCTCCTCTATCCCCTGTCCCTTGCCTAGTTTATTTCTCCCTATCTCTCCACCCTGTGCCTGCCTCTAGAGTCGCCATGACAACCGGCCTCCCAGACAATTACTGCCCAGGCAGCACAGCCTCTTTCCTTCAGGGACTCCAGTGCTCACTGGAGTCTACTCCCTGACTCCTTAGCCCTGGTAGCAAATTAGCCTCTACAGTATCTGGGGGGCCAAGGGAATGGAGTCTGTCACCAACCACACAGGGGGAAAAGGCAAAGGAGAGACGTATGGAAGGGAATGAGAGAGGGGGTGCTGAAGCTCTTTTGCATCCATTCTGGTTGGGACAGAAAGGAGGACAGCCAGGAAGAAGGGGAATTACAATGACCTGGGAGTGGATCAACAGCATGTCTCCTTCCAAACTGTGGCTCAGTGGAAAGGAACTGTTTCCTTTAGGTTGGGAGAGACTAAATGGGTTGCAGCAGCCAGTGTTAGGGGTGTGAAATAAACACAATTCCAATACCTCTGCCTTGTTCTTAAGACTTTTAACACTTTATTATTATGCCTTTATTGGGAAAGTACTTACTGGCCATGTGTGTATCGCATTGAGCATCTACTTCATATGCAATACAGAGCAAACAGCCACGGACCTCAAAGAACATAACACACCCTCACCTAAACAAATTATAGTCTAAGATGCCAAGTAACCATACATTAAATGCTTAAGACTAAAATATATAAATAATGGATAAAAGTTTAAAATGTAGACACACAACACCTTCTCCTTCAAAAATATGAAATAACTGAATAACTGTAAGACAAGAAAGATCACTGGCTGGCTGGAGACTGACAGGCTTTAGGAAATGGTTCTTGAATTTCCTCTGGAAGGCTAAGTAAGGCCTGGGTAGGCCGATGAGTTTGGGAACGGTGGCTGGTGCAGCCTGGAGCCATCACTCCGCCACTCCATGAGAGGACTTGAATGCCAGACCAAGTAGCTTAGACTTGATCATGCAGTTTATCGGGGAGAGTATGGAGCATAGATTGCAGCTACTTAGCCTATATATTAAGAAGTCTAGGACTTGTGTAATTCATTTTAGACGAAGTGAGTGGCATTAAGAAGTTGTTACTAGAAATCCTGTGCACAGGGGGAGAAGGGAGTTCCAGGTGTGGCTGAGCGTGGCTGTCCACCACAAGCCCATCGCCTTACTAGCCTTGCTCCCAGCCCTGGCCCTGCAGCATTGTCCCTGGGCCACTCAGTCTGATCACAGTGAGACCTGCTGACTTCCTGGCCAGCGATATATCTTCTCCCTCATACTTGATGTGGAACTGAAGAGATGGGGTTTTACTTGGATAGAATAATGAGAAGGTGAGCTTGAAAATTCAAACTGTGCGAAAGGCCTTGTTCACAGAGAATATAATCTGCATTTGTCATACAGATTTCAATCACAAAGCAGGAGATGAAACAAAGTCAAGATGGCCTTTTTGACAGGCTGAGCCATCTAGTAGAAAGGAAGCGTAGCTAGGAGGCGGTAACAGGATGGGCTCTGCCATTTGCCATCCATAAGTCCTTAAAATATCAAGTGACCTCCTGTAGCTTCCATTTCCACATTTATAAGAGGGCCAAAATCAAATAGAATCTGTCTGTCTCATGGGGCTGCTGTGAAGACTGAGTGAAATAATAAATGCAAATGCCCTCAGGATATATAAAGGTGCCACTGACTTATGAAATCCTTGCCTCTAGCTGGTGGTGGCAATGATATGATCTTCAGGCCACCAGCATACCATGGTCAGAGCTCAGGCCTGGAAAGCTCCTCTCTGGATGAACAAAAGTTGTGATCCACTCAGGCCTCAATTTCCTCATTGGTAAAAAGAGAAGGCAAGACTAAAGTAACTTTTTCTCTAAAATGTGGGGCAGTGGAGATGATTTGAGGTGGGGCATGAATACAGCATTAAGCTACATTTAATTCGGAATGAGAAATTTATCTCCTTTTCAATTATCTTTCAATCCTTCCAGTCTTGGCTCGGTTCGAGTTTTCAGTTAACACCTCTCTAATATCTGCTAATTTACCTTTTCAAGGGAGAGAAAGTAGGCCTCAGGCTCAGAACCTTGGCAAGCAGCAGAACTTACCTAGAATTTAATGACATTGCTGAGTTCTTATTGTATTTCTTTTTTTGCCTTCCATTTATAGGAAGTAATACTGGTTTTCCATTTACAGCAATGAAATAAGGTCTCTTTTTTATAGTTGTTTAAGTAAAAAGTGAATGGTATTAAAGGAAAATATTGTATCAATAGTTGTGCAGAGATTGCACAGATGTGAAAATCATGGAGGTAGCAGGAGCTTGAGAATTGCTGGGCTAGCTGATCCTTAATATTCTTTCCTACGTTTCCTTTTCCCCGACATTCTTGTTCCACCTCCAGTAGAAACACATTGCCCTAACATGGCTTGTCTGTACATTGGCAAGAAGAGAGATAATGACAATTCAGAACCCCAGGAAGCCCACATTTAGCACAAGAGCAACAGTGATTACCCTAGGAAGGCCTTACAAAGTTTCCTAAGTACATTCGTGTACGTCCCTTAATTTGATCTCACAACATTACAAATGAGGAAAATGAGACACCCTTTGTTTACATGATTTTCCCAAAATCAATCTGTCAATGATGAGTCAGGGCTCCAACTACATTCCTCCAAAGCTCTGATTCTTTCCAAAATTCCTTACTGCTTCTATGCCCCATTATACTAGGCTATATATGATATGTAGATACCAAGAGACACTTTTGAGTTGAAAGCATTAATGAAATTTTTTCACTGGAGGGAAGAATCTGACTCCTTCAGACCCAGTTACATGATGGATATTATGCATCCTGCTTCAAGAGAATGAAAAGAGGAAAGCCCTAGCCTTCCTGCCTTTTACTCTTTGAGTAGGAATGGTAGGTAGAGCAGGAAAGAAAAGAAGGAAGAAGAGAAGAAAAGAAGGAGGGAGGAAAGGAAGGAAGATAAAGGAAGGAAGGGAAGGAGAGAAAGAGAGAGGGGAGAAAGAAAGGTAGAGTAGGGAAGAATTGACATCATAGCTACTTCCATTTTAGGGAATTTTTTCTTGACCAAAAATCCCCATTACCTTGTCAGTTTGCCAGTCCTTCCATAATCTTTTAAATGAATCACAATGAAAGGATCATCTATTCATTCAGCTAGCAAACATCGTACAAGAGTTTAAGTCATATGCCATGAACAGAAAGATTACAATCTTAAGAAGGGATTAAAGTTGAACACACTAATAACTATAACAGAAAGCAGAATGTGATAAAATAGCAATGATGATTATGCTATATTATAAAAATACACATTTATAAGATTTAGCTATGTGCCAAGTACTATTCCAAGAATATTCTATGTTGTGCATGTATGTGAGCGTGTGTGTGTGTGTGTGTGTGTGTGTGTGTGTATGTGTGTGTTCTAATCTGCAGAACAACCCTGTGGGATAAATACAAGCAATATGCTAGTTTTTAGATTAGGTGACTAAGGCTTAGATAAATAAGCAATTCAAAGTTAACCAGCTCCTAATTAGCAGAATCACTCTCAAACCCACACGACTCCAGGGCCTATAAAATCCCTCTCAGTGTCTGCTGGAGCTGCATTCTGTACTAAGCATCTTCAACAACTACCTCACTATTCTCTTCCATTAGGCAGTGTGAGTGAGAGCACAGACCTGGAACCAGGCTACCAGGTTGATTCTCAGCTCTGCTGCCCTCAGTTCTGTGGCATTGGGGAAGCTACTTAACTTCTCTCTGCCTCCATTCTACCTGTAAAAGGGGTTAGGTGTAATGATTAAATAAATTAACATAGAGAGAGTGCTTTGAAGGCTACCCAGCACATAGCATATGCAAGAACTAGATCAGCGAAAGCTATTATTATGATGATATAGATATCATTAGTCTCATTTATTGGCAAGAATATGAAAATCCCCAAAATGAAGTAGCTTGTACGAGATGTAATATCTGCTCTTTCTATTATGTAAATCAGGTAGTGTTTAGAGGAAAGAGTAATCAAGTCCAATCTAAAGAAGAGGGTGAAGGGAGTTCAGAGACTAGATAGACATTTATTTCCAAGCAGAGGCAACTTGATGAAAACCACTACATGGGGAGAAAAGATGGGAAATGGTCAGTAGATTCATGGGGCTAGAATGTGGGGCTGAGGACTCATTCCATTCTCATGGAATGCCCAGAATACCAGGAGACATGGCAAGTTGCCAAAAGCTTCAATCAGAAGGGCTGTAACAGAGCATGCAGCAGTGTAAAAGAGAGATAGACACCAAGAATTGGTAAGACACTGAATAGGCACAGTAATGGGTTTTGTATGGGTAGTGGTGCTTAAAACAGACAGATGGAGGGATCCCTGGGTGGAGCAGCGGTTTAGCGCCTGTCTTTGGCCCAGGGTGCGATCCTGGAGACCCGGGATCGAATCCCACATCGGGCTCCCGGTGCATGGAGCCTGCTTCTCCCTCTGCCTGTGTCTCTGCCTCTCTCTCTCTCTGTGACTATCATAAATAAATAAAAATTAAAAAAAAAAAACAGACAGATGGAAAAATTAGGTAAGTGGAAATTATTTACACGTGCATTCACTCGATAAAACTGTGGTGAGCACTTACTATGTACTAGGCACTGGGGATGTAATATGAAGTAAGCAAGATCCAATACCAGTTTATGGGGAGATATATAAAAAAATCAAATAGGTAAAACAGTACAATGCTAAATATTGTCATTAAGTTGATAATAATACAATGATAACTGTGGTGAAATCATGTAGGAGCAGAAACTAACCTAGACAAGAGGAGTCAGAAAAAATTTCTGAAGGAAATGATAGCTGAATGATGAGTAGGAGTTCGTAAGAGGAAAGATGTGGCAGGTTGTGTACCATGCCAGCGAGTAGCCTGTGCAAATGCCCTGAGGCATGATAGATCATGGCTTCTTCAGGAAGTAGAGCGAATTGGTGGGGGTTAGATAAGAATGGAGATGGTTTGAGATATGGAGCTGGAGCTATAGTATCCGGGGCCTTTTAATCAGCATTAATGAATTTCTATTTTATCACTGGGACCAAGGGAAAGAATTGAATGGCTTTAGGTAGAAAATCATAAGCTCAGGCTTATTATTTAGAAGGACCACTACTATATGGATTGGAGGAGGTAAGAGGGATTGCAGGGTGACCTGATGGGTAGCTAGAGTTATAGGCTTATCTAGAGAGCACAGTGACTTTTATAGACATTGTCATAAAAATATAAAAGGGAGGATTTGAAATAAGTTTAGGAGGTACAATTGACAAGATCTGGTGATGCTTAGATGTTGGGGTGAGCAGGGGGAGAAGAGTCATCAAGAGTGATGACACTGTCACACCAGGAATAGTGAGGGCAGGCCAGAGCTGCTGGGAATACATTAGCCATGGTTCTCTGGGGAAACACAAACATAGGCTATTCGTGTGTAGATAACTTCTTTCTTAAGAGACTTTTCTCTTAAGACCTTCAACTAATTGGATGAGGCCCACCCACATCATGAAGGGTAAACTGTAATGTGCAAAGTTCTCTGATTTAAATGTTAATCACACTTTAAAAATATCTTCACAACACCTGGACTGGTATTTGACCAAACAAGTGTGCACCATAGGCTAGCCACATTAGCATGTATAATTAACTGTCACAGGGGAGAAAGATGATTTGATTTTAGATCATCCTTCATAGTGGAGTATGCTAGAAGAACTCCTGGTAAAATTGGTTCAAGTTTGGGAAGCAGGTGGTGGGTTTGGGGTTCCTATTCACAAAAGCAGCCATGGGAGCTAACCATTCATTTGTGAGAGGCTATAAGGAGAAAGTAAAAAATGAGGCAAAAGATGTGATCCCTACTGGAGAAGGAAGAAGAGCGGAGATGGAGATCGAAGTCAAGGACAGAGCATTTCAAACAGGAAGATGTGATCCCAGAGTAACATGCTTTAGAGGGAAGGACAAGAGCACTCAGAAAATTGTACTGGTCTATGGCCATACCACCCTGAACGCACCCGATCTCGTCAGAAAATTGCACTGGATTTGGATTATTCAGGTGTTTATTCAATGAGTTTGAAAAGGAATGTATTTTATTCCTCCAAGCAGTGCCCTTCCAACTAGTTCCTAGGCATTTTCTTGCATTCCTAGCTAGCTTGGATTTTCTGCTGGTACATCACTCATCCGATTACTTCCAGGGAGTCCTCTGGGTCAACTATTCTCCAAGCCAGCTCTTCCTTTCTTGAGGGTATTCTGGGGATCTGTGTACTCCTGCTGTGTTGATTTGTACTTCTCAATGTGTTCCACACATTTTGTGCATGCTCCTCTAATGTCCCCAAACAGATCTCTGGCTCCCAGGGGAACAGAGATTAGGCGTTTTATACTTGCAGGGTTTACCAGCTTCCCCATACCACTTACACCCCTGCTATGGGCCCAGCAGAGTGTCTGCAATCAAGATGGCCCACTCAACTGAGTGGTGACGACTGCCCTTCTGACCAGCTGTCTACCTTTGCTTCCCTCTCTGACTACTACCAGAATGACTACTTTGAAATCACAGGTAGCATCACAAGCATTCTCTGCCCTGAGTCCCTTCCAGCATTGTCTCTACTAAAACAAAACCTCTAATTCCCAGTGTGTCTCATACTGGTCCTTCAACATCTGGCCTGAAACTGCTCCTGGTTTATTCATTCAGCATTCTTTCAACAAACATCTACTGAAAAACAGACAATGAACACAAGGAGATTGAGAAAAATAAGAACAGCGCCTGCTCGCACGGGCTACACGCTGGCATGAAGAGAAAAAGAGTAAATGAATAGGTTTTAATTTCAGGTGGTGAATGATAAGAATGATGAAGTCCCCAGAGTAAGATATGAAAATGGAGAGTGATGGGCACCACCTCATAGGCAGGAGAGGAGGGGCCTCCCTGGGAAGGAAGCATGAACAGAGATCTAGATCAGGGGAGAATGAGAACTATGAAAGAGCTAGAAGGGGTTAGGATAGAAGGGTGGAGGGACCTACCTGGGCATTCTCATCCAACTATATTTTCCAGAATCCCTTACAGCCATGAGTCTGGCTATAAATTCAATTTTGCCACTTACATGAGATTTAAAAGGTAGAAGTGAGGCAGTGGTCTCCTTCCTGTGGTTTCTGGCTGTCACTCTGTCTGGGAAGGTTCTAGTTTTCCTGTAGTGCTTCTGTATGTTCTCTGGCTTCCTGGTGTCCAGAAGCTGCTCTGGCAGTGGCTGCTGCTTTCTGGGAACGTCAGTCCACAGCCCAGCTCTCACCAAATGCCTGCACCTGCTCCTCCTGCTGCTGCTTTAGGCCTGTAGGAAACAAAAATTGCCCATTTTTCCAGTTCCTGCTGCTTCACCATGCCTTGTTGGTGCCCCTAACGCCACCCACCTTTCCCCCAAGTCCCTCCACTGAGCTTTCTTCATTTACTCTCTGGGGTATGCCATGTACTTCCTGAGTAGGAGTTAGCCAGGGAAAAGACTTGGCCTGACCTGAGGTAAAGGCTGGAAACCTTCCAGACTGAGGGACCAGTAATGTGAAGCAAATGGTTCAAAGGAGCAAAGAGCATTTGAAGAACCAGGAGAAAGGACACATGGCAAGGCCTACAGAGCATGGAGTGTGTGAAGGCTGGTGAGGTGGGTAGAGGCCTGTCGTGTGGAGCCCAGGAGGCTACACAGACATAGAGTGAGTGAGCAGGCCCAACCAGTTGATTACTGGTCTGACTCTGAAGAGCAATGCTCATTCTTGTCCTGTCCCATTATGTCCTCCAGAACCTGCCTTTTTTACATGTTTACTACATTCTATATATCCCTCCCTCTTTTATCCCCCTGTTCTCACAGATACCCCATTTAGTATTAAAGAGCCACCCGAGGGAAGATTCGTAAGACCCAGAGTCCCCTGACATTGCCGGATCCTGATCTGTCATACTGCCTGTTGAACCAACCCTGCCTGTTACATCTTAGGAGAGGGCACAAGGTTATGAAGTCCACCATGCCACAAGGGGCTGGTTTTCATACCCTTCTCCCTGGCCTCACTGCCAAGGCAGCAAAGCTTCTTCTACAAGCTTTTTATCACTTTTCCACTGTGCCCGCTGCCCATAGCTGTTCCTCTGAAGTGCTGACCAACAGGCACGTCTCAGATATGCTTGCTTTTGTTGTGTCTCAGCTATCAATGCACTTGGGTGGGATGACATATTTCTTCAGACTTAAGAAGTATCAAAATTCTCTGTAACTCAAAAAGGTTCCCAAGCTGCTCTTAAAGCCTAAACCTTAGCACCATCCACAAGGAATTCAATGAAGTGTCAGGCAGAAGGAAGAGGGCTTTGTATTTGCAGGATAGATACTCTCACAGACCCTTCACAAATCAGTAAGAGTCAAGGCACCCCGAATCTCTGGGACAACTCTCTAAGTTCTCTAAGCACTGTTGTTGGAACCTCTTCCCTGCACCTGGCTCCATGTGACTGTTTTTGAAAATCTCTCTTTGGCTAAGCTGAAACCTCTGTAATTCAGAATCACTGCCATTTTAAACTCAATTTGAATTCAAGAAAAGTCTAAAATTGTGGAATGCTAATGAATGTAGCATATTTCCTTTAAAGTGCATTGAGCTTCTTTCAATTTTTGATCTGGTGTAATGAACATGTAGGCATCATGTAGGAACCACACATGCATTGAAGTTACATGAAGAGCAGGCTCAAGAATCATCAAATTAGCAATACTTCCATGGTTTAAGGGCCTTCCTTGCGACCTTGATTATTCTGTTTATCAACACAATGAAATGCTGGAATAAACTGCCCTCGCTAGCCAAATTCTAGTCATTCTTCTCAATCAATTCAAGGTCTTTTTCTTTCATCCAGGTGGTCTGTTCTCACTGATCTTCCCCATCATGTCTTGCCATTAAGCTTATTATGCATTCCACTTATTTTGCTCTGAATTATTAAAATAGTAGGCTGGTGGAACTTCAAACATGTTAAGGACCACTTAAATAGGAGGTATTTTGAAATTTTATGGGGGTACTTTCTGCTCTCATAATAATTATAAAGCAGTGGTAATAGGTGGTAGAAAGAGAAAAGAGATCTGAAAGGTTCTGCAATACTGAGGACAGTCCTACATGGCAGAGAACTGCCTCATGTCCTATATAAACCTTGAGTGTGCCACTGGACACTCAGAAGCTGAATGCATGCCTTGACATGTGGCAAGATTTCACACAAAAGATGGTTTCCATGATGCCTCGTTGCTATCCCATCCCATGTCACAACATCAGACATCATTTTGACACTATATTTATAAATAAAGATAAGCTCATTTGTGAGAAATAACACGCTTCCTCATTTTCTCTACCTCGACAGCCTGTAATTTGAATTGGTATGTTTCCCCTGCTTCAATTAAAGATATTCCATTCTCTCTCTCTCTCTCTCTCTCTCTCTCTCTCTCTCTCTCATTTCATGCACAAATAAGCCTGGCCTGTTACTAGTTACCTAATCCTAGAATATGTGTTTATACCTCTGCTCTTTTATTTGATGTGCTTCTTGCACAGAACAACTTCTGAACTCACTTTTCTTGAACCCACATACATTCATTTTAAGCAGGTACAACTATCTGACTACTTCATTACATATTCTATTGTAGCTGTTTCTGAAAATTTACATTTTGAAGTAGATATTATTTATTTTTAAATATTTGCTTTTTATTTCTCATTTGCATTATACTGATTTTTATTATGTATATAAGTGTGTTATAACATCTGCAAATTTCATTTCAATTTGGCAAATGAGGCATTACAAAGTATTTGTTATAAAAGGGGATATTAAATACAATAAGTTTGAGAACCACTGATCTCTTACAATCCCTCATTTTTCAGAGGGAGAAAGTAAGGTACAGAAAAAGTAAATGACCTGGTCAGCAAAATTGCTGATCTAGAATTTAAACCTCGATCTGACTTTCAGTCCAGTTCTCCTATTTTGTTCTCTAATTTTAGTTGAATAATGAGTAGTCTTCATTTTGACAGTAGAGTTACACTCATAATCTTGAGAACAGAGCTATTTTGTACATTCCTTTTTCTGCAATCATCACAGTGACTAACACAGCATTAGACATATAGTAGTTACCTAATATATGTTTAATATTTCAGTTGGATTGAATTGAATTGCATCAAGCTGAAATTAAATTATTTGAACTGAATAGTGAAGTGTTAATGTTTTATGGAAAATGGTGCCTTCCAATACAAAATAATCAGAGCCCTCAGTTCTGAGCTGGGAAGTCACTGTTGGCCCAACTACATCAGATGCCCTCTTCACCTCCCCTCCTATCCCTCACTTGTTTCCAGTCACTTGCCATGGAACTACATTCTTACCTCCCCTCTTTCCACAGTTGACATTCTTGGCTCAGAGCCCTTCCAAAAGACCTACTAGCTCATTTCTGGCTGTCCTTTTACCAGCCATATAAAGGATAAAGACTGGATGTAATGCTGAGATTGGTCCTCCATGCCTTAAGATACTTTCAAGGAAAGAGTTAAAAGTTAGTTTTTCCCTGTTCATTTTTTTTTCAGATTCTGAATTATCTTTTCCCTGACTCTTTCTAAATGTGTTAAAAAATTTGGTATATGGTGAGACACTTTGTTGACATGCTACAGGAGCTAATTTTACATGTCAGTGGGAAAAGCACCAAAACACTGACTCAAGTCATATTCCAAAAGTAGATTAATTGTTCTATTGTCCCAGTGAATGTGCATTTTTGTGTATGTGTTTGTATGTGTCTGTACACACAAGAGGGAAGGAGAAAAAAGATCATTTCTTCTTGGCCATACCTAATTTAGCTGCCAAATTTGAAAATGAGTAACAAGGAGGTGGGAGGTACACGAAGGAGTGTCAAAAGCTATTTGCAGAACAGTAGGGTCATGAGAATTGTGACCAGATAGCATGACCTACAAGGATAAAATTATCTGGGACAACAACAGAAAAATATATGTCATGTATCTAGACACTGCAGAGGCCAAGCTTATTAGACATAAATCCTGCTTTCATAGATAAGACTTTCAAACACACACAGATACACACACACACACACACACACACACACACCACTGCCATCACCATCAACAACAACACCAACAGCAATAATACCAGTAATCAAAATAGTCCTGCTTTTGATATAGATGAAAAAATTTATGGGATCTTTGCTTCCACCTAAACAATCATAAATAAATAAATAAATAAATGTTCTAAACACTCTCAGAAGACTGAAAACACAAACTGGAATGAACTAAGAAGAGAGAGCTCCCAAGGCATTCCAGGCTTTCCCAAGACCTTCAAAGCCTCAGAGAATGGCCATGGAGTTGAATGCAAACTTCCAAAGCACAGAGAACAGCAAGTAGGATTTGATGGCAGACAAAAGTCACTAATGACTCAAAACTTTCCATTCAGCTATAAAACTGGGAGAAATTTCCCATGTATCTGAAAGCTGGTGGCTCAGCTGTGAATCAGAGCAAATTTCCAGAATCTCACCAGTTGTGAGGTCTTAATTCCTAATGAAAAGAAAACACCCATCCTGTTCTCAAGGTATTGGACTCTAGTGGGGAACTGAGTGAAACCAAAAAGGTTACAAAGCTGAGACTCATTTTGACCCAGGCTAAACCACATCAGATTGACTTAGCCCTCACTCTTAAGGTAGAATAGAAAAACAAGAGTGAAGCGTTACAGAAGCAAACACTATTGGCTTCAGTTGTCAGTCCCCGTTTGTGTGTTATGAGAACACAAAGGCAAGGAAATGTAATTCAAAGTCAAAACAGGAAACAGTCAATAGAAACAGTGCCAGAGATGGCCTAGGTGTTGGAGTGATCATCAGAGAGAGGCTTTAAAATAATTATGGAAAAAATGCTAAAGGATCTAGTGGAAAGGCAAATACATGTGTGAAGAATGGGAAAAGTAAGAGACATGGAAGCTACAAAAAAAAATGTCAATGCTAGAAATATAACATCACAAATATGGAATTTATTAAATGGGTTTGCAAAATACTGAACACAGAGTAGGAGAGGGCCAATAAACCTAAAGATACATCGACAGAAAATGTCTAAACTGAAACACAAAAACAAAAATGAGTGAGTGAGAAATAGAACAGAACATCCTAGACATGTTGTATAAGAGCAAGTTTTCAACATACAAGTAGAATCCCAGAGGGAAGAAGGAAGACTTTGGGGCAGCAGAAATATTTCAGGAACAATGGGCAATAAATTGCTGAAAGACATCAACTCACAGATCCCAGAAGGCCAATAAATTCTAAGCAGTGTACTTACAAAGAAAACCACAGCTAGGTACACAGTAACCAAACAGCCTAAAATAAAAGATAAAAAGTAGGCCAAAAAGAAGGACACAATGCATCCGGAGGAACAATGGTGAAAAGATGATTAACATTTTTCCAGAAATACTGTCAACAAGAGGCAGTCAAATGGCACAAAGTACTGAAAGAAAAAAAGAAGTCAACTTAGAAGTCTATCCAATAAATGTCTTTCAGTTTTTATATACTTTTGTATAAATGTATAATTATATATTTATATGTAAACACATTATATATCTATTTGTTAACATATATACATATATTTTATATTGAATATATGTATTATATATAAATATAAACTTAGTATTACATATTAAATATAATTATGTACACAAATCTAAATGTATTTGAGATACATATATGTATTTATGCATTATATATATGTTTCATGTATATAAATATGAAGGGTATATTCACTGGATAAAGTTCTAAACTGACATATATATATAACTTAGATGATATACATAAAAGACTTTTGATTTTTTAAAACAAAAACAATAGCAGTCAGTCATAGGGCTTATAGTATATATAATTATAAAATATAGAAAGGAAGAGCATAAAGGACTGTATGGAATTATATGATTGCAGACTCATTCACTTTTGTGAAATAGTACATGTTATTTTGTGCTACTTCCATGTATTATTGACAAATTTTTTAGAGAATAATGGCATTAATTTCAAGAAGGGTTAGGGTGAGATTCACTTCCTCCTGCTTTGGGTTCTATGTTTATAAACCCCCTATTATATTGTTAAATCCAGAGCATATTTTACTTTCTTTTGTCTGACTCAGTGAAATAACACTACTCAATTATAATTCCTCAGATATTCTGTTATCATTGCTAGCACAGACAAACTTATTGTAATATTCAGAATTAGTACAGTGCAGAGCAAAGACTATGGGGTTTGGAGTTAGACAATCTATATTCTGGCTCTCACTTGGGCATTGTGTGACCTTGGGTATTGAAAGACCTTGGGCATATAACTTAAATGTTCTGACCTCAATTTCCTCATCTGTAAAAAGAATCCAATAATCCCCATTTCACAGTATTATACAGGCTCAAAAAAATACCAATTCCTCAACCCCCTTCGACTTCCAAATCTAGTTGGTAACCAAGAGAAACTAGTTCAATTCTATGTGTATTCGTTGATTTCAAAATCTGGAAATTTGATTTTATTCCCTTTAAATAAAAATGAGGGAATTATATCTTATTTCAAAAAAAATAAGGTGAAAAGGAAATAAAAATGACATTATTTGAGACTTAAAAAACCACATTTGAAGGAGCCATAGCAAACACAATGACTCAGAAACATACATTTTTCTACAGATGCTTTTGGAGTTCTCAAATACTTGGGGGTCAAATTTGGCAAATTCGTAAGAAGATTCATAAAGTCCTAGAAAGCCTTGAAGTGTGTGAAGAAGGAAAGGAGAGAGGAAACATTCAGGCTTTCCTGATTCTGTGCAACGTAGCACAGTGGCAGGGAGCAGCGAGCAGACCTCCAGATGGGCTCCTCCCTGGAAGAGGAGACAGGCAGGCATATTTCTGAGTCCCTTCTCTACCACTTCCTAAGCTGTATGACTCCAGGAAATGTCCCTGACATTCTTTGTGTGTGTGTGTGTGTGTGTGTGTGTGTGTGTCCTTGACATTCTTGACCTTAAGTTTCACCATTGTAAAATGACGTAATTAAGTCCACCTTCTAGGGATTGTTGAAAATATTAAGGTCAAGCATATAAAGCAAAGGTTGAAAACTAGAAATCTTTGGGTCATACCTGGCTAGCAGATATATTTTACTGGTCTTACAAAATATGACACAATGTTTCCTAGTTTTTAAATTATTTGCCAATTATTTATATTTCAAATTTGGAAGTCTTTTTTTCTGTATTCTCTTGAAAAATTGAAAAATCTGTTAAGCTTCTATCTATCTCTTCCCCAAAAGATTGAGCAGTTAAAGCTAAGGAGTAACTACTTTCTGTATCTAGGGCTTATTTTCTCCAGATCTCCTCAGTCCCCATCTTTCCTTATTGTCCCACCTATACTGAAGGCCAGTTTATTTGTATTATCTTCCTGGCCCTATGGAGACTGTTTTCCACTAGTGGTGTAAAGTATCTAGTACTACAATTGAGGGTTAATAGATATCCTCTTTCCACTCTGCCCTCTAACTTGAAGGTTCCCTGACCAAACGGGGTCTGGAGAGGAGAACAACTGATGAGATTACTTCCTTAAGAGCCAGACCCTTCTCTTAACCTAGCACCTTAGTCAGTTATCCTATTTCAAGAACATAAATTAGGTAATGGAGATCAGTGACACTTTCTTTGCCTAAAGACATAGGCTTCTTTCTCAGCATCTTGGGGTTAGTGCTAGCTACAGAAGGACATCATGATACATTAAATAAATTTGGAAATGGGATGCCTGAGTGGCTCAGAGGTTGAGCATCTGCCTTTGGCTCAGGGCATGATCCTGGAGTCCTGGGATCGAGTCCCACATCAGGCTCCCTGCATGGAGCTTGCTTCTCCCTCTGCCTATGTCTCTGCCTCTGTCTCTGCATCTCTCATGAATAAATAAATAAAATCTTTTAAATAAATAAATAAATAAATTTAGAAATCTTTTCCAGGAACCTATGTGAAACCCCGTTTGGATTTGATGCACCCCAGCTATGGAAGAGAGTAGTATGGACCTGTGCTCTGAAGTTCAGAAGGGAGGAGTGGGAAATCAGAGATTATTTTCCCACAGAAACCCTTAAACTTTATTAGTCTTTGACTCTTGTCCAAATTCATCAGTGCAAGCTTCATTAAAGGAAACCACAGTCCTCCAGAAGGCCAAGTAGAAGGGACAGAACCTGATTTCACCCAAGGCATTAGGGAAACTCTGTATTAGGAAGAGGGAAAAGCTGTGGGTTGTGGGATAGGTAGCGTAGGAGTATTCCATGGGATAAGAATCCTTTTAGCAAATAAGTTTATTATTGCAAAAAAGAACTAGAATGTGTTTGAGAAGAAGTGGCGCAACTGGAAACTGCAGCTCGGCCTCTGGCTTACTGTGGCAGGTGACAGATGTATAGATCATTCAGGTCAGGTGAGAGAGTTGCTGGGTGTGAGCAGCAGGTTAGTAAAGATGAAAAGCATTCATACATCTGGGGCTTCGACGTCTGCCATCTATGATTAAAAGTTGGCTGGTAGGCATCTAACCTCCCTCTTTCCTCAGAGCAATTGACTCTGGGACATTAGGGACAGCTGGGGTCTCTGAATGGACATTTGGAGGTGGGAAAGCAAGAAACATTGAGTCCAGGAAGAGCCCTCATACCCACTGAGTGTGCTGGGATCAAATGAGAACCTGATGGGATGGTACGGGGGACCTCAGCAGGAAGGAATGAAATACAACTTCTTTTAGGAACCTTGTCTTCTATACCTGGAATTCTCAATTCTCAATATTACAGCTGTAAGAGATTAAGAAGGTAGCCAGTTCAGTCTCTTTTTCCCTATTTTTTATAGATGAGGAAATGACTTTCTCAAACTCCCATACTGAGTTGGAAGAAAAGTTGGTGTTACAACTATTAGATCCAAGACCAGTGTCCTTGTAACCTCTGGCAGCCTTCTCAGGTCTTGGCCCTGGCCTTGCCTCAACATTCCCAAGCTGTAAAATTTGGGTAAAGGAGAGTTGGAGGGCAGCCCGGTTATTTCAGCGGTTCAGCGCCACCTTCAGACTGGGGTGTAATCCTGGAGACCTGAGGTCGATTCCCGCCGTCAGGCTCTCTGCATGGAGCTTGCTTCTCCCTCTGCCTGTGTCTCTGCCTCTCTCTCTCTCTCTCTCTCTCTCTCTCTCTGTGTGTGTGTGTGTGTGTGTGTGTGTGTGTGTGTCTATCATGAATGAATAAATAAATCTTAAAAAAAAAAAAAAAGGAGAGTTGGAGTCATAAGCCCCTGCTCTCAGGGACTCTGATCATCTGACTTGATGAATCTTCAATATGAGGGTCATGGCTGAGGTCCTCAGTGGTGGCATCCTCTAATCTTACTCTCAGATTCACGCTCTCCATCAATAACTGGAATTTACCTTAATAATAAATCTGCCTATTATTTGTTAACAACCTACTACGTAGTAGGCATTGATCTAAAAAGCCTACTGACTGACTATGCCTACTTTACAGATGGAAAGACAAAAATGTGTAGTAACCTACCCCACATCTCCCCCAAAGTAAGCAAGAGGTGTTCCAGTTCTTCCTGAAGATGGAGCCTATGCTCTGGGCCCCCTGCACCCTCTGGCACTCTCCTCTTGGCCAACTGATCTCCCCACATCGCCCCACCAATGGTGTTTCTATCAATCCTGAAACTGAGTCTGTCACCCACACAAGTGATACTTCTCATTACTTCAAGATGTCTATAAAGCTGGCTTCCTCCTCCCTCCCACCAACATGTCCTTGATCGGTCGCCACTAATTTCTTTCTTCCCCCTGCCATCATTTCCCTCCATTTAGCAAATGGCTCTGTCAACAGCCCCTGGAAGCTCAATACAGGCATCCAATACTGCTTTTCCCTTTCATTCTCAGGCATTTATTATTTCTTGCTCTAAGTCATATGATTATTATAAAGGCTGGTTCCCACCTAAGGTTTCTATAAAATACTACATGCCTTTATCAAGAAAGGTGGAAGAGAAACCCTCCTCACCACAAGAGGTAATTTCTGCCCGTGCTGATGCAAAGTCAAGGGGGTGAGGCATTCATTGCTTACACATTCAAGTCTGACCTCAGTTATTGGGCAAATGGAAGAGAAAGTAATTAGTTTCTTTAATGGCTCAGAAATATACCAAAAAGGGGGATGGGGTAGGCAGTGGTGATTGTTCAAATCAGCAGGTTTGGGAGTTTAATTTCTTTGTATTCATTAAGCTTCAAGATCTCTCTGACATGCTTCATTATAATACAGTGGCCCAGCTGGAAGAGCCCTATTATTGAGTTACGAAAATGATAAATTAGTGGGACAAAGGGTATTTGTATCTTGAGCTGCTGTTTGAAAATTCTGAGCATAGATTTCTCTATCAAAGGGCAGAAAGGTGAAGATATTTGTTTCCCTCTGTTAGACAGTATTAAGGAGAGAAAGTGGAATGTTTCCCTCAAACTACCCTGACAATGTCACTCAGCAAGTGAGCCTCACTCTCTCAGCTCAAGCCCTTCTAAGATTAATGACACTGGTAGGAGAGTTGACCTGAGCAACCTGAGGCTTGACTCCTCCCATGTCCCCTAGCTGCAGAATTTCTGAAAGTTATTGATGAAATAAGAAAATAGTGAGTCCTTTTTCTCATATTTCATTTCATCCTTAAAGCAGATGATGTGCAATGGAAAGCACATGGACTGGGGTCCAATCCCAGTCTCCCATGTTGTATTGACACATCACTTAATATCTCTGAGCTTTTTCTCCTGCTAACTAGGAATAATAATATCTTGCAAGATAATTGTGATGACATAAACCTTTGTATGTAGTATATCTATGTACATACATACTACTAGATACATATATGCATGTGTATATGCACCTATATCCCAACATAGCACTTGCCCCGTAGTGAGTACTCAAGAATTGCACCAGATTTCTAGCTTCACCATGCTGAGCTTTGGGTCTTTAATTATAGCCAACTTGACTCTTTGTATAGTACTTGACCATATCTTTCAAAACATTACATTAGAAAGTCATGCAGATTTCATTTTAGATTTCATGTGGAGAGAAGGAGGAGGTTTCACATGGCACATAACATAGAACTCTAATGAAATATCCCATCATACATTTACAGAAAGGCTGCACATCACAATCTATGTGATTAACACACCATGGAAATGTGCATTGCTTGACCTTCCAGCCTCTTCTCTTGTAGATTCTTTCCCTAAAATTCCTTTCCTATTGGCAGTGTTATCATGCCAGCTCCCCTTTTGGAGGTACATCTAAAATAATTTCTTACATAACCCCATCAACTTTGGGCTGTACTTTAAAACATCCCTAATAAATAGCTCACTGATTTGGTAAGGAAGACCCTATTGGGGGCTCTAAGATGTTCGACTACCCTCCTATCCAAAAGATTTATCAAAGTATTCACACAAGATCCATGTATGCCTTCAAGCGTGGAGTTGCTACTGGTGGTAGTGATGTGGGAAACAAAGGCAAAGGAAATGTAACTTAAAATCTCCTTACAGCTTGCAGCCCACTGATAGGTCCCTGAAACATGCAGAGCATGACCTTCCTCAAGGAACTCGGGGCTGCCTTAGTGTCTTCATGTTTAAAAGTAATCTTAGGGCAGCAGCTGGCCCTTCAAGGTTCTGAAAGCCTTGTTTACAGATTCCTTGGAGACTTGTGCTATCCCTAACCCACACTAATTAAAAAGTATACAATCAGTCACTGCTCACAATCCCAGTATAGCTGTTTCTGCCCAGAGGTCCTGTACAATGAGGAAGGGGTTAAGGTATAGGCAGGAAAGATAGGAGGCCTCTGACTCCCCTGACCAGGCTCTGGAACTATTCCTGGTAGGTGGAGATGCTGACGCAGAGCTGAGCAAGAGATAAGGGGACAAACCAAGATGGCACAAGAGTCTCAAGGCCACAAGTTTCCCAGTCAGTTTTCAATAAGAGACTTCCACTGAAGACCCTCGGTGGCAACCCATTTGGGATCCCTCTCACTCTAAAGAGCTTTTTCTGTCCTTTCTGCTCTCATCTTGACTTAAACTTTCACTTCACCCTTTTGTGTCCATGAAATTCATTCTACAACTCCATGAGACAAGAACCCTGCAATCTTGCAAAAGTAGTGTGATAACAAATAAAAAAAAAAATTCCATTGTTTGGAGGCACCCTTGGTTTATAAAGAAGCTTGTTTTGCTGGTGTTTTGAATAAGCTCCAAAGGGGAGAATCTGCTTAGAAATGAAAACTTCAGGAATTTTTATACTGTGAAAAGTGTTTTGTACTGAGAAGAGCTTTTTGTATATCTCATTTCACTTCATTTTCACCACAATTCTGCGAAGTATCATTTACTGTCACTACTTTATAGATGAAGAAAAGGCATTTCAGTAATTGCTAGAGAATATACCTCTAATAAGCTATTCCAAGACCAATGTCCTTCCCACTCTACCTGTGGTCTTTTTAGTTGTAATCTTTTTTTTTTTTCTTTTTAGTTATAATCTTAAGCTGTGCTATAATTTGACCCAAACTTAGCAGTTAAAATAGCATCCATTTATTATCTCATAGTTCAGTAGTCAGAAGTCCTGGCAGGCTCAACTGGGTTCTCTACTCATGGTCTCACAAGGATGACATCAAGATGTCAGTAGCTTTATGTTCTTTTCTTAAAACTCTGGGGGAAGAAACGCTTCCAACCTCATTCAGTTGATTGACAGAACTCAGTTCCTTGGTGGTGTAGCACCTGGATACCGGAAAGAAGCCTTTGGTTTTCTTCAGGCTACCTCTTCTCCTTCTCACATGACTCTCTCTATTTTAAACTAGCAATGGTTAGGATAATGGTTCTGCCAAATTAATCCTCTCTGCTCTTTAAAGGATTCCTATGATAGGGGTGCCTCAGTGGCTCAGCAGTTGAGTGCCTCCCTTTGGCCCAGGGCATGATCCTGGAGTCCTGATCGAGTCCCACGTCGGGCTCCCTGCATGGAGCCTGCTTCTTTCTCTGCCTGCGTCTCTGCCTCTCTCTGTGTGTGTCTCTCATGAATAAATAAATAAAATCTTAAAAAAAGGGGGGGGGATTCCTATACATTGGGCCCTCCAGGATTATCTCCATATCTTAAGGTCATCTGACTAGGGACTTCAATTTTTTCTGCAAAATCCTTTCACAGCGACACCCACATTAGTATTTGATAACCATGGTACAGCTGTCTGGGCGTGGAGGAGTATCTGTAAAATTCTGCCTACCACAGTGGCTCTTCATCTTTAGTTAAGAATCACCTACAGTGCAGGTGGTTCTCCCTGTCTGAGCAGAGCCCAAGTACATCTTCACACTTAACAGGTTCCCTTCCCCAATCCTGGCCTTACTATGACTCCAATATGGCTGGTCCTGGGACCATATTTTGAGAAGCATTGTCCTACACCTACCTATACCAGTGATCCTTTTTCAAACTTACCTGCGCACCAAGCCTCTTTTATTTACTTACACAAGTATTAACTCACTAAATCTTCACAACAAACACTATGAGTTTAACACTCTCCTTGGTCCAAATGTACAGGCCCAGACAGATTAAGTAACTTCATTATCACACAGCTAGTAAATGTCAGAGCTGGGATTTGAAGTCAAGCAGGTTGGTTCCAAAATCCTTGTTTCTAGCCGGTATGCTGCACTTCAAGTTAGGACATATATTTGTTATATACGCTAAACAAAGTGCACACTAGACTGAGGACCACCTCAGAAGACCTTTCAGTGTTACTGACATCTAGTGTGGAAGGGTATGGAAGGAATGGCAAGGCGAAATGCTGCAAGAGGTCAGTCAAAATAACTCAAGACCATCTCAGATTTATCACCTGCTCCTCCTTGAAAAATTCTGCAGATAGTTACTTGCACTATTTTGGATATTTGCTTTAATTAGCTTCTGTCATGACCTCCATCAAAACTTGGGAATGGAAGATGGCTGGAGGAAAACAGGATGATAAAGATGGTGCTTGGCCTAAAGAAGCCAGGATAGAAATCACCGCAACACTGCCCACAAACTGTAGCGATGGTCACCAATGGTACATAGACCAAAGCATCAACTCACGAAATGGCCTCTTGTTCTGACAACTGATAAGGATCCAGTGTCACCTGACTACATTGGAATGTCCTCATCATTCACTCACTAGCTTCCCCATCACTGATGTTACCAGGTACCACTTATACCCTTTTACCACAACACAGCAGCAGAACAAAGATCAGGACTCTGGTCACCATTCCACAAAACTACCACCTCCTGCACCCCTTGATTATAAGCCTCTCTGATTCTCATGGTAATAGCATTCAGGTAGCATTTAGTTTGCAAGGCCACAGCCACGTTGTTCAATGTCTAATGATTGGCAACAGACCTTTAGCTGGCCCAGATCCAGAGCACAAGTGGATTGGTTCTTGGATGTGATATCCAGACAATATAGGGACCCAAACAAGAGGGACAAAAGGCACTGCCCCCATGACTGCCCATCCCCAAATATCACATATCTTCCCTTTAGAGGTAGGCCACAGAATATTCTACTTGTTACAGATATCCAAAACAAAACAAAACAAAACTGAACAGACTTCCAGGGAAGATGGAGGAGTAGGAGTACCTAAGCTTACCTTGTCCCATGGATACAACTAAGTAAACCCACATCAGTGCAAATAACCCAGAAAATGACCCAAAGACTGGCAGAACAGACTCTCTGCAGCTAAACTAGAGAAGATGTCACACTGAAGAGGGTAGGAAGGTCAGAGATGTGGCTGGCACTAAAGAGGCCTGTGAGATTATCTTTGAGGGGGAGGGATGCTGTGGGTGCAGAGAGGGGAGAAGAACAAACCTATACCAGGTACCACGGACATGGGCAATCCCCGACATATTTTGGCTTTGAAAACCAAAGGGGCATAATTTTGTGAGTTCTTATAAACAATGGGGCTTATCACTTCAAACATTAAAAATCAATGGGCTCAGCTCTAGGAGAACCAGAGAGCAATAAGAAACTGAGTCCCTACCCTTAAAGAGACAGCCCCATGGAGATACAGCATAGAAATAGCAGTTTGAAAAATACCTAAGGTATTTAGGTAGGGAGATTTTTTTACTAATCTCAGAGCATGGGCCAGAGGGGCAGAGATCTTTGGATGACTTCTTCAGGAACTAAAATCTTGGTGGGCACTATTTCCCTCCCTGAGGGGCCCAGCCTAGAGCCTAGACACACTGACACCTGCGGGAACCAATGCAATGCCAAAACTTGCTAACTAACATACTAACAGTGTGCCCCAACCCCACATTCTCCTGCAAAAACACCCCTTCCAGGTGAGCCTCTGCCCTGTGTCTCCTCTCATAGCAGAACTGCACAAACTTTGTTAACATTGTACACCCCCCCCCATATTTTCTTGGCATAAGCCCAGCCAAAGAGGTTCCACAAGTCTAGTAATGTATAAGTGGACTGACAGGAATCAGCACTACTTCAGAGTAACTCCGTAGCATTCCAGCTGTTCTCTCTTTAGATCTCAGGTCGAATTTGTAGGTATCCAGGATGTTTTGAAAGTTATCTAGGTAAGTTTGTGGGACCAGGTAAGTTGAGGACCCCTACTCTTCTGCCATCTTGCCCCTCCTCTCTCAATTGCACTACTAGGTATTTACCCCAAAGATACAGATATAGTGAAATGCTGGGAACACCTGCACCCCAATGTTTATAGCAGCAATGTCCACAATAGCCAAACTGTGGGAGGAGCCTCAATGTCCTTCAACAGATGAATGGATAAAGAAGATGTGGTATGTATTTACAATGGAATATCACTCAGCTATTAGAAAGGATGAATACCCACCTTTGCTTCAATGTGAATGGAACTGGAGGGTATTATGCTGAGTGAAGTAAGTCAATCAGAGAAGGACAATCATCATCTGGTTTCACTCATACAGCGAATATAAGAAATAGTAAAGGGATTATAAGGGAAAGGAGGGAAAACAAGTGGGAAAAATTAGAGAGGGAGAAAAACCATGAGATTCCTAACTCTGGGAAATGAACAAAGGGTTGTGGAAGGGGAAGTGGGCGGGGGGGAACGGGGCAACTGGGTGACAGGCACTGAGGATGACACTTGATGGAATGAGCACTGGGTGTTATACTATATGTTGGAAAATCAAACTTCAACTAAATAAACAAACAAAAACAAAAACAAACAAAAAACCAAAGAAACTCCTGCCCGAGGGAGAAGGGAAAATGACCACACATACTAGCTCAACTGCAGTCTCAGCAGTGGACTCAGGGCAGATGTCTGGTCTGACAGTAGTCCCCACCTACCAGTGAAAGCTTCTCAGAGGACATCACAGGAAAAGTGCCTGCAGTTTGGTGCTACTGCATATCTGACAAATGCTTGGTCTGACTCAATTCAAGCCCAAGAGAGCCTCGGCTTACTAACAATACAGGAACCAAACTCTGCCTACAACAACAAGCAAAGAAGAGTCATCACAGATGACTGGACTTAAGGCAAAAGTTGTTCAGCCATAACAATAGGGCACACACAAAACAGAGGAGACACACCTGACACTCTAGGTTCTGGTGAACAGGAAACATTGCACTGCAGGGCACTATAGGGCCGCTTCTTCATAAGGCCACTACTTTCAAGAGCAGGAGACATAACTTTCCTAACACATTGAGACAGACACAGAAAGTTAGGCAAAATGAGTAGACAGAGGAATATACCCCAAATGAAAGAAAAGGACAAAATCATAGCAAGAGACCTAAGTGAGATGGTGATAAGTAATAAGCCTAATGAGAATTTAAAGTAATGATCATAAAGATATTCACTGTGGGAAAAGAGGGGAAGACATCAGTGAAACATTTAACAAAGAGATAGAAAACATAAAAAGAAACAATCAGAGATGAAGGACTCAATAACTGAAAATAAAATAACAGTAAATAGATAATATTAGACTAGAGGAAGCAGAAGAACCGATCAGTGACATGGAGGACAGAGTAATAGAAAACAAACAGGCTGAATAGGAGAGAGAAAAAATAATGATAAAAAAATGAAATAGACTTAGGAAACTCAGCAATATCATCAAGTGTATTAACATTTGTATTATAGGGATCCCAGGAGGAGAAAGATAAAAAAGGGGGAGAAAATTTATTTGAAGAAATAAAAGCTAAACTTCTCAAGTCTGGAGAAGGAAATAGAAATCCAGATTCAGGGATCCCTGGGTGGCTCAGCGGTTTAGCACTTGCCTTCCGCCCAGGGCATGATCCTTCAGTCCCAAAATTGAGTCCCATGTTGGGCTCCCTGCATGGAGCCCGCTTCTCCCTCTGCCTGTGTCTCTGCCTCTCTCTCCCTCTCTCTCTGTATCTCATAAATAAATAAATAAAATCTTTTTAAAAATCCAGATTCAGAAGGCACAGAGTTCCCCAAAATACAACCCAGAGAGGTCCACAATTACCAAGACATGTAGTAATTAAAATGACAAAAAGGAGTGATAAAAACAATTTTTTTAAGTAGCAAGAGAAAAGAAGACAGTTACATACAAGGGAAACTCCATAAGGCTTTATCATCTAATTTTTCAGCAGAAACTTTCCAGGCCAGAAGAGAGTGGCATGATATATTTAAAGTACTAAAAAAGCAAAAGCCTACAACCAAGAATATTTTATCCACCGAGGCTCTTATTCAGAATTAGAAGGAGGGATAAAGAGTTTCCCAGACAAAAAAAAAAAAAAAAAAGTTAAAGGAATTTGTGACCACTAAAACAGCCCTATACCAGGAAATGTTAAAGGGGACACTGAGTGGAAAGTAAAGACTATAAGTCAGAGTAAGAAAAGTAGGAAACACAAATGCAGAAAAATTAAGTATATCTATAAAAATCAATCAAAAGACTCACAGAATAAAAGGATGTGAACTATGATACCATATACCCAAAGAATTGGTGGGGAAAAAGTGGGTAAAACTTAAGTGACCATCAACTTAATATAGACTGCTATATGCATAAGATGTTATATACAAACCTAACAGTAACCACAAATCAAAAACAAGTAATAGATATGCAAAACATAAAGATAGACGAATCCAAATGTATCGCTAAAGATAACCAACTTATGATGAGAGAAGAGAGCAAGAGAAGAAGGAACAGAAAAAACAAAAACACTGAAATAACCATAAAAAGGTAACAAAATGGCAATAAGAACATACGTGTCAATAATTACTTGAATGAAAATAGACTAAACACTCCAATCAAAAGACATAGGGTGAGGGAATGGATAAAAAAGCAAGAACCTTCTATCTGCTTCCTATAAGTATTCATTTCAGACCTAGTCACCTGCAGATTGAAAAGTAAGGGGATAGAGAAACATCTACAATACAAATGGATGTCAGAAGAAAGCCAAGGTAGCAATACTTATATCAGACAAAATATATTTTAAGATAAAGGAGGACCCTATACAATCATAAGGAGAACAAAGCAACAAGAAGATATAACAATTATAAATATTTATGTACCCAATATGGAAGCACCCAAATACATAAAGAAGCTAACAGCAAACATAAATGAAGTAATCAAAAGTAATACAATAATCGTAGAGGATTTTACCATGCCATGTACATCAATGCATACTTCATCTGAATAGAAAATCAATAAGAAGGAGTGGCTTTAAATGACACATTGGACCAGATGGATCTAACAGATATATCCAGAACATCATGCTAAAACAGCAGAATACACATTCTTTTCAAGTGCAGATAGAATATTCTCCAAAATAGATCACATATTAGCCCACAAAATAAGTCTGAACAAATTAAAAAACTGGTGTTATATCATGCATCTTTTCCTATCACAAAGCTGTAAAACTACAAACTAACATTGAGGTTAAATAACATGCTGCTAAGTAGTTAGTGGATCAACCAAGAAATCAAAGAGGAAACCAAAAAATACATGGAGACAAATGAAAATTTAAACACAAGTGTCCAAATCTTTAGCATGCAGCAAAAGCTGTTTTAAGCAGGAAGTATGTAGCAATACAAGACTACTTCAAGAAGCAAGACCAATCTCAAACAAGGTAATCTTACATCTAAAGGAGATAGAAAAAGAACAAAACCAAAAAAACAATAGAAGGAAGGGAATAATAAAGATGAGAAGAAATAAAATAGAAACTAAAAAACAAACAAACAAACAAAAAAACAGAACAGATCAGTGACACTAGGAGTGAGTTCTTTGAAAAGATCAACAAAATCAATAAACCTATAGCCAGACTTGAGAGAGAGAGAAAGAGAGAGAGAGAGAGAAAGAATGAAAGAGAATATTCAAATAAAAATCAGAAATAAAAGAGGAGAAATAACAACCAACACCACAGAAATATAAAGGATTATAAAAGAATATTATGAACTATCATATGCCAACAAATTGGACAACCTAGAAAAAATAGATAAACTATCAGAAACATATAAGCTCCCAAAATTGAATCAAGAAGAAATATAAAATTTGGACAGATAGATTACCAACAATGAAATTGAATCAGAAAAAAAGCAAAGCAAAACAAAACAAAATTTCTCAAGAAAAAAATGTTCAAGATCAGATGATTCCACAGGTGAATTCAACATTTAAAGAAGAGTTAATACCTATTCTTCTAAAACTATTCCAAGAAATAGAAGAGGAAGCAAAGCTTCTAAATTTATTCTATGAGGCCCAGCATTACTCTGATCCCAAAACTGGATAGATGCTACAAAGAGAGAGAGAGAGACAGAGAGAGAGAGAGAGAGAGAACTGCAGACAATATCTCTGATGAACATGGATGCAAAAAACACCTGCAACAAAATACTGGCAAACCGAATTCAACAATAAATTTAAAAAATCGTCCACCACAATCAAGTGAGATTTATTCCTGGGATGCAAGAGTGGCTCAATATTTGTAAATCAATCAATGTGATACATTACATTAATAAGGGAAAGGACAAAAAAAAACATATGATCATTTCAATAGATAGAGAAAAAGCATTTGACAAAGTATAATACCCATCATGACAGAAATCCCCATCAAAGTAGGTATGAGTAGACCATATCCAACACAATAAAGGAAGCCATATATGAAAAACTCTCACCTAAAATCATACTCAAAGAAGAAAAATTTCTCCTAAATTCAGGAACAAACAAACAAAAAAAGGGATTCTACTCTCACCACTTTTATTCAACACAGTACTGGAAATCCTGGCTACAGCAATCAGATAAGTAAAAGAAATAAAAAGCATTGAAATTGGCAAAGAAGAAATAGAACTTTCACTATTTGCAGATAACATACTATATACAGAAAGACCTAAGGATTCCACCAAAAAACTCCTAGAATTGATAAATGAGTTGAGTAAGGTCACAAGATACAAAACAAATATATAGAAATCCATTGCATTTCTATATATTAATAATGAAGTAGCAGAAAGAGAAATTTAGAAAATAATCCCATTTACAATTGTGCCAAAAAGAATAAAATACCCAGGAATAAGCTTAATCAAGGAGGTGAAAGACCTGTACTCTGAAAACTGTAAAACATTGATATAAGATGATACGGAGAAATGAAAAGACATTCCATGCTCATAGATTGCAAGAACAAACGTTAAAATTTCTATACTATCCAAAGCAATCTATAGATTTAATGCAATTCCTACCAAAACACAAACAGCATTTTTCACAGAAGCAGAACAAATAATCCTAAAATTTGTATGAAACTGCAAGAGACTCAGAATAGCCAAAGCAATCTTGAAAAAGAACAAAGCTGGAGGTTTCACAATTCCAGCCTTCAGGTTATGTTACAAAGCAATAGTGATCAAAACGATATGGTACTGGCACAAAAATAGGTACATAGATCAAAGCATAGAACAGAGAGTCCAGAGATAAACTCACAAGTATATAGTCAATCTATGATAAAGGAAGCAAAAATATGCAATGTAAAAAGATAGTCTCTTCAACAAATAATTTTGGGAAAACTGGACAGCAACGTGCAAAAGAATGAAACTGGACTACTTTTCTATACCATACACAAAAATAAATTTAAAATGGATTACCGACCTCAATGTGTGATATGAAACTATGAAAATCCTAGAAGAGAGCACAGGCAGTTATTTCAGCTGTAGCAACATTTTTCTACATAGGTCTCCTGAGGCAATGAAAATAAAAGCAAAAATACATTATTGGGATCACATCAAAATAACAAACTTCTGCACAGCAAAGAAAAGAACCAACAAAACTAAAAGACAACCTACTCAATGGGAGAAGTATTTGCAAATGACATACCAGATAAAGAGTTAGTATTCAAGATACATAAAGAACTGAGACAATCAACACTCAAAAAACCAACTAATCCAATTAAAAATGAGCAGAAAACATGAACAGATGTTTCTCCAAATAAGACGTACACATGGCCAACAGACACGTGAAAAAAGGCTCAACACTACTCACCATCAGAGAAATGTAAATCAAAACCACAATGAGATATCACCTCATATATGCCAGAATGGCTAAAGTCAAAACCAGAGGAAACAACAAGAGTTTTTGAGAATGTGGAGAAAAAGGAGCCCTCTTGCTCTGTTGGTGGGAAGGCAAACTGCTGGCAGTCACTGATGCATACACAAACAAAACAAAACATACACTGCAGCAAACTGGTGCATATACAAATAGCGTATGGCAGTTCCTCAAAAGTTTAAAAATAGAACTACCCTATGATCCAGTAACCACACTGCTCAGTATTTACTCCAAAAAATACAAAAGCACTACTTCAAAGAGTAACATGAACCCCTATGTTTATGGCAACATTATTTATATAACAGTCAAATTTTGGAAGCAGTACAAGTGTCCATCAATAGATGAATGAATAATGAAGAAGAGTATGTGTGTGTGTGTATATATATATATCCAAACTCACAAGTATATAGTCAATATACTTGTGAGTATATATATATATATATATATATATATATATATATATACACACATACATACCATGGAATATTACTCAGTCACTGAAAAAGAAATGAAATTTTGCCATTTGCAACAACATGGTTGGAATGGTTGGAACTACAGAGTATAATGCTAGCCAAAATAAATCAGTCAGAGAAAAACAAATACCATATGATTTCCCTCATATGTGTAATTTAAGACGCAAAACAAAGAAAGAAAAAAAAAAGAGACAAACCAAAAAAAAAAAAAAAAGCAAAAAACAAACCAGATTCTTGACTATAGAAACAGGGAGTTACTAGAGGGGAGATGGGTGGGGGATGAGTGAAGGAAGTGAAGGGGATTAAGAGCACACTTATCATGATGAGCACCAGGTGATGTATGGAGCTGTTGAATCACTATACTGTATACCTGAAACTGATATAGCATTATATGTTAACTATACTGGAACTAAAATCTCGAAAAAAAATGGAATAGTTTTTAATCCATCCTGATATGATAAATGACCTGCTATATTACACAGTCTCTGCAGGGACTCATCTTTAAAAGAGGCAAACCTGCCAACAAATACTAATTAAAAAGGAATCACAGTATTATTTATGTCTCTTGAAGATTGTGAAAGAGGATCTAACTCATAAGCCACAGCAATTCTTTGCAAAGCCCTTTTGTCTATTCCCAATTCTCTCACATTCCACAGCTACTCTACAGCCCTCACAGACAGTCCCCATTCCCTGGCACTGCCTCTAGGTCCCCCATCTGAGCTCCCTCTCCTCCTCTCTAATTTCTTGCAGTTCCTTCTCTCCCATTGGTCTGCTTAGCCTCTCTATTATATCCAATCCCTTCTCTCTCTCTCCTCTTCAAGCCAAATCTCCCCCTCCTATTCCCTTAACTCAGTATCACAGTGTCACAGTAGATTCAGTATCCTAGCATTACAATAGATCACAATAGCAAAAACTCTTCTGTGGTGAATAGAAAAGGAGGGCTGAATATGTCCCATAGATCAAATGGTACACATACAGGAGTGTGCACTAGAGTAAGAATAAAGCCAATCCAGTCCCATTAAAAGGAGTGAAAAGAAAAATCAAAACTAAAAGGAATACAAATCATGATGTACTTTGTGTGTAGCTATGTTGTATGAGCACTTTCATGGCTGCTATTATGTTTGGTTCTTACAGTTTCTTTATGAAATCCTATTGACCAAGGTTTTTAATCTACATTTAAAAGAAAAATGGTAAAGGTCAGGGAGTTAACAACTTATGCAAATTTAGTTAATAAGTGGCTAATGGAGATCTCGGTCCTGGTTTTGGCATTCAGACTCCAAGTCATAAAATTATAGAAGTTTGTATCAGGAAGAGATATTACAGACAAATTCCTTTGTTTTACTTGCAAGGACTGCTCAACTACTTAGAGCAAAAACAAAATTATACTAATACTTTCAGGCTTTCAGTCTGGAGGTCCTGCCATTCAACCAAATTGCTGCAGATTTAACACCTCTCAGGAAGGAATCTGATAACACTTTGCATTTTGCAGACCCCATAAGGATATAGCAAACATAGTTACCAAGAAAACATTTTGTATACTTACGTTGATGGTTTATGACAATTCAAAAGTGTGTCTATAAAGTCATAAATCAATTAATAAAATGAAAACACATAATGACAATTTCTAAGCGTTATTTAAATAATCCCCAAACCTGTTGCATTTTCCTGAAATATTCTCAGGTCTAAAGACACTCACCAGCCGTAGCTATTTAGAAATCATGGATTTGGGATGCCTGGGTTGCTTAGACATTAATATCTATTGCTAAAGAGAGACCAAAAAAAATGGGATCAAGAATAAGGAACTTCCAAATCAGTTACCTCTTTAGGAAGAGGGGATGGATGCTTGTAATCTATCTTAGAGAACAACAACAACAAAAGGTGAATGAAAAAATCTTGAGATTCAGGAAAATGACCAAAAAATAAAAGATATTGTAGGCAGGTTAAAATACCAATAAATTGACAGCCTAAAAAGGGCAATATCCTGCTTTACAACCTCCAGTCCTACTGCTCAATACTTTGTTTTGCTTTGCCCACTTTGATGGCAAGACCACTTTCTGATCCTTTCAGCTGCTTTTGCCACCTTCAAAATGCTTCAGGAAAGAAGCAGACAAGATGAATATGTAGGGAACAATACTTAAGTCCGGCCTATGTCCTACTTGGGAAAGGCTTATCTTTCCAAAGCTTGCAGAAGGAAATATGGCATGAAACTTGCCTTTATCCTTCCCTTTTTTTGCCCCCACCTACACACACATGCACACACTTACACACAAGATCAAATACGTATGCATAGACAAATAGGACACCAGGGATTAATTGAGACTGATTACTTTATCACCCACTCTCACCAACTAACTCTCCATAACCCTGCCCATCTGCAGTGAGAAGTCTCCATCTACCTGCTTCTGAGGCAGACTCCCCAGGAGGAATTTCTTCCCTAACACACAGGCAGAGGACTGAAAAGCCCTTTGACCACACTGCATATGTACTACACAGGCTCTGTGATGAGTTGAATAGGTTACAATTCCTCTTCTTTGCAGTGGCGACCACAAAACCTAACCAGGTAGAAAATTCCTGCAATTTGCAACAATTAATCATCTCTCATCTTGGACTGTGGCCTCTGCAGCAAATGGCAGGAACGGAAAATATGTGATGAAGGAGTTAGGAGGAAGGCAAGTATAGGTGGGCTTTGAAGGGTGTGTTGAATTTAGTGGCCAAAGAGATGGGAGGCAGGGAGATCTTTGTAATAACTCAGACAAGGGATGATAAGGTCTTAAATAAGTGAGGCAAAAATAGGAAGGCAAAGATTGAGGAATGGACAGATAAAGTTTGGTGCAGATCTCAAAAAGGCAAGGATGCTGATGTTTGTTGAGTTGTACCATGTGCAGTGTCCAGGAATTGAAGGCAAACTAAAGGATCTGTCTCTAGGGATGGGGATAAGTTAATGTGTGGATGCATACCACTATGCACACAGGAATTAAAATCTGGTGAGCTAGATTCCGAAGGAAAAAATGTGATTATATCTAAAAGTCTGATGTTAATGGGAAAAATAAGAAGCAGAATGAGGTCTATAACAAATACTATTATGTAAACCAAAAGCACATACACATGCACAAACTGTTAAAAAGACAGCAGTTTGATGTTTATGCAGGTGAGGGGATGGGAGTGAGGATCAGACACTGAATGGAAGGAACAAATAGGAGAGAAAGGTCTTGTGCTGACAGATATAGGTAATGCTGAGAATTGAGTTGTAGAGTAACTCAACTCTATGTTAACCCAAAAGAGAGATAAGTAGTTACCTCTGTACATAAATGCATGCAAACAATGAAAAAGGCAAACAGTGGTTTACTGGGCATTATGAAAGATGACATGCAGGTGAAGGGTGATGGAGGGGAAGGGGGAAAGGGACGCCAGGGTTCTCATGCCTGGATAATGCACCACTCTTTTTTTTTTTTTTTAAGATTTTATTTATTTATTTGAGAGACACACAGAGAGAGGCAGAGACACAGGCAGAGGGAGAAGCAGGCCCCATGCAGGGAGCCCAATGTGGGACTCGATCCCGGGACTCCAGGACCACATCCTGGGCCAAAGGCAGGCGCTAAACTGCTGAGCCACCCAGGGATCCCCAATGCACCACTCTTGCCTCCAAAATTGGAGCAGCATTTCCTCTCCCAGCTTCAGTTCTATATATGCTTGTCTTATCCAGGGGCCACATCCTAAGGAAAAAACCTTTGGATAGAAACTGACCTAAGTCATAGAAATCTTTGAGCCTCAGTTTTCTTCTCTGTAAAAAGACGAATAAGAACATCTACCTCATGTGGTGGTCATAGGGCTTACACGAGCAAATATAAGTGAAAGAGCCTACTGAAGTATTGACTTAATAAATAAGATATTCTTTTCTAATTGTTCTGGATCTGGGACTCCAAGTTTTGGCCAGTGGCCTCTGTTTGGCCAGTAACAGAAGTGAGAGCAGAGCTTTGTAAATGACAGCTGCAGTTTCAGCTCAGCACTAGAAGTTTCTGCCTTTGTTGAGAATAGGAGCAGTGCTCTGGGCCCAGAGCATACCCTTATTAATCCCATTCTTGGCCCCTGGGAGAGCCGCATCCAAGCCTGGCTGTGTGCCCATGGTCTAGCAGAAAGCCACTCAGAGAGCCTGGGCTCCCTTACACCCAACCTAGCTGCACATTTTCATCTTTTTTATGTGTTTGGGATGTTACACTAATTGTGATTGATGTTCTCTTTGTGCTCACACTGAGGGGCGGATGATGAAGCCATAATGTAAGGTAATATGTCTATTAAAGATTTAAAATAACCCGCCTGCTGGATGATTCCTCACTCCACTGGCAGATTCAAGCTTCTTGGGAAGAAGTTGGTGCTAAATTAGAGAGGGTGATAGGGTGGGAGGGAAGGAGAGGACTCAAGGGATATTCTCCAACTTCTGGAGTACTGTCAAACTGATCTACCTTTTCTTCATTTAATTAAGAATATCTATTGTACCAGCCATCGGCACTGGCTCTGGACACATATGGATAGTCAATGACTTTGGGAGCTCTCAGTTTAGGAGCAATGTTAACTGGATTTAGTGAACAAACTCATAGTACTTATGAAGTCATGAATTAATTGTCTTTTTCTCTGATGTCCAAAACAGAGCTGGAGCCCTGAGTTATGTCATTGGAAGTGGCTCCTAGAGCTGTCTATCCCCCAAATTCCAGAGGCAGATAAAACATGGACCGGATAAACACAGCCATGCCTATACCTAGCAAAACTGGACCCTAAAATGAAAAAGCAGACAGAACTTTGGTGTTTTCTGCATCTGTCTCCCTTCCAGGTGGTCTCTGTTTTACTAAGGAGCAAGAGATACATGTTCATCCCAGTCAGAACCTTTAGGCCGTGTGTCAATAGAAGCCTACAGATTCACTTAAGGAGTGCTAGAATGCCAACAGGTGAACTCCTGAGGAGCTCACCATAGAAGATCAACAACACAAATCTTAGTCTTAATAGCACCACTAATCTCAGTTCTTCTGGGTTCCAAATGTCTGGGACCAGACATTAAAGTCTACCTTCCCCCTACTGTGCTTCATAACTCTTTATTTCCTTCATTGCTAACCAGCCCCTGCCCTTCACCACCTCCTTTTGTGCATGTCTACCTCTGCCCCTTTCCTCACTCAGGTCCCTGCCCAGGGTGACTCTCTGTCTCCTCTCTGCCTCTAAACATGTTTGAACTTCTAAGTAGACATGATGAATGAAAAAAGATAAACAATATCTCACCCTATAACCTACTGAAACTAACATTAATAGCAAACAAAAGTATTGCCATCAGCAACCTCATGTCACAAACTTTTAAAAGGGGTTTCCAAGGAAATCAGAATATTTGGACACGGTTCATCACAAGTCCTTTCTTCCAAGACATCCCCCAACAGGTGACAAAAGACTAATGAAGTAGGTTTATAAAATCTCAAGAATGCAACCGCATTTGGAAAGAAGCAGAATGAAAGTGTAAGTAGTCAGTCTAGGACAAAGGTAAAGAAATTGCTCTCTGGAAAAGAATGTTCATCAATCGCTGCAAAAAATAATCATACCTAACATTTTGAGTATCTACTATAGCAAGATGATCAACCAGTTTATGCAATGTTCTATTTGAGACTCATAAAATCCTATGATGTCATTAGTTGCCTGATGTACATAAGGAAACCTGGGAAAGTTAATCCTAACCATTATGCCATCCTGGCAGAGGCAGGAAAAACTACTTGGATTTGCCATTTTCTCAGAATTCCAGTCTAAATTAGGGGAATGGAGAACATTTTCTCATATGCATGTTGGCCATGTCTATGTCTTCCTCTGTGAGATTTCTGTTCATGTCTTTTGCCCATTTCATGATTGGATTGTTTGTTTCTTTGGTGTTGAGTTTAATAAGTTCTTTATAGATCTTGGAAACTAGCCCTTTATCTGATATGTCATTTGCAAATATCTTCTCCCATTCTGTAGGTTGTCTTTTAGTTTTGTTGACTGTATCCTTTGCAATGAAACGCCGGGACACCTGCACCCCGATGTTTATAGCAGCAATGGCCACGATAGCCAAACTGTGGAAGGAGCCTCGGTGTCCAACGAAAGATGAATGGATAAAGAAGATGTGGTTTATGTATACAATGGAATATTACTCAGCTATTAGAAATGACAAATACCCACCATTTGCTTCAACGTGGATGGAACTGGAGGGTATTATGCTGAGTGAAGTAAGTCAGTCGGAGAAGGACAAACATTATATGTTCTCATTCATTTGGGGAATATAAATAATAGTGAAAGGGAATATAAGGGAAGGGAGAAGAAATGTGTGGGAAATATCAGAAAGGGAGACAGAACGTAAAGACTGCTAACTCTGGGAAACGAACTAGGGGTGGTAGAAGGGGAGGAGGGCGGGGGGTGGGAGTGAATGGGTGACGGGCACTGGGGGTTATTCTGTATGTTAGTAAATTGAACACCAATAAAAAATAAATTAAAAAAAAAAAGAAAAAATAAAAAATAAATAAATTAGGGGAATGGTCTAAAACACAGGAGTATTTCCTTACAAGAGTAGGCTATACCTTGATCACCATGGTGATCTTTAACATAGGGTACTTTTTTTTTAATCTTAGAAAAAGTCCAGAATCAGGTAAGTGGAAGTTATCCAACAAACTTTCACACAGCTCCAGCTTGAGCTTTCTAATTGATTGAACTATCAAGGCACTGAAAAGTAGTATGGACATATCTCTCAAATATGGCTCAGAGTGAATATCTCTCAAATATGGCTCAGAGTGGACATATCTCTCAAATATGGCTCAGAGGAGAAACGAAAAATGTTTCAGTAAAATGGGAAAGATGCTACAAAGAGTTTTTGCCATACCTCACTGTGGCAATCTCCATTGCACACACCTGGCACCAGTGAAGGGGACAGGTGATCATACACGATAGCTGTGGAAACCTATCCACGGCAACACCAAGAAAGAAAGCACAGCTGCAAAGGCCAGAAAAATAACTCAAGTGACAGAAAACCTAACCCAAGGAAATAGAAGAGTCCTTGCAAGTGCTTCAGGCTGTGGAATAACTTGATAACATGAATTCTGTTTTTTAAAAAGGGGTTAAAGACAAAATGTCAAAGGAACAGAATGACATTAAAAAAGTGATGCAAAGTAAGGGAACTGAGCACTAACGCAGTATCATTACAGAAGTCATCACTAGAGCAGCCCGACACAAAATAGATATGGCTGAAAATTTAATTAAAGTCTTGAAATAAAAGTCCTTTTTGAGTGAGTAAAAAGGAAAGGGAAGGGGGAGATAAAATGATCACAGATAAAGTAATAGATAACAAAGGCAGGCAAATGATACAACATATGGATAAAAAGTGTTCCTGAAATAGAGAACCCAAAAAAATGCAGACAAAAATTATTCCAAGATATTTTTAATGCTTGATTTCCCTAAATGAAGGAAGAAAATCCAGGCTGCCTTCATACTTCTCCAGAGAAATATCCAGTGCCAGAAAATAAGAGACAATTCCATTTTTAACAGTGAAATCACCAACAAAAGACACAAAAATGTGGAAAACATGGCACTAAATAGAACACAGAAAGGAAACTTATTTACAGTATGAGAGTTGAAGCAAGAGGGCAGAGCGTTGCCTTGTTTAACTTCAGCTGGGAACATGCTCATCAGGTGACGCAAATTTCTCACTGCTCAGTGCTTGTCTGTGAATGGTCACAAATGTGCCATGAGCATGGGTTGGGCGTTACAAATACATTTTAGAAAGTAGGCGAAAATGCAAATTCAGAATCCATGAATTCTGCGGATCAAATGTATTCACTGAACACTTATTTCCAGGCAATCTTCTAGGCACTGAGCTTACAGTTATGAACAAAAACAGACCTTCTCTCATTGAGCATACATTCTAGGGAGAGATAGTAAATATAATAAATGTGGTAATTGTCATAGGAAAAATAAGCAGGGTAAGGGGAGTGCAGTTTTAAAATTGGTAGTTAGAGTAGACCTTAGTGAGGGAATAATACTCGAACAAAAATGAAGTCCAAGAAGGAAAATGTGCCTTGCAGATACCCAGAGGAGGGGAGCTCCAGGCAGAGGAAATAGCCAGTAGAAATGGCTAGCAGCCTGAACTATTTGAGGAACAATGAAAAAGCCAGTGGGGCTAGAGCAGAATGAGAGAAGAGCCATAGGAGATGAAGTCAAAGAGGTAAAGGGCATCAGATTGTTAGCCTTTGTAGGTCACTCTAAGTACATAGGCTCTTGCTTGGAGTGAGCTGGGGGGCCACTGGAGGGTTTTGAGCCTTTGAGTACAGGAATGGGTCACTCTGGCTGCTGTATTGAGAACAGACTAGGAGGGAGTAGGTGAGAATATGAGCAAAGGGCTGTTAGGTGTCTCTTACAAAAATCTAGGCAAGATCAGGGTAGTAGCAGAAGAGTTGGTGAAAAGAGGCCAAATGATGGTATATTTTAAAGGAAAAGATAACATGGTTTTATGGCATGTAACATGGAGTTTGAGAGACAGTAGTCAAGGATGGCACCAAGGTTTTTAGCCTGCCCAAATAGAAAGATGAAATTGCTATGAGCTTTGGTGGAGAAATATATGTAGAAGGTTCGGGGAAGACAAGATCATTTGAACATGTTAAGTTTGCTCTTTTATTAGGCATCACTGTTGAATAGGCAGTTATATGGATCAGGAGCGAAGGGGCAAAGTCTGTGCTGGAAGTGGAAGTTGTTAGCACATGGATGGAATATAAAGCCATGAGACAGGATGAGATCAAGATAAGAGTAATAGAAAAGAAGCAAGGTCAAAGAATTGAACCTGGAGGCACTCCAAAAATAGGAGATGGGAGAGAAGAGGAGGAAATAGAACAAGAGATTGAAATGTGACCAGTAAATTAGGAGTAAAACCCAAGTGTACGGTGTTTAGGGCCAAGGGACAGAAGTGCTTCTAGGAGTAGGAAATGAATAACTGTAAAATACTTATTAAAGGCCAAAACATTATCAGCTTTAATCATTGATCATAGATTTAGCAACACTGAAGTCCTTTTGACCTTAAACAAACAAGAATAGTTTTGTTGAAGTGGTTGAGGGCAAAATTTTATTTTGCATGAGATTAAGAGAAAACAAAAGGACACAGATTAGAGGTAGTGGGTAGAGACAAAAAGGTTTAGAAGTTTGATATAAGGTGGAGCAGGAAAATGGAAGCTGCTGTGGATCAAATTATTTTTTTTTAAGACAGGAGAAGTAGGTGCATTATGTTGTGATGATGGTTAATAACTCATCAGAGAGGGAAATATGGATGACATAAGAGACAGGAAAGAATTACTGCAAAGATATCTCTCAGTAAGAGAGGAGCAGGGAAAGTTTGTAGCACAAGTGAGCCTAGAGAGGAACATGGAGAGTTAATCTCTATTGAACACTCAGAAGGGGGCAGCTCCGGTGGCTCAGCAGTTTAGCGCCACCTTCAGCCCAGGGCATGATCTTGGAGACCCAGAATCGAGTCCCACATCAGGCTGCCAGGATGGAGCCTGCTTCTCCCTCTGCCTCTCTCTCTCTCTCTCTCATCTCTTATGAATAAGTAAATAAAATCTTAATAAAAAACACTCAGAAGGTCAGAGTTTGTAGGTGTAGATGGTAGGTATATAGATATGGTGGTGGAAGTGTATAGACATTCCCCTCTGATTGCTTCAGTTTTATCAATGAAGTGGGAAGCAGTGTTGTCATCTGAGAATACTGATGAAGGAACAAGGTGTCAATGATTTCCAGAGAGAGACAAATATGTGAAATGTAGTATGAATGCCAGGGAGCATTGCGGTTTAACTAGTGGTTTGTGGCTACCAATTGAAAATAAGAGTATCAGCATGCTTTTAAGTTTTTCTTTATTTCAAGTTGGCTGCATGGCTTTAGGTATAGAGGTAGTGAAGAATGTATTTATGGTCTTCATTCTCCAAAAGGAGTATTAAAATAAGAGGCAAGGAAGTTGAGAGTACATACAGAGATGGTTATAAAGATTATAATAATTTACTTTAAGCCAAGTATATTGAGTAGTATCAAGAATTTGCTGAAGTCAGAGTACTCAAGGGAATGAGCTGGAAAAATAAAAGGTGAGCTCAGAAACTAGGCTGCATTAAGAAGAATAGGGCAGGGTATGGTCATGAGATCAACTGGTAAAATACAATGGAGGACACATTTATCAGAAGAAAGGAAGTCAAGGTCAAGAGTTATATATGTGTACACGGAAATCAGCAGCATCAAGGCAGGGACAGATTTGGAGAGAAATACAGTGAGCCAGGAGCTACAGTCCTTGAAAGGGGTCATACCCTGGGCTTGGAAGTTAACTGCAAAAAGGAAGAACAGAGGCTGATGAATTCTGAAGACAGAAGATTGGACCCCACATATTAAAAAGAAAGACAAGGAGAACAGATTAGAAGTGACAATGAGGAGGAGGAGGAACTTGTAACTCATCTCATGCTCAACTGTTCAAGAGATGAAGGTGAATAAACAACAGACTGTCCTCTGGAGGGGGTCACATTGTACTCAGGACAAGAAAGTGAAGGGAGAATATAGATAAAAGGCTTAGGAAACAGAATGTTTTGCTGCCGGGGGACCATGAGTTCCAGCAGACAGTGTTCATGAGTAAGGGGGCAGGGTGGGAGATGGGGAAAGAAACGGTTGAAGGGCATATAGTGAGAAGTGGCATCGGGCTTTTTGAGGTGATGTACATAAGCAGGAATCATGAGATCAACTGGGTGGGCTCAAGACAGACAAAGGTGGCCTAACCTGTTTGGGGGTAAGAGGGAGCGGTGTCAGAGGCTCCCTCTTAATCTTTGTAATGAAGGTGGAAGGTCTGACAAGTTACAAAGCCTTGTTTCTTTGACATAAAAATCACTAGAAAACAATGTGAAGAGGCCGTGCTGAGAGAAGAGGGTCGGATGAACAGGATGGGTCAGGGGCATAATGGAGCACAGTTCATGCTGAGGCAGGCAACGAGGTGAGCAGTGGCAGTGAGGCAAGCGAGGCCTCTGGCAGCCTGGGGTTTCCCTGATGGAAGAAGGGAAGCCCAAGAGGTGGAAAAGGCAGATGCGGAGTGACAGAGGTTGTCAGAGCTGGGAGGGGTCTTTCAGGCCAGTCATGCTCAAACATTATCGTTCATATGCCACATGAAAGATTTCTACTCACATTTTTACATTTTCTATTTGTGTATTACATTTTCACAAATGTTAGCACTAAGATCTATTCACTTGAAAGAGGCAAAATTGCTATAGCAAGGTTGAATGTTCTTCTCTTTTTAAAATTTTTCCTATAGGCTAAAAATCACTTGTGATCTATTTTTAATTATTTTTTGTGATCCGTTTACTGACACATTTGTGTCTGACACTATTACTGACGGTGATTAGTCTCTTCTTCACTTTTGCTAAAAGCAAAAACTGGAAACCACCTGAACTGAAAAAGAGTTTATGTGTGTAATTTTTTTTATTTACTTGTTGATTTTTTAATTTAGTAAAACCATTCACTTTTTCAATGTCTGAGAATAATCACCAAAAGACTGCCAGATTTATTAAATGACTATTGATTATTCCCATTACTTTTTTCCCCACGTACGGACATATTATTTAGTATGCCAAACTTACAGAGTTGGGAAAATTAAAAAATATTTCTAATTTCAATACATCTCTGACAATACAATATCTTTCCATAAACTGCTTTTATCTTATCATATTCTTTAAGTTTAGATTTAGCCTACTCAGCATCTGGAGAAACGTCTGCTATGTAACCTAACTAGAAGTACCAGTCATCACTGTCAAACCATCAGCCTAATCACACTTGCTTTCTGTCATAAAATGTATGGTTTCATTTTTCAATTCAAACAAATAGATTAATACACATTTTGGAAATATTATTAAAAATCACTGAGTAATATATTATGGAGTTTTTTAAATAGCTTACTAAAAACAGTTGAATCAAGATTAAACTGATAACAAGCTAATACAGTCTATTTCTATTAATTGATTTTGAAAGAGAGCACATGCATGCGTGCATGTGCTTGTGTGAGTGGATGGTGGGGCAGAGCTGGGAAGGAACAGAAGGAGAAAGAAAGAGAGTGTTAAACAGGCTGCACGCCCAGCGTGGAGCCCATAGGGTGGGGGCTCAATCTCATGACCCTTAGATCATAAATGAACTGAGCCAAAATCAAGAGTCTATATTTGACTGACTGAGCCATCTAGACATCCATATTTCAATAATTTATAGAATGATAGTAAGTCTATATGTTGTTTCTCACTACTTAATTTGAAATAATGCGGTGTGATTTGTAGAAAAAAAAAGAATATGTGACTTATGAAGCAAGAAGTACAAAACTCCTGGTAGTCCTTTGGTAAATGTGTGTGCATGTATGATTGAATTTGCCTTTCAGTTTTTGAAAGTCATTAAAAAAGAATTATGTATATAACTTAAAAATAATGCCATTAATTTTATGAGACATCATGATCAAGATTTTCCCCATATACTTAGTTAAAGAGAAAGGTATATACCTATAACAACAAGTTGGTGTTGCAGCTAAGATATATATATTTTTTTTATTAACCAGAGTTAGAAAATACTAAGAATTTCATAAGAAAAAAATAAACTGAGCACTAAGTGGAATAAATATTTCATGATACAATTTGATAAAATAAGCCTTAACTAGCTTACTGAATAACACACACTGAATTAAAAACGAGGTAGGTAAAGCTTTTTCCACAGGATTTATCATTTGGTAACCCTTGAAAACATTCCCATTACATTTAATAGAATCTATGTCACTAACCTTACTGTTTCAGCTGTTCCAAGGAGCTTTTCTTTCCAGATAATGACACTTCCCAAGTATGAGTATTGAGAATAGCTGAACATAATTGCTTGTGATTAAATTTGTGAAAAAGGAGACATTTTTAGCATTCAATATTTCTTACCAGTTCTCTCATTACTTCGCTCTCACCATTTTCTCCCACAACAGCAAAGCACTCTTTGACAAAAGTCAGGGCTTGGGAGAGGTGAGGCCATTAAACAGAACTGTCATCATTCCCATTGTCTATGCCTTCCCCAAAGGGGCCTACACATCCATTTCGATCACTATGCTTCAACCCTAATAGGAAAATGTATAAAATCAGGAAGAAGAGGAAGCTGTCCCTTGAGTTTCCCTTATTAAAGGGAGTATATCTTCCTGGAGGCATTCACACCCTAGAATGGTGTCCCAGACCAAAGTTTGGAAAGGATGAGTGCATTGGTTTTATAAAGTAGGAAACGGTTTTTATGAACTGGGCAGTGAGCAAAAAGAACCTAAATTGGTACCAGGAGACTATGGAAGTCGAGGACCGAGAAATTAATTCCCTTAAAACTATCAGTACAGCCACCCCTGGAACTAAAAGCTTAGACTCCCTGATGCCACAATCTCACCCCCACTCTTGAGAGGATGGGCTAAAAAGTGGTTCATGCTAAATAGAGGGATCAATGCAAAGGGAGGCCATTGTCCTTGGACCTCCAAGACTTCACGGTGTGGTTGGAAAGGTGGCAGCTCTCTAGCCATCCCACTGCTGTTTGGGATGCAGGAAAAGAGGAAAAGAGAGAATGGAAAACAAATAGGGAGGGGATAAAATAAAGCAAAGAAAGTTTGTGGAGGTGAAAAGGATAGAATTAAAAGTTCAAAATTAGCATCCCAATTTCTTCTCCCTCCTGTTCAAATACTAAGTAGTATATACGCCGGAATCAATAACAAGTGCACAGGAAATGAAGATAGAGTTCATTGTAATCAAGAACTCCACGGGGAAAGGGAACTGTTTCCAGACTCCTTCATCTAGGACTGAGACCTCTTGCTGCTTAAGTGGAGATGCTAACTCCTAAGACATGGGGTGCAGGTGTTCCCTTTCTCCAGTGACTCGGGGAGAAAATATGCTGTTCTACTTTGCTTCACCTTGACCAAACAGGCATAGAATGTCCATGCTTTTTAAACGTTGCCTTTAATGATAATGATGATGTACACGTTGTTAATAAGCCACAGGTATGTCAGTAACCATTGCCTGGCTCTTATTTTGACATTTTATGCTTCCTTCCTGCTATGAAGGAGACAAGGACTCTCCATCAGGTGTGCCATAGAGAGCCCTGGTGATCCTTTGCTTTTGAAAAGGAATGAAATTTTCCACGTAACTATAAGATGGGGTTCTGGGAATGGAGAGTCAGGGTGTAAGTGAGGGGGCTCCATAGGCGCATAATCTCAGCCAGCATCAAGCTCTAAGATATTCTAAGTATTCACACCAAAGGTTTGCAAGGGAAAAAATTTTCCGATGGCTGTCATAATCAAACCATGTCAGAAATCAGTAAGGTAAGCCATAGAGTCCATGAGTCAGTGGGACCTTATTGTGTTCCCACTATGTACCCAGCACTTGGGTGCTCTGAGGACCAGTAGACTTGGCCACTGCTCTCATGTTACTTAGAGCCTCATCTTTAGCTCAGTGTGATTTCTAGTGATTCTCACGGCCGTCACATCATAGGCACATATTCTGTTTTATTCCAATTTGTGCATTCACAAACTGAGCCCAGGTGGCTCAGTGGTTTAGCGCCTGCTTTTGGCCCAGGGCGCGATCCTGGAGACCCAGGATCGAGTCCCACGTCGGGCTCCCAGCGCATGGAGCCTGCTTCTCCCTCTGCCTGTGTCTCTGCCTCTCTCTCTCTCTCTCTCTCTCTCTCTCTGTGTGTGTCTCATGAATAAATAAATAAAATATTTTTTTAAAAGAGAGATAATTACATCTGTGCCTAAGAACAAAACAGTTCCAGTACTATCCCTTGATAATTCCTCTGCTGCTGCCAGCACTTCCCTGATCTTTTTCTTAGTTGATCATAACAAAACAAACTCTTCTACCTCTCACCAGGCAATGCCCAAGGGAAACTGGGGCTCTCTGGCTCTCAAACTCACTGTGCAGCTCCTCTCCCCAAAAAGAATTTTTCCTCTCTTACATCATCTAATCAACTTCCTCAGAAGAGAAATTGAGGCTCCTCTCCCTCTTCTATTCTCCACTTTTCTTTCCACCATACTCATGTCCAACCTTGTTCTTTCCCATATAGGCTTCCACTTACAGACCAATCTATGTAGGCAGGTGTGGGGCTTGCACAAGTGCGAGTGCCATGCTGTATTATTGAACTAATCATGCATCTCCATTAATAGGAGAGATGGCAGATTTTTAAAAAGGAGGAAACATTTAATTTCAAAATCAGAAGCAATTTGGGCAAGTGAAAATAATTGTGCCCTAGAAAATACTGATACTTATCTGCAAGGCTTGGCATTGCCACCTTATTGTTATTATCACTCTTTTTATATATCTTTGGGAGAAAATGTTTAGGCCACTGGCCCTCTGAGTGGGAATTAAGAAAGTAAATAAGGGCTCAAAGTCCTGTTACATTAGAAATGCATGAAAGGAAGTCTTGAAGTTGGGGAAGAAAGAGGGGAGAGCAGAAGTGAGGGAAAGAGGAATAGCATTTTTGGCTTTAGGTTACAGAGAAACTAGGCTTTTTAACCAGACATTAAGAAATGAGCTAGTGTTGCTCAACACATATGGCTATATAGAAAGTTTGCTTTACAAAACACTTCTGGTTTTGGGGGAGGTCCATGTCCTGACAGTCCTTTCCCAGTTGTGACATTAAGTCAGGCCTGCTGGAGACAGAGAAGTTAATAGAGCTACAGGAAGTTTCCTCAGTCTTCCAAAGAGATGATTAGTGGCCTTGATGACCAATGAGATTGGATTAGTCCCTTCCTCCCCCACCCCGAGCCTCAATTTTACTCTTCTATAAAATAAGAATGGTGGTTCTAATGTTTTGGGATTGTATTGTCCTGAAATCACTCTTCCTTTTGCATTTTCTTTTTGCTTTTTTCAAATACATCTTTGCTTTCTCCTCTGCCTGGGCTCCTGAGACTGGGAGAGAATTGAAAAACCAAATCTTGTGGTTCATTTCCTCTACTAAAGAGTTTTGGGGGTTTTTGTTTGTTTCTTTGTTTGTTTTTCTCTCCAGTGTGTGGAATCAGGGAAAGTAGGTGTAAGCAGTTTTGTGGGTGGCCTTAAGCCCTGAGCCTGGGGGCCGCTCTCAAGGGGTTAAAAGGCTGACTCAGAAAATGGAGAAAAACAAGCCCAAACTTCAGTTCTGATTTATTTTAGACGCTAAGCACCAGTAACTTCAGTTCTACATGCAGAAGACAGTTACATTTTGTGGGAAACTGAAAAGATGCCAAGAGGTCCAATTCAACCACCATGTTACCTGAACTTGCACTGTTCTAGGTATAGCCCTTTTGATTATAGCCTCATTTTCCTTATTTCAGTGCAAAATGACCAACATAAGGTGGGTAGGCCATCTTCAACCTTTGGGACGTTGAAATGAATCACTTTACATTTCATATTTAGTCATTTATAACTTCTTTACAGAAGCCTATATGTGAGAGAGAAAAAGAGGAAGAGAGAGAAATATGTGAAAGGAAAATAATGTAGAATAAAAAGGACACAGGGGCACTGTTGCTCAAAACGAAGACTGCAGTTGCTAGAGACAGATTGTACATTGGCTCCAAGCTTCCTTGAAGGGAAAAAATAAAGGGAAATAAGGTCACATACAACATGGTTAGTTTAAGATGTTAGTTGCCATATCCTCCAAGAACTAGAAGACTCTTGAAATGATTATTTGTGGAGCACCTATGCAAGCCATGTGTACCTGCATGAGGGCTGGAGGGGAATCCACGGGGAGGAAGGTAATAGTCCCTCCTCTCGAGGTGCTAATCGGCCTCATTGTGGAGGGAATACACATGGATAAGTGCAAGCACACTTCGAGATACGTGTATAAGCATAGAGCATTCATATAGCTGTATGCTAAAGGTACAAATTGGTCAGGAAAGGGCGACAAGAGTGCCTGGGTAGACAGAGGAGGTCCTTGGGGAAGGCTGGTCTTCATCTGGGTCCTGTAAAGTCAAATTGGCTGATAAGTCTTAGAGGAGGTCTTTGAAACTAAGAAAATGTAAGCTAAGAAAATGTAAAAATAAAGTTGTTTCCAGTAGTTCTGAGGAGACTACCCAGGCTGGAGAGAAGGGCTTTTCAGTATTACCATCCTCTGATGAGAGCTTTTTATATCTCACATAAACATAAGCCAAACGATGGACAAACATTTTGTGTGCTGACGTCTCTTGGTGCAGCAAACGAGTCCTGTGTACCAGAAGTATAAGAGTCCAATCTACATATAATATGTTTAAGTGATATTTATTAAGCACCTACAACATGCCAGGCATTGTACTATGGAGTATACAGTGACAAATACAATGTTTACCCTGTCTTTCTGCTTACTTACCATTTGTGGGGCAGTCCTAGTAACTTAGAAGACAAGAGAGTCAGGTCCTTCCTATGGTAGGTACAAACAGAGTGTGTCCAGGGAACCCAGTTACATTTCTCATAGCATGTCTTGAGAGTCCACTGGGAGAGTACTTTATTTAGAAAGGGGGCTAGCGGAGTGCAATCATAGGCTTTGTATATTCCAGGAAAATTGAAACAGAAAAATAAGCTACTACATTTACCTATAATCAGGAGTCAAATACATTTTTGCCCTGCTCTTCAATTGTCTGGCTAACTGCATGGACTTCCTCCCCATCTATGTATTTGAGCAAATACATGTGTAAGTACTTATTTCTCCATTTCTTATTTAAATACCCTTGTGGGGGTTTTTTTCTCATATATCTATCCTTCATTAGATTACATCATTCTCAAGAGTATCAAGAGTGTATTTTAGTTCTAATATCTCCCAATGCTGAAAATCTTAGGAGATGAAGTGACTTAGAGAAACAATCACTAGGTACTAGTCCCAGGTCTCTCATCAACTAGATACATGACATGGATAAGTTATCTCACTTCTCTGGGCTCCAGTATTCTCATCTACATAAGATTGTTGAAAGATCAGCTCCGGGGATCCCTAGGTAGCTCAGTGGTTTGGGGGCCTGCCTTCGGCCCAGAGCCTGATCCTGGAGTCCCAGTATTGAGTTCCACGTCGGGCTCCCTGCATGGAGCCTGCTTCTTTCTCTGCCTGTGTCTCTGCCTCTGTGTGTGTGTGTGTGTGTGTGTGTGTTTCGTGAATAAATAAATAAAATCTTGAAAAAAGAAAAGATCAGCTCTAATAGCAGTAATAGCTGCCATTACTTGAGCTTGCACAATGTGCCAACCACTTTACATATGTTCTTCCTAATTATCACAAGGACTCTGAGAAAAACTAATTTCCATTTTGCAAATGAGAATCCTGAGTATCAGAAAATTAAGTAACTTGGTCAAGGTCACACAAATATTAAGTGGCTAAGGCCAGACTGCAATAACTATGAAGTCCTGGGTCTTTCCTCTGCACCATAGAGCCCAAGGTTTTCCATCTTGCTTGACATATCCATGGTTACATACTCTCCAATGCCAGGATCCCTCAGAGTCCTGTTCCCTCCACAGACAGGAAGCAAAAGGAACAAGCCAGAATAGGAAGTTCAGCTCTAAAGTGTCAGAACTAGACTCTCAGGCTGATGCCATCTCTCTGGACTCTCAGAGAGAGTTTGGCTTTTTCCAGATGGAGGTGAGAGCATGTCCCGCTCCCTCCCTGTCTCCTGTTCCATATGCAGGCAGGGATTCTCATAGGAATTTCCATCTCTAGCCCATGTGCTCATCCCGAATCCCTTAGGTGATCTAAGGGTTGCCCAAACAATCCAACTCAATGTATATGTGGATTTAGTGGAATCTGATGGAGGTTAAAAATTATTATTCCCTATGGACTTAAATTTTAAACAACATCTGGAAATATAGTCATAGAATACACACACATACAACAAACTTGCCGGCATATGCCCAGGATGTATTATCCAGAAGATTGTAATAAGAGATGCAGTCCTAAAGCACTTTTGACTTTTTTATTTATTTTTTTCTATTTATGGTGACCATCTTTCCTGAACCAAAAATCAAAACAAATAGTCCAACACATGATAGCCATTCTGTCTTATGGCACATGAACAAAATTGTTTGCAATCAAGATATCCCAGAAAATGTGGATATGTGGTTACCTAATGGGTGAGAGTCATGTTTTGTTTGTTTTTCCCTTTGTGGCCTTACTCTGCCCCTTTGCAAAGTATAAAACCTAAGGGGATGTCCCAAAGGCAGGGTTGTCTCTTTAAAAAAAAAAATTAAAAAAAAAATTTTATTGGCGTTCAATTTGCCAACATATAGCATAACACCCAGTGCTCATCCTGCCAAGTGCCCCCCTCAGTGCCCATCACCCAGTCACCACAACACCTCCCACCTCCCTTTCCACTACCCCTTGTTCTTTTCCCACATTTAGGTGTCTCTCATGTTTTGTCACCCTCACTGATATTTTCACTCATTTTCTCTCCTTTCCCCTTTATTCCCTTTCACTATTTTTTATATTCCCCAAATGAATAAGAGCATATAATGTTTGTCCTTCTCCCGTTGACTTATTTCACTCAGCATAATACCCTCCAGCTCCATCCATGTTGAAGCAAATGATGGGTATTTGTCATTTCTAATGGCTGAGTAATATTCCTTTGTATACAAAAACCACATCTTATTTATCCATTCATCTTTCGATGGACACCAAGGCTCCTTCCACAGTTTGGCTATAGTGGACATTGCTGCTATAAACTTTGGGGTGCAGGTGTTCCAGTGTTTCACTGCATCTGTATCTTTGGAGTAAATCCCCAGCAGTGCAATTGCTGGGTCATAGGGTAGTTGTATTTTTAACTCTTTGAGGAACCTCCACACAGTTTTCCAGAGTGGGGTTGTCTCTTTTCTACACCATCTCTGGCCAAAGCTATGAACACTTGGAAGAAGTCAATTCTGAGAATTGGAATCTAGACTGAAGAATTGTTTTTAGCCTTTGCTTTTGACAATGTAATAAATTTGGATGCCACAGGTTGTTTTCCTCCACTATGGCCAAGAAAAAAGGTAGTCTTAGAAAGGTATGGGTTTTCAGCAGGTTCCCTTGTTCCTCTAGGGTAATGTGCCACTGGTATTGGGGCTGGGGTGATCCTAGGCACAAATAAGAAGAAAACATATCAGAGACTCTGCTGCTGCTATGAATCAGGCAGTAAAGTAAGAGTAAGATCCCAAAGTAAGAGACCACAGTTGCTGGGACAGACAGAGCTGCGGATGTAGACTGCAGAATGAATGACTTTGGAAGTCAGGCTTAGTGGTCCAGTGACAGACTGTAGCCCACTTCAAGTATTGCATTTGGAAGCCAAAAGTGTATTCAACTGCCTGAGAAATCCAGCTTCACTTTTCTACAAGGACAAGAAAAGTTCTCAGGGCATTTAAAAATGGATTTTTATGTTAGCAATGGATCCATCCACAAGATACTGAGCATTTGGATGGGCCCAGCTATGCTTGATACTATAGAAGCAAAAATGAAATATAAGTTAGAGAGACCTGGTCCCTCTTTTAAGGAGCAACTTGATAAAATGAAAGGAATGTGGACTTTTAAGTGAGAAAAAATGGAATTCAAATCCCAGATCTGTCACTTACTAATTTCATAAACTCGGCTAGTTACTTGATTTCTATGAATTTTGATTTCCATATTTACTAAGTTGGGAAAACTCCCTCATAAAGTTTTTGTGAAGTCTAAATGAGCAACATACGAAAAAGGCCTATCTATGCTGGGGAATTTAGAAGGTGCTCAATAAATGTCAATCATATAAATGTGGGCCTTTGACGATCTCTCTACTAAAAACCAACTATCCCTGCAGCTAACATCATACTCTATGGCAAAAGACTGAAAGCTTTTCCTATAAGATAAGAAACAAGACGAGGATGCCCACTTACACTACTTGCATTCAACATCATAGTAGAAGTTCCAGCAAGACAAATAAATTAAGCAAGAAAATGAAACAAAATGCATCCAAATTGGAAAGTAAAAAGTAAAATTATCTCTGTTCACAGATATGAACAGAGATGTATAGAAAATCCTAAATATTCCACACACAAAAGACAAAAATAAAACAAACAAAACAGCAACAACAACAGAAACCCAGAATTAATCAATAAATTCAGCAAATCTGTAGGATATTAAAAATTAAACAAAAAAATCAGTTTTATATTTTTTACACTAACAATGAATAATCCCCAAAGGAAATTAAGAAAAACAATTTCATTAACTACAGCATTAAAGAGAATAATATGCTTAAGGATACGTTTTACAAAGGAAGCAGAAGACTTGCACACTGAAAACTATAAAACATTGCTGAAAGAATTAAGAAGATACAAACAGGTGGAAAGATATTCTATATTCATTGGCTGAAATACTTAACATTGTTAAGATGTTAATACTCCCCAAAGTGATCTATAAATTCAGTATAATCCCTGTCAAAATCCTAATGATCTTTTTTATAGAAAGAGAAAAATTCATGCCAAAATAGAAAAATTCATGCCAAAATTCATATAGAGTCTTAAGACACCCCAAGTAAGCAAAATAATCTTGAAAAAGAACAGAGTTGGAGGTCTCTCAGTTCCTTATTTTAAAATTTACTGTGAGGCTAGAGTAATAAAAACAGTGTGGTACTGGCATAAAGACACATATATAAACTAACAGAATAGAAAAGAGAACCCAAAAGTAAGCCCTTATATATATTGTCAAATGATACCCAAAGCAGCTGCCAACACCATTCAATGGGTAAAGGATGGTCTTTTCAACACATGATGCTGGAAAAATTGGATCTCCACCTGCGAAAGAATGAAGTTAGACCCTTGTCTCATATCACATACAAAATATAACTCAGGATGGACCAAAGAATAAGAGCTAAAACTGTAAAACTCTTAGAAAAGAAAATAAGAGAAAAGCTTCATGACATTGGATCTGGCAAGAATTTCTTGAATATGACACTGAAAGACATATTTCTTTAATATGACAAATAAAAAAATTGGATTGCATCAAAATTAAAAGATGTGCATCAAAGAATGCTATAAACATAGTAAAGGCAACCTACAGAATGGGAGAAAATAACTGTATATCATATATCTGATAAGGGGTTAGTATCCAGAATGTACACACAATTTCTACACCTCAAAACCAAAATCAGATAACCAAGTAAAAGATGAACAAAAGTTGAATAGATATTCCTCCAAAGACATATGAGATATACAAATGGCCAATAACCACATGAAATGATGCCCAGTGTCACCAATTATTTAAAAAATGTAAATCTTCCACAATGAGATGCTCCCTAATATCCATTAAGGTGGCTACTATATATATATATATATAGAAAATGCTGTATATATATATATATATATATATATATATATATACACACACACACATATTCAAAATAATTGAAAACAAAGTCTTTTCTTTTTCTTTTTTTTTTTGTAAACAGATTCTTAAAGAGATTTGCACATCTATGTTCATAGCAACACCATTCACAGTTGCCAAAAGGTGGAAGCAACCCAAGTATATACTCAACAAATTGTGGTGTATACATACAATGGAATATTTGGTCTTAACAAGAAAGAAAATCCTGTCACATGTTATATGCAGCATAGATTAAACTTGAGGACATTACACTAAGTGAGATAAGGCAATAAAAAAGACAAATATTGTATGATTCCATTTTAATGGAGAATGTAAGAGTAGTTCATAGTTACAGAAAATAAAATGCTTTTCATGCGCTAGGGGCAAAGGGAAATGGGGAATTATTATTCAATGGGTACAGATCACAGTGTTGCAAGATTAAAAGGGTTCTGTAAAAGGATACTGATAATAGTCGCACAAAAATCTAAACACTTAATGTCACAATGATACTTAAAAATCATTCAGTGTAGTTAATGTACACTTCAAAATGGCCAGAACAGTAACTTTTGTACCGTATACATTTAATTTAAAAAAAATTAAATCCCTGTCAACCAGCAAAAACAAGAGAAATCTAAACACCACAAACACTATAGGAGTTTGGAGAACTGAGAAATATTTCGGGAGGACAAAAGAGTCAAAAAGAGCTTCGTGGAGAATTTGTGATTTGAGTAAGGGACAAGGAGGTGAAAGGATATTCCAGGAAGACAGAGAGTATGGGCAAGGTGACATAGGAGCATGAACATGGCACATAGGAGAAAAACAGAAGGGACCAGCCCAAATATATAAAACAGAGATGTAAAGTTGGGAAATAATGAGAGAATAGACTTAGGATGGGAATGTAGAATGGTAGTATAGACAGTCTTGAGTAACCCCCAAGGTCAGAGTTATTCAACCAGGCTCCTTGGCCGGGCCCACCCCCTCTGAGTAATGAAGGCCCCAAGGAAAGGTCAGTTCATGTGTGTGCAGGGCCTATCACAATACCAGGAAAAGAAGAAGGCGAGGGTGGTTAGGGAGAGAGTGGCAAACATGGTATACTTGCCACCTAAAGCAGATTGTGTTTTAACACCCTTTTCCCCTGTGTAACAAAGCTATTTTCCGTAATCCTAATGCAATGAAATAAATACATTTCACATATGAATTAAAATTTGGACTCACCAAATAAAAATTATTGAATCTCTCTTATCTCAATCTTTTTTACTGTTTTAAATTTTAACCACAAAAATTCAAAGGGGTCACAAAGAATGATAGAATTAAAGTGGCTCAAGTTATATTTCTTCATCTTTGCAATCACAGTACTATTATTGTTTATTTCTTATCCACTATTCAAACACAAAACTATGTACTACCACTGACTATGTACAGGGAATATGTTTGAATGATTCGTTATATATTCATTCTGGAAATAAACAGGTATACGCAGTCCACATGGGGCAGAGGCCAACTGCACAACTGAGAGTTCTACAAATTAACTTCCGTATGGAATGCAATGTTTGTTAAAAGGAAAGTAATAAAAATGAGCTAATTTTAAGCTTACATATGTATTATTAAAACTCAATAGCAATTGCAATAATTACTTAGAATGTAGGCCAACAAAAGAATCATCGGAAGGAGGAGCATTTTATCACTGACATTGATTAGAATTGCCAGTACATGGTGATAAGAAAATGCTGGCCAACTTTTAGTTAGTGTTATTATGATTTTTTAAATTCTCTACCCAAAAAAAAAAAACCCACAAAAATATTATTACCTATATCCAAAGCAGAGCACTGACACTGCCCCCCAATCCTTTGGTATAACACTCAAAGGAAAATCAATTAGACGATGCAGAAGAGGAAAGAGTTAGCACCAGCAGCCAGCTTTCACCATGCAAAGCAGCTTAGTTACACCTCATACCCTTTCAATGACAGAGCGCTCCACTGGCCTCAGGAGTTTCTTCCACTTGAAGTTCCATCAATTCATTCAGCATAGTGCATAATTTCCTGGCTAATTCCTGGGCTAATAGCCACAGCAGGAAAGCACACATAGAAAATTCATCTGTTTATGCTTTGATTTCCAAAGCTAATGGTTTATTTAACTAGCAAGTTATTTCTTGGTTACAAGCCCCTAATAGGCTGAAATTGTGTTTGGATTTCATAAATTGAATTTCACAAAGCTTGCATTTCAAAACAATATGTCAAGTTCAGCACATTCTTACACAAACATTTCTAATCAAAGCATAAGGAATAAGCTTTTATTTGTAAATAAAGCTGCAAACAATCATCTTTTAGATGAGAAGAGTAACTATACACATATTAGTTCTACAGATGTCTACTGAGGGGAGAAAATACAAAAGTGATTAAAATAAAGCTGTTGTTTTAGAGTATTCAAAGGCTAGAAGAGATGGTCATGACATGTAAGTATATATCAATTACCACCACCACCACCTCAACAACAAAATTATATATACCAAAGCGTGTTCAGTATCTTTTGGAACTTTTGCATGTGCCCTATGAGAGCACCTGCAGCTCTGCCCCATGCCTCAAGGAATGACACTAGCCTACCTGGCTATGTTTCTTGGCCATTTCCCTTCCTCTGACTGAAGACACTCCTTCAGACTTATGATTAAGACAGATTTTTTTAACTCTAATTTAATATCCAATCCAGTCTTTTAAAGCTTTCTAGTTCCATGATCTACATGTGTGAGTCTGCTTGGCCTCAACCTGTGATCCAAGATCCCCAACTGGGAGCTGTGTCATGAGCTCCAGTTGCTGAGGGAAATTCAAACTTGGAATTGTGTAATTAGTACAGTGATGGGTAAAAGTATAGTTGTAGGGCAGGGGCGGAGGGAAGGTGTTAAAAGAAATTGTGCTCAGGGGTGCCTGGATGCCATAGTCAGTTAAGGATCTGACTTGGTTTCAGCTCAGGGCTTGATCTCGTGCCCCTGGGGCTTGATCTCAGGGGTCATGAGATCAAGCCCCATATTGGGCTCCTTGCTCAACAGGGAATCTGCTTGAGGCTCTCTCCCATCCCAATTGTATACTCTCTCTCCCTCTCTCTAAAATAAATAAATATTTTTTTAAAAAGAGAGAGGTTGGGATCCCTGGGTGGCGCAGCGGTTTAGCGCCTGCCTTTGGCCCAGGGCGCGATCCTGGAGACCCAGGATCGAATCCCACATCGGGCTCCCGGTGCATGGAGCCTGCTTCTCCCTCTGCCTATGTCTCTGCCTCTCTCTCTCTCTCTCTCTCTCTCTCTGTGTGTGACTATCATAAATAAATAAAAATTAAAAAAAATAAAAAAAATAAAAAGAGAGAGGTTGAAGTCAACTCTATGCAGGCATCAGGAGTAAGTTCAATACCATCAAAATCCAGCAAATATTTACTGAACATCTAACATGTGCCAGGCAATGTGCTGAGCTCTGAAGATGTAGCGATGACAAATATACAGAGTGGGCTTTTAACCTTCGGTATAATAGTCTTTGTGGAAGTCAGATCTTAAAGAAGCCTCTATGTGTTTCATTACTAAAAGGGAGAGATAGGCTACAAGGGAGTCATAAAACAAGAAGATTTAACTTACATTAGGGGTCAAAGCCACATACTTCTCAAAGGAAATGCCATCTAAAGCTGAGATTTGAAGTTTGAGTAGAATATTAGAGAGGAGAAAAGGGATAGTAAGGGTGGAGGGAATAACAAAAGTAGAGAACATGACATGGTTGAAGGAAATACAGAATTCTACTATGAATAAAGATGGATATCCGAAGAAGAACAGTGTTAGGATGATGTTAACAAGGTGAGCTGAAGAACGAGGTAATACTTGAACTAGATCTTGAATGACAAATAAATTTTTGTTGGTATGAAAAAGGAGGAAGAATATTTCAGGATGAAAGAGAGCTGCATATGCAAAGGTGTGTGTGTGTAAAGCTCCATGCCATGTTTTGGTAACAACAGGTGGTTTGGCATCACTGGAATGTTTAGTGCGACGAGTAAAGATGAAACTAGGTAAATAGGCAAAGATCAGATCAACGGCATCTTGATTAGACATGTTCTGAAGTTTGACTTTGCAGTGCTAGGAGAGGGAGACATTGAAAGCCTTAGATTAGAAAAAATTTATAAATGAATCTATGCTTCAATAAATTGACACTGGTGACAGGGAAAGGACAGGTTCAAACCAGTGAGAAATCTGCTACAATATCCAGAAATATGACAGTGAAGTTTGAAGCTATAGTAGTAGTATCAGTGCAGATAAAGAGACAGGAAAAGTGTGAGAACTCTTTAAGAGCTAGAATCGACACAAATTAATGACTCATTCTTTGGTTGGAAAGGATGAAGTGGGAAAACAAGGATGATGCTCAGGAGCCAGGCTTGAATGACTGTAACCTTTCATTGGAAAAAGTATACAGTGGAACAGAAATAGTTTTAGAGTTCAGTACCAAACATTTTTTATTTGGGCTCCTTTGGTCCATGCAACAGGCTATTGGGAGTGCTTAAGAGAAAAATCCTTCAAAAGAAAGTTATGATGAAAATCTTTAGGGAATATAGAGTTTAAAAAGAAAGAAAAACCAGTAAGTGACTTAGAAGGAAGCCCTTTGCACACAGTGCAAAGAGGAGATATTCAAGCCAGCTGATAGGAAGAAGGAAGATAAAATGAGTATATGAGATAGAACACAAAAGCCAAAGGAGAAGACATTTTCATTAAAGGAAATGCCAACTAGAGGTACTAATAAGAGATCAAATAGGATGAAGGAAGAGAAGGATTTGGAAGTTAGAGAGGAGGTCACAGAGATCTCTGATGGACTGGCTTCAGGTGTCTCACCTTTAGAGAAAGGTTGGGGCTCACAGAACCATGGTCCACATAATGTGATGAAACCAATCAAATTGAAGCCTGGAATGAAGCAAAGGAAAAGAAAGCTGTAGGTTGAGAGTGGGGCATTAGAGTTTCATATTGCAAAGGTAGAACTTATTAGCATGTGATCATGGGAGAGGATTGGAAGGTCAGTCACTGAATTGAGGTCAAGAAATTACCAACACAGGCACTGTAGTCATTCAAACTGAAAGCAAAGGAGGTGGAGAGTAGTAGGCTTGGACAAGTATTATCACCCTTGAATAACGTGAAGAATTAAGCCTGAAGTTTGGTGGAGTGGTGAGAAAAAGTGGGGAAGATTGTGGCTGAAAGCATGTATCCCTGAAGAAGGGTTTAGGAAGTAGGTGTAGGAGTAAAACTTTGCAGTGAAGGGGACGTTGTGATCAAAGTCTCAAAAGGGGGAGCAAGTTCCACCTGAGAGGCTGCAAGCACAGTAGTATTATCAAGGACAATGCCTAATTTTATTTTAGCAGAGACAGAAATATTTTTTAATAATTTAATTTTATAATGGAACAAAGCTCTGTAAGGAACTGCAAGGAGAATTGAAAGAGGTCAGAAGTTTAAGAAGAAGCAAGCCAAAGAGGAAGATAGAAAATGAGTGAACTATGGAAATTTTATCTTGACCAAAGCCAAATAAGGCCAGGATAAGGGGATAAATAGAAATGGCTTCAATTCACACTTCCAGATGAAAATCTGTCATAAATTGTTTCATTGTTGGAAGCTCATGAACTTTCCAAGTGTAGAATTTGTGGCCCAATTTCTGAAATTTCTCTTTCTCAGTCTGTGTTGAGTTGAAACACAGAGATAATTCACACATTTGCTAAGTGTTTATCCTTGCTATGAGAAGCAAGCTGGATTTGATTATTGGCATATCACATCCTTATGTACCATGGACATAGTTCTGTATGTTCCAGGCCCGTGCTTCACTCTATAAGCATATTTTTACATCCAGTCATAACTCATGTTAACATCTTACACAGATGTGAGTTTTCATAGTCAATTTGAATGGCAAAATTGCCGTAAAAATTATAGATAGGATGAACACAGCTTCGAGATTTTTGGCCAACAAATGCGACTGAAACCACATTATCCCTTCCCTTTGTTTAACCTAAATGAAAAGATATTTTGACATTTCAGTGAGCTGTTCTCATTTTATAAAAAAAATTAATCTGGGTATTTTTTTTCCCATTCTCTCAACATTGGGTGAGTTCCATTTCTCTTTCTGATTTCATTAGCTGCCAGAGCACAAAAAAACCCTTTCATTTTCCTCTCAAACCACCCACTTGGTATCTTTTATGCTTCAGCAATCCACACACAGATCACTCCCTCAGCATGGCTGCCTCATTAAGAAATACAGAGAGAGGGACTTCGAGCATCACCTCCCAAAGGAAGAATCAGAGCAGTCACACAGCCAGTCCCCTGGGTTTGTAAGGAAATGGCTTTGCCCCAGCCCTCCCTCCGCAGAGCAGCCTTCTCATAGTGGCTGAAGCATGTCCAACATGTCAGAATCTACTTGGACTCACTAGTAAGGCCCTCAGAGAAACAGCGGGTGGGGAGCAGGGGAGAGAAAGGCAGGGTAGATAACCGGAACCTCATTATTGTCATCATTTGCAAGCTCAGCCTGCTTCATCCTTCCTTAATGGAGTATGAAATGGGAGACACACCATCCCCTGTTAATCAGCGTAGCACTTGGCCTGCGTAGCATCATACCCAGTGCCTAGGCCTGCATCTCAGGTCAGTATGAGCAGCAATGATGATCTGAATTAAAACTTGGGAAGATGATGGAGGTGATGGAGCCCTTCCCTGGCACAGTACCTATGTGTAAGACTCTCTTCAGGCTCTTCACAATTACCTCAGGGATTGGATCCCATAACATTCAGAAGAGTTTTCAGCCCAATTGAGGCTATCCTGACACCTGAAATTATCACAGCGTAAAGGCACTGGAGTTCCCCAACTTAAAAGCATGTATGTGATCCTCTAAATCTTAGAAAGATGATATGAACATCAAATTGGATAGACTTTATTATTAAGATGAAAGAATTACAATCTAGAAGCTGTGGCAGGACTTTGGAGATCATTTTATTATTGAGAGCAGAGTCCATTATGAAACTGCCTGGATTTTGGAATGAGGCAGAAATGAGTCAAGTTCTGGCTCCCCGATTTCCTGACTATGAAAGATTGGGCTAGTTATTTAGCCTCTCTAAGCCTCAGTTTTCTCATTGAGGTAATAGAAATTATGATATATAACCTATAGAGAAGTTTTAAGGATTAAATTAAAGGAAGTAACATATATTACAAATATTAAAGTGTATTTTACGAGTGCCTCTTTTTTTCTTGGATTATTTCCTATTCTCTGGGAGGGTTTTGAAGGAATGAGATTTAAAATGTATATTTGTTTGGAAGATAGAAGGAGTCTGACATCAGTAAGGGGCCACACTCTGTGAGAAGAATCTAAGAAGAACATTTCAGGACAGGAACTGACTGTTGTACAAAATTGGTGGTAAATGGAAGGCAAGTTAAAGAAGATGGTTAAGAACATGAGGGTTACAAAGATGATCAATTAAACCACCTGGGCTTGAGTCCTGGCTTGGCAGTTTTTCAGTTGGATGGGCTAGGGTAATTTAGCTTCTCTCTACCTCAATTCACTCATCTGCAAGAGAGAAATACTAATACACCTTCTAGGCAGAGTGACCAAATATTCAAATACTTTTATCCTTCCAACAAGGACACTTGTTAGAGTAAAAAGAGGTTCTATTGATAATTATGCTGAAACAACAGGAGTAAACCAGGATACTCTGCACAAACCTAAACACTCTGTTTTGGAGGTAAAATGTACTAAGTGACCTAGGACTTCCAATATGCTTTGAGCCATGCCTGCCATGTTATAAGTATTCAACAAACATTGCTATTATTTTTACAAGTGACTTTTTCTGGTCGAGTCACTGAACCTACCTTAGTCAGTTTCCTTGTTGCCAAAAGGGGATTTGAGTAATATCTGCTACATTGAATTATTGTTAAGGATTGAATTGTATAACGCTTATGGAGCACTTTCCACAATGCTTGGCATATAGTCAATACTCAAAAAAACACATTATTATAACTAGATTAAATGTTGGTGTTGAGAGAACTAGAAGGACTCTAAAACTTCTGAAAATACTCTTTCTCCATCAGTGTGGAGTTGATAATTCACAAATTTGCTAAATGTTTGTCCTTTCCAATAAAAGAAGCTCAAAGGAAAATTTAGATAGATAAAGTAAATTTTTACTTTAGTTAATAGCGTGACTATAATGTAATCAAAGGAGCATTGATTTTTGAAGCAGAAAAATCTTTGTCTCAGTTCTAGATTCATGTTTACTAACTTTATGACTTTGAGCAGGTCACCTAAACTTCACAAGCCCCTATTTTCTTATTGTTGCCCAGTTGCCCAGGATTGCCAGGTAGATTAGCTATATGTAAGCTGTAAAATATGTAAGAATGAATGAGACTATGTTTGATAATGATGCCTTTTATTGTAGTCCTATCCTGGCTAATGAAGCACTTCCCAATCTTTAGTTGTTGTGCCTTCTGAAAAAAATGAGGAATAAAGTAAAACATTATCTTTATTATCTGCAGCCCCTAAAGGATGCTCCCTACTTGCAATTCTCTTCCACTTGATACTACTGGGCAGTTAATGTATTCCTAACAGATCGAGGAGCACTCTAGGCTATAGAAAATGATCCTACTGTCCTGTTTGATTACTCAAACTGCTTCCTTTACTTGATTCCTGTTTCATTCAATCAATGTTTCTGCCCCGCCACCACCCCTGCCCCCGAATTTACCCTATTCACAGATGGCCAGTTAAATTCCTTCTTCTTAGCACAAACATTAGCATATCTAAAAATTCACATTTTAATTATGATTTAGGTCTGGGTTAAGTATATCACAGGTACTGAAAACATCATTTACCAGTTTATACCATTAACCAGGCTATTTCTTTCACAATTCCAAGCATATAAATGTTGGGTATGCATACACACACACACACACACACACACACACGAGTTCAGTCAGTAAAATGGCCAGATGGATGTTATGGGGTTTACATATGTAACTTATAATTATTAGCATTTTTGATTAAAGGAAGACTTATAAACAAATCCTAACCTTCGTGCTGGTCTCTAGTCTACCTCATTCTCTTCCACCTCTCATGTAGGTCAATGTCAGGCCAGCAAGGAAAAGTCCTTTGATGAGATCTTGGGCTCCCTTATGTTCAAAAGGTTAGAACATTCCTGAAATTCTCTTTAATTACAAGGCAGCAATTGATCTTACTAAGTAAATGGAGCTTGATCTTTGGGGTTAGAATTCTTAGTAGTTCATCCGGATGAGACTAAAGATAAATAGTTATGTGAGCATGTTGTGAAGTGACTTAAATTTTTTTTAAAAAATGGGTCAACTTTATTTTGTTACTTTAGAGTTTAAGAGCCTAATTTTAGGGACTTGGGTACCAAGGTACCCAGGAACAGAACCACAGATTTTAAAAATGTTTCCAACAAGTCTGGATCTTAACTCTCATGTTTTAAATCAGCTGGAAAACAGGACAAGCACTGAGTTTTCTCTATCACAGGTAGAAGTACAGAACCACAACTGTGCAGCTGGCAGTAGAACAACCTGCCCCAGCAGGCCATCTTCCAAAGTGCACATTGGCACAGAGAACATCCAAAGGCTGAGAATTACCCAGTCAAACTTTTAGCATTACAAACAGTTCAGCCATTCCAGAGGGGTAGGGGATTGGGGGCTGGAGCTTTAAGCATATATCTGTATAGCAGCACCTTTGCAATGAGGAACCTCTACAAAAAAGATGAGAAGCGGAAACCAAAGCTCTTGACATACATAAGAAGCAGATCCACAGGGGTTCTTGAACTTGGCTTAGTGACTTAGTAAAATGACAGAATATTTAGAATCAAGTGTCCCAACATATCACATCTTCCCACATTGAATAGGCAGCAAAAAAACACTAAGTGAGGAAAATGGGAGGGGAATTCTAACAGTCCACTTTTACCCAAATGTAAAGGCAAGTGCTCTCCCAGAAATTGGGAGGAAAATGAAGATTTAGCACCAAACTTAGTCAGAACCTTAGAGAGATGTTAGCTTTCTGTTATAATCTGAGGAGTGTAAATATATTGGTAAAAGCATTTATTCATGGGGAAAAGGGCATTTGTAATGCTTTATAATAATCAATTGAGAAAACTTCCAGTTAGGGAATAAGCCCTGCATATTATGTTCATATCTCTCTTAGACACATGTGCGCATGCACATGCATACACAAACACAATGTTCTCACTCTCTGTGAAGTCACACACTCACCTCAGGATACTTTTCCTATTGTCTCTCTCAGAGGTCCTCCTTATTCTTCTCTTCCTTTTCTCTTTCCCACCCTACTTTGCTCCCAGTTCGGTTTCCTAACTCAAAGGACCTCTCAAATGCACAGCGAAATTATGAAACAAGCTGAAAGCACATGGACTTTGATAACAACTCCAAGGCAACGTTAATGACATGGTATGACTAAAGTCATCTGTGGAGCTGAACATGGCGGAGATTTATTAAACAAGAAAGAAAGATTTGTTAAAACAACTGAATGCTGACAACATGTATCCTAGGCTCTGAGAATATATTTGTGACCAAGGCAGAGAAGAATCCTGCCATCATGGAACTTTCATTTTCATAAGAGAGGCAGATAATATACAAACCAGCAGGACATATAATACATTCTCAAAACTAATCACTTCCATTAAAAAATATTACCTGAAGTAATGAAACTAAGTTACCAGGATTAGGGGTATATGGATAGGATACTTTTAAAATAGGCCAGGGAGCCCTAAGGAGGTGACATTTAAGCTGAAAAAGATAAGTTCATACCAATGACAACCCTTAGAAATCAAAAGCAGATGCATTTTATCCATATTCCTGAGAAACATTGTCATCTTTTCTCCTTCTAGGCAAGGAAAAAGCTCTTTTTTCATACAAATAAAAACAAATATTCCCTCTGCCTAATGAGGACAGTAAGTTTTATTGAAGTATAAACTGGTTGATGTATAAATAAATCCCAAGATTTTAGTGATTTGAGAAAATAGATATTTATTTTCTTGTTCATCTGAAGTCCAATCCAAAGCTAGAGGCAACTGGGGTCAGAATGGTGCAAGAGCATTTGGGGCATTCACTTGGCAGAAGCATAAGAGAAAGCATGGAGTATCACAGGGAAAATATTTTAAGGCCAGAAATATTTTGTTACATTCCATCAGCTGGGATTCAGTAACATAACCATACCTGATGGTAAAACAGCCTGGAAGAGATGGTTTAGCTGTATGCCTATCCAACACCTAAATGGATACCTGCCTAGCTCTGCCCCAATGAGGCAGAAGGAAAAATTGCCTTATATTTTGAAAGAACATCTAGATTGCTGTAGGGAGAAATGACTAGGCCCAAAGTGCAGCGGATGCAGTTTGTTTTGTTCACTCTAAGGGAATGAAGAACAAATGAATTTTTTAAAATAATAGCAACCATAGCAATAATTATAATAATATAATGCTTTAACAAGTCATTAACTCATTTAACCTTCATAAACTCACATGCTTGTTACAAAGACAGGGCAAATACATTATTTCATTTTAGAAAACAGTGAACTAAGAGCCAAACAATTTTTTTAGAACTGAGAGAATCTAACATATTGTTTAACCTAAATCCGTTATTTCATAGTTGAAAAAATTATCATTTAAAGTGATGATGAAGTTTACCCCCCAAGGGTATAGAATTAGCCGTTGACCAAACTGGGGCTTCAGTGAGGATTTTATCATTTACAAATCAATGATTTGTCTTTGTTTCTTTTCCCTTTAGGAGGCTGGGTTTTAATATCTAAGACATATTAGTCACAGGAATGCTAATGGAAAGGAAAGACCTGGAAAAGATGCAGATTCCTGGGCCCCACACATTGAAACTTTGAGTCCATAGGTCTGGAGTGAGGCTGATGGCTATTCAAGTAGCCTAAGGGGTCACCCCTTGGGAACACTGCTTTAGTCATTGTCATAAGCTTTCCTAGAAAACCCTTAACTCTGCTGTTGGAGATTGGATGTACACAACATAGACAAAATACAGTTCATACAAACAAACAAAAAATGAAATATAAGAACTTAAAACTTAAATCATTAAAACCAAGAATAAATAGGCATACAATCTGATTTCTGATATGAAAGACTTTTAAATTAAAAGTATGGAATATATAACCAAGTAAAACATAGCTGTAATTGCAAAAATGTTAAAGATTAAATAAATCAACAATAATATCAATGAATTTTCTTAATTTTAAGTTCCTTTTTTATTTTATGACTTTATTACTAGTTAGAATTATCACTCATTCTTTGTTTTAAAAATAAACACTATAGAAAAACACAAAGAGCTGGGATCCCTGGGTGGCGCAGCAGTTTGGCACCTGCCTTTGGCCCAGGGCGCGATCCTGGAGACCCGGGATCGAATCCCACATCGGGCTCCTGGTGCATGGAGCCTGCTTCTCCCTCTGACTGTGTCTCTGCCTCTCTCTCTCTCTCTCTCTGTGACTATCATAAATAAATAAAAATTTAAAAAAAAAAAACACAAAGAGGATTTAAAACCTCCTAAATTACAAATACTATAAGACAATATAAATCTTTTAACATATAGCTTTCTGGTCTTCTGCATACATACACATGAACATATATGCATATATACATATATACCACAAAACTGGATATGTTGTTAATATTATATTAATCGATCAAAGGTAATTTAACAGCATATATAAAATGCAGAGATATAAATTTAACATTAATCAATAATAATATATCAAAGTATGATAAAAATGGGGAAATAGAAAATAGAAAAAGGAAGTAAAATGTGCTAATTTCTTAAGTAGGAGTTAAGACATATGTTACATTTTTCACACTGACCGCTAGGAAGACCAAATACACTGCTTATAAGTTACCATTTGAAATGTTTTTTTAACTGCAGGTCATAGGCAATCAGTGGTTTCAAAATTTAGTTTAGTAGATTGTACACCATTATTTTTCAGAATAGAACAAGCTACACTATGTATAAAATAAAATATTACTCAGCCCTAAAAATTAAGGAAATCCTGTCACTTGCAACAATGTGGAGGAACCTAGAACACATTATGCTGTGAAGTAAGTCAGTCACAGAAGGACAAATACTGCATGATTGCACTTATGTGAGGTATCTAAACTCATAGAGTTTATGAGTTAACTCATAGAAGCAGAGAAAACAAGCATGATTGTCAAGGGCTGGGTGGTGGAAGAAATGGGGAGCTGTTATTCAGTGGGTATAAAGTTTTAGATATACAGAAGTAAGTTCTAGAGATTTGCTGTACAACTTAGCACCTATAGTTAACAACATGGTATTATGCACTTCCAAATTTGTTAAGAAGATAGATCTCACATTAAGTGTTCTTAGCACAAAACAACAACAAAGAGAACAAAGGGAAACTCTACCAGGTGTCGAACATGTCTATTACCTGGATTTTGGCAATGGTATCCCAGGTGTTTGCATATGCCTAAATGCATTAAATTGTACACAGTAAATATGTTCAGTTCTTTGTACATCAATTGTACCTTAATAAAGATTTTTTTAAATATTAGAACAAAAAATATTAGGACACATCTTACCAATAATGAGAGTAGATTTCATTTAATTGAACATTTTTCATCTTATGCCTACACACACACACATACACACACGTACTGGACCACAAGTCTAAAACCACTGCATTAGTAGAATGACAAGAGAATTTATAAACAAAGCTTCCCTGGAGGTAATAAAGAAAATGAGCAAAGTTCCTTCACAGCCTTCCACTTCTTTGCTCAATACGTAATGTTCATGTTCCTCGGAGTTTTTCTTGGCTTTCTTTACTTCCTCATTCTACACTTTTATTCTAGGCAAACTCATAGTTTCAATTGTCTTCTGGTCATGTTTGGTGACTGTTCCCAGAGCTCTCCTAGGCTATAGACCGACAAATATCCAACTGCTTCCTATATATTTCATTTGCTTCTCATGTAAACAGAAAACAGAACTCAATGTATCTCCACTCACAAACTTACTCCTCTAATGCTCTTTCACTCGCTACATCTTCAGTCACCACCATCTACTTACCCAAAATGAAACCTGGGAATCTTACTGACTTTTTACCTTTTTCAACCAATTTTCATTCAAGGAATGCTAGTTCCTCAGCATTCAGTAGGTCGTATATTCACCTCCATACTAACACTGGAGAGGGTGTGCTAGGTCATCCTGATGACAGTTTCATTGTAAGCTAAAGGCCAGGAAATCTGCTTTCTCAGTGAAAAGTACCTGGACTTTCCAATCACCCTCCACCACCAAGGATGGATATTCCTGCTAGACTCCCTCAACTCTGAGGGATCCTTGAAAGGTCCATCAGGAGGGCTTGGTTCTCAGACTGAAGCCCACAGCCTTCCCACTGCCCAGACTTGTCTGCTGGGCTGATGGGTTTGACTATCCTGTCCTGTCTGAGGTTGGTTTCCACAAAAATGGAACCTGAGAACTGGTTTCTTTTACAAGTCATTTTTTGGAGACAATACTCATTAGGAGAAGGGAATGAGGGAAGAAGGAGCTAAGCAAGGATGTGTGCTCATCTGGACACCCTGGTCACACAGGAAGCTCTGAAACACCACTGTAATGCTAACTCTGCCTTGAATCCAGGAGGCCAGTATTTGGCATCCTCACAGTGATTACTACAAGCTGCCTTGATATGACAGCTCCTGTTCAGATAGTCAATGCTCAAGATGATATGTCACTGTGAGGACTTAGCAGCCAGCACTTATACCAGCTACAGTATAGAGTCATCTGCTGCAGTATGGATGGGATATAGTAAAGGCGGTCTGAACAAGGTATTAACAGCAAACATAATGTCTGCTATATCCAATTAACCTTTAAAGACCATCAATTAATCTCCCAAATATGATTTTAATCTGTCTTCTTTCCATCTCCAATGTCATATGAAGTGCTTTCCCATCTCTGCTCTTTTGCTCGGTTGGTTTCTTCTGCTATGAATGCTTTTGCCTACATGTGAATGGTTGGACTTTTGAGTCAAAGTTTAAATGTCAGCTCATTTCTGAGTTTTTGCCTATTTGTCTCTCCTTGTCCTTCAGAAATAGTCACTCATTCGTGTACCCATTGTGCTTATATACTCACCAATTATAGGAATTAGACTCAACACAAATAACTACAGTACAATGAATGATTTTCCCTTTAGGTGATGATATAGCATCTCCTTACATCAGGGATTATGTCGTATTCATTTCCCTATCTGTGGTGCAGAATACAGTCCCTGACATAGAACAGGTACTCAATGGATTGATGAATATAACTCTACAATATATGTGATAAGTAATGGGCACGCAGGCTGAATTGCAGGCATTTGTCAATGGAAATCCCGAATAGAGTAGAGAAGAAATCTAGGTACCGACATACCACTTTTTCCCACACTCTCCCCAAATGTTATCCATTGTTAAATGTGAGAGGAACTGGTCTATCCTCAAACTATTCCATGTTTCATTGATCTATTTCCTTTCTGACCTCTTAGAAAATTTCACAATGATACCACCCCTATATTACATAGGAAAATGTACTACAGTCTTATAAAAAGTTCTAATTATTTCATGTGTGACTTCTTGAAAGCCAGGGTCTTATCTTTTAATTCTAGGTATTGTATCGTATGCAGTGCTAAACACCAAGAGCTTAAGGAATTCTTTCTGAATTGGTTGTGGCGGGACATACATGGATGTGAAGGCTGTGGTGTTTGGAAGAATCAGTCAAAGCAAAAGATAGTCTACACAGAAGATAGCTCATCAGCATCAATTACTACCTTCTGGCTGTGACATGCCTGCATTCAATACAGCTGACTGTGAACTCCCCAAGCCATCTGATCTAGGACAGGAGTCATACCTGACTTCCTTGTTGAATTACATAGCTGCCAACCACTGGAAGTGCTGCTATGGCCACATGGTCCTTTGTTCAAACTTAGGACACAGATCAGTCCATCCATAGTTTAAAAGAGAGGGAAAAAGAAAAAAAAAGGTAATCCAGTAAACTTGGAAACAGCACTGCTCCCTGGGATCCAAATTGATTTTTTCTCTCTCTCATCTGAGTCTGCATGCTTCAGGGCCAGCATGCAGACTGGGATCAATAAGACATGAGTCCTCTATTAGAGACAACATAAAACATATATTTTTGAAGTGGGGTGGGAGAGTGAATCTGGTGCTTGTAGGATTAAGAGACTGATGGAGTCTGTAGCATGAAGATACAGAGAGCAGGTGCTTTTCTTGGATCTTGCCCATACTCTCCTTCCATGCCATGGTTCCCATGGTCCTTTACTCAGAAAGATTCAACATTTACCCAGTGCTCTACTGGCTAAATCTGAACTGGCCCTGTTATAGAAACAAGATGTGTCAAGGTGCTTATTTTTCTTTTTTTCTAGCATCCATATACTCCTGCTGAGTTTTGGCTTTGTTGTCTGTAAATGAAGATTATAGTACCTAATTCTAGAAAACAAGTGGACAGTGGGATTCATGAGTATTGTCAGTGTTTGATCAATATTAATGTCTCTCTTACTTTGTCCTACTCTCATTAGAATTTCAGCCCTGGTTTGCATGTATTTACATAGGACTCTCATCCCAAGTTCAACCTTGATTTGGATTGTTTCATCCTACTTTGACTCCTTTGGAACCATGTAGCATTTGGAGTTACAAACAGCACTCAGCATGTGATATTGGATCCTTGTTTCTTATACTCCTGATGCTTCATGCATATAACTTTGACCTCCCCAGGTAAAGTCCAGGAGCACCCTCAGTAGGTAAATACAGTCCACTAGGGAGCATTGTGGACCAGGTTGGTATCCCCAGCACTGAGAGCTGTACCCAAGAAATATGTGTTGAATGAACACATGGTAAATGAATTTGACTCTATTTCAAGGTTTGAGTGTGGAGAATATCATTTAAATATTAGAACTTGGGAATATTTAATAGCCTTGTAGAACCAAAAATATGAAATGAGTTTTGTTGTATAAAAAAGTCATATCCAGAATAACTAGCTTTGTTCTGGGACTTTGGAAACCTTAAAGCTCTATACACATGTAAAGTAGCATGATTATTTCTAATTATTTGTATTTTCAATAGTCGTGAATGGAATGCAATATGATTTTGTTGTTAACAACCATAACCACAGGAGAGAACACACTGGGCTGAGATACATGGGACCAAGGTTTGAGATCCATCTTGGTTCCTCCCTATCTATGTGACTTCTCCTCTCCTGGATCTATTTCTTTATCTGTAAAATACTGGTATCTAATATTTGTTTGGTATCTAATATCCAGTTTGAGAGCTCAATTCAATTTGTCAGCATGTCTCAGACTGAAATCTTTGCAGTTTTCCATTCTTCCTCTTTGGATATTATAATCAAGAGTGGTGTTCTAATTGCTATGAGAAATTTATCACCAGATTCTATGTAAGACCAAGATGTAAAGCATGGCATTGTTAATATCTAGTAGTACCCAAATTACTGGATTTGCAAAAGATCCATCCAATTAAGTTTTACTGCAATTATAGTCTCAAATCTCTATATATGTTTAGTTTCTGTATCACAAAAAGTTAGAGTGTTCCTGGTAACCATAGAAACTTCTAGAGAAACCCCTTCATTTTATGTATAGGACATGGTAGACAAAAGGTGACAATATTGTGACTTGTTCATGTCACAACATTGGTTATAAAGCCAGGATTTGGACATATTTCCTGCCTGTGAAGCCAATGCCCTTTCCATCATGTCATATCCCTTTCTCATATGATGTGTGCGTGCCCAAAAGTTTATTACCATACTAAATGAATACTATGATGTTTGTTTATTTCTGATTGAAAGTAGCCATGTTCACTGAAAAGCTTTGGGTAACAAAAACATAAAGTAAAATAAAAATAGAATAAAAACATATAAAAGAATATAATAGAATAAAATAGAATAAAAACATATAAAAGCCATCCACTGTATCATCAACCAAACCTAGTTACCATTAACAAGTTGGAGAGTCCTTTCACATATTTTTTTAAGATTTTTAATTTATTTATTCGTGAGAGACAGAGAGAGAGAGAGGCAGAGACACAGGCAGAGAGAGATGCAGGCTCCACGCAGGGAGCTCGACGTGGGACTAGATCCGGGATCTCAAGGATCACGTCCTGGGCTGAAGGCGGGGCTAAACTGCTGAGCCACCCAGGCTGCCTCACATTTTTTAATATGCATATTTGTACATAGTGATATGAATACTAGATATGTATTGTACACACCTTGCGTTTTTATTTAAATTATGCCACCATTTTTCACATTTCTCTGTTCTACTCTTTATAAATACCATTTTAATTGCTACATAACATTCCGTTAAATGGATTTACCAGTTTATAGAAACATTCTTTATTTGTTGAACATTTAGGTTGTTTGCAGTTTTAAACTACATATAAATAACACTGTAGTGAACATCTTTGTAAATGTGTATTTTTGATGTTTTAAGTAATTTTTTAACATACATGATAAGAAGTGAAATTGCTAGTTTGAAGTGTACCAATGAATGCTTTAGGGGTCTTAATAACCTTCAGTTAAATTGCTTTACAAGAGGGTTTGTGCCATTTCCACTGCCACGTATAATGTATTAGAATGATGATCTCTATTTTTTAAAAAGAGCATATATCCAACATAGAAAAAGATCCTTCTTAGAAAAAAAAAAAAAAAAGAAAAAGATCCTTATGTATGTAATGAAAACATGCACAGAATTTTCTCTAATAGAGTAGAAAATGCCCAACCTCAGGAAACAATTGCTTATAATACATTTCTGGGACCATGAAGTGGAATGTATAAGTAACTAAGTAGAAAAATATTTTATAAGCATAATTTGAAAGGCTTTTCCTATGTTGTTTTCTCTATAATTAGAAATATATGAAGCTATTGAACTTTTCTAAAGACTTTTTTTTTCTTTTCAGTCACAAAACAAATGAATTGAAGAGGCACTTAGATAAAATATCAGTGGAGAAAGCAGTAGTAATCTGTCAGACAGAATGCAATTTGAGGAGATGGGGAAACCTGTTTCCAATCATTTGTACTGACCAACAAGCAGTAACTTTTGTGACCCCCGCTCCACCTCCCCTGCCCCACTTTGTGTTAGAAAAGCTCTGTAGGAAATGAGTAGATCCATCAGTAAGTCTACCACAGGTTTCCTCTCTCCATCAACATCTGTGCTTCTCATCTACCTTCCCTGGAGCACTGCAGTCTCCTTGACCTCCACAGCTCTCCTAACTGTTAGAAGTATCTACTACGGTTGGTACTGACACAGACTGTCTCATGAGCCTATGCTGTAGTCCACGCAAGAGGACAGAAAGGACATCACAATGTCAGAATCTATACTAGGTCCTCTAGATGGAGCTCAGCTCAATTATATATACCTGTTGAGAGGGGAGAGGACGGAAGAGTGTTTCTACTTTGCACATGGACTGAAAATAAAGGAGTATAAATATTTACCCAAACCATGCCATCAATACACATATTTCTAATTTGGCCTCTGTTTCTATTGTATATCTTGTGTAGACATAATACCTTGATTCTGTTTATACATGGCATGCAAATTTTTTCTTTATTATATTAAAGTTTCAGTTGAGAGTTGGGTAAAAGCCACTGGTACTTTCAAAAGATATGAAATGTAGGAAGTGCAGAATAATTTATATATTTTATTATAATTATACAACTCCAACAAATAAAACTATTATTTTTCCCCAATAATAATATATTTTACCTGTGGATGCATAAATTAAAGAACTCTTATCTCAAGTCCAAATTCAGGTTCGACACAGCAAAGCTGTGCCAGGTGCCAGAGGCTAAAGGTAGCCCATTGAGAGCCTAGCTCTTTACAAAATAGGCACTGAAAGGAACACAAAATCTAACCTTGATACTGACCCTCTAATCTAGAGAATCACATATCTCTTACATGTGGGAGGGAACAACATACAGCCTCCCAAGGAACAGAAGGACTTTCCTCCCTAGCTGCCAGCTGATATCTTTCTCACTGTGGGGTGCCAAGGCTGACCTTTCATGCAGCTCAAAGTGCTCTGTGAGCTGTAGTGAGAAGTCCATTTTCTCTGCTGGCACTCAGAGGAGGTCTGAGGATTTGTTAATAAATGGTGTCCAAGGGCTGACACAGGGTCAGGGGAAACTGGGCATGGTTATTTAGGGGTATCAGATGCTGATGAGCCTTCTGAGTTCCCCCAAGAGGCCATGAGGCCATTCACCTCTGTCCACGTTCTCAAGAAATGTCCTGAGCAGCCCTCTTAGTACCTTTTGATGTCTAACTTGTGGGAGACTCCCCAGGTCACCATGTGGACTGTGGTCTTCAGGTCAGCCTGGGCTCTAATTGGCCCTGGCTTCTACTTGCTTCTGTGTTCTTTGCTAGCAGCTAAGCTGCATTCGCAAGGGGAAGGAAATCTTCCTGATCTTTGAAAACATTAAAGGAAAGAAAAAATCAAAGGACTCACATCTGAGCTATTGCTCAGGGCCAAGTACTCCACTGATCTGTCTAACTGAAGAGGGACAGGTACACACCCGTGCTGAAGAGAGAGAGCTCTGGGGAGAGGCTCCACAGATCCCACAGCTGAAACAAGTGCTTAAAAGGAGGAAGAGGGATGTAAAGAAGTACAAAAGACAACAACTCACATGTGGAGGAAATACTTATAGATCATAAGCCATTTCTTTATATATCTGTTCATTTCATAATCACAACCATGTAAGGTGTTTTGCTTTCCCTCCTTTGTTAGATGAGTAAATTGAGATTCTGAGAGATTGTTTAAGGTCTCAGAATGGTCCCAAAGTCATGTTCTTTCCCTGAATATACTTGAGCATGGCACCAGTAGTGATGAAATGGACTTACGTCACGGCTGCATCTCTAGTGGCAAGAGTATCATGTATCTAAAGCCTTTCCTCCTTGGCCACACTTGTGCTAAAAAAGAACCACAGATATTCCTCTTTCCAATCACAATTCTCCATTCTGATAACTGAAATAGCCTCCAAACATTTCCACACTCTACTCCAGGAGAATCCTCAGACTGCACTTTAGCAAAAGTCATCTTTATGTTTAATCCAGTCATAATTTTGAACCTAGAAAATGCACCATTACCCTATTCCTAGTATTTCTTTGCCCCGTGTTTAGTATGTTTTTCAGTTTCAGCTTGTGAGCTCTACAAAGGACTCGAGCTCTCCCAAGCTTGGGTGCTGTCTTGCTTTTCAAAGATGTTACTTTCCCAAAGACCACAGTGCTTTCCTTGGAACTTGACACTATTCTGGTGGCCCTCAGGGCTCTCCAAAGCTAATTTGCCTGACTGGCCCCAAGCTGTGTCTTTTTACCTTTTGTTTGTATGTATCACCTGTCAGATCAAACATCCCCCTGCAGGGATTATCCCTACTCAGGACTACAGCCAAGCTCCCATTCTCTCACTTACCTCTAGGTTTGGACACATTGTCATAGGATAAGAAAATATAAGCTGTCTCTAGTATTGTTTCTAAAGGCTGAAGAGAAATGTAAGCAATTCTCCATTGCCATCACATCCCACTACCCTTGGGTCTTGTAGACTGGAGGTGTCACCATAGGCAGAACATGAATGGACTCATACACACATACCCATGGCTCAACAAAGAGTTGGCGGTGGACTTCTGGTAGCCCAGAACACTGAACTCATCTTGTGTTTGACATTAATGAGAGCCCCCCAAGATCAGCATCATTCTGGCAGGCCAGTATCTTCTGGGTCTGTGAAAGTAATACCACCTCAGCTAGTAGAAGCAATGTGCATAGTAGATTCTCCTCCTGAAATGAGACGCAGTTCATAAATATATTAATAAGGGTTAGAGGGCCTTATATGTGTGTATGTTTACATATGTGTATATGTGTGTGTGTGTGTCTGTTCACACGTGTGCCCATGTGTATTAATGTTGGGAGAGGGTGTGAAGGATTAGAGAGTGCTACAAAGCATAGAAATGGGAAACAGGACCATGTGAGGTCCCTGTCTGGGCTCTGGATTCTCTACTTGAACAGCACTGCCAGACCCAGTTTATCCCAGGCATCAGAGAGAGACATAGAAAATATCAAGGAAGGCCTTTCAAAGCGTGGGGTCCCCTGGGATCTCAGTCAATAGCCCTTCTTACCCAGGTCTGAGGGCAGTACTGTCTGAGCAAGAGTTTCTGCATTTAACTTTTGCCTCTCCAAGCCTTGTCTTCATTGTAATATACTAAGCCTGTTGCTGGCCCTAGAGTCGACACTGAATATATATATTTTTTCAAGTTGGATAGAATCCTGAGTCTTAAGAAATATTGTAAAAAGCAATAAAATCCAAATTGGGCCTGCATAACCACAGCAGGCCCTGATTGAGATCTCATTAATACTCTTTGTACTAATCCTCAAGAATTAGCAAATACAATTCTATCCTGCTATGAAATACTCCCCACCTCTAGGGCTCAAGTAAAGGCTCAGAAAGAAGAGCCAAAGAAGCCTAGTTAAATGTATCTTTGAATCCAAGCATTGGGAAGCATCTCTAATAAGTCCTCTCAGGCTTAATGGGGCTTTCTGATAATTCCTTATTCCAAACTCTCCTATATGCCTTACCATTTACTTCTTATAATTCCCTCTAGTAGATAATCAGGGTATCACATTCAAAGTCACTTAAGTTTGAATAAGGTTTTCCAGTGCCCTTTAAGTGCTTAAATGTTTCATATCTGCTATGCATGTGCCTTTCAGAGAGCTCAGTGTCACAGCACTGGTGGGCAAAGCCTCAAATGCAGAGAAGCTCATGTTCTTAAAATCTTCCGAAGAAAATCTAACACATGGGGAATTCAACTGCCATCATCTGCCTGGTGACCAGACCTGGCCCCTCAGTGGCTATCTGTACCTCTGCAGCATCCTACACCCAGGAGTCTAAGGAGATTTTTGTTTGCTTCCTTTGTTTGCTAAGAGGAGGAAGGACCTATTCCATGGCTTACTTTGTGTTAGGCAAACTATTGATGAATATTCCCATGATTTTTCTTTGTGGCTGATGAAATTAAGCTCAACTAGAGCTCTCCCAAATATGTCCTGGGAAGTCTGAAACTGACCCCATCCTGGGGAAAGTTCTAGGCCATTCTAGGCCATAGTTAGCTTATCACTATGTTTCTTACCAAGACAAAAAATATCTGATAGCAGAGAGACTTTTTTTAAAAGAAGGAAAGGGGGACTTTGCAAAAGAATATCAGTTAAATCAATGGGTCTGAGAGCCCAATGCCCTGAAAACTGGCTTAAGCAACCCACAGAGAGGTAGGACCATGACAAGCAGCTGCTCCATTGCTGAAGAATACTGTTGGAGCCAATGCATCTACCCAACACTTGCTATGAGCCCTCTCTGATCTCAGATGCTCTATTGGTCTTGAGCTCTTACCTTCAGTTCCACATTCAATCTGTATCTCCTTGTTTACCCTGAACCAATCTTAGGGAAGGAAGGGCAGCCCTAGACCCTGATGCTTTCTTTGCTAGGGCTACCATAACAAAAGACCACAGACTGAGTATTTCAACACAACAGACATTTATTCTTTCACAGGTCTGAAGGCTAAAAGTCCAAGATCATGGGGTCAGCGTCATTGGTTCTTTCCAGAAGCTCTGAGGGAGAAACAGATCCATGCCTCTCTCTTGGCTTCTGGTGATTGCAGGCAATCCTCAGCATTCCTTGGCTTCTAGCTGCTTCATTCTAATCACTGCCTCTATCATCACATGGCCTTCTTCCTTGGGTCTCTCCTGTGTTTCTGTGTCTGAATCTCTCTCCTTTCTCTTATAAAGATACCAGTCACCAAATTTAGGGCTCACCCTAATATAGCACAATCTCATTCTAACTAATTATGTCTGCAAAGACCCTCTTTCCACTTAAGGTCACATTCTATGATTCTCAGTGGACACACATTTTGAGGGGACACTATTCAACCCACCATACCTGGTCTTGTCCTAAACCATGTTAACCTCACTGTTTATGGTCAGTAAGGACTGTGTCAACGGACCCTGCACCAGGTAGCCAGGACATTGCCCAGTTTCTTCACTGGCACACCAATGAGTAATAGTTAATGCACTGGTTCTAATTTGTTCTCTGCCCTTTTCAGAAGTGTTTCTGACCTTTCTCTGTAGCCCATTGCAAGGATCATGCCCTGCCCTGACCACCACAGCACCTGCAAGTCTGCCATGCAGTTAATGGTGGATCTATAATAAATAAATGAACTAAATATATAAATTAGTGGTAGCCTATTCTGATCCTAGATAAATGATGAAGTAGGTCAAATTTATTCTCAAAGTTTCTGTATCTAGAGGCCCAAGGTCCCATTCTACCCAGGTTTCCAGAGTCTTCAATCATATTCACACAATGTCCCATCTTTGCATCTCTTCTGAGACGTTGGTCTCTTTTTTCCAAAATGTTACTGAGGTTACCAAAAAGGGACTAAAGCCATTTGATATGTTACTTCATACTAAACTATTTATAATTTTCAATGGAATTTCTATTTTAACAGAGACTTTTGATACCACAGCTGAAGCAGTCAAGTACTCTGGATATTTTGGCAAGGCCAGAGATTTATGGACAATGACCCAGGCCAGGAATAGCTCCTTGCATCCTACCCTGGCCAAGCCACTATGCTTATCCCACTCATGGTTAATTCTGGGTCCATCCTCCACTAATGGGTATGATCCATGTGCTCTTATCTTCTTGCACTTCCTCTGCCTGCTTGCCTACTTATCCAAATGCTCTGTTCCTAGTTCTCTCACCTTTAGGTTACCTTATCCCAACTTTCCATCTTTCATCTTTTCTTCAATTTCCTCTCTAAGCCTTGAATAATATTCCTTTTGTCTTCATTTTTTGAAATGCCTGGTGCTTTTTTGCCCCTTAAGAATTTTTTTTTTTTGTCCCTTAGGGGAAAATTTTATAATTCTAATCATCAGGGACAAAGTTAACATATTCAGAACATCTGACCTTTAATATTGCTTTTGAGACAGAGTTGTTGTTTTATTTTCTCCCCAGAGACTTAATGATGTGTAGCTTCCAGTTCTTATTCACTGTCCTTTCAGTCAATTCAATTTCAAGAATTAACTTTTTAGTAGCTACTGGGGGAAAGGTCAGTAACCTCAAACAGGAATGCATTTTATGGCATTTAACCCCACAGGACCTTCCTGGTTCTGTTTCCTGGCCCTGCTCCCCAGGGCTTTGTCCTATATAGATGGGCAAGCCATAAGGTGAGCCCCCAAGTGGGAGAAGAAAGCCTGGGATTCTTGTGTTAGAATCAACAAACGGCTGTCAAGCCAAAAAAGTACATGTGCTCTTGGTGCTGGTGAAACAATGGAGTCATTTCTTCTGCGCCACACGTGGAGCTCTTGACAATCCTGGCCTGATACAGCCACACCACTGATCCTCCAGGCTTTGCCTAGGTCTTTCACATGCAGAGAGCTTAAAGGTTAGTGACTGCACAGATTCCACAACTGTGCCCATTAGTCAGCGTCTGCCGGGTGACCAGTGGAAGGCTTTTCCATTTATCAACTAGTTGCCACCTATTTCCTATTGGGAAAGTTGCCAACCTGATCCAGGAGCTGATATGTTGAGATCCTTTCAAGGAGTAAGATGATTTTATTTTCTCTAACAAATATAATTTTATATAGTTTAAAAGCAGAGAAAGAAGGGTGATGAGGAGAAGGTATGACATGACTGGAGCAAAAGCTATAGACGTTACTAATGTAAGAATTCCCCATCGTCATCTAGCAGTCTATCTTTCCCACACTTTCTTCACACTCCATTATGAAGATATTGCAGTTTCCTGACTGAATCATGCCCTTAAACGGGGTAAACTCTCTGCAGGACATGTCTTCTCTTCCTATCCCTTCCAACTTTGCCTAGAAAACTCTTCTTTATACTTCAGTCTAATTAAGGAATCACCACTTCTAGGAAGCCCTCCATGGTATATATAAATTATCTTATTCTCATCCCAGATCCATTTTCTCACCTCTGCCCAGCTCTGTACCTTGGTAGCTGACCCCTAGAAAGCACATTACATAAGTTCCTTTAACAATTGACTTTAATTTGGGTTTTGGTAATGGAAGATGCCAACAGGAGATTAAAAAGTAGAAGCAAAGATTTGAGTATTTTTGCTGGTTTCCAACACCTGCTTTAGTACCTAATACTCAATACCTGCAGCCTTGGTGCATTCCTAGCCAGCAGCCCTTCCTCTGTAGTTCTAGCTCCTGTGAGCTCATGTGTCCTTTTCAGCCCAGGGTGCCAAGAGCTTCCCATGATTACTGGATTCTGGGTGCCTCAACATCTCAACATCAAGAAATACCCTGCCTACCGCTCTCTAAAAAGTTCCTTCCAGAAAGTTCATTCAGTTGAACCATGTAGGGTGAAACTGATAGGCTGCCAAGAACCTGGCCTCATAGTATTCCATTTGAGCATCTTTTATGTTCCCTTCCTTTTCCCTCCTGCAGCACCCTCTTAAATTCATCACAGTAATTACTACAGGGCATTTTAATGGCTACTTCACTTGTTCATTTTCCTTTTCAGATTGTAAGCTTTTTAAAGACATTTTTCTGATTATTATGCTTGGTACATAGTATTCAGTGAATATCTAGATCCACTCATTCTGACTTAAAATTTCTGAATTAATGCTCTAATGTTTTTATCAAAAATACATAATGTGGGGGGATTCTTGATTAAAAAAAACACCTGAATAAATAATAATCTTAACATAAAATTGTATAACTTTTATGTTTTGCAAAGTGCTTTATATTCATTGACTTGTCATAACAGCTTTATGAAAAAAATACATTCCGCTAAATGATAGAACTAGTTACTGCAGTCTCTAAGTTAATGGAACCTAATGATAAGCACTGGGCCCAAGAACCAATCAGCCTGGATTCAAATACCAGTTCTGATTTTTCCAGTTCTGTAACCTCAGATACTACCTAAACTCTCTGTAACTTATGTCCCTATCTCTAATCACAGCAGAATAATAGCCCCCACCTTAAATTGATAGGGGCAAAGCACTAGAACAGGATCAGATACATAGTAAAACCCAATAGATATTACTTCCTTATTCTTTTTTTTTAATAAAATAATTTTTTATTGATGTTCAATTTACCAACATACAGAATAACACCCAGTGCTCATCCCGTCAAGTGTCCCCCTCAGTGCCCATCACCCACTCACCCCCACCCCCCGCCCTCCTCCCCTTCCACCACCTCTAGTTCGTTTCCCAGAGTTAGGAGTCTTTATGTTCTGTCTCCCTTTCTGATATTTCCCACACATTTCTTCTCCCTTCCCTTATATTCCCTTTCACTATTATTTATATTCCCCAAATGAATGAGAGCATACACTGTTTGTCCTTCTCCGATTGACTTACTTCACTCAGCATAATACCCTCCAGTTCCATCCACATCAAAGCAAATGGTGGGTATTTGTCATTTCTAATGGCTGAGGAATATTCCATTGTATACACAGACCACATCTTCTTTATCCATTCATCTTTCGATGGACACCGAGGCTCCTTCCACAGTTTGGCTATTGTGGACATTGCTGCTAGAAACATCGGGGTGCAGGTGTCCTGGCGTTTCATTGCATCTGTATCTTTGGGGTAAATCCCCAACAGTGCAATTGCTGGGTTGTAGGGCAGGTCTATTTTTAACTCTTTGAGGAACCTCCACACAGTTTTCCAGAGTGGCTGCACCGGTTCACATTCCCACCAACAGTGCAAGAGGGTTCCCTTTTCTCCGCATCCTCTCCAACATTTGTGGTTTCCTGCCTTGTTAATTTTCCCCATTCTCACTGGTGTGAGGTGGTATCTCATTGTGGTTTTGATTTGTATTTCCCTGATGGCAAGTGATGCAGAGCATTTTCTCATGTGCATGTTGGCCATGTCTGTGTCTTCCTCTGTGAGATTTCTGTTCATGTCTTTTGCCCATTTCATGATTGGATGGTTTGTTTCTTTGGTGTTGAGTTTAATAAGTTCTTTATAGATCTTGGAAACTAGCCCTTTATCTGATACATCATTTGCAAATATCTTCTCCCAGTCTGTAGGTTGTCTTTTAGTTTTGTCGACTGTATCCTTTGCTGTGCAAAAGCTTCTTATCTTGATGAAGTCCCAATAGTTCATTTTTGCTTTTGTTTCTTTTGCCTTCGTGGATGTATCTTGCAAGAAGTTGCTGTGGCCAAGTTCAAAAAGGGTGTTGCCTGTGTTCTCCTCTAGGATTTTGATGGAATCTTGTCTCACATTTAGATCTTTCATCCATTTTGAGTTTATCTTTGTGTATGGTGAAAGAGAGTGGTCTAGTTTCATTCTTCTGCATGTGGATGTCCAATTTTCCCAGCACCATTTATTGAAGAGACTGTCTTTCTTCCAATGGATAGTCTTTCCTCCTTTATCGAATATTAGTTGACCATAAAGTTCAGGGTCCACTTCTGGGTTCTCTATTCTGTTCCATTGACCTGTGTGTCTGTTTTTGTGCCAGTACCACACTGTCTTGATGACCACAGCTTTGTAGTACAACCTGAAATCTGGCGTTGTGATGCCCCCATTACTTCCTTATTCTTGATAAAACATTATTCTCATGAAGGTGTTCAAGAAAATACTTCTCAGCTTTGAGTATGAATAGCTTCTTCTAAAATAAATGCCTGTTTTTACATCCCAGGAAGAAAAGTAGAGATAATTCTCTGAGGGACCTTGAGTTAAAAATTTTCTAAACTCATAAAAGCACCCCCTCAACTTTACACTTTGTGTTTTCTTCACATAGACCTCAATACTACTCGAGCATTCCCTTAATAGACATTTATTAAAAACCTTCTGGCTGACTGGGCCCTGGAGATGCATTACAATCTCTTTCATCACAAGAGACAAAGATGTAGACTGAGATTGGGAGGCAGACTTTCCTGAGTCCAAATCCTGGCTCTGCCCCCTTGGCAAGTGTGAAAAAGCCAGGTAAATCTTGTAGGGCACATTTTTGTTACCTGAAAGGCAGTAAAAATTAGGCCTACTCGTTAGGGTCTGGTGAAGAGTACTTAGATATCAGTGCTGCAGAATTGCAATCCATAAGTGTCAGAAGGCGACCAGGGCCATACAGAGGGCCCTCTTCATTGCTCTGCCTGGGCCCAGCAACACTTGTGTTCCAGAGCATTCTGATGGTAACTATATGTAGTTACTATAGGAAGTTTTAACTTCCTTATCACCACACTCTTCAAGAGAGGGAGAACAGAAGTACATGAATTCACCTTAGTCCTCAGATTGCAGCTCCAGATACTCTTCTCCATCTCAAACACTTGTCCTAAAGCAAGACCAAGCTAGATGAGAAAGGCTGCCAAATGTGAAGTTTCTGAGCCTAAATAAGTTGGGAAGAATGGCCAAATATAGGATGACCCTGTGGAGGTATTAGAATCTAAGCAGAGTGAGATGGAAGTCTATGTGGGGCGGCTGGGATGAGGACTCATTATGTACAGGTGAGGAGGGTGTTCCAGCATGGGACAGTTCAGCATATGGTCAGAGCCCAAACAGAGTGAGGAGGGAGTCCACATTAGGGGTGGCCAGTGTGGGATGTTGGACTCCAGGTAGATTAAGGAGGGTGTCCATTTTATGACAACCCAATGTAAGGTATTAAACTTGATTAGGCTGAAGGGCCATGTCACAGCACAAGATATTAGAGCCAACACTGGTTGAGGTGGGCACTCACAATGAGGAAGAAGATGGCAACAATAATGAGAGACTGGACATTTACAGGCAAGTAAACAAGTATAGAATATATTATGGATAATAGAATCCAGTTTCCTTGCGGGAGAAAGATGGGAGTTACAATATGGAAAAAATTAGAATGAATCCTATGATGTTGGTTTGGAATTAGAAATATCAATGTAAACATGCAATTTTTAGATACTGACAGTTTGTGTGTGGTGTTCCTAGCCCTGCCCAAAAAGAATTCCTGGAAGCAATGACACCCTCAAAGCAGTGTACACCTCTAATACCCATTTTTTGACTTCTGAATACCATTTTTCACTAAAAGGAACCAAAATTCCTTGGAAAAATAGCTGATTCCAAGACTAGGGTGAGAAAATACAAGATGAGTTGAATACTGAACATAAATCAAGGAAATACTCAAAGGACAATGAAGACATGTCATGAGCACACACAAACCAGCTTGGAGAAGTTTTCACCAGCCAAAACTGGGACAACCTGAGCATCAGAATAAATAGTGAAAACAATGAATTATAACCCATTAAATGAAATAAAAGATCTAGATAGATATAGATAGATGATAGATAGAGTACATTAATAAGTTGAATGATTTATGAAAAATAGAACATTTGCAGATTTTAAGTAACTCTCCACAAAATATTTATTGATTTTAAAGAAATAAAGTGTCAATTTACAGTGAAGATGTCTGGCAGACACCGTCTGAATCAAGTGATCAAATGAACTTTACCAAAAATGGGATGAATTGAAGTTAGGGGTCACATGATAGAATCTAATAAGAAGACCATAGCCTTATTTCCATGATACTCCTGAATCTAATCTTTTTTTTTTAATTTATTTATGATAGTCACACAGAGAGAGAGAGAGAGGCAGAGACATAGGCAGAGGGAGAAGCAGGCTCCATGCACCGGGAGCCCGACATGGGGTTCGATCCCGGGTCTCCAGGATCGTGCCCTGGGCCAAAGGCAGGCGCTGGACCGCTGCGCCACCCAGGGATCCCCTCCTGAATCTAATCTTGAAGAAACATTAGACAAACCCAAACTGGAGGACATTCTACAAGACAACTGGACTATAAACTCCAAAAGAGTAAAGGTCATGAAAGCCAAGGAAAGATTAAGAACTGTTCTAGATAAGAAGAGACTAAACAGAGATGTGTATATGCAATACACATGATCCTGGACTGGATCCTCTTGCTGGGAAGGCTGCAATTGGGCAGTGGCAGAAACTAATGGAGTCTGAGGATTAAATGGTAAACACTCTCCACTTACAAGATGAATGAGTTCTGGGGGCCTAATGAACAGCACAGTGACTATAGTTAACAATGCTGTATTGTATGCCTGACAGTTATTAAAAGAGTAAATCCTAAATGTTCTCACTACCACCAACAAATGATAATTGTGTGAGGTGATTTGAGATGTTAAGTGACATTGTGTTCATCATTTCACAATATATATGTGTATCAAATCTTTACATTCTATACCTTAAAAATATATATAATTTTGTATGTCAATTATATCTCCATAAATCTGGAAGAAATGGTAACGACGTACCGACATCAGTTTCCTAAGTTTGATGGTTATTTAGAATAATGTCTTTCATAAGGATTTGGGGGTAATGGGGTACAAAGTTAGCAACGTATTGCTAAATAGTTCATTAAAACCAGTTATTTTAACTGTTCTTGCAAATATTCTGTACATTGGAGATTGTTTTAACATTTTAAAAAATTATATATTAAAAAAAAAGTGTATAGGTAGAGCTGTATGCTCTGTCCATAGGAGAGAGTAGTAGGCCCTGCCCTTCACAATTACATTGTATCTTAAAGGCTTTGTTTTTTCCCTTCTATTCCTTTTGCTAGTATTAGCTGGTGATGTGTGTTTAATTTTACACCCTGTGCTGAAAATGTTTTAAATCAGATAAGAAGGCTAAGAAGGCAGAGTAGGAGTGAAATAATATACTCCAGTGATTTTTATAGATTCCTAGGGCCCTGAAAATGCAAACACTCATTATGTTGACCTCCCCAACTTTGCCCGTAACTGAAGGTATCATGGCTACTTAAAAATCTAGCTCAGTAATTGCTACCATAAACTATGCACTGCAGCCCTTGCTAGACACGCTTGGCTCTGGCTACTGGCACAGCTCACACACACCCTCACAAGGTCCCATCAGCAGTGCTGTCTCCAGATGAATGCCTCATGGTAGGGCATTTTGAAATCTGAATCTAACTTTTTATTTCATCTTGAAAGCAGTTGTCACGCTATTGTCTCTGAACCTAAGCCATTCATAAAAAGGGAGATTTCCAGCAAATCTATAACAGAAGCAGAGAAAAGACTAAGTGTAGACTCAGATGAAAACTCCCCCAAGCATCACAATTTTCCCCCAAATGTATTTCATTTGATCTGTGATTCTAGGGCCCAGAATTCAGGGGAAACCAATTTCCTGCTTCCACCAGCTCAAGACTAAATCTGAGCAAGTCCAATAAAGGGGGGGGGGGGGTTGATTTTTTTTTGAACCCTTTTAACATCAGGAGAGAATTATTTCAGTATTCAAAGGATAATCCAGAAATGACAGAAATGGAATTTTAAATGAAACAGCTTTGACACAGAACTTATGCTTCCTCTGATTTACTTTGATTTGAATCAAACAACAAACAAACAAAAACCTTACCTAGATCCCCCTACTCTGAGCAATACCCAGTGCAAAGCCATGTCGATATACAAATATAGGAATAGAGTCTATGCTGTAGATTGGGTAATAGCTATGGAAACAGGTTCAAATCCCAGCTATACCATTTACTAATTACATTCAACAGTTATTTTGGTCTTCCTGAGTTTAAATTTCTTCAACTATAAAATGATAATTTCATCAATACTGCTTGCTGTTTATAGTGATTAAAGATATTATAAGATATTAGGGGTACCTGGGTGGCTCCGTGGTTGGGCATCTGCCTTTGGCTCAGGTCGTGATCCCAGGGTCCTGGGATTAAGTCCCACGTTAGGCTCCCTCTGGGAAGCCTGCTTCTCCTTCTGCCTATGTCTCTGCCTCTCTCTCTGTGTCTCTCATGAATAAATAAATAAAATCTTTAAAAAATATATTTGAGATATTAAGTATGTAAAACACTTAACAGAGCAATTGATACATAATAGGCATCAGCAAATATGAATTATTATTATAATTGTTATTGTTTCATTTTATCAGTCATGATAGAATAGGCTATGCTGTACTGACAAATAAGCCCCAAATCCTCAGACTTTTAACATAATGAAGTCCTATTGGTATGAATCAAACTACCCTCCTCTATCATGTAGTTATGCCATCTGGGATACATAGCCTCCAAAGTCACTGTGGCAGAGATACAGATCATAGAGAGTCTCCGAGTGCTGACTTGAAAGTGGCATATGTCACTTCTGCTCATACCCCTCTGACAAAAACTCAATCTTGTGGGCCTACTCTAACCATACAGCAGAGTCTCCCTGTGTGCCAGGAAGATAAATGTATGTAAGCACATAATTTCTTCCACAACAGGCAGTAAGCAAGGGCTGTAAGCAAATAAGATCAACAAGCAAAGGTCAACTGACTTAAGGATCTCGAGCAGGATAGGAGAGACTTATGTTTAAACAGAATCATAGAAAAGGTAAAATGTAATCAGCATCATAAAAATAAGACATACTGCTCTGGGAGCCCAGAAAAGGAGAACTATCTTCAGAGTGGTAGCAAAAGAAATATTTTATCAAAAAGAAAGCATCTAGGTTGGATTTTGCATGATATGTAGGCCTGAACACATTGTCGAGAGCAAGGAGGTGCTCAAAAATGTATGATTTTAGGTGAACACTCCCAGAGTCAATCATACAATTCACATTTTTGAGCATGTTTCTAAGTGGAAATCAGTTTTCCAGAGAATTCAGAATATCCACACAATTTCACCCAATGTTAGTAAGAGGTAAGGAAAGCTAAAATGATGTTGAGGGACCTAATATGGAGTTGAGCAGGATGTGAGCCTTCACAAACCGAGCAACTGTTTGTATGTTGATATGTGTCCTTGCAGAGACCAGGGAATTTTCTGGATGTCCCACTTATGTATTTCTGTGCAACAAACTACCCTAAACTTAGCAGGTTGGGAGCTCACACTGGGTTAATTAGGGTAATCTTTTTGCCCTGTGTCTAGAGATGAAGGCCACTTATTGGCGTTCAGTTGGTGGATGGGCTGATTGCAAGGCTCAGCAGGGCTCCTCTCATATGTCTCGTCCCTGTGCAGAGATGGCTGAGAGCTTAGCTCAGCTGGGACCACCCACCTAAGTGGAGTGCCCACCTTGGCCTCTCTGGCATGGTAACCTCTAGGTAATTACACTTTTTTCATGGCGGCTCAGGTCTCCAAGAATAAGTTTCCTAGCAAACAAGGTGGAAGCTACACAGCCTTTGAAATTTCTCACAATTCCACCATGTTCTGTTGGTTACAGCAAACCACTAAGTCTAGTCCAGATTCAAGGGGATGGGAATTGGATCCAATCCGTTGACTGGGAAAAAGGTAAAAACTCTGCAGCCATCTTTCATTGGCCACACTGGGTTTTGGAAGTTTTAAAAGATAGAGAGCTATTTAAAAAAGGAAATCATCAGGTGTTTCTTAAGCCTATCCTATTTTTAGACCATGGTGCTAGGAAATTTACATGAAGCCTGATGGGAGGCAGTTTGTAGCCTGTCACATGGGGTCTTGTTGCTGGTTCTAAATAGCAGATAAGCCCCATCAAGGTCCTCCCTTTCTCTATATTTCAGTGCCCACATGTGTTGTATGGGTATGGACACCCTTGCCCTGCATGGTTAATTCATGGAAAGTGAATCAAATGAATCAAATGAGAAAGATATTTGAAAATTGTGAACTGCTATATAGTCAAGTGTTGCATTATCACCAGTCATGGAATCTTCCCTCAGGGAACTAATTGGTCAGTAAAAGGATACCTTGATGGTATGGGAAAAAAAAAAAAAAAAGTGAGGAAAACAAGAGAACCGAGCATGGGATCAAGTCTGGGCCTTGAAGCTCTGACTATAAACATGGCAGGAAGGAGGAGAAGAGAGGAACTAGTATGAGCCACTGGGGAAATCAGACTTCTTCTTTGCCATTGAAGAGACAGGATGGATTTGCAGCTCCACAGGAATTCTGGGAATTAATATTCTTAGCATGCTTACACACATTGGTGTTTGGTTTTAGGATGATGACTCTTTATTTGCAACTACCTTGGTTGAGTTAGGGAAGACCTAGCCCTGCTGCCTTAACCCTACATGGGCCACCTCTGTGTCACAATACACAGTAACCACTCAAGAGGTGTGCTTTGGCCAATGCTCTTGACATCACAGCAGCCTTTTGAAGACTCCAGGCCTCCACACTGCCTGCCAGCCCTCAGCTTTACTTTCTTTGAAGGAAGTTGAATCCAACAGGCCCCCCAAGGCTCTCCTTGGGCCTTCTCTTTGATCTCTGGTATCTGCTTCTGAGTGGCAGCTTCTGGTGGTTATATCACCTTTGCACAGACAGGAGGAGCTCAGCCCTTGGAGGCCAGCTTCAGGAGAGCCCTGTCCCTGCTCGTAGCTGCCCAAGCTCTCCTGAGAGGATTCTGGGCAAGACTAGAGATCCTGTGGCTCTGGTCTTGTGGAATAGCAGAAAAACCAAAGGCTAGCCCAAAGGTCCCCTTCTCTGAAGCACTACTTCTGCCCTTGGCTCCCTGAAGGTTTGTTAAGGTCCCACCAGACTCTGCATGTAGAGGCTGAACATCTCCAAGAGCGCACCTCCGGGCCTGAGTTCAGACCTCTAATTGATTTCAGAGTCTGCTAACTTTGAGATTCTTCTCATATAGGGGTATCCAAGCCCATACTGGTTGGAGGCACTCACAGCCAGTTTCCTAAAGGGGACTAGTGTGAATGAACCAGGCAGACACTCCTCACACACCATCCAGATGAGGTAACTAAGGCTCTGAGAGGTAACATGACTCTAAAGTCACAGAGCTGGTATGGGGAGAAGGCCGACTCCTAGATCCATGCAGCTACTCTGCCCAGCAGGACTCCTAGCTGATACCTGTTCATCTTTGTTCTTTCTCTGTTTTGACCTCTCTAAAAAGACTGATACCTGTGTGAATAGTCTCCTTCCCACTCCCCTATTTTGAGTACCATGTCCCTTGTTAGTTAGTCCTGCATTTCTGAAGGCCTTTGGGGGCCTTCAGTATTCCTTCTCTATATTTTTCCTAGTCTTAAATTCTTTAAATGTTTCTGTCCCATCCCTGCATGTCAGTCTTCAGCAAGACTGTGCTACAGTTTCTCTCTTCTCTAGGACTCCACTTCTTTAATGTTAAAGTGCAGATACTAGCTTCTTGTGTGTACACATATGCAGTGGAATCGTTACTCTCTCTTACTGAAAGTTCTCATCATCTTTTTATTGCTTCTTGTCCACATCCTTTTCTGTGGCCTCCTAGGTGTTTTTGCACAGGTGACTGACTAGTGGGCCAGGTACTAAGATGAGTGAGATAAAGCCTGGCAAATTCCTGAAACTCCTCTTTTATTCCACTTTTCCTTCTTGCATTCATTTTGTGTGGGCAAAACTGGTCCAGCTAGCTGGGGGCCAACTTGAGTTCTCCTGTAGAACCATTTCCCTTCTAGTGTAGAGCGCTTCCTGGCAAAGAGGACATGCTTGGACTTCCTGTAGCTGCTGCACATAAGCTGGACATTGTGACTTCTGAGAGTCACAGAGATACTCATGGTTCAGCCAATTTTATTGAGGTTCAATATACCTTAAACTCTACCAAGTCAAATCCTCTGCCAGCCTGAACTTCACCATGATGCCTGGTGGTGGGCTTCTTATCACTGACCAGGTAGGTCCATATGTAGTGTGGGATAGTTCTGTGGTGGTTGGTCTCATGTTTGCAGATTTCCAGGCTAGTTGAAGCAGATGGTCACTGCTTCCAGGTCCTGTGGAAACAGGGCTTCAGAATTATGTCATTTCCACTGAGGCCATAGGCCTTCACCCCAGAAACACCACTGAGAAGAAAGCTCCCCACGGTTTCTGTGAAGTTTAAGTGGAGAAGAGTGAGATCTCATTCAATGCAAGTTGGGGTCAGTGTTACTATTACTATTATTGTTGTCAGGGTAGGGGTCTTACCTTAAAGTAAGATGGTAGCCTCTGGACTCAGACCAAACTGAATGTGAATCCTGACTCAGACATTTACAGTAGTATCTTGGGTGAGTCATGTAGCCTCTCTGAAACCCAGTTTCCTCTTCTGTAAAGTACTTCAGTGCGTATGTGCCGAACTCACATGGTTTTATGAGAAAGAAGGGCAACAGTAGTTGTAAATTGCCTAGTAGACATTCACCAGAAGTTAACTCTCCCTCCATGCCCCAGTGGAGTGGAGATTCCAGCAGCATGCTTCTTGGGAGGATAGTAAATATTTGTAGGTACAAGGACCCCCAGAAGAGAGCTTAAGACACATTACATGGGCAACCTCAAGTCTTAGGGCAACCAAATGCCCTAAGCTGCCCACCTTTCCAAGGACCCAGACTTTCTCCTCCAGAAGCCCTGTAGAGACTTCTCTCCTAGCCCTCCCCTCATTGAGGAGGGTAGTATTGTTCTTATTTATAGAGGCCAGATGAGTCAGCCCAGGGAAGCATATGGTATCAGACCTGTGAGACTTCTTGTTGTAGCCAGGAGACAGAACAAACCCGAAAACAGCCCCTGAAGCGATGAAGAATCTGGCCAGAAGCTAGAACCAATTCAGGTGTACCCTCTGACTGGAAAATTAACAGAGAGAGACTCCAGGGACTGCAAAAGTGAGTTCCCTGAAGTGTTAGGCCCCCCTGAGCCTCAGTTGGATCTTTGGTTTTGTTGGTCTGCTTGATGAAGAGTGAACTCCTCCAGGGCCAGAACCTTGCCTCTCTACCTCCCTAGAGCCTCCCACAGTGCCCAGCTCAGCAGACACTCGATAAATATTTGCTGAAATGAACTGACAGATACTGACGGTGCTGTCACTGCTGAGTCTCAGGGACTGAGGAGCAGGCTTTCAGTGTGGAGCATCCAGGCTGCCAGACCTCACTTCCTCCCCAGAAAAAGGCTGGCAGTGGCTCCTCTCCCATCTTCTGAGGTTCCCTTATGTGCAGAAAAAGTGAGAGCTTCCCTCCCGAAGCTTATTAACTTCAGTGCATCTAATTATCCTCTGTACAGTTGGGTAAGTTTGAATCGCCTGGCCTCCCTGCATCAGTTTCAGGGTTTTAAGCGATTGACAGCTCCAATTAGCTGTAATTAGAAAGGATTAAAACCATCCATCAGGCGAGTCTTATAGATAGACCCTATGCTTATATCTTCATTTGAGACGGAGGTTGGAGTGGGGGGACAACCTCATGTTAGCCTCTTCCTCTCAATCTCTCTCCCTCTCTCTTTAAAACAGAGCCCAGGGACCCAGATGGTGTTAGTGGTAAAGAAGACACTTCTTGTTCATGTGAGAACCAGCCCTGCTTGCTTTGCATTGTGTTGGGTTTGGCATCTGATAATGGCAAGAAAGCTGAATTCTAACTAGAGAATGAGGTAGGGAGGGTGTAGGGGGAAAAAAGTCTTCAAAAAGGAAAAATTGTAGAGGCTGTAATCCCTATTGCAAAGGCTCACTAGGAGTGCAGGCATAATGAATCTGGCTCCCTAGCACTTTATCCTGCTTTTGTTTACCTAACAGTTTGACAATGCATATTTATGCAAATCGGCAGTGGGGCTGTGTTGGCTGTTCATTAATTAGCATCTGATTCCTCCTGTGTTAGCCAGGCTCCGAGAATTCCACTAATTTGATAAACAGCTGATTTTCCCCTCAAAGGTCTCTAATGTGGCACCTCAGTCTGGATTTAATGTGAGTGGCCGGGCCTGGCCCATGAGGTAGGAACCCCACTGGCAGATGAGAGAAGGGATCAAGCAAAGGATGCAGGAGCCAGAGGTCTGAGGGACCTTAGGATCCTGGAGCTGGAAGATGCCTTAGAAGAGGAAGCCAAGGCTGAGCTGAGATTAAGGCGCAGCAAATTTGTTCAGATCCCCCCTCAACTCACTTTGGGTGTTTTAGAATGTTCCATATTGCAGTAGCCTTATTTTGCCTTCACAAAGGCCTAACAAGAAATGCCGACGGAGCGTTATCTGATTTCATCCTCACGATGACGGTATTACTACCATCATCCCATTTTACAGGAATGGAAGCCATGGTTCAAGGAAGGCTGGCTAACATGGCTCAGCTAGACTCTAAGCCCACCAGGTTCTGTGTTCCTCACCCATTTCCCAGGTTTGTTGATGGAAAGGCTGAGATCATCAACATCAAAGCTCAGAGAAGCAAACTGATGGGGAAGGGAAATGCCTAAGGCAGAGTAATAACCTTGGAGGGGCTGCCATCATCTCACCCATCCAGCCTGGAAGAAGCAGCAGGAAGAGATTGCAGGGTCTGGACGGGAGGAGAGGGAGCCCAGCACAGGGCAGCTGTTTGTGTGGCACAGAGACTGGTCTGGTTTTTTTTGGGTTTTTTTGTTTTTGTTTTTTATTCTGTGGTACCTGAGCACAGAAACTGCAGGTCTGTGAATGCCGCAGACAGGTGTTCCCCGGACAGTTGTGTCAGAGCCCTGCTGTCCCCACCTGGAAACACCCATTTGCTCCAGGCTCTGGGTAGACTGCAGCTCTCCGTGGATACTTCTATCTGACCCCCTACTTGTCTCGCTGCTCTGTTTTTGAGGTCCTTTGACCTCCCTGTGTCGGACTTGAACATGCACGCACACACACACGCACATGGCCAAGCACACTCATGCACATACAGAGACATGCGCACATGCAGGCAACCCCTTGTGCCAACCTTCCTCCCACTCGGCTATTCTGAGCACAAGAACCTGGCTCAGCCCACAGCTGACCGCCCCCTCTGGCCCTGCTCCAACCCACACTTTATTAATACATTCATCCAGTGTGCATCTCACTGAAGCAACCCTGGGATGTTGCTGTTTTTAGCCACATTCAGGATAGGAGCAAGGAAAGCACAGGAAACCTTTATCCCTGCAGAAACTGCAGGTGTCTGTGGGTAGGCCTGCCTGGGGCTCACAGGGACTGCAAACCCCTCCTCCTCAATCCCCAGGGGTGGGGAGCTGCCCCTCTCTGGAGGCCTCTCTCCAGGCCTGGGCATGCTTCCAGTCAGACCTCTAATTTAGGAGGTTGCAGCCCCGTTTTCAGAGGTAGACCGTGAAGAATATAAATTGATGGCTGGTGTTAAATGAAGCCCGGTTCCCCATTCAAGGCTCTGGAAAGCACCACTGTGAGTCCGTCAGGTGTTTTCTCTTTTCATGATTCATATTATCATCATTTTGTTTGCAGAAGGAAGCAGAGCATGAGCGACTGCAGCCAGGCGCCACTGCAGGTTAAGTCCACTTACCTCCCCAAGCCAATCTGGTCAGCATCCCTGGCCAAGCATCCCCGTGGGCGGGAGAGCCAGCCATTAGAACTGAGCTGCTCATTAACAAACAGGCAGTAGCTGCCTGCATTCCTTTTGTCCTCCCCTAGGATCCTAACAGAGCCTTTGTTTCAGAGGGAAGAAAAGCAGGTAGCCTGTCCCCAAGCTGTTAGGGATGTGGATCTCCACCAACAAAACCAGGGTACCAGGGTCAAAGTGAGAAACTGCTCTACAAACATAGTAGGCCTTCTGAGCCCTAATGCTGACCAAAGCCAGAGGTTTTATCAAGTCCTGACTGCATGCAGACCAGTGAGGTCAGTGTGCTCTGAAAGATTTGAAATGAGAATTAAAACCACAAAAAAAAAAAAAAAAAAAAAAAAACAAGCCTGTGATCACAGCCCTGCTGTGAAGAAGTTCGTGACCACATTAAGAGGATAAGATGTAGCCGAGCGGAGGAAAATCTGATTAGGAATTCCAGTTCTGCCTCTAGCTGGCTAACCTGGGGGCAAGAGATCAACAGAGACTCAGTGAGGCCCCTCCACACTAGCGTTCTAGGGTGCTGATCACTCCCATTTTATTAAAATCACTGCCACCCGTTCAGCCCTCTTCGCTCTTTTAGCATTTTTTCAAGTAAGAAAAGCAGGGATTGTAATTTCCAGTTGGCAGATGAGAATCAGAGGACCAGAGAGGTTGAATGACTCTTTTAAATTTGCCCAGCAAACACCTGCACCCCAATGTTTATAGCAGCAATGTCCACAATAGCCAAACTGTGGAAGGAGCCTCGGTGTGCATCAAAAGATGAATGGATAAAGAAGATGTGGTTTATGTACACAATGGAATATTCCTCAGCCATTAGAAACGACAAATACCCACCATTTGCTTTAACGTGGATGGACCTGGAGGGTATTATGCTGAATGAAATAAGTCAATCTGAGAAGACAAACATTATATGGTCTCATTCATTTGGGGAATATAAAAAATAGTGAAAGGGAATAAAGGGGAAAGGAGAAAAAAATGAGTGGGAAATATCAGAAAGGGAAACAGAGCATGAGAGACTCCTGACTCTGGGAAACGAACTAGGGGTGGTGGAAGGGAGGTGGGCAGGGGGTGGGGGTGACTGGGTGACGGGCACTGAGGGGGGCACTTGATGGGATGAGCACTGGGTGTTATTCTATATGTTGGCAAATTGAGCACCAATAAAAAATAAATTTATAAAAAAAATAAAAAATAAATATTTGCCCAGCAAGAATGCTGGAGCTCAACTAGACGCTGCCTGTGCCAGCCACCCCACTGGGATCTTAAAAGTCCCTTTAAGACTCGCAGCTTTCTCCAGCTCTTCCTCACAGAGGTTCCCTTAAATTGGTCCCAGAATGTAGCTTAGAACCGATTTTGGTGACTTCTGTCACCTTGACATTTTGCCCACCTCAACTCTATTCCTCTCGAAATGTTGCTTTTGGAGAGAGCTAGGATGCTGCAGACCTTTCAGGCAAAATGTGGCCTCCAGCTCTGGCCACATGCCCTTCCCACCTTCTGCTCCTTTCTGTGCTTTACTACTTGTGGCTTCAGAGGGCCTTAAGGCTGTTTCCACCAAGGCCTCTGTTGACTGTGCACTCTGGCTCTTTGTTCCGAAGCCCACAGAGGGTGGGGAAACCTCCCAGGCTTTGAAAGGCCTTCTGAGAAGACCCTCCTTTGCCTCCTTTGGCCACCACCCCTTCCCTAAAGAGATGAAATGTTGTACTTGAAAGAGGCTCCCAACGCCTGGCTACTGCTTTGCCTGAGCTAAAATATGGCCTCGAGCTATTTCTGAGGCTTTGTTACTGACATACAAGAGATGTTTGCTCAACTGAAATCCAGCCAGAGCCTCATTTTGATGTAGCACCACAGTTGAATAATGTTCTGTTCTCCTGGGTTACCGCTTCAGCCTTTCACAGGTGCCTCGTGGCTCCAGGGGTTCAGGGCTCACTTCTCTTTCCAGACTTAACTCATTCATGCTTTGTTATTTTGCTTTTTTGTACATTCTGCCTTTTTTTTTTTTTTTTTTTTTTTTTTTTTTAGGAAGGAAGAAACATTTTCCAATTTCACTTAACTTCTGTTCCCAGCACAACCCTCCCCTCCCCACTCCACCCTACCTACTCACACAGCCCCTACCAGGAGCATCATCTTCTGAACCAGGGCCCTGAAATAAAAGATCTAGAGAGGCATCTGCTCCTCCCTTCAAGTAAAATCCCTGGGTGTGTCTTAGGCAAGATGAAATAACTCTCTGCAGAGGTTTCTCTGAACCTGGCCAAAAAGAAACCCCTCTCTGTTTCAAGAGGCTTTTATAGATCGATAGACTGTGCTTGTGGCTATTTTATTGTAGCAAAGCGCTCTCGGATATGCGGTGTTCAAAAAAAGAGAGAGAGAGATCAATAAGGCAAGGTTATCAAAAGCACATTAATTATCATCGGGAAGCACTGTCCAAAGAGTTGTTGGGGCCACTATACACCCAGGAACTAACTCTGGGAGAGTGAGAATGACATGCTTTCCTCATGGCCCTTGCCCCATTAATCAGTTTGTGGCAAATTCAAATGTTTTCACTTTTCAGTCTTTTATGGTCAAGTCATATCTGCATGCGTTGCTAGTGTGAGTAGTCAAAATCAGGGTGAGAGAACAGTAGAGATATATTTGCCTATCTGCTCTGACCAAGGGCTCAGCCTTTGGGGGTGGAGGGCAAGGCTCTTAGAACATCATTAAAGTGAGATTCACTGAGACCCAATTAACCTGAGGGCTCAGGGAACAGAATTTTATCTGCTACCCTCTGACAATATCTCTAAAATGCTGAGTGACCATATTACAACACAAACAGGGGACTTCCGGGAATAAAAGAGGGTACTGTTAATAGTTGCACTAAAATCTGTCACAGGCTAGCCAGCATGTTGTTCTGTTGTCCTTTTCCCCTCTTCTAAAGCAAAGCACTTCCTTCAGGAGAAGATTCAGTTCAAAGAAATACACACACACTTTGAATCAGAATTTCCAATTGTATATGTTCAAGATGATGAAGTTTGGCTTGTCAGAACTGGGGATAAATTGAGCATCGTAAGGACACGATGGTAAAATTCTTCCCTCCATAACCACTACCACATTAAGAAGCAGGATTAAGTACAACACCTGGTAGAGGAGGGAACAGCCCCACTCCATACTGTGCCACCTTCGACCTTCTGTCCTGCTCCTCACCCTCACAGAGAATCTAGATTCCTACTTCCCTGGAACTACCCAAGACGTCCAACGGGACCCCTCTCAATTTGTTACTCCCAAACTGACAGCACATTGTTTGGTCCCTCCCTCATAGAAGAGGCCAAGTGTTTGGGATCTGGGACACCAGCTCCTTAGCAGTCTTAATATCATCAGTTACCCTGACTCTCCCCAGGTCTTTAACCTCTTAATCCTCTTAGATCAATCCTATCAGCATTCAAACATGCTCTAATCTTTCCCATTAATAGTAGTAATAACAATTTTTTCAAACTGTAGGTCTTATACCATCCTCTAGCTAGGTCTATAGTTCTCCTTCTTTTTACTGTCAACTATCTCAAAAAAATTTATGTTTGTGCCTCCACTTTCTCTCTTTCCGATCATGCCTCAGTCCACTCTAATCTGGCATCTGCCCCAGCTCATCACCAAAAGGGCTCTCACTAAAGTTACCAATAAACCTCCATACCACTAAGCCCACTGGACATCTTACAGTTTTCCTGTCATTTGTCCTCTTAAGAGTCTCTGAACAGTACTGTTGACCATTCCCTCCCTCTCTGAAACACTCTTGTTTCTTGGCTTCTCTAGCACTACAGAAAGTACTCCTGATTTTCTTTCTCTTTCTGGTCACCTTCCTCTTAGCCCCATTCCAGCCTCCTTATCCTCTAACCCAACCTTTACCTGTTGGCTTCTCTGGGCAATCTCATGCCCCATTTTCTCCTCTCTCTACACTTTGCCCTAGGCAAGTCCACATTATGACCCCAGTTAATCCCTATACAGCAATTTTGTATCTCCAAACTCCAGAGCCTGAGAACCATACATCCAAGTCTAACTTGGAATGCTCTATCAGAACACTGCATAGCCTGGGCACCTCAAACTCAAGATCCTGCTCTATTGGGCCCCAACTGAAGAAAGCATCATTTTTCCAATCCTCCCAGTTAATCATGATGACATCATGACATCCTTCAGATGTGACCTTTATGTTTCACATCTAATCTATAACCAAATCCAGCTGTTCCTTGTTTCTAAATTTCTTTTTTTAATGTGTATACTTTTATTGGAGTTCAATTTGCCAACATATAGTGTAACACCTACTGCTCATCCCCGTCAAGTGCCCCCCTCAGTGCCCATCACCCAGTGACACTATCCCCCTGCCCACCTCTCCTTCCACTACCCCTTGATCATTTCCCAGAGTTAGGAGTCTCTCATGTTTTGTCACCTTCTCTGATTTTTCCCACTCATTTTCTCTAAATTTCTTTTAAAATTACTGACTTTTCTCCATCTCTGCCACCATAATTATACACCGTCTTTTTTATGATTTTTCACCTGGATTTATGGTAAAGTCCCCTTTCTTGTCTTCTGTATCAACCTACCCCTAGAATAATCACCATCTCTCACTCTCTTTCCTTAGATAGATAGAGATAGATAGATGATAGATAGATGATAGATGATAGATAGATAGATAGATAGATAGATAGATAGATAGATAGATAATCATTGCTCTTTCTGCTTAAAACTTTTCAAAAACAATATCCTTACTACAATCTAAAAACTCCTACTTGATTTAAGATCCCTTATCTGCAGCTCCAATCTCAGCCCACAGCCTTCTCCCCAAGTCATTATTTTCCAGAAAGACTGCTTTTTCATTTCTTCAGATTTTCCATCTTCTAACCTCAAGGAGCCTTCTCTCTGGTTCTAATCATCCTCACTTCAGCTGATTCATTTCGACCTATTCTTCCAGTCTTAGCTTAATGTCTGACTTTTCTATCCTCAATTAAGTGCCCTTGCATTTTGCTCTTATGGCATCCCATAATTCCACTTTGTTGCACATATAATAACCATGCTAAAGAATTATTTGCTTATAGATACCTCTCTTAAGAGACTATAAAGTCTATGACAGCAGTGCTTATTTCACCTATATATCCAGTGCCTATTACATAGCAGATGCTCATTAAAAACTTGATGAATGAACATTACACTTTCAAAATAATGGAAATAAACTGGAGTCTGTTTAGAAGAAAGACCATAGGCAAAGAGGTCTTAAACAATGCCATGGTAATAGAAGATACTTCCACAATACTTACTATGAAGTAAGGTGCTATACTAAGAACTTCATTTATATTGTCCTGATTAATCCTCCTAGAAAGCTTTTAGGGGGTTCTACTGTTCCAATTCCCTTTTATTATATAGGAAAGTTAAGGTAAAGTTCTTTTCTAAGTTCCCTCAAGGTCACACACATGTAGTTAATGAAGGGGGCAGAGGGGACAGCCCATACAGGCTGGCCCCTTGGGTCTGAGTTCTTACCAACTCCACTATACCATCTCTCTAGGAGGGAAGGAAGCTTTCTTCAAATACGTGAAGTGCTGACATGTGGAAATGAAAAGCAGCTTGTTCTGTATTGACCCAAGGGATAGAATTAGAATCAATGATTGATTGAATATAGAGAAACAAATTTTGACTCAATATAAAGGGTGAATCTTAGGATAACTAGATCTGTCTAACAATGGAATGGGCTGCCGTAGGTTGAGAAACTTAAGTTAAGGCTAGAAATCAATTGGACATACAGAAGACAGGCAAATGTTAAGTGAGCAAGTTGATTAGAGCATTTGATGCCTATTGCAACCCTGACAGTCTGCACAATTTATCCCCTACACTTTATACATTTCCATCTATTGTACTGAGAGATGATAAATATTTTCAGCACCATGACCATGAATCTCAGTTATCAATAAAAAGATACCATTTATTTTCTATTTAATAAGGTGGCTTAGTCCAATTATTTGAATGAGGCAGAGTCTGAAATTTTTTAAATAATTAACTACTAAGATAGGTGAGTGGAGTCATTTTGGTACAATATAAAATAGGAGAGAGGCTTCCTGGCCTAGCCATATCCAATCAGAAATTCAATTAACCAGGACAAACACTCCTCAACAATGCAGTTAATCTAGGTTTTCACATAGAGCCTCTCCTCCCTCTGTAGTCTTTTAGCCACTTCGTCTGAGGGTGGTTAAATTCTGTATCAGTTTACATGTTTGTTTATAAAATACATCATAGACTAGGAAAAAATCTAGCCAGTCTAGCCTGTTGTTTCTCTGCTTCTAGAATAATTTTGCGGTGAGCAGGGGGCAGGATGGAAGAAATAAAAAGGAAAGTAAGAAAAAAAAAAATGAAGGGGCTGGTGGGAGAGGCCTAAACACTGCAATTTTCCAACCATTTTCATCCAAATTGTCTGCAATTTCCCAGTGGCCCAGGCTCCAAATTGCGAGTGAATGCTGCCGCTGTAATCCCGGCTGGAGCCAAACCTGCCACAGAACATGCAGCTGCACACCCTGCCAAGGCAGAGTCCATATTTAAGGCAGGGCAAGGGTGAGGAAATGTGGCCCAAATCCCTCCTCTCACTCTCTTGCTTCTAGAAAAAGTCCTTGGCCAGCTTTGCAGGAATCTGAATCAGGGGACTCTGTTTCAACTCCTTTGCTTCCCATTCCCTTTCCTCCCACCCCTTTCATATGAGAACACTGAGGCCCAGAGGAGTGAAGTGACTTCCCTGAAGTCTCACAGTGAGTTACTATAGCAATGGGGCAGACACTCGGGGCTGTGGATACCACCTCTTTCTCTGCCTCTCTCTCTGGTGGATGTAGACAAAGATGTTGAAGGAAGAACTCATGTCTTTACCAACATACCTTACCTGTCTATGTGAGAATAAAATAAGAAATAAAAATCGAATTTAGAAAAATTAGTGTTCTTTACATATACAAGTCAACTCTAGAACTCTAGAGACTAAAATCCAACCATGAATGAGAAAGAAGACATACCTAATGCAATATGAATATTTTGAACCATTGAAAGCTCATTAAAATTCATAATGAAATTGATAATTAAACACATAAATACATGGCATGGCAGCATTAAATCTAATTATTGTACCTCTAAAAATCAATTTGTGCATGTGGTTATTAATTTGTGGTTTTCATTACTTACCAATGACAAGATCAACATGAGGCTACTTTCCGGCTTCTACGATACCCTGTCTAAGGAATGGGCCCATACTAAAATTCTGGTGACACTGGGTTTCATGGAGGAACCAGTAATGAGCTATACCATGCATTTGGTCCAGGAGGAAGAGTACTGAGATGGTTCTGAGATGGTTCAGGAAATCTAGCCTCCAGGAGGTGACTCTACCACAGAGGTGTGTTTCCCTTAATGACCTTTGTGATTCTCTGTTTACACATGTGACAGTTGGGGATAATTTTAATGTCACCTACTCTATCCCACCATGTCTGATGCTGGGGTCAGTGAGATGTGGGTTCTAATCTCTGTGCTGCCACCTTCTATCTATGGGATACCTGGTGTTACTTAATCCCTCTATTTCTTCATGTGACTCATAGCATCCAGAATAGGGCCAGGCACATAGCAACCATTACTTTTTTTTTTTTAACCAAGTTTTATCAGCCCGTTCTTCTGTGTAGGTGAAGTTTCATTCATAATAATCATAATAAATGACACACACAATAGATAGAAGCGATTATTATCCTGGTTCTTCCAAACTCTCAAGGTTGCTGGGTGGGCAGGGGATCAATAAAAAAATAATGTATAAGAAAGCCTTTTACTAACAGAAAAGCACTTTAGTCACTGAAAATGAACATTTCTTCCTGATGTAGAGGGTAGGGTATAACTGGAGGGCTTGGGCTCAGGGCAGTGTCTCAATCTCTGTCACATACTCTAGGTGGGAGACAATAACTGGCCTTGCATTCTGTGCAATCCCTTCTGGGAGGGCAACCTTGAATCCACAATGTTCAAGCATTGGAACCCGCCTGATCCCTGGTTGAGGCTATTGCCCATGTAAGAAGAATTTAGGTGACAGGATAAGGGCTCTTCCAATCTTCACAGTACTTTGCTAAGTACTTTCTGGTAGGGAACTTATTTCCAAGAGTAAGAGAGAAACACAAACCCCCTGGTGCTAAAAGGCATCGACAGTAATGTGTAAGTGACTATACCCACTGTCTCAGAAAATGGAGAAGACAACACAAAATGACAAGACTTCCAAAGTGCAGCTGGAAGACTCAAAAATTAACTTTGCCAGCACCCCAGTTTTGCCTGGGTGACTCTGTTAACAGGTGTCTTCCTGATTCATGCAAGGCTCTGCTGCGTGTGTCTTTTGAATAGATCAAGAGCACATTCCTCCCACTTCCAGCCCCTTCTTCCCCATTCGGTTCTGGCACATGGACCAGTCTCCCCAGCATGGAGTTTCTGCGGGGCACACATCCAAGCTAACAAGCATAGTACTCTCAGAGTGCGTGATATTGTACGATGATCAAGTTGGCTTTCCTGGAGAACCCGGAGATTAATGAAGCCACCCACTACCTCCCGTTCACCCCCTGCCTGAAAAAGGCTTGTTTGATTGTTCACTTCAGGGGAGGAAAATGAGAGAGATGTAACTTCACATGGAGCTAAAACAGTTGTCTTAAATCATCTCCTCCAGACTCAGTTCACTGGGGCTGCACACAACTCCATCCAAGAGTACTAGAAGACTGGGCTGAAATACTTCAGTACACTTTGCTCACTGGACTGTTCCCGAGTCTCTAGCTTGAATATTCTAGAGTGTAGCCTCTCCCACCAGGAATAATATATTACCCGACATGCTGGCCCTGTTTTCTTTTCTCCTCCAAAAGAGTGAGAGACAATCCTTGCAAAGCACTCTGCTCTGTTAGCAGTGCCGGAGCCTCTAGATTTTTCTTTGTACCTGTTCACAGCTTGTTACAGTTTATGCATTGGAAAGTGTTTCTCTTTTAATTGATACCAAGGGGCTGCTTGCTCCTTTAAAATGATTCAGGAATGGCAGTGCTCATTAAAGGAGAGAATAGAAGGTGGGGCTGAGATGTAGCTAATTATGTCAGGCTTGAGAAAGAGGGCAGGTGAAGGATTTTCATCTGAGACCTTTGCAGATTGCTAAATTAAAAGAATGTCTTGGGCTGATAAACAGGTTGGGGCCAGGCAATGGAGCACAGCCATTGGGAGGTCACGGCCAGGGCTGCTAGGTAAGGGAGGTGAGCAGGGTTGACTGTTACTGTAGGCTTTAGGAGGTGAGGAGGCAGGGGCATGAAGGAGAGGGAGCTTGTAAAGAGTAACTGTCCCTCAATTTCCTGACCCCCATCCACATAGACACTAAGTTTAAAAATTATAGACATTTAAAAAAAGGAGCCAGACAATTACAGCCCATAGGCCAAAACAAGTCTACAGCTTGTTTTTATATATTATAATAACTGGGAAGAGGAGAGCCATGGAATAAGAAGAAGAAATGGTATTTTATGATGTGAAAGTTATGCAAAATTTAAATTTTAGTGCCACAAACAAAGGTTTATTGAAACAAATATTACTGAGACATCATTTATGGCTGCCTCTATGCTATGACAGCAGGGTAGGATAGTTGCAACAGAGACTGTATAGCCCATGAAGCCTAAAACACAGTTGGCCCTTCATCAACATGGGGGTTAGAGCCAAGCTCTGTACAGTCAAAAATATGTGTATAAATTTTGGGGTGCCTGGGTGGCTCAGTTGGTTAAGCATCTGACTCTTAGTAGCAGCTCAGGTCACAATCTCAGGGTTGTGAGATCAAGCCCCGTGCTGAGCTCTACATGGAGCTGAAGACTCTCTCTCTTCCTTTCCTTCTACTCCTGCCCACCCCTTTTAAAAAAATGTGTATAACTTTTGACTCCTCCAAAGCTTAACTACTAAGAGCTTACTTTTGACCAGAAGCCTTCCTAACATAAACATCACTAACATAAACAATCAGTTAGCATATATTTTATACATTACATGTATTATCCATTATATTTTTATAATCAAGTAAGGTAGAGAAAAGGGAGTGTGTTTAAGAAAATCATAAGGAAGTGGGATCCCTGGGTGGCGCAGCGGTTTGGCGCCTGCCTTTGGCCCAGGGCGCGATCCTGGAGACCCGGGATCGAATCCCACGTCGGGCTCCCGGTGCATGGAGCCTGCTTCTCCCTCTGCCTGTGTCTCTGCCTCTCTCTCTCTCTCTCTCTCTCTGTGTGTGACTATCATAAATAAATTTTAAAAAATTAAAAAAAATAAAAAATAAATAAATTGTTTAAAAAAAAAGAATAATTTTACATATAACCTTTATCAAAAGCCTATACATATTTAAAGAACCCATTTTGGTTCTATTTCTTCAGGAAAGTTCCGTAACTTCCCAGACAACCTTGTCTCAAATCATCTTTCCCATCTCTGAATGTCTTGCAGTACTTAAGAACTTCTTTTAACCTCCACGTGACCTCTTGATGTTAGTTTTTATCAGCACCTAGCTCAGTCTCTTCTTCAGATTGTCAGCTTAGTGCTATGCTGACACATTGTCTGTTGTCCAGGAGCTAGTTTAGAAGAGGTGCACATGTACACCAAAAATGTGAGAAACACCAAAAATGGCACTCCGACTATATGCTATAGAATTCCATACAGCACTGGGGAGGGAATGAAGGCTTCAAAGAGGAGGCGGGCTTGGAGCTGAGCAGGAACATTCATGATTTCACTTCTGTAGAATTTCCCCCAGATAGAGAGGAGTGGCACAGGACATTCTAAACCGTGACAATAATGTGTCAGCTGAGGTATGGAAACTTGTTGCAGGAATGAAACAATCAGATTGCTGTGGAATATGGGAAATGGTAACAAATGAACTAGGAAGTCTGGAGCTCCAAGTGAAAAAAAAAGTGCTCAAACTGGATTAAACTAAGGAAAAATGTATTATCTCGAGTAACTAGAAGTCCAGACATAGTATTCCAGGCACAGTAGGACTCAGGCTCAGTTCCTGTGTCATTTCTCTTGGCTCTGCCCATCTCTATGTAGATTTTGTTCTCAGGCTAGTTTCTCATGTGATGTAAGGATGGCTGCCAGCAATATCTGAGCCAATATGCTACCTTGTTCACATCTGACAAAACAGAGAGAGTGGGAAAAAAAAAATCTCTCCTAACCCTGGAATGAAAGCCCTTTCCTTCACCCTCATTGGGTCATCTAGGGTTACATGATCACCACTAGACCAGTGGCTTCTTTTACCAGTCTCTAGCAAGAGCAGGTAGTGGGATTACTATGAGCGGTTTAGATAAACCCCAAAGCCCAGCATCCCCTAGTCACATAGGCTGCATGGAGAAGGGGTGGATACCTGAGTAAAATCGGAGTGTTGCTAGAAAGGAGGAAGGAGGACTAGATGCTGAGTAAGCAACTAACACTGTGCTCCTCAGACCATAAATCACTAGGAAAGGCATATTGAAGCCCGGTTGCAAGTAACAGTGGTTATCAAGCTCAAAACTTCAGATGGCATCTTGAAAATAAGAATGGCTCCTCATGATTACTTTCTGCCACAACCGACTCAAAAATGGGTTTAGAATAGCCTGAACAAACCTGGGAAAGGCTGAGCCAAAATATTGAGAGGAGGAGGCAGAAATAAGTTGTTGTAAACCAGATTTCACTTTGATTTTCCGCGCAACATAGACAAAAATCTTGTCTAAAGAGCTTGACTCAGCAACCTTGTTATTGGCCCAAAAGGTAGCTCCAGTCTTTTCATTTACTACAACCCAGGAAAATACTGCTCTCTTTGGCATTCTCTCTACTAGGGCTTACCGAGAATAGCACACTCCCTATATTTTTTTTAGAAATGACAGAAATATTCCTGGTGCTTGGGTTAAGTAATTAAGATTTGCTGTGGGAACACCAAGGAACCCCATAAAATGCGTGGCTTGGTAAATGAATTACTTAGTGTTTAATTACTAAAAATTACTATCAATTACTAAATGTTACTGCAAATTACTTGCAGAATAGACACATTTGTTTGTGGCTATTAATGATTTCAATTACTCCTCATAGGTAATTGGTTTCTGCACACAGAAGGGCACCAACTGTCGAATAGGAGCTCAGCAATAGAAAATGATGCTCCTCTATCAGCTTCGTTCAACTCAAAGCTGAAATCTTAAAATAAACATTAGAGCCACCTTTTCTCTAGGTTTCTCTGCTACTTGCACTCCTTCCCTCAGGACCCTGAGGGCTGGAGAGGACCTTGAAGATCTTCTCTTCAGACATGCAGAGGAGGAAGCAGGATCCAAGAGGTCAGTGTTTTTTTGTTTTGTTTTGTTTTAAATCACATAACTAATACCACAACATAGATGAACATCAAAAATATTCTGCTAAGTGAGAAAGATTCTACTCACAAAAGACCACAGATTGCATGATCCCATTTATATGAAATGTCCAGAATAAGCAAATCTATAGAAATAGAAAGTAGATTAGTAGCTGCCTAAACCTAGGAGAGAGGGGAAAGAGTAGGGAGGGGAAGAAGAGGTGAGAAGTAGGGGAAAGGACAAGGAGTGACTGCTAAAGCACACAAGGTTTATTTTGGGGCTGCCGATGATATTTTAAAATTGGATTATGATGATGGTTGTACAACTCTATAAATATATTTTAAAACATTGAATTATATACTTTAAATAGATGAACTTTATAGCAAATGTAATTATATATCAATAAAGCTATTAAAACAAATATGCTTAATCATACAATTATATGTGGGGAGGGCTAGGTCAAGGGTAAAACACCCCTGACTCCCATTTTATTGCTCTTTCCACTAGGCTATCCTGCTTCAATATGTGTTCAACTTGTACGAAGGCATAACTCACTAAAGAAGATAGCTAATTAAATTCATTGTTGAAATTGTGGTCTTATTTATGAAGGACTCACTTCTAGCTATTTGTGTATTATTAAGAGGACATAAACTATGTTCATTAAAGCAACACACAATGCAACCAGAAAATGAACTTAATAACATAAAATTAAATAAAATAATATCTTAGCTTGGATTCTCCCTGAAAAATGGAGCTTGTGGCAAAAGCTTGCCAGCAAGTAGTTTATTTTTAGAAGTGATTTTAGGAAAAAAAAAAAGTGATTTTAGGGAATAGGATGGAAGGAAAGGGTAGATTAAGAAGAGAAAGGAGAAAAAAAAAAAACCCAATCCCATCATTCACTATTGAGTAGACTCAAAAATTGGGAACAGCTGGGTCTCAATGCCCTAGAGATATCTGAAGAATCATGTACACTGTGCTTCAGAATTGTGTGCCCAAGAGATGGAGAGGGAAATATTCAAGCATTGGCTCCTGACCCCATTGGTAAAGGATTGTCCCCAGTATTGTGAAACTCTTGCTCTTCCAGATTGCATATGAGTCAGCACTGTCGAACAGGATCCTATAGCATCCTCCATGGTGTAGACAGAGAAGTCCAAGGACAGAAAGTAAGAGTAAGCTGTGCAGCTCGGGTGGGCTCTGGTTGGGCTACCTATCCACTCAAACCTGTTGCCACAGCAATTGATGAAACAAAAGGTGACCCAATGGACTTCATTAAACCTAGTAACTTCTGCTCTGTGAAAGACCATGCCAAGAAAATGAGAAAATAAGCCATATACCGGAATAAAATATTTGCAAAACACAAATCTGAAAAAGGACAATTACTCAAAACATACAAAGAACTCTTAAAACTCAACAATGAGGAAATGATAAATCAATTTAAAAATGAGCAAAAGGTTGAACAGACATATCACTAAAGAAGATATATAGATGTCATGTAAGCACATGGAAGGTGCTCAATATCATTTGTCCTTAGGGAATTGCAGATTAAAACAAGGAGAAACTACTACACACCTCTTAGAATGGCTAAAGTCCAGAAAACTGACACCAAATACTGGCAAGAATGTAACAGGCAAGAGTAACAAGGACTCTCATTCACTGCTGATGGAACTACTTTGGTAGTCAGTGTGGTGATTTCTCAAAAAAACAAAGCATACTCTTACCATACAATCCAACAATCATGCTCCTTAGTATTTACCCAAGTGAGTTGAAAACTAATTTTTACACAAAAACTTGCACACAAATGTTTATAGCAGCTTTACTCATAATTGTCAAAACTTGGAAGCAATCAAGTTGTCCTTCAGTAGGTGAATGGATAAATAAACTGTGGTACATCCAGACAATGAAGTATTATTCAATAGTAAAAAGAAATAAGCTATAAAATCATAAAAAGGATTGGAGGAAACTTAAAAACATATTATTAACTTAAAAAAAAAACCAACCTGAAAAGGCTATATACTGTATAATTCCAGCAGTACCACATTCTGGAAAAAGCCAAATTATGGAGACAATAAAAAGATCCCTGATTGCCAGGATCTGGAGGGGTGGGGGGAGGATCAATAAGCAGAGTACAGAGGACTTTTTGATCAGTGAAACTGTTATATATGACACCATCATGCAGGATACATGTCAGCATGAATTTTTCCAAACCCATAGAATGTAAAACACCAAAAATGAGCCCCAATGTAAAGTATGGACTTTGGGTGATAATGATGTGTCAGTGTAGGTTCATTGGTTGTTATAAATGTAGCACTGTGATGCAGAATGACCATAGTGACGGAGGTTGTGTGTATGTGTTTGTGTGTATGTGGCAGGGGAGATGGCATACATGGAAACTATATTTTACACTTAATTTTGCTGCAAGCTCAAAACTGCTATAAAAAATAAAGTTTTTAATTCAAAAACAAAAATGATTAGTCAAGAGGATGAGGTGGGCCATCAAAGATGTCCAATATAAGAGGTACTGTAATATCAGAATTATATATTATATTAATAGAAGCTCCACCAAAAACTCCAACAAGAACAAAATTTAAGAAAAACTAAGTAATAGAGGACAAGAACTTTCAGTCTAGAATAGATTCCAGATTTGTAATGCAATCTCAGCCTTCCAGCTCTTTGGGGAATTTACATTAACCAAAGGTCCTACCTACATTCTTCAAATAATCACACTCAAAAATGAGTACTTACTATACTCTTCCCACTCCCCAGCATCCTCTAGTATTCTTAGCTACTGTTTGATTTTTTTTTTTTTGTTCTGAAAACCTTTCCTTAGATGGATCAACCCCAAGCCATGTCTATGTCTTCTCTCACCTCTGCACACATCTTCCTGCTTCTTGTGTTACCGCTTTTGCTAGAATGTCCTCCATGTCCTCCTCTACTTTCCTTTCTCTCTCACTGGACAGAAGTGAATTTGGAAGGGATTTACATGTCTTATTTTAGTTAATCCTCATCACAAACCAGTTAGGAAAGTACTCTGATTAGTTGCACAATATAGGAAACAATGGCACCTAGAGGTTAAGCAACTTTTCCAAGATCATACAACTAGTTAAAGATTAAGTCAGAACTGGGTGACGGGCACTGAGTGGGCCACTTGATGGGATGAGCACTGGGTGTTATGCTATATGTTGGCAAATTGAACTCCAATAAAAAATTTAAAAATAAAAAATAAAATAAAAAATAAAAGAAACAGAAATTTAACTGAGTTAGGCTGACGATCTAGTTGGCTTTGTTAAATGATTCATGAATTGGGTGGCATCTCATCTAGGAAGTGGAGGACAGCTCTAAGGAGTTGTAGGAAATAGAACGTTTTTATAGGAAGGAGGGTGGGGCTAGGAAGTTATTAGTGAAAGAAAAGAAAGAATTGTTCCAGGCAAGGCCACTTTCCTTTAGGGAGAACAGACAGAGGGGTCTCATTAAGTGGATTACCTCATCTTCCTTTGGGGGATGGAGACAGCCCATGTGATAGATTACTTCACTGGTGCTAATCAGAAAACTCCTGACTGACCAGTTAAGATTACATTTCTGGGGGAGGTTGAAACTGCAATTAGTTAGGTATTAAGTCCCAGTTTGGTGGTTTGGCCTGGTTTGGCCATGACCCCATCTTGGGCATGCATTTTGCCCTTTGTGTTTGTCTTTGTTTTAAGCCTGTAAACCCATATATTCTGACTGTAGACCCTATGGTCTCAACCACCCAGATGTCAGGGAGACCACCAAATGCTTTAGGAAAGTTTAATGCAGGGATGATTCACAAAGTTATGAGCAAGGTTAAGGGAATTCAGCAGAGGATAGTGAAATATCCCAGGGCAACAACAGCTGTTCCTTCTGCTCAGCTCTAGGGGTCAAACGTCACTGGAACCTGGAGAAAGCTAGAGGAGAGGACAGCCCTGTGGGAGCTGTGGCCTTGGATGAGAAATCACATGTCAATCTGAGAGCCAGGAAGGAGAGAATTAAGGAATATCCCATACTTATGCTCTGGTCTCCTGTTAATGTCTCCCACTGGCTGGAGCCAAGTAGAAGCCAGAGGGCTTCAACTGTCCCTAGAGATCAGTGTCCCTGGACACACAGAAGGAAAGAAGGGTGGAGAAGGTGTCTGGACAACAAATGGAAAAGATGCAGCATCAAGTCTCAGCTAAGATACAAACACTAATCTGATTTTAGTGCTGCAGTGTTTTTTTTTCTAGAGGCAATGAGAGGGGACAGCTGCCCTAATCCTGTATCCAACTAACCAAAGCCAAACTTAAAATAGGAGCAGGTGCAGTATCTGTCAAGGCCATCACTAACAGGCATCATCAAATGTTCTCATCTCCAGCATGGTCAATCCAGCTTGGCAATAATGCCCTGGCTGCTTCTCCTAACATAGACATGCCTTTGAAGATTTTGCTTCCTCTAATGATCACAAATGGCTCTGGTGAACAATCTCTAAAAAAATAAGGCTTGTCAAAATACCTGTATCAAGCACATATAACAATTCTCAAATTCCATTCTGATGTGCACAAGAGAAGACTTCTAAGCTTGACTATACAGAGCTAATTTACATAGTTCAGTGTCAAAAGGCTTACAAGAAATCATTCTAAAATATGTCTTGTAATCGTATAAATGTTTCCTGTTCTAACTCAAATGAGTGGAAATATGGGAGAAATAAAGAACAATCTGACCACCATGGTTTTCTCTGAGCCCCAGAAACTATGAATAGGTCAACGCAGGCAATAGCTGCTAATCTTTATCAGGTTCTCACTGTGTACTAGGTACAGTGCTAAGCACTTAACTAGCATTGGCTGCCACAGCCCTCACTGCAACCCTAAGAAGAAAGTACTATTTTAAGTCCTGCTATGTGAACAGGAAGCTGAAGCTTATGGTGATTAAGTCAGAGACATCAGCTACATGCTGCTCACTGGGCAAAGATCAAGAGAGAATGCACAAATGAATAATAAGAAATCAGTAAACTTAAACTCTAGTTGAGAGGAGAAAATAGTCTTTAAAAAAGTCTGTGAGGGAGTTTCTGACTGGTTCAGTCAGTAGAATGTGCAACTCTTGATCTCGGGGTTGTAGGTTCCAGCCCCGTGTTGGGTGTAGAGATTACTTAAAAATAAAATCTTAAAAAAAAAAAAATCCGTGAAAAGTGAGTAGCAAACGGGTAAAGGACCCAGGTTTTCAGAAAGCAAGCAAGTAGAGTGGGCTAGGTACTCAGGAAAGCTTTGCTGGGGTGGTAGAAATGGAGCTAAGACCAGGATAAAGATAAGGATAGAGTAGGACTGGGAAGGTATGGGGCATACTGGCCCTGACGAGGACAGCAAAGAGCCTGGCATCTGGAAGAGAGGCATCAGGGCAAGAGGGAAGATCAGAGAGGGCCTCTTGGCTGTACTCTGTCATGCTCCCCTAATTGCCCACTGCCCTGTACATCTACCTCTCAGCTTCACACAGCTCAGAGACAGCCTGATGCTCCCTCTCCTACCTCTGGAGCCCTGACCAGCCCCAGACACAAGCTTCCTACTCCCTGCAGGCTCTGTCTGATGGATTGTGAATAGCCTATTTGAAAAGTAATTGCATGTTTGGGGCTGATGCTTGTCATTTGTAATTGCTCATTCTTCCTCCATCCACTTTCTCTCTTCCTATTCTCTAGGTTTGTTTCCCAGGAAGCAACTCCAGAAGTTTTCTGGGCAAATGACTGGAGGAGATAATGTGGCCCTCTGGGCCACACAATTCAACCAGACTTTGCTGACCAGGAAGCCACTCTGGACCAACTACTTGCCTCTAGGACAGAAAAGATAGAAGGGGCTCAATGCCTCCTAAGAAATTTATCTGAGAAGCAACAAACTGGTCACAAAGATTCCTACCCTAATCTAGGACACATGGACCCTCCTTTGCCCCAGCACTGGGACTGCAGAGGCCTGCTGTCCAATGATGTCTGTCTACTACACGCCTGCTGGCCCCTGCTCTCCTATATTCTTCAGACATCAAATAATCAGTATTCATTTACTGAACACCTACTATGTGAAAGCCCCCCAAGGTGGTCTATTTGACATATTTTGCCCTCAAAGAAAGGCACAGTGTTATTGGTTCTAGGCTCTATATCTGGCACTGCCATCTCCACATCTCCTCACCTCTGTGGTCTGGCCCTGCACAGAGATAGCTAACCAGTGGTGGAGCAAATCTCACTGAGTCCTGTCATTTCCATACATTTTGGGGCTGTAGCTCACTTCAGCTGGAAGTTTCAGGGAACAAATGCCAGCTGGGGCAACTCTCAACTAATGACTGACAGAAGGTGATGGAACCATCCTTCCTCCCTCACCTCTCAGGCAAGATAACCGAGATACATATTTCACACTGGCTTCTAGAATTGTCCAGCAAAAATTTGCTTCAGTGACCTACAGTAGAAACTTGCTTGAAAATCTTTACTAGCATTCTTCCTTTCACTATCTACTTCCCATTTACCTACCCATGTTGATGACATCTCCTTACCTTTGTCTTAGTGTTTTCTTCTTGGGAAATCTGTATTAAGTCAGTTGGTATCAGAAATGGTATTAGAAAGGATATACTCAGAATGGGATTCTGAAGTTAGACCCCTTGCTGGTCAGAAGACAAGAATCCCATTACTTAATAAATGAGGTGAAATAAAATACATGTGGTTGTATAAAATTCAAAACCCTGTGAAAGCCTTTACTTTCCATAGGTGGACAGAAGAGTGCTGAAAATTAGGCCCACAACCTGATTTTCAAATGTCACATAATTATAAATAGGGCTGAAATCACAAGATTTGCAAGTTTCCTATGCTAAAGTCAAAGAAGGAGCAGGATTCTGAGACCTGGAATAGGGACATTGAGATAGATACTCTTGAATATCTTGTTAATCAGAACTAATGAGCAAGAAGCGGTAAGAACTCTGGATATCCTGGAAATACATGTGCGCACCAGTTATTGGGAGATAACCCTGCAAAGAGTAAGGGACCTACTACATCACTAAAGATTTTAGGGGTTGGAGAGAGGAGGAAGATGGAGGTGGGGGAGGAGGACCCTAGGTTGATCTTGTCCTAAGAATACAACTAAATAACTATCAAATCATCTTAAATACCCCAGAAATCAACCTGAAGATTGACATAACAAATTCCACCCTAAAGGGAGAGAAGAGGCCACATAAAACAAGGAACAGGAGATATAACTGGCTTTTCTAAGACACAGAAGAATGCAGAGACTTAGACAAAATGTGAAAATGGAGGAACTTACCTTATATTAAAGAATAAAATAAGGTCATGGCCGAAGACCTAAATAAAACAGAAATAACATATCTGATGGAGAATTTACAGCAAAATCATAAGGATACTGGGCTTGAGAAAAGAATAGAAGACATCAGTGAAACCCTAAAGACTTTAGGGGTCTAGTGGTCTGCAGCATGTCAAACTGTCCTCTCCAATGTAAAGTTTAAGTTTCTGTACCTTGCATCTCTACTATTTAGAAAAAGGCCCAGCACTTGGCAGTTTCCTTTGGATTTTTGATGACAGTACATGCCACTCTTAAGAATGCTGCTGTGACCGATTTATCCAGTGACTTAGAAGGTTGTCAATTTTGAGTAGTGCCCAAAGCGAAAAAGAACTCTGCAACACTTATGGTACAAGTAACCCTAATGCTTGACCCATGTGATTCATCAGCTCTCATGTCTTCTAGAGACACCCATGATAGACAAGGAGACCCTAATGCTTGGCCCATGTGATTCATCAGCTCTCATGTCTTCTAGAGACACCCATGATAGACAGGGAGACCCTAATGCTTGGCCCATGTGATTCATCAGCTCTCATGTCTTCTAGAGACACCCATGATAGACAAGGAGGCTTTATGGCATTCCTAAAAGCCAAAACTGCAGAGCTGAGGTGCAGATCCCTAGGGCCCTGGAGCAAGACCATGCTATCTACAGCAAAACATTATTCACCATTTAAAAAGCAGTACTTGATATGTTACTAAAGTCATTTGACTATGGAATATGAATGGCTGTGCTACTATAAGTGCCCAAGACGAGCTGAATATTTTTAGACCCACTAAGTTATAAGGTTGAATGGGCACAGCAGCAATCATTATACAATGGAGGCAGCAAACCTCTCATTCAGCTCACACCTGTGGCCTGGGAGAGAACATTACCCAGGCTTGGTTCACAGAAGGGTCAGCTCACTAGTTTGCTATGAGTATAAAATGGACTGCTTCCGTAAAACACCCCCCTCAGGAATAGCCCTGAAAGATAGTAGGAGTGGAAATCCCTCCAGTGGGTAAAACTTTGAGTGGTAAATATTTGTATGGAAAGTGAAGCAGCCTGAGTTAAGGATATGCATATGCTTCTAGGCAGTGGTGAATGGATTAATTGTTTGCTTAGGGGCCTGGAAGGAGTCATTTTGAAAGGTCAGAGACAGAAGTCCAGGAAAGAAGCATGTGCGTGGTCCCGTAAGTGGGGGCCCAGAGTGTGTGAAGAAGAGGAACTCTTTGGGAAAAGCACTCAACAAGCACATGGGTAGGAAAACTCATCCAGCGGCAGCCCATGAGCCCCACTGCATTGCTTGCACAATGTGTTCATCAATGGAGTCGTCATACAGCAGAGGTGGAGGCTGAACAGGGGCCCAGCAGTAGGGGCTCCTTCTCACCAAACCTGATAGCTACTGCACTTTGGAGTGTCTGATCCGTTAGCAACAGAGACTGATGATAAGCCCCAGGCATGACGCTATCCTTCAAGGAAACCAAAAAGCCACTTGGTAATAAGTTCATCACACTGGATTCCTTCTGCCTGTAGGTGGAAGTGATTCCAAATAAATAAATACACTTCATCCATATTTTGGGTATTGCGTTGCATTTCCACCCACAGTGCATTTTCCAACTCGACCATCTGAGACCTCACAGGGCTTCTGATGTTTTGTAAGAAGCCCCCTAACATTGCCTTAGATCAAGAGATCCACTTTATGATGAAGGAGGTATGACAATGTGCACAGGACTCCTGAGGAAATAGGCTCTAAGCCTACACGGCCATAGATGGCATTCAGAATCTCTCTTTATGTTGGTCTGCTATGGACTTAACTGCCACCATGAAACCTCAGACGATGGCACAGCTGGCATGGCCCATGCAGCTGTTGCTGTTGTCACTGACAGTGGTTGCACTGTGACCGCACGGCACCTGGAATCAGGGCACCCCCGCAACCTCTCCCATCACCAGTGGATGACCTGCTGCCCCTGCTTCTTACCTCACTACTCCTGATTCAAACCTACAGTACATTGTTTGTCTGAACACATCTGTATCACTGCAGAGGAGGTTGGAAAACCAAATGTGTCACATTTTCAGATTCTTTGGTACAAAGAGGGCTCTAATTTCCACCAAGATTTAATAAGATGTGGAATTCCTCAAACACAGGAAGGGGTATTAGATGCTGAACAGCCAAAATAAATGGCAAATGTCTGATACATGTTTCTTTAAACTCAAAACAACTCAATGTGTTACAAATCCCCCAGAGCCTCAATTCCCTTCTCTGTGAAATGAGGGTGTATGACTGGCTCAAGCTTACACAGAAGTGTAGTTCAGGATCCAAACTCAGACATCTGATGGCTAGTCTTGTGCTCATTCCATGACACAGGGCTGCTTTTTCCTTTGGTGTTTTCTCCTCTTTATCCTTCTTGCAAGCATCACGCCTAGCCCTGAGGTATATTCCCTATGCAGTTGCTTCCTCCCTTGCTCCAGAATGGGTGGTACAGAAGAATCGTGCAACTAAAAACCAATGACAGAGTACACCCAGCTCCCCGACAGTCAGAGGAGAGTGTCTCTGAGTCTCTGATGTACTGAGTCCATAGACAGGGCTGTGGGCTTCTTTATGGGGTACCCTACTCCCTTGCTGCTAGTGAAGGCTGTTTCCTTGCCACTCATTATGTTCCCTGCAGTATGGAAGTTCTGTGGCCAAGGTTCATATAACTGAGAGTGTATTTATGGCGGTCCATACTCTTTCTTAGGAAAATATTGATTTTCTAACAGCAGAATGACTGTAGAGCCATTAAATCAGACTAGACTATCATAAACTCCAGGATTAACCAAAGAGTACTTTCACCTTTTCTTTTAGTTTCTCATGAGCCATCGGGAGTAGATACATCCACTTAAGCAGGACAGGATCACAGCATTTATTACTTGATTTGAACAAACCACCACTATTCCCCACCCTTATTGCCGGATAAGTAATTAAACATTCTGCTCTTATTTTAAAGATTGACTGACAGGAATGAAAGAGGCCAAGTTGTATTTAAAAAAAAAAAAATACAAAGGCTTCTAATGGGAGCTGCAACCCATTATGCAGGATATGAGTGGAAGGGGAGTGGATTACCCTGGCAGTGGGGGATTGCTCTCCAGTCCCTGCCCTGACCAGAGGATGTGTGAGCTCATTATCCAACTGTTAAAGTCTTAGTTAGAAGAGCAGTCAGTGAGGTGAGGATTTCTTTTTTTTTTCCTTTTTGGGAAGATCTCTATCTTTCTTCTTTATTGATTGCTTGCTTTTCATTTTATATCCTTTCTCCCTTGCCTGAAATGAGAAAAATGAGCCCTTGCCACGGGCTTTAAACTTTACACCCAGACAATATCTCCCCCTTATCTAATGCCAGGCAAGAAGCTTCAGCCCAGAGGACCCTGGGTAATGCTACAACAGATTATGTCATAAAATGGAGAGATAAGCAAAAGAACCAATCTAAAAGACGCAGCAAAATTTACCTTTCCACCACCCTCTGCTCCTCTTTTAGAAGAAGGCTTTAAATCAATCTGCCTTTGCCATAAATTCTCTTTCTAAAATTTGATAACAAGTGCAATATTTTCCTTAGAGATTGGGTTCTAATAAGATGGAAGTTGGGGGTGGGGAGAAAGCAGGGTTTAGCAAAGTAATAAAATGCCATGATTGATCCTGGTCGGTGGGGTTACTTGGAATTACCGCTATTCTTGGCTAGCAAGCATAATCCAGCCAAGTCATAAATTTTGTTTCTTCCAGTAGACAGTTGAGTCTCTGTATTGATCCTGATTTGTTGTTCTGTTCTCATGTAATTGCTCCCCATGATTAAGACTCAAGGTTGGCAAGGAAGTCTGGCCAGGCCAGGAGTATAAAGGGAGTAAGCACAGAACTGGAGTTTACCCTGCCTTCCCACAGTGGATCCTGAGGCTGGGATGAGGAGGCTGAGCCATTCTGGAGACCCAGAGTGCCCAGGGCCAGGCTGTGGAGTCATGACCACACTCCCACTGGTCATCCTTCCTCCAAGTACTGTGCTAGCCAATGCCTTTGCTGGTCCACGTGTTCTTTGCCTAAGTGAGATTCCTCAAACACACATAGAATATGAGCCTCCCAGATATAGTAGCACCCAATATGTGAGAGTTCACTTTATCACAGACAGAAAAAAAACAATATATCAGCTGGATAGGAACTATTCCAAGGTCATGCACTATGCAGAAACATCCCCCACCCAATTACTTCACCCAGAAACTAAGCCTTCCAGCCCAGATTGGAACCTGGCCCAAGAGAACCCATGGGCAGAGGGTTATGTCCCCTAAGTCCACAAGTTTGGAGCTTGGGTTTCTTGGGTTATCCATCCTTGAAGCAGAAATGTTTATAGTCACATTTTTTGTAGATAGGCCAGACTGCAAGCATCCTCATATATCTCCACTCACTAGCTATGTGACTTTAAGCAAGTGGTCTAACCTATCTGAATGTCAGTACCTCATTTGCTAGCTGGGAATAATCATAACATCTGCCTCATAAAGTTTTTGTGAAGATTTCAATGAGATAACATGGGAAAGTACTTGGCAGAAATATTATTATTGTTGTTGTTGAAGTTGTTGTTATTCCGAGCTTTAGCTTGTGCACAGAGCCTTGCTGTTCTTAATAGATAAAGAAGTCTGTAGTACAGAGATATTTGGAATCTTTCTAAGCAAAGGAGGCATTTAGGGTAGAAGGAAATGTGTATTTTGATAACTTGGAGTATCTTAGTCAAACCCTGGGAAACTAATTTAAAATAAGGCTATGTGCCTTTAAATAGGAACTCAACTAGATTCCCCAGCACTGCACTGTCAAAAGTCAGTTCAATTTTATTTCTTTCCAGTCATCTCAGAGATGGGAATGGGAATTCCTCACTCCATGAACTCAACAATATTGCAGCTAAATCATCTGTATGTGATCCGCCTGTCTGGTGGTGGGTCCATTTGACTACATGCTTTAACAAAAATATTCCTCAAACCTAGAGTGATTTTCTTCTTTCTCCTTTCCTTTCTCTAACTGAGAGACTTAACCAAGGTGATGGTGGTGATGGTGAAGACTGGAGCTGCCAAATCAGTCATGGCTTGTCAAAACAATCTGTCTCTTATTTTCTTACATTCCCCAGAGATAAGTGGAATGTAAATGCTAAGGGACCTGTAGTTGAGATGCTGGACTCATCCCAATTCAGTATCAAAGGGAAGATCCAGTGCCTCTGGGTCTTAGCCTCCTCTCCTAATGTCTGCCCCTCACCTACAGTCCCCAGATCCTCCCTACCCATCAAATCTTGCTTAGGAAAGTGTATGCTTTTAGCTATAGGATAGTGAAGCAGGAATGGACTCACACTGTTGTATTCTCAAACCTGACTCTTATATTTATAAACTATGACACTTAGGGCAAATTAAACTAATTTTGTGTGTCAGTATCCTTTTCCATCAAATACAGACAATAATGCCACATTTCCTATTCCATAGGGTTGAGATGAGGACTATACATGTACTTTAAATGCCTGGGGCATGGCGGCCCCCCAAAATGCTCACTTGTCTGAGTTGTTTTAGGTCAGTGGTGGGAGAGGAAGTCAGGCTCCAATAAATGAAGAAAAGAATGGGAGGTAAGTAGAGGCGGTGAGAAGACAGGGCTCTTTCAAAACTGGGGCTGTGAAAGAATGAGAATGGCCATTGTTTGCCTCTCCCAGGGAACCCAAAGTGGTCGTACAATGCTTTTTCCAACAGGTCTTTTTGTCAGATAAATAATTTCTAAATATGTCTGAGGTGGAAGAGATTTAGAGGAAATATTCCAAATATTCTTTTGAGAAAAGAATTGCAAATTGTGTGGCATTTTTCCTACTACTATGCCTTGATGAGGAGAGGATGGGAATGAGAGTGTTCAGGAAGCTTAGAAGTCATGGAATGGAGATCGTGGGTATAAAAACAAAGGACCCTTTATGTCTTTGTTTCTTCTTGTCCTCCATCCCTCCATCTCTTAGGGATAGCATTAGAAATCATCTAGGCAAAGAAGAAAAGAAAAGAAAAGAAAGAAAAGAAAAGAAAAGAAAAGAAAAGAAAAGAAAGAAAAGAAAAGAAAAGAAAAGAAAAGAAAAGAAAAGAAAAGAAAAAGAAAAGAAAAGAAAAATCATCTAGGATAGCACTCTCAAATCTGTCTGCTCATCAAAATATTTGGGGAATTAGTAAAATATATTCCTATCTCCTCTCTGAAAATTCTCATTTAGTACATCCTGGGTGGGGACTAGAATTTGACATTTTTTCAAAAGCTGTCATTGTCTTGGTGACCAGTTGGGTTAGGGACCATACTGATTCAATCCCTCATTTTAAACATAATCTGGCAAGGCAGGGCCTCTGTTTTACAGTGCATCCCTGGCTAAGCTATGGGACACGTGTGGTGGCTAGGAAGTAGAGGATATACTTCTAAAATGGACTCTGTCTGAGGCAGTGAAGAGAGGCAATGCCTATTGAGCACAGTCTCTCACAGGACCCTGTGAGACCATCAGGAAGCCCTCTCCCATGGCTTCATCTTCCCCATACCACAAACCCACCAAAACCAGTGATGGTGAGCAGAATGATGCCTAGAACTACACCAGGTTAAAGGATCTAAGGCTGGCCCCATTATTCCACTTTTTTGGTCCTTCACTTCTCTTGCTCTTTCATCAGTCTCTTGGATTCCTCCCACATCCTCCAGTTCATGCCTCAGATCCCTCCATTATAGCTCAAGGAGAATGAGGAATGTTTGCTTGCTCTTTCCCTGCCTCTAACAATTTTTTTATTGCCTTAGGCTAAAGAGACTCACTTTGCACATGCATGGCTCTTAAAGGAAGGACTTTGATCTCAAATATGAGGAAGGTGTTAAGTGCCCCAGTTCTGCTCCGGTTCCCTACCAGCAAAAGCTATGCCTAATTTTCTCACTAATTGCCAAAGAAGCAATCTCCTCATCAAAGCAAGTACTACTTTTTTCAATGTCAATAACATAGTCCAATTTGACATAAGGGATCTGTGTTGTTCCAATTAATGGGGCTTTGCCTCGTTCCTTGTGAAACCATAATCCAGTATTACTGTGCTATGGAGGAGTTCCCATTCTTCCCATTTTAAGGGTCACCACAACAGCTGTGGATGTTCCATTTTAGCCATCTAGTGGTGATAGGCACAGTTCGAATATCTCTGACACTTAAATCTCTACTCTAATGGAAGGGGGATGGGGATTCTTAGTTTACTGCATCACATAACAAATGTGAAATTAGTGAACATTGAGGTCATGTGAGTTATCCAAGGTCACACAACTCACTTCCAGTTGGCCTGACTTCTTGTTCCTGCAGCCTCCCAGAGCCTTGCCAGATGACAAGTTTTCCCTGGTGTCACTACAAACAAGCCAAGAAGCAAGGGAGCCCAGGAGGGCACCCTTGGTGAAAGCTCTGACTTGATTTCCCTGAGTAATCAGGGTGTCTGCTTCTTTTCTGGGCAGCTACGCCCAGTCAGCATTGGAGACGATAAGAAGGAGAAAAGAGAGCCCTTTTGCTCCAATTTGAGAGGCAACAGCACTGCCTCACCTGCTTATTCAGCATCGTCAGTGAGGGGCAGTTCTCCTACAAGTGGAGGTGCTATTGACAGACATCAACCCAAACTGGGCATCCAGATCAAACTAGGTATCAAGAGAAAAAGAGCAAAACCAGTAATAAATACCCTGGACTCTGTTCAGAATCAATCTGTCACAGGCATTCGTCCCAGGGAAATAACAATTTTTGTTCACACAAAAACCTGTGAATGGATGTTCATAGCAGCTTTATTTACTGTAGTCAAAAACTGGAAACAACCCAAATGCCCTTTAATATATGAGTTGTTAAACAAACTGTGGTACATCCATACCAAGGAATATTGCCCAGCAATAAACAGGGATGACGTATTGATATAGGCAACAACTTAGATGGATCTCAAGGGAATTATGCTGAGTTAAAAGAAAGCCAATTCCAAAAAGTTATATACACCATTTGATTCCATTCATAGAACATTTTTGAGATGACAAAATTTTAGAAATGGAGATAGATTAGTGATTGCCAAGGGGTCGGGGTGGGGAGGGAGGCTGCTGGGGCTATAAGGAGGCAACATGAAGGATCCTTGACATGATAAAACCATTGTCTTAATTATTATGCTGGTCACACATATCCACATATGCAATGACATCATAAAACTGCATCTAACTAAACACATACCTCAAAAAAAAAACAAAACACATACCTCCACATACACACACACATGGACATACAAGTGAGTATATGTAAAATGGTGACATCTTAATACAGTGGGTGGATTATGGTGATGGCAATATCCTGGTTATGAAGCTTTAGTACAGTGATGCAAGATGGGTGGGCAGTATACAGGATCTCTCCGTATGATCTCTTAGAACTGCATGCACATCCACAGTGATCTCAAAATAAAAAGTTTAAAAAACTCTATATCCACCTTATCTTGATTCCTTTCTCCTTTACTATGGGCTGTATTTTAGTAGCTTTCTTCCAAAAAATAAAGTATGGAAAAGAAAAAAAAATAGTAACTTACAGTGAAAACATTTGGCAGTCACCATCTTAAGCACACGTCACAATCAAGGCCAGCATTAACAATGAAAGTCATGTTGATCATGTACCCCCTACTGTGGGTGATGAGAAGGGTACTTCACCTCAGTGGCATTCTTCCTCCAAATCCATAATCCCAGTTTAATCATGAGAAAACATCAGACATACTCAAATTTGAAGGTCATTCTACCAAATACCAACTCTTTCATGACCATGATATTTCTAAAAACAAGGAAAGAATGAGAAACTGTCGCAGATCAGGTGAGAACAAGGAGACATGATGGCTAAATGCGTTGTGGTATCCCGAATTAGTTCCCAAAATAGAAAAAGAACATTATTGGAGAAACCGGTGAAATGCTAATACGGTGAGTGGTTTAGTTAATTACATTGAGCCAATATAAAATGATATTATTCACCCTCCCAGGTCTAGCTTAAAATTTTCCTTCTCCAGGAAGGCCTTTTTGACCACTCATTACCCACAGGGATCTCTCCCATCCCTATAGTAAAGAAATACAAAAGCCGATTGTGTCATTTTTTATCCCTTCCTCAGAGACTCTAGTGCCAATTTAGCTGAGGATTTACTGCACTTTTAATCTGCTAAACAAACTCAACTAAGTTGTAGAGAAGCCTGAGCTAGCCTGTTGGATGATGAAAGAATTATGACCCATTCACCCATGTCACCCCTGAAATAGCCCGCTTGTCACCAGACATATGAGTGAAGTCATCCTAGATCATCCAGCTTCTAGCCAACCTACTAACTCAACACAGACATACATAGAGATCCTAGCAGAGATCAGCCAAGACCAGCAGAAGATCTGTCCACCTGGGTCTGGCCTGAATTACCAATTCACAGAGTTGTGAGTTAAGCAGGTGGTTGTTTTAGACCATTAAAAAAAAATAATAACCAACATGTTTAGCCCCTGATTATGGCTATATATCCAGATTTTTATCTATATATACATATCAGATATAACATTAAATTTTACATCCATCCTATCTTTCATTTATTTCCCAAAATAACCCTGTGTGGTTTGAATTATCATCTCTGTAGTAAAGGAATATAAGGCTCAGAGAGGCTGAGTGACTTGCTTGAGATTGCACAGCTAGTAGTAGTGCTGAGAGTTCAACTCAGGTCCTCTGAGAATGGGTCCAGTGTTTTACTTATTCATATTAAATCCCTTCTTATCTGCTATCTTATACTTTAGTTTGTTTTCATTAGTATATCCTACATTTCCAACTACACAAGATGTTTCAATATAGCTTGCATCTTAATCTTTTTATCATCTTTCATAATATCTAGCACATATAGACCTCAGCATACTCTAGTTAAATCAAAGTAAATTAACCTCTCAAGAGGTTGATTTTCTACTCTTTCTTCACCCTATCACAGTGCCTTGTCTGTGATCAGTTACTGTTTGCTGGAGATATTGATGATGTCTGTAATGTATTCTGACCTTTGAGCTACTGGGTGCAGAGAGGACAGGGTGTAGCCATTATTCAAAAAGAGGAAGTTATTATAGGCTCTCTCTTTTCCTTCGTAAAACAGGAATGTGGCTAATTAGCTTGCATCCTTCTTTCATTGACCAGAGCTGTGTGGAACAGACACGTGCCCACCACAGTGGTAAGTGCAAACAGGCCGCCAGGAGGTCACAGTGTGGTCTGAGGAGGTGGACCAGTCAGCAGTCTCCTCTACACGGAGGGGATCTTACACCAAAAATTCAGAGAAGCACGCTTGACCCAGCTCAGGCTTGAATGGCAAACAACCTGGTACAAATGTCGACCCTGCCACTAACTAGCCAGGTGAATTTATCCAGTCCCTTAAGCTCTCTGGGCCTCAAAATGCCCATCTGTAAAATGGCTGTGAGAGGATAGAGGTGATTACATGTGGCCTGGCACACAGTTACCACTCTAGAGTCACCACTCTTCCCTCCTGCACTCCTGCAAGTGTGTCATATCTTCATTGTTCCATAATAAACAACTGTTTCCCCCATTTTATCTTTTGGGTAAGTTCAGATTTCCATGTGTAATAGCCAGGTTTCTTAAAGTTAGTTTAGTAACTTTTCGTTTCTGATTGGGTTTCCAGAATCAAGAGTTGGGATGTGCCCAGGATCACAGACCCTACAGGCTGTGAGTATATGTACAGAAAGCAAACACTCATAGCTCCTGAGCAGAGCCCACTCCAGTGATGTGGGAAGGAAAGCTGGGGAAAACATAAAGGTTCTGCCTGGAGATCAGGACACTAACTGGTGTCCATACACCCAGGAAATTTGTAAATTTGACAAGACAAAGGAGGACACTCTCATTTCCTGCAAAATATCTGTTGCTGTCACTAACTGAAGTTCTACTAGCAGGGAAGATGTTCTTTTGGGCCTCACTGCTATTTTGTTCCTGAGAGTCTGAATGCAAACTACGGACCCATGGAAATGGTGTTGCTGCAGGACTTTGAGATGGCACCCTGGGCAGAGCAGGGTTGGTGAATTGTGTTTGTTTGGAGGAGGAGGGTGATGCCAGAGCAGGAAAGACAGAAAGGTCTTCTGAGAAGGAAGAGGCATGGGACCACTTATCTATCCGATAGTTTCATCTAGGGTGAGCTAGAAGGCAGGGTGAGCCCCATGGGACCTTGAGGGCGTGAGAACAAGAATGACTATTTGCATTCAGAATAAATTTGAGAAAAACAGAACTGTTCAGACCAATGATCTCTGGATCTCTTTTTCGTGTTTGGAGTTTAATCAGTCGGGTTTTTCTAGATAGCTCTGAATTTATATTTTCTATTAGACCACATTGGCTTGTTGTCATTGTTGTTTGGAAAATATGGAGAGAAGGAAAGCTATAAGTTTTCTGCAGTTAGGGATCTTATTAACCTTGTTTACTCTCTGTGCTCAGACCTAACTCTGTGCCCAGAGCATGGCAGGGACCCAGTCAGGTGTTTTTGAACTGCACTGAATCGCTGAGCTGAGAGCTTCACTAGAAAAGAATAAGATGGGTTTACCTACTAGAGGCCTTTCCCAGAAGAAGTGTGCCTTCTGTGCACTGTGCTCTGTCCTAGAGAGGCAAGTTGCATTCCCATGAGGGCTATAGGAAGGAAAGTCCTCAGATAAAGCACAGGTTTCCTTTGGGATTTGCTGCCCAGACCATCTCCGCCCTAGATCCACATTGTGGGCTGCAGCTGTCGGAGAGAAACTGCCAGAACAGTGCTGGGGTGGCTGGACAGCCGCCTAGGGCTACCCTCTCAATCATCTCAGCCAATCAAGCACTTAATGTTCTCCGTTCCTCAAGAATGTTGCACGTCGGCGCTGCCCATGTATCTTTCAAGTTTTATCTTCAACATCTTATAAATCATCCATTAAATACCTCCCAACTAATGCACATGGCTGTTGTTCTCAGCTAGGGCTGAAAAGTGCACAAATCAGTTTTACTGCATATTAGTCCTGCCCAGTGGGCTCTAAGAAAAAATAGGAGAGAAACCAGAGAAGGAAAAGACAACTCTTGGCTGCCCCAGGAACAGCTGCTGGTAATGACCTGGAGGCCAGTGATAGAGGGTGATAAAACAAGGTGTTGGCACCAACACCATACCACAGGGTTCCTTCTGAATGGCAATGCCAGGGATGCTTTGTCCTGCAGAGCAGTGGCCTATGGAGCAGAATGCAGCTGCACATGTTCCTGTTGGGCAGTGTTTTCACCAAGCCAAGGACGAAGCTCTTTGCTGGGAAAAGCTCTTTGCTCCACTGGCCTTAGAGATGGTTGTGGGCACAAACTTTCACTGAACCTCCGACTTGTCACCCTACTTTCCTATACATCTCTGAAGTGGAAATAATCCATCTCTCACAAGGAATTTATTATTTTAATAAAATGATATACTTGAAAATATAGTATCCATAATAAAGTAAGTGTTTGGTAAATGAAATGAAACACTAGTCTTGGTATAAGAAGCTACAAACAAGCTAGACCCCCATTCCAACTGGATGGAGGTGCCAGGCTTTGTCTTTAGCCACACCATACTCTATGATGCCATCGCTTTTCACCTCTAACAAGACTACATGACTTTAAGCCTGCCATAAATATGTTAGCTGATCTGCGGTTTGATCATAGTAAAACTTCTACCTCAATTCAGGGTCAGGACTGGGCAATTCCTTCTAATGGGTGTTTGATGTGTCCAGATCTTGGAGGAAAAGAGGAGGAGCCTGAGGTTAAAGGAACAAAGGTACTGAAATCCAGCCCAAAGACCTGGGTTTGAGCCTGGTTTCATGTGAACTGTCCATATAATCCTAGGGAAGTCACTTTAATTTTCTGAGCCTGCATTTCAAGAACTATAATATAAGAGCATTCAACTATATCACTGGCTTAAAGAGGATAATTAATCCCAAAATTCTTATTATCAAACAAAATTCTGTGGAAGCCCAGTACATAAAACAATAGAACTAAATTTGTTCTGGTTACTACCATGGGGTGGGGGTAGGAGGTCAGAGGCCCCACATTCTATTTCTTCCCTGTTCTTCCCTTGAAGACTTCCAAACTCCTGTGATGAATCCCCTCCAAGCACAGTTTATGAACCACTGGTCTAGAAAAAAAAATCTAAATTCCAAGTACTATGGGAATTGTTCAATGAGCCTCACTGTATCTGCACAATGAGAGACTACTTGGCGGTTAACAAAACTAAGGCAAATGCAGCAACAACACCATAGAAAGGTATGTCACTAGGTTGGAAAAGCAAGATGTGGAATATATGCAGCAGGTGGACCCCATTTGGGATGCATAGACACAAGTGTGCACACATACACAGAGGAAAAGCTCTCAAGTATATACACTAAATTTCTAATTTCCTCTGGGTGGGGTGTAAGGAGCGCTAATGAAGCAATGCTTTTATTTTTGGCTCTAGTGTCTGAGGCTTTTTTTTTTCACCAGAAAAAAAGAGTTTATATGTTATATGATTTAAAAAATATAGAGGACTGAAGGCCTTTCCAGTTCCATGACTCATCTGGCTAAAGTGAATTCTTGAGCTCATTTTGATATTGAACTTTTCAATATCATTTCTGAAATGAGATACTCTTGTGAAAAGTCAATACCAGCCCAGAAAGCACCCAGTTCTCACTAACTGGAATTGTGGAGAGTCCTCGTCCTAGGCTGAATGTGCCTCTTCCTGGGCTGTGTGATTTCTAAGTGCCAAGTGGCCCACAGCCTGCAAACAGCTCTTCCACCAGCCCTCAGGTGTGCCCAAATGCCCTCTATTGTATGAAACCACTATTTTCATCTGCGCTTCCTGAAAATGTTCAGGGCACCAGGAGGCTAAGACAGACTCCCATGAGCCAGCCTGGGTCTCCATGTCGTATCATTGGGAAAGGAGACTGCAGAGTTTGAGCACCAAAGCCTTCTACAAAATCATATGTGAGTGACTTAAGAGTCAATCTGGCAAGAGGCAGAGTAATTACAATCATTTTCAAATTATTGTTATATATGACCCATTGATCCATGTTTGTACTGAGGAAACAGGGGAGCTTGTTTTAGAAGAGAGCTGGCTTAGGATGTTGAGGTTTTGCACAACCAGTGTGTGTGTGTGTGGGTGTATGTGTGTGTATGCTTAAAAAGTTTCCCCAGATATAAAGCTATTGAGATGAAATTGTGAAGAAATGTGCAACTTTCTGAGAAGTTGTTGATTCAAAAGAAGGGGGACAGTTACAATGAGAAGAGCTGAGACATATCAGCACACATTCATGAGAGGCTAAAAGTGGGAATTCTTCAAATACATCTCAAGTAACATTTATTCAGTAGCTATTATGCTCCAAGCTCTGTGCTAATCACTGTCATGTATGCTTTGTGCTTAAGTTTCTTCATCTCTAAACTCAATAAAAAGTCTTTTAGAGCAGAAATACCTCAAGTACTTCACAGGTTTTTTTGTTTGTTTGTTTTGTTTTGTTTGTTTTGTTTTTGTTTTTGTTTTTGTTTTTTTTTGTAGCCAGAAAAAGCAAAGAATAGTTATGGACCTAGGAACCTGTCGAGACTAGGTTCAGAGATGTTCAGCCCAGGATCAGAGGATGAATTTTGAGCCCAAAAGGGGAAAAAATACCTTGTATCCCACTATATCAGTTAAGGTGAAGTTCAGCAGCAATGAGAAACCTGAAGAATGACACTATAAATGGGACAGAAAGTTATGTCTTTCTTCAGGAAAAGAACTGGTAAGGTAGGTAGTCTGGCCCCATATGGATGCTCTGTGATCATTAGGGACTCAGGTTCCTTCCAGCTGTTTGCTCACCATCCCTACCTGTGGCCTCACCTTATTGGTTGGAGTGCTTTCTTGGTGCCATGTTACAAACAACAGGACAGAGAGAACAGGAAAGAACCTTTAGAGAAGTTTCACACAACTCTTCAATTCCCATCGCTTTGGCCAGAACTTGGTCACATAACCATACCTAGCTGCTAGGAAGCTGAGAACTGCAATCTTTGTGCTTTCTAGCTAATTCCTTCTGGAAATGTGTTTAGCTAAAAACCAGAGCCCTTCTATTTGACAGTAAAGGGGAGAGTGAATATTTGCTAAATAAACAACAGAAGCCAGACATACCCAGTAATTAGGAGCTGGGAGAAACGGCTCTTACCTGGTATGGAGGAGATGCTCAAAAACTGTGCATTGGTAGGAACCAAAATAAAGGGAAATAGAGAGCTTAAGGTAAATGACCCCCCACAAGCATGACTTCTAGGTGTGAAATCTAAGTCCACTATTTGAGGGCATCAAGAGGTAACCACTCGGAGATAAAACCAATTGCAAACTTCCTAGTTGAAGTATGCCTTGCCCCTGTTTTATTTATTTCTTTTTTTTTTAAGATTTTATTTATTCATGAGAGACACAGAGAGAGAGAGAGAGAGGCAGAGACACAGGCAGAGGGAGAAGCAGGCTCCATGCAAGGAGCCTAACGTGGGACTCGATCCTGAGACTCCAGGATCACACCTCAGGCCGAAGGCAGGCACTAAACCACTGAGCCACCCAGGGATCCCCTGCCTTGCCCTGTTTTCTGTTGTCACTGGTTTTTCATAGAGATTCCAGGCTTCACAATTAGATGCAGGTCTGCTCTGCTAACAGGGATGGTGTCTTTAACAATCTTGACTGGGATTTTCATCTTTTCAGAAAATGCCCGTTACAAGATGCCCACCACTCTTTCTTTCTTGAGTATGAATGGAGCCCCATGCTTCAATTCTTCAGGACCCTGGAAGCCTCCCCAGCCACAGCAACCCCTAGCTCCTACCTCCTCGGTCCATCACTGGACTCGAAGTACCATTAATCAGAGAACTTATCTTGTTTTACTGTCTATTGTGTCCTCAGCATCTAGCACAGTGCCAGGCACCTAATAAATAACTTTGAATGAATAAATGAATCCATTCTTTTAGCTACTAGTAAACTGATCCTCCAAAATGCTATTCTTGTCATATAACTCCACTTAGGAGTATCCAAGTGACTTTCTATTTTGTAAATAAAATTTACACCCCTCATACCCATTGTCTGGGTGTCCACTATGGCAAACTTCTTTCTCCTCATCCAATTCTCAGTCCTGCCACTCCCAGCAGGTGGTCTCCTTGTCTCTCTTCATATCAAGTTGAGAGCAGAGCCCAGTCTTTATTATTTCTTACTCTTTATCTCCTCTTCCCACCAAGCCCCATCCCTCTAAGGCTCAGCAGAAGATAATTTTGCATACTTTTCCATCCCTAAGTTCAGTCAATAACAACTTGCCCTCTCTTTAGATTAAAACCAGAATGTTTCTCATTTGCATTACTCTTTATAGGTTACATAAAGCCTCTCCACATAACAAATATTCCATTAGGTTGTTTCCAAATTCTAGCTCCATTCTACAAAACAGGCTCAGAGAAATTGAATGTCTTGTTCCAGGTCACATGTCAAGAAAAGGCAGAGCTGAGACTCCAGTATTGACCATTCAATTTCAGGAGTCATATGTTTCCACCACGGCCCTTCATGCTACTGGGCATCCTGGGCACATAGGTCCTTGGTCTTCCTGTCTTGGCCTGCCGCCCATGGCTGGAGAACCATTCTTTCTATGTTTCGCATGCACACACATGGTTTGCTTCCCTCCCCTTGTTGGTGGCCCTTTCTTTCTACTTTTTCATCATCACCCACTGTGAATAATGCTGTCAAATACAGGGGACCTGCCACATACTACTTGTCAAGTTATGAAGTCACAGTGACAGCAGCAAAGGCAAGGGGTCATATTCTTGTTTACAAGATCACTATAGGAAGCTGTCTTTAGTTAAGTGTAGCAGAAATGAATAATGGATCTGGGAAACAGGACAGTAAGAAATCCATTCCTGGGCTTGCCACCGACCAGCTAGATGACCTTAGGAAAGTTACCTTGTCTTGCAAGGCCTCAGTTTCTTAATCTGCAAATAGGGTGGTTGAATTAACCATCTCTCAAATCCTCTTTTAACCAGTTGAAAAATGTCCTCTGTTACTGAGTTATGCTTGCAGTGGTTCAGGGCCCCCATCCAGGAGACTTTACCAAATCAAACTCACTACTCTGTTCAACACTTCCTTCACACAGTCCCCACATCTCCAAGAATCTGGATATACACTCATTTTCTGCCTCTACCAACCTGCTTCACAAAACACTTCTCTGGCCAGCCTCTGTGCGATGCCAGACCTCCCTTTCCTGCCTCCCCACCGCCCTGCCAGTTCAGCTCACAAGCGCTCTGAGTGGGGCCCAGAGGTGCACACAGGCTCTCAGAGTTGTACTGTTAGCAAGTACTGCCACCTCCTGGATCTTCTGTCTCTGGGCACTCCAGCTGGAGAGTATGCCCAGATGCTGGCTCCTTGAGCTCCGTGGGACCAGCGATGCATCAAGGCAAGTGCACTTGTTTGTTATTTACACTATCGTCCCCAAGACCCCATCTGTTACTCTGAACCCTGTTTCTGATGTAATTGAGATTTTTTAAAGTTAGATACATGAGAGCCCCATGTCTAATCACTCACCCTGCATGCCCAGGCTCCAGGCCAAGGTTCCGCAAAGATAATAAATACCAGGCACTAAAACTAGTCCGTCAGGCCCTGGGACAAGTGTTCTGGGAGTCAGGGAGCCTATAGCTTGGACCTAGCAGGGTTTTCTCATGTCTCATCCTGGAGCCGAAGCTGGGGCAGCTTCAGACATTTAATCCTGCTGATAACTCACTGGAAAGGCACAGAGTGGGAAGCAATAGGAGGTTGCTTCATCTCATCCACAGCTGTCTCCAGCTCTGCCCTGATTAAATCTGTAATCACCTTCTCACCTAGGGAAGCCCTGACCTAGATTCTTAAAAGATATGGGTAATGCAAGATGACAATTATAGAAATAATAAAGTCTCAGAATGTTAGAGTTGGAAAGAATGGTAGAGATCATCTGGGTTCATAGAATACAGATAAAAAAAATCCCCAAAGAGGTGAATAACTTTCCAAGTTCAATCAGCCAGTCATTGGTTGAGCTGGAACAAGAGCTGGTATTGCTTGATATACAGTCCAGTGCTCTTGTCCATTGCTCAATGATAACTCACTTATAACAGAGGCGGTAAGAGCAGGTGTCACAGAAGAAGAGGACAACTCAAGTAAGAAAACTTGGAATGTAATCTCATTGAGTGATTTGGTGTCCACTGAACTTAGATTTCACATATATAGAATGTATATGATACATTTTTGCACAAAAGGTTGTTGGGTATACTACATAAAATAACAAATATAAAGCAGTTAACATAATACTCTTTATATGGTAAATACAAATATATATACATATATATAAAGAGAGAGGGCATATATATATAGGTTATAGAATATAGGATATATAAGCTCTATTATTTACTTATAATACTAATAACACTGCCCATCTATTCAGCCAAAAGCAATAGGCCAATACTTCAAAAGCATTGATTATTTAGAAAAAAGAACTCTTATCATTCTCTGAATAAATAGGGTTGAAGCTACAGGGATCCACATGTAGCAGTTACCCAAAAAGATCATAGCTTCTCCTAGGTAACACAAAGCAATAACCCAACCTCAGATGCCAGTTCTAGCTCAATGCCTGTGAACTCAAACAAAGAAGATGAAAGTCTGTATTCAATCATCATTAATTCTATGATTGGATTCTGGGAAACCAGGAAAAGACATCTATTTAACAAAGAATTACATAGCACTTACTACATGCCAGGCACTATTCTAAATGTTTTACAACAATTAACTCAATTAACCAACCTAGCTTGATTCAGTGAGAAAATTAAAGCAGTAAGAAAAGAATTTCCATGAGTTCTATCATACAACTATACATTCACCTGCATATACCCACTCTACTTTCTTTCTTGTGACTGTGGATAAGCCATCTGTGCTTCTCGCTGAGGCTATTTTTTCCCTGTGTACTAGATCCCATCCCCTCTTAACTAAAAACCATTGCTCCAGAATCTCTCCCCTCTCTCCTTTGTTACACTGGATGTTGCTAGATCATTTGAAGTAGCATGAATATATGCCTTTTTTTCCTCCCATTGAAAAACAAAACAAGCAAAAATCACACACATTCTCTCTCTTGACTCCACTTATCTCCAACTTTTGCTTCATTTCCCTCCTTTGAGCAGAATTCCCCAAAAGAGTTCCTTATGTGCATTGCCTCCAATTTCTCCTCTCAACACATTCCAATCAGTCTCTCACTTCCTACACTCCACCAAAACTGCTTGCCAAGGTCACCAGAGACCTCTTACTTCAAGGGTCAATCTCAATCTTAATCTTACTTAATCTTTAAGTGCTATTTGACACAGTAGACCACTCTAATTAGAACACTTTCTTCTCTTGGCTTCCATGGTACCACACTTCTGGTTTTCCTCATATCTCTGTGACTGCTTCTTTACAGACTAGTTTGTGATTCTTCATCATCTCAAAATGTTGATAATCTGAATCAATTCCATGGTTTCACTATCACTGATAAGCTAGTAAGTCTAAATGGACATGTTTATCAGTGACCTCTCTCTGATACTCAGATTTTTTTTTTTATCTAACAGCCTTAAATATCTAGCTTTAACATGTTCAGTACTTAAAGTTCTAACATCTTCTTTCTCATATGATTCATCAGCAGACTCTGCTGACTCTAACTTCATAAAACTCAGAGTAAAAGTCATATAAGATGATGTATAGGGCCCTACAAAATAATAGTACTTGACTCGTACATGAATTGAGCAGGGGTGCTATATACAAGACTAGTGTTCAAACTCAACCTTTTTCTCTATATGAGGAATTAGGAAGCAAAAATTTTTAATAATAACTTTAAGACTATGGCATACACAGGGATACGTTTGATGAAATATGTACGCTGAAAACTACAGACCATCGCTGAGAGAAGTTAAAGATGACTTAAGTATACTATGTTCACAATTTGGAAGACTCAGTACTGTGAAGATGTTATTTTTCCCTTAAACTAATCCACATATTCCATGTGACCTCAGTTAAAAGCTGAGAAGTCTTTTGGTAGAAATTAACAAGTTCCAAAGAACTTGGAATAGTAAAGCAATTTGAAAAAGAGAATTATGTTGGAAGGCTTAAACTTATTTCAAGACTTACTATAAATGATAGTAATCAAAACAATGTGATATTGGTGAAAAACTGATTTCTAGGTGAATATAACAGAACAGAGAGGCCATAAATAGTTGCACATTTATGGCAAATTGATTTTCAATAAAGGTGCCAAGGTATTCAAACAGGAAAGGATAGTCTTTGACAAATTATGCTGGATCAACTCCCTATCTGCCATACAAAAAATAAATTTTAACCCTTAAATCACATAGTATGCCCAAATTAAAATGGATCATGATCTAAAGGTAAAATTCTTAAAAAAAAAAAAAGGAAAAAGAAAAAACCTATAGGAAAATAGAAGGAAAATTTTAAAATTTGAAAATCTTCAAGACATAAGCCAAGACTCCTTAGGATGCAAAAAAGCATTAACTAGGAAAAAGATACACTTTACTTTATCAAAATTAAAAACATGTACTTTTTGAAAAATAACAGTAGGAAAAAGAAAGGGTAAACCACAGACTAGGGAGAAAATATCCATAGTATATGAATACAAGTATCTGACAAGAGACTTATATCTAGAAAACATAAAACTTTTTCAACTCTGTAGTAAGACAAAAAACCCAATGGTTAAAAAAAAAAAAAAGGCAAAAGATTTGAACAAGCACTCCACAAATGAAGATATGTAATGGCCTGAAAGCATATAAAAAGATTCAATGTTATTAGTCATTAGATTAATGCAAACTAAAACTTCAGCAAGATACAATAAGACACGCACTAGTATGGCTTAAATTTAAAAGACTAACAATAACAAAGGTTGATAAGGATACAGAGCAACTAGAGCTCTCACACATTGCTGATGGAGGTATAAAAAGGCACAACCGCTGAGGAAAACTCTTTGGCAGTTTCTTTAAAGTAAAACATATACTTATCCTATGGACCTAGCAATTCCACCTCTACATATTTATTCAAGATAATGAAAATATATGCTCAAAAAAATGGAATTGCACACAAATGTGTATAACAGGTTTACTACTAATAGTCCCAAGGTATCAACTACTTAAATGTCTATTAACAGATGAAAGATTAAACAAATTGTGGTACATCCACACAACGGAATAAACCACTGAAAAAGGAATAAACCACTGAAACTAGCAACAACATGGATGAATCACAAAAATAGTAGGTTGAATGAAAGAATCCAGACAGAAAAGAGTACATACTATTTGATCTGATCTATATGAAATAGTAGAGAAAGCAGACTGATCTATGATGCTTGAAAGCACATCAGTGGCTGTGTGGGCCAGGAATGAAACAGGGGTTGATTGTAAACAGGGATGAGGGAACTCTCCTGTGGGTGTGGGTATTGATGTAAATACTCTATCTTTATTGTAGTGGTGAGTACATGGGTGTATACAAATACGCATTTGTCAAAACACATCTAGTAGTGCACTTAGAATAAATGCATTTTATTTTATTTAAATAAAGCTAATTACAGAAAAAAAAAATCCAAGATCCTTACTATGACCCGAATGGCCCAACATACTGTGGCCTGACCATTATGTCTCTGATCTCATCAGCTACTATTCCTTCCCAGCATCAGGTACATGCTATACTCTCTGCCTGGAATGATTTTTATGTGAGTGCTTACATAGTTGGATCCCTTGTGTTCTCTAATTATTTGCTCAAAATGTCACTTGTTTAAAAAGGTATTCTATGACCACACTAATTTCAAACCCCACCCCCATGCTTCCTATCACTCTTTTCCTGCTTTAGTTTTTCTCCTTACCTCTTCATCACCTTGTAACATATTGCTTTGTTTTGTTTATTGTTTGTCTTACCCATGGAGAATTTGAGTTTCAAATGCAAGAATTTATGCTCCATGAGGGCAGATATTGTTCTGTTTTGTTCACTGTTATATCCTTAGCATCTGAAACAATCCCTAGCTGTGGCATAGATGCCCAGCTATCCCCCCAAAGATTCCCGTTAAATAGATTTAACACTGTAAGCGCTCAGCGAGAAACCACATTTCCCAGCATGCTTCTTCCAGGTGGGGCTGCAAGACAGTTCTTGACAATGGGGTGGTAATAGAAGTGATGTCACTTCTAGGAGGAGGTGGTCAAGAAGTGGGTGGTATGCCTTTGTCACCCTCTCCTTTCTTAATTGCCAGCTGGAAATGAAGAAATCTGAAAACTTAGTGCATAGTGGAACCACAAGATGGAAAAAGCCTGGGTTTCTGAATCACCACATGAAATCCACCTGCTGAACAACCTTACTGACTTTGAAGCAAGAAATTAACTTCAATTGTTTTAAGCTATAAAGTTCATTTACAAAAAAAAAAGTTCATTTACTCATTTACTACTGTATAAACAGTAACTGTAGTTATTCTAATTGTAGAATATTAGGCTAGAATAAATATAGTTACAGCAACTAATAATAGGCACAAAGTTGATGCTCGATAAATATTTGTTTGATAAACTAATAGATGCCATTCAAAAACAATACATCAGTTTGTGCTAAGTTTGTAGTCTGATAACACATCATATAGCACATGCCATAAAGCATACTAATGATGCACTACCCACTGATGACTGTACCTAGAAGAACAATTGGTAATTTCATAAATGAGGCCTTTTGGTAAAAAATAATCATGTGTTAGCTTAACTAAAGCTTTGTGCCTCAGTTATAATTGTTAGTACATTGAAATGTAGCCTGATACTGAGATACAGGGAAAATAAAATGTAATAACGATCACACTTTCTTGCTTTCACTATTCATGGATCTTATTGCCATAAATCAAAGCAAATATCCTATTTAAAGCCGCAACATCCTATATCAGATAGAAATATAAACAGGATCCTGCATATTCTAACCACTGGTGGTGAGGGTGGGGAATTATATGGATTCAATCACCTCTCATTAGAACATATACCCTGTAGATATACCAGGATCTGCCAAATTTGAAAGGACCCCCTGCCTCCACCCCAGCATATTATGACATAGAACTTATTTTGTTCAGTTATGACCATCAAGTAAAGTTTCAGGACTTTGGGATACAAAGATTAGTCAAAGTGATTTTACTGTCTCTGCATTCCCATTTGAAAAAGAGATAAGGGAAGCCCAGGTGGCTCAGTGGTTTAGCGCCTGCCTTATGCCCAGGGCGTGATCCTAGAGACCCAGGATCGAGTCCCACGTCGGGCCCCCTGCATGGAGCCTGCTTCTCCTGCCTGTGTCTCTGCTTCTCTCTGTGTGTGTGTGTGTGTGTGTGTGTGTGTGTGTCTCCCATGAATAAATAATAAAATATTTTTTAAAAAAGATAACCAACACACAGATATTTGCACTGCTTCTAGTCCTTGCTGAAATTGAGATTAAGTCATGTCAACTGAAGTTAAAGTATTTCAAAGAAAATTCCTCACACTCCAAACCAAGATTCCTGGGAATGATGTAATATCGCCTATTTCAAAGGGGATAGACGTCTGGGGCCCTATCCTTATCTTTCCTGGGCAAAACCAGTAGGCCAGAAATGATAACCAACCGTCCACTCTTTTACCCTGTTTGAGGCACAAAATTGTCTTTATTCTCCAACAGAAGCACTCAAAAGGAAGTGAGAATAACCTGGACAGAAGAGTTTTCTCAGGAATTTTGCAAACCCTGCATGTGGCTTTCTCCTTGTTTCAGTTTTTACATATATTCATTTAAATAATATTAAATGATGAAGATTTTGTGTCTGGAAAATTACTGAGATTGTGGATAAAGTAACAACACATAAAATTCTCTGATATATAAAATTATATTAAGCATTTTCTCAGTCATTAAAATTTACTGCCATTTGTGAAGTATTTTTTTTAAACTAACTTGATTTTTTAATACTTCATTCTGGCCTTTTCAGGGGGAGTAAGATCAGTAATGCTTGAGGAAACTATATCTCTCTACTTCATGAGGCTGTTTAAGGGACTTCCCATCAGTGAACATACCTCATGGCCTTGGAGAGAGACCCTGGGCTCTTAGCTCAGATATATTCATCAAATACTCTTTTCAGAGCTGCTGTGTGGGTGTAAGTGACATGATATGGCCAAAAATCCAAACTGTGCAGTTGTATTATGACAAACATGCAACATGCTGTAAAAATCCAATACAAGTTAAATAAAATTTCTATATTAGTGCTAATAGATAGATAAATAAATAAATATACACATACATGCGTACATTCAGGAAAGGGCTCCATGGATCTTAATGAGATCAACTTGAAAAAAACAAAAACAAAACAAAATAGTCTGTGGATACCATAGAATTCCCATGAGAAAAAAAATATATTATTAATTACATGGTAGCTGTCAGAGGGGTTTCATGCCCATAAATTGTTTTTTTTAAAAGATTTTCCCTTAAAATGAAGTTGCATTAGTAAACTTTGAGGTCAGAGACAATATTTCCTATCTTGTATGCTTTACTAGAGAGCCCAGCACAGTATTATAAACAATAGATGCTTGGTAAATATATGTGAATGGACATTTATGACTTATTTTGTTAAACTTCCAACAGTAGCTGCCTAAAGTCCATGGCTTAGGAGAATTCATTCATTCATTGGTGATACTTTGGTGTGCATTTTCTTCTAATTGTCTGTTAATGAAGATCTTCGGCCGTGGTCGGGGGTGTCAGGGCACGAAAACATCTGTCCAGCCTGCTTCCTGGGGTCATGTATGAGATGTGGATGCCTCCACCCCGACTTGGGACACAAGCAGCATTCCACTGGCTAACTGCCTACAACAAGGGTGTAAACTCCTCCTTAGTCAAAAACCTTTAAAATCAAGCCACAACTTGTGAATCTCTAATAATCTTGTTGATGAATGTATCATTGGTGAAATGTCACCAAGGCCTTATTAACTTGCAGATAGAAATAAAGTCACAAAAAATCAATAACTTGGAGTTCCTGATCCCCTACTTCACCGCCATCCCTAAGAATTTCCAGGGGCCCCAAATGGAAATTTACCTTTGCTCCAAGACCTGTATGACAGATACAGTCCCCACGAGCATCCAGCATGTTCCTCCTTCTCTTTGAGAGAAGCCATTCTCAGGAAAACCACTAAAGAGCCTCGCCACTGCAGCAGCTGTCTTTCCCTGACTCTATGCTCTGCTTTGCCCTTTTTTTCCCCACTCCCAGACAGCCCTCAAAATCTCTCCTAAAAATGTACTTTTTTGCTTCTTGCCCTAACCCTTCTCTTCCCAGGGGCCTTTAGCTATTCCCAACAAGTAGGGCAGGAAGCAGATCTGATGTTTTCTCTTCCTTTCCTCTCTTCTCCCATATAGACAACTTATCCCACCTCCTTCAAACAAAACAAAAGTTCTATGGTTGATGCAAGCCAGGGAAGGATTATGAGTCACTCCCTGCCCAATGGTAGCCTTTCCAGAACATGCAGTTACAGGTGCAAATGAAACAGTTGCTTGTGAAACACATGTCTACAAGTGGTGACAGCCAGGCTCCATCAGAAAAGTCCTAATGTCAGGATCCTGACCTCACCAAGGGTCACTGCCCAGAGAAAGCCAAGGGGAAGACTGATCACTTTCCACATTGACAACAACAAAGTCTGATGCCCTGGTCATCACTGAGAAGATAAAGGAAGCATCCTATCCTCTGGGACTGGCTGACTCTTTCTTCTTGTGACCACCTCAGCCACCTATGACTTAGGAGATAGAGTGGCCTCTTCTTTTAGTCCACTTCCTAAACCCTGCATCTCTGTTTCTCAAGAATCTGGAACATTGTATTTGCCTTCTGCTGTGGTCCTGTGCCATCCCAGCTCCATCCTCTAGCACCTTCGTCTGGCCTGCAGCCCTCCCCTCCTTCCCTGGCTCTGTTTCCCATATCCCCTGGACAGGGCTCCCCTGCAGGCCTTTCCAGCTGTTGTCATTTCCATGGCTCTTTTCCACTCATTCTGGGCAGAAAGGCTCCATTTCTCTCCGTCTCACTGGTTTCACAAGTATAGTTGGTCTTTTTCTTCTTATTTACTAGAAACACTCAATAAATCCTCAATGCTTCAAATAAATACCGGGTGCTAAACACCTTTTACAACCAGCATCCCTTTAAAAGGATGAACCTCTAGGTAGAATAAAGTGTTTGTTGCTCCCTACTACTCCCCGCCCCCCAACTCCTGTCTCATCACTATGGCTCTACCAGATTTGGGCCGCTTAAGGGTCCCCCTGCTGCTGCTTCTGCAGATGAAGAGGATGACTTTAAAACAAGACCTTTGGCCAAAATTCTCACATTCTGCTAAGAAAGCCTTGGTGTAATTAAACACTGCTTTAAGGAGGAGGACAAGTTCCTACATGTGTGTGCACACATGCACACATACCTGCCTTGCAAAGCCAAGTGCCAGCAGCAAGCTAATGCTTCCCTGAGCTGGGCTGAGCTCCCAAGTGAGAAGGGACCATCTCTAATTCCCTGACTTGCAGTTCATTAATACCTGTTCATGCTTGGTGAACAGAAAGGAGAGAACACAAAGAAGTGCTTCCTTCAGAGCTCTAATGAGGGAACATCAGCCTGTCCTGATGCACAGGTCCCCCAACCTGCGTAAGGAAGAAAACAGGAAACATTTATAGTCTTCTAAGCAACATCTGGGATATTTCTCATTTGACATATATTCTAATTCTGAGCGTTTTATTCAGAAAACTGAACTCTAGCTAGTAACGTTTTCAGAGACACACTAACGCATGATGGTTACAAAGGAGGGACTCAGCACCTAGCACCAAGGCGCCTGCCGTCTCTGTCCAGGACTCTTTCAAAGATAGCACACACCTAGGACAGGCAACACTCCAGCCAGTGACTGATTTGCCACCTTTCTGCCTTCGTTGCTTAGGAACTGGGGGAAGCTGGCCATTGACATGTACGAGAGAGGCTCTATTCAAGCAAACCTGATTGATAAAAAACACAAGGAAAAAGAAAAAGATGACTTGGGAGGGGCTATCTGTCTCATGTAAGGATGCTCTGTAAAATGATCCATCATAGAATTCTCTTAAGCAACAAATATTTCCATTACATTAAAATATAATCCTATTTACCCAAGTTCAAAAGTTACCCAGATTCAAAACTTTTCAAGAACACGTTATTACATGGGGAAGTACAGAGCTACCTAAATAATGCCCAAAGACCATCCCTAGGGTAAGCTCAGTTTTAAAACTGAAAGTGAGTTTTCATCTGTAACAGGTGCCCCCAAACAGTCAAATGGTTTTAGCCCAACTTGAACTGATATTTTCTTATACATAATAGAACTATCACTTGTAGATAACTCAGATAAACTCCAGCATTATTCTCCCACTTGGGAGCCAGAAGGTACTCCAGGAAGCAGGCATAGATCAACCTGAACCTCATGAATGGAGTCAGGAGCAGGCCCCAGCACCCAAAGTGAACTGTTCATTTCAGTGACTCTTTTCCCTACCCCTCTCAACCACCCCTGTGGGACACACTTTGTCAAAACAAGGGATGGTGCCAGAGGTCCACAGTGGCCAGGAGGGCCACGTCCCTCCAGGTAAAGGTGAGATGGGCTGAGCAGGGTCAAAAGCTCCTGTGCACAGCCTGCTTCTGTTTCCTGCACTGAGCTGAGTGTGGGCAGAAGGCTGAGGGCCAGCAGAGAGCCCTCCTGCAGGCTGGGAATCCACACACCCTCCCTTCTCCTGAGTCCCTAAGACCAAGGATAAAGCCTGGGCCTGACACTGGAGTGTACAGTACAACTTCCCATTCTATTGTCCCCTCTTGGGTCAATGTCAGCCCCTCTTCTCCCTGCCATCATTACAGTCCTGACACCCACAAAATAAGACTGACCTAGGCATCTGTGTGTTTCCCTGGGTCACCTGAGGAAACCCTTGGTTCTTGGTTTGGGGGTGATGGGCATCCCATAGCCAGGCCCTCTGCTTGCTCATGTGCTACCTCCACTGGCCTTGGTGGGGCATTGGATTTAATTGTGTGTTTTCTTTGACTTTCTGCAGCAGCAGCAGCAGCAGCAGCAGCTTCTTAACAGTCTTAGTCCAGAAGAAATCTTTTCATTATGGCTCACAGCTGAGATCCTCGGGTTAAAAGAAATTACTCATGAAAGGGCAGCCCGGGGTAGAAAGCAACAGATCAGAAGAAAGCCAGGCTTCCAAGGGAGAGGGACTTCAAGGGTTTATTGACATGAGGGAGATCACAGCTCTGGCTTCAGGCCCAGCTGCTGACATTTGTGATAGATTTAGGCACCGCAGTTTGGCTTGGAATTATTTTTTAACTCAAGCTAAGAGGTCGGAGTGGGGTGCTCTGATCTGCTCATGATGGTCTTGCTGATGCCCAGGCAGAATGAAGAGAGAACAATGAGGACTGTTTCCTCTCCCCTCTTCCCTAATACTCCTTGCCCCTTCTCCCTCCCTCTTTCCTCCTCCATTCTCATCCCTTCTTGTGACCTGTTTCTTGTCCCTCTCGTGTCCTGGTCCTTCTGTTTTTACCTCCCCCTGTCCCTTATGACAACTTTCTGGAGTGGCCCCAAGAAGACAGCAGAGCAGAGCCACTCATGGGAGAGAGACCAAGGTGGCCAGTGCCTGTGCTTAGCCCTCAGACTTGGCTTGCTTCTTGGTCCCTGAAACCTTGCCCAGCACCCAGCCCCAGGCAGGGAGAGCCTGACACAAGAGACAGAAGGACCATATTGCCTCATTGGTATGGTGCTTCTTACTTTTTTTTTTTTTTGTCTTCCCTAAAGTTCCTGTACCTTTAGCAGAGCTTCATACACCCTGACCTCCAGTAAAGCACTAAGGATATTATGCTTCCACTTGACAGATGAGCTCACAGACCTTAGGAAATACTCATAAAGCCAGCAGAGCCAGACTTTCAAGAAGAGCCAATCACAGTGTTGGGTCTGGTCTGTCTGACGTTGCAAGCCTAAAATCAGAGGTTAGAGTGAAAGAGACTTTCTGGATTTGCTACCATTGCCTTTCACTTTCCAGGGGAAGATGCTGAGCCTCAGAAAGGGGGAGTGACTTCGCCAAGGTCACATAATGATTCTGAGACAAGGCTAAACCAAAAATCATGTCTACTACCAGGCAGAGGAACACACATTTTTTTTTCTATTTTTTACTACTCTAAGCAATGTGAAGGACTCCACTATTGGCCAACAATATAAAAAGATCTAGTATTAATTGAGCAACTGCTAATGCCAGGCATTAGGGCACGTGCAGAGACATCAAATGTTCCGTCCTAGCTCCTACCCACTGTGCTATGAGTTATATTTTACTATCAATTTTTTAACATCTGAAGCTCAAGGCCATTAATAAGTGACTTGTCCAAGAACTCAAAGCTAATGAGTTCTCAACCCCGGTCCTATCTTTCTCTACTATAATTATCTTCAAGCTCATAGGACTAGGGACTGCACTGTAGTCCATACAAGAGATGTTCCAGAAGAAGGTTTGTCTCTCAGATCAAACCATTCACCCCTGAAAAAAGTCAGACGTAGTCGTATTTAGAACCCTAAGCTCTGTACTGGTTGGAGAGTGAGAGCAAGCTGTAAGCAAGTTCAACCCCTACTCTCAGATCTGCCTTCCAGTTTTTAGGAAGGAGGCACCGAATGGGCTAGAGTGAATGTCTTTTAGCTGAGCTGCTAGTGAAAATGTCTTTTCAGTTTGCGATTTGATGTTCTCAGTGGAATGATTTATGGGATGATAGAAAAAGATTGTTCTTTTTCTCTGGTGGATCCTGAGAATTTGGTAAGAGCTGCTGGAGCTGTTATTCAAACAGATTTTTCACACACTGCTCTGGCAGTTCGTGCTATGTTCACTGCTATGAATTGCCCAAGTGCACTGCTCTACTTCCTCTGTCAGGGAAAGGGATCCAGGACAAGACTGTGAGCTACACCCAAGCAAGCTACCACCCCCTGTCTGAAAGTCAGGATCCTCTCAACAAGTTGTGCTACCGAAGCCATAGAGAGAGGGCTGCTGGAGGGGAGGTGGGTGTTGGGATGGGATGACTGAATGATGGGCATTAAGGAGGGCCCTTGATGTAATAGAGCACTGGGTGTTATATGCAACTGATGAATCACTAGATACTACTCAGTAATTAATAATACAGTATAGGGATCCCTGGGTGGCCCAGCGGTTTGGCGCCTGCCTTTGGCCCAGGGCACGATCCTGGAGACCCGGGATCAAATCCCACATCGGGCTCCCGGTGCATGGAGCCTGCTTCTCCCTCTGCCTATGTCTCTGCCTCTCTCTCTCTTTCTCTCTCTGTGACTATCATAAATAAATAAAAATTTTAAAAAAAATAATACAGTATATGTTAACTAAATTGAATTTATTTTTTAATAATAAATTTATTTTTTATTGGTGTTCAATTTGCCAACATACAGAATAACACCCAGTGCTCATCCCGTCCAGTGCCCCCCTCAGTGCCCGTCACCCACTCACCCCCACTCCTCGCCCTCCTCCCCTTCCACCACCCGTAGTTCGTTTCCCAGAGTCAGGAGTCTTTATGTTCTGTCTCCCCTTCTGATATTTCCCACACATTTCTTCTCCCTTCCCTTCAATTCCCTTTCACTATTATTTATATTCCCCAAATGAATGAGAACATATAATGTTTGTCCTTCTCTGATTGACTTAGTTCACTCAGCATAATACCCTCCAGTTCTATCCATGTTGAAGCAAATGGTGGGTATTTGTCATTTCTAATGGCTGAGGAATATTCCAGTGTATACATAGACCACATCTTCTTTATCCATTCATCTTTCGATGGACACCGAGGCTCCTTCCACAGTTTGGCTATCGTGGCCATTGCTGCTATAAACATCGGGGTGCAGGTGTCCCGGTGTTTCATTGCATCTGTATCTTTGGGGTAAATCCCCAACAGTGCAATTGCTGGGTAGTAGGGCAGGTCTATTTTTAACTCTTTGAGGAACCTCCACACAGTTTTCCAGAGTGGCTGCACCAGTTCACATTCCCACCAACAGTGCAAGAGGGTTCCCTTTTCTCTGCATCCTCTCCAACGTTTATGGTTTCCTGCCTTGTTAATTTTCCCCATTCTCACTGGTGTGAGGTGGTATCTCATTGTGGTTTTGATTTGTATTTCCCTGAGGGCAAGTAATGCGGAGCATTTTCTCATGTGCGTGTTGGCCATGTCTATGTCTTCCTCTGTGAGATTTCTGTTCATGTCTTTTGCCCATTTCATGATTGGATTGTTTGTTTCTTTGCTGTTGGGTTTAATAAGTTCTTTATAGAGCTTGGAAACTAGCCCTTTATCTGATAGGTCATTTGCAAATATCTTCTCCCATTCTGTAGGTTGTCTTTTAGTTTTGTTGACTGTATCCTTTGCTGTGCAAAAGCTTCTTATCTTGATGAAGTCCCAATAGTTCATTTTTGCTTTTGTTTCTTTTGCCTTCATGGATGTGTCTTGCAAGAAGTTACTTAAATTCTTCGTTTAAATGAAGAATTTTTAAAAGCCATAGAAAAAGTGGTGACCATGCAGAAAAAGAATAAAAGAAGAGAATTTTTTGCATCTTCTCCTTGCTTCCCAATTCAGTTTTTTTTTTCCAAAATTTAACATGAATCCATATCTCCTAGAAAACTTGTTTTCTGGATCCTGACCTCCCAATTATTTAATTCAGTTGGTCCAGAATGAAATCAGAAACTACCACTTTCATAAATGTTCCACTTAATTTTGATCCTGTGTCTGAGGAGCCATGGCTTGAAGACCTACCAAAGAGCACTTGAAGTAGGGGGCCTGGGGTTTTGCTGTGTTCAGAAATAGCAGTGGACAGTACATTAGCCTACATTAGGAGGCCTGAGTCTCAATTCAGTCATGCTACCAGTAGAGGGTGGGGGGACCTCAAAATAAAGAGGGATGGGCCTCTCAAGGTCTTAATCTCCTTATCTGTGAAATACATGACGAGCTGAGTATCTCTGAATCCCTCCTAGTTCCATCAGACCTGGACACCCACATCTCACTCTAGAGAGTGACAGTAGCCCTCTGGAGATAGAGATGTTATTGACAAGCTAGGTTGGGACAAGGGAGGAAAGGGAGAGCAATTATAGAATGATTTTATGTGACAAATGCTTTACATTCATGACCTCATTTGATCTCACAACCCTACACAGTAGTGCTGTGGATGGAATGTTTGTGTCTCCCTAAACCCATATATTTAAGTCTTAATCCCCACTGTGATGGTACTTAGATGTGAGACATTTGGGAGGTAATTAGGTCATGAGATGGAGCCCCCTGATGGGATTAGTGCCTTAATAAGAAGAGACATCAGAAAGATGCTCTTTTCCACCATGTGAGGACACAGTAAGAAGGTGGCTGTTTGCAAACCAGGAAGTGTGCACTCACTAGATATTGACTCTGCCAGTACCTCGATCTTAGACTTCTTGGCCCTCAGACTGCGATAAATAAATTTCTATTGTTTAAGCCATCCAGTCTATGGTATTGCAAGATAATAGGAATATATATATATATCTGCCCCCAGCTCCTGAAACAAAGTTCTCAAAATCCTTGTAATATCCTAAGTGATGAGAGCACTAGGGGCATATTCTGTTCTAACTTGTGTTCTTTGACTTTGGTTCCTGACAGATTTTACAGATCCCTTGGATTCCTGGTAGCAATGTCTTTTGTTCTAATGAGGTGACTCTGGGTGGGCTCCTGGATGGGGCCTGGTCACCAGAAAGACCAAACCATAATTAGAAACTTGGAATTGTCAGCCTTACTCTCCATTCTCCAAAGAGGAGGAAAGGGCTAGAAATGGAGTTAATGATGAATTACGTCTAAATGATGAAGCCTCTGGAAAAAATCCCACAAGAATGGGGTTCATGGAGCTTCCAGTTTGGTAAATGCCTCCAATACCAGGGGGAGGATGCACTCAACTCCACAGGAACAGAAACTCCTGCTCTTAGGACTCTTTCAGACCTCACCCTATGTATCTCTTCATCTCGTGGCTCATTTGTATGCTTTATCACGTCCTTTAATAAACTGGAAAATGTCAGTAAATATTATCTGAGTCCTATAAACTGGTCTAGCAAATAAATGAATCAAAGAATGAGGAGGTCATGGGAGTCCTATAAACTGGTCTAGCAAATAAATGAATCAAAGAATGAGGAGGTCATGGGAACCTCTTAATGAGTCAAGTCAGAGAGAAGTTGTGGGTAACTTGGGGACCTACTATTTGCTACTGGAATCTGAAGTAGAGAACCAGCCTTGTAGGATTGAACCCTTAACCTGGGGCATCTGATGCTGTCTTTAAGTAAACAGAGAGAAAATTGAGCTAAATAGGACACCCAGGTGGTATCATCATAGAACATTGTTTGATATGGGAAAAACCCTAGATATCCAGTGCCAGAAATGTTGTAGATATGGTAATCATGTGAGAGAGACTTTTTTTTTCTTTACAAGTATTTTTGTTGTAGCAGCCCAAACTTACTAAGACTGGTAGATGTCATTATCAGTGTTTTACTTTTGAGAAAACTAAAATTCAAGGAACTCATCCAACGGCAAAGGGCTAGTAAGTGACAAAGCTGAAATTGAAAAACATGTCTGACTTCCAGTGCAAACATTATTTTTTATGGCTATTCATTCATTCATTCCTTCAAAAGTATTGAGTGCACATCTACTATGTGCCAGATCCATCTTAGGCATTGAAAATACAGTATTGAATACAGTAAAGCCCTTGCTCCAATAGAACTTAACTCCTTATGTAGGAAGACAGATTGTAAAGAAGTAAAGTAGACAAATACAGATAGTAATAAAGACTATGAAGAAAAGAAAATGCTTTCAATGTGGGTGACATTTAATCTGAAATCGAAATGCCAAGACATGCCAATATCTGAGGGAAGGGTGCACCATGCAGAGAGAACAGACAGGATAGAAGCCCTAAATCAGGACCTTATGCATTCACAGGGACAATTAGACTAGAGCTGTTGGAGTGAATCAAGCAAAGGAAAGACAACAAAGAAACAAGGTAGGAGTTTGGGGCAAGGACCAGCACACACAGGCACAGGAGCTGGGGGTCTTACTCTGTGTGTGATGGGGAGTCAGCGAGCAGTAGGGGACAAGGGATTGATAGAATTGAAGGTATCTCTAAAAGGTATCACACTGTTTAGAGGATGCTTATAGGCGAACAAAACAGAATTCAAGAAATAGGCTAGGAAGATAGAGAAGTAGTCCAGGCAAAAGAAGACCATGTGATCTGACAAGTGGCTACTTTTTGCTGTGTAGACCATCTACATCCAAAACTGTTCAGCCCATCTCCTCTCCAAAGCCATACACTAGGTCAACCATTCTCAAAGTGTAAGGACCCCTGAACGTCCCTAAGACTCTTTTTGAGGACCTGTAAGGTCATCCTTTTTCTCAAATGCATAACTACCTGTATGAGGCTGGATTTTCTTCATATACTTCAACCAAAACAACATATCGTGACAGATTGCCTATGGAAGCAGATAGGAGAATCCAGCTGTCTTCTATTAAGCCAGACATTACAGAGATTTGCAAAAATGTAAAACAAAACTGTGTTTTTTGCTACATTTATTGTTTGCTTTGGAAAAGAAAGTTATTTTTCATTTTAAAAAGTGTGCTAATTGAAAAAAAAAGTGTGCTATTTATGTTAACACGCAAGCAATTTACTGTTGCTATTTTTAAATGAATTGATAAATTGTTTCCATTTCCTCCATTTTAATTTCTAATAAAATAAATACTGTCAGAGATAATTAGCATAAATAACAGTCTTTTAGGTCTCCAGAACTTCTAAGAATGTAAAGAGGTCTTAAGACATTAGAACTACTATCTTAATTACCTGAATGATTCTGGACTAGGAAAAGGGGTGGCCAGGGGCATCAGACAGACAGCCCCTTTGACAGACTCCTCTGGGCACTTTTCAAGTTCTTCCCTGACTGATCATGAATCACATCAAGAAGTCTCCTCTACAGCTAGGTTGGGGCTGCTCAACCTCCAGCCGCATGGGTGGAATGTCTAGTGCTGCTGGGGTGTGCAGAGGAGAGGATAGTAGCTAGCTTTGCCAAGGCAGATGAGCTATGCCAGCCCCTCTCACTACAAGGCCAGCATATGTTCAGCCACATGGCTCAGCAAACAAGGAAGGGAATCACTGCCTTCTGTAAGGTGGCCCATGCCCTGTGCAAGGGCCTTGTGCACTGCTGGATGATAATGAACCCTCTGGGCAGTTGTTACCACTTAAACATTTCTGAGGTGCATGCTGAGCATGTAATTGCTGTGCTGGGGAAGGCAAGGGACCGAATGCTAAGTGTAGCTGGATGCATCAGAGAGTAGCCAGGCTCCAGAGATCATTCTATTGGTATCCTTATCTGGCAGATTTACAAGAAGTGGGGCTTCTGAGGATGCTCTGCACTATTTGCATATGGCTTCAGATCTGGCCAGGGTTGGGGTGTCTGGTGAACAGAGGTCCATATTGCCAAGCTATCCTTCGGAAGCTCAGTCCAGGTTTCTGAACTAAGAAACAAAATCCTGAAATGTTAGAGCCATAGGACCCTGGAAATCATCCTTCCCAGCCTTTGCCAAAATGTTTTCCTCATATCATCAATCCACCCAGATGCTCCATGGAAAGAAAAACAAAATTCTCTGTTCAAAGTAGTTTAAAAAAGAAAAGTATCCATTCTCCAGTTGGAGACTCTCTGTGCACATTAACATAGTAATATCACTAAGAAATGCTGCAGTGAGGATAGTTGCTTAACTTTATTCTAATACTGACACTCCAAGGAAGAAAGTGACTTGATCACAGTCACATAACAAGAATTAAAACCAAGGTCCCTTTTCAAAGAAGACATACAGATGGGCAACAGACACATGGAAAGATGACCAACATCACTGATCATCAGGGAATTGCAATTCAAAACCACAGTGAGATGAAGTCCCAATAGTTCATTTTTGCTTTTATTTCTTTTGCCTTCGTGGATGTATCTTGCAAGAAGTTACTGTGGCCGAGTTCAAAAAGGGTGTTGCCTGTGTTCTCCTCTAGGATTTTGACTAAAATTCCCCTGGCTATTTGGGGTCTTTTCTGATTCCACACAAATCTTAAAATAATTTGTTCTAACTCTCTGAAGAAAGCAAAAGCCAAACTGTGGAAGGAGCCTCGGTGTCCATCGAAAGATGAATGGATAAAGAAGCTGTGGTCTATGTATACAATGGAATATTACTCAGCCATTAGAAATGACAAATACCCACCATTTGCTTCAACGTGGATGGAACTGGAGGGTATTATGCTGAGTGAAATGAGTCAATCGGAGAAGGACAAACATTATATGTTCTCATTCATTTGGGGAATATAAATAATAGTGAAAGGGAATTGAAGGGAAGGGAGAAGAAATGGGTAGGAAATATCAGAAAGGGAGACAGAACATAAAGACTGCTAACTGTGGGAAATGAACTAGGGGTGGTGGAAGGGGAGGAGGGCGGGGGGTGGGGGCGACTGGGTGGCGGGCACTGAGGGGGGCACTTGACGGGATGAGCACTAGGTGTTATTCTGTATGTTGGCAAATTGAACACCAATAAAAAAATAAATTTATTATTTAAAAAGCTGCTTAAAAAAACACACAGTGAGATATCACCTTACACCTGTCAGATTGGCTACAATCAAAAAGACAAGAAATAAGAAGTGTTGGCAAGGATGTGGAGAAAGAGAAACCCTGGTGTACTCCTAGTGGGAATGTAAATTGGTGCAGCCAGTGTGGAAAACAGTATAGGAATTCCTCAAAAACCTAAAAACAGAAATACCATAAGATCCAGAAATTCTACTACTGAGTATTTATACGCCTCCCCCTCAAAAAAAAACCAACAGCCTGAAAATGCTAATTTGGAAAGATACATGCACCTCTATGTTTATAGCAGCATTATTTACAATAGCCAGGATATGGAAGGAGCTCAAGTGTCTATCAACAGATAAATGAGTAAAGATATAACTCACTCACACACAGACACACACACACAATGGACTATTATTCAGACATAAGAAAAAAGGAGATCTTGCTGTTTGCAACAACATGGACGGGCCTGGAAGGTGTTATGCTAAGTAAAATAAGTCAGACAGAGAAAGACAAATACCATATGATTTCACTCATATGTGAAATCTACAAACCCAAAACAAACAAGTAACAACAACAAATAGGCAGGAACAGACTCATAAGTACAGAGAACAAACTGGTGGTTGCCAGAGGGGAGGGGGATGGAGACACGGGCAAAAATGGGTGAAGGGAGGTGGGAAAATCAAGCTTCCAATTATGGAATGAATAAGTCACAGGGATAAAGGTGCATCATAGGGAATATAGTCAATGGTATTGTCATAGTATTGTGTAGTGACAGATGGTGAGCATAACATATAGACTTGTCAAATCGCTGTGTGTGTTACACACCTGAAACTAATGTAATATTGTATGTCAATTAAAATAATAATTTAAAAAAAAACAGGTCTGTTGATTCCCAGCTAAGTACCACGATAAGCAAAATTTCCAAGGTCTTCTAACTCTGAGATTAAAGACAAGAGATCAAAGTTAGATTATCATCTTAGATTATCCAAATATGCCAGCTATAGGCCCCTCCCAGTGCCTGTAGTATGTTAGGGAGCAAGGAGTGAGGGAAGGACCTAGGAAAGCCGTGAATGGAAAGAAGTTCTACCTGCCTCAATACCCTCTAGCCCAAGTTTCAACTGCATGTAGGTATAAGCAAATTTTCTCTCTAAGGACATCATTTGAAGTTCTTTTACCAACACGTAGCCATCAAAAACAGGCTGGGAAGAGATGATTTGATTACATTGTGAATTAGAGTTTTACAAATATGCATTTAATTTAGAATTAATGGGATGAATTTTTTGTGAGTTAATTGAAAAAAATGATTATTAAACACAAACTCACTGATGTTTGACAAGTTGGTAGTAAATACCCATTTTGCACATGGCAGTTAATTCCCAATAAATATGTTTCTTTCAATAACCAGCTGGTTTTCATTTAACAAATAGATTGCTGTCTGGTGAAATGAGAATGGAGAATCAGGAAACCTTCATGGATAGCAGGGCTCAGCACCCCTTACCATCTGCCCAGTAGACTGTGTAGGTGAGAGAAGTCCCAGGACAGCCTCTGGGAGCCTGTCCCCCACCTCATCCCCAACACAATTCCAAGCAGCCAAGGGGCTGGTTGACAAAACCAGTAGGCTGTGTGTGTGATACCCTTTCTACCAGAAATCCCCTTCCTTCGCTGTCACCCGGGCAAACCTCTCAAACATCAAGCCTCACCTCAAAGACTGCTTCTCCAGAGTAGCCATCTCAGATGCCTTCAGGGTGGAGGTAGTCTCTCCCTCCTGAGTACTCTCACACCACTATGCATCTTTCAAACATTCATAGCATTGCATTAAAACCTGCAAATTCCTAACAGGCAGCCTCCTGGCATCTAGCAATAGCAACTATAAAAACAACGACAATCTGGCAGAGGCTGCTCCTTTCCTTCCCATTATTTTTTCTCTTTTATGCCTGTAACAGAGACTGGATATTACCGAAGACAAGTACAAGACTCTGTCTTCCAGCCCACCTTGCAGCCAGGTGTGACCATGTGATCAAGTTCTGACCCGTGAAATACACACCAAGTATTGACTTGAGAGATGGCTCCTTAGGGAACTGATTTAGCTGAGAAGTGGCTTCTATCATCTTCTTTCTGCTCTGCCCCTCACCCCACACACGCTGCTGTTGTTCACAATGTGGGTGTGACAACTAGAGCTCCAGCAGTCATACTGGAGGATGATGTGACTTTGAGGGTGAAAACCACATACTGAAGATATCAGGGCAAAAATACAGGTGGTGGGACGCCTGAGTGGCTCAGTGGTTGAGCGTCTGCCTTTGGCTCGGGGCATGATCCCAGGGTCCTGGGATCGAGTCCCATATCAGGTTCCCTTCAGGGAGCCTCCTTCTCTCTCTGCCTCTCTCTGTATCTCTCATGAATGAATAATAATTTTAAAAAATACAGATGGAGCCTGGGTCCCTAGTGACTTTTTGACACCACCATATCGTTCTTGGACTGCCTGTCTCCCTACTGCTTTTACAGGAGAAAAAGTGAACCTGAGAGTTTTAAAGCCACTACTATTTAGTCACATGCAGCTGAACTTACTTCTAACAAATACAAACAATAGCCAGAAACATTTACGAATGCCTACAAGTTTGTGGTTAAGTATTTATACTTATTCTAATCTCACACATACCACAATCCAATGAAGTCGATATTTCTCTTACCTAGGTGAAAATAATGGGACCCACAGACATTAAGTAGTAAGTCCAAGTCACAAAGCTAGTAATTGATCAAGTCTGAAATTGCATTTATGTCTGATTCTAGAGTTGGAAATCTTAACAAGCACAACCTCTCAAATGAACAAGCCAGTGACTATTCAGAGAATCCATCAGCCTGAAAATGTATATTCTAGGACCAGCTCAGCCTCTAAATGTCCTTAGACAAATCATGTCACCTCTCTGTGACTCAGTTTCCTTACCAGTAAAATGACAATGTTGAGCACCCACTATTTGTCAGGAATTCTGCTAAGCGGCTTACAGATATTAACTAAGTCAATACTCGCAGCCACCCTACTGGAGGAATGCAATTACTGTTCTCACTTTGTCAATGAGGAAATTGAAGCCAGCCCTGGAAGTTAAACAGCTTCCTCAAGGTAACAACCTTAGCAGATGATGTATAAAAGGATAGGTTTTGGACCCAAGTCCATCTGTCTGTCTGACTCTATGATTTACTCTCTGAAATCCTCCCAGGTTTCTCACAGATTCTGAGTATTCCTCTTGTACACACAAGGAAGTAGAAGGTTCAACTACTCAGTGATGAAGTGAAGATTCCAAACTAAGCCAATTTAACACCAAAGTCAAATGTTTTCCTGAGCTGTATGAGTGAAGGAAAATGTTGGACAAGTCAGTGTTTGAACACGGAGACTGTGCTGCATCCACAGAGCTCTGAGCCCAACTCTGGAAGTGCATGGGACATGTTATCGATCATGGCATTGTAGGAAAGGAAGAGTGAAGCACAAGATTGTGAAATCCTCTCCACCCACACCTGAGCCTCCTGGAGCCTTCCAAAGAGACCCTGATGAGCTCACTGAGTGGCCCCAGGGGCCTCCACCACTGCTTTATCTGGAAGAGAGCCTAGCACTTAATAAGTACTTAGGGATTGTATTAGTTTCCTATGGCTGCTGTAACAAATCACCACAAACCTGATGTCTTAACAACAGAAATTTATTTTCTCTCACTTCTGGAGGCTAGAAGTTTGAAATTCAGGGGTTGGGAGGGCCAGCCTCCTTTTGAAGGCTCAGGGGAAGAATCCTTCCTTGCCTCTTCCCAGCTGAAGCAATCCTTGCTGTCCCTTGGCTTATAGATGGACCATTCTGATCTCTGCCTCCCTGTTCACATAATATTCTTACTGTGTGCATCTCTGTCTATCCTTACAGGTTCTCATAAGGACACCAGCCATTGGGTTAGGGTCCACCCTAATCCAGCATGACCTCATCTTAACTTAATTACATTTCAGAGACCGTATTTCTAAATAAGGTGACATTCACAGATACCCCAGTGAGGATGTCAGCATATCTTTTTGGAAAACACATTTCAACCAGCTACAGGAAATACTTTCTGAATTTAACTGAATATGCTGATTCTCTGCAAGGGATTCATTTCCCTGTAAGAAATCATGAGTGGGGCTAGTCTTAGTGCTGATATGTGAAAGTCTCACACAAAAAAAAGTTAGTGTCTGTCTGTGTCTGTGTATCTGTGCATGTCTGTGTGTGTCTCGGTATGTTTGTATGTGTCTCTATGTGTGTATGTGTGTCTGTGTATCTGTGTGTGTCTGTGAGTGTGTTCCTTGAAGCCTGCCATTATGTTGAATTCCACCCTTAGACATTAATTCCTTGGGTAGTCCCCTAAGAGGCTAGCCATTAAGTTAACTGTCATTCACCTGGAACTTGAATTCATCAGGGTGCATTTGCGGAGTGAAGGGCACTGAGAAGATGGCAAATGTGATAGGGTAAACCAAAGGAAGCCTGCTGGCCCTGGTAATACAAGTCCAGATAGATCTGTAGTAGGTACTTGGGAGATAGTACCAGGTAGGAGGAGTGACATCTAATAAGGAAAGGGGGAGAGACCTATTTCCCAGGGTGAGTGGTTGAGCCTAGTGACTTTTAAGATACTAAAATATTTTTGACATGTGAGGCTCTAATTCTTGATCTTCCCATGGTGCTGGGAAAGAGTTGTGTTGGGCTCCTAGTCAATGAGACAAGGGTTCTAGTCCCACCCTCTCTTCTTGGCAGTGGAGAGACCTTATGAGAGTCACTGCGCCCACCCGCTATCAGTGAAATGACAGCCTTGGGCATGGTCGGCCAGGTCTTTCTCAGTGCTGGGCAGATTTCCAGACCGTGTCTCACCCTGATCCACCTGGGCAAGTGCAGGTCCTGTGGCTACAGTGTATTTATTCCCCATTACCCACTTAGGAAAGTGGCTCTGAAGTAGCAGCTTCTCTGAGAGGGAGATGGAGAGAGAAGAAAAGGGAAAACAAAACAACAAGAGAAAATGATCATAGAAGTGAAGCCTCAGAAATTCGCTTTCAGTTGTGGGGATAGTGGAGCAGTAAAGGGGCCTCCATCAGGAGAATGGCTCTCGGCAGACAGAGAGGAAGTGGTCCAAATTAACCCTGATAGCAAACTTAGCTCTCCACACTGCAGAGTATACATCCAGAGTGAAAGCCATTTGAAGATTGTCTGCCACCAAATCAAACTGTTCACTTCCCATTAACAGCCCATCACATGCAGTAGGTATTCTTGGCCTGTGCTATTATGCCTCTGGGTTATTGTTTTAAATTTGAGTCATTACAACAAATTACTGTACTTAGCCCTTCTCAAGGAGCTCGGAGGACTTATTGTCACTCAGATATCCTCCTCTCCTGCCTCTCCTAAAGCTTTGCTGCCAAAAGCAGAGGATAGCCATTCCTATCCAGATGCTTCTGGGCACTCCAGACCTTGGGATGGGCTCTGAGGGTTGCCCCTGGGCACACTCATTACACATCTTGGTTCGCGGTGTTTAAGCCAAACCGTCTTTGTCCTGTCCTTTGGGAGAAAAGGCACTAGAAGCCAAAAGAGTGAAAAATAAATAAATAAACAAAAAATCTGCCTCATACAGAGTCTACTCCGTGTGCCAAGCACTGAGTTAAGCTCTTACCTGCAAGAACTTAAAAAGTAAGCAGCCTGGGTTGGATGCTCTGGCTCTCTTTGAGCTTGCAAAGCTCTAAGCTTCCATGTATAGGCTGGGGGAAAAGGGGAGAGGTGGGGAGAAACAGGGAGCTATAGTCTGGAAGTGGACTCCCACTAGCAGGCTAAGGCTCCACCTTGAGGCCATGCCCAGGCATGCAGTGAGAAAGCCCTCTGGGACCTGTCACTAGAGTCCTGAGACAGTCGGCATTGCAAAGTGCAGGCAGGCAGGTGATGTTCTGCAGCAGGTGTTGGTGGTAGGGTCCATTAGCCTCCCCATCTCCCCCAAAGACTAGAAAATGAGTCTTTGTTCTTGGTCTTGAAATATTATGAAGGCATCTTCCAGTCTTCAGGGTGAACCCTTTGTTGGACTTTGTACATATATATGCATTACCAATTCCAAAAGTACTTCCCTTCACATAGATTAAACACTAAATTTGTTGTCTCAACAAATGCTATTTACAAATAATGGTAACTGACATGGAGAAATTTACCTTCTTTTTTTAAGATTTTATTTATTTATTCATGAGAGACACACACAGAGAGAGAGGCAGAGACACAGGCAGAGGGAGAAGCAGGCTCCATGCAGGGAGCCTGACGGGGGACTGGATCCTGGGTCTCCAGATCACACCCTGGGCTGAAAGTGGTGCTAGACCACTGAGCCACCCGGGCCTCCCAGGAATTTACCTTCTAATAGGAGCTTTTCCACTTTTCCCCAAGAATTTACTTAGCTCTTACTGTCAGGTATCTTCTACACAATATAAAAATATATCATCTTAAAACTCCTGGAAGTCAGTACTATGATTATCCTCATCTTACATATAAGGACACTGAGGCACACAGAGGCTAAAAAATTGGCCCACGATCACATAACTACTAGGTGATAGAGCTGGGATTTCAACCCAGTCAGTTTGCTTTCCAAGTCTGTGTGTTTAACTACTATTTCATGTCCCTGTATTCATTTTCATAAACTGGTGAAACCCAAGTGATCATTCTTTCCCTCCCTCATTCTGCATAGTGAGCTTTATTCCATTTTTTCTCCCATCTCACAGTATGTAAGAGCCTCGCTGAGCTCCTGAGGGTATTTGAGACCACACAGGGCTCTGTAAACTGTAAAGTGCTTTGTAAGCTGTAAAGTGCTAAAAAGTAAAGGTATTCATCACTACATGTCAACTTACACATTTCAGCATTGCTTCTGAAACAGAGAGGCTTTATCTCAGAAAAAGAATTCCTTATTCCTCCTCTTCTGCTGGTTTATCCCATATGTCTTTTCTTTATAACTGGAGTATGTCCACTTTTTCTTTTCCCTAATCTCTGAAAAATAGCTCCAAAAGTGGTTCTCTAGGGAGTGTTTAGAGCTCTCCAAGGTGCTACATCCCCTTCTCTGCCCTTTTCCTAGGCAGACACAGTTTCCTGTACTCTGATACTTTTTATATCTCTCGCCAGAAGCTTGTTAAATATGCTCTGCATGCATCTCTGCTTTGCCATTCCCCAGCCACCCCCAGAAATCCAGTCTAAGAATCAGTATCCAAAAATTATTCTTTTGTCTGTTCTGCAGCTTTCCTTATGCATTTTTAATCTCTCTCCCTTTCCCTGTCCCACATTTCTGGACTATAGCAGTTAGGATGGCATCTTGCAGCACCATATGCTAGGGGCAGGAGACTGGTGATTTGGTCATCACCATTGAGCAAAGCTCCTTCCCCTTACACCAAGCAAGCTGGGACAGTTAGGCTGACGGTTTGGGGGTCTTTCTTAAACCTAATATTCTATTCTTTGGGGCTCTATGATCTCACAGACCATTAAACATTTGTTTTAATAGGTCTCAAAATTCTGTGACAGATTTTTGGTCAAGTTGTTTCCATTAAAGAGTACTGATTTTAAAAACTAATAACTTAAAACTGCCACACATGCACCAAAAAAATGGTCCACAAAACATTCTTCTTTCCTTCTGAAGGTTTTATGATGCATTGTTATCATTACCCAATCTTTTACTATTAAACTTAAATGGTCAATTGACACAAACAGCTCTGAGACCGTTCTTTCACCACTGATAAAGACTGGGGTGGCAGGTATTGGGGATAATACTCATTTAGCCTTCTGAGGTTTCTGGGCAGACTTGGTGACTTTGCCAGCTCCAGCTGCCTTCTTGTCCACTGCTTTGATGACACCCACAGCAACCGTCTGTCTCATGTCACGAACAGCAAAACGGCCCAGAGGAGGATAGTCAGAGAAGTTCCCAAAACACATAGGTTTGCCAGGAACCATATCAACAATATTAGCATTCCCAGAGTTCAAGAACTTGGGACCATCTTTCAGCTTTTTTCCAGAATGACGATCTATCTTCTCCTTCAGCTCAGCAAACTTGCAAGCAATGTGACTGTGTGACAATCCAGCACAGGTGCATATCCAGCACTGATTTGGCCTGGATGGTTCAGGATAATCACCTGAGCCATGAAGCCAGCTGCTTCCATTGGTGGGTCATTTTTGCTGTCACCAGCCACGTTGCCACGACGAACATCTTTGACAGATACATTCTTGACATTGAAGCCCACATTGTCCCCAGGAAGAGCCTCATTGAAGCTTCATGATGCATTTCAACAGACTTGATTTCAGTTGTAACACTGACCGGAGCAAAGGTGACCACCATGCCAGGCTTAAGAACACCAGTCTCCACTCGACCCACTGGTACAGTACCAATACCACCAATTTTGTAGACGTCCCGGAGAGGCTGACACAAGGGCTTATAGTTGGACAAGTTGGTGACAGAATGCAATCCAGGGCTTCAAGCAGTGTGGTTCCGCTGGCATTCCCATCTTTATGGGTGACTTTTCATCCTTTGAACCAAGGCATGTTAGCACTTGGCTCCAGCATGTTGTCACCATTCCAACCAGAAATTGGCACAAATGCTACTGTGTCGGGGTTGTAGCCAATTTTCTTAATGTAGGTGTTGACTTCCCTAACGATTTCCTCATATCTCTTCTGGCTGTAGGGTGGTTCAGTGGAATCCATTTTGTTAACACCAACAATTAGTTGTTTTACACCCAGTGTGTAAGCCAGAAGGGCACGCTCACGGGTCTGCCCATTCTTGGAGATACCTGCTTCAAAATCACCAACACCAGCAGCAGCAATCAGGACAGCACAGTCAGCCTGAGATGTGCCTGTAATCATGTTTTTGATAAAGTCTCTGTGTCCTGGGGCATCAATGATGGTCACATAATACTTGCTGGTCTCGAATTTCCACAGGGAGATATCAATGGTGATACCACATTCACGTTCAGCTTTCGGTTTATCCAAGACCCAGGCATACTTGAAAGAGCCTTTTTCCATCTCAGCAGCCTCCTTCTCAAATTTTTCAGTAACTCTTTTGTCAATCCCACCGCATTTGTAGATCAGATGGCCAGTAGTGGTAAACTTGCCCGAATCTACGTGTCCAATGACAACGATGTTGATGTGAGTCATTTCCTTTCCCATTTTGGTTTAGGTTTAGTGATGGTTTTCATGATACCTGTGTTCTGGCAGCAAACCTGTTGTGAAAAAGCTGTGATCTCACAGACCAAAAGTACATTGCTTTCCAGACTCCTCCAAAGTGCCATGAACCTTGTTTCCAGGATCTTTTCCAGAAGATTCATCTGTTCTTATCAGTGCTCCACAACCGATGTCCTACAAAATTGCATTCTACAACATGTTACCATGTGGCAGCAAGAAATGTACTCCTTATTGAAATAATTTTGGGAAATGTTGGTAGAAGAAAGGCAGTACTGGGGCACTTGGGTGGCAAAGTAAATTAAGCATTTGACTCTTGGTTTTGGCTCAGGTCATGATCTCAGGGCCATGGGATAGAGCCCCGCATCTGGCCTGGCACTCAGTGTAAAGTCTGCTTGATTCTCTCTCCCTCTCCTCTGCCCTTCCTGCTCATGCTCGCTCACATGTGCTCGCTCTCTCTCTCTCTGAGATAAATCAATAAATATTTTTCCTTTTTTAAATGGCAGTGCTTCATCTATAAACATATCTTAACACCCCAAAAAGATCTGGTGGAGTGGTATGGCCCCAGATTTTGTGACCATAATTTTGGAGAAATCCTATTAGCATTTGCCAGAAGGAGTGTCTCTTAGACACAATAGTCTTAAAAATTGTTAGGATCACACTCCCACATCATTGGTTATCTCTTTTCCCTCTCCTCTTACCAGAAAACGCTCTGGTTCCTCAATTGCACACTGGCCCATTAGCCCTCGTGTCAAAGACATCTGACCTAACTCCTTAACTTTAAGGAGTTAAGACCAGATACTTCCCCTGGATCAGGCAATCCCTGAAATTCACCACCAAAGGAGGCAGATAATTCCAACAAAAGAGGCACATGGATCGTTATCTAGTAACACACTCTTTCAAAGCTATTTCCATAGATGCTACAGCCACTTTTTCTCCAACCACTGTGAAAGAAGATGTCAACATAAAACTGTGGATACACTTTTCCTGATTCTATAACATCTACACATGTGCACACACACACACACACACAGGACTTTCAGAGTGCAGTTAGCTCCTTGAGAAAGGCAGAAAAATGTTGAACGAGACAGGTGGCCACCTCGGAGCTGCCTGAAAACTAAAGGACAATTTGAAGTCTAGAAGAAAAAAAATGGCTTTTGTCACAGAAATATGCAGGTGGATATGGAGTCATTTACTTAAAAACACCTGCTTTAAAAACATCTCTTGGGAAGAACTTCCATCTATATTAGAATTCATAAAACAAAAACATTCTGAATGTGTTATTAAAATGTTAACATCAGAAACTGTATGAGAGAAACCAGAGAGACTCTGGTTACCCAAAGAGGCTTCAAAGGAGGGAAATCCCTGAGCAATTATAAACCTCGATAAGCTTTTATTTTTATATATAAAAATACAGCAATGGTTAGAAGATCACAGATACCCAGTTTCAGATTGTTGGGAAGAATTATGGGCTCAAGTGGTAATATGAGAAAGACAGGGGAATGCAGAAAGAAAATGAATGTGAGCTGAGAAGTCCTGCACAATGTGCCAGGAAATCAAAGGGTTGATGTTATGCCACCCTGCCATAACCCTGCAAGTCAGGTAGGCCAGACCTGTGTTACTAAATGCAGAAATCCAGCCCCTGAGAGGCTAAGTTGCCCATTTCCATGATGAATATCTGACTCCAGAGGAAGCATGCTGCCTGCCTTTTCTATGCCAGCCAGCAGGAAAGGACTGTTTGAAGCCAAGTGGAACAGTCTCTGCTCCAGCCTGACTTCCTGAGTGGCATACTCAAAGCATTAAAGTCTAGGATGATGGCCACCTTCTGGAACAAGGGCCTACATGTGGGAAGTGAACAGTGAGTCTCAGGTTTCTTCATTATGTATTCATGTTGATTCTGCATAAGTCAAAATCAAGGGGGAAGACAATTGTTCCAGACCCTCATCTCTGAAACCTTTTAGCACAGAAAAGAGAATATGGGCTTTGAAGCCTGATAAACTTGGGTATGAGTAACTCTGTCATAACTGGCTAGGTGTGGTTAAGATCTAATATTAGTAATAATAATTAACTTTTGTTTAGCACAAGTTCTTTATGTGTCAATTTGTTTTCTACATCTTTTGCATGTACAAACACATTTAACTTCTGACAATAAGCCCATAATAAGAGTTTTCTTATACTCATTTTACATATAAGGAGACTGGGGTGCAAAGTTGTTAGATGACTTCCCCAATGTCGTATGGATAATTAGTATTGGAGCTAGAGTTTGAAGCCAGGCAGCTGAAACCCAGAGCCTGTACACCTATGTACTATGTGCCACCAGATGAGATAATGTTGGGGCAGTACCCAGCACAGGGCCAGGCCCTTGGTGTTAGATATATTACACACTTTCACACTTTCCCTTAATTCTCTCTTTTCAGATTTACCTGCCTTTATCTTGAGAGGTTAGGGCAGGAGTTAACTTTGATCTATGAAAACCTGAATCAAATGCTTATGAGGAGAAATCTGGTCTAAGAATCTTTATTACAATTCTGTTAGACTCTGGCCACAGCCATATACATCTGTCTAAGAAGCATGACAGCTCAGGATGGGAAGAAAACTTGGAGATTATCTAGTCCATTCTGAGTCGTCAGTTATGGAAACAAAGGTCCAGGGAGAACAAGTAACCCACTCCACTCCCCACATCTTGTCCAGCATTGAAGCAAATCATAACAGCACAGGGTATTGGAGGATTCTTAACATGGTTCCTGTGGAGAAGACACAGGCAGGGGGAGTTGGAAGATGGGCCTTTTCTGGTATTTTAGGAGCTAAACTAATTCTCAACCCAGAATTCAGTTGTGAAGGATAGCTTCCTCCAACAGGTTTAACAAAGATGGCAAGTGAATGGGTTCCAGACACCCTGCTGACCACTGCTTTTCTACCCCACACCATAGCTCCAAAGTAGAGTCACATATGTGACTTACTGTCCTTGGTCTCAGAGTGATTAAAGGTAAACTCGCCAGACTCTAAAAAACATTCTCACTTAGCACCAGCTTGTTCCAATAGTATATAAGTGAAGTTAAAACTATGAATGTCTGTTGAGGCCCTGAGACCCATAAAATACTTAACACACATATATACCTTTTATTTGAAATGAATGTAAATGATAAGAAGATACAACTATGTCTAGAAATGCATATAGGGTCAAGGGGCCAAACAAAGGTCAGTCACACACACACACACACACACACACACACACACACAAATCCTTCAACTTTTGTAACAACAACAACACTATAATTAATACCCCAGCCGAGGGCTCCAGAAGATAAGAATTTTGAATAAAAACATGATCAGTTAGAAAAAAACACTTAATGAGATGGTAATGTTCATATCAATTGAAAAACAAGAGACCAACCAAAGTAAATAAATCCATTAAGTATTAGTATTTCTGGTTTCCTCATCAGTCTTGTCTTTCTCTAATGAATTTGTGATGTTTTTTAAATTTTAGGGTCCATGTTATTCATGTCCTTTCTATACCGAGCAAGTAGAATAGCAACCAGTAATGTTACAGCCAAGCATGTTATGAATAATATACTACCCTCTCCCTATATTATCAGAGGATTCTAAGAATTCAAGAGATAAATGACTCATTCAAGATCACACATCTGATGGCAGATCTAAACTAGAGCTTATAATAAGGGTCTTTCCCCTCCATCTCTCTGCCTCACATATTTACCCAAGTTATTGTTCTACTTTCCTGGAGGTATGTACTCATATCTCTCTCTCTCTCTCTCTCTGACATTCAGATGGATATAATTCCACTGGACAGGTTCCCAATTGACAGCTTGGGCTGGTCAGCCCCAGTAATTCGTGTATCTACAACATTGCAAATGCACAAACCAGATACGTGGTGAAGGGCCCCAGATTTTAATTATATCTTATTTCACAGCTGCAGTCAATTCCTGCTACAGCTTAATAACCAGGTTGCACGAGCCGTGAACACTTTTTGTTGTTAATTTTGCTCAGGAAAATTGAGTTTTTACTACCATTTTGGCAGAAATGCTTATCATAACAATTATGATAAAGTGATGAGGATTGGAAACATCTGCAGGAATGAACTTGGAGACAGAAGGATGTCAGTTAGTCTGGATATGCAGAAAAAAAAAAAGAAAAAACGTGCTGTTGAAAATCTGGGTTATGGCTCTGTCACCTGCTAGCTAAGACCAACAGGATACTTAAGGGGCCCAGGAGTGTCCCTACCCTACTACTAGGATGCCAAGGAATGCTAAGCCTTTGATAGCATGGACTGACTCTATTGCAGTATCCACTTCCTGCTACAGCTTTGGGGGAGATTTGAAATGAGGAGGTGAAAGAGCAGCCTGGGCTTAAAACAAAGAACCTTAGAGAATACTTCATCCTGCAGATGAGAAAACAGATCACAGAGGGAATGTCTCAAGGTCAATAAATGATATCTGAGCCTTCCAGCCCCCATGTCACAGCTCCTTCTCTTATATCTAAGATAAGCCAAATCGAGGCTTAAGTGAGCAAATGACTGGGATACCTTGAAATCCCTGGGAAGAGGGATCAAGTTGTCTGCTGGTCAGAGACAGGATAAATGTACAAATCCCAAGAAATGTGTCACCATCTGTGGCATTGTTTGGGAATCAGGGCATAGTCTGTACTAGGGATGCAGAGACTATGCATAGTCTCTGACTAGGGTCAAAGAAGAATCTTGAGTGCCACCAACCTGAAGCAATGAGAAAAATAAATGCAATTATGCCAAATCCCATGGTTGCCTGTGGTGGCTTATTCCTGAGCAAATTTTGGGCATCTTTTTATTTCATGACTGATGCTATTAAAGAGGTTCATGAGAAGAAAATCTATTTTTCTCCTCATTAAAGGCATCCAATGGCTCTCACTAGAAGTTATTTAGTGCTACTCAGTCAATTTTAAGACTGAAATACCAGACTTTCTCAATTCTTAGACACTATCAATTGGTAAGGTACACCATCAATTTAATAAGAGCTTATGGGAAAGAAAACCAGCACTACAATAAACATATACATCCATCATGGGACACAACCTTATTTCAGAAATGTGAAAATAAGAAAAAGTATTCACTTAACTGAATAATCAAGGATATACTATGTATAGTAGTCATGTGTCTTGATCTGAAATAGGTTATTAGGAGATGAGGTAGAGAAAAGAAGAAAGATCAGCTCTGGGAAGACCATGGAAAAGTCTAGATGAAAGAAGACACTTGGAATTTATTTGGTAGCACTGGAAATGAAAAAAAAATAAAAGGACTGAATGGGTGTGTTATGCTCCTATCACTGTACAACAGATGACCACAAACGTAGCATCTTAATACAATACCTATTTATTATCTTATAGTTCTATAAATCAGAAGTCTAGACAGAACTTAGCTGGGGTCTCTGGTCAGGCTACCACAAGGCTGAGATCAAGGTATCAGCTGGGACTGGGGTCTCATCTGAGACTCAAAGTTTTCTTCCAGGCTCACTTGGTTGTTGGCAAAATTCATTTCCTTGCAACTGTGAAACTCATGGAGATTGCATCTTTGAGGCCAGCAGGAGACTCTCCATCCAGGTTTGTTAAGATGGAGTGTTATATAAGCTAATAATCACAGTAATGACTATCTCATCATAATCACAGTTCCTAAGCATTCTCAAGGAGAGAGGATCACTTAGGGCTGATGTTTTAAGGGCAAGAATCTTGGGGGTCATCTCATAACTCTGATGATTGCAGTAGGAGAGTTACAAGGATCAAAGAATCAACAAGACTTTGCTGGTAAAAGAGGGAAGTGCAGCACTAGTCTTGATAATTAGAATATCTTTTTTTTAATTTATTTTTATTGGTGTTCAATTTACTAACATACAGAATAACCCCCAGTGCCCGTCACCCATTCACTCCCACCCCCCGCCCTCCTCCCCTTCTACCACCCCTAGTTCGTTTCCCAGAGTTAGCAGTCTTTACGTTCTGTCTCCCTTTCTGATATTTCCACACATTTCTTCTCGCTTCCCTTATATTCACTTTCACTATTATTTATATTCCCCAAATGAATGAGAACATATAATGTTTGTCCTTCTCCGATTGACTTACTTCACTCAGCATAATACCCTCCAGTTCCATCCACGTTGAAGCAAATGGTGGGTATTTGTCATTTCTAATAGCTGAGTAATATTCCATTGTATACATAGACCACATCTTCTTTATCCACTCATCTTTCGATGGACACCGAGACTCCTTCCACAGTTTGGCTATTGTGGCCATTGCTGCTAGAAACATCGGGGTACAGGTGTCCCTGCGTTTCATTGCATCTGTATCTTTGGGGTAAATCCCCAACAGTGCAATTGCTGGGTCGTAGGGCAGGTCTATTTTTAACTCTTTGAGAAACCTCCACACAGTTTTCCAGAGTGGCTGCACCAGTTCATATTCCCACCAACAGTGTAAGAGGGTTCCCTTTTCTCCGCATCCTCTCCAACATTTGTGGTTTCCTGCCTTGTTAATTTTCCCCATTCTCACTGGTGTGAGGTGGTATCTCATTGTGGTTTTGATTTGTATTTCCCTGATGGCAAAAATTATAGAACACTTCTGAAAGAAATTGAGGAAGACACAAAGAGATGGAAAAATATTCCATGCTCATGGATTGGCAGAATTAATATTGTGAAAATGTCAATGTTACCCAGGGCAATATACACGTTTAATGCAATCCCTATCAAAATACCATGGACTTTCTTCAGAGAGTTAGAACAAATTATTTTAAGATTTGTGTGGAATCAGAAAAGACCCCGAATAGCCAGGGGAATTTTAAAAAAGAAAACCATATCTGGGGGCATCACAATGCCAGATTTCAGGTTGTACTACAAAGCTGTGGTCATCAAGACAGTGTGGTTCTGGCACAAAAACAGACACATAGATCAATGGAACAGAATAGAGAACCCAGAAGTGGACCCTGAACTTTATGGTGAACTAATATTCGATAAAGGAGGAAAGACTATCCATTGGAAGAAAGACAGTCTCTTCAATAAATGGTGCTGGGAAAATTGGACATCCACATGCAGAAGAATGAAACTAGACCACTCTTTTTCACCATACACAAGATAAACTCAAAATGGATGAAAGATCTAAATGTGAGACAAGATTCCATCAAAATCCTAGAGAAGAACACAGGCAACACCCTTTTTGAACTCGGCCACAGTAACTTCTTGCAAGATACATCCACGAAGGCAAAAGAAACAAAAGCAAAAATGAACTATTGGGACTTCATCAAGATAGGAAGCTTTTGCACAGCAAAGGATACAGTCAACAAAACTCAAAGACAACCTACAGAATGGGAGAAGATATTTGCAAATGACATATCAGATATAGGGCTAGTTTCCAAGATCTATAAAGAACTTATTAAACTCAATACCAAAGAAACAGACAATCCAATCATGAAATGGGCAAAAGACATGAAGAGAAATCTCACAGAGGAAGACATAGACATGGCCAACATGCAGATAATTAGAATATCTTACGGACATATAAGGGACATTAATATTTTGAAGCAATTTACGTCATTTGCCTAAGGTCAACATGGTGCATCACTGGCCTAGCCAAAGCCAGGATTGTAAATTCTGTTTCCTACCTATTGTACTCAAAACCACTTCTTCTACACCATTCTGAATCATTGCTGTGGATTTTACTGAGAAATATTTCTATCCATGAAGCCTTTCTTTTCCTTTGGGCAACTCTAATCCAGGCATGGCTAGACCACAGAGACCACACCCTCTGGAGCTCATGAAAAATCTGGGCTCTGGTTTGGCTCTACATTTTCCTGCTACTCTTATGCTGGTCATGCTGGAAAGCACAATTCCCTTTCTGAATTAGGAGTCCCTGGCTTGATGACATATAGCAAAACCTTATCTCCAAATACCAGCTTTAGACGGCGAGTGCAAAGAGCATGACTTGACTTAGAAGATGTTATGACAGTAATGATGAGGCCATAACCCTAGTATATTTTTGATAGAGTTACTGTTACCATTTCCCATAGAGAGAACCTCATTAGGGGGTTTAGTGCATGATGTATGGACCACTAACTTCCTTAAGCTAGAAGGATGTGCAGAGTGCTCTAGATGGCAGGAATCAATTGACAGACAAAAAATATCACTTATGTTTGGTTTCTGGACATTTACAGACACATGCACCCACACAGGCACACAGGAACACATCCATGCATATATGGGTCCCAGTCAAGCCACCTGAATATTGATTTGTGAATAATGAGTTATTGGAAGAACTGTACCCTCCCTATCTTTTACAACCATCTGGGCTCCAAATTGCAACATTTTTTATCAACTCATTAAATGCACATCACTTAAATAAATCTTTCATAAAGGGGATTCAAACTATGTTAACAGTAAAATCTCTGTGGTGATCAAAACATAACATTAAAAATATGAAGGATAGAGGAAGAAGATGAAAGGATCACCTTCTTCCCTTTGGCTTCCTGCTGCTCTGGACTCAGAAATGAGAGAAAGACACTTAATTTTCCTGGGTCTAAGTTAGCTCACCTTTAAAATAGGAGTGTCTAATAGAATAGTGAGATGAGTTTTGAAATGAGACTAATTTATTCTGCTGTGTATTAATACCAAGACTTAAAGAAAATTACTTAATCTGTCAGAACCTCAATTTCCTCAACTATGATAAATAAAAAGTGCTTAAATCATAAAACTGTGATAATTATTTATGCTAATGTACGTGGAAAAAACAGCACAGAGCATGGCATATAGCAGGCGTTCAATAGATGCTAGTTTTTCCTATCCACACTCAGGATCCATTCCTACCCCTTACTTTTCTTCTTAATATTCTATAATCATCAATCTTCCTTTCAACAGTTAAGTCATTCAAAGTATTAAAGCTCCATGAAAAACTTTGCCTTAGCATTTCTGACAGTCTGTATGTGGTACCCTGACATTCTCCCACTTCTGATTCCCTCTGTTAGGATTATCTAAGAAAAAAATACAAATGCATGGGTACTTATTTGTCAGCATCAAGATAGATGCTCTTTCTGGGAAGTTCTTTTCACTTTCTGGTAAAGACCTTAGACATCCCCTCCCACTGGTGACATTCATTGAGCAGGAGTAAACAGCATACTGTCATGCAAGGTTGAGGCAATGGCTTCTACAAGGATGAGCATTTAACAACTTAAATACACATATCTGTCTTGACTATTGGGGATGATCTTGAAATGCTCTGAGTTACGTTGTCAAGGCAAAATTAAATCCTACTTCCTAGCCTGTGTGACAGGAACAGAAAAGTAAAAGTATACATATGGTCAAGGGTCCTGAAAAGAGATTCAATTATATAAATCATAGAATTAGTATGCTTTATGAGCTATTTACTGCTGGCCTTTGAGAATAATTGATAGCATAAGCTGTAGGGATACCATTAAGGATATCAGAAAGATCTTTACAGGAATTTAATAGTCTTGACTCCTGGCATGCTTTCCCCATTCCCAAATTCCTCGTGACGCTAAAATAATAAAGGCGCATTATTACAGTGGGGCTTCGTTCGTTTTCTCTTTAGTTTAAAGGTCCTTGTGTAGTTCATCTATCTGTAACAGCTACCACAAGTTAGAATGCTATTTACTGGGACAAGATATCCTGGGAATTTGGGAAACAAATTTCTCAGTCTCAAAATTAATCCACTGTCAACTTTCTGATCATATAAAACCTTTATATAAGAGATTTATTCTTTGGGCTTAAGGAATAACATATATAAATTAGTAGCAGTCATTACCACCTTAGCATGATTTATCATATCACTTCGCAGAGTCAAGTAGCCAAATACAGGACCTGTGTGTTCAGTATGAGACAAAGCATGTTTTGCAGAAAATAATTAGCCTTGGAAATTGATCTGGAGCAAAAGGACAGCTATCTGCAAAGAACAAGTCAGGATCCACAATTATAGAGGGGAAGGAGCCTGAAAACCCAGCACTCAGTTCTACAGAAGAAAAATGGCACTATACTCCAGGCTAAAAGGGGAAAGACTATGCCCTGAAGCTAATCTTTTATTTGTGATTTGTCCTAGGGCTGCCTATACCCTGATGCTATCCAAGGTTCTGAAGCCTTTTTGTTGTTTGTATGCCAAATGTTATCCCCTTCTTCCTTTTCTTTGTCTCCCTTTACTCCACCTGTTGTACAGTAACTGTTAACATTTGATGACCACTCACAAAATGAATGATGCATACTGCATCGTTAACTCACTGACCAATGCATAAATACACTGAATCCAAAAACGTCTAGTCTGTGCTTTGTGAACACACATATCATCATCAGGTCCTGAATTTAGCAACTCAGCATTTCCTTTACCCTTTTATCCACTCTTCCATTCATCCATTTAATATTTATTAAGCTCCCAGTATTAGGCAAAATGCATGGAAAGGAGTAAATGGCCCTTACCTCTGTCTCTGTAATAGTCAGGAAACAGTAGAAAAATCATTTGGGGACTTCTTCCATATACAGTTGAGAGAGATATGGAAGAGAATTATGGAACTAAGTCTTACTGGAATAAAAATTCTAAATCAATTCAAGGAATTTATAAAAATGTTTGAAATATTTAAACCAATATTTTGTTCTTAATCATATAAGAACAAAAACATCTGCACGAGGAAGGAACACAATATACAAAGTTAAAAAGCAAGCAACATACTTAGAAATATAATTGAAGCACATATAAAAGATATATACAATGCAATAGAAAAGAAGATAAAGTTCACAAAATATATTTTCCAGGAAAAAAACAACAACTCTTCAGTATGGGAATGAATGTTCAACCTCCCTCCTAATATAAGAGATACATGTTTAAGTTACACTAAGATACCATTTTCATCTATCAGATTGGTAAAAATCTGGAAGTTTTGAAAAATATTAGGATAGAAAACTGTAGGGAAATACGTACTCTCATAAGATGTCAGGGGTGGGGGCTAAATTACAATCTCTGCAGAGAGTAATTTGGCAATATCTATCAACTTTATAAATGCACACAATAATTGACCCAATAACCTCTTTTTAGAAATTTATCTTATAGATATTTCCACACACATGGGAAATGATACATGCATATGATTATTTGCTACAGCATTTTTGTTGGTGGAAAAAGGATTGGAAATGAATATCCTTCAATGGAGATTTAGCACTGCTTATAGTAGAATATTATACTGGTATAAAAATAAAAAGAAGGGTCTGTATATACTGATATATAATAATCTCTAAAATATATTTCAAGTGAAATGACAATATAAATAACTATCCAGAAAGAATGCAGCAAATGGTAAGAAAGATTATTTATATATATTTGCTTATAGACTCGAAATATATTTCTGCAAAGATAAGAAGCTGATAAACACTGGTTATCTCTGGGAAGCTAAAGTTAAGGATGTAGGAGAAACTTCCTCTTGTGAACTTTTAAGCTTTTTGGTGTTTGAGTCTTGTGAATACATTACCTACTTTAAAAATTGAGATTTTTTAAAATAAAACTTATCTTAGAAGGTGATTGTCATTCCTTATGACTTCAGTATTGATTCCTCCCTCATCTAACTGTTCTTGCTTTTAGTGTTTGCACTACCTATGTATTGTCATAATGATAAGCTTCTCTGCTAAGTGCTACATAACACTATTTAAACATATATAATATCAATAAATGAGTTGTGAAATGGAATGATTTTATATTTTCTTTTTTCACATGAGTATATTCTGTCTTTGGAGATTTTTCCCTGAGTAGCATAAGAAAAAAAAAATTAACAGTCATCAAATAACTTCCCTGCCCCCAAGTCTGCTTTGATGTCTAACCTAATCTCATAGCAATCCTAGTCCTGAACAGTATCCCTCTTCTTATTACACAAATGATAAATTTGGAGCACAGAGAGGATAAATGGATTTCCAATGGTGACTCAGCTAATAAGTGGCAGCTGAGCTAAGACCTGAGCGCATTTTTCTTGGTCTGCTCAATACTGCCTCCTTGTGCAAAAGAAAAGTAATGGTCTTTGCAGTTTCAATCTGGACTATACATTGCAGGGAGAGATTTAGATTTAACATAAATGCAAATAGCATTGCACCTGGGTGATAATAGATGTTCCGTAAATGTTGGTTTCTCTTACTCTTATATTCCTGTTTCTAGAAGATTACTATACATTCAGTTTGGTCAAAAGTACAAGATAATTTTTTTTTCTGAATCAAAGAAATTAGAATAATAGTTCTATGGTAATAGAAATGTCCCAGAGGAGGCATGCCAAAAGTAATCTCAAAACATGTTACAGCAAAGTCTCTTGGGATAAAAAGGGCAAGTTTGTTATGCTCTGAGATGTCCTGTTCCCCTCATGGTTTATGAGCTGGAAGGATCCCTTAAAGGGATCTGTCAAGACTGACTTTATAGTTTCATCCAGGTTGGGCACGAGCCACTTTATTAAGCCAAAGGAAGATGCTTATTGTGCCAGCTAAAATTGTACTGCTTCCATCCAGAAACAAGCAGAAGTCAAGTAATGTTTGAAATATAAATCCACTCCAACCCACTACTTCAACAAAGAAAGTAAACGAGTGACAGAGGGCACCTACAGAGCACCTGTAATTTCACATAATTGGCCAAAGGACTTCATTGTTCCATGATGCAAATGAAAGATCATTAATGGGCAGTAAAAAGGGGTGGAGGGTAAGAAGAATGCGTAACCGAAGACAGTTAATGCTTTCAGGGGAGATTGGCACATCAGAGCTCTGCTGTAATATGCAGTTGCCTAATTTCACTGAGGTATTGAACAAATGATAGATGGGGGATAGTTAACAGGCACCATGACAGCAATAATGAAGATACTCCCTGCCAGCAGAAGACCTCTGCTCCCGCTTCCTATTTAAATGACTTCTCGTACCGCTGAATACCTGGTTGTCAAGAGTACTGGTTACCTATTCCCTCATGACTCAGGATGAGATACTTTCGCTCCAAAGGACCGTCTAGCTATCTACCACCAATCTCCCCATGCCCCCCTTCTCCTCTATTAATGTGATTTACCTAGGAAAGTGCAAAGCTAGGAAATTGAGCTACAAGGAAAATTGAACTTAAGAGCAGCACTGCAATTTCTACCCAGTTTGATGCTTTTCATTGCTTCTAAGTGGCTAGCGGTCTTCACTGTTTTCAGGGCACCACAATGTCAGGACAGACAGCCTTTAGATTTAATTGACTGTCATTATGGTGCTGTGTTTATGCCTTAGGAAGGTCAGATGAGATGTATAAGCCTGTGTAAGGTTTTCTAGAGACAAAGACCAAGAGAAACAGGAGAACAAGGCATGGTATTTGGACGGAGAGGAGTTGTGCTAGTATTTCCAGATTTCGGAGACTGATTAGTAAGGAGGTAAATGACTTCCCTAATGACTTGGAAGGCAAGCCAAGAACACTTCATGAAATTTATACATACTATGACTTTAGAATCATTTTAAGCATTATTCCATTTAAGACCAGATCTAATAGGTGGAGTGTTTGTTAACCTTACAACCATTTTAATTTTCTGATTTCTCTCAAATATGCAAGGATTCCATGATTTCACCTAGATAGTAACTATGCAAAAAATATATATATGTAATATATATGCAATATGCAAATATATATGTTATATATATTCACCTAGATAGTAACTATGCAAATATATTTTGCATGTATATGCAAATATATACAATATATATGTTATTGCATATATATTTGCATATTGCCATAGCACAAAATTATATTGAATAAAAATCCTTATGTTATAAAGAGAAAGCTGTAAATGGCAGTTTGATGTATGACAAGGAGATTAAAGGTACATTTTAGACCTTTTCAGGCATGAGTAATTAAAAAAGGTGCAAAAATGAAAGGAAATGCATGACCAAATGTATTATTAATAATATAGCTTTCCATTTGGGAAATACAAAGTTCAGTGTTGACTTAAATCTGAGTGAAATAGGGTCAGGAGGTCAACATTCAGATTTCAGGGGACTTATTTAATAATAGGGAGAGGAATACTGAAAATCATAAAGAGAAATCCTAAATGTTCTGGTCTCTGCTATCCCACCTGGTCAAAGGATAAGCACATCCATAAAAATTCCACTGTTTATGGAGTGTCTGTGATGGGCCAGGAGTTTGAGTCATTATTTGGAAACTCCAAGAGAACTTTGAAAGGCAGGTATTAATATTCCTACTTGGCCCTTGAGAATCCTAGAGTTTAGAGAGGCAAGTTGACTTACCAAAGGTCATTCAACTAATGTATGTTCAAGCTTGGATTTGAGTCCAGCTCTACCTCCAAAATTTCTCCATTCACAGTGCTATACACACAGCAATGTCAACATCACTCGGAAGGCCCACATGTACCTGATAATTTTGGTGACCTTACTTTCAAGGACTCTTGACAGAATAGTTTATATTCCAGGCAGAGGACTCACAGCAAGGTTTCCCTCTGGCTCTCATTGCTACCACTCATGTGATCTGAGGTTTCTCTTCTAAGCCCACCTCCTCTCTAGGACATCTCTCTGTCTCTCCTCTGTGCCCCTTTCAGCTCAATACAGTTAGTAAAACTTCATAAACATGTGATCACAGTGTGAAAACTAGGCATAGATTAGGTTTGTAGAGGTCAGTTTCTCTTGCTATTGGGATATGGACCTGGATAGGGTGGTTGTTTTCACACTCACTTCCAGTCCACCTTCATTAGCAATATCAGTGGGCCACATACCCATGTAGTCTATCACTGTTTGTGAACCTCCTCACTGTAGTGTTCATGGACAGCCCCACAGGCTGGCTGCTGGTGACACAAGGGCCAAGTACAAACCTATAAAGAGGGGGGGTTCTTTCTTGGAAGGGGTTTACTACCTGGAATCAGATCTTTATTCTCTTGGGTCCTAGGTCCTTCTTTCAGGCTCCTGTCAAAATCAGGCCTTTGTCAATTTCTCTTCAGGGTTGTTCCAGAATTTCACCTCTCCCATTTATCTTTGCTCTTTCACTTTGGGCAAATGGGAGGTGTAATAGAGCAGAGAAGAATACTTACTTTGCATATGTATTGTCCAAGTAATGTGGGACAAGTTAGTTAAACCCCTCTAAAGCTCAGTTTTCTCTCTCTCTCTCTCTCTCTCTCTCTCTCTCTCTCTCTCTCTCTCGTGGGGAAGAGGGTGGTGCATAGAGGGAGAGAGTCTTAAGCAGACTCCATGCCCAGTGTGGAGCCTGACTCAGAGCTTGTAACCCTAAGATCATAACCTCAGCAAAAATCGAGACTCAAACATTTAACTGACTGAGCCACCTAGGTGCCCCTCTCTATTATTTTTAATAAGAAAAACAAATATAGTACCCACCTCATGAGTTTGTTGTGAGGTAAAATGACAAATTTAAAACACATAATGCTTCACACATAAAAAGCACTGCTGACACTATTCATATTATCATTATTCAAAAAGGGTTTTCCGGCAGCCCCGGTGGCTCAACGGTTTAGCGCCACCTTCAGTCCAGGGTGTGATCCTGGAGGCCCGGGATGGAGTCCCACATCCGGATCCCTGCATGGAGCCTGCTTCTCCCTTTGCCTGTGTCTCTGCCTCTCTCTCTCTCTCTGTGTCTCTCATGAATAAATAAATAAAATATTTTTAAAAAATAAAAGTTTTTCTACTTCTCCCTCCCCCTTGTTCTTCTCTCTTGCTTCTCTAAAACCTTCCAGTTCTCAACAACTTCTTGTCCCTCATCTCTACCTCCACCCACCCCAGAAGCTCCCCCCGCAAGACTCTCAATCTCTCCTGCTGGGATTGCAAATTCTCTTGCCCCACCTCTCCTAGCTACTTATCTCTGGGACTATTGTCTCCTCTCAATAACCACATTAGCATAAATGTTATTATCTCTAAAATCCAATTAATTTCAATTACTGTGGCACTAGACAGATTGCCAGTGCTCTCAATTCATGGAAGATTCTAAGAAAGTAAGTGTTGCCTCTCACTTCAATTTTACATGGCTGTAAGGACCATGGAAAACAGATGGAGAACCAGATACAGACCACCTCAAATCCCATTTACTCAATCATTCCAACTGTCTCAAGATGTAGGTTTTTTTCTAGAGTGAAGATTTTCACAACATTGTCTGGCTTTAACTGGTCTCTGCTGGACATGTTTATCGATTGCAAACAAATAAAATGGGCAAAAAAATGAGCAGCAAGAGAGATGCTAGGGGATGATCTAGAAGCATGTACAACCAAAGTAGGAATAATCAAGAACTGACTATACATGTACACCTGTCTTTAATATCCTAAAATTGCAATTTTAGTCAACATATTCAATACCAAACCATTGAATCTTGATTAGTCCTACCCGGTCTATTTTATGAATTCCTTCAACATCTGTCTATTTGATGAATATCCACTATACACCTACCATGTGACAGGCATTCTATTCTGGACTGAGCAAGGAAGAGGACAGACAGCGTCTCTCTCAAGCCTTTATTTGATGTAGAAGATAGTCACAAGGTACTTTGGCTGACTCTTATTTCAAGTCATTAATACCTCTGATCCCTCTCATCAACATTGATACTTGAGAAGATATAGTAGAATAAGAAATTTTGCTCTCATTGATAATATCTCAAGGCTACGTGTAGCCCCTGGGGCTGAGGAAGGTTTTGGCTGTCCTTTGATAGTTCTAACCCATAGGTTTGGGTTATGTTAAAAAAACAACATAATAACAGGCTCAAAATGGAGTCACTTATGCTAAGCCCCACATCACCAAACTAAGACTTAATTACAGCTTCAGCTTCTCCCCAAACTGAAATCTTAAACCAGTCAAACAAGAATTACTGTTGGCACTAGTGAAGCAGTCTGCCTAACAGCCCTCTGCCATCCCCTGAAGGAAAGTGGCCTTGCCACAACCAGTCCATTCTTTGAAAGTATAAATTCCTTGTCCTGCCTCCCTCTGCCTATAAAGTCTTTCATTTTGTACATCTCCTCAGAACTCCTTTCCTTTTTTTTTTCTCTTTCTTTTTAAGAAATTATTTATTTCCCATTTTGTTTGCCTTTGTGGAATAGCAGCTTACCTTTGTGGAAGACCACTCAGTGGTTGTTCCTACCCATTCAGTGGCCTGAGCAGTGGGAGCTGCAGATCAGCCTTTAATGGCAAGCTGAGCACTCCAGTGTTCAGTAGGGACCTGCTGGCCAGGCACAGAGGGCACCTGGACACCTGCAGACCAGTCCACAACTTCAGACGGAGTAGTAATCAACTCAGGAGCTAGAGAAGTCCATTCACCCTGAAATTCCTCCTTCGTCATAGCCTTTACAGCATCAGCCAGCTCTCCCTTTTTAGTCTCTTCAGGATCTCTGTAGAAATAGAGTTCAGGCATGACCTCTCATGGGTGTTCACGGGAAATGGTGCCAGGCACACTCAGAACTTCCTGGGCCAGCATGCACCACATCAAACCCATTGAGTGAGCTCCCTTGTTATTGCAAAAGAGGGCAATGTCCACATAGCACAGAGGAGGATCTGGTAGGCAGGTTAAGGTAAGATGCCACTGTGAGACGCTGGTGGTCAGCACTAGAATCAGCAACCACCAGAGGTCTCTGCTCCTGGAAGGCTGCCTGGATCTGGTGAGTGAAGTTTCCAGGAGTGAAGTGGCCAGCGATAGGAGTGGCTCCTGCAGTAGCAGCTCACTGGCCACAGCTCACTGACCACAATTCCTGGATGATTTGACCCTGACATCAGCCAGGTTTCTAATGGCAACAATGGTATGAGCTGCCAGCAGAAGCTTCTCCTAAGTTCTCTTCAGATCTATGATATAGATGCCATCACTATTCCTTTTGAAGATGTACTGTTCCATTTGGAAGTCTAGGTTGGTGCCACCTACGTGGGTTCCTGCTGCAAGGAATTTGAGGATATCCTCCTCCTTCAATTTGCAGGACCTAAAGGGATCTGGACATTGTGAAAGTTTCCCTTTAAGTTACGACAAGAACAAGGAACAACATCATATGGATCCCTCCCTGGGTCGTGTGGAAATACTCAGAGCTCCTTTCTCATCTGTTAGATGATGCTACCCAATTCATGAATCTTTGAATAAAGCCAATAGGATTTTTTAAAATTTACTCAGTTAACTTTGTTTTTTTATCATTTAAGGTTGACCCTTTTCTATACATAATGAGTCTTGTAACTCTATCAGTGGCCCTCTCCACCCAGATAACACTGTCATGCCCAGAACAAGACATTCCCTAATGCTCCCAAGCAGTTGTCTTCAACAGACAGAGTTAGAACGTGGGTCATAGTTCTGATTCCTTTGTGTTCCCAATTCTCTTTCAAGAGCCATTTTTTCCTGTATTTTTTCAGGAAGTATTTTAGTAGTACTTCTACTGAGTACTTAAAGTGACAGGTCTCATGCTAAAAACATCACATACATTTAAGCTTCAAATTAGACATTATTATCCTTACTTTACAGAATAAGAAAGGGAGGACTAGATGGATTGTGACATTTCCCTTGGTCATTCAGTTTGTAGATGACAGGGCTTGGACCACCATCTTCACTTAGTACATGGAGATAGACAAGCACACAGTCTGTTTCCTGGCCACAGGCTGCCACTTGCCAGCTGGGCTCAGTTACTGTCTTTGAGTGTGAGTTTTTTGAATATAAAGTCAGTGTTTGGGCCTCTACATGTAATATACATTTCTTAATGTATAAGATGCTAAAGCCTTCTCAAAGAGCCAAAGGGGTTAAAACCTACGAAGTGTGATGCTAAAGTCTTAACTGCTAAAACAGTGAAGGGGAGATGGAATCTCCATTTGTACTAAGTGGGCATGCTGCCCCCACAGCTGGTGACTCAGGATACAGGCTTCACATCTGGAATTCTGCTGGGCTTAGTGGCAGTGGCTTGGGAAAACCTGGTCTCCAGGAAGCCAGCGGCCCAGGATAGGGGGATAGTGTCTGATGTGGGACATAATAGGAGGTGCAGACTCCAGCAAGCCCAAACACACTCATTTCCCCTTCTCTTTATACAGATGTTTAGCTGCTGGAAGAACCCCTGTGTGCAGAGGCAGGTGGCCAGGCTGGGCTGACAGGAAACACATTCGCTCTCTTGCCCCGCCTCCTTTTCTAGCTTTTTCAATTAGTTCCTCTTCTTAATTTTTGCTTATTCCCTGTTGTCCACACCCTTCTCCATTTCCTTTAGGGTTTCATTAAAGGCCAACCATCTGCCCCCAGTTAAATGATTCTCTCTGAAATTTTAATCCCTAAAACAACAGCGTCAAGTTCAATTCACAAAGGCTCAACTGTTGCATGAATAATTGGGATTGGAATCCTCAGCAGCACCTATAAAATGTATGTGGCTGGAATCTACCACTGGGAAGCACCATTACCCTGGGACTTATGATAATTAGTGGGGTTAAGTAGCTAGGGCCAGGGAGTCCTACACTTTGCTAGGAGTCCTGGAATGACCTGAAGCTGCTCTTCCCCTGATGGACCCAAGAGGTTTTCCAGGCTTCAGGGATAAGAGTAAACTTTCCAGCTCTTGGGCTGGAGCGTCTCAAGGGACTTCCAGAATTAGAGATGCAGACACCAAAACGCTCCCCCTTCCTGATTTTGGTTTATTCTGGTAAAAAGGGAACAATTTCTTCCTTTCAACCCCTAGGCTTGCCTTAGCTTTCTCCAGCTCATCAGCATATAAAGTAATTTTGATAGAACCCCTGTAATGCTTTCTCTCCAAAGGATTTTAATACCCTTCTGAGTGACATTTAATATGATAACAGTATGTAATTTTGATATGAAGCTGTTTTCCAGGAGTTAAAGTCCTAACAGTCCCACTGATCAGACTGACAATGGCTTTCCTGATCATTATTAAATTCCCTGTGATTAGAAAATGGGCCGGTGCTATTGATTTAAGCTCTTTGAGTTAAGCTAAGCTTTAGAGGACTTTCACAAGGCACAAAAAAGGCATTTGGTATTGTATTTTACTTTCCCAATTAAAGCACTTTTCAAAGTACAAATAGCAAACAGCCAGGCATTAGGCCCAGGCTCCAGGAAGAAAGGTGAGAAGCATTCATGGAGAACAGAGCACCAGAATTCATGTCCCCCAACTGCAGACTCTGGAAGGTAAGATAGAAGGGCATGAGGTCGGACATTCCCACAGGCAGGATGCTTCCAACTCCCAAAGGTGCCTGAGCCAAAGATGCTTTAAATGCAATTTCAAACCTCCCATAGACGGAGAGGTCATCCATCTTAGAATTCCCAGAGTAATTTCAGTTTCATGGACATTGTCCTGTGGTCACCTCATAATTGTCAAACTTTGTGTACAAATTTTGCATCAAGAAATTATCGTAGAAAAAAAGAAATTATCACTGAATCTCTAAAGGTTAATGACTCCAATCTATCTTTTCAAATTAATAAGTGGGAGAGAGAATGTGGGCAATAGTGTTTCTATTACCACCTAAAGCTCTAGAGAAAACAGGGATCCCAAGAGGAAAATCTTGAGCAATTTCAGGGTATTAAGATTTCTGAGGGAAAGACACTTGAGATTTGCAGGTGTGCCTGCAGTCCCTGTTTGTTGCCCAGATGATAAGCAGTTTGAGTGATTGTGTTTGGGCCCTGAGCACGCCTTCTCTTAACTGCATATCTTCTCTAATCCCCACAAACCCCAGGAGAGCCTTTCCAAACCCAGTTGTTGCTGCCTCTCTTGCTCCGAGGTCCTGGTGTCCAAGGTCTTCTTTAGTTCTGCCCATGAGGACCTGAACATCCCCGCTAGGAAACTTGTGGTATGCATTCTGGATTCTGGAAGTAGTTTTTGGTTTTTTGGTTTTTTACCATGGTCCATAGTAAAGAATACACTTTTACCCCACAACCCAACCCAGCCCATGACATGTTCAACACTGAAACAAGTTTCACCAAACACTGGTGTAGCATGGTAGATACATTTTTAGGTCACAGCCTACAAAACTGATGCCATGACTAGCAGGTTTCCACCTGCAAAGTGGAAACTTCTTTATTATGATTTTAATCAAGAATCATAAATACTCATTTATTAATTTATCTAAAAAATACCTAGAGAGCACAGGGCATGCACCCATTTCTATGTTAGGTTTTGTGTGTGGGTAAAAGGAATACAACAGTTTCCCCCCTCAAGCAGCTCATAGTCTATTTCGAGAGCCATAACTGACATGTGAGAAAATGTAAGGAACAATTCCAAAAAGAATTGAAATTGGGTGCTCAGATGCTGAATGGGTCTATGCTTTGGGTATTTTAAGGAGGGAGGGGTGGAGAGAGGAGATGTGCACAAATGAAGTTGGGAAAAGCTGGGAAACTCTTTTCATCCTCAAGGGAGGGGCTGCAGCTCCTGCATCTACCTCCCTATCTGTTCCCAAGGGTCCCTGCACATTACAGGCTTTGAATAATTGTGCTTTGAATCACTCTGTGGTTAGATATTCATAGGCTTACCACTATATCCAATAGTTCCTATTTATTGAGTAACTGCAATGTGCCTGGCATTGTGCTGGGAGTTTAACCTAGTTATCACATTTATTCCTCATAATGAGCTAGTGTAGCAGTGCTACTATCCCCAATTTATAGGTGAGGAAATCATCCTCGGGTATGATCAATGGCTTACCCAAAGTCACAAAACTTAAGTAAGTAGTGGATCTGAGAATTAAACTAGACTTCTTGAATCAAAGCAGATGCTCCTTCCACTCCTTCAAAGGATAAGATGGATTTAGGTAACTTTTTTAGGAGGCCAATGAAGGCAGAGAGCCTAGGAAGGGAGATGGTGTAAGCACAGTGCATGGCATCTTTCAGGAACAAAGGAAATCAGCAAGATAGAAGTGGAATTTAAATTTTAGGAGAAAACAGTGAAAGACCAGGTTAGAGGGAGATGGAAAGGGAAAAACAGCTTGAAAATGAGTTAAGATTGCTGAAAAATAAGGGAATATAAGGGAAGGGAGAAGAAATGTGTGGGAAATATCAGAAAGGGAGACAGAACGTAAAGACTGCTAACTCTGGGAAACGAACTAGGGGTGGTAGAAGGGGAGGAGGGCGGGGGGTGGGAGTGAATGGGTGACGGGCACTGAGGGTTATTCTGTATGTTAGTAAATTGAACACCAATAAAAAATAAATTAAAAAAAAAACAAGAATAAGAACAATGCCAATAACAACAGCAACAATATTTCTGCTGAATATGCTAGGTACCATTTCAAGGTCTATATGCGTTAGTAATTTCATTCTATGGTTAAAGAAACTTAGGCACAAAAAAAGCTGAATAACTTTTCCAAAAACCCAAGCAGAATCATGTCTAATAATCCTAGGTAGGTATGAAGTTGGTGTTGCCACTACCACTATGTTATCTTTGCTCCCCCATTCTTCATAAATCCAGCTTTTTCCAGGTTGCTCAATGGGCAGCATGAGTACAGGGTACCTGCAGTGGGCAGATGTTCTTAGATCCCTTCATCAGGGTTGATTCCTCCCATCCTCAGCTGGTTAGAACAATTCACAGCTGAATCGTTCACTAGGAATTGCCCTCAGTCATCAGGAATTGCTGGAAGGTTATGCTCCTTGTAAGAGACAAACTGTGGCCAATGATGAGCTGATATGAGACTCTAAAGCCTCAGCACCTTTGCCTCAACTGGGGAAATACTGAAAGGCCAGCCTAGCTCTAAGCTCCTCATGCAATTGACTGACCGCTCAGTGAAAAGTGCATTTAAGGTCAGTTGCTCCTCCTCCTACTTCTTCCTCTTCTTTATTAATCTTACCTTTCTCATTTTGGGGGGGCGGGGGAGGGGATATGTGTTTCTCCCAAGAGCACTTCTCAATATACCCTGAATTAAATTTTCTGTCTTGTAGTCTGTTTCCAGAGAACCCAATCTAAGCCATTTATACCAGGAGTGATCCTATGAAGTGGACTATAAAATAGAAGTTTGGAGGTGATTACCCCATTGGCCAGCTGGAGGTGTAGACACCATCACTGGTGGTTGGTGGGTATATTATGGATAGTCTCTGATGTGCTGTTACAGTGCAATTACAAATGTCTACCAAATGTGTTAGGACACTAGTGGAAGATAATGCAGTGGTTGGAGTAATGTCTCTGGAATGGATAAGCATGCAAGGAAATAACTAGAACAACCATAGAATAGGTGGCTGTTGCTGAGTGTCACTGATTCACTCATGGCAATCAGAAGAATCTGGCTCATAGTAATTTATTGACAATTCAAGGCAAAATGATTTTCTTTTTTATTTTATTTTATTTATGTATTCATGAGAGACACACGGAGAGAGGCAGAGACATAGGTAGAGGGAGAAGCAGGCTCCCTGCAGGGAGCCCAATGCAGGACTCTATCCCAGGATCCCGGGATCAGGACCTAAGCCCAATGCAGATGCTCAACCACTGAGCCACTCAGGTGCCCCAAGGTAAAATGATTTTCAAGGAAAGCAGGATCTCCTTGGCAGCGTTAGAGAACATTTTGAACTCCTGAAGCACAAGGCCATTAGCACGAAGGACTAGGTTCAGGACTTAACCATGGAAGAGCAGCAGAGCTTCAGAGGAGGTTCAGTTCCTCCCTTGCAAGTCTCTTACACCAAGGTCAAAGCCTAACAGAAAAAGAGTGGAACTTTGAGACATAGGATGTGGTTATCTGGGTTAATGTAATTGAGAATTTTGAACTTCCTATTTCTTCCAAAACTGTGAACCTGCAGAAGTGGCCTATTCCCCGAAATGGAAGATAGTGAGCACCTCCCTTCATGAGTATCAGTCAGAGGTCTCAAATGAGTCAGGTGCCTTACAAGATTTACTGGCTACCCTCAGGATCCCTGCTCCAATCTTCCCTTTTATTAATCAGGCTAATAGGGATCATGGTCAAAATCATGATTGAATCAAGACACAGACAACAAGATCATCTAAGGGAAGAGAGGAGCTAATAAATACAGAAGGAGTTGGGAGTGGATTGAACTAGATCCCAAGGGTGATGGATTAAGGGAAGGAACAAGGTCGGATAAAAGAGAATTGGTTTTTGCTGGCAAATATATTAAAATTTCCTCATAATACAGAATGTAGCACTCTGGCAAAAATTCTGGGAGAAGGCACTGATAAACTCCAGGTTGAATCTGTAAATCTTGGAAAAACCAATGGTCCAAACTAAACAGATATACCAGAACTTCCATGACAGATGATGAAAGATGAGTACAAAGGCTCAGGAAAGTGGAGATTATAAGGTGGACATTGGCAGAAAAACTACCAGCTAACAATGTTCCATGGCAGACTAGGAGGACAGCCCATTTATTAAAGTGATAAGGAATGTGCTGGGAAAATGACACCAGCACCATTAAGATGCCCAGGGTTCTGTCCTCTTACGGTGGTTCTGACCTGACAGTAGGAGATGCTAATACAGAATTGGACTTCCTGATGGCAACGGGAATGCTAGGATCTCAAAACCCAGATAGATCATGGTGGATGACAATAGACACTGCCAGTAACCAAAAAGCATCCCCAAATGTAGCTATCATCCACTATGGTACCTTGTTAGAGTAAATTAACACAGACTCCAGTACATGATATGCAGACACTACTCTAGTAAAGCCATTCCTTCCCTCCTGTCTTTCACAAGCAGTGTGCGCTTACAAACCACAGTATACATTTATAGTCTTGCCCCAGGACTTTGTTAATTCACCTTCCTTCTACCAAAGAGAACTGAAACATCTGAATATTCCAAAACCATAAATTAGTCTACCATCTTGGTAATATCATACTAACTAGACCAGGCAAGTAAGAAGGGACAGATGTGTTGGAGGCCTTGGTAAAGTACACATACTCCAGAAGGAATAGATGAACTCTACAAAGTTTTAGGGTCTTGCCACAGCAGTGAAGTTTTTAGTGTCCAATGGTCTGGGGACATAGAAGGATATTCCCCAAATAAATGACTAATTATTGCATTTCGCATCTCCCACCACTAAGAAAGAAGCACAATGCATTATAGGTTTCTTTGGATTCTGAAGGGAACATATTTTACACTTGGAAAGCTGCCCTGACCCACTTACCAGGTGACATGAAAGGCTGCCAGCTTTAAATGAGGCCTAGAAAGGGCTCTGCAGCAGGTCCAAGCTGTGGCACAAGTAGTCCTGTCATTTGGCCATACAACCTGGCAGACCTTGTAGTATTAGAGATTTCTGTGTTTAGAATAAAAACACCAAGTAATGCTGATGGCAAGCCCCAGTAGGAATCACAATGTGACCCTTAGGGTTTGGGAGCAAGAACATGCCATCTGCAACACTTGAAAGGCAGGACCTAGCTTGCCATGAGATCCTTGTAAAGATGGACTATTTGAGAATGGGCATCATGGCCCATCAGGAGCCAGGCCTATCATACCTATGAAGTCATAAAACCAGGCCAACCCAGAGCCAATTCTTTGTAAACTGGGAGAGGTATATCTGGGAGTGGCCATGAGCATGATCTGCTAGTAAGCTATCTAAGAAGGTAATCTCAAAAAAAAAAAAAAAAAAAAAAGGTAATCTCAATCCCCATGTCACCTACCATTGATGATGCCTCCCTCCTATAGCTCACATCTATTGCTGGGGCTAGGCTGTCCAGGGGTGGGGGTTTGGGCTTCCTATACCCAGCTGATGGAGAAGGAAAAGGTTTGAGCTTATTTCATGGACAGGTCATCTTGGTAAGTCAGTGTGAGCTGAAAATGGATAGCTATTACTCTATGGTCTCAAGAGGAGTGTCCTTAAAAGAGAGCAATGAGGACAAATCTTACCAATTAGAAAGGCTTTGGGCAGTGCATCTGGCTTTCCATCTTTGGAGAGAGAAATGGCCCAAAGTAAAAATATTCATAGACTTAGGGTATCTTTTATTGGACTGGCCAGTTGGACCAGGTTCCTGAAAGAGAAAGATTGAAAGACTAGAACAAGGTCTCAGGAAGCTCATCTCAATAAACAAATAGGAATGAATATAGAGTGTGAACAATTTAGTATGGCATACTAAGAACCACAAAAGAGTACCCATAATGGGAGAGATCCTAAACAATCAAGTGGACAGAACGAGCAGTCATTTGACATTCTCTGGTGTTTGTTATGGGCCACCCTAACTCCTGATAATCATGATAGAAGGGATGGAAGCTATGCATGGCTCCATCAGGATATGCTGCTACTCACCAAAAATGATCTAGCTACTGCTGCCACTGAATATTCAACCTACCAGTGACATAAATTAAGGCTAAGTCCCATATTTGGCACCATTTCTTAAGAAGATGAATTAGGCACTTGATAGCAAGTTGACTACTCTAGATACCTTTCACCCTAAAAAGACCAATGATTCTATTTGATTAATATCAATATATAATCCAGTATGGGCTTGCCTTTTCTATGCATAGGGCTTACAATTACAACTATCTAAGGACTTGAAGATTTTATGAACTGACTTAAAATCCTAACTAACATTGCCTTGGAACAAGGGACCCACTTTATGAGAAAAAAAAAAAAAGTTCTGCATTGGCAGTGGACATTCAACCATGGGATCCACTTGTCCTGCCACCTCCTGTACCCTCAAGAGTCACAACCATTATAGAATGGTAGAAAGGGCTCTTAAAGAAGCCACTGAGATGTCAACATGAAGACGATACCAGTACCTAGACATAGTATGGATCCTAAATTAATAGCTATTGTATGGCACTGCATCTCCTATAAGTAGAATACCTGAGTCAGAAAACTAAAAATAGGAATGCGCCCACTTAACCATCAACCTATATTCTACTTGGGAATCTATTCTCTCAATCCTACGACCTTAGGCTCTGTGGGTCTAGACATCTTAGTTCTCAGAGGGGAGATACTTTGACGTAGGTTCTCAGTAAGAGTTCATTAAACTTTAAGCTACCACTGCCAGCAGTCATTTTGAATTACTCATACTAAAAGACCAATAGGCATGGAAAGGAATCATACAACAGAAGTCGGGGCTGCTGCTAGACAATGGGGGCAGAATAGAATATCTCTGGCACTGAGACATCCCTTAGTGTTTACATGCCCTGTTTTAAGGTAAATTGAAAGATACAGTAGGCATGTCCTAAGAAAAGCATAGCAACCAGGGGCTCGGATCCCTAAGGGATGAGGATCTGGTTCACCCCACCAGACTTAGAATAGTAATAGTGTGAGTCAAGGTGAGGAGTATTTAGAATGGTGACAGAGTGGGGAGAAAGTATCAGTTAGGGCTTCAAGGTCAACTGTAGCAGTAAGAGGTATGGTTTGTCTCACTAATCCTTTGCCTGTAAATTGCTAGAAAATGAGACCAATCAGAATCCTGAAGGACCTTTTTCAGGTTGAGATGTAATGTTAGTAGATCTGAATGACACTCAAGTTAGACTGTAGGAGAAAAGATCCCTTTTTCTCCTAACATCCATCCCCCCTGCTGCCATAGCTGCATCCCTCCCTGGGAATCACCCTTGGCTGCAGAGAACTAATTCATCCAAGGTTACCCTCCTTCCTCGGGGGCAGCCCATAGTCAGGGACTGGCTAATGTGAGGACACAGATCCTGTACCCTTGACCCATTTTAAGACAATTCTGAAGGTCTGGCTCAGCTCCAGAGTTCTCTTTGGGTTCAACTGAAACTTTGGTTGTAACAGCATTGCTGATCAGTTTTTCCCATCGCCTAATCCAGTCCTCCTGACCTTCCTACAGGGTGTCTTCTAAGAGCAATCCACAGGAAGCCCTCTACATGTTTTTCTTTGTCTCAAGGTCTGTTTCCAGTTAACTCAGACTAAGTCAGCACATATCACTTCCCTGGGGTGAGGTGTCAAATATACTTCTTATAATGGTGTGTGAATGCCCTCACCTACACTACACTTCTCTAGACTGAGTGAGAGTACACACAGACCTCTGGGCTGGTTCCACACAGATTTCCAGGGCTTACAGGGAAGATGTTCTGGATATAACCAGAGTCTATCTCAGCTTGGTGGAACCACAGGGCTCGCAGACTGGCATGCTCTATAAATGAAGCCAGTGTTGCTGAACTAGAATGTGAGACACACATGCTCCCACCCAAGCATGTGGAAGGCTGCAAATTTAGGAGATGGAGGGGAAGAAAAGCCGGCTTCTACAGAGAAAAATTAAAATGTTATTACACACATCCCTGGCTCAGCTGAGAGTAGAAACTGGCGCCCTCTGTCTGCAAATTCACACATGAGCATCTTTGAGGTTCTCACAATGGAAGGAAATAGCATGTATCTGGGATTAATGCCTGAGCAGGAAGATGTTATGAATTACTAAATGACCTCAAAATTTACCAGATTCGCAAGTATTCAACTAATAACTTCTTTCTATCTGTTCTCATGATGCTTAGTATATTTCTAAACTTTAGCATGCACCATACTATACTATAGTTACTGGAGGGAACCATTCTTAACATACTCTGAGAAATTTCGGAAAAAGAACCTAGATTATATTCATCTCCATATTCCAAAGACCTGGATGAATGAATGTGCTTTCGGTGCTTAGTTCCCAGGAGATGTAATAAATGACCAATCACCTCAAACTATTTCTAAATGGCAAGTATCACGATGACAGAAAAGGCTACTTAGATATATGTGTGTGGAAAGTTTATATATTCTTTGTTAAGAACATCAAGTACATTTTTGGATAAAGGAGCACTATATTTATTATATGTATAACAGACTTATTTGTTTTATAATCTCTTCACATTAAAAAGCATATGTTTTGTAATGTTTAAGTTTCTTAAAAGAAAGAAAGAAATAGCAATCCCAAGAGATTCTGTTCATTGTTCTAACAACAAACAGGTTTTAAGCTTGCTTTGTGAAGGTTCCTAGCCTTTTTACCATGCTTTTGTGAGAGCCTATAAATAGGATTGTTAGTGTTCTCCAGAGAACAGAACCAATAGGACATATATATGTAGATGTAAGAGGAGATTTACCACAAGGATTGGCTCACATAATACTGGAGTTTAAGAAGTCCCATAGTCCGCCATCTTGTTCTATTCTGGCCCTCAAGAGATTAGATGAGGCTCAATCACAGTGGTGAGGGCAACTTTCTTTACTCAGGCTATTGATCCAAAGGCTAATACATTTCAGAGACACCCTCATGGACATCCCCAGAAATAATGCTCAGTTATCTGAGCATCCCTTAGCTCAGTCAAGTTAACACGTAAAATTAGCCATCGGAAGGTCTAAAGTTCTTTTGGGTTGAAATTTACATCCAACCTGCACTAGGAAAAAATGTGGAGACTCTTGCAGGACCAGGCTTGCAGCTGGGAACAGCTCCTCTCTCTCTCCCCTTGGCAATGGCTGCTCCATTCTCTTCTTGTGCTATGACACTCCTGGTTGTCAGCATGTCAGCAGCCTATGAATCAGAAAATCAAAGCAAGAATTAAAATTCCACTGTTAAAAACACAAGTATTTCATATTTATATGTGTATTTTGAAAAAATCTGGAAACAACAATAGCCAAACTATGGAAAGAGCTGAGATGTCCTTCAACAGATGAACAGATAAAGAAAACGTGTGTATATATATACATACACACAATGGAATATTACTCAGTCATCAGAAAGGATGAATACCCACCATTTACATTGACATGGTTAGAACTGGAGGGTATTATGCTAAGTGAAATAAGTCAATCGGAGAAAGACAATTATCTCATATGCAGAATATAAGAAATAGTGCAAGGGACCAGAAAAGAACTGGAAACTGAATAGGAAAAAATAAGAGAGGGAGACAAACCACGAGAGACTTTTAATCATAGGAAACAAACTGAGGGTTGCTGGAGGGGAGGAGGGGAGAGGGATGGAGTAACTGGGTGATGGGCACTAAGGAGGGAATGTGATGTGATGAGCACTGGGTATTATATGCAACTGATTAATTATTGAAAACTACATCTGAAACTAATGTTGTAGGATATGTTGGCAAATTGAATTTAAATTAAAAAAAAAGGAAAATTCTGGAAACATATATATCATGGGTGAATCTGGTTATAGGGAAATTTCATTGGGAATATGTCTCTAATTGGATTTATTTTTACAGAATATATCTGTACTTTAATAATTCAATACTAATAGTAAATAACAAAGATATTTCATTTAGGAAAAATATATGGGGATGAGAGAACCCATAGAAATGTAAGTACCTGTACCTTGCGCAGTGTTTTCCAAGAGTCACTGGGGAAAAACTAATCAGTAGATCGACTTGACCTGTTACTTTGTCCCCCCATTCACACTGCTGAGGTGATAGCAGACAGTCACTGAGGGAGGCCCAAGGCACTAAGTCTCGACATTTGAGTAAGGCAGCAGGTGAGGAGGAGTCCTGGAATGTTAGAGCTACAAGGGCCTCTGAGCATCACCTAATCTAACCCTGTGCTTTAGAAATGAGCTAGCTGAGGCCCAGCTGCCCAGGATCACACAACAACCCAGTGGTAAAGCCAGAAATAGAAACCCTTGCCTACTGTTATCCAATCCTGTTCCTTTTCACCCAGCAAAACTGTCGCTCCCATTTGTAGCTGCTAATGTTCCTAACTATAAGTGTGATCACTAAACCTCCCTCCCCAAACCCTTCTTCAAAACAGAGAAGAGAAAGGAGAAGGAAGGAAACAAAAGAGAAGCAAAGAAAAAAGGAAAAGAAAGTGGGAATAGGCTCATCTTATCACCTAGGTGAAGCAGGCAAGAAGAGAGCCCCTCTCTACGTCCCATCTGTTCTTCTGATTCCCAGATGCAAACAGCCCTTTGTGACACTGTTTCCCCTTCAAGTGACCTCTAGTTAAGATGAACTTCAAAGGGAAAGACAGAATGTGATTTTACCCCGGCTCTCATCAGAGATGGCCAAAGTAAGAGGCTCCCAGGGCATCGGAGATAGTCCAGGACCCCAGGGGACTCTGGGATGAATGGCAGAGGGAGAGGATGCTTCTTGTTTGAACTGTGCTCACTTTGACACAAAAATAACTCTTTATGCCTCCTTTATGCCACCATAAGCAACTCAGAAGGAGGATGGGATATCTCCTTCAGTACATGTAGGGGCAAACACTTAGTGCTCAAGCACGCATATACATTAATCTTTGCTGTCTGTTGCCTTTGTGTTTTGGAACAAGTCAGACTCCTTTGTGTAATTGCTTGATGAAACTTTTTCATCCATTCTGTTAACAGAAATTACACAGTTAAATAATAATGCCACCCCCACCCCACCACTACACCCAGGAGAAACCCTGAAGATGTGGTCTCTCAGAAGCAGCACCCAATCCCAGCTCTCCTGCCTGCCCTCTGACCCAGCCCAATCTCCAGACCTTAACATTCACTTTCCATCTTCCAAGGATGGTTGCTAGGAGACAGGAATAAAGCTGGACCAGTCCATTGCTTGTCTACTTTGGGGAGTGGGAGAACAGGGCATGCAGGGCCACGGAGAACACATGGTCTCAAGGTCACAGATGCTATCAGGGTCTCAGAAGGGGTTTCTCTGTGATGAGGCCCCTGCAACACAGAGAAAGGGGCCTCTTACTCTCAATGAGGAGTCTCTCACTCATTCTCTGATGGTGTTTCTCAGAGTGCTTGTATAAAGTAACAGAATGTACACACGCACATATCTTTTCTTCATATTAACTAAGTCAAAATACATTTACATGCTGTTAGGACAAGAAGGGTATATGCTACAGTCTGAAGGTTTGTATCTCCAGAGATTCATATGGTGAAATCCTAACCCCCAAAGATGATGGTATTAGGAGGTAGGGCCTTTGGGAGGTGATTAAGTCACCTAGTCACTAATGGGATTAGTGTCCTTATAACAGACCCCACAGAGTTCCTAATCCCTTTCAGCATGCGAGAACACACCAAGAAATTGCAAGCTACAAACCAGAAAGAGGCTTTTCACCTGTTGTTCTTAGCCACTATGGCATTTTGCTATGGCAGCCCAAATGGACTAAGGCAGACTATCAGTCAGCTTGGGCTGCCAGATGGAGCTTAACCAACATTTTCTCACAGTTAAGGAAGCTAGAAGTTCAAAATCAAGGTATCTAGTGAAGCCTCTCCCCTTTGTTGGCAGATGGCCACCGTCTCTCTTTCTTCACATTGCCTTCCGTTCTTCCTCTTCTTATAAGGCTGTCAATCCTATCAGAGTAGAGCTCCACTCTTATAATCACATTTAACCTTAATTATGTCCTAAAACTCCTTTCACCAAATACAGTCATACTGAAAGTTAGGGCTTTTGATGTAAGAATTTTGGGAGGACACAATTCAGTCCATCACAGGGGGAAGCCTTCTTTTCCAAAGATACCTGCCTTGATCCTCTGGCCAAGTGAAGAGTCAATTTTTAACATGAATATGGCTATCTCTTCTATAATTTAAAATTTATGGCATTAAGACTTTTTATCTTATTTTATTTAAGATTTTATTTATTTATTCATGACAGACACAGAGAGAGAGAGGCAGAAACACAGGCAGAAGGAGAAGCAGGCTCCCTGTGGGGAGCCTGATGTAGGGCTTGATCCCAGGACCCCGGGATCACACCCTGAGTCAAAGGCAGATGCTCAACCACTGAGTCACCTAGGAGCCCTGGCATTAAGACTTTTAAAACTGGGAGCATAAACGCAGCTTTATTTTAATTATATACCTGGGGAATACAAATTAGAAAGGAGCCGTCATTCCCCATGTGTTCTGAAGCCATTCCTTCCATTTTACAGAAGAGGAGACTGATGCACAAGAGTGAAAGAGGTGATTCCTTCTACCTTGCAAGTGCCCTCCAGCCATACTCAGTATGGCCAGGGAAGCATGTCCTCCCCTACCTCCCCCTCACATCATGGGGCTCATGTGGGTGAGATGGACTTGATCCACTTCTTTACTGGGGGTCTAACACAGTTCCCACACACAGGCACCCACCAAGCCCCTTTGGAGAAAAGACATAACAATCTACACTCCCACCACATACTTTAATCTGTACCAAAACCTTAATGCATTGCATCCTCAGCATTAAAACCAAGGTTTTGGTAGTGTTGGGACAGCCAGTATATCCCACAAGATGTAACTTTCCCTTTTGTCTGTGTAGTTATTGGCAAAAAATACAAACAGAGCAGGAGGGCTCTTGGGGTAGCCCATTGCTACCCAAGTCCAGAGGTCATTTCCCAGGATGCCTCCCAACCTGCTTCCACTTGATCTGCTACTTTCAAGCTGTCTGACCTTGGCACAACACTTGACTTCTCTGAATCTCAGCTTTCTCATCTGTAAAATAGGATAAAAAGCTTCCCTCATAGCATTGTGATGAGAATGAAGCAAAGTAATGTATATAAGGGATGTACATGGTGTCAAATTGTCCCTAACTAATCCTCCCTGGACACAAAGGAAAGCCTGCCAATTGAGTTGGGAAGTAGATCACAGAATATTTACACTAAAAATGCAGCCTAAAGCAGAGAGGTTAAATTGGAGATTGTAGGGGCTGGAGAAACCTGAGAGATCGTCTAACTAGCCATTCAGTGCACAAGAACAGCGACAAGAAAATGCCTACAGAAGTAACATGGTTTGCTCAAGCTCACACAGCTGGCTAAGAGCAGAGTCGGGCTCCCACTTGGGCAAGTAGACTGGGGCTCCTACTTTTAGCCCAAAGAAAAAGATTGTGAGGGCTTTGAGAGTGAACCAGCCACTATTAAAGGTGTGGCAGCAATTTCTAAGGTGGGACTATAGTGTTGCTAAATTACTAACAGATATTAATCTAAGTTTAGAAGCAAGAAATCAGAATTCCCAAAATCATATTATTTTTATAATACTTCCAACATTCTTCATATTCTTTATTATTATGAATATATTTCTTAAGAAACTTATTTAGTAAACAAGGAAAATTCAGTTTAGAAATATTTACAAAGGACTGCAGTTGTTGATAGTGAGTTTTCATACTCCAAAAGGCACCAGGGAACATTTTTAGGTGGTATTCAAATAATACAGCATCCGGGTCTCCCAGCCAGACTAATAGCATCACATAGAATTGTATGTCAAATTGCCAATTTAAGGACTTATTTTAATACTCAAACTTGTTATTTCTTGGGACATCATTCAAAATATCTGTAGACAGTATATTACACATATACTTAGTAATATGTACTTCATTTGCATGAGTGACTAAGTCACCTAAGGGTGAGGGTCGTCCAGCAGACAGGACCATAAGCACACATTTTTAACTTGGCAATGGCTACGAACAAGATAGCTTGATCGAATTGTGATCCTACCTCTCTTGCCTGCTTCTGTCTCAGCTGACAGACTACCCACTTTAACCCTCAATGCCACACTTCAGCATTTCCTGCTCACACTTTTGACCGATCTTAGTGGACTCCATCAGTGCTGAAAGATATGTATGTGGATTATAAGGATTATAATTAATTATCCTTAATTCTCCTGGGAGACTTGTAAGACTTTCTCCCTTTTTATGATTCTCAACTAATTTTTCTCACGATTCAGTATTCTAAAGAAAAACACAACACATATCTTCAAGAGAAACACCAGGAAGGTTTTCCTACATGGAAACTTGAGGCGGGACACCTGGGTGGCTCAGGGATTGAGCATCTGCCTTCGACTCAGGTGTGATCCTGGAGACATGGGATCGAGTCCCACATCAGGCTCCCTGCATGGAGCCTGCTTCTCCCTCTGCCTGTGTCTCTGCCTCTCTTTCTGTGTCTCTCATGAATAAATAAATAAAACCTTAAAAAAAAAAAAAAAAACTTGAGGCAGGCATGTGACCTCCTTCCTGCCCAGTGGCCTGTACTCTGTGAGGGCCCACGGCTGGACCCAGGGGACACTGAAGTCACACACGGGACAGAAGAGGTGACCACATAGTCTAGGCATTCATCCATCCAACTGAGCAGCATGCAGGAATCCCCCTGGGGTCTGGCACACCAGAGTTCCCCATAGCTGCCATAACAAATTACCTCAGGCAAGGTGGCTTCAACAGCAGACACATGTTCCATCACAGCTATGGAACCTAGAAGTCTGAGGTCAAGGTGTTGGCATGGCCACACTCCCATGAAGACTCCAGGGGAGAACCTCTCTTATAATTGGTCTCCTAGAGAAAGAGCCTGGCTCTGCCCCATCCTAGCTTCCCAGCTCCCAGCAGGCCCTGGCATTGGCCAGCCTACATCTACATCACTCTGGTCACCACTGCCACCATCTTCACAGGACCCTCCTCCTGCTGTGTGCCCCTGTCTCCAAATTTCTCACTCCTTAAAAGGACCAGTCTTTGTATTTAAGGCCCACCCTCATTCAGATGACCCATCTTAACCAACTATATCTGAAAAAGTCTGTGTCTGAATAAGGCCACCTTCACAGGAACCAGGAGTTAGAATTATTTTTGGATACACAACTCAAAACACAACCAGCTCCAATAGTAAGCAAGTCAAACATGGTCCTGGCTAGTCCAAAGTTTACTAAGTAAAAGGGCAAGTACTTTCAGTGTACAAGCATCACCTAGGGTGAAGGGAAGCATGACCCCAAGTGGAGTAGGAGGAGAAGCCACTCACTCCTAGTGGTAATCAGGGAAGGTTTCCTGGAGGAAGAGGCATCTATGTGACAGAAGCAGGATTTGTCCTGAGGGGAGTGCCAGAGAAAAATACAGCAATGAATGAAGCCCTGGGGTTAAATGAACAAGGTCTTTGCCTTTGCTCAAGTTGTCCCCTTTGCTAGAAAGCAAGTCCCCAAGATCTTAAGTGTGGCTGCCTCCTTCCAGGCCTCAGGCCTCAGCTTAAATGTCATGTCATTGGAAAGACATTCCCTGGCTAGCCTTTATCCACTCTTCTCCATTCATCACCGTAATTATTCCCATCAAGGCATTATCACACCTGCCTTGGCTATTTATTTGCTCACATATCGTCTTCCTTCAAAACCAGAAGCTTGATCCCTGAATACAGGGATCCACTATCTTTTTCATAGATACACATGTAGCACTCAAAACAGAGCCTGGTATACCACATGATAAAAATGAATTAATAAATGATTGAGTACATGAATGATCAAACCAGATGTAGATTTAATGTGGCTAGATTGTAGATTTTGAGGGGAAGTATCAAGAGAGAAAGATGAGGAATGAACTGTGAGCTCGGGTATTCAGGGCCCCTGTGGCAGGTGGAGTTGCTAAGATTTGTTCTAAGTGTAATGGAGAGAAGAAGTGGTTTGGGTGGGATAAGGTGGGGGGTTCTTTTAAATAGTTGAATGCACTCCAACTTCTAAGCCACCCAAATCTGAACAGCTTCTGAAGGTAATGCCAGCCCCTCCACCAAAGGAGAATGCTTGGGTGAAGCGAAGTTCTACCCCTCCTGCTCGATCTCAGAGCTCGAACACAGAGCAACAGTCCCCTACGAGTGGTGGGGGGAAAGCAGTCCCGGCTCAACCCCCAGAGGAAGGACCAGCAAGGAGAGCAGATGAAAACAAAGTAGATGGGGTGAGTGTCCCAAAAGGCCACCGTGGGAACTCCAGCCATGGTCCGGGAGACGGAGGGAACAAAGACCACTGGAAGGAGCCGGATAGGAAAGACGGCAAAAAGGATCAAGACTCCCGATCTGCACCTGAGCCAAAGAAACCTGAAGAAAATCCAGCTTCCAAGTTCAGTTCTGCAAGCAAGTATGCTGCTCTCTCCATTGATGGTGAGGATGAGAACGAGGGAGAAGATTACACCGAATAGACCTCTGCATCCTGTGCTTTCTCCTAGTCTCTCCACCCTGGAACATTCGAGAGCATATCAAACCTCTATCCAGACAAGACAATAAAACTCACCATCTCCTGGAAACCTTTCTTAACTTAAAAAAAAAAAAAGTGAATAAATAAATAAATAAGTAGTTGAGTTCATGGAGGATTATGCTTGGCATCTAGCAATGCGTCCAGATCCTGTGTTCTCAGTGGGAACAGATCTTGAAGGAGCTGGAGGTTTGCACTTAGCAAGAACTTTGCACAAAGTAAATACTGGTCGGTTGGATGAGTGAGTATATGAAAAAGTCTCCTATACAAAGCCATTCGCTTCCAGTTGGATACCAGGAGTCAGGAAGAGGTCATAGAGTTCCTGCTTTCCTGAAAACTCTACCACTTAAGTTTTCTCCTCCTCAGAATTTTAGGCTAGTTTTTTCTTCCTTTTCTTCTTCCACTCTCCTAGACCAAGGAAAAGGAGGCCTGTGCCTGCATGGTTGGCAGAAGACAGCCATGCCCAATGGCCAGAAGCCAAAAGAAGCAGGAGCCTGCAGGTGAGAGCCAACACTCACTGCTTCAATCAGCTCTGAGCTGGCTTCACAGGTGTGCTCCTGCCACCAGGATCCACCACCTCCTGCTGCGGGAGCCCCTGGCAGCAGCTCTGCTTAGAAAGAAAAGCTGGAGCAGACTCTTTTGAAGGCTCAGCGCCTCACCAGGTTCAGAAGGCTGCCAGCAGTGTCCTCCCACACTCCCCACAGGGACTGTAAGGTCATCAGACACCTGCAAACTACAGATCTCCCTTTGCATCTCCACAGCATAGGATTTTCACGCCCCTGGGTGTTTCCCTTCTTACTGTGAGCAGAAACTGAAAAGACTAGGCTTGATCTGGTTTTATTTTATTTTACTTTTTTCAACACCAGGCTACTGTCCACTGCTGCTTTTACTGCTATCGTTGTTCCGTGCAAAAACTGAATTTGCTGGGCAAGGCCAGAGAATCTCTGGGATCCTGAACAAATCAATGGTATTTTGGTTCATTTCTTATTGAGTTGTGGAAGATGTCATTCAATTACCAGGCTTATTAAGTCCCTCCTATGTGCCCTGTTCCAGAAGACTTCTAGAAGATGATGATGGTGTGGGCAAACCAGCCCTTTCATCTACCAATAAAGGCATATGTTGGTACAACCTCTATATAAAGCCACTTGTCAGGACTTATCAAAATAACAAAAACATGAATCCTTTGACATGGCTTTTCCATTTCTAGAAATTTATCCTACAGTTGTACTCACACACATGTGGAATGACATACGTATCACATTTTTCATCGCAGCATGGTTCAAAGAACACAGGCTTAGAAATAGCTGCGATGTCCATTTATAGGGAACTGGTTAACATAAATAATGCTCTGTTCAGACAATGGAATACAAAATAGCTATAAAAGAATAAATATGCCCTCTATGTAACTCATGTGGAAAGATCTCCAAGCATATTATCTGTTGTTGCACAACAAATTCTTTGGCTTAAAGCAACATTTACTATCTCCTGGTTTCCATGAGCAGGCATTTGGGAGCAGCTCAACTGGGGGCTCTGGCTCAGGGTCACCCATGGAGGCTGGAGGCAAGTTATCAGCTGGGGCTGAGGTTGGGAGTCATCTCAAAACCTGACTAGGGAAGATGGAGGACCCACTCCTGGGTCATCCTGTCACTGTTGGCAATGTCTACACTAACACAGTTGTGGGCCAGCCTCAGTGGCTCCCCTCACAGGTCTCTCCTAGGCTGCTTGAGTGTCCCCGGATGTAACAGTGGTTTCCCCTGATAAGTGATTCAAGAGAGAGAGATCTTCCAAAACAGAAGGGGAAGTTTGTTCATAACCTCATCTCAGAAGCGACACCACATCAGTTCTGCTGACTTTCTATACACTAGAAACAAGCTACCAAGGCCATTCCATAGTCAAGAGGAGATGAATCCACCTATTAAGGAGACGTGCAGGGCAGCCCCGGTGGCGCAGTGGTTTAGTGCCGCCTGCAGCCCAGGATGTGATCCTGGAGACCCTGGATCGAGTCCCACGTCAGGCTCCCTGCATGGAGTCTGCTTCTCCCTCTGCCTGTGTCTCTGCCTGTCTCTCTGTCTCTATGAATAAATAAAATAAAAATCTTTAAAAAAATAAATAAGGAGACACGCATCAAAGAATCTGTGGACATATCTCTAAAATCACCATACAGAGATAGATTTCTAAGCAAAAAGAAAGAAAGAAAGAAAGAAAGAAAGAAAGAAAGAAAGAAAGAAAGAAAGAAAGAAAGAAAGAGCAAAGTACAGAGAAGTTTGTATGGCCAGCTACTCATATGTAACAGGAGGAAAAAGAATAGTTGTATGTATTTGCTTGGAGAAGCATAAAATATTTCTGGAAGGATACACAATAACTATTAATGGTGGTTGCCTCTAGGGAGAACGATCTGGTAATTTAGCAGCAGGGATGGGAGGGAAGCCTTATACTAGGTATCCTCATCTACCTCTTGAATTTAGCACCATGGTAAATTACTTGTTCTTAAAAAAGAGAGGAAAAAAAAAGAGAGGATACAATTATTTGATTATTCAATTATTCCATTAATATTTACTGAGTGTCTTAGAACAAGATGCCAAAGAGTGTCCGCACTCTTAAGGAATTTGCAGTCTCACTAGATAAATGGGATTCCAGCATAGTTGAAGCCTTTGGAAAATAGTTTCTTTCTAAATACGTTGAAGGTCAAGTGTACTTCGCAGATAAAAGACTCCTTGCAGGTGCTGTTGGAAGACTCTGGAGGTGAGAAGTGCTTCTGTGGGACTCCAGCAGAATGTGCGATGCGCGGGACAAGCAGAGAGAAAATTGTGTGTGTGTGGTGGGGACATGGAAAAGGGACTGAAATGGGACTGTGGGGTTAGAAAGGGAGAAGGACAGGCTCTGGGAAGACTGGCCAATATAGCTGGGGGTTTATGGTCTTTGTTCATTACTTTTCCCTAACTCCTTAGTTCTATCCCTGACTCTTCTTGCTTTGAGAAGGCTGTGGTTCTACCTGAGTCACCATATGAAAATGAATATGATGTAAAAACTGGGCATGCTCCTGACCTAGAGAAGTTATTCGGATGCTAGAAACACATGTCCATTCACTTCAGATCAAATCAAAAGAAGGTTTCCTAAAGGGTTCGAGGCATCTCATAGAACCTGACTAGAGCTGAGCCTAGTGACATGAGCTTAGAACTGGAGAGTTGTAATTCAGAATCTCTCTCCTCCGTCTCCTCTTGGGCTACAAACTCTTTTGGGCCTGCCTTTCTATATACATCTGGGTCATGTCTCCCCTGCTGCCATCTCTTCTTGATTTGTTATAGTTTCTGCTCCTCTTGTTTTGGGTTGAACTGTGCCCTACCTGCAACCCTATGTTGAAGTCCTAATGTCCGGTACCTCAGAATGTGATCTTATTTGAAGATAGGATCACTATAGGCATAATTTGTTAAGATGAAGATACTGTAGTAGGCCCTAATTCTAAGTAACTGGGTCTTTATAAAAGGGGAAAATTTGAACGCAGACACACATGGAGAATGTCATGTGAAGACGAAGCCAGATATTAAAATGCTGAGCAGAAGCCAAAGACCACCAAAGATTGCCAACAAAACACCAGAAGCTAGAGGGGAAGCATAGAACAGATGCTCCTCACAGCCCTTAGGAGGACCCAACCTTGCTAACACCTTGATATTGGACTTACAGCCTCCAGAATAGTAAGAAATAAATTTGTATTATGCAACCTGATTTGTAGCACTATTATAGCAGCCTTAGCAAACCAATCCATCCCTCATATTGACTTACTCCTGGCTTTGGTTTCCATGGCAGACCTGCTCACCTTTGAGTAGAGCATAGACTGACCATGGCCCTGAGTTTGTTAGCTCACATTCGCATAAGAGAATCTGATGACCTAAGGTCACCTGTTTTATGGATAAGCCACCACTGAGCCTGGTCTCATCAGCTGTGAGGGGAATGGATTGCATCCTCTGCTATAAACTGGTCACCCAGGTTCCTGCCCACCACAGGAGGTATGGGAGATGAGGCAGTTCCCAGGGAAAGGATGGAGCATCCAAAAATGCAGCCCTAATTGCAATATTCTTTTCCTTTTAACATATCCCCAGAGCCCGAGTTCTCAGCCTAAACAGGACAACAACCAGGAGGAAGAGGGGACACTTAGGCGAATATCACCTAAGTATCCCTGCCCAGTTCCCTTATCCATGAAATTTAAAAACCCATAATGCTAGCTGCCGGGAATATAAAGTTGAAGAAGACACTACTTTTCAGAAGAAGCTCACAACCAAGAGAGGGAGACAGACAATAAAAATAAACATTTGTTTTACTGGATGCTTACTGTGCCTGAAGTGCTTTGCAGGCATGACACAATTTGATCCCCTTAGCAGCCCAATGGGGTGGACCTCTCTATCCATCTTTTACAGGTGAGGAGGCTGAGCCCCACAGAGATGAGGAAACTTACCTGAGGCCACACAGCTGGCAGGTGGTAGATCTTGGATATGAACCTGGTCTGGCTGGTTCCCTACACCCTGCTGCCTTGCATTCAGATATGTAAACGTGACTGTACTGAAAAGTCAGGACAAATCTCCAGTAGAGCTATGGCTGGAAGTGCCATGGCAAACAGGGATGGGAGAGCTAAGTGTGAGCTGGGCCTAGATGTCTCAGTGTGGAGTAATGCATGCGGAATGCTGAGGGTATGCCAGCGTGCAGAGGGCGCATCTGGAGAGTGCATTTCTGGCATCAGTGGAGGGCAAGAGGCAAAGTGGGCTCTTGTGGAGAAGGCTGGATGGGAAGTGAAGGGTCTGGTGAAATGGTCAGCAGCCTTGCACATCAGGCTGAGAAGTATGGAGTAAGTAAGTAAGTAGTAAGTAAGTAAGTAAGTAAGTATTAACAGACTTTTTTCAGCACAGTAGCATGAGCTGAGCATATTTGAAGAAGATGCCTTTGGCATCCTGATGAAGACGCAGCATAGAAGGTTAGAGATGAAGTGAGGGAGCGTATTGCAGAGAATTGCAGCAGAAGGAACTGAATCAAGGGTGTGGCCAGGGGCTTAAAAACAAGAGACTCTGGGGAGGTACAACAGAGAGGGTGTTTTATATGTAAGAACCAGGGGAAGAGACAAATCAAAACATCTGAGGTGTCTCTGGCATTTCTCCTCTAGGTGGTTCTAAAACGTGCCTCTAATTCAAAATTCCCATTTCTGACATTATTCTTTCCACCCAATCCTCCCAGGCCTGCACACACACGCACATATGGATACACATATGTGGACATACACACATACTACTCTGACCTACTGTCACATCTAGTACCTTCATTTTACTGGAACAATCTCTTTGACATGAGAGGAGGTAATCGGAGTATCTTTTTCAGGAAGGCAAGAACTGTTTATATTCTTGACCTGATTCCAAACACCCAGCAAATCCCTGGGGAGCAATTAATTAAATGGTTATCTGTGTGTCTGGCTTAGAGATTTCTCCCATCCTCTCTCAGTCTTTGTCTCCGTCCTCCCGAATCTTCCTTCTCCCCCTCCCCCCACGTTGTACCCACTGGTTAAGAAGCTAAATTTCATTTCCCTTGGTGGTGGAACATTGCTTTGTTTTTTAAAGACACTCACAATCTAAGGGCTTTATTTTTTTTTCCTTTGTAACGGTGTTGTTGCTATATTTAGTAATTTTATTAAGGAGATAATTTACATAAATTCCATACCAGAGCCCTGCTGAGTAGCAAACTAACTAATTCTATTCTTCTTATTAGGGAAAACAGACAAACCAAATGAGATTTAAAGACTAGACAGATGAATTTGCGTCTGAGCTAAAGTCAGGCCTGGGACCTCAGGACACTGTCTGGGGATCTAAGCAACGGAACACGGTGTTCCATCTACCAGCAACAGTTGAAAGAAGGGATGTGGGGGGAATAGATTTCAATTAAGGGATGTAGCATCAAGAATTCACTTGGGGCACAGGGGTACTCTCTTTTGGAAGAGCATCCACAGATCTAAAATGGAAATGTCTCTCTTCCATGTCCCCTTCGTAGGTGCCAATGGAGACAGAGGGCCTCATGGCCTCCCCAAGTATTTCTGTGTCTGTTTCCTCTCTGACATCCTCGAGCTTCACTTCAGCTACACCCCCCACCCCATGGCATAAGGGACCAAGTCTGTTAGACAGATTTGTTCAATCTCTGTGTCAACACCAAGTCTGTATACGTGGGCTTCTTAAATACAAGGGAATCCCACTCTCAACAAAGCCAATACATGAAAAAACTGATTCCTACCAAACACATCAAGGAGGTGGTTATTAGCTTTACAAAAAGACAAACTAGAGAATTCTTTTAAATGCCCAGCTCCCTCGGTGCATTGGAAATGAGATTCAATTTAGAAAAAAATTCAATTGATACACAACTTTTGAGAATGCTCTGCTGGTAAAAAGAAGTCACAGCAGGGATCAGACACTGATGGTGATTAAGAAAAGGAAGTGAACATAATTCCCCTTCCTTCCCAATGGGACTGATATTAACAGGTAGTGAGGGCCCAGTATATGCCAAACACTTTCAAACGCCTTCAGCATTTTGCGTCCATCCCCCTGGTAACCCTGGGAGAAGGAGATTTACTTTATCTCACAAATGAGGAAACTGAGGCTCAAGGAGCCTTGTCAATAGGCAGTGAGGGGTAGAATCAGAATCAGAACTTGGGTCTTTTGCCTCCAAGCCCCTTCTGCTATTCCACAATTCCCTCTTCCTCTGAGAACACATGTCCATAGAATTCCAAGGCTGGCTTCCCTTCCCTAAACAAACCCAGCAACTGACAGGATAAGCAAACTCCCCTCAAAATCAATATGCTCTTTTCTGGAAAAGCAATTGGATTATCCAGGACCCATTCCCCATCTGGGCTATTAAAGACTGTCAGGAACTTTATAGGTTCCTGATCTGCCTAGACTCACAAATTGAGGTCCCTCCCTCTGATTTGGATTTACACTCATTCCCTTGCCCTACAGAGCCCTCCTTCACCATCATCACCCAGATGTACTAGAAAGGAAGCCTCTGGCCCCTTACATTCTCCCTTCCCCAACAGACTGGGCTTTCTTCACCTCAGATAAGAGCTTTTCATTCTTCCCATTTGCTAGATGGCTGGCTTTTGTGGCTAGTCTGGGTGACCTCAGATGACCCTGTGACTTTCCAGAAACTAAAAGGGAAGAATATTTACTGACCAGAGTTGGGGCTAGGATGAAGCTAGAGATGTGCCAAGGATGCAAAGTTGAAGGAGACGTTCCTTTGTGAGGTCAACTCTGAGAACAAAGTCTCCTTCACTTTTATGCCACGGTGCTTCCTCAGCTTCACCCCAGCCCAAGGCTGGCCACCCATATCCCAGATATTACATGCTCTTAGACCCAGAAGTGCCTTTAAAGTTTTTTTGTTGTTGTTGTTTTTTGGTTTTTGTTTTTGTTTTTTTTTGTTTGTTTGTTTGTTTGTTTTGTCTAATGGTTTTTAAACTTTCTCAGCAAACCAACATTTTCATGGAAGCCCAAGTAGGGGAATTTCTCTGATGACTAAAGCCAGTGGTCATGATATACAACCAAACTCACTACTGAGTAAGGATGGCGCCCTGAGCCTCCCAGGCCTGTCACAGCAAACCCGCCCTCCATTAATTGAGGAATATTCAGCTGTCTTCTGCTGAATCTTCTCATACGGAGAAACACGGGCTCCCTGGTATACAACCAGGACAATCTGGAACAGCCTCCATAAGATAATCACAGAAGTGAGGAAAAAAGCCAGTGGGTTATCCATCTTTCTTGAAATACTTGGGAGACACTGTCTCCTGTCAGCTAATTTCCAGTCAGCTCCAGCCTCTTCCTGATGAAGACTTGAGGTCTTGCTGTGTTCTCCAAAAAGGGTGATAGTGAAAGATGACAGAACAGGTTTCTGTGCTGTGAAAGGCCCACCTGCCTGGCTCTGATTCTCAGCCCAGGGACATCACCCTCTCCACATGTTTCCTCCCAAGAAAGCTACAAGCCACTGGGGAAAGCCATATAGTCCTGTTTGTTTGCTTGCTTTGTCATTGTTGAGAAACACTATCGTTATCTTATTTCCCAATCTATCTTAAAACTACTTATGAAGGCTGTTGAGCCATCTGAGGGGGCTGGTGCGGGGGGAGGGAACATTCCAGGAACAGCTAATCGACTCTTGTTCTAACTGGCTTTGTGCTTTTCTGTTCAAGCAACATTGCCTTTTGTTTTTGTTTTGTTTTTAATTGAGCTGTGGAAGGGCCTGAACAGAGCTCAAAGAATTTAAGCAGGGAACTAGAGATTCAAGGCCTGGGAATTCCAGCCCCAGCTCTCTCTGCTGAACAAGACTTCTGGGCAAAGTACTTCAAATCCTGCCTTGTGTTTCTCCCTGAACAACAGGGAGATTGTTCTCCTACTGTAATTGTGGTCGCAGCTGACTTTCACTAAGGATATAGAAGCTTTGGAGTTGCGGGGGGAGAAGGGGTGGTGTGAAACTGAGCAACCAGGTTGTGTGACAATGCCCCAGTCCAATGATCCCCTGCTACCCTCAGCCAGAAGACTTGAAAACTCCAACTTAACCTCAGTTTGAATCCAACCATCATTCACCCATAATCCCTGGTCAGGGGCCTCAGCTCCTTCATCTTTTAAGGAAGGGAGAGCAATCACCTGTCCGCCCACAAGAAGAGAGTAAAGAAAACATTTATTAAGCACATGTAGGGTGGTCAATGCTCATATGACTTGGGTTTTTTCATTCAATCTTCATAATTTTATAAGGCTGGCATTACAACCTTCACTTTCTGATAACAGCAATGAGGTTCAAAGACATTTCACAACTTACCCATGGTCTCACATCTACTGAATTGCAGAATCAAATTCAAGCCCTCCTTTAAAGCTCTTTAAAGTCAGAGGAATAACAACATATTACAAAATAGGTCCAGCCTAGTTCAGACATTGGACTGCCTGCTTCTCTGCATCTCTGGCATTAGTTGCCCATAGTTATAAGCTTCAATGTCCGAATGCCTCTTTTCTAATAGTCTTTTCTTATCTTTCCCCTCACCCCCCCTCCCAACTTGTTTTCTCTTCATCAGTCTCTAGACCTCCAGGGGCCTGGGCAGTTGTGGAGGCATTGGGATGCTCCTCCCTTCAGTAGAGTCCAACTACACTTCTCTATGCTCTAGAATCAAGAAAGAGGCTCCCATGATTTTGAATAGCCACCAACAAGCAAATTTGGGAGCCTGGGACCAGAGAGTATCTTTTCTACAGTTTTGTTCTTGTGGCTATCTTGGTGCAGAATTTCCATCTTCTTCTATCATCCTGACCAAGTGTCCTCCTTCAAGACCAGACTCCCAAAACACTTCCTCTGGTAAGTTACTGCAGGCCCCTTCCCACTTGCTCCTGGCCCTCATGTGCTGTCTCCACTAGATTCCTGTGATATCTGGTATGGGCCTCCTCTGAGACACTCAGATGTACAAGAGAGAACCAGGTACAATGGGATGACCTTCCTGTATGGCAGGGACTATGGTTGATTTTATTTGTGTATAACCAACAAGTAGGAAGGGAGTGAACATCACCTGTGATGTGGAGGAACAGATTTTGGACACAAAGGCAGACACATGGCTTCCAGACATGATGGAATTTTTCACAAGCTGCAGGACCTCTCCAAACTTCTTTACCAATGAGGACTTTACCACTGAGTTATTGTGAGATGAAGAAGCAAAAGGAATCTGAAAAATACTGTAGTCTTTTGAGAATAATGCCTTATAAGTATTTCTGTTGGATACAATAGATGTTCAGAGGGAGAGAAGGTGTTCCTTCTCATGGGGCAAGAACTGAAAACATGGTTAGTGAGAAACTCATGAAGAGGTGGACTTAAAGCCGACTTTGAAGTGCATGCAGGACTGAGAAATGCTGAAATGGGGATGGGGTGGAAGAGGAGGTCAGGTGAGGGAGTAATGAGACCAAACCTTAGAAGCTGGCTTCAATTTAGTCAGCACATTATACTGAGCAACTATTATGCACCAACCATTGTTCTAAGTGCTAGAGATACAGGAGTGAAGAAGCCAGACAAGGTCCTTGCCTTCAGAGGGCTTACATTCTAATTGGGAAGGACAGAAAAAAAATGAGCAAGTGAGAGTTCAAATGATTTCTGATAGTTATAAGTGATGTGAAGATGATATGTTAGGATGACCCTAGATAAGATAGCAAAAAGGCCATTCCAAAATGATGACATCTCAGCTGAGAAGAAATTGATGAGATAGAGCTGGGCTGATGCACAGCATTGTCAAAGGAAACAGCAAGTTCAAAGGCCCTGAGATAGAACAAACTTGGCATGTTTGAGAAACCAAGAAAATGGCCAGTGTGACTAGAGCAGAATGCTCAAGTAGAAAAGTAGGATGTGATGAAGGCTAAGGGAAGACTAAGTTGTCTATTTGGGCAGAAGTTGAAGTAACAGATGATCTTGGAAAACTAATTTGGGACTAAAATCAGGAAACCTCAGACACTAAATTAAAGTGGATATACTTTATTCTCCAGAAAAACTGTCTCATGAATAACCAAGCTAGTTCTGCAAGAAAGATCCTTTGAGACACTCCCTATATATTTCTCATAAAGTAGGGTGACTTTGGGGATGTCAGAAGCACTTGATCCAGAGCACTAAGGCAACAAGGCAAAGAGAGGTGTGAGACTGTTGGCCACATTTTACTACAGAATATCTGAGCAGAAAAATCATTAAACCCATCCTCCTCACTCAGTAAAAGAGGAAATGAAGCCCAAAGAAGGAAACTGAAGCCTGGGAGGGTGCGAGTAGAAGATACAACTGATGTTCATCAACTCTGGTTGTCCTCTACCAGAAATGATAATATGCCACTTTGGGGCCCAGGCATTTAGTGGCTGGTGTTCAGCTCTGATCCTTCCGTGGTAATCACTTGTTAACACAAAGATACTATAAGACAGATGCAGTGTGGCACACTGTGCCAACATCTGGAAGGCAGCTCCCTTGGAGGATTACCCAGATCCATGATAAATTTGCAAAAAATAAGGTTGTATTAAATCACTGAGCTGGATGAGGTTGCTTGTTATAGCGGGATAACCTAACCTGTAATGACTAATGCAGAGTATAGGCAAAACAGTCCAACTTTGCTATGACTAATAGAGTTCCCACTCCAACAGTTCTATAAGTTTTTAGTGTGTCTGTGGATGTGTGTGCTCATGGATACATGTGCAATGTATATGCAATGTTGCATACAAGTAATTTTATGTGTCCACCTCTAGTGGCACATGTCTGTCTGAGTATCATCAACCCTGACACTCTGGCTGAGCCTGAACAGATTCTAGGAAGCCTACCAGAGCACACCTGTCGTGTACCACCCAGGCTATGTGCATGACTTATAAAGCTGGGATATGGAACCAGAAGGGAACTTTGCCCCTTCTTAGGGTCCCAGCGCACCCTATAGTGTCCCGAGTCACTTATTTCCCCAAAATTCCCTCCAACTATTTCTATCCTTCCTAAAACTCCAGCCAAGGGAGTTGGTTGCAAAAGCCAGTGGGATGTGAACTGGCCAAGACTGAAGGGTAGAAGCAGCAATCTACAGATCTGAACACTTTCCTCCCCCTGCCTGCCCTCCTGTACCCCTGGGACCGGGGCCCGTTATGCATGCCTTGGCAACTTAAACTCTTCACAGTGCTTCCATTTGTACCTTATTATAATAGAAGTTTGCTTCCGACTCCCTATCTCCTCACTATAACCACTACAGCCCAGGGAGGAAAGCCAGGCAGGAATGAGGACCCCATTTCACAGATGAAGAAAATAAGGTTCATCCCACAGGTGGAGGTGTTAGCTCCAACAGCTTGTGAGGGGAGGAGAAGAGCCAGCGCCACCATGTCTTGCCAGCTCCAGTGTTCTTTCTCACATACCTTCTTGGACTGACACCAGTTGGCCAGGAAAAAATAAATAAATGCTAAATTTTCCACTTGTCTGGAAACATTTTTGGCTGTCCTCTACACAATGCCAACAAGATGAAAAGAAGAAAAGAAATCATTCCATCAATATCTCTGGCTTCCTTGGGTACACTTCTAATTAAAGTTAGACTGCCAGGGGCCTTCTGGAAAAGGGCTAAAGATAAACTAAGGGCATTTTTGGATGGGGGAAGACTGTTTGAGGGGGGAGGCTTGGAGGTGAGGTAGTGGGGTAGAGAGTGCCATGCCCTAAGGGGACAAGACTAGTAGTCACTTTCAGTGCAGACAACAGCTGCCCCCAGCTGCCATCCCCCATTTATTTCTTTTCCTCCTCGTCTTCTCTTTGAATAATGTGTTTTTGCTGCTACTTCAATCTCAGCCCCTGCTCTACGCATTAACATGTATATTGCTTGGTTAAGGGCTATCTGGCCAGTCGGTTCTAAATAACTGGAAAATGACAGGAAGGTGATGGGGGCAGGATGAATGAGCAGCTCATCAAAAGCTCCTGACTGCCTTTGTCATTTATAAACAAGTGCCCGACTGACTTCCACAATTCCATCTTCAACTGCACTCTTCTAAATAGAAGTAGGGACAGCTCAGCAAGGCTTGTCTCCATGATCTCTCTCTCCCTCCCCTGGCCCCAGCCCCTGACCCCGGGGCCATGTATTTACTCAGCGCCAGCAGCTGTACTTGCTTCCTCCTTCCTCAGAGCCAGGCATTAAGAGTCAAGCTTCAGGGAGCTCACAGCCTCCATAGACAGATACTAAGCCACAACTGTATGTTTGGTGCATTAAGTGCCCAGACATGGTATGGGCACAAAGGGACATTCCATTCAGATAGGTTCTGATCCAGGAAGCCTTCCTGAGGGAGTGACCCCTGATTGCAGTGAGGATAAACAAGTAAACGCTTGTTAGCCTGATGAATTAGTACTCCAAACCCACCAGTCCACCATCCCCTCACCCTGGGAGCTGCTACATTATACTATTTACTTTCCCTCATGGCATTTTCCATTCATACACACACACACACACACACACACACACACACACACAAATAAATAAATAGATTCAAAATGTGTACATATTTTGGTTATTTGCTTTCTCTAAGCTATGTCTCTCTCTACTATGTAAACTCCAAGGGACCAAAAACACTGTATCTTGTTAACTGCTATAACTTTAGCATCTTGCATCATGCCTGGCATATAATAGAAGCTCGATATCATTTCTGAATTAAAAGATAAGTAGATGGATGGGAGATAGTGTTGGAGGCAGAGGGGCCAGCATCTGCAAGAGAACAGGGGCCATGAGGCAGTGTAAGGAGCTAGGGAACCACACAGAGCATCCCTGAGCTGGGGTGAGGAAAGGAAACAATTGAGGTAGATGAGGGCCAGAGTGAGCAGACCTTGTGAGCTATTTCAAGTTCAGACTTCAAGACAGGGCAATGGAGAACCATTGAAGGATTGTTGGCAGGGAGCAACATGATTGGTTTAACCTTAGGAAGAGCAAAGGAGGAGGTGGAGGGTGGAGGAGGAGGAGGAGGAGGAGGAGGTGGAGGAGGAGGAGGAGGAGGAGGAGGAGGAGGAGGAGGAGGAGGAGGGGAAGATAGGTTGGAAGGCAAAGTGGCAGCCAGTAAACTGAGAAGTTGTTTACTGACATGCAGGAGAGAGAGGCTAAGTACTGACCATCTTTGTCACCCCTCCACTGCAGGGCCAGTATCGCCCTTTTGCGGAGCCAATGCTGGGCTAGGAGTCAGGCCTGGATTCTGGGACCCTAGGCAATGCACAGATCCTTGCTTGTCTGAATGGGAGAGATAAGAGGAGAGAAGATACAATTCCCAGTTGGGAGTGCACTGCCTGGGCACTCCCGACCATGAGCTTTTAGCTCTGAGTTGATGTCAGCCTGTTCCCCCCTACACTGTTGCCCTCTGTGGCCAAAATAAGGACCATATTAAACAGTCCTAAGCACTCTTTCTATGCCAGATACATCTTCCAGGCATTCGATATGTCCTATTTAATCCCCACAACACACTCCGAGAGCACCAGCCCTATAGCCATCTCTCAGTAACAGCTGTGCAGCCGTTCCCGGTGTTATCACTAACATTACTGGCTTATCACCATCCATCCTTATAACAGACATGTGAGCTAAGCAGGATGACGTTATCCTCCTCACTTTACACGTATAGAAACTGAGTTCAAAAGCATCTGTGACTTTCTCAAAGGCACACAGTTAACCAGGAACACAGTAAGTGGAGAATCCAAGGCTGCCAAAGGAAGGACATTCATGCAGTCCAAGCCCTATAAGCTACCACTCCCCCATAGCTTCTCTCTATGATGCTTCACAAACGAGTGGTTGTTATGATCCCCCTTCTGTTTGCAGATGAGAAAACTCACTTAGAGAGGCTAAGGGACTCACCCAAAGTCACATAGCAAACACAAGGAAAAGCCAGAATTTTTTTATATAAATTTATTTGTTATTGGTATTCAATTTGCCAACATATAGAATAACACCCAGTGCTCATCTCATCAAGTGCCCTCCTCAGTGCTCGTCACCCAGTCACCCCAACCCCCCCCACCTCCCCTTCCCCCACCTCTAGTTCGTTTCTCAGAGTTAGGAGTCTCTCATGTTCTGTCTCCCTCTCTGGTATTTCCCACTCATCTTTTCTCCTTTCCCCTTTATTCCCTTTCACTATCCTTTATATTCCCCAAATGAATGAGACCATACAATGTTTGTCTTTCTCCAATGGACTTATTTCACTCAGCATAATACCCTCCAGTTCCATCCACGTCTAAGCAAATGGTGGGTATTTGTCGTTTCTAATGGCTGAGGAATATTCCAGTGTATACATAGACCACATCTTCTTTATCCATTCATCTTTCAATGGACACCGAGGCTCCTTCCACAGTCTGGAAAAGCCAGAATTTAATCTCAAATTATTCTGCCTCCGAGGTTCATGTTCCTTCAATTCAATCACACTGCTGGGATTCAGAATGCTGACTCCCTGAATCCATCAGTCCATTTTACAATTACGTATTCCACCCCTACCCTATGCCTGGCACTGAGCTCCAAACCTAAATATTTACTCCTACCTCCTCTGATAGGGTGCAGAGGAGAGGATGTTTCTGGCTAGGGCTGGTGGTCCACAGTGACTCCAGTTTGGGGACCCGGAGCAACCCACACAGCTTGCAGGATGATGCCAGAGACCTTCCTCCACTCAGGGAAAGAAGCAAGACAGCTGATTTCCCAGAAGAGCCACTGTGGCTTGTAAAACCCTCTCCCTTGCAGCCTTCAGGCTTTGGGTGCAGTGCTGAAGTTAATCTTCCAATGTCCATACCCTATGAATCCTCTGTGTTTGCCACCAGGCAGCATAGGAGGGAGCACAAACTACTCTCATTGAAGCTGCTGTGTGAGTTCAGACTCAGCACCTCCTCCATGAGTCCTGGGCCTGTCACTTTACCTCTCTAAGCCTCGTTGATCTTCCTTGACAAATAGAGGTAATAAGGTACACCTTATTGGGTAGAGGCCCACTCTAGTTTATTGCACTGATTTTCTGAGCATGTGTAGAAAGTCCTCATTAATGAGGCCCTTCATGTCTTTCCTTCTTAGAAGGTTTAGAGCCTGCAAAACAGACCCCAATTTGTGTCAAGGCAGTGCTTATCATCCACCAGCCCAGAATTTGGAGGATATCTCTGTGCCATCTGTAGATCTGCAATGCCAGCAATGTTAGCCTCTTCCAATGTGTCTGAAGTGCCTGCCACTAGCCAGCTGCACAACCCTGGGAGAGGTACAGGGTCCCTCTGGTCTATTCTCTGAGATAAGAGTCTGGGACTGATCTCTGTGGCACCTTTCAGCTCTCACAACTTTGGGCCAAGACCAGGGGGCAGGTAGGAAAAAAAAAAAAAAAAACAGTGACTTTTCTCAGCCCTCTTCTTTTAAAAAGCAAGTACTCCTGGGGGAAGTAATGCATTACCTCATCGCCCATTAAAGGATGTTTTAACATCTTATGGGACAACTTCCTTTCAATCTTGTTACTCAGATATGTTCAAGCCAAAGAAAGAGAAAGAACAAGCTAAAGGGAGGAAACCATAGGCCATTGGATCAAATCACTAATGGGATAGTGTGAGTTAGTTCATCTCTATCACTTTCCTCACATGTTGTCATCAACAAATGTTTAATGAGCACCAGCTGGGTACAAGCTACTTTGCCAGGTGCAAAAGAGGTTTCCCAGTTCCCTCCCCCCCAAAAAAACAGTACTCAAGGTAGAGCAATAGGACATATTGTCATGAAAAAAATAAAAAGTAAAATGCAGTGCCTCCTGGGTGAATGATAGCTGTAGAGACAGAAGCATGGGGATGTTTAGAGCCCTTCTCCCTCTGGCCTCTCCTTCCTCCCTCTGCCTCTCTCCCTCCCATCTGCAGCCCTGTCTCTCCTTCCTCTCTCTGCCCCTCTCTCCTTCCCACCAATAATCCTGTCTCTCCCATTCTCACCTCTCCCAGACACTAAAGGTCTCCCTGCTGACTCCCTGCCTTCAGCCTGCCCAGCCTATCCTTAAACATTCCCACAAGGAAGTGCATGCATCCAGTCTTGCCACTCCCATCCCAATATAGTTTCTCATTTGAGAAGAAGGTCCAAATTCCTTAGCAGTTTAATTGTCTAGAAATCCTGCAGTCACTGGGGACTAACCTAACCATCAGCGTGCCTCTATTCATGCTTGTCCTTTCAGGCTGCTATGAAAAACACCACAGACTGGGTTGCTTAAACAAGACATTTACTTCTCAGTTCTGGAAGCCAGAAGTCTAAATCAAGGTGCTGGCAGATTCAGAGTCTGGTGAGTGCTGTTTTCTGGTTCATACCTGGCACCTTCTTGCTGAGTCCTCACTTGGCAGAAGGGATGAGGGAGCTCTATGGGGTCTCCTTTATAAGGGCGCTAATCCCATTCATTAGGGCTTCACCCACATGACCTAATCACTTCCCAAAGGTCCCAGCTCCTAAAACAGTCACTTTGGGCATTAGGTTTCAACATACGAATGTTGGCAAGACACAAACATTCAGTCCATAGCAGGGCTCTTCCATCAGCCTCAGAAAGCATCCTCACTATAACCCTCACCACCCTCCAGGGTCCTACTCCTCTTATTAAAATTCAGCAAACCTTCAAAGTGCAATTTAAATGACATCTGTGTCACAAAACTTACCCTGATCCTCCAAGTCAGAATTAATGGCTCTTTTCTGCTCCTGCGTTGTTCTTGTCTTTCTACTGCAACTGCACTTTTTACTTTCATTGTAATAAGTTGTCTATACATCTGTTTCCCTCATTGGACTGAAAGCTCCTCCAGGGCAAGAGCCATATATTATCTGGCTATGTATCCTATGCCCTTGCTACTCAAAATGAGTGAATCAGCAGCATGGCAGACATGGGAGCTTGTTAGGAATGCAGACTCTCAGGCCTCTCCCTGGACCCACTGAACCAGATTCTAGTTTTAATGAGATCCCTGGGTATTTTGCATGCACAGTAAAGTGCGACAAACTCTGTCTAGGGAGCATCTTGTACACAGTGCCTTGCACACTGCAGTCATTCAAAGAGCACTTGACGAATGAATAAGCGAGCAAATATGGAAAGGGTCATCAGAAGCTGCTCACAGCATCACCCACAGCCATGCCTGAGACTTGGAGATCTTCCTTAGCTGTTTATATAGAGTCATCTACAGAGAAAAATCCTCCCACACTCTCCTCTAACTTTACTTCTATACCTCCTCCCTCAGAATCAGGCACCTCCCACCTCCCATGGTCAGTCATGTCCCAAGCTCAAAAATATAATTAGAAAAAATAGTTTTTACGGCAGCTCATCCATAATCCACCCCAAAGCCATGCCTGAGCAGAAGAGGCAGTCCATCAGGGGCTGTGAGTGATGGTCCAGCCAGCGGGTCATATGGGGAGGGAGCCCCGCTCCCATCCATCATCCCTTCTCTCTTGATAACTGTGCAGACCTCACAGTAAGGCAGGACGGTTTCTTTCAGGTCTGCAGACAGGCCGCTGTTCTTCATCAGCCTCAGCACTGTTTCTCCTGCATGCATCACCCACCTGTGCAATTTCCAGGGTCAGAAGACAAACATAAAACCTGCTGGGAAAATCTCCATGAGACAGACTTGTCACCAGGGTGTAACAGGGACAGCAGGTAACCTCTTAACCACCTGCTCACCACCTGTGATGGTTAATTTCGTGTGTCACCCTAACTGGGCTAAGGGGTGCCCAGATAGCTAGTAAAACATTATTTCTGGATGTAGCTGTGAGTGTGTTTCCAGAAGAAATTAGCATTTGGACCAGTAGGCTAAGTAAAGAAGATAGTCCTCACCAGTGTGGGAGGGCATTGTCCAATCCATGGATAGCCCAAATGAAGTGAAAAGGTAAAAGACGGATGAATTTCCTCTCTCCCTGAGCTGGGACATCTATTTTCTGCCCTCTGACATAGACACCCCTGATTCTCAGGTCTCCTGGCTTAGGCTGGAACTACACCACCAGCTTCCCTGGGCCTCCAGTTTACAAATGGTAGACCGTGGGGCCTCTCAGCCTCTGTATTCGCATGAGCCAATCCCTCTAATAAATCTCTTTCTATATATCTCTATACATCATCGGTTCTCTTTTTCTGGAGAACTCTAACACATCATCACACTCACAGCTCAAGCATCTGGGAAACTATATACATGAAGAGTTTGCCTGCCTATAGAGCAAATTGCAATCATCACCTGAAAATAAGTCAGATTTATGGGCTCTTAAAGTCAGAAATTCAGAGGTCTTTAGACCACACTCCTACATTTTCAATAAAGTAGCTAACTGTGCTATACATTGTAAAGAATTTTTAAAAAATCATATTATTATTTATATTACTTTGACTTTGTAGAATCTTTTACCCCTTTCAAATTGCTTTTATATTCATTATCTCCTGAGTCAGGCTAGTAGGAACTATTATCACCATTTTACAGAAGGGGAGCCTGAGACCCAGGGAGGTTAAGCCTTTTCCCATTTTTTTTGGTAATTCCCTCCCTATGTTCAGAAAGTATTTTCGGTGGCTTAAAATAAAGCCATATTAAAAACAAAAATAAAAATAAAACCATATTTACATAACGACTAACATTTGACATTTAACTATAGAAACATTTCTACATTTGGCCAAAAACTACATGCTGAAAATATGTTAATAACAATTTATGTACTTCAATTTATGAGGAAAATCACCATTTTCAGGTTTTATTTGTTCAATAAACTTATATTGAATATTTTAAAAACATTTAACTACATATATATGAATGTAAGATAAAGTACAAAAGAAATCTAAAGCTGTAGGAGCAAAAGAGGAAAGTTTATGCTAAGAGGCAGGAATGAGCTCTTCATTCTGATAAGCTTTAATTTGCCACTGGGCTTCCCAGCAGGGAGAGTAAAAAGGGAAACACGATGTGTTGCAAACTTTACTGTAAGATGAAAGAAAGAGTATACTTACACAGAAGAAACAAATGTTTCCTAGATTCACTGATTTATAAATCCTAGTGCACTGATTTCTAAACAGAATTTAGCAGTGGAATCTTACAAAAATAGAATTGAGTAAGATATTAGGTGATCTCTTCAGCAGTGACTACCCAGATGATCCAGAAACCTTCTTCATACTAAGGCTTTGCATTTAAATCTTAAAATCCAGTTCAGTATCTTGTCTCAGGATAAACTCATGAAAACTTTATAGATCCCTTGTTCTCCTATAGCTACTGGCTAACTTCCCTTCTTCCTCTCTCAACCAAAAGTTTGTAAAGATAGTCCACACTTACAGTGCCCATTTCCATACCTCCTACTCACTATTTAATTCTCCAAAACCAAACTTCTGCAACAACTCTCCCCGGAAGATAGCTCTCTCTAACAGCATTCTGACCGCCACCAATAGGCATGTTTATACCTTTTACCACTTGATACTTTCAGTTCCATTCAATATGCTCCTGTTCTTGGCATGGAACAGCCCACCGCCCTGGCTCTCCTTCCTTGGTTCTGTGTAGCTATTCATTCTCTGACTCCTCCTTGGAGCTTCTTTCCCTCCTGCTGATGCACTTGGCTGCCTGGGGGAGCTTAGGCATCCTTGGGGTATGTACCACTACTCCAAACTGAGGAGTTCCAAATCTCCACCACCAGCCAGAATTTTCCATCAGGTTCATGTACACACAACTGCCTGCTGACCTCTCTGCCTGCAGATCCCAGACTCAACTTTCCCAAACTAAATGACCACTGACTCTGCTCATCCTTCCCTCCCCTACCTCCATGCGCACTTCCCTGGGTCCTACCAGGGGCTCTGTCGCAGTCTGGATCTTCTCCTCTTCCACAGAACCAGCCAACAAGTGCTGCTTCTTTCATTTTCTAAACATTCCTCAAATGAATCCCCTTCTCTCCATCCTTTCTCCCCAGGAACTACTACTATAGCCTACCAGTTCATCTCCTGGCTTTCCCCTAAATCCATTTCTCAAAATTGATGCTAAAGAAAATACAAATCAGAATGCGCACCTGCTATGTTTAAAAATTTGAAATCACTTATCACTTATATCACTTATGTATTTTATATATCACTTATAAGATAAATCCCAAACTTCTTACTGTGGGCTATGAAGTACTCCATGATCTGTCCCAAACTCACATCTGAGAACTTCCTGCTCAGTCATAGCAGCAATAAACCCGCAAGCCCATGCCCGTCTCCAACAAGCACAGTTATCTTTTCCCAGCATGCTCATGCCACACACTTTCTAGCTGCTTGCCTTTGTTTTGGCAGCTTCCCATACCTAGTATGGCCTGCTTCTTCTCATTCTCCCACATAGCTCTACGGGTCAGATCGTAGTCCCTTCTCAAGAAGTTTCCTCTAGTGCCCAACGCTAAAAAGGGGCCTCTTAAATTGCTCCATCCATCCTCCATCTGTCTCAGTCACACTACTGTATTGCCTTATTTGCTTGTTCTGTGTCTGCCTCTCTAAGACAATCAGTAATCTGTATGTTAAACTATTTGACTATCCTTTATTCATCTCTGTAACCTAGAGTACAAACATCAAACATTCAAATGTTTGATGAATAAATAAATGTGTGAGTGAATGAATGAATGAATGAATGATTTCTTTATACAGGAATTGGGATGGGAACCCAGATATCCTTCATTCTACTTCAAAACTCTTTCTCTTCTATTCCTCTGCTTTATAGTCCATGCAGCCACATTCTCTCTCTCTTCAACTCTTACTGGAGAAGAAGAAAGGCAATGTGTAGAGAGCTAAAGGCATAATCAAGACAAGAAATGTTTACCCAGGCAAAAAGCATTCCTAGAAGACTCAGAGGAAGATAATAATAGTCAACAGTGGGTGAGATGATAGAAGGGCCAGTCTAGGACTCTGAGGACAGGAAAACCATAAAAGACTTTGGGCAGGAGGGTACTTGCAAAGCAAGGGAAGAAGGTGGAACGCCAAAGATTGGAGAAGCTGTTTAGGAGAAGTTAGCCTAGTTTCAGGAGAGATGAAGAAGGAGGTCATGGAGAAGACTTAAAGCGACACTCTGAGGTGAGACACAACAGGGCTATTCAAAGGATGGAAGTAGGGAAACAGTGAGGCAGGTGTTTTAGGAACAAGTGGTCCAGAGAGAGAACAGGAGTTTGGTCAGGCTGGCAGGTGTCCATAAGAGCCATGAAAACAGAAAAAACTCATGTTCAGCAAGGACTAACTGATAGCAAGGTATTGTCCTTTTTTTCTATCCATCCTCTTTCTTTTCTTTCTTCCTTTCTCAGGGAAAATGCAGTAAAACCCTAATTTCTTTCTCTTCTCAGCTTCAGAAACAAAACTACACCAGTTTTGAGGAATGTGCACATTCGGGAGTACCTGTGTGCTTTAAGGAGTGTGTGGCTGGGGGACGCTGGGTGGGGAGCACAGCCAAGTGAAGAGACTGTCACCTGGTACTCTGCTTTTCCAGGAGGCTCCTTCAACCAGCTGTCAGCCAGACGGAAAGCTATTCAGGGCTCAGAAGCAGAGAATTAATCTCAGGCTGTAGAGACGTCCTACTAGACTGGGTGGAAACTAGGAAATACTTTCCCCCAAAGTCTATCGTTTCTCTTATGACAATGGCATCAATCCAGGTTTAAGAGACCTAAATTCCAGTCCTTTTTCTAGTAACTCCCTATGATCTTAGGGCCCCTTAACTTTGCATGAATAAGATGACATTACTACTACCATCTTTGCTGTGCTGTGGGGAAGGTAAAGGAAGCTGTGGTGAACATCCTTTGAAACCTATAAATCCTTGCATTTCTCGGGGATTATCACAGTGGCTAGTGTGGTTCCTGAAATTTTGGTCCTGAGACCTCCTTTGTGAATCTTAGGAAAGGACCGCATATAAACCAGGTTGAAAGCAGATCTCAGATCTCACAGTATCTGTATAACACTGCAACATCAAATTTGTTATCAGCGACAATAAGACTTTTTGTAATCATTGATCAAGTTTAATAAGGAATTTAAAACTGAGATTCTGTATGTTGGTAAATTGAACACCAATAAAAAATAAATTTATTATAAAAAAAAAAAAACTGAGGTTCTCAGATCCTCCTTAGGGCCTGAGAGCCTTAGGCTCATCTTAACCAATCCCTTGATGGCATGCAAACTGAGGACAGCACTGAAATTCCAGCAAACTTTACTTCACTGCTATGCCTGTCCTCAGATTCTTCTGCTCTGAAATGTAACCTACCAGATTCCCAACCGTATGTGAAGCTCCATAGGGAGAGGGACACACAGAGATAGGCTCACCAGCTGGGGGTGGACATGACACATTAGACATCTCAGGAGGACAGGAAAGTGTTGGATAATTGGTTCTGATGACTGAGGCATAGGTAGCCAAAGATCAGTGAGTAGATCAGTGAGCGCAGGAGTCCCCTGAGAAGGAGTTTGTGGAGAAGAAAAAGTTGCCTTGGACCTTAAAGGATTTAGACAGGTGAAGAGGAGACAAAAACAAAAAAGCATTACAGGAAAGAGAAAAAGCTCAAGAAAAGGCAAAATATTTCATACGAGAATTTAGGAGGAATTAGACCTTGGATGGAGCCCCACACTGGGCTCAGTGCTCAGTGAGGAGGCTGCTTGTCTCTCTTCCTCTGCTGTCCCCCCCTTTCATGCTCTCAGTCTCAGAAATAAATAAAATCTTTCTTAATTTTTTAAAATATTTTATTCATTTATTTATTCATGAGACACAGAGAGAGACAGAGACAGAGAGACACACAGAGAGAGGCAGAGACATAGGCAGAGGGAGAAGCAGGCTCCCATCAAGCAGCTTGATGCGGGAGTAGATCCCAGACCGGGTGATCACGCCCAGAGTGGAAGGCAGACATTCAGTTGCTGAGCCACCCGGGCATCCCAGAAATAAATAAAATCTTTTTAAAAATAATAACATATCTTGTACACTTAATATGCACCAAGCATTGTGCTAAATGTTACACATTAATTATGTCATTTAATCCTCAAAAGCATTCTGTGACATAGGTGGTACTGTCATCTCTATTTCATAAATAAGAGAACTAAGTCATGAAAGGGATTAAATAACTTGCTGGTCACACATCTAAGATGTAGGAGATAGGTTTCAAACCCAGGCAGTCAGACTTCATACTTATACTCTCAACTACTGTGGTTTATAGATCAGACCAGAGCTAGGAAATGTTCTGAGAATCATTTAAAACCTGAATTTCTAGGCTTTCCAATTGCAGTGGACATTAGCTGTTTGGACCAACCAATCACCTATCCCCTTACCTTCTTACCTCCTCCCGTTAGCAATACTCCACACTGTTTTTTAGAGAACTGCCCTTCTCCCAGCTGACCCATTTGAATTAGAGAAAGCTGCCAGTCAGGGCTCCCCCATTCATCAGCCTTAGACACAGCCTGGGCCAATCAGAATCCTTCCCTGGAATTTTTATTAATTAATGGTGAGGAATTTCTCTCTCTTTCTCCTGGGATTTCCAAGTGCCAGGATATTACTCTAGAATTGTTCATGGCTGTGTCCTTAAGCTAAAGAGCATGAGAAGGCTGCTGACACAGATGGGGACTGACTGAGAGATGAAAGGAGAAATAAAGTTCGAGAAAGAGGAAAAGAGAGAAGAAAGATTTCTGTCTGTGTCTTTTATTATCCCTACACCTGCTTCTTTGAAAATTTGTTATATTTTTTTCCTTAAGCTTGTATGAACTGGGTTCCTGTAACTTGAAACTATAAGAGTCCTGAACAGTGTGCCAATCCTCCTAAAATATTTAAGGGCAGGGGTAGCTGGGTGGCTGAGTCGGTTAAGCATCCCACTCTTGGTTTTGGCTCAGATCATGATCTCAGGGCTTTGAGATCAAGCCCTGTAGTGGGCTCTGCACTCAGTGGGGAGTCTGCTTGAGATTCTCTCTCTCTCCCTCTGCCCCCCCCCCCCGCCTTCAGCTTATGAGCTGTCTTTCTATCTCTCTCAAATAAATACGTAAGTCTTAAAAAAAAAAAAAAAAGTCTAAGAGGGGATTCCATACTCAGTTTTTCCTGGAAGGATATCAGAACAGAAACCCCCCCCCTTTTTTTTTTTTTCTGTGACTATCACATAGGAGTACAGACTTTTCAATGTCCCTTTGGAGAACAGAAGTTAAAATGATCTGCTGGAAGGTGATTCACAATTGTAATTTTGACTTTGATAATAATGGTATTGGTATTGTTGGTATTAACGGTAATACTATTATTAATGGTAATACCAACAATACCATAATAATGGTATTGTTGATTTTAGTAACTTTATTATTGCTGACTTGTTGAATGCTTACTACATGTCACCTACCATGGTCAGAACTGTGCATGCTCCAACTCATATGATTCCAGGAGTCCCTATTATCCCCACCAAACAGATAAAGAAACTGAGGTATAGGGAGGGTTAAGGGACAGCAGACAAATGGCGCATCTGAGGCTCAAATTCAGATCTGTATGACTCTATAGAGTTCCAACACTTACACTCAACTCAGCCATTTACTTCCCTGATATTATCCAAATGTAATGTTACACAAAGCTTATGACAAGCATTTTCTTGTGAAATGGAGAAAAAAAATAGCCGAGAGGGCAGGTCAGCTGCCACCTTCTGATGGGAAAAGAAAAAAAGAAAGAAAGAAAGAAAAAAACTCAAAGAGGAGCATCTTCAAAAAACAAAGCTCAGGAAACTAAACATTATAATAAGCTTTAGAAAAAGACTATATTTTGGAGAACCTGTTATTTAAACAGTTGTCATTTTGCTGAACAAAATGTCCAATTATGGATATCAATTCTATCTCAGAGCTCTCTGACAAAATAGACTAAAAGCGATGCCATCAAAAAGTGTCCCTAGTCCAGCTCTCTACAGATGCCCCACAATAAGATGTGTGAGTACTCAGACTTTGGACATCTTCACCATGAAATCAAAATGGTCTTACCAAGCTGGAGGTGGAGGTGGGGATCATGGAGGTGGGAAGGGAAGCCCTCTGAGAAATCCCACATGATGGGTGGGAAACTGTTACAGGTCATTTCCTGGGGTGACAATGTTCCTCCTTTACTTGTGTTCTTCTACCTACCATACATACAGTGGACTTCCTCTCCCTGTCACTGTTGTAGCATCTTTACCACTCCCGTCACTGCATTTCCCCATGTCTGAGGCCTGTGTTGGCCTCTGTTCCTTGTTCATTTGCTATGAGAAAGCATCATGTGTTCTCACAGCATCCAGCATCAATCAGTGCCCCCCATGCTTTGACAGCCAGGAGGCAGAATGGAAGCAAGGGTAAAGACACATTCCCATGTAAGACCCTAGAGCCTTTCCTGAATCCTCCATAGGCCAATCTGCCAGGTAGTCCTTATAAAAATACTTCCAATTAGCCATCAAGGACATACCTTTCCCTCACATAGCCTAAAAGAAGAAAAGGCAAGATCTTTAAGATCACATCGTGAGATTCTTTTGCCATCTGATAATACTTACGCCTCTTGTTGCATTTATTTATAACCTCTTTTGCCTTCATTCTTTCTATGTCTTCCCTCCTGGTAACTTCTACATTCACATACTTGATCCATTTAACATCCTAGTTTCTCAATGCCTAACGTCACTGCCAGTAATCAGCTCAGAAATCATCTCAGCGCATCTCATCCAAGAATTTCCATGCCCATAGCCCAGACTATTGTTACCAAATGCATCATCTCTAATATCCTGATATCAAACATCTAACTGACTATCATCACCAATATTCCAGTTTACTCTCTCTAATACACCTACTTCAACAATCCCTCCAGGAGTTCCAGATCATAAAACCTATGCTCACTGTTATCCTCCCTTTTATGTTTTCACTTCATCTTCCATTTATTAAATCAACCCACTGGATAAGCCATCAGTTCCTTTTGCTCTCCATCATGGAATCCATCCTGGATGCCTCTAATCTTTGGTTAAACCCAACTCTCCATCTACCTCATAACTGTATTCAGCTGAATGGAAATGATGAAAAACATGCAAAACCCTTGACTGTTCTCATCTTAAATCCATGACCATAAACCCCAAGTAGAATTGTGTTCCTACTTTATTTTCCTATTCATTTCACTTACATGGTAATTATTTCACAACTTTTCAATTCTCAAATCTCTAATACCCCTTCTTACTTCTTCACTCTTGGATGATGGTCTATTTCACCGAGAACACAGAAACAATCAGAGAAATTATTTTTCTTCCTACAGCCACACTTCCCAGTCTCTGTACCAATAGGCTCTGCCTTTTTTTCCTGCCAGAGGAAAAATACTCCTAGAGGTCAAACTTTTCACTGTTCAGAGGACTTTGTTTCTTTCTACCTATAAGACTTTATCACTGTAGTTATTCTATCACTTTCCTTCACTTTCAACTCTCAAAGAATAGTGTATCACACACAAACATACTGAAATAACACACATACTAGAGAAGCTACTACCCTATTAACTTGCTCCCTTTATAGTAAAATTTGTGATTATATATATATATATAATACTATATATATATAGTAATTCTTATCTTCACTAATTCATCTTCCAATTTATCTTGAACTCTCTTTGTAGAACTATTGGCTCCTCCTTTCTGTAATGATTGTAGTTGCCATGTGACATGTAGGTGAAGTATATCTCCCATAAACATCTGCAGGCTTGGCCATGTGCCTGGCTTCCCAACAGAATCATAGTAGACATGATATGAGCTATGTTTGAGTAGAAGTTTTAAGAGGCATGTCAAGTTGCCACTGGCAATCTTGCTCTTCCCCTAAACTGTGATAACTGCAAACCCCAGATTGGAGCTATTCCTTCAGCCTGGGTTTTAAAATGAGAACTTATAAGGAGTAGAACTATAGTTTACCCACAGCTGTCAACAGGTAACATGAACAACAAAACATTACTGTTTGACAAGTCCTTGAGAGTTGGTAGTTGATCGTTATGGCAGCCTTACTCAGCAAATTCTGATTTTCTAAACAGGCTTGAGTCCCCGTCATTCCATGGAACACCCACATTTGTCAAAACTACTTCTGCATTGCCAAATCTATTGATAATTTATTGGTCTCCTTATTGAACCACTGATAATGCCATCCTACTTAAAACATTTTCATGTCTTGGCATCCGGAAACCCACTTTCTCTCTTTTCCTACTGCTTCACTCGCCCCTCTGTCAGTCTGCTTTACTGGCTCCTCCTCTTCTTGAAATCTAAATGTTGAAATCCTAGAATATATCTATTTTCTACCATTTTCTCTGTATTTTTGGCTGGGATTTTAAAACTAGTATCTCTTGCCCCCACCTCTCCCCTGATCTTCAGGCTTGAGTATGTAATTTCTAACTCAGTATCTCCACATGCATCTCCAAGACAGTACTCTTAATTACCTCCAACCACCGCTGATAGACCTGCTGGTCTCTACTCTTCCCAAGTTGAGCAAATGGCACTACCACAACATCAGACCAAATTGCTCAGCTGAAAAAGACTTGATATCATCCATATTCTTTCTCTCACACTCCACATCCAGAGCTTTCAAACTCGAGCACTTACATCATTATCACTCTGATCTAATCCCAGATTATCTCTTGCCTGGACTATTGCAGTAGCCTCTATTCTATACCACATCCTCATTAATATTCTTGACATCTTGTACTCCTGACACACACTGAACATCCAGAATAGTTCATTGTTTCTTAATGTAATTAGATCCCGTTATTGCCCTTGCTCAAAACCCTATAATGGCTTATCATAAATCTTCAGAGAAAAGCCAAAGCCCTTATCATGAATGCCAAGGCCCTATAATATCTAGCCCTGGCTATCTTTCCAACTCCATCTTATATCACTTTTTCCCTTGCTCATCCATTTAGAAACCAACACCTTGACATTACTCAAACCCACTATACTTTTCCCATCTCAGGGCCTTTGGACTTGCCAATCCAATCTTTGCCTTGATATCTTCAGACTGGTTTCCTCGATCCACTCAGATTTCTCTTAAAATGTTCCATCTCCTTAACCATTCTAATTAGTCACATCTTCTCTTTCACATTTTATTCCCTTATTCATGTTTTTTATAGCAGTAATAAGAGAGAGTATAGATTAGGAGTTAAGAACAGGCTCCCCAGCTTTGACAATTAACCTCTCTGTGCATCAATTTTCCCATCTGTAAAATGGAGACCCAAGTAACAGCATTTGTCCTACAAAGCTCTAACAAGGCTTAAATGAATTAAAACCTCTAAAATGCTTGGTAAGAAAGATGGCAAAATACAATGATTGTTAGCTGTCTGTACCTGATGTTGAACTCTCTAAATGTACACTGTCTAAATCCCCATAGAGCAGAAACTTTTGTTTCTGGGTCACTGCTGTAATTCCAACCTGTGTTGACAGAACTTTTTCTGCAAACCCATTTTAAGAAAATTATTTCATTTTGTGTACTAGTTTTTAAGAAATCTTATTTAAGTTGGATTTTACTTAGTCTGACTCACCCAATCCCAGTATTACTTTATCATCACTTTAAATTGATCTTTAATAACGTTTCACTTGAAAATTTCCTCTCTCAGTACTAAACAAGATAAGAGAAATTGATAGTCACAATTCTCCGATTGAAATAATCTTTCTCTAATTTGTGTATGAGTGTCAACTGTCACCTATTTGATTTACATAAAATGGATTATATTACCATGTGGACTAATATTATGTAACTTGGTTGCGGTCAATGAAACTAAATGTCACACTTAAAATCATTACTTGTGAGTTCCTGAATCTTTTGCTGACTTCCTGAATCTCAACTACAACCTAATCTTTGATTAAGAATGATCCCTTATATAGCATTTAGTGTGTACAAACACAACTATTATTTATTTCATCTTCAGCGCTATTCTGGAAAAAAAGAAGAAGCCTTTGTCGTTATATACAATTCACAGAGATGAGAAGGGTCCTGACTTAGGTCGTTTGGAGCAAAGAACAGTGCCAGGAAAGAAAAGCTATTTACCACAGCTGGCCTCAAATGGAAGCTCCCCAAAGACAGGGACCATAGAGAAGCTCACAAGGTACTATAAATCACGTTCAATGCTACGCTGTTGGATCTGCACTTCTCTTTCATGGCACCATAGAACCAGAAGCTGTTAAATTCTGAAAGACCTCAGAAATCATTCTGGCTAGCACCCTCTGTTTTTCCATATGAGGAATCTGAGTATATTAGCCAAGGTTATGCTAGCTGTTGTAATAGATAAACCCTCACATCCCAGGGGTTTCACATAATCAAGTTTATCTCTCATAGTGGTGATGCTGGGACCCAAGCTCCTTCCTTCATAGCTCCACCATCTCCAGCATCTCCTGTGGCTTCTAGGATTGCTGTGAGAGAAGAAAGAGCATGGAAGTCATGGGTGAGAGGTTCTTAACAGCCAGGCCTGGAAGTAGCACATATCACTTCCACTCACATTACACTGGCCAACACTCAGGTGTTTGATCACCCTAACTTAAGAGAGACTAAGAAAGCAGTCTAGCTATTAACCCAAAAGGAGAGGAATTTGTGACTGGTGAACAGTTGGTGTCAGCCGCACCAAGCAGGTCCTGCAACTGTCTTGAGCTGCATCTACGCAGTCTATGGGTAGTAGCTGAGGTTGTACCAAGAACCTCTGTTTCTGGATGTGAATGTCTTCTACTTAACTACTCTCACCCTTCTGCTCTCCTTTGTACACTAACCTTCATTATACAAGTTCTCTATTGTTTCTAATCTAATGTTTTCCTTCACTTTTACTCTCAGGGATATGAAAAAGAAATGAGAAAAAAGGAAACATTAGCTGTTAGTTATCCAGGTGAAAGAGCACCTGAGAAGAAGGATGGTTAGTAATAGAAAAAAGGAAGTTGTTCTTTTGGAATCATCTAGCATCCTGCTCCCAGCTCTAATCAATTCCCATGTATCTCCTAATGGCCCAGGTAATAGAATATTAGAACTGAAATGACCTCAGGAACAGCTAACACAGAGGAAAGAAGCTGCTGCTCTTATTAATACATCATGAAACCTTAAGGAACACCCCTGGGACTCACAATTTAAAAAGTGAGATAATACCTCACATTAGGTTCTCATAAAGATTGTCTAATATGATAATATTAAACAAAATTATCTGGCCCAATGCCTGGAACATAGTAGGTTCTCAGTCAATGCTAGTTGGCTTTGAATCTGAATCAAGCTCAATGTTGTCATGTTATAGAATAGTTTGTGCCCCAAACCAGGTGAGATTAATTTGGTGCACAGATCTTTTTGGGCTCCCAGGCACAATTCCAATATGGGAGGGGGAGTTCCTACATAGACAGACACAAAGAAATTCTCAGACACCAGCAGAATTCAGCTTACTTCTGACACTATTTACCTGGAGATAGCACCAGATTGCACAGGTTAAAGGTTCAGCCCTGTAAAATTGCCCCCCCCACACACACACACACCCCAGTTCAAAAGCCAGATTGCAAGCCTCAGGCTGTTACCTATGTTTCTAACTGACTGGCTATATAGTTCAGAGGTTCCAATGACCTCCTTCTTAGGTTCAATTTATTTGCTAGAGCAGGTTACAGAACTCAGGGAAATACTAACCTTTACCATTTTATTAAAGCATATGATAAAAAGGAAATGAATCAATAGCCAGATGAAGAGATAAATATGGTAAGTTCCTAAACAAAGGAGCTTCTGTCCTCATGGAGCTTGGGGCCCCACTCACTGGCAGGGAAGCGCTTTGAAAAAGGACCAGAAAGCTGTCCTTTTTTATGGAGACTTCATTATATGTTCATGATTGGCTAAGTTACTGGTCATTGCCAATCCTTTGGACCTCTAGCCCCTCTCCCCTCTCCAGAGATCAAGAGGTAGCACTGAGAATTCGAAATCCTCTAATCAGAGTTGGCCCCACTGGCAACCAGCCCCTATCCTCAGGAGCTTTCCAAAAGTCGTCTTATTAACATAACAAAAGACACCTTTCTCACCCTCAAAAATCAGAAAATTCCAAGAGCTTTGGGAGCTGTGAGCCAGAAACTGTGGACAGACCAAATATACGTGAGAAATAGATATATTGGTTATCTGAATGATCAAATGTATTTTTCTTATCAATCACAATATCACAATAGGCTAGGGTATGATGGGTTAAATGACCCAAGTGCTGTATGTAGGAAGCCACAGTCACCTGGAGAGATCCAGGAGCTGGCCAGCTGGGAATGAGAGCAAAGGCTAGGCTGAACAAGCTGCTTTCACATACTCGTTTATTATACTAGAGTTAGCAGCAAGCCTGAGTCTCCCCCTGCCCCATTCTTCCTCTGTCTTTCCATTCTTCCCTCTGCTCAATAGACTCAAAGCCAGAGAGGCTCTCCCTGAAGAGTATCACAAGCCATCATGAAACCCACCCCAGTCACAGATAAATTCTCATTTGCATTTCCATTTCCTTGCTATGTGACTTTGGACATTTAATAAATGGTAGTTATTATTTTTATTATTGAGTTCATTATTATTTCCAGAGCACACTGATGTTACCACCCTCTGAGGGTCTTCATTGCTTCTGGAAAACACATCCTGTCCACTACCCAGACACAAAAATGTATTGCCTCATAGGAGAAAAGCAAGTCCATTAACACTTGGTGCTCCTGAGCATTGGATACAGCCAAACCTACCATACATACTCTCAAACTGGTCCCTGAGGTATGTAAAGATGATTTGAAACAAAGATGAATTATCTCTCATGATAGACTTCTCCAGTGTCCTAATGATGTGTGCAGTGAGACTGTGGACCAGGAGAAAGGAGCCTGAAAGATAATGGTAAGGTTATTGGCTCTTGCACTGTGACTTACGAAGTTCTCAGAGATGAGGAGGAAGAGAAGACATAGCAGAACCTAGGCTCATGAGCCCGGTGCCACCTGAGATGACAACTTTGAAACATGAGGAAACATTTCTGCACAGCTCCTACACCAGTGGACACCAGAAGACAATAGCTAAGACAGCACATGGAAAGCGTCTGTGCTGTTCATGCCTCATCCTTGACCTAGTCAATGACAATAGCTCTGTCATGTGTTCCCAAGGTCCTTACCACTCGTTTCCACCACCCCAGAAAAGATGTGACTGATTTTTCTTTCAGTTTCCCATAGCATTTTTACATACCCCTACTATCATAAACAACACGTTATATTTTAACTGTTGATTTTCTTGTCTTTCTCCCTATCAGGGCGAGGAATCATGTCTTCCTCGTCTGCGGTAAGCAGGTGTTCGATAAATGTTTGTAGACTGACAACTGGCCTCTTTTGCCAGATACCTTTGTGTTTCTGACCTTCACCTCTCACTTGACATTGGAGTCTGCTGACTCCCAGGCATGCCTAAGGCTGGTCTTCTCCTGGGCCTAGCCTTAGTATTGATGAAGCATGGGGCCTCATCTAACATCAGGATTTTGCTGTGCTCCTGAACTCTGGGAGTGCCCTCCCTCATCCCAGTTGGCCTTACCACCTCCACCTCCCTGGCAGGCTGGGACTTTCCCTGTACTCCTGTCCTCATAGCCTGGACCCAGGCAGCGGGGTCTCATGAGACAGGAACAGGGTGTGACAATGAGAGTCCATCCCATTGAAAATAAGGCGATCTGTTGTAAATCACCCACCATCACTGCTCCTTAGCTTCTTTCACTATAAATGGATGAAATGATACCAATCTCAGAGTAGAAACAAGAATGAAGGTAGAGGTGAAGGCACCTTGAAACAGACTATTTGTTCAGTCAGCTCTGCCTTTGTCCACAGCAGAAAGCCAAAAACATTTAGACATTTCGTCTACACCGATGTTTGGATAAGGTGACTCCATGAGTGCCTCCATCCCTGGTCGTCCAGGTGAGCGATCTGCTAACAGTGTGCCTCCTGCATCGACACTCAGGCTGCAGAAATCCCTACAAGTGGGCAATGCAGGCAGAAAAGGAAGGTGTAGGTGTTCCTTAGGCATTGTCAAATAAGTGGATCAGCAAAATAGGAAGTGGCAGAGAGCAGAGACTGTCTGTGTTATTTCAAGCTTGTGATCACATCTCACATGCTCTGCTGAGCCAGTGAACAAAGCAGCCCTCTGAAAACTGGTGCTTGGTGTGGGCGGCGCTCAGCCAAACTGCCAGCAGCCCTAGCTCTGCTCTGCGCACTCACCAGTGAATCTGACCTCCCCTGAGGGAGCCTCAGTGTCCTTGGGGCTCCTGCTGCATGTCCTTTCAATTCAACATTTATCGAACACTTATCAAGGCTAAGCATTACACTGACCCTTTGACAAGCACAGAAAAGAAAACCCACCGTCCCTGCACGCAATGACTTCCCAGTCTTGAGCCAACGTTGAGTTTTCTTAACCAACACTTCCCCCAGGTCACTCTCCTGCTCAAGAACTTGCAATAGCTTCTTATTGCTTTGGATCAAGTACAGACATTTTGGCCTGACTTTTAAGTACCCACCTCCAACCTAAGTCTACTTCATCTTACGAAGCCCTGGAAAGGGGGTGGCAGCCTTCTATAGGCATAAACCCTCCGTTCTGCAAGTAAAATGTCCTGATCGTGCCAGGCTCTTCCTGTCTTCTCTAGTCACGCTGTAACTTTTTCTTACCTAAACCTTTCAAGACCTAGCTTAAATTCCATGAGCCTCTATATGATGTTTCTTTTCTAAACTCCAGTTCACAGATAGCAAGCCATAGTCTAGCACTAAATTATTCTTTGCTTCACACAGCCTCTCTCTCTCTCTGTCTCTGTCTGTCTCTCTCTCTCACTAGATTATAAAGTCCTGAAGGGCAGAGACTATTCAATTAAGCTCAATTCAACAAATATTTTTGAACACCTACCATTATTCCCTGTCTGTATCTGTTGATGTCTTGACTGACAGGCTGGACCCTGTTCTGGGCTCCTCAGGCAGGGGAACATTCATGATAGAGAGTTTAAGCCACAACCTTATGCAAATCTCAGGACTCTGCTCTTCCCTTAATGACCTCAGGGCATCCTGGAATAAGATGAAACTATAGGCCCATCCTCAAAGCCACCTTGAGAAATGGGAAACCATTTGTTCTCTCCTTTTAAGCATATTGAGAGTCACACCTGAACACAACAGTAAGCAGGTGTGGGAATGCCCACCTCAACCAGCCAGGAGAAATTGAAGCCCCATGACTGGGTCTCCTTCTGGGCAGGAGGGTGAGCCCTGGATAGGGGGTGGTAGCCGCCATCCGCAGACTGCCTTTGCTCTCTTATGCTGCCTTGAAATTGCTGCAGATCCACCCTATTGTCCAAGATAGATGCTGCCTGGGTCCTACCTATGAGCTGGCCCCTGCCTCTGTTCTCAATACCCTAACCTCCACGCCTTCCTACTACAGGGAGAAATGCCTGGAGAAAGGAGGCCTGCTGAATGCCCAGGCTGCTTACCTTTTTGCATGTTTGACTATTGCCATCTAGTGGCCATATGGCATAAACTAAACTCTCACCCCATCCCCCACTTTCACCCTTTTTTTGAGAGGAGAGAAAAGAACTCTCCTTTTCAACCCTAAAAGGTCCTAAAAACTGCAGTCAAAGATTGCCCGGAGCTTCAGTATTCTCAGGAAATTACTTGAACAACCTGAAGAAGTTAGGATCAGGGCCCTTCCTGGGGGTTAACAGCCTCAGCAGGAAGGCTTTCTCTAAGCAGAGAAGTTGCAAGAAAGGTAGAGGGACGTAGGGAGAGAAGAGAGAGAAACAGGCAGAAAGGGGGCAAAAGAGGAAGAAGAGAGGTGGGGTGAGGTCAAGGAGTAATCGTGGCCACAGAGACAAGATGAGATTACACAAACACTAAACTAATGAGAGGTGTGTGCCAGACATGGCCCAGCCCTGAGAGCAATTGAATTACTACAGGATCTGAGCAGAGGAACTTGAATCTGGAAGACTGCACAGATGCCATGAAGGCTGTTCTTTCACCTTCACTTCCATGAAGTACTGCTTCCTGGCTTCACAGGGCGCTGGTCACCCTGCCTTCTGAGGTAGCACACCCACTTTGTTAGTGGTGCCTCAGCATCCCTGCCTCCACCCTCCAGCTTTCTGTCACCAAAGCATCCCTCAGTGGACAAAGCACCCACCTGGGCTCAGAACATGGCAAACAGAACCCTGGCAGCCCCTGGGCAATGTGGGGTTTACCCTCAGCCAGCCCATCGCCTTGCCCTCATGCCTGCTCCTCAAACCTCTTCTCACCCCATCCCGCCTTCAAGCCTCCTAGCTCCAGTAGGAAGAAATGTCTTCCACTGGATGAAATGAAAATAAAAATACAGCCAGGCAGGGGGGCACCCTTGCCTCATCTGAGAACGTCTGCTCGTCCCCATGCCTTACCTGGGAGGCCACTAGGTAGAGACCCGTTGAAGGGATGAGGAAGGCTATTAAGCAAATTCATTATTGACTATTTCACATTAGATTCCATTTTTTTCCCTTTGATGCCGACACAACTAATAAAAATGCACTTTATCTTCTTGGATTTATGGGCTCGTAAAGCTGCTTTCATGTACCTCAGGGAATTGGGATTAAAGGAGAATTAAACATCTCCAGTGCAAAGCCTGCTCAGGTGAGGGGGTGTGGGGGGGAGGGAACCGAGGAGGTGGGGGAGAAGGGAAGGAGTGATTCAAGGACAAGAAATAAACTGAAGTAAAAATCTGGCAAAAATATGGCTTTAATATATTGTAAAAGAATAAAAACCTCATAAAAAGTTATCACCAGACATGAGGAGTTCGTAATGTCGCCCATTGTGGATTCTGGGAGGAACTTTCTGGGAGATGAGAGTCATTAAGCAAGAGTGAGCCCATAGCCGGTGGGCGGGGAGAGGCAGGATGGAGGTTTGATGGAACTGTACGCACAGGCGGCCAGGGAAGCTGCCAGCCTGGACGCCTTGGGGGCTGGCCAAGCAGGGGTCCTGAGATGGGATACAGGCACTTCCCACAGGGGTCAGTGGACACGGCTACACCTAGGGTCTTTTACAAAGGAGGTAGCTAGTCTTGGCTTTTGCCAACCAACATGAGACATGAGAATCATCGAATCTCTCAGTTTCTTGTTTTCTTCTGTTAACCAGGGACACAAAGCCCCTGGCTACCCCTGGTTACCCCGTGGCCCAAAGTTATTGCAAGAGCCAAATAGAATGGGGCAGTTATGAGAAAGAGACTTCTTGAGTCAAACCAGAAATTTGGAAGCTATTCTCACCCTTCCTTTTTCTTCATCCCCAAATCCAGGCCATTACCAATCTTGTCATTTCTACATTAAAAAAAAAAAAAAACTCTCTCCCTTGTTTTCTCCATCTCCAGCCCCAGGTGCAAACCATTCTTATTTCTCACCCAGACTACCGCAATATCTTCCTTGTTAGCATCTTCTGAATTCATTCTCCACACAGCAGCTAGAATGATCTTGTAAAAATGTAAATCAGATTATGTCATTCCCTGCTTAAAACTCTTCAGGGGCTTCCCATTGAATTAAGGATAAAATTCAGAATCCTTAACCTGGTCTGAAAGGCCTAATCTAGCCAGGCCTATGTTTTCAAACTCGTAGAAGGGCCTTCTTTCTGTTCCTCTGCCACACTGAGCTCTGTCCTGCATCTGGGCCTTTTGTACACGCCCTCATCTTTGTTTGGAGAGCACCCTCCAAACACCCCTGCCCCCAACTCTCTGCATGGTTAACCTGCCTCTGTGCATTAATCTCAATTCAAGTATTCAAGTGTCACTTCGACTTCCACAAAATATAAGCCACCTGTGTTCTGTGTCTACGCTTTTCCTACACCACAACCGATATGCAATCTACATCACAATTTGAGTTATATATTTACTTGTGTATTTAAGTTTAATATCCGACTCTCCTACTAAATTGTAACTCTCTGAGAGCAAAGAGTATGTCTATTTGTTATTCATTACATCTCCAGGACTTAGCACATAGACCAACCCTGGTCACCCCTCAGTCAATATTCACTGAGCAAAAGTAAAAGAACCTTAGATTATTGCTAAATAGAGATTCTGGGCTTCCTGTGGTTGGAGTAGAAGGAAAGAAAATCTGGGAGGAGGCTGGAAAAGGCTTCTGGGTACAAGCCAGACAGGACATAGAGAAGAGGTTAGGAACTGCACAGACAGGTGGTCAAGGCACAATCATCTTTTCCTCAGGCCTTTCTCATCTTTGCATTGCCACATGTGCCTCATCATTGAGTGTTGAATGCTTTTGATGTGCAAGACTTTGCATTCAGTGAGGTTGGGAAATCCCAACAGAACCTGATACTGCCCTTGCTCTCCAAGAGCAAAAGTATTTTTTTTAAAGATTTTATTTATTTATTCATGAGAGACACAAAGAGAGAGGCAGAGACACAGGCAGAGGGAGAAGTAGGCTCCTAGCAAGGAGCCCGATGTGGGACTGGATCCCTACCCCAGGATCACGCCCTGAGCCAAAGGCAGATGCTCTAAGGCTGAGTCATTCAGGCGTCCCAACCAAATGTATTAAAAAGAAGAGAGCCAGGAACCCAGAGATGAGACACTAGACATCATTAAACATAGGACACAGGCCTCTTGAATCCTAGAACCTTATCCTCACTGTAGGAAGAGGCAGATAGTCCACTCAGGGCTGACTTTGGTGAGGTCCTGATAGCTCTGGATCTAGTTCTCCAGCTTTGCAGAGAAAATAATTTATTTACTGCCGGTGAGCAGAGCTTACTTATTCTAACCAAATTTACTAAAGACCCATTAAGTAAAGCAGAATGCCAGTTTATTTACATTGAGGAAACACAATTTCCACCCAGAGGAATCCTTCCCTGGGCAGGGTTTGCATGAATGTTCCCACATATCTCATGTGGCACGCTACCAGCCGTATTGCACAATGAATCGTTTTAAGAAGCTGTAGCATGTCAAGCTCACTTTTGCCTCTTACCTTGGGCCTTTACTTAGGTTGTTTACAATCTGTGAACTACTCTGCGCGACCCCTTTCCCCTTCCCCTTTGTATAGATAATGCCACATCTCAGTTTCAATACTTCCTGCTCTCAAATCTCTTCTCTGACTTATAGACTAGATTAGGCCTCCTGCTAAATGTTCTTATAGTTCCTTATGTTTCTGTTCATCATTCATCCAACAAATTATTTATTTATACTTATTTGAACTACTATGTGCCAAGCAATTGTTGGGAGTATTAGGGATACGTCCATGAACAAAATAGACAAAAATCCCTGAGATTTTGAAGAATAAATGTTACATGCATACACAGACACACACAAATAGACTGTAAGCTCCCAATGTCTTGGAAACATTAATGTGCATTATATTTCTTGGCGTCCGTTAATGTATTTCTTCCTCCATTCCTTAAATATTTCTTGTAGTCCTGTTCTTTGGTCAGGTACTAGGCTAACCTCTAAGGTGCTATTGGCATAACCAATACACGTGGTACCTGTCTTTAGGTATATAAGATGTAAGGAAAGCGATAAACACTAAAATAAAAACACAAATAAACAGCAGGGGCTATGAAGAGAATGAAGGAGTGTGTAAGAAAGAATAATAGGGGAAGGGTCTGGTTGGGATTTAGTGGTCAGGGAAGACTTCTCTCATGAAATTACATTTAGGATGAGATTAGAAGAATGATTAGAGGGATAGAAGGAGCCAGCCATGGGAACAGTGAGAGGAAGGACACTGTAGACAGAGGAAACAGTACCTCTGCAAATGTCCTTAGGAAGGAAATAGTTGGCACATCTGTGAAACTGGAAGAAGACCAATTTGCCTGAAAGCAGTGAGTGAGAAGGTGTATGGTAAGAAATGAGGTTGGGAAGGTAGCCAGAGGCCAGGTCTTGCAGGGCCTTATGTGTCATAATGAAGATTTTTGTTTTCATCCTAAGTGCAAATGTGAAGTCATTGAGAGGTCTTAAGCAGTGGCTAGATGGTATTTTATGGCAAACGTAGAAATGGGGATCCAATTAGAAGGCTTTTGAAACGGGTAAAAGGTGACAATGTCTTGGATTGGAGTGATGGTGTTGGAGGTGGAATACGGAATGAACCGACATGCTTTGGGACTAACTAGGATGTGGGCATTTCACTACCCTAACACAGTGATCATAGAACACAGAATATTCAACAAGCCTTATTTCCCTGGTGCACATCAACGTAGATGTCCACAATGGTTCTTCCTAATGTCCACCCTAGTTCATCTTGTAGCATTTTATATTCATTTTCTCGTGCCAAAAAATTATCAGTGATCTAAAGTGCTTTCATAACTAGTAGGTTCAATTCCCTTTTGTGTTCACTCCAGTTTTGTTCTAAGTAGTTTTAGAATTCTTCAACAAACTTCTTTGCATTTGAAGTCTCATTGTTTTTATCATAATCCCTAAAGGTGTTATATTTAAATGGATGGAAGCAGTGTTGCTCTGGGAGACCTCGAAAGCCAGAGGCCTGGGACAATATTGCTTTGAAGTAGGGTTCAAAAGGAAGAAGAACAGATCGAACTCAGAAAAGAGACTGGGCTCCGTAACCCAGCTCTGTCTCTGAGAGCCTGCTGATCTGAGACAAGCAGCACACCCACCTCTTAGTGGCAGGTAGATCCTTGTCCTTCCTTTCATTCATCTAACACCATTACTGAGGACCTACAATGTGCCAGATGCTTTCCAGGTGCTAGCAAGGTAATCATAAGTGACAAAGAAATCACCTTTGTGGACAGAATGCTTTGAAAAGCTCAAAACCTGTGTATAAATATGAGGTGTCGTTGCAGCAACCTCAAGCATGAAGGAAGCAACGATAGTCTGAGGATTTCAGACCAGGAACCCATGTCTTTAGGGAGCACTCCCCTATGAGCAACTGACTATTCACGTAACTTGTCCTTGTCCCCCTTACAGAGAGGGGAAAATTTTTGAGGAAAATTTCTTGGCAATCAGCTCATGCATGATTTACAAGTTTATGGTTCTGGGAGGCATCTGAACGTTGGGGCATAGATCTCAGTAATTAATCCTAGGAGGTCCCTAATGACAGAGGAGACTTTGCTGTGTGAAAGTTGCTTCAGTACTAAACAGCTTGTGTTATCTAACAAATGAGAACATTTCACACCCAATAAACGTCACTTTTGATAGTGCTACTAGCGGTCATAAATCTAACAAATGACACACGTGCAAGATCTCACCCACACTTGCCCTTCCCCTGCTCATCTTCTACAGGGTGCTCTCACTCTGGGTTCTCTGAGAAGGGCAGGGCCAGAGCCCACCTCTGTTCCCACGGTAACCATGGAGCTTTGGCAGGGGTGGGGGGCATGTCAGGACCCACAGCCAGTTTCTCCTTCATGCCAACAGCACAGCACCTGCATCTAGTAGAAGCCTTGCAGTTGCCTGGAAAATTTAGGTCATTTTAAGTGCAAAAGTGGGTAATTCACACAAATAAAGCAAAACAAACCAAAACAAAAAGCTCCTGCCCCTGTTTCTTCTCAGTTCTCTTTTCAGGACACATTAGAAATTGTTGGGAGTTGGCCGAAATGATAAAAAATCACCCCTAGCTCATCATCAAAAAGCATTTAAGTGATTAAATGTGTTTTACTGAATCAAGGAAACTGCAAAGATCCAATCTTTCTCCTCTGGGCTAACAGTGGATCTATCCTACTTGCTAAGTAGAGAAGATTTTACTTTTATTTTGCACATCACTGCCTCTCAATTATATGAATGGGCCCATATGACCATGGCAGGACAGAGGCTTCTGGGTTTCACCACTCTGGGATGAAGGTAGCAGCCTAACTAAACAGAATCAGAACAGAATTGCTAAAAGAGAAAGTCCTATATGATTCCAACTCCATGATAATTTAAGAAAGGCTCTAAAATTATGGAGACAGTAAAAGGATCAGTAGTTTCCAGGGGTTAGGGGTGGGGAGGGATGAATAGGTGAAGCACAGGGTTTTTTAGGGCAGGGAAACTGTTCTGTATGATGCTGTAATGGTGGATACATGTATTATAGAATACATTTGTATTATAGAATGTACAATTCAAAAAATGAATCTTAATGTAGACTATGGACCTTAATTATTAATAACGTATCAATATTGGTTCATTAATTGTAGCAAATGCATTCCAGTAATGCAAGATGTTAATAATAAGGGATATTTGGGGTTGGGGCAGGGGGATAAATGGAAACTCTCTGTACTTTCTGCTCAATTTTTCTGCAAACCTAAAATTGCTCTAAAAAGTAAATTATATTAATTTAAAGGTGAGAGAGAGAAGTTGCATGACTCTTGGGCTCAGGACCACAAGATTTCTTGAATGTACTCATAATGTTCACCTTCAGGGAACGTGGTCCTCCATGAGCACAGGCTATCAGGGGCATAACCAGACCCCCTTGTCACCATGATGGCGGAGATCCAGATGGCTCACACATGGCTTTTGGCAGGTGATCTCCCAACCCACTGACCACTTTCTCCATTTTCTCTTTCCACTAGTGCCTCTTCACACCTTACATGCTTCATTCCCCTGCTAGAGTGTGAGCTCTATGAAAGCAAAGTAGATTTGGTCTATTCTATTAATTGCTGTATCATTAATGCCTGGAACTCTGCCTGGAACAGAGTAGATACTCATTAAATAACTGTAGAATTAATGACTATAACCATATGTCCACCCCATCACCAAACATCTCTCAAGTTGCTCTGATACAGTATCCCAGGAACTGTAGAGAAAATGCATATTAGAAAACACAGTCTCTATATTTAAGAGACTTAGAATCTATTGGAAAGAGATCATCTGATTCTAAATTCCAGTTCTAGGCAGTACATGGCAATCCTTCTAGGAGTCACAGTCTAGTACTCTCTGCCTGATATCTTGATACACCTCTGATTGCATAAAGTGTCTGCCAATGCCTGGCAAGTGGAGGCAGGCAAATGTTTAGCAATTTCCCATTCTAAAATTGCCTACCAACAAATTGATTATTAAACCCTATTTTCATGATAGAATCCTGCCATATTGGCTCCACCCTCGATAAATAACAGTAAGAACAACATATTTTTAATTGCACAGAATCTTACAGTTTCCAAGTTTAAGGTACTTTCATATATATATAACATGTAATACAATTTCATATATATAAAAATTATGTATATTTACTATACGTATCTCTATATGTTACATATGCTATGCATATATTACATGTCATTATATGACATGAATTCCCAGCCCTGGATATTAGGCTGATAGGGAATTACTTATTTAGGATCTAGAGTCATTTCAAGAGGAGAAGAAGCACTAAGAGTGTCAAGGACTGTGCTGAGTGCTTCATGCAGCTCTCCCACATGTCCCTCACAATGCAACACTAGAAAGGTGTCCAAGCTACTGAGAGGGAACTAAAGCTCTGAGGAAATAAGACACATTGAGCTACTAAGCAGCAAGGCTGGGATTAAAATTCAGGTTACTCTGATTTCAAAGATCAGACTCTTTCCAGAGACTGATATATTGGCTCTAATCTAAATGATCTAATGTCTCTAAAAATCTAGAGGTTCCAGGACTTCTTCTAAGGAAGGAGAATTAGAATTTGAATTGTATACCAAAGACCAATTGCTTCGTGCTTCTACTTCCTTTAAGTAATGAGATGTCCCTGATAGCCTCCAAGACTGCCCCCGTAAGTGCTTAATGTGCAGTAAGCACTTTAAATGTATTTTCTCATATTGTTTTCATAACAATTATATGATCTTGATAGTATTAGTATCTCCATTTTACAGATGAATTAACTAAGACTTAGAAAACCTAAGTAACTTGCCTAATTTCATACGATTTAGGAGACGCTGAGCTGACACTGAACCCAGATTCCTTAACTTCAACAACTAAATGCAAGAGCCTCTATGGGGAATGGTTTTTCTCAAGGTCTCAGTTTATACTAGTCAATATTACTATTACTATTACTATTACTATTACTATTACTATTATTACTATTACTATTACTATTACTATTACTATTACTATGAGTAAGCTCAGGTTGCCATAACAAAACACGTAGACAAAATATTTCCTCCAAGTTCTGTAGGCTAGAGAGGCCTGATACCAGAATTCCAGTATGGTTGAGTTCCATCTGTGTTACAGACTGACTATTTGTCTTTCTCCAAAATTCACATGTTGAATCCCTAATGCCTAATGTGATATGTGGAGATGAGGCCTTTGGGAGGTAAATAGGTCAGAGGGGTAAAGGCCTCATGATGGGATTAGTTCCTTTATAAGAAAAGATACAAGAGAGTTTGCTTCCTTTTTCTCTGCTCTCTGCCAAATAAGGATTCAAGATGGCCATTTATGAATCAGGAACCAGGTCCTCACCAGACACCAGTCAGCACCCTGATCTCAGACTTCCAGCATTCAAACTATGATAAATAAATTTCTGTTGTTTAAGACACTAGGTGTATGTAATTTTTGTTATAGTAGCCCAAAGGGATCTCACCTTCATGACCTCATTGAAACTTAATCACCTTCCAAAGGCCCCACCTCCAAATACCTTGAAATTTATGGCTTCAACCTATGAATTTTGAGGGGACACAGTTCAGTCCATAGCACCTATCATTGGCTTAATCTCAGTATCCCTTGCTGCAAAACCAGGTCATTCTCTTTCCAGCCCATTTTTAGTGGAGCCAAGAACAGCCACTTAAGTTAGGCTCAGTGTTGTACTGAGCCATGCATGGAGCCTGCCTGACTCATTAGGCATTTGCAGTCTTAAAAGAATCAACTCAGATTATTAACAGGAGGAGACTATTGCCTTTTTTTTTTCCTCCTTTATTCTAAAAGGGAAGAGTAACAAGTTGGCTTCGGTTGTCAGAATAACAACAAGGGCATTTTCTGGCAGTCATTTCATAAGGAAATTTGTCTTGTAATTGGAGCTTCAGAGGCTCACTCAGCATTGATGGCATCCATGGTATAAATTAGCCTCCTCTCTACATTTACAAATGTTATTGCAATTATTGCAGCTAAAATGCATATAGCCTGGCCAAATTCTTCATTTAAAATCTAACCATAGCCAGCAGGGTATCCCTAACCCCAGGGACAGAGCAGGCCTCAGTGCCCTACGGACTCACAGTAAAACAGTGCTGTGAGAGAACTAGCCCATCCAGGACAGTGTTAATACAAGCCTGGTGGCAGGCTTCTCTATGAACCTGCAAAAGCCCTTTCCCTGCCCCAGCCAGTGGCTTCTGGACTGACTTCTGGCTTCTCCAGACTTTCCTCAGTGCAGAACATATGCCCGCCCATCTTTTGCCTTCCCTCCGCAACAGACCACAAAGGACCTACAATGCAGCAACTTGCAATCTCTCCAGTCTCAGATTTTTGGCTCCCTCAAGGCCCCTCCCAGAGCTGCCAATTCCTTCCTTTCTTCTCAGGGCCAGTGATCCCAAGGGAAGCCAAGGTCCTATAGCATCAGGAGCAGGTCTGTCCTGCCAACTGAGGACTCTGGCTCAGATGCTCCTGGACCTCAGCAATGGTCTGGCAAAGAATCCAGTGCTGGCAACATGCAACAAGAAAGTCTCTTGAAGGAATGGCTAAAATTAGTAACTCAAGAAACAACAGATGTTGATGAGGATGCAGAGAAAGGGGGACCTTCTTACTTTGTTGATAGGAATGCAAACTGGCGCAGCCACTCTGGAAAACAGTGTGGAGGTTCCTCAAAAAGTTAAAAATAGAGCTACCCTATGATCCAGCAATTGTACTACTAGGTATTTACTGCAAAGATACAAATATAGTGATCCAAACAAGCACCTGCACCCCAATGTTTATAGCAGCAATGTCCACAATAGCCAAAATATGGGAAGAGCCCACATGTCCATTGACAAATAAATGGATAAAGAAGATGTGGCATATATACGCAACGGAATATTACTCAGCCATTAAAAAATGAAATCTTGGGCAGCCCCGGTGGCCCAGCAGTTTAGTGCTGCCTTCGGCCCAGGGTGTGATCCTGGGGACCCGGGATCGAGTCCCACGTCGGGCTCCCTGCATGGAGCCTGCTTCTCCCTCTGCCTGTGTCTCTGCCTCTCTGCCTCTCTCTCTCTCTCTCTCTGCCCCTGAATAAATTAAAAAAAAAAAAAAGGAAAGCCGTATATGTTCATGGAACATTCCAGGAAATTGAAAGCAATTAAGTATCGCTGTTATATAGAAAATAAAGAGGAGGGCAGCCTGGGTGGCTCAGCAGTTTGGCACCACCTTCAGCCCAGGGCGTGATCCTGGGGACCCGGGATCGAGTCCCACGTCGGGCTCCCTGCATGGAGCCTGCTTCTCCCTCTGCCTGTGTCTCCGCCTCTCTCTCTCTGTCTGTCTCTCATGAATAAATAAATAAAATCTTTTAAAAAAAATGAAATCTTGCCATTTACAATGATGTGGATAGAGCTAAAGGGTATTATGCTAAGTGAAATAAGTTAGAGAAAGACAAATACCATATGATTTCACTCATGTGGAATTTAAGAAACAAAACAGATGAACACAGGGGAAGCGAAAGAAAAATAAAATAAGATAAAAACAGAGAGGGAGGCAAATGATAAGAGACTCTTAATTCTAGGAAACAAAGTGAGACTTGCTGGAGGGGAGGTGGATCAGGGGATAGGACAATTGGGTAAAGGGCATTAAAGAAGGCACTTGATGTGATAAGCACTGGGTGTTATATGCAACTTATGAATCACTAAATTCTATCCCTGATACTCTATATATTAACTAAATTTAAATTTAAATCATTTATTTATTTATTTTAAAGATTTATTTATTTATTCATGAGAGACACAGAAAGAGAGGGGCAGAGACATAGGGAGAAGTAGGCTCTTCATAGGAGCCCGATGCAGGACTCCATCCTGGATCCTGGGATTACGATCTGAGCCAAAGGCAAGTGCTAAGCACCCAAGAGTCCCTAAATAATATTTTTTTAAAAAATTCTTTTAAAAGAAAGACATGTGACCAAGAAACCCTTTTGGAACCCTAGGAGCAGAGTCTGCTGGCCCTCAGGCAAGCAAGCAGGCAGGCAGTCAGGGAATTCTCATCCTAGAATGGTAGTACTCGAAAGAAACCAAAAGATTAGCTTGTCTAACCTTTGCCTTACACAGAGAAGAAATCTCAGGAAAGAACAGGAAGTGACAGGTTATACAGTCAGAGTAATACCCAGCTGTACTAAGCCCGTGGCCAGGCTATTTCCCCTACAATCTACAGAGCCACAGAGACCAGGTCAAGGAGCGAGAGGCCATGCCTGAACGCATACAGACATGGAACATCCTGAGCTAAGCTATATGGGAACTCAGGTTTCCTGCCTCCAGCTCCATGTACTTCCTTAAACCTCTCTTTCTAGAGTTTCTCTCTCTCTCTCTCTCTCTCTCTCTCTCTTCCGTCCTATTTCCTCCTTGCTTTCAAATGAAAAGCTGAAATCACGGTTGGAGAATTGGCTTCCCTGGACTTTCCTAAGGAGATAAAATTGCTTTCCAGATTTGGCTCTCTTTAGTAGAACTAACTTGCTTTTAGCATAAGGCTTGGGAGGGGCGAGAAAAAAAGCAGAAAGGTAGGTCTTTCCAAAACTCATTACCCCCCACCCCTTTCTCTCTGTCTCTGTCTCTACCTCTATCTCTCTCTGTCTCACTCTGTTTCCAAATGGGCCTGATTTGGGCTTCATATCACCCTCTAATCCATTTCAAACAGCTTAAACCCCACTCTGGCAGCAATGAAGTTCTTACTAATAAATGCAACCCTGGCTCCATCGTTCATCTCTGAAGGGAAGGAGGCCTTTCCTGTTCTAAATTCCAGGCTATTGTGCTGTCTGTGTTTTGTTATATAAAGTCTTGGGCTTGTTAACAGCTTTGGTATCCTATGCAGTTAAAGCCTGGACAATGGAATGAAGATGGGCAAGGATAGGCTCTGGACTGATGAAAATTGAAACTGAGAACATATTAGACTGTAAGAGTCAGGAAAAATATAAGAAAAAAGAATCTCCCACATAAATTGGGGCAGTGCTGCTCTGCCAGGAATGCTACTATTTACCAAAGTGAAACCACGTATGTAAATTTTAGTGCTGGCTAATGCTATGGCCCCACAGCCTTCTTTCTCAAAATAGCCACATGGTAATCATAGCTAACACTACTGAGCACTTACTGTGTGGCAAGAACTGCTGAGACCTTTACATGCAGTATCTCCTTCAGTTATTATGGCAACCCTATCCTGGAGGGGCTGTTATAACACCCATTTCACAGATGAGTTAACTGAGGCTTTGGGATTTTAAGAAACTAGCTTGGTTCACAGAGCCAATATGTGGTAGGTCTCAGCTTTGAGAACCCAGTTATCCTGACAAAATGGGCTAACCCCTTGATTCTTTGTTTGATTTCTCTATGTAAATTTTCTGCTCCAGTGCCCGGAGAAAAGGCTAAGGAAGATGCTCTGGACCTAGGATGGGTAGAACAAGGCAGCAAGAAAAAGCGAATAAAAAGAACGCACTAATTTTGTCATTCCATTTCAAGCTGTGGGCTCTAGTACTAACACTGTCCTCTCTGCAAACCAGTTTCCATATATGTAAATGAAAGAGGCTGGTTGGAGGGTCTCCCTTCCACCCTCAGTCGTTTCCATTTCTGGTCAAGGAGGGAGTAATATAAGAATAATATTTAGGGAAGAGCGTGAAGCTGGTGATATCTTCATTGCCACCCCAGGCCACTTCATTCAGCTGCATAAAGTGAATAAGAACTCTACACGAAAAGGAGTGAAGCAGAACATAAAGAGTTTCTCCTACTTCACATATTTAAGAATATTAAAGTGTAGAAAGCTTTCAGTAACAAGGTTTCTTTTTTTTTTTTCATACTCATTGTTGATTAATTCCATGTTTTCCCAGGAACAGTAGTACAATATCGCTCAAAATGCAGATGGGAGGACACAGCAGGGAAAGCATGAATGAGGAGCTCATGTCTCAGGGGTCTGATGACTCAAGCTTTGTTCTCATGGTTACTCTGATGTCAGAGAAGCCCCGGTGGGTGTGAATAGCCTGGAAAACAAAATATCTGCCCAGGACCTCTTAACCTTCTGGATACATAATTTTACTAATCTTACAGGATCGACACCTAGCTGGTTTACGTAGAATAGGGAAAGCTAGACAAAACAGCTGTTGTGTTGGCAACACGGAGACTTCATAACGATATCACATACTGCATGATGGAACTCTCCAGTAGACAGGTCACAAAGGAACTTCTACTGTTCAGTGCCTCCAAGGAGCCCTTGGAAGATGGAAAGTTTGATGACTTGATTTCCAAGCACATGAGCTGAATGTTTGAAATTAGATTTAGGGAGGTAAATGGAAATCTGTGGTCTCTAAATGGAAGGTCTGCATTTTAGGGCAGTATTTCCCACCTGAGATGATTGGAATTATGAACATTTGTCTCAATTGTCATAAAATCACTGGTCTGCTGATTTTGCCAACAGAGTAGACAAGACTTTTTTGTCATGTATGATGGAGGCACCATAATCTCCCAGCCTTGGAGGTGAAGAGTCTCAAAGTGGTGAAGCATGGATACAATGTAAGGAAAGACTTACTGAAGCAGCAGAGAGCTGAGGTATTCCAGGGTAAAGAGGGAAATGGAGTGAACACACTGCATGTATCACAGCATAATTATAAATTCATTGAGATTCATTCATTTGTTCATTCATTCATTGATTCTCTGACTCATCATTACTATTTTGTATCGGTCACTCTGAAAGGGTCTTGAGGCCACAGCAGAGAATTTTATAGGTGCCATCAACCCCTGCCATCATAAAGCTCAGAGTCTGGACAAGGGTACAGACAAAGAGGGAAACAGCAGGCAGACAATTAAGTCTGTTGTGATGTTGCTGGAAGGAGAAATGGAAGGTCTAGTGGTGCTACCTACCCCTGAAAGAGATGTTATCAGGAAGACACAATCCCGCCCTGCCACCACACCCTCCTCACCACCCCCTCAATTTGTTTCTTCAGTATCTCTTGACCACACCTTCTATTCTTTTGCCTCCCACTTACTCCTCCTCAGTGCTCCCTGCCTCCTTTCTATTCCTCAAACATGTCAGGCACTCTTAGAGCCTTTGCACTTATTATTTCTCTGCCTGGAACACTCTCTCTAGATAAGCTGAGTGGTTTGCCCCTCATTTTTTCCAGACCTTGACATAAATATCCTCTCATGAGGTCTCCCTGGTCAATCTACTTAAATTGCCAAGTGCCCACTCCCTATCTCTTTTCTTGTTTTATTTTCCTCACTGGTACTTTTCACCATCTACCATGTGTATATATTGACCTACCTCTCTTGTTGGCTGTTTACCTCTCTTAAGCACAAAATTTTATGAGAGTAGGGATTTTGTCTATTTTATTTACTGCTAAGAACTGTGTTTGGTAGATACTCAATAACTATTTGAATGCTGAATAAATGCTGATTTAAGGAAAACTAAAGAATAAGTAGGTGTTATCCTTGCAAAGGGACTGAGGGATGAGAAGGTAGAAGTAAAGGAATGTGGTGGGGGAAGAGTTCAGGAAGATGGAATCACAGGGGCCAAGGTCTAGAGGCAGAGAAAGTGTGGCACATGTGATAATGTGCTCTGCTCTCTCCTGTTCGGCTCAAACTGGTTGAAAGGCAGAGTTGGCCAGAGTAGAAAAGTTTGAGGCAAGAAATGAGGCATAAATTTGAACTGAGGCCAGGTTGATACCTTCTTATAGAGCATGGACTTAATCCTCTGGTAAATGGACAAATATTGAGGCTATATTATTTTATTATATATTTACACATACATTATTTTATTAAAATATTTTAAATATAAGCATAAAATTATCAGATTTATGTTGTGGAAAGATCACTTTGGATATACATGACAAGTGAAATAAAGTAGGCCATCAAGGGCAGGAAGGCCAGTTAGGAGGCCATTGCAGAGGTTCTAGCAAGACATGATGGCAGCATAGCTAGGGTGGTGTCAGAAATGTAGTGACATGAGTCTGGGTTCAAGAGATATTCAGGACACAGAATTGATAAGCTTAATAACATATTGGCTATGAGGGACGAGACATGGGGAGGAGCCTTCATTCTATCATGGACCTTGGGTTAAATAGCAATGGTATTCATTGAGCCAAATCAGAAGAAGAAACACAGACACCTGACAGATTTAGTGTTGAAGTCCCAGTGTGGCATTCGGTGGAGATATCTGGTAGAAGTTTGGTCACAGTGGCAAGCAGTTCTAGGAGAGAGTTATAGGCTGGAAGCAAATATTTGAGAATTGGTACATACATAGGGAATGAAGTCCTGAGAGTAAGTGAGACCATCAGAGGGCAAAGGACTAACCCTGGACTACACCTTAGGGTTGGGTCTGAGGGATGTTTCCCCACACAACCACCAGAGAAAGTCACTAGTCAGGATTCACAGGGTTCTCAGAGACTAAAATATTTTCTTATGGTAGCGAAGTCCGACACTGTTGCGTAAGAAGCCAGAGTTGAATAGAAGGAAGAATTAAGGCAGGTAAAAAGTATTGACCTTGACCTTGGAGAGACACAGTCCTGACTTCAAATCTCTATCCTACTGATTATGCCCTTAACAGCTCCAGGTTCTCTATGGAAAAATAGGGATCATGGTGCTTTCTTCATAAAGATAACAATGGGCTTGAATGAGAAAATGGAAATATACATGAAGGTGTAGTGTCTGAGCCCATGCAAGTTTACTCAGCAATTCATTTATTAAATATTTGCTGCAGACAAATGAAGAGTCAGGCACCAAGGAGGCCATGATCCAAGCAGACACAGGCCATCCTCCAGGCACTCACAGTCTAGAGAAATTCAATAAGAGCTTTTTTCTTCCTTAAAATTTAAGGAAGGTACTGAATAGTTTTTGGCCAGGTTGATGGCCCCAGACAACAGTGTGATATGGGAAACGATCTGCCTTCACTTTCTGGTTGTTCTAGGGGTGTTGTGCTAGACTCCATCAGTCACTCTTCCAGGCCTCCCACCATGCAGCAAAGCTTGCATTTTCCTGACCACCTCCTGTCCCAGGAGCCAAATTCTCTAACTTCTTGGCCTGACCCTATTTCTTTTTTTCAAAGCTTTACTGACTGATGGAATGAATCTACTTATTATAATCTGGCCTTGTGAGGATAGGGTTTTTGTGGTTGTTGTTTTTTTTTTTTTAATTGATAAAATAGGTGTTTATTCTGAAGGCATAATGCCAGGAAGAAACCCAATGAAACCAGATTAGGAGTGGGTGAAAACTGTTGCCCCTCAGAACTTCTCTGCATCCCAGTCTTTCAGGGAAGTCTGGGGCAGAGCTCATGAGTGAGTTCTGTGAAGCCAGAGGATTTTGTTTTCTTCTGTTTTTATGTATTGACTGCGGTTTACCTAGTACCTTGTTTTGGGCATAGGGTAGGCACCCAAGGAATTCTTGAATCACTGAATGTCTTATCCATATCAAGGAATTGAATAGCTGAAAACTTAGATGGTTTGCATAGCAACCAAGGAGTGAGAGACCTGAGTAATCAGTCCTGGGATCAAGAAGTCAGTTAAAGAATGTGCTCTGAAAGGGGACCCTCCAACTCCTGACAAACATAGCTGCTTTCTACCTGTGAACAATGCCTATATGTGCACCCAGGCTGAGTCAAATGCAGTGAAGGCAAAGAAGCACTAGTGGGAGTTTGAAGGTTAGAGAGTGTCATGACTGCCTGTGATTTCCTCTCCCTACTTCTGGCTTCACTTAAACAAAGGCCATGACTTGGATAACAGTCTTTGAGCCCCCAGGGTGCGCTCTCTGACTTCTATTTACTTCTTAAGAGACAATACCATCACTCTCTCAGACAATTAAGATCTTACTTTAGGAAGGACAAGGAGTTGGAAAGCAAGAGCAAGGCTGATCTTCTGGCACACTGGATAGAATTTCAGCTCTGCCACTGACCAGTTGTGTGACCTAGAGCAGCCCACAACTGCCCTGGGCCTCAGTTTCACAAGTTTTCAAAGGCAAAGGATTGTTTTGAGAATTCACTAACATTGCATGTTTGACAGTGAATATGAAGTCGATGGCTGGAATAACACAGGGCTTCATCAAGATGTGTACCTCTTGTCCACATACCAGATCCAATGGAAGATGTCCTGTGGTACAAATAATCTGTAGCTGTGAATTTTTGCAAAATTGCCTCATTGGTATTTGCCTCTTTCAATGTTATAAAGCCAACAGAATTTAGGATTCAAGACAGCCATATTTTTATCTGACATAAAATAAGTACTCAATGAATATGTTAAAAGATTAAATGAATGCATGGCCTCATAGTACTTTTTTGATTTTATCTCTTAATGCTCCTTCACCCAGACTTCTAGACCCAGAAACGCTGTCTACTTACTTCTCCATGTTCATATCTATTTCAAGGCTACCTCCATGATTGTATATCCCATGAACCAAACAATAAATATCTAATACGCTCCTATATTATGTTCAGCACTTTTGTCCACAGGGGGTTCACAGGGAATAAAAAGAATAACTTGGTCCTATCCCAAGGAACTTATAATTTGGTTGGGGTGAAAACTGCCAAGTGAACAAGGCAAACAATATGTGGAGGAGGAGAACTAAGGTGAATGGGGGTTTCTTGAAGGTTATATTTGAGCTGAGTCTGGAATGACATATGGCCTGAGGCTCCCCAAGCAAATGTTACCTTAAAATGAGACTTTCTTTCTTTGGTCACCTAATTGTCCCTAAAATAGTTGAAGCCTGTCAGCTTTAAATATAAAGCTAAGTGGTGCAATTTAGTGATAATACACAGTTTGAATTTAGGAATTATGGCAGAGTCTACTCACTGCCTGCCCAATATCTATTTTTGCTTTTTTCTTTAGTGGTAGAAGCACAGTTCTGTTTGATGGTGGCAATGTACCTGAGTAAAGGTAGTCAATTTTCCACACTTCCTCCCCAGCAAGGGTATCTATGTGCTATAGTTCTGGACAAAAAGATAAATCAGAAGTTACTGGTTGGAGCTTTTAAGTAGAGGTAATATTCAAAGTAAGAAACAACCAATTTAAAAAGCATACTTAATGTAACCTGCTGGTATATATGGCTCTATTTCCAGGAAAGTTCTGTAAAAGGAACGGTCTCAATGGCATGTGCTTTGCCACTTTACTCTTTCCTTCTTCCTGCCTGGAACATGATCCAATGCCTGAAGGTATAGTAGCCATTTTGCAATGACAAAGACAAAAGCTAAAGATGCTAATAACTGATAGTATAGGCAGAGAGAGAAGTCTGGTTCTTAAATGATCTTTTTGACCTTCAGCTGCACTTGAAGATTGCCTATTTCCAGAGCACATGTTGAATTTAATAAAGTAATCCCTTACCTATTTAAGCCACCCTTAGTCATATTTTCTGTTATTTTCACCTGAGTGGAATTCTAACTGATACTAGCATCAGACCATGTTTAAATGTAAGAATGTGATGACTTTTAATCGGAATATTGTAAAAGGAGTTGTGACTTACTTTGGCTTGGGTGCTCAGCTCCCCAGTGTCTGGCTTGTCTTAGTAAAAATAGTCTCAACACCCAGATGACCACAAAACAGCATATACATAGTCTAGGGCCTAGCATATACATAGTCTAAGTGGTTACTGATGCATTTTTTAAGTGCCACTGACAAGTGTGCAATCCTGTTCCAACAAGACAAGGAAAGATGTTATTTCATTGATGAGCCACAGACTATCAGAGTAAAATATCCCCTCTCTACTTTCAGGATATGCCAAACCCTGCCTTGAATAGTGAGAAATTATAACTTTTAACTCTCTTCTTTGGTTAGAAACCTGTTTTTGTTTTTGTTTTGTTTTTTTCTTCCCTGGATCTTTTTTTTTTTAAGATTTTATTTATTTATTCATGAGAAACAGAGAGAGACAGAGAGAGAGAGAGGTAGAGACACAGGCAGAGGGAAGCAGGCTCCATGCAGGGAGCCCGACATGGGACTTAATCCCAGGTCCCCAGGATCATGCCCTGGGCCGGAGGTGGCGCTGAACCACTAAGCCACCCAGGCTGCCCTCTTTACTGGATCTTAAAAGGCCAGCAAGCAGTTTGTTTGGACTATATTGTGTTCTGTCCATTCTCTGTGAGCCTATGTCTCTGTGCAAAGACCTATTTAGTTGAGGATAAACCAACCTAGAGAGTTAGCTCTGGAACTGGAAATCATTCTCAGTTCAATTCTTACTCAGGGACAAAGTTCAGGGAGCTGAGAAAAGGACAAAGGTACTTGATGGTCAATAATTAAAAGCATAGAAGCATGGAAAGATTTAGATTTCTGCATGGGACCTTAAGTAAAACAGATATCTAGAGTGGAGTGGACACTATGGGGGAACTGAGGAAACAGCTGGGAAGATAAGGTAGGTGCACCGTTGGATGCTGGGCTAAAAAGACTGGGTCTTATCACATAGTAATAAGAAAAAGACAAGGTAAAATAATAGAATTCTTCTCAGGTTTCAAAATGCTCTCACACATTTAGGGTCATATGATCCCCACAACAATCACTGAGATATATGTAATACTGATTCATCTTTGAGGGAAAAGACCTAAAGAAGTTAAATGTTGTCCAATGACCCACAAATAGAAATAGTAGATTGAGACTCTAAATTGGATTGAATTTTTAGCATCTTACTCTAGTGCTCTTTTCACTCTACCCCACTGAGAATGGGAAAGACATGGTTTGTGTAACCATGCATTTATGCAGACAATAAGGGGTAAGTGTGGAGGCAGAGTGACCAGCAAGGATATTTTTGTAATAGTTCAGTGTTAGGTAAAAGGATTTGAATTAAAGTTGTGTCAAGAATGTGATAAAAGAAGAAGAGAGGATTCAAGAGGGCAGTGTAGGAAGATCATACACACACACCTTCTCCCAAAGACCTAGCACAACTACAACCACATATGGAATAATTCCATCTGAAACTAGATGAACAGAGCCTCCACAGCAAGGGACAGCACCAGGATGGATAGAAGAGGCAGAGATATTGTCCATTAAGGGGAAAAAACACACCCAGGCACAGCATTCCATAGTCATAAGGGAGCTCAGTAGTACACAACTGTCCTCTGAGGAGAAAGAGATTCAGGCTCTACATCAAGCACCATTCCTTAGATCCTGCATAGGCAAGGCAAGCCCCCAAAACACTTGGCTCTGAAAAATAACAAGGAGTACATTCAAGAAAACTACAGAACTATAGGGAAAGGGAAATCTTTTTTTAAAGTCTTGTACACAGACTTATTCCACCTGGCACAAAAATACCAGATCAAAAAGAATATAGACCATAGGTGAAAAAGACTCACTACTCTTTTAGCACCTGCCTGAAAAGAAAGACATAGCTGGGATATCCCCCTGGGGACTGAGACACTGGTATTAACCATTTTTGCTATCTTGTTCTTCTATGATGATTCCAATACTGATGGATTCCACTTGGAAATCCTCCCTCTAATCTGTCCCCACAACATGCACCTTGGCTGGGCCTTGCAGCTGACAAGAGGATCACCCCAACCAGGAGTACACTCACAGTAGTTGCTGCCAGGCCTCACAGACCTGGCTCCACTAACACACACACCCACAGCAATCACAGCTAGCTGGATTGGGACCCACCCACCCCTACTTACCAGCATGCCTGGGGCAGTCACATCTAGGCCTTCCAGCCAGGCAGGCTAGGGGCCTCCCCACCCACCAGTGCACCTGCAGCAGTAGCAGCCCCATGAGGGTGCATGCTTCCCACAAAGGGGATATCTCTAGAATACCTGGCTCTGTTGTCCAGAAAAAAAATTATCTTTTGCAGACCTACAGGACATCTTTAACATAGGCCACTTTTTCAAGACTGGGAGACATAGCTGAACTACATTATACATAGAACCAGACTCAAGCAAATCAAGGAGACAGAGAATATTTTCCAAATGGAAGAACATGACAAACCCTCAGAAAAAGAATAAACACCATGGAGATAGGCAATCTAGCCAATAGAGAGTTCAAAACAATGGTTATAAAGATGTTTACTGAACACAAGAGGAGAATGGGTGAACACAGTGAGAATTTAAACAAAGAGAAATTATAAGAAAGTACCAGTTAGAACTGAAGAATACAATAACAGAAATGAAAAATACACTACAGGCAATAAAAGAAGATTTGGTAACACAAAATGTCAGGTCAGTGATATCTAAACCAGCTTTGCAGGAAATATTAAAGGGACTTCTTTAAGTGGAAAAGTAAAGGCTGTAATTATAAGTAAGAATAAAGAAGAAAATATATGAAAGAAAATTATCACTGGTACCAAGGCAAACATATCGTAAAGGTAGCTGATCAAACATTTATAAAGCTAGTATTAAGGTTAAAAGATAAAAGTAATAAAATCAATGATAACTATATTTGTAATAAGTTAAGGGATATGCAGAATAAAAGTATGTAAAATATGACACAAAAAAAAACAGAAAACATGAAGAGAGGAAGTAATATAGTGCCTTTAGAATGCTTTTGAGCTTAAAATAGACTGCTGTATACATAGATTGCTATATATAAAACACATGGTAACCACAAACCAAAAAAAACCTAGATACACAGAGAGAGGGGATTTTAAACAAAACACTAAGAAAGTCCACAAATAATAAGCAAAGATAAGAAAGAAGAAAGGAACAGAGAAGGACTACAAAAACAACCAGAAAACAATGAACAAAATGGCAATAAATATGCACCAATCAATAATTACTTTAAATGTAAATGGTCTAAATGCTCGATCAAAAGACATGGCATGGCTGAATACATTAAAAAAAATAATAAGCAAGGTCTATCTATCTGCTGCCTACAAAAGACTAACTTCAGAGCTAAAGACACACACAGAGACTGAAAATGAACTGATAAAAAAAGATAACTCAAGAAAACAGAAATGAAAAGAAAACTGAAGTAGTAATACTTATATCAGATAAAATAACTTTAAAATAGTGGTTGTATTAAGAGAAAAAGAAGGGCATTACATAATGATAAAGGGATCAATCAAACAAGATAAAATTTGTAAATATTTATGCATCTATATACAACAATTAGCAGATAGAAGGGGAGAAAATGACAGTAATACAATAATAGTAGGGCACTTTAACATCCTGCTTACATCAATGGACAGATTAGTCAGAATGAAAATTAATAAAGAAACATTGACCTTAAATGATATATTAGATCAGACGGACTTAACAGAAATATACACAACATTCTGCCCAAAAGCAGTAGAATGCACATTCTTCTCAAGTACATATGAAACATTATTTAGGATAAACCACATGTTAAGACACAAAACAAGTCTTAATAAATTTAAGAAAACTAAAATCACATCAAACATCTTCCCTTACCATTAGAATATGAAACCAGATATCAATTACAAGAAGCAATTTGAAAAGACACAAACATGTGGATACTAAACAACATGTTACTAAAACAAATGGGCCAACCAAGAAATAAGAAGGAAATCAAAAAAAGTACCTTGAGGCAAATGAAAATGAGCGCACAATGTTCCGTAATCTATAGGATGCAGCAAAAGCAGTTCTAAGAAGGAAGTTTATAATGATACAAGCCAACGTCAAGTAACAAGAAATATCAAATAACTGATCTAATCTTACACCTACAGGAACTAGAAAAAGAAAAAGAAAAAAAGCCCAAAGTTAGTAGAAAGAAGGAAATAATAAGGATCAGAGTGGGGGGATCCCTGGGTGGCGCGGCGGTTTAGCGCCTGCCTTTGGCCCAGGGCGCGATCCTGGAGACCTGGGATCAAATCCCACATCGGGCTCCCGGTGTATGGAGCCTGCTTCTCCCTCTGCCTGTGTCTCTGCCTCTCTCTCTCTGTCTCTGTGTGACTATCGTTAAATAATAAATAAATAAATAAATAAATAAATAAATAAATAAATAAGATCAGAGTGGAAATAAACAAAACTAAGAAAAGATCAATGAAACTAAGAACTTATTTTTGAAAAGATAAACAAAATGATAAGCTTTTAGCCAGATTCATCAAGAAAAAGAGAATTCTCAAATTAATAAAATCAGGGAAAAAATTACAACTAGTTCGACAGAAATACAAAGGAACATAAGGAATTACCATGAAAAAGCATACGTCAACAAGTTGGACAACCTAGAAGAAACAGGTAAATTTACAGAAACTTAAAATGATTCAGGACTAAATCAGGAATAAATAGAAAATCTGAACAGACTGATTACAAATAACAAAACTGATGCAGTAATCAAAAATTTCTCAAAAAGATGTCCAGAATTATATGGCTTCACAGGTCAATTCAACCAAACATTTAAAGATCTTTGGTTGAACATTTTTACCTATCCTTCAAAAACTATTTCAACAAGTGAAAGAGGAATGAATAGTTCCAAAATCATTCTGTGATGGCAGTATTACTCTGGTACGAAAACCAAAGACACTACAAAAAAGAAAAAAAAAGAAAAAGAAAATTATAGGCCAATATCTCTGATGAATATAGTGTAAAAACTCAACAAAATATTAACAAACCGAATACAACAATACATTAAAAGTATCATACACCATGATCAAGTGGGATTTATTCCAAGGATTCAAGGATGGTTCAATATCCACAAATCAATCAATGTGACATACCACATTAACAAAATGAAGGAGAAAAATTACACAATAATCATAATAAATGCAGAAGAAGCATTTGATGAAATTCAACATTCACTTGTGATAAAAATTCAGCAGAGTGCATTCAGAGAATGTATCTCAACATAATAAAGGTCATATATGACAAACTCACAGCTCACATCATAGTTAATGATAAAAATCTGAAAGCTTTTCCTCTGAGATCAGGAAGGAGACAAGGATTCCCACTCTCATCACTTTTATTCAACATAGTATTGGAAATCCTAACCACAGAAATTAGGCAAGAAAAATTAATAAGAGGCCTTCAAAATGGAAAGGAATAAGTAAAAATATTACTATTTGCAGAAGACATGATACTAGATAGAGAGAGCCCAAAAGCCTCCACCAAAAAAACTATTAGAACTGACAAATGAATTCAGTAAAGATGCAGGATATAAAGTCAATATATAGAAATCTGTTGCATTTTTATACACTAATAATTAATTATCAGAGAAATTAAGAAAACAATTCCATTTACAATTGCATCAAAAAGAATAAAATACCTAGGAATAAATTTAACCAAGAAGGTGAAAAACTTATACTCTGAAAACTGTAAGACATATATGAAAGAAATTAAAGGTGACACAAATAAATGGAAAGATATTCCATGTTCATGGATTGGAAGAATTAATATTTTTTAAATGTCCATACCACCCAAAGCAATCTACAGATTAAATGCAATTGCTATCAAAATATCATTGAAATTTTTCACAGAACTAGAACAAATTTTTATGAAACCACAAAAGAACCACAAAAGATAGCCAAAGCAATCTTGAGAAAGAAGAATGAACTGGTAGTATCATACTCCCAATTTACAAACTATATTACAAAGCCATAGTTATCAAAATAATATGGTACTGGCACAAAAACAGACACATAGATCAAAGGAACAGAATAGAGAACACATAAATCAACCCACACTTATATGGCAAATTTGTCTATGACAAAATAGGCAAGAACATACAGTGGAGAAAAAAATAGTCTCTTTAATAAATGGTACTGAGAAAATGAGACAGCTACATGCAAAAGAATAAAACAGGACCACTTTCTTACTCCATGTACAAAAATAAACCCAAAATGAATTTAAAACTTATATATAAGACATTAAACCATAAAATTCCTACAAGAAAACATAGGCAACAAGCTCTCTGACATTGGTCTTAGTGACATTTTTTTTTTCAATCTGTCTCTTCAGGTAAGGACAACAAAAGCAAAAATAAACAAATAGGACCACATCAAACTAAACAGCTTTTTCACAATGATGGAAACCATTAACAAAATGAAAAGGCAACCTACTGACTAGGAGAAGATATTCATAAATGATATATCTGATGCAGGTTAACATCCAAAATATATAAAGAACTCACACAATTTAATAACAGAACACATTAATAATGTACTTAATAGATATTTTTAAAAGAGTAAAAGAAGAGTTAAACAGAATTTTTTTAAAGACATACTATGATCAATAGGCCCATGAAAATATGCTCAATATCACTACCATCAGGAAAATACAAATCAAAACCACAATGAGATATCACCTCCCACCTGTCAAAATATCCATTATCAAAAAAACAAGAAATTTTTTAAAAAGACAAGAAACAACAAGTGTTGCTAAGGACGTAGAGAACTCATGTGTGTTGTTAGTAGAAATATAAATTGGTACAGCCAATATGGAAAACAGAATGGAAGTTCTTCTAAAAATTGAAAATGGAACTATCATATGATCCAACAATTTCACTTCTTGATATTTTCTGAAGAAAACAAAAATACTAATTTGAAAAAAAAAAATCTGTATGCTAATGTTCACTGCAGCACTATTTACAATAGTCAAGATAGGGAAGCAACCTAAATGTCCAAAGAAAATTTTGTGTGTGTATGTATATATATATATATATAGAATGCATATATATTTGTATATATAGAATATATATGTGTGTGTGTACATAGGTATATATGTGTAAATGTAAATATATATATTATTGTGTGTATATATATTATATATATATATATTCCACTTTTCTGTGGTATCTAAACACAAAACAAATGAACAAAATAAAACAGAAACTGACTTTTACATACAGAGAACAAACTGATGGTTGCCAGAGGGGAGGAGATTGGGGAACAGATGAAATAGGTGAAGGGTTTAGGAGGTACAATCTTCCAGTTATAAAATAAATAAGACACAGGGGTATAATATTCAGCATAGGGAATATAGTCAATAATATTTCAACAACTTAGCATGATGACAGATGGTAACTTGGAGTTATTGTGGTGACCATTTTGCAATGTATACAAATATTAAATCACTATGTTGTACACTTGAAACTAATACAATATTGTATGTCAATTATTCTTCAATTTAAAAAAAAGGAATGCAATGAAAGAGGGGGAAGAAGGCAAGAGTTCTGTCAGGGAGGAATCAGCAATACGGGGGAAATTTTCTTACTCAATTCACTCAACCAACTCTCCAGATGGACCAATGTTCTTCATCTTCTCTGTAAAACAAAACATTTGATGCCTACGGCAAAGTGAATGCTCATGATGAGTAGATAAGTGACTGTGGTTCACTATGCCTTCTGCTCCCACCAGATGAATTTGTTGCTCAGCCTGTTTATTCCAGTTATTTTTGTTATTGTAATGATATAACTTAATTAAATATTACAAGTACTATTGTTATATAAACCAACAAGGCAAATGCTTCAGGAATAGTCAATAAAGATAAGTCACTAAAGTGAACTGTTTAGATTCTCTTGCAAAGTCTTTAGTGCTTGTTCTGCTTTAAGGAAATCTGAAAATCTTAGCTCATACATTAAAGATGTGGTTTATCTTTTTCACATAAACATGCAACTTTTTCAATTGTCATAGAAATCCAACAGATTCATACTCAAAGAAAGGCCTTGACCCATATCAAAAGATTGAATTTCCTTCATTAAAATAAAGTTTCAAGGATGTAAGTAGCATTTCTCAATTTTAATTGATTCTTTCCACAATTAATTGACTATTAATATGGTTCTGTGGAACAAGAGGGCTTCTTCTATGGTTAGAATCCAGAAAGCTGAAAGGAACTTTGGAAACCAACTATCTAGGGGTTCTGTAATCTTTGTGCATATCAGAATCAGCTGAAGGACTTGGTAAATACAAAATGTTGGGTCTTGACCAAGCATTCTGATTCAATGGTTTAGGGTAGGGCCTGATAATTTGCTTTTCTAACACATTTTCAGGTGAAGCTGATGTTGGTGGGCCAGAGACACCACTTGGAGAACCACTGAACCCACCTATCACTGAGTTAAATTCTAAAGTTTGGTGATTATAGAGTTCCCTCAAGCTCACATGGTGGGCTAACAGAAAAGCTGAGACCAGAACCCAGGTGTCCTGGATGTCAGTCCAGAGATCTTCCCATTATATTCTGCTGTCAAAGTAAAAAGTATATTTTTGATAAATTATGGACAGCCACAATTTTCTCACAACTGTTTCTTTCCAGAGGTGACATCTACATCCCCTCCCATGATCGGGGCTGGTTCTGTGATTGCATGACCAGAACCATATGCAGAAGTGATGCTGCACCTGATTTGAGACTCAGTCTTAAGACATTTGTGGCTTCCACATACTTGGAACTTTTGTTCTGGGAGCTCTGAGCTCCCATTTAAGAAGTCTGACCACGTTGCACTCTGGTTGATAGTTCTTTTTTTTTTTTTTTTTTAAATTGGAGTTCAATTTGCCAGCATATAGCATAACACCCAGTGCTCATCCCATCAAGTGCCCCCCTCAGTGCCCGTCACCCAGTCACCCCCACCCCCTGCCCACCTCCCTTTCCACCACCCCTTGTTCGTTTCCCAGAGTTAGGAGTCTCTCATGTTCTGTCTCCCTCTCTGATATTTCCCACTCATTTTCTCTCCTTTCCCCTTTATTCCCTTTCACTATTTTTTATTCCCCAAATGAATGAGACCATATGTTTGTCCTTCTCCCATTGACTTACTTCACTCAGCATAATACCCTCCAGGTCCATACACATCGAAGCAAATGGTGGGTATTTGTCGTTTCTAATGGCTGAGGAATATTCCATTGTGTACATAGACCACATCTTGTTTATCCATTCATCTGTCGATGGACAACGAGGCTCCTTCCACAGTTTGGCTTTTGTGGACATTGCTGCTAGAAATATCGGGGTGCAGGTGTCCTGCCATTTCACTGCATCTGTATCTTTGGGGTAAATCCCCAGCAGTGCAATTGCTGGATCATAGGGCAGATCTATTTTTAGCTCTTTGAGGAACCTCCACACAGTTTTCCAGAGTGGCTGCACCGGTTCACATTCCCACCAACAGTGCAAGAGGGTTCCCCTTTTTCCACATCCTCTCCAACATTTGTTGTTTCCTGCCTTGTTAATTTTCTCCATTCTCACTGGTGTGAGGTGGTATCTCATTGTGGTTTTGATTTGTATTTCCCTGATGGCAAGTGATGCGGAGCATTTTCTCATGTGCTTGTTGGCCATGTCTATGTCTTACTCTGTGAGATTTCTGTTCATGTCTTTTGCTCACTTTATGATTGGATTGTTTGTTTCTTTGCTGTTGAGTTTAATAAGTTCTTTATAGATCTTGGATACTAGGCCTTTATCTGATACATCATTTGCAAATATCTTCTCCCATCCTGTAGGTTGTCTTTTAGTTTTGTTGACTGTTTCTTTTGCTGTGCAGAAGCTTCTTATCTTGATGAAGTCCCAATAATTCATTTTTGCTTTTGTTTCTCTTGCCTTCATGGATGTATCTTGTAAGAAATTGCTGTGGCCAAGTTCAAAAAGGATGTTGCCTGTGTTCTCTTCTAGGATTTTGATGGAATCTTGTCTCACATTTAGATCTTTCATCTGAGTCCTATCTTTTAGCCATCCCCAAAGAGAAGACAGACATAAGAGAGCACAATCTTGCATTTTCCGGACTTACCAACACTCCAGTGAATACTAGTAAAATGACCTCAGTTGATACTGTGTGAAACAGAATAATCACTTGGCTCAGATGCCTGACCCACAAAATCATGAGGCATATTAAAATGGCTGTGGCTTTAAGCCACTAAGTTCTGGGGTAGTTTGTTACACAGCCATAGATAACTGGAACAATATTGAAAAGACAAAAGCTGTGAGGATCTGGGGTTCTATTTTCAGGCTGAACTTAGAGACAGAAGCAATCTGTGTGAAATGTAATAATGGGAGGCTGATTACACAAAGGCATCAGTGCAAGCGAGAAGGCAAACTTGACTGGATTTTTTGCTCTGAAAACTATAGTACACTTGGTGATATGTACCAAAATAAGTATCATGAGGTACAGCTAATTTTTAGAGGAAATTTGGGGAGTAGAGAAGTTGAAATGGGTAGTGAAATCGTGAGTTACAATATTAGACACTTTAAGTCCTCCAGCCAGAATGTCCAATCTCCCACTCCCATTCCCTGAAGTCTCTTGGGGACCCTCTCAGTTTGCACATCTGACCTTTCCTACTCACATGCTTCTCTCCCTAAATTCTGGTAGTTCTTCTCATCTGGGTGGCTCATTTCTATACTGTTTCATGGACTTTTTTGCATTATTACTTGATATTTTTTCATATGATTCCATCAAACGTAGTTGTAAACTCATGATGAACATGATTTGCCTTTTACCTGCTGAACGCAGTCCTGTGGACACTGTTGGTGTCCCTGAAACTCCTGCCAAGTGGAAATTTTGTAGATTGGCTCATGTTACAACAGCAGGAAATGAAAGGGGTGGGTTGGAGTGGGAGTGCCAAGGGCTGGGATCTTCTCAATGCTAATGGTGTGTTTAGTGGCAGCCTCGGTGAAGTAGATCTCTGAAGGTGACTATTTTGAAGAGTAGCACTCATCTCAGTATGCTACATTTTAGATTGTTTGTGAAAATACCACTATCACGTATGGCTATAAACATACATACCTTTAAACACATACTATTTTGTCTTTTTTGGCAATTCGGTTAATGTTTTCTTGTTTTAATTTTCAGAATTGGTCCCTAAGTTCAAATTTCAAACCGAGTCTTCTTTCTACCACTTTAATATTGACAATCCCATAGTACCCTGAGAGCCCTTTTAACCCTATTAAATTAGTCAATCAGCAAATGTTTTTGATTTCCCTACTTTGTCAAGCACTATCCTTTGGACAAAGCAAGAGAAATACAATGTTCTGTGGAAGATTGAAAAGAAGAAAGTGTACTTTCAACCAAGGCTCAAATCAGGGCATGCTTCATAGAGGAGGCAGTATTTGAAATTAACCTGTAAAAATGAATAAAACTTAGACAGAAATGATGAGGGTAGAGATCTGACATTACAAGGAGCATTTATCCTTAGATCAAAGGGATGTGAGTTAATCTAGGTTAGCAGGAGCATAGAGCATGTGTAGAAATGTGGGTTGGAGCTGTTTACATGAGGCCTGGGATACAAGGCCAATGAGTCCAGCTTGAATTTTGTAAAAAGTGAGTTTCGAGGGTTAGAGACACAAGATTTTATTCAAATTTTATATTCTCCATAGTCACTAACATTATGCTTTACATGTGGTAGGCAATTATTAAATATTCGTTAATTGATCAATGAACTGCCAAAGCCATTTGGATGCATTGCTGGTATCCGAATCTTTCAGAAACTTAATTTTCCCCCTTTTTTTCTTCTCCAGTGTTCAGGCAACATTTATTCTAGGAAATGGCTCTAGCTTTAAAGACAAAGGAGAAGAAAAACTCCCAGTAACACAGAGATTGTCAAAGCAGAACCATTTTTAAGTGAAATGATTTCTCCCTACCCAAACTTTATTGCAAGACCCCATTAAAAAACTGCAGAGGCCCAGCACGAAAGAACTATAAATTATGAGACTCCAGACCTCAGGGACAGAGAGTCACAATTCCCACAGGAGTTTGCTGTACATTTCTCCTTGCAAAGCATCCAAAGCAGATTGAAATCCTGGCTGAGAAACTTGTGGAGAGAGAGAGAGCTGAGGCAAAGGGCAAAGGCATTAAATAATATATAGATTTTCACAAAAGATCATTTCTGCTTAAATAGCTGACTACTCATGCTGGTGGCCAGGTTCAGAAAGGATGGAGCCTGGCACTGCTGACAGTGGAAGGTGTAGGGCTGATGCAATCAATAGTGGCACAATGACTTTGTTTAATGGGCTTTTAAGTGCCCCAAATTGAAAGTCCAAATTTCTAGGAGGGCTGTACGGTAAAGACAATTTGTCCTTGTTTTATTAATCCACATGAAAGCACTTCTCTCTGCTTTAAGATATAATCATCTATCTAGTAGAAGTTAAAATTCCAGACACACCCACCCCAGCCCAAGAAGACTTTCCCACCTCCAAGATTTCAAAAACAAGCTCTTCAATGAGATTCTCCTACCATGCAAGAACTCCCATTCTCCACCTTCTTCAAGAACACCATACCCTTCAATCTGCCAGTACTAGTGCCTTCCCACTGAATGGGAACCCTGGCCAGCATAGGGAGAGAAGGACCACAGGCAGCACCCATACCAGCGGCATGATTTGATTCAGCCTTGCAAATAACTACCTGCCCATTCACCCAAGGCAAACACTGATTTATGCTGAATGCTAAGTGAGTGGGAAAGAATGATGACTCACTTTCACTGCATGACCTTTCTACTTTCATAAGGAGAAAGCAGACAGTTTAAAAAGAAAAGCAATTTGTCTTCTACTGATTTTCTCTTGTATGAAGTCTGAATTCCTCTGCCTAATGTTCAAGGACCTACCTTCCAATACATGTCTTAACACTCGCTGAGTCCACACTCTTTGGTGTCCTCTTCCACCTCCAATACATCATGCTTACTTTTATTTCTTTCCTCATAAAGTTCTCCTCTCCTCTCTGCTTTCCAAATGTATCTCACTAGAGAACATGGTCAAGCCACACCTCTTCTATGAATCCTTCGACTGTTACTCTCCCCATGAACATTCACAGACTTAACCAAGAAACACAGAATGCTATCCGGTATTTATTTTCCTCTCATTGTTTGGAGAGCTTACACTTTTTATTTCTCTCTAAATCATAATTTTTTGAGGGGGGGAAACCTGCCTTTTTAGTGAGCACTGTTCCTTGCGCAATGGAGGGCTCAATGAACATTTGTTAATAGCAAGACCAACCCTTGCAGAAGCCAACAGATAGTTAAGGGGAACATCGATTCATTTGAAGATTTAAGAGTTTTTAAACTAAGAATGTACTAACCACCTCCACCACTCCATCTTTCTTCTTTATTTCATTGCTGTTGCTGCTGTTTCTGTGGATATTCCTTTATTTGCTGCTGCTGCTGCTGCTGCTTTGATAATGATGATGATGATGGAGAAGGACAAAAACAAGATGACAACTTAATATTTACTGGAGTGTATTAAATACCAAGCACTGTTTTTATCAGTTAACTCATATTGTCTCATTTAATTCTCACTGAATTACAGCAGAAAGTATTTCCATTTTAATACTGAGGAAACTGAGGAAGGGACCATTAGTAACCTGCCCAAGATCATTCCTATAGAAAGGGCAGAATTAAAATTTAGATCCCAGCAGCTCAACTTTAGAGCTTGAGCTTTGAGTGATACATCATTCCTCATACTTTCTTTCACCTAGCTTGTACAGCACTTAAAATGACAGAAAAGTCATAACCCTTTTCCCAAAGACATTAAAAATTATTTAGCACTTTATTTTTTCTAAGCACTTTCACCTGCATTAACTCATTTGCTCTTGACAAGAGATCTCTGTAGGTTGACCACTTCTATACTTATGAATAGATAGGGAAATGGATTTCTTGCCCAAAGTACAAGTGGGTCAGTGGAGCCAGGAAGTCATGGAAGTAGAATCACAAAATGCTAGAGAAGAGGGAAGAGTCAAGATCATACAACCTGCCATTCATTCTATAGCAAAACAACTGGGGCACCCAGAGGCAACTAGCTTGGGATAAACATCAAATGAGGGAAAAGCAGGTCTAGAATTGGACTGTGTGACTTCTCATCTGTGGTCTTCCATTGCAGTACTATGGCTTTGAGCACATTCTCCAAAATGAATGATGAGGGGCACCTGGATGGCTCAGTTGGTTGAAGGTCTGACTTTGGCTTACGTCATGATCTCAGGGTCAGGGTCCTGGGATTGAGCCCCAAATCGGTCTCCTGACTCAGTGCAGAGTCTCTGGTCCCTTTGCTCCTCCCCCTACTTGTTCTCTCTCTCTCCCCCACTTCTCTCTCTCTCAAATAAATAAATAAAATATTTTAAAAATAATGATGTAAAGGGAGCCCTGGTCAAATATGCTGGGACCTGCTGCAGGCCATGTCTTCCTCTTGGAGAGCCACAGTACACAGTCTTTGAAAAATTATGCAAAACACTTCATAAACTCACTTAACCAAAGAAAAAAAACAAAAAAAACAAAACAAACAAACAAAAAAAAAAAACAAAAAACACCTTCCATTAACACCCCTTTGCAGAACTTGTACTCTATGGAAGTCAGTTTGGGAAATGATATATAACAGATATATTGGGATATGAGCATAAAGATAAATGTAATTCCTTTTTTTTTCTGCTATTGGGCCCAGATGTAAAATAAAAATAATTCATTTTCCTTTCTTCTCATCTCCAGAACCTCCTCTCCCATAACTACCAAAAATCTATGCATCACACTCTTCTACTCTACATTAAAACATATACGGGAAAACATTTCAACCACTTAGATGAAACATAATGGAAAATTAACACTCTCCAAAGAACGAACACCTGTACTCTTGCCTGTATACACACCACATACACATACATGCCTTGAATTCTAGTTTTATTTTTGTTGTTTTATTTCTTCAGTTTCTTAGAGTTGTTATGTTATTGATTTTGCATATGTGAAGATCAATTATATCCCTAGTGTTCCCTTGGGATTTGTTTGTTTATAAAAGATTAGCCTGTTCGGGCTGCCACAGATTGAGCGACTTAAACAACAGAAATTTATTTCTCACTTTTTTGGAGGCTGAAAGTCAAAAAGATCAAGGTACTAGCAAAGTAGGTTTCATTCTGAAGCCTCTTTTTTTTGACTTATAGGTGGCTGTCAGTTCACTGTGTGCTCACATGACCTCTTCTTGGGGTGGAAAGAGATGGAAAGAGAGAGGGAGAGGAGTGGTTGGGGAGGGGGAGAGAGAGAGTGTGTATGATTGAGAGCTGTCTGGTATCTCTTCTTGTAATGACACTAATCCTATTGGATCAAGTCTCTACCCTTAAGACCTCATTTAGCCTTAATTACTTCCTTACATGCCCCACCTCCAAATATAGCAACACTAAGGGTTAGAGTTTCAACATATGGATTTTGAGAGAAACAATTCTGTCCATAACAAAGATGGGGGATATAATGATGACGGCAAAGGTTCTGTTTGTGGTAACCAGAGAGGTCTCAGAGATAGAGTTAATATTATTTTTAAAACTAAAGAAAGAAATTTGGGAAAACTATCTGCACACTGCTGTCTCACATCCTTTTCACGCGTTGAGGGAAAAAATAAAAAACGTCAATGGATCATAACAGCTATGTCTGAAAACGTTAATCTCTTATGAGCTGAAGTAAGGTGGCAAATTTATATTAAGACGTAAATAACTGACATTCTTCCCTCTGAGCACATCTCTGTGACAGAAGGGAAGTGGAAATCCGAAGTGGAGTAAGGACAGAACTGCCCTCCACACACCTGGTGTGCTACTGAGGAGGCCAACCACAGCCCCAGGACCACTACTTCTCCACACTATCCCCAACCTCCCAGGCCCCAGAGCCGGCAGCACTGTGGGCAACCACACCCACTCCCCTGGGCTCCACCTGCCTCCCCCCAGCCCCCCACCATCTGCCAAACGCAGCCAGCTGAGTAGAAGTGTAAGAGGTAGAGGAAAGGGAATGTGGGCTGGAAAGGGCACAACTCTCTGGGGGGCTGAGGGCGACATTCACAAGAAGGACCTCACTGATCACTTCCTTCCTTATTATTTCAGGATTATTGTAATTTCATGCAAACACTCCTTCTTCCCCACGCAGCTTCTGATGGCCACGATTCTTGTTTGGTGCTGGCCCCCAGCAATGCTAATAAACGGCTTCCGGATCATTTTTATTCATTTTGCGCATTTCACTCACAGTACTTCATGTGACTTATGTAGCCCCTGCAGCTCATATTTCTATTTGAATTGCAGGGCAAGTAGTGAGTTTTAACATTCCAACTGCACACACATTCTTCTTTCCCTCGAAATGAAAGATCATTTGAACTTTGAATTGCATTAGCATGACATTTTTCTACTAAATTACCCTGGCTGCACTCAACAGCCTGAAAAGAAACAAACCTCTTTTAACTCTATAGGCTATGTGAGTGAATAAATACCAGAGGAAACGCCAACAGAGAGGAGGAGGGAGGACAACCAGCAAGGCTGGGCATTGCCCCTGCCTTGGGGCGCCCTTCTGTGATGCTAGCCCGGCAGACTGAGGGTCACTGCTGTTCCACTCATGTCAGGCCCAGGTCAGGGCATTTGGATAGATGGAGGAGAAAGTTAATGGTTCTCAGCAGCTGTTGCTTTGTTAAAATAAAATAAAACAAAACAAAACACACACACAAAAAAAACGAGGTGCAGCTTTTCATACCATTTTTTAAACGTAATAATGTTTGCTTTTCTGTGTATTATAATGGTGGAAAATGTTCATTGTGGGAAATCTGGAAAATACAAGAAGAATAAAGAAGAAAATGAAAACCGCCCATATTCTCACCACTTAGATAAACTCTAGCTTTTGGGAGTATAGTTTTCCAAATCCTTTTTAGGGAAGTGAGTAGAATTCTATTCAATATATGTGTATAGCATCATTTTGTTAATTTTGTATAAATTAGGCTATACATATACATACAGATAATTTGAATCATGTATATGATTTGAGTCTCTTTTTTACACATTTGTGAACATTTTCCCATTTCTTTAAATATCATGATTTGCAATGGCTACATAATATTTTATCATAGGAGTACATTATAATTCAGTTAATCATGTCTTTTTTTAAGATTTATGTATTTATTTGAGAGAGAGAGAGAGGGAGTGGATATAGTGGGAAGAGCAGAGGGAAAGAGAATCTCAGGCAGACACCCTGCTGAGCAAGGAGCCCCATGCAGGGCTCAACCCCACCACAACCCCACCCAAATCGGGATCTGAGTGGAAATCAAGAGTCAGACACTCAACCAACTAAACCACCCAGGCGCCCAAATTAATCATGTCTTTATTGGCACACGTTGATGCCATGTTTACAATCAATGCTGTGATGAACGTCTTTTTGTACATAACAGATCTGATAACTGAGAGTAGCTCCCAATTCTTGAGCTCTTACTATATGCCAACTATGATAAAAGACAATTTCCAGAGAATATATTACATATATAGTATTAAAATAATATATAACAATTAAAAATCATAATACATAGCATGCTAGCCTTTGTGATCTCCCTTAGAGGTGGTCATTATTCTCTGTGTTTGATAGGCGAAGAAATTATAACTGACTGGTTGAAGCCATCAGGTAGTAAGGAACAATTCCAGGATTTGACCCTAGCATTTTCTGATTCTAATGTCTGTGCTCTTTCACCTGTGTTCTGGGGTGCTATGCACTCCCAACTCCCAGGGCTTTTCTCTGAAGATTGCAAGAAAAGGTATTCAAGATCATCCACATAAGGGGCACCTGGGTGACTCAGTTGGTTAAGCATCTGCCTTCAGCTCAGGTCATGATCTCTGGGTCCTGGTATTGAGCCCCACATTGGGCTCCCTGCTCAGCAAGGGAGTCTGTTTCTATCCCTCTCCCTCTGTCCCTCTCTACTGCTCATCTCTCTCTCTCTCTCTCTCTCTCTCTCTCAAATAAGTAAATAAATAAATAAATAAATAAATAAATAAATAAATAAATAAATATTTTTTTAAAATAAAAGATCACCTACGTAAAAATTTAACTCTGCCTCAGAAATCTATATCCACACAGGTCAGAATCCTAGGAGGTCCGCAGAGTTTGAGGTTTTCCTCCATCAGGAAATAGGCATTTCTTGAGGCAGGTTAGGAGAGTAGAGATTCCTCTTTGGACAAAACTCAAACACAGGATTCCTAAGTGGCTCACTGTCTGCAGCAGGGGCTTGATTTGATAAAGGACGTCACAACCTGTAGAAGCCACCGAGGCTTCAGACCACACTAACTGCTGCGTGTGGGGCAAAGGTGGGCACCAAAAGAGGGAAAAATAAAAAAAAAATAGATCATATCTTCTCCATGCTTATTAGCACAAAAACCCAGTGATATGTTTGGCATTTTCTGGTTAAAGAGATCATATGGATCTCCTTGTAGGTGACACATAAGTGTACTATTCTTACTGAATGAGTTGCTGGTGATTAGCAACTATCTGATTGAATATATTACAATTACTCTGGTTATGGCACACAGATCCATGTACACTCACAAACCCCCACGACCAAACCATTGGTCTCAGCACTCTCCTCCTCTCCAGAATCTATACAAGGCAGCCTAGGCCATTGTGATAGAAACAGAGCCCACAGGTCTACCCATGTCATTATCAGCCCCGAAAGGTGAGGTCTTGGTCTGAACTCCAAGGCTGCATACAGTGTAATGGTATAGGCATTAGACATGGGATCAGCAGGTGCTCTCATAACTCATACACTGTGGGCAGGACACCAGAATAGCTCAACTATATCTCAGCCTCTGGTTTCAGGCTATTTCAGGGTGCCTCTTTATTCCCGTCCCAAATTTTATGAGAAAGGAAGCAACATCTGGCACAGAAACATAAGCTTCTCCTAAGCTTATGGAAACCTTTCTTGAGAAGTTACCACAGTGATTGGAGCAGAAAGACACAGAGAGAAGCATCTTGACCCTGCCAGTTATTAGTCACATGGCCTTAGGAAGTCAGTGAACTTCTCTGAACCCATTTCTTCATCTACAAAATTCACTCATTCATCAAATTAACTCGTTCACTTAATGTCACTTATTAACTACCTGCTGTGTTAATAAGTAATACCTATTAAGTGATCACTACATGCTGGCACCATGATAAGTGCCCTTTAACAAGGGGCAATGAAGTAGGCATGGTGTCTTCCTTCAGTGAATTTGCTATCCAGTAGGAGGTCACTGAGAAAGCATGTGTGAGCAAGTAGGCATATAAAACAAAATGAGGTGAGCAAAATACCCGCAAAATACCTGATGTTATTAGTACACAAACAATAAATGATAGTTGTGATGATGATTATTATTACTATTAACCTGATGTCTCCTGGACATTGAAATCTTCTGCCCGTTGAAATCTTCTTACGGAAAACCCAAGTTCCATTCTTTATGGACATCTAAAATCCAAAATGCCTGTAAAATCTGTAAGGGAAATTTCTCTGACCATCTCAGCTCTGTGCTCTTGATCACTCAGTTTATGGATCATCCATTTCACACATGTTCTTTTTGTAATCCTCCACATTGACCCAGATGGGAAATCCAACCCCTACCTTGATTTTTATCGTAAGTAAGTAAATGACTGAATAACACTTAGACACAACAATTTGTGTATTTAGTGGTTACTGAAGGTGTAGCAGAAGAGGGATTTAATGGGAGCAAAGCAAAGAACTTAAAACTGAATTCTAGGCTCTTTCATTCTAAAATGTTCTTAGACCTTTCGTGGGCCACTTGATTGCATGTACATTACAGCTTACTATCAACTTACTTTTCAGGAATAAAATCCATTTTTCTCTTTGATTGTCCTTGTAACTATTACTATCCATGTTCTCAGAATTTCAGCTTTTATCCTATCAAGATTCTCTCAAAGGCATCATTCTCCCAAAGAAAAATTCTGCTGATAGCTAATAAAATTTTAGATATTTTCACCTCTGCTTCATTGTTATTGTCATGATTAGGGTCATTATTAGTATTAATACTAGTATTAGTATTAGTATTAGTATTAGGGTTAGGATTAGTATTAGTGTTAATATTAAGTCTGACCTCTTAGGAAAGGCTTTCACAGATGTAGACTCCAAAAATCCATTTCCTTGAAGTATAAGGGTGATGTCACCTAAGATCCAAGACACCTAAGTATGTCCTGGTGCAGACTACAGGCATCCATATTTCTAGTATGAATCTCTCCAGTATCCCAAATATACCATAAAATGGAGAACAATGAAGTCATGCCTGCTTCACTGTGGATCATCTCCACCACTGGTTCTCTTCAACTTTGGCCACTTAAATAAAGGACCCAAAACTGTAGAGCTTGAGAATCTAATCTTCCTTCTCTGCTCTTCCTTACCCCAAGTATTAGTCCTGATTTTTTTTTCCTGAGAACTCAACAGTATATCAGTGTAGAACTTACTGAATCTTTTCTGATTCTAGAGCTTGCCAGAACTACTGGACAGGAATGCAGAAATAAAAATGAGCTCCAGATACACTGACTCCAGAGGTAATGGTGAATTTCACCCAACACCTGCCACTGTACTTCTGGAAAATGAATTCTTCAGAATTCTTTAGGACAGCAAAATTTGTCCAAATTTCCTGAAAACTGGGGGGTGGGGAGGGAGGGATCAGAGGGTAGGGGTCAAGGATTTGTTTTTGTTTGTTTTCATTTTCCAAAAAAAAAAAGAAAAAGGAGACAAATTTCCTGAAAACTAAATCAAAATACACCTTCAGTTGTACTTGGGACTCTATTCTCTACAAATAAGAGGTTAGATAGTATTACTTTTCACATGGCGACACCTTCCATAATGAGTCGCTGTCCACATGAATGAGTAGGTTTGCAAAGGTTTACAAGAAATACTCAATCCAAAATGGAACACTACCAGGCCTCCAGACCCAAGGCAATTTTAGAAAGACATTAGCTAGTGAATTTTGTGGCAATAACTGAGCTACTTTACTGAGCAACAGCATATTCACTTTTATCCTAAAACATCATGGAATCTCCTTTCTTGACTAAAGTATGGAAAAATTTGGTGTGTTTTACCTTCTATCTTTTTGATGTGTGGTATTGTGCAATTTTTGTGTTCACCTCTGTTATAATTTTGAGTGTTCGTAGGAAACTTAGTGGCCAATATTTTGTGACGTCCCCTTTCAGATGGCATAGTCCCAATATTTATTTTTGGATATTATATATCATGACATAATGAGCCCCCCTGCACATATTTAATCATGTTTAACTTTATCAAAATATAATTAACGTGCAATAAGCTGTACATATTTAAAGTGTACAACTCGGTAAGTTTTTACTTATCACTCAGGCACCCATGAAACCATTACCTCAATCAAGATAATAAATCTATCACTTCCAAAAGCTTCTTTCTTCCACTTTGTAATCCCTTCCTCACACAATTTCCCATTCCTTTTGTCCCCAGGTAGCCACTGATCCTCTTTCTTTCACTGTAGGTCATTTTTCATTTCTAAAATTTTATGTAAAAGAAATCAAATAGCACATATTTTTGTGTTTCTGGCTTCTTTTGTACTGCATATCACTTTGTAATTCATCCAAGTTGTAACTTGTATCAGTACTGTGCTCCTTTTCATTGTTAAATAGTATTCTGTTGAGTGACTATGCCATTGTTTGTTGCATTCATTCACTTGTTGATGGATAGTTGGGCTGTTTTCAGTTTTTGCCTATGACAAAATAAAGCTGCTATGAACATTTATGTACAAATTTTTGTATAGACATGTTTTCATTTCTCTTGAATAAATATCTGGAGTGGAATAGTTGGACCATATCACAGGTCTATAGTTAACTCTTTAAGCAACACCCAAACTGTTTTCCAAAGTGGTTGTGCTATTTTACATTCCCGCCAGTAGTTGAGAGTTCCAATTCCTCCACCTTTTTGGCAGTACTTAATATGGCCAGTCATTTTAATTCATAATATTCTAACAGATGTGCAATGACATCTCATTATGCTCTTATTTGCAGTTCTCTAATGTCTAACAATGTTAAGCATATTTCCATGTGTTCATTTGCCAACGGTATATTCTTTGGTGAAGTGCTAATCTGACCATTTTTTAACTGGGTTATTTGTATTTTTATTGTCGAGTTTTGATAATTTTCCATAAATTCTGGATATAAGTCCTTTATAGGATATAAATTTTCCATAAATTCTGGATATAAGTCCTTCTGATGTGCAAAAAAATTCAGCAGTATCTTTCAAAGAGCAGAAATTCTCAATTCTTATTTGTCAAGTTTGTCTTTTATGAGTATTTTTTGTATTGTATCTAAGATATCATTCCCTAATTCAAAATCATGAAGATTTTCTTCTGTCTTCTTTGAGAAGTAATATAGTTTGGGAGTGTATATTTATATCTATGATCCATGTAAAGATTTTTTTATGGTGCAAGAAATGAGTTTTTTGTTGTTGGGGTTTTGTTTCTTTCTTTGTCTATACATATCTACCTATTCCAGCACAATTTGTTTAAAAGACTATCTTTTTTTCCACCAACAAAATTGCCTTTGTTGAAAATCAATTAACCATTTATGCATAGTTTATTTTCAAACTCATTCTGTTCCACTGATATATTTATCTATGTATATATCGTATTATCTTAATTACTATTACTATGTAACTCCTAAAATCAGGTCGTGACAGTCCTCCAAATTTGTTTTTCTTTTAAAAATAAAAATAAAAATTTGTTTTAGCCCTCATAGTTCCTTTGGACTTTTCTATGAATTTAAGAATAAACATCAATTTTTACCAAAAAAAACTCTTCTGGAATTTAATTGGGATTATGTTGAATCATTAGATCAATTTGGGGAAAATTAACATCTTAACAGTATTGAGTCTTCCTATTCAATGGCATGGCCTTATCTTTCAATTTATTTAGTCTTCATAAATATCCTTCAGCTCAGTTTTGTAATTTTTAGTGCACAGGTCAATTTTCCCAGAATTATCCTTAAGTATTTCATATTTATAATGCTTTTTAAAGTAGTATTTTTTATTTCTTTAAAGTAGTATTTTTAAAATATTATTTCAAGTTCTGGTTCCTTGTTACTAGTATATAGAAATAAGTTAGATTTTGTATATCAGTCCTACATCCTGTAATTTTTTTAGACTTTATTTATTTATTTGAGAGACTGAGAGCATGAGTGGGAGTAGGTGCAGAGGGAGAGAGAGAGAATTTCAAACAGACTCTGCACTGAAGAGGGAGCCCAACTTGGGGTTCGACCCCATGAGCCTGAATTGAAACCAAGTTGGAGGTTTAACCTACTGAGCCACCAGGTGCCCCAATCCTGTAAATTTTCTAAATATACTTTCATTTCCTTAGAATTTTAGTCGATTTCATAAAATTTTCTTGAAAGATAATTATGTTCTCTAAGAAATAAGACAGGCTTATTTCTTTCTTTCTGATCTTGGTGCATTTTATTTCTTTTTTCTTCTTTATTACCTTGGTTGAATTCTCCAAGTACAATGTTGAATAGAAGTGGCAAAAGTGCACCTCCTTGCTTTTTTTTTTTTTTTTTTTTTTTTTTTTTTTTTTTTTTTTGATCTTAGGAGGAAAACATTCAGTTATTTGCCATTATATGTAATGTCTGTGGGTAGGTTTTTTCATAGATGTCTTTTATCAGGTTGAGGAAATTCCTTGCTATTCCTAGTTTGGTGGGAGTTTTTATCAAGATTAAAATGCTGGATTTCCACATTTTTTTTGTATGTTCATCAAGATGATCATGTGTTTCTCCTCTTTTAGTTAGTCAAAATGGGTAGTTATATTGGTTGATTTTTCAAATGTTAAACTAACCTTTCTTCTCATTATCAATTTTATTTTCCTGTTTCTCTGTATATAATTTTGTTTTTATTGGATACAAGACATTATGATATTTACTAAGTTGTTACTGGATTTCTTATATCTCTATTAAAGTTCTTGAGCTTTGCACTGAAATGCAGTTAATAGAAAGAATTTGATCCTTTGTATGTCTTGCCTTTAAATTTTGTTAAATGAGACCACAGCAGCATTAGGTATAGATTTAATTTTGCCCTACTACTAAATCAAAACTTTCTGACTACTCTACCCAAGGCCCCGTGAATTATGAAATTTTCACTCTGCTGCTGTGAATAACAATTCCCAGAGCTCTTTGCTCTCTGGTATATATTCCTCTAATCCTTTTGGATGGTTCTTTCCTTGGCCTTGAGTACTTTTCCACATACACACTGATCAGTACTCAGTAAAGCCTTCAGTGGAACCCTCTGCATATTTCTGGAGTCCTTACACTGAGCTTTCTACTCTCTGCACTCTACTCTGTCTACTCTCTTCTCAGTCTCCTCAGACTCCCAGCTTCATCCCCTCAACTCAAGATCTACCTGGATTCTCTTTCCCTGAGCTACCATCTGGCAAATCTCTCAAGCTAGAGCAATCACAGGGCTTACCTAGCTTTTATCCATCTCTCAGTGATCACTCTCATGTGTTGTCTGATGTCCAATGTGTTGTTACATATATTTTGTCTAGCTTTTAGTTATTTTAAGAGAAAAAAAATTAGTAATAGGGTATTGACCACACAGAAAGTTACTATAGCCAGTCAATGACACACAGGAAGCAGCAATGGACAGTAGAAAGGGCAGAGACTATGTGAATACTGATGGGGGAACCACAGATCTGATCAACAAAGAAGAAAACAGCCAACACGCTGGACAATAATATGTATCGTTCTCCTTTTCCCCAACTCAATTCGAGTGAGTAAGTAGAGGGAAGACAGAGACAACCATAGATAGAGTAGCAGATAATCCCTTCCATTCCAAATTCTGGAGTCACACTCACTCAAGGAAAATAAAATGGGCTTTGAATCAAAACTTAAAGTATTTAAATAGACAAAACTAAGCCTTAACACCCAAAATGATACTGTTTTAAATGACTAAAAATTATAGAATTAGATTCAGATATATTAAGGGAGTCCACTGCCCATAGGGAAAAGGGATTTGGGGAAAACACAACTTAGCAACTATTGAAGAAATATAAGTATTTTATGATTGCACCTCAAGTTAAGATGTCTGTCAACCTAGTCATGCATATATTGGTTAAGATTCTTTTAAAAATAATATGACAGGGCAGCTCTGGTGGCCCAGGGCTTCAGCGCAGCCTTCAGTCCAGGGCCTGATCCTGGAGACCCAAAATTGAGTCCCACGTTAGGCTCCTTGCAAGGAGCCTGCTTCTCCCTCTGCCTGTGTCTCTTCCTCTCTATCTGTGTCTCTCTTGAATAAGTAAATAAAATCTTTAAAATAATAATAATAATAATATGACAACCGATATATCAAAAGCTATAAACGAGTTTATACCCCTTGGTCAGTTTCTTGCTAGCAAGCCAGCTCTCTAAAAACAAAACTAAAAACAAAACAAAACAAAAAAAGCCTGAATTTGCAGCCTTTGTCAATTTTTGTGGTGCAAATAGAAGTTCCTGAATACAGAGATTTGCAAAATGTGCTGTCACAAACTGGTATGACCCAGCTCCAGCACACCATTGCCTTTGATTCTTCTTCTAAAAATTAATCCTAGAAAAAATAATTTAAGCAAGAAAAAAACTATATAAACAAAACTGTCATTGAATGGTTGCTTATGATAGCAAAAAATAATGTAAATAATTTAAATAGTTTGTTTATCCACTTGATGGAATATTACAAAGTTATTAAAAATAGAAAAAGAATAGAATAATATAGAGAAACACCGAATATAGTGTGAAGTGAATAAAGAAGAAAGCAAAATTTTATGTTCACTATGATTATATTAATGTAAAATATGTATGATTATGGCCCACGTCTCCAAAATACACAAAAACAGAACTCATTTTGTTATAGTCCTGTGATAGAATTATTTTCTTTCGTAGATGTACATAGAAAGTAATTCTATCACAAGAATTTGTTATTTATTACTCTTCTTTCAAAAGGCCTATAAAGTTATAATAATATTCTTTTTTATATATAACAAAACAAAATTAGCAGTAGTTTACTTAACCTATCTCTAAAGACATATTGGCACACTGGATTAAAGCTAAGAGCATCCAGGAAGTTGACTGGAGCACTATTTTAAAGGGCATTTCTCTAAAGAAAACATACAAATGGCCAACAGACACATGAAAAAATGTTCAACATCACTGAGCATCAGGGAAATACAAATCAAAACCACAATGAGGGGCACCTGGGTGGCTCAGTCAGTTACATATTTGCCTTAAGCTCAGATCATGATTCCAGGGTCCTGAGATGGAGTCCTGCACTGGGCTCCCTGCTCTGCAGGGAGACTCCTTCTCCCTCTCCCTCAGCCCCTCACCCCATCACTTGTGCACTCTTTTTCTCATTCTCTGTCTCAAAATGAAATAAATAAAATCTTAAAAAAACAAAACCTCAATGAGATACCACCTCACAGTCAAATGGTTAAAATTAACACATCAGGAAACAACAGATGTTGGTGAGGATGCAACAAAAGGGGAACTCTCTTACACTGCTGGTGGGAATGTAAGCTGGTACAGCCACTCTGGAAAACAGTATGAAGGTTCTTCAAAAAGTTAAAAATAGAGCTACCCTACAACCCAGCAATTGCACTACTAGGTATTTACCCAAAGGATACAAACAGAGTGATCCAAACAGGCATCTGTATCCCAATGTTTAGAGCAGCAATGTCCATAATAGCTGAACTATGGAAAGAGCCCAGATGTCCATTGACAGATGAATGGAAAGAAGATGTAAAAAAAAAAAAAATATATATATATATACACACACATTATATTATATATATCATATATATAATGGAATATATCATATATATACCATATATATAATGGACTATTACTCAGCCATCAAAAAAAATGAAATCTTACCATTTGCAATGACACGGGTGGAACTAGAGGGTATTATGCTAAGTGAAATAAGTCAGTCAGAGAAAGGCAAATACCATCATATGATTTCATTCATATGTGGAATTTAAGAACCAAAACAGATGAACATAGGGTAAAAGAAGGAAAAATAAAATAAAACAGAATCAGAGACGGAGATAAACCATAAGAGACTCTTAACTATAGGAAACAAAGGAGAAAAAAAGAAAATAAACTGAGGGTTACTTAAGGAGGTGGGGGGGATGGGGTAACTGAGAAATGGGCATTAAAGAGGGCACATGATGTAATGAGCACTGGGTGTTATATGCAACTGATGAATCACTGAACTCTACCTCTGAAACTAATAATATGCAATATGTTAATTAATTGATTTTTTTTAAAGCGATAGATAAATAAATAAATAAGTGACATTAAAATAACACTGGAAATCCAGTGCCAAAAATATTTACCAGAACTCTTATGAAGGGAACCTCCAGGTTGAGAACCCTCAAAGGGCAAGCTGAAGTAACAAGGGATTGTTCAAATGTCTCTAAGGTGGTTGAATCTGTTTAACTGCCAGTTTTTATGTAAAGGGGTTAGAAAATGAATGGGGGTTGTTCATCCTTAGAAGCCCTCTGCTCACTCAGCAATTCAATTTCTCTAAATAACTGCTGAGAAAACATTTAATAATATTATTTAAAGTAGTGCCAAATTGTTAGCTTTTCTGGGGCAGCCAGGTGTCTCTGGCTATAAACATAACTCTACCAATTTCTGTCAATTCCATTCAAATCAACAAAAGTTAAGTGAGTCCTGATTTACCACTAGACCCTGGCTAAACTTTGTGGACACACTAAGGGATAAAGACTCAGTTCTACCTTTATGAAGCCTGGTTGTCACAGAACAAAAGAACAGTACGTTGGTATAAGTACTGCTACATATAGGAAGTTTACTAGAGCCTTCCTGGAGCCTCTCCCAAAGTGCCTAGTAAACATGTTGAAGGGATCCCCTGGTGCCCATCAGTGAAGATTGTCCCAAGTCTATTAACCTCTCAAGCTTTCTTCTCCATCTGGGCTCCCTTTGCTCTTTGCCAAGATCTGGCCATTTCCTGCACCAACCTGTTCCAAGGCAAAGCTAGCCTAAAAGACTACAGCTTGCTCAGCCTGGCATCAGGTTGCCAGGTCAGCCTGCCAACTGGCAGGATCTTCCTTGCCCTCCCTGCCCTCTTCTGTCTCCTCCAACCAGAACAGGTGGCAGAAACCTGGCAACATGGAAGGCCCACATCATAAGCAGACCCAAAGCTTGCCAGAAAGGCCCAGGTGCTTCTTGCAACCAGTGCAGTGAGTAGGAAGAGATAGAGCTTTGTTGGCTCCTGGAAGTCACTGGGACTCTCCAAATGAAACTTGCTGAATAGAAGAACATAAGCACTGATTCCTAGTCCTGGAGGCTGGAGGCTAGAGGCTGGAGAAAGAAAAGGTATATTCGCATTTGAAGTATTTGGTTTTCTGAGTTGTGAGGCTGAGCGTCAATGATCTTCCTGCCTTATCTGAACAGCCCAGCCTAAGTCATACAGGAATCTTCCCAGTCCTGCAAGGCCTAGAAAATGTAAGTTGAAGAAAGGATTCTCTTTCTGAGGATAGGAAAATATGAAGATAATGGTTATCCAGCACTAGAAAACAAGACAGATTGAGATAAGAGAGTCCTTCTACATTCTTTTCTGAAGAAAGAACAAAGAAAGCAAGAGCTCTGCAGAAACATGGGGAAAACATCTTGAGTGGATAACAAGACAATGCATTGAACAGTGTCATTCAAATGCAATGCAATTAAATGGCCAAATCAAAGTTCCTAAAATGTGTGTGTTGCTCTCAGATACAAGTGAAGAAATGTACTCTATGTCATCATCTTGTAACTCCTCTTTGTTATTTCTCCCCCCAGAAAGTTCACCAACCTGTGGTTCCTCAGAAAGACAACAGAATATCAGATCCTAGATACACAAGCTGCATAGAGTGTTTGGTGGAAACTGATCCTTTCACGTCTGAACTGCAAGTGAACCAAGTAAACAAAGAATTAATCCCAGCAAATTCAAGGGTGTACTTACTTGACAGAAGTTGACTGATGTTGCAAATGGTAAGTTACCCGCACTTGCGCTGAGCTTGGTAAACCAAATGAAGAACTCATTAGATGGTACTTAGAAAACTTTCAGACGTCAGTAAATGGATTTCAATTAGATGGAAGAGAAAGCAAAACTAGTTCCCATGGAAACCAGCTTTTATCTGTCTAGGTTATCTGAAGTCTGGGACACCAATCCTGATGGTTTTGAATGGCCCTAAATGGTACTACAAATGTGGATATAGTTAATGTTCCAAACATAAATGGACTTATTTTTACATTTGGGCCATAAAACATGTATTTTATAGCTGCTTTCAACAACAAGCAAGACATTAACTGGCGGTATTTCAGGTAAATCAAAACCTGCTTCCCCACACCCCCTACAACTGTCGAATCATTGATCATGGTACCAACGTAAGGTATGTTCTCTCTTCAAGTGATTGTTTGCATTGTTTTGTACATTTAAAGTAAAAAACATTCAATTTCTAGGCCAGGAATTAAACATTGTAATAATAACACAACATTTATTGAATTGTGCTATGTACTATCTGCTTTCCATGCATTTTCTCAATTTATCTTTCTAAATACCCTATGAAATAAATTCTATTATTATTCTCCATTTGACATATAGAAAAAGAGAGGTTCAATAATCTGCCCAATGTTTCCTAGCTAAGTTGTGGAATTGCAAATTGAATTTAGGACTTTGTTATTCTGTTTCCTAGAACCCATAGATATTACTCATCTGCCCAAATAATTTTCCACATTTATTTTCACTATTTCTCCTCAATTCTTACTCCACGGCTCAAAAGGTTGATTCAAGCCTCACTTTTTATTAAATTGTACATGTATTCAACAATAATATATTAAGTGCTTTCTCTTTGCTCAGAACTAAGTACATACAGAGAGAAGACGTGGTTCATGTCCTTGGTACACTTACAGTCTAATAAGAAGACAAATAGTAAATAAAAATTTTAATCTACTTTTCTTCCTTTGAAAATATTGGGCTACTGGGGTCAACTTACAGATGTCAATTTTTTTTTCTGATGGGTAGCTCCATACCGTAGGTCAGTAATACTTATCACTAGCCAAGGTGACAGGCACATATCCATAAGGACCTCCACCATGGTATCCAGGAGTGATAGCTAATAATGTCCAGAACTACAAATAATTAGTCTGCCTGGATTTCTAATCCTGCCTTCTTATACCTTCTTGTGGAAGTAGGCTGGATCCAAGATTCCCATTATGTGATTATACATGGCCTCCATCAGTTTTCTTTTAACTTTGACCACCTCATCATACCCTACTGCTCTGCACTCTCACTGCATGTATTTTGAACCTGCCTCATCATTATAACCATCTTTCCTTTCATTCAGTCATGTAGTTCTCATTTATTATTGGTTACATTATATGATTAAACTAATGACCAAGTTCCTACTTTCAAAGAGTAAACATAAATGAATACAAAAATAAAAATACCCAAATATTATGATAGAAAGGATTCAGGTAAGGCTAATACAAAAACATATTCAGCAGTGTTTTATACTTTCCAGTGCACACGTTTTTCACCTCCTTGGTTAAATTTATTCCTAAGTATTTTATTATTTTTGATGCTAAAATAAATGGAATTGTTTTCTTAATTTTTTGATAGTTTATTGTTGGTATATAGAAATGCAACTGATTTTTTGTATGCTTGATTTTGTATTCTGCAATTTTACTGAATTTGTTTGTTCATTCTAACAGTTTTGTGTGGAATCTTTGGGTTTTTCTATATATAAGACTGTGTCACTTGCCAACAGATAAACTTACATCTTTCTTTTCTGATTTTGATGCCTTTTATTTCTTTCTTTTGCCTAATTTACTTAGCTAGGACTTCTAGTATTATGCTGAATAAATGTAGCAAGAGTCGTCATCATTGCCTTGTCTTATGTTTCTGGTTTCTTTGTTTTGTTTTGTTTCAAGATCTTATTTATTTATTCATGAGAGACACAGAGAGAGACAGAGACAGAGACAGAGAGAGAAGCTCCTCGCAGGGAGCAAGATATGGGACTCAATCCCCAGACCCTGGATCGTGCCGTGAGCCGAAGGCAGATGCTCCACTGCTGAGCCACCCAGGCATCCCTGGGTATTATGTTTTTATCACAAATAACAGTAATAATAAATAAGGGGACTGGAAAGGGGATGAAAAACCTAAAAGTGATAATAAGGAGGACAGAAGAAAATTTTGGAGGTGATTGATGTGTTTATGGCATAGGAGATGATGGTTTCATGGATATATTATTATCTTCAAGTTCATCAAGTTGTATACAATAAATATGTACAGTTTTTTTAATGTCAGTCATACCTCAATAAATTGGTTTAAACACACACACACAGGATACCTTGGTGGCTCAGCGGTTGAGCATCTGCCTTCAGCTCAGGGCGTGATCCCCGGTCTGGGATCGAGTCCCACATTGGGCTTCTTGCAGGGAGCCTACTTCTTCCTCTGCCTGTGTCTCTGCCTCTCTCTCTATGTCTCTCATGAATAAATAAATAAAATCTTTAAAAAATAAATAAATAAATAAATAAATAAATAAACAAACAAACAAACACACACTAGAATTTAGGTTTAAGTGACTAAAGAGTACTAACTCTGGGAACACCTGCTTTTTAAAAGAAGACTGTGAAAAGAAAACCATCTTTAACCCAAGAGGAAGAATTATCAGTATTATAGTAACTAGGTATCATTGAACTGTGGACATGATTTAGAAGACACTAAGAGAGAGCAACCTTCCTAAAAATAGCTAGCTTAGACAATGTAAATGGCTACATTCTTTAGCAGTTAGTCTACTAACAATCACAAATACGTTCATTCTCTTTCTTCCTCTCAACTAGCCTGAGAAGTATCCAACATCCAGTTGAGGAACAAGAGAGGTACTTTGTCCCTGGGTCAAATGAAAGGTCTCTTCTGCCCCAAAGCCTCCAAGCACCAGCTTCATTGGACATTCCATCCTCCATACTGGCCCGTTCTTAAACCACTTCCACATGGTACAAGGTCTCTTTCCCCTGATCCTATTTCCAGGCCCAGGTGCTTGCTCTTTGGTCATCACAAATGACTTAAACCCAAGAGAGCAGCTTCAGTAATTGGCCTGAGCAGAACACCACCTGTGGCCTATATATTCTTTGGTCTCCATCTGCATCCCCCACTTTTCAGGCCTCTCATTTGAAATTGATTTCTGAACCACCCCTTAGCCGGCTGCAAAGCCCAGGAGTTGGAGGGGGCAGGGAGCACAGGCAGCAGTCATCCCTTTCTCCCTCTTCCCAGCCATATGCCATTGCTCCTGCCTCCTCTCCCTGTATTACTTCTGAAACTCTCCAACTGGGCTCTTGCTCAGCTCATACGTCCCCACTTGCCAGCCTCACTGCCCTCCCCCACTCTATACTTCTTCCTCATTTATAAGCATTTCCATCTAAAAGGGGGAGTTTTTTTCTTTAAAAAAAATCTGAGTTGGGAACACTGCCGATTGTAACTATAGTGATGCATCAATCACGTCGCAATAATTGCACAGCACAGGGTTTCCTGTTAGTGCTGAGCTACCTGCCAGAAAATGGCAGCAATCAGGCTATTGGCAGCAGACAATCAGGCATCATTTGTAATTCTTTCTGGCTGCATGTTTCCCAGTCCAGGAATTGGATGCTAATCAATCAGTTGTCATGGCAACCCAGCATCACACAGCTATCAATACAGGAAAAAGATGGGAGAAATTATGAGGGCAGTGAGCACCGTAATTCCTGGAAGGGAGTGCCAAGTGACCTTACCAGGTGCCAATGCATGAAAAGCAGTACCATGATAAAGCAGGAGACCCCAAGGGTAAACTATCATAAGCAGTCCAGGGAAGAGCTGTTGTCTTAGTCACAAGACTAGAAGCAGGTGGGCAATTTTTAGGTCACCTCATTGTCCTTGGATACCAGCTGAGTTTCCAGGGCCAGGCAATATAGAAGCGGTTTGAGAAAAAAAGACAAGCACTAGTGATAGAAGAGAGAGATCAGTTATTCAGTCAGCCAGCAAATGTTTATGGCGTACCCAATACACATGAGACCCTTCATGTGGCAAATAATTACTGGTCTGGGCCACCCAACATAGACAGCAAGAGCCAACTGGTACTCACACCACTATCTGAGGTGCCAAAAGAGTAGTACAATCTTTGAGTAACACCGTAGAGGAGATCAAAATAGAAACGACCAGTGTGACCCAACATGGTGAAGGCAATGAATCAAAGCTATATGCCAGGACAGACCAAACATGCTCACTTACCTCATATTGAATTCTAACAACATGAGAGGTAGGTTTCACTATTTCTATCTTACCACCGAGGAAACCTCAGCATAGAATGTTGAGTAAGCTGTCCAACGTCACACATTTAGAAGAGCTGGGACAAGACCCAATGAAAGCTCAGGCCTAACCTTCACTCAAAACCATATGGACAGTGGCCACTCTGTAGCTGGCAGACTGGGGAGGTCAGATTCATTCAGATTCTCAGGAGCCCTGATGGCCACATAGTCCAAAGACAAGATTTAGTACAAGATAGATGTATAAACGGCTTTGCTAGCAATTCAGAAACATCCTCCAGAGATATCAGCTCATCTCAGTGTAACCCTAGAGAAGTCATTTATTTCTCATGTCTTCAACTTCCTTTTCTGTAAAATGAGAATAAGAATTCCTATGAAGAATAGTGATATTTAAATGAGAAGGTGTCCATGAGTACTCTTAAGATAGTTCCTGGCCTCAGCAGCTTCTTCATTCTTTTTCTCCTTCCTCAACTCTAGGGTGACAGGGGTATCCTAGATCCTGTGGTACAGATAAGCAGTCTCCTTGAGCAGGGTTAAGAGTTTGTTTTAAAAAGCTTTCTAAGCTTTCCAGAGTGTCACCAGAGCAAGCTGAGAATTTGTTAGCTTCTACATTCTTAGTCTCTGGCCCTGTATTAATTTCAGGGTTCCAGAGAAATAGAACCAATAGGAATATATATGAAGAGACTGATCATAAAGAATTAGCTCACCAAATTATAGAGGTTGAGAAGTCCCATGATCTGCTGTATGTAAGTTGGAGACCCAGGAAAGCCAGTGCTGTGATCCAGTCTGAGTGAGAAAGCCTGAGAATCATGCAGGCTGAGAACAGCATAAGATCAATGCTACAGCTCAAGCAATCAAGTAGGAAAGTAGAATTTCTCCTTCCTCTACCTTTTGTTCTAAACCCAGGTCCTCAACAAATTGGGTGACGCTCACCCACATTGCAGAGGGTGATCTACTTTACTGAATTCACCAATTCAAGTGCTAATTTCATCTGGAAACACCCTCACAGGTATATCCAGAAATGACATTCAGCCTAATATCCCAGCACCTTTTGATCTAGTCATATAAAATAAACCATCACAAGCCTCTCCTACCTGCTCTGTCTTAATCTTTAATCTTTAGGGAGGCTTGGAAAGAAAATCAAATGGTCCCACACAACATGAGCCACCCCTCAGGACCCAGTGCCAAGGCCCCCTCATTTCCATCACGGCAGTAATGTTGTGATGGGATTTTGGCTCATCAAACAATTCCTGGCATAATGCTGTGGCATTGCAGAAATGACACTTAAAACACTGTGAGCACGAATCTAGTTACTAACCAATTAATTTACCAAACTGTTCTTATTAAAGTAATTGCATACTTCAAATGCATTCCTTTAAGCCAGATAATATCCAGGCTTATTTTATGATGCACAGCTTTCTTGCTAAACTCTTTGAACTTCGGTGAAAACGTTTCACAGCCTAAGAAGGGGCTTCCATAAGCAGTGTGGTAGAAAATGCATAGGTCTTGAGTTCTAGTAGTCTTGTTTCTCCTACTAATTGTTAGCTCTATAACCTTGTGCAAATGAGTCCCTGTCTCTGAGCTTCAGACCCCTCGTCTCCACAGTGAACAAGCAGCACTTCCAAGACGGCTTCCTCAGAGCATTACTACATATTCATATAACATCGGCATATACTTATGTACAGTATAAGTAGGTGATTTGGGAAGAATGTATTCAGAGTGAAATGGTCAAAAACAAGTTTGAGAAACTGGGTGAAGCCACGTTTTTCAGGTTTTCTTACTGAATGAGTTCCTAGAGCTTTTTATAGGCTATTGGCATGGGAGATCTAAATGCTAGAGCACCTGGATGGCTGGGGTGGTAGAGTGTATGACTGCTGATCTCAGGGTCATGAGTTTGAGCCTCACATTGGGGGTAGATATTACTTTAAAAAGTAAAATCTCAAGAGGAGGAGTTAAGGTGATGGAGTAGGGACACCCTACGCTTGCCTCATCCCTGGAACACAACTAGATAGTTATCAAATCATTCTGAACACACAAGAAATCAATCTGAAGACTGAGAGAACAAAACTTCAGGTCTCCAAGTAGAAAGGTGACCTCCTTCTGGAAGCTAGGGGATGCAGAGAATTGATTTGGGAGAGATAAGAACTATGGGTACTGTAGAGGTGAAGAAGCCCTGATTATAGAAACTACCACAAGATATTATAAGCAGTGAAGTGCAAAATCTGAAGTTTTAATTTAGGAGTCTGCCACCACTGGGGCTGTGCCAGGATTAAAGGTGCTCCAGTGGGGAACGAGGGTGGAGATCCAGGAGTAGAGCGCATGTTTGGAGGATCCTCTGGGCAGCAAGAAGAACAGATGGGACTAATGTGCTGCACTGTTCCCAGGCATAGGAGCAGGGACTCCAGCTGAGGGCAGCAAGCCTGGGTGCCAGCTCTCTGCTCCACCTTATCATAAACTCTAAAATGCTGTGCAGTTGTGCAACCACTTTCCAGGCACCAGCCACCAAACACCAAAAATGCAGCAAGTCCTCCCCAAGAGGACTGGCATGGATCCATAAACCAGAATTCCTTAAAATTTGGAATTTTGCAACCCTGCTGCATGCCTAGATAAAATAACTTGAACAAAGGAAAAGTGAAGGTAGAGATCTGATGGAAGTTGGGAGCAGAAGGGGGGCAATGGTTTGCTCTTCTACAGTGGGCTCTAGGGCTAGAGAGTTGCTCTGCCATTTTCACCCTGCCCATCAGCACTCAAAGTCTTCAGGGAGCAAAACAGCAACACGTAGTGGAGATGAGAGCCCTCACAACAGCACCCCGCCCCTCCCCTGCACACTTTGCATCTCCACTAGGTCAAGTCCACCTGAGAATCAGTGTAACAAGCCCCTCCCCCAGAAAACGAGCACAAACCTCTTCACATGCACCAAGTTTTCTGATCATAGAGTATTGCAATTAAAGGAGATAAGATCTAACCTCCTTTTTATTTTCTTATTTTTGTTTTTTATTATTCATTTATTTATTTTTATATAATTTATTTTTTATTATTTTTTAAACTTTTATTTATATATATTTGTATATTTTTAGGGTTTTTTTTAATTTTTATTTTTTTCTTTTATTTAGATCTAGCTTCTTTTGACAAGCAGACCAAAACACACGCAAGATCTAGTTTTTTTGTTATTGTGTTGTTGTTGCTGTTGTTGCTGTTGTTTGTTGGGTTTTATTCTGGATAAAATAATAAGACAGGAATTTACCCCAAAAGAAAGAACAGGAAATAGAACTAATGGCCAGGGATTTAATCAATACAGATATAAACAAGATGTCTGATCTAGAATTTAAAACAATAATTATAAAGGTAATAGCTGGGCTTTAACAAAGCATAGAAGACACCAGAGAATCCATTACTGTAGATATAAAAGAACTAAAATCTAGTCAGGCTTAAATTAAAAATGATAAAACCAAGATGCAAACCCAAATGAATGCCATAACAATGAGGATTCACAAAGAAGAGGAATGAATCAGTGATACAGAATATAAAATTATAGAAAATAATGAAGCTGAAAAGAAGAGGGAAGGGAAAGTAATGGATCATGAAGGTAGACTTACAAAGCTCAGCAGCTTATTAAAACAGAATAACATTCGGATTATAGGAGTCCCAGAGGATGAAGAGAGAGAAAATGGAGCAGAAGGTTTATTTAAGCAAATTATAACTGAAAACTTCCCCAATCTGGGGAAGGACACAGGCATTAAAAATCCAGAAAGCACAGATAACTCCCATTAAATTCAGCCAAGTTATATCACAGTCAAACTTTAAAAATACACAAATAAGAAAAGAATCCTGAAAGTGGTAAGAGAAAAAAAAGTCCTTAACCTACAAGGGAAGACAGATCAGGTTCATGGCAGATCTGTCCACAGAAACTTAGCAGACCAGAAGAGGGGGCAGAATGTACTCGACATGCTGAGTAGGAAAAATATGCAGCTAAGTATATTTTATCCATAAGGCTATCATTCAGAATAGAGAGATAAAGAGTTCTCCAGACAAACAAAAGTGAGGAGTTTGTGACGACTAAACTAGCCCTAAAATAAATATTAAGGGGGATTCTTTGAGTAGGGGGGGAAAAGACCAAAAACAACAAAGACTATAAAGGACCAGAGGATATCACCAGAAACACCAACTCTACAGCAAACACAATGTCACTAAATTCATGTCTTTCAATGATTGGTGAAAGTAAATGGACTAAATGCTTCAAACAAAAGACTTAGAGTATCAGAATGGGTTTTAAAATTAAAAAAGCAAGATTTATCTCTATACTGCCTATAAAAGACTCATTTTAGACCTAAAGACACCAGCTGATTGAAGATGAGGGGAAGGATAACCACCTATTATGCTAATGGACAGCAAAAGAAACCTGGAGGAGCCATACTTATATCAGACAAACATGATTTTAAAGCAAAGATTGCAACAAGAGATAAAGAAGGGCATTAGACCATAATTCAGTGGTCCATCCCTTAAGATTTAACAATTGTAAATATTTATGCCACCAACTTAGAAATACACAAATATATAAATCAATTAATAAACATAAAGAAACTCATTGGTAATAATACAATAACAGTAGGGGACTCTAACAATGTGCTTACAACAATGAACAGATTCTCTAAGCAGAAAATCAACAAGGAAATAATGACTTTGAATGACACAGTGTATCAGATAGACTTAACAGATATATTCAGAACATTTCATCCTAAAGCAACAGAATACATATTCTTTTCAAGTGTACATATAACATTCTCCAGAATGTGACCACATACTGGGTCACAAATCAGCCCTCAAAAGTACAAAAAGATCAAGATCATATCATGCATATTTTCTGATCACAATGCTATGAAACTTGAAGTCAACCACAAGAAAAAATTTGAAAAGACCACAAGTACATGGAGGTTAAAGAACATCTTATAAAAAATGGATGGGTTAACAAAGGAATTAAAGAAGAAATTAAAAAGTACAAAGAAGCAAATGAAAATGAAAACACGAAAGTCCAAAACCTTCGGGATGCACAAAGGCAATCCTAAGAGAGAAGTATATTGCAATGCAGGCCTATCTTAAGAAGCAAGAAAAGTCTCAAAAATATAATCTAACGTTACACCTAAAGGAGCTATAAAAGGAACAACAAATAAAGCCTAGAGTCAGCAGAAGAAGGGAAGTAATTAAGATTAGAGCAGAAATAAATGATAATAGAAACAACAAAATGGAAGAACAGATCAATGAAAGTAAGAGCTGATTCTTTGAAAGAATTAATAAAATTGATAAACCCCTAGCCAGATTTATCAAAAAGAGAATGGCTTCAAATACATAAAATCATGAATGAAAGCGGAGAGATCACAACCAACAACCACAGAAAAACAAATAATCATAAGAGAATGTTATGGAAATATTATACGCCAAAAAATTGGTCAATCTGGAAGAAATAAGCAAATTCTTTGAACATAAAAGCTATCAAAACTGAAACAGGAAGAAATAGAAAAATTGAACAGACTCATAACCAGCAAAGAAATTGAATCAGCAATTAAAAATCTCCCAATAAACAAAAGTCCAGGCCCAGATGGCTTCTCAGGGCATTTCTACAAGACATTTAAAGAAGGATTAATATCTATCCTTATCAAACTTTTCCAAAAAAGAGAGAGAGAGAGAGAGAGAGAGAGAAATGGAAGGAAACTTCCATACTCCTTCTATGAGGCCAGCATTTTCTTGATTTCAAAACCAGACAAAGACTCCACAAAAAAAAAAAAAAAAAAAAAAAAAAAAGGAGAACTACAGGCCAATATCCCTGATGAACATGGATGCAAAAATTCTCAACAAGATACTAGCAAATTGAATCCAACGATCATTAAAATAATTATTTACCAAAATCAAGTGGGATTTATTCCTGGCCTGCAGAGGTATTCATTATTCACAAATCAGTCAGTGTGATATGTCACATTAATAAAAGAAAGGACAAAAACCACATGTCCTCTCAATAGATGCAGAAAAAGCATCTATTTGACAAAATACAGCATTCATTCTTGATAAAAATCCTCAACAAAGTAGGGATAGTGGGAACATCCCTCAACATCATAAACATCATATATGAAAGATCCACAGCTAATATCATCCTCAATGGGGAAAAACAGAGCTTTTCCTCTACAGTCAGGAACAACATAGGGATTCCACTCTCACCATTACTATTTAACATAGCACCAGAAGTCTTAGCCTCAGCAATCAGACAATAAAACAAAAATAAATAAATAAATAAATAAATAAATAAATAAATAAATAAATGGCATCCAAATCAGCAAGGAATGAGTCAAACTTTCACTATATGCAGATGACAAAGTACTCTATGTAGGAAACCCAAAATACTTCATCAAAAAATTGCCAGAACTCATATGTGAATTCAGCAAAGTCACAGGATATAAAATGAACGTACAGAAATCTGTTGCATTTGTACACACAAATAATGAAACAGCAGAAAGAGAACTCAAGGAATCAATCCCATTTATAAGTGCTCCAAAAACTTAGGAATAAACTTAAGCAAAGAGGTTAAAAAACAAAGCAAAACAAAATACCCTGTACTCTGAAAACTACAGAACGCTTATGAAAGAAATTGAAGAGGCCACAAAGAAATGGAAAAACATTCCATGTTCACAGATTGGAAGAATAAACATTGTGAAAATGTCTATGCTACCCAAAGCAATTTACCCATTTAATGCAACCTCTATCAAAATATCCTAACATTTCTCACAAAGCTAAAATAAAGAACCCTAAAATTTGTATAGGACAACAAAAGACCCTGAATTGCCAAAGCAATCCTGAAAAAGAAAAAGAAAAACCGGAGGCACCATAATTCCCGACTTCAAACTATATTACAAAGCTGTAATCATCAAGACAATATGGTACTGCACAAAAATAGGCACATAGATCAATGGAACAATATAGAGAACCCAGAAATGGATTAGTTAACCAATAGTTAACTTATATGGTTAACTATTCATCAGCAAAGCAAGAAAGAATATCCAATGGAAAAAGGACATTCTCTTTAGCAAATGGTGTTGGGAAAACTGGACAGCTACATACAGAAGAATGAAACTGGACCACTTTCTTACACCATACACAAAAAATTAATTCAAAATGGGTGAAAAACCTAAATGTCAGGCAGGAAAATCATCAAAACCCTAGAGGAAAACACAGGCAGCAACCTCTTTGACCTTGGCTGTAGGAACTTCTTACTAGACATGTCGCTGGAGGCAAGGAAAACAAAAGCAAAAATTAACTCTTAGGATCTCACCGAGCTTCTGCACAGTGAAGGAAACAAAATAACCAGCAAAACCAAAAGGCAGCATATGGAATGAGAGAAGATATTTGCAAACGCCTTATTGGATAAAGAGTTAGTATCCAAAATTTATAAAGAACTTATCAAACTCAACACCCAAAAAACCCACAAATAATCCAGTTAAGAAATGGGCAAAATATATGAACAGACACTTTCCTAAATAGGACATCCAGATGGCCAATAGACACATGAAAAGATACTCACCATCACTCATCATAAGGGAAATACAAATCAGACCCACAATGAGATATCACCTCACACCTATCAGAATGGCTAAAATTAACAACACAAGAAATAACAAATATTGGAGAGGTGTGGAGAAAGAAAAACCCTCTTACACTGTTGGTGGGAATGCAAATGGGTACAGCCACTGTGGGAAACAGTATGGAGCTTCCTCAAAAAGTTGAAAATAGAACTATCCTATGATCCAGCAATTGCGCTACTAGAATACAAAAATACAGATTTAAAGGGGTACATAAATCCCAATGTTTATAGTGGCATTATCAAGAATAGCCAAACTATGGAGAGATGACTGATGAATGGTGGTAGGTGATAGATATAGATAGATAGATGATAGATAGATAGATAGATAGATAGATAGATAGATAGATAGATAATAGATAGATAGATGATAGGTAATGGAATATTACTCAGCCATCAAAAAGAATGAAATCTTACCACTCTAAAACCGTGGATGGAGCTACAGCATATTATGCTAAGCAAGATAAATCAGTCAGAAAGACAAATACCATATGATTTCATTCATATGTGGAATTTAAGAAACAAAACAGATCAACATATGGGAAGAGGGGAGAGGAAAACAAACTATAAGAGTTCTTAACAATAGAGAGCAAACTGAGGGGTAATGGAGGGAGATAGGTGGGGAATAAGTGATGAGTGATGGGTATTAAGTAGGGCACTTGGTGTGATTAATACTGGGTATTGAACGTAAGTGATGAATCACTGAAACCAATATTGCACTCTATGTTAACTAATTAGAATTTAAGTTAAATTTTGAAGAAAAAGTCCTTAAAGTAACAGTAAATAAATAAAATAAAATGCAGTGCTTTCCATATGTGTCTTCTCTCTAAACATTTTTTTGTTTTGTCACTAAACATCTTTAAAGGCTTGTGTTCCAATGATCAAACTTTAGAAAACACTGAATTAAAGGCTCTCTGAGAAGCATCGTTTGCAGCAGCAACAAGGTAGAAATAAGCTGGGTGGCCACTGCTATTTGCCTTTCCTTCAGGGAATGCTAGGCAGCCTTATGAAGAACAGGGAAGATCCACATGTGTTAACATGGAAAATTTCCAACTTGTTTTATTAAATGCAAAAGGCGAGATGCAAACTTTATAAACTGTTCCCATTTATGTGTGTGTGCTTGAGTGCTGGTGGAGGTGACTTGATACAAAGGTAAATGTGAATGTACAATTATGCATAGAAAATTTCTCAGCATATTGTGAGATATGTGATAAGATACCACAAAGGATCCCTTCCAGAATGGCACTGAGGGTGGGGATAAAGGGCATTTTTAGTTTTCATTATATACCTTTAAGTATCATTCAACTTTATTTTTACCAACTTATGTATTATTTTTATAATTTTTTAAAAAAAACAAATTTCAAAAGCTCTCTGGAAATCTTTTAGGTCAACATTTGTAATTTTGTGGTTTCTTAAGCCCTAAATTGAGGTTAAGTCTGTCTTCTGGATGAGAAATGGTCAAGGCTTTCGACCCTCGGGTCCACCAGAATGCCAATGCTTCTGTATTTTTCCACCCTGAGACTGTAGGCAAATTGGATGCCTGAGCACCCTGAGGAGTAACTGGCCCCTCTGTTTGGGGGGCCCACACTCGGGCTGCATCTATATTTCCAGAAGACCAAAGAACCCAGCCACAGAGGCAAGAATGGAACACTAAAACCCATTGTAGGCAAATATTAACAGGCAAATCATGACTAAGCACCGAATCCCAAAGTCTAAAAACATCTAAGCTGGAAGGATCTTTCTACAGAGGAGAAACCTGACACCCAAAGGAGAAAAACCGAAGACCATACTAAAGATCTCAGATCCAAAATTTCTGACTCTGAGTCTGGGAAAATTTACATCATGCAATGTTCCCTTTCCAAAATGGGAAGGACATGCCCCTTCCCCACTTCTGAGCCCTCCACATGGAAACAGGAGAATGTTCCTTGCTTGAAGGCTTTAAAATGGACCAAAACAGGGGGAAAAACTGGTCAAAGCTAGACACAGTGAATTGAAGAAAAAAAATCCAATCAGAAAAGGCAGAACCAAAAATGCAGAGAAGGCAGATTTGTTGAGCTAATTTAGGTAATCCTCAAGTTGATGAAAATCTGGAGAAGGCACCAAAGTAAAGAAATAGAGTGCTCATTTCAACAGCACATAAACTAAAATTGGAATGATACAGAGATTAGCATGACCCCTGTGTACAGATTACATGAAAATTTGTGAAGCAGTCCACATTTTTTTAAAAAGAAAAGAAACAGAAACAGACCCAAATCAAAAGATCAAGACAAATTGGTGCTGATGAAGGAAACTGGTAAGAACAAATTCACCAGTTGCTTTTGGCATCAATTCTACATATCTGAGAGGAATTAGCTTCTCAACTAGTTATACATGTTGTAAACTTAGTGGCAACAGTGAAACACAGTGATAGCATAGGTGGAGAATGAGCTTTTCTGTCTAATGAATTATCCTCAGGATGGAAAGTCTTTTTTCCAATGCTAGAACTTCTGTATATTTTTACAATGTTTATGGGGGGAAAAAAAGGAAAAAAAGAAAAAAAAGTTTATGGAAATGTTTATAAAAAGGACTATATGTTTCCCAGACTTTTTAAGCAGAATCTACTGCACACCTTTTAGACTTTTCCATAAGTTTTTGTTTATTTGTCTGCTTTTACATTTGAAAAAGAAATCCTTTTTCTGAGTTTTTGTACAGGGAGGCCCTTCAACCATTTGAGGTATAATGGTTCTGCCCTTTGTTTTTTGCTCCGTACTATGAATTCTCTTAGGTTTTACAAAGCACTCGTAGATCTGAAGGGATATATTCCACTCTAGTACCAGTGAGGAATAAGATGGGAGCGGCCCAAAGACAAGGGATATATGAGGAAGTAGAGTAGTTTCTCTTTTGACTTTGCGTACTTCTGAATCATCCCATTTTTTTCTCTTTACAAGAAGAAAGTTGTTTTCATAATAAACAAGTTTATTATTTTTGTATCAAGCAAGCAAATAATAGGCCAAGTAAGTAAAAATGAGAAAATAACACCTTGACCCCCTATTCCCTCATTTGATAGGAGTCCAGGGATATTTGAGGTCATTATTATTGCTATTTTACAGGTGAGAAAACTGAGGTCCCCAAGAGGTTTCACAGACTTGTCCAAGGCTGCCCAAGTTGAGTTATTGGTAGAACTCAACTGTGAATCTTGGTGTTTGGGTTCCTAGGCCCTCATACTACCCTTCATTTGGCAATGTAAGCCCCTGGCAAAATGCAGCCTACCCTAAATGCCAACCTCAGTGTGTCCTTCACTAAGAGTCAAGTCAATCCATCCGTCTGTCTATCTTTTTCCTTCCACTATCATTAAACCTGGTCCTAGAAACCTCTGCTCCCTTCCAACTGACTGTTTTTACTGTATAATGGGCTGGAAAGGCATAAGGAAATAAGTATCCCTCTGTGTGTAGGATTGATAAAGACATAGGCTTAGTCCATGGTCACTGGGGTGATACTGCCTATTCTGAAAACCTTCCCTTCCTTCCTCATTCCTGCCCATGTTCCAGGTAGTTGATACAAATTTTATGATACACAGAGAGTCTGCCTCTCTGTAGCCAGAGTACTCAAAAGCAAACCTAGATGAAAATACATTGTTTTTGTGTTGATCTTAGCCAGTATAAGAGAGAGTAAAGAAAAGGTGAAAGGAAGAAAGGAGGTAAAAAGATGAAATTTGGAGAAACTTGGTTTATAAGATTAAGCCATAAGAGCAGAGGTGACATTAGCGAGAGATCTAGGCAGGTGGCATGGGCAGATGGCACGGAGTGGTAGGTGAAACTCTGGTGTTTGCTCCCTATAATTTTTATCAGACCTCTAGGCTACCCCTAACCAGCATACAAGCCAAGTACAAATAATGTGCTGCTATAAAACATGGTTTCTAGGGAAGGACTCTAGCACTCTCTTCAAAATATTGTCACCTCTAAGCCCCTCTTCCATAAAAATTCTGGAACCTCCAGCATTCAGGAAATCTGCTGGTCTGTCCTAACTTCCCAGCCATTCTCAGATAGGATCTTTCCCAAGGACAAGTCAAGTGATCATGATGGGTGAAGGCTGCCCAAGGGCTTCCCAGTGCTGGAGGGAGCTCACTTCTTACCTTGCCTGATAAACCTGGACCCCCAGCAAATAAACACCAGAACCTATGGAAGTCAATCAATCCTCCTTTGTAGTCTGAGTCACAGATATGTGCACAGACACATGCACAGACACACACACACACACACAAACTCCCACATGTCCTTTAACCCAAGGCCCAAGGGAAAGAAAGGCATCTGTGCAGCCCAGGGAGCCAACTTCTCCAGGCTGTAGTAATATTCACAAGGGGTGGGACTAATAGGAGATGCCTGTGTGCTATGCAGTTAAAAAGATAAAATGACTTGTAAGGCTGGTAAAACCATCCCTGTGAAGATAGACAAGCAATACTGAAGCCATCGTGCTAGGAAAAAGGAACGATTGCTCCTACCATCTTATATTCAAGTGTCCCCCCTGGTCACAGGAATCAGGCATGTTTGGTAATCTACTTGGGCTAGCTGGGGCTGGTCAGAAAAAGAATGGGGCCAGGCAGAGATGGGGTTATTTCCGCTCAGGCAGGCATCCAGTTGGTGTTAGGCAGTGTGGCATGGTGGTTCCCAAGGTAGTGTGCTTCAGAACTACCCAGAGGACTTTCATTCAAAGATACAGCCTAGGGCTCTAGTGATACTTGCAGAATCAGAATCAGATGTCTGTGATGGTTTTTAAGCTCCCCAGGTAATTCTGTTACAGTTTGTCCAGGGACTGGCATTTAGAAACCACTGCAGTGGGGGATATAATAGAAGTATAAGATGCAGTTTGTCCTTGTGGAATTTATCATACAAGCAAAGATGTAGGACTTATTCATAGGAAAGGGATTTAATTATTCCCTCAACAATGTTCAAATAGTACTTTTATATATCTCTCTATATAGTGCTTTTGTTTCCTTAGATTGGAAACGTTCATTAATTCTCTCATTTACAAGCATTCTGTAACTATTTGAAGGCAGGGTTGTGTTTATTCACTGTGGATACATTTATTCACACAATCATCTAACTAACCACTTGTTCATCCCGTTACTTCAACAAATATTGAGTCTCCAGGGTGCCAGGCACTGTCCTAGGTGCTGGCAATGCAGCAGACTGACAAATCACTAACTTCCTGGAACTTATATTCTAGAGGGGGTGAGAGTGGGTGAGAGTAGAGAGCCATAAAATAAGCCAATGAATGAAATGAGTGCGACAAAGAAGATAAAACAAAGCCATGGGAAAGAGATGAATCAGGAGGCAACATTTAATAATACAGTCATGGGAGGCTTCTCGAGCTAATCCCCAAATGACGATGACACAGAATTAGCAGAATGAACATCTGGAAAGAACAAGGCAGAAACAGAAAGTGCAAAGTCTCAGCAGCTGGAACGAACTGGGGTTTTGCAGAAATGGAAAGCAGGCAGGGGATGCTGATCCCAGTGGCTGGCAGGAGAGAAGCAGGATGTGGCCAGAGAAGTGGGCAGAGGATGAACAGCAAGAAGGCTTATACGCTGTGGGGGGAGGAGGTTCTATTTTATTTCCTATTTCCCTGTGATCCTAAGTGCAATAGAACATTACTGCATGGTTTTATTTTTTATTTTTTATTTTTTTATAAATGTATTTTTTATTGGTGTTCAATTTGCCAACATATAAAATAACACCCGTTGCTCATCCCATCAAGTGCCCACCTCAGTGCCTGTCACCCAGTCACCCCCACCCCCCCACCCACCTCCCCTTCCCTCACCCCTAGTTCGTTTCCCAGAATTAGGAGTCTCTCATGTTCTGTCTCCCTTTCTGATATTTCCCACTCATTTTTTCTGCCTTCCCCTTTATTCCCTTTCACTATTTTTTATATTCCCCAAATGAATGAGATACTGGATAGTTTTAACCAAGGTGATTAAACAATATGATTTGATTTCCTCTAAAATTCACTCCGTTTTGTGGAAAATGGATTGCATAGGATCAGGAATGAAGTGGGAAACCAGTTTCAGAAGAATGAACAGGAGACAGTGGAGAGGGCAGAAGGAACACGGGTGCAAAGAAGTAGCTGGCACAGTACACATTTTGGGGTGAAGCGAAAGGAATCAGGGATGACTCCTAGATTAATGAATAAGCCCGATATCTGGAACATAATAAGCATTCAATGAGTAATTACTGAACAGCTGGATAAATGAATATAAAACAACTCGACATCAGCATCTCAAACATAATTGCATGCCAGTATATCTGGTGCAGGCAAAGCACTCTCGGCCATCAAGAAAGATGTCACTGCAGGCGCACGGAATTCCACAATGATTGCAAGGATGCCTGGCACCTTTTCTCTGGGCACCCCCCTTCATTGGCCTGAACTGGCTCACGCCAACCCTGTGGTCTTCTAGTACCATACTCACTGATGGTCTCCCAACAGCACTGTGAGCTTCAAGATGGGAAAGACTTAGCCTTGTTCAACCTTACATCCTCTGCTTAGACTGAGCTAGTACAAAATAAATATATGAGGAAGGAGAATCAATCTGTAAATCTCAATGTTTGTACCTCATTCTTAAATTCTAAATATTTTGAGATTTTACATATTGTAATTTTAAGACATTTTTCCAAAAATTATTTTAATATCCTACTTTAATCTTACTATTGAATGCTTATCAATAAACTGCTTCTGAAACTTAAAAAAAAAAAAAAAAGAAAGATGTCACTGTGGATTCAGATTTTCCAGGAAGTGGGATTTGAAATTTGACTCAAAGATGAGTAGCATTGGGATAGAGAAGCAATCTCTGAAGGAGATTCTAGACCAGAACATAACAATAAGCCTGATATGTTTGTTTTTTATGGGGTAGGAGGGGGTTGTTTTTTTTTTTTTTTTTTGGATCTATAATTTCTTAAGGGGTAAGAGGTTCAGGGGAAGTATAAAGACAACTGCATTGGCAAAACAGAGGATAGAGATACAGTTGGATATGAAAACAGGAAAAGAATATGAAGCCTCTTAAAAACTAGACTGTAGTTTGGATTCAAAAAGCAATAGAGATCCATCTTGGGTTCTTGTGTAGGGAAGCAGCATGCTGGCAGCAGGTGATTTATGTCTTGAATTTAGATGGTCTGGGACTGGAAGTCAGTGACACAATACTATGAGACAGCAGGTCAGATAGAATTATAGTAATCTAAGCACTGGGTCCACCGAACTATCCTTTCTGGAAAACAAAACAAAAACAAAAACAAACAAAAAAGCATAATGTTCCAAGCCTGGGCATATAGACCATATAGACATATAGAACCAGAGGTCCTTGGAGCTTGCCAGGGGGGTCAGGGCAGGAGAAGAGGTGGGAGGTGGTCAGTGGGAGAAAATAAGTCAGCCCTGAGCCAATAAAGAAGCCCTCACTACAGCTTAAAGAGAACACAGGAGTTTTTTAGTTAGCTGCAGGTGGTTACATACCCTGAGCCAATTTGTGTATTTTCCTTCTTCAGATTCCAAATCTAAGTAAAATTCTTGGACCTCCCCAGGGCATTTGCAGCTGCCATGAGTGGGCCATGTCGATGAAGAACATCCTCCTTGGTGATCAGAGATTCAAAGCTCAACCCCAGCCTCCTGGCCCTTGCAAACTGTGTAGAGATAGAGAGTGGAAGAGGGAGAAATGAGACCTTTTATTTTTGCATTCAAGAGCTGCTGGAACATGGCGCTCGCTCTCTCTCTCTCTCTCTCTCTCTCTCTCTCTCCATTTGTGATATATATATATATATATAACAAATCTAAGAATTTGAGGACCTTGCCTCATGCCCCAGCAGGTCAGTGAATTATGCCTGGTCACTTGGAAGTGGAGGCCACAGAAAAGGATGGTGGACTATGGAGTCAGGTCTCCCAAATGGAAAGGAAATGACAAAATGAAAGAGAATAGCAGCAGCAGCCCATGGTGGAAACTTGTCATCTTACAGCCTGGAAGCTGTCTGGCTTCCCCAACACAGGAACGTGGGGGAAGCAGGCTCAACATCCAGTTAGGCAAGAATACAAAGCCAGATTCTGCTAAAGAGGCTGGAATGGTTCCAAATGATAACCATCTGCTCAGGGGTCCAGTGGAGCCTGGTTGGTTGGAAATTATTCATGGTCAGGCCACACTGGGCCACTTGGACAATCATGCACCAGTCTTCCCCGTGGTTCAGCACAGATGGCAGCTTCTACTCCCCTATTTGTTTTTGAAACACAGCAACTAGTATCCAGGATGCAGTCGACTGACACAGAGCCAGGAACCCAGCATGTTCTTTCCCACCTCAGTCTCCTGGCCTGTACTGCCTGTACTGTAAGAGCGCCACGTGTGTGTACATGCACTCATCAATCATGCAACAGATATTTCTATTTTTTTAAGATTTTATTTATTTATGTGAGAGAGAGACAAAGAGAGAGAGAGAATAGTAGGGGAGAGGCAGAGAGAGTAGCAGGTTCCCCCTCTGAGCAGGGAGCCCAACTTGGGGCTCCATCCCAGGACCCTGGGATCATGACCTGAGCCGAAGGCAAAAGCTTAACTGACTGAGCCACCCAGGCGCCCCTCAACAGATATTTCTTGAGCATCGAATACATGTCACATGCGATGCTAGGACTTGATACAGTAGATAAATATGACAGGGTCCCTTACCTCCAGGGGATGACAGCGAGGGACACAGATCACACTCTGTAGAATACCGCCAACATTGTTACAAAGAGTGCAGTCCAGGTCAGGTGGCCGTAGTTAGAGAAATTTGATCCGAGACACTATCTTTGTTCTGTCTGTTGTAGGAAAGGATTTTTCCCTACCAAAAAATAGTGAAAAAGAAACTCCCAGAAGAAGAAGCATGTAAAATGTACAATATCTTGAAGGAGTCCAGGGGAAGGACCAGGGATAACAAGAGGTTTCCTGTGACTAGCAGCAAAGCCAGAGAAAATGTAAGTGCCTCAATCAGCTGGGGACAGATTATGAAAGGCCTTTGCTAAGGGGTCTGGATTCCTGAGCAAGATAGAGACCTAATCAACAGTGCATTAGAAACGAACAGATGCTGACATCTGGTGCCCAAGGACTTAGGAATGCCTAATTGTCTCCAGCAGATCACATGTCCTCCCCATGACATTTTCAAAGGCACTTGCATACACGTAGCATGATTATTGGTTGGGCAAGCCCTACGCTATCCTGATATCAGAAGTTTCAAGGCAACATGAGGCTTAGGCTCAAAGACCTATGTAGGATCTTCTGTCCTCTCTGGACCAAACACATGGGTATGTCTGTGGGCACAGAGTAAGAGAGAAAGAAGGGAATTATGTGAGCAGGCTCTGTCTTAATCCTCAATCCCCAAGCTTGTGCCCAAAATGCTGTGGCTAGATCGCCCTCTGGAGGCAGGAGGCAGAAGAGCAGCAAATCTGGGTGCAGAGTACCTCCGTGTGGTGACTGAGATTAAACATTATCCCGAGTACCACATTCGGGTGACATTCTGCCCCTAGTTTTCCCCTGTGATCTGTCACTGGGATCTTTGAAGGAATCCTACATATAAACGAGGCTGTTTCTTCAGCACAGGAGCCTGTTGAGTGTGGATCCTTTTACACTCCAAATGTGAACTACCCCAACCCCATGTCTTTCCGTTGTTCCACTGTTCCAAATTTCCAAGGGATGTATAGACGATGCACACCAATATCACTGCACCCCAGCACCCAACCTAGCTTCAAAATACAGAAGATTTAAACAAAACATTGGCATTTCCCAAGCAAAAACTAATTCCCACTTGGTTGCCAGACTGAAATACAGCTGGGTTGTAAATACCTACAAAGGGAGGGGGAAAAAGGGAATCCTAAACTAATTTGGGAGAAACTTGCCATTGGGCCGACTTGGTCACCATATGCAAATTTTATAGAAACTCAAAGTTTGAATGGGTCAGGTGGCAGTAGAAGTCATTCCAGGATAATGACCTTTAGCTAGTGATGCGACCCACTTGCACACAGGGAGTGAAGATTGGGGTGGGAAGGGACCGGGCAAGTGGACCCTGACTTATGAGATCAGCAATTCTTCACAGCATTTCCAAAGGCCAAATGAGAAGGCTTTCTTCAAACTTTCTAGTCCCAGGACATTGAGCTGCATTTCCCCAGTTGTAGCCCAAATATCTTCTTCTATCACCAGGTTCCCTCTTGCAACAAGGCTTGACTCCCCCAAAAAATAATATGACAAATCAAATATCTCCCCCCCCCCCATGACATCTTCCCTGGTCCTTCCAGCTGTGGATAACCTCTGTTCTCACTTAGAACTCACCTGGCCCTTATCTGTGCCTTTCTTGTAATTGTGTGTGTGTGTGTGTGTGTGTGTGTGTGTGTGTGTATAACTTCTCTATTCTATTAGAAGATTATAAACTCTTTGAGGACGGAACTAGGAACAATAAAAACTGGACTTTTTCCCCTTCTTTATGAGGGAAAGAGAGACTCCACAGAGGTCTCCCTTAGAATCCAGGGTTATTTCGTAGCTCCCACTGCTCTCAGTGTGACCCCAATCAACCTTGGGGGTGAGACACAGCTGGCAGAACTGGTCATACACATGCAGAGCAGGAAGTGTCTTGGATGGTGTGCTTTGGGGAATGCAAGGAATTTCCCAATTTTGTCCCCAAACCTCCCACCTCCAATACCTGAAATTCTACCAATTAGTAATACATTCCTTTCAGTCTTTGAGGTTTTCCTCTTTTGCAGTCTCCTCTTGAGCAAACCCTAAATACCCCATAGAAAAAGAACATTATAACCTCTACGGTGCAATGACTTAGCAAGGGAGTGACTGCCTATTAGAGGTAAGCAAAGTTGACAGGAGTGTGTGACTGTGTGAGTATTTCAAAGGCCAGACATTACAGCAGGGAACAAAGACTATGAAAATACACGAGGGGGAAGTCTTGTTTGTTTTGTTTACTTCTGTATCCCCAGCACTGCTTATGGTGCCAAAATACAGAAGGTGCTCAGTGGATGTTGTTGAAAATGAATGAAAGAGCAAGGATGATGGAAGAGAAGTCCAGAAAACAGATATTCTCCAGGGAGAGGTTATAAGGCCAGAAAACGAATTACCTGGGGAAAGGATTGATTCCTTATTCTTCTCATGTGACCTCATAGTATTTCGGACAACATAAGAAGCTCTGAAGAAACACTGCAACTGATGTATCCTTGCTCTCTAAGTTTGGTGCCACACAGCAATAGCCAGCTTTGCCAGTCAAAAATCAGTCTTGCCACCAGGGGGCAATGCAGACCAAATACCAGGGGGTTTTGGTCTAAACCCCCGGTGGCTAACAGCAGGGGGCCCCCAAATGCCATTTGGGACCACCAAATACAGCATACCCCTCCTTGCACACTCATTAATATCAAAATCCCATCTAAGCAGCTTTGCTTCTCAGACTTGTAACAGAGACAATAGTTCAAAAGTCATACTGAAATCACTCAATCAATAAAAATTGTGGCCTATATTGGGGGACAAGAAGAAGAAAAAGAAAGTTGGTACTAAGCTCATTGTTAAGAACAGTGAACAACAATAAGGTATTATTCCTATGGAACTTGAAGGATCCCACAGATGATTCATATTTTTTTTAAGATTTTATTTATTTACTCATGACAGACACAGAGAGAGAGGCAGAGATGCAAGCAGAGGGAGAAGTAGGCTTCCTGCAAGGAGCTCAATGTGGGACTCGATCCCGGATCCCGGGATCATGCCCTGAGCCGAAGGCAGACACTCAACCACTGAGCCACCCAGGTGTCCCGATGATTCATATTTAATTGATAATTAATATGCAGCGAGTATCACATAATATCTATGAAAGGCATACAGAAACTTTCTCAGGATTGATGCCAAGCACTAGACTATTATTTAGCATTTAGAATCCAACTGGGTCAGGATCTTAGATAGTAGTCTGGCCCTTTCATTGTTAAGCTGTAAAAAGAGGTTGAAAGTAGGTAAAAGACATGCCCAAGTCAAAGAAAGAAGCAAAAAGGAAATATTTATTGACCTCGATATTGTATCCTATTGGGCTTATATACTACAATACTTACGTAACCTCTACCAGGCCAGCACCCATTTTCTCAAATGAGAAAGCAGACATAGAGAAGGATTACAAAACTGTGCTTTATTTTACTCATTCTCTCACTCAACATTTATTGAGCTCTTACTTGGGCTGGGAACTATGTTAAGGGATAAGAATACTGAGACTATAAGACCTAAGATGAGTGGGACAGATAAACACAGCGATTGCTACAATTGAGTGTACGGAGTGTTCAGCCTCAGTTCGTCTTTGAAACCAAGGCTACATTTTGCTGCCTTCTAGTAGAGTCAACATCCCTTCCCCAGGGCACGTTCTATCATGTCCTCTTTGTATCTCCAGTACCTTGTTTTCCCCTATAAATGAATGGGACAAATGAATGGAGATATAGATGGATGGGTTGTTGGGTGGACAGATGAGCAAATAAATCAATTCTAAAGACCATGAGTCAAAAAGGGGAAAGAAATGAAGAAGTATTCAGTGAGATAGTGAGTAGGCCTGTTTATAACTATATTCTTACTATCTGCACAGATACTTGCTCTCTTAGCCTGTAGTAAACTCTTTTAAAGCAAAGAAGTTTCCCTGTATGTTTTCTAACACCCACACAGCCTAACACAATGTTAGGTATCCTCCAGGTACTCAATAAAAGTTTGTGAAGTGAAGCAGTATCTTTCCATGTTTCACTTCATTCTCTCTGGATCTTTTAACTTTGGACAAGAGGGTAGGTAAGTTTCTTCCACCTTCATGTGGAGGGGAAGACAAAGCCACAAAAAAGTGAAGTGTCTAGGGGTCTGAACTCTGGGTCTTAAAGATTCAGCATCAGTTGAGCATCTGCATTCGCCTCAGGTTATGACCCTAGGGTCTTGGGATTGAGTCTGCATTGGGATCCCTGCTCAGCCAGGAGTCTGCTTCTTTCTCTCCCTCTGCCCCTCCCCACTGCTTGCTCTCTTTCTCTCTCTCTCTTTCTTTTAAATAAATTAACTTAATTTTAAAAAGAAAAAAAGAGCTTCTGGAGCACATCAATGAGAGAGCATGTACCCTTTAGAAGAAGCATCCCAGAGGTCTCAGCCCTGAGGACTGATGAGAACCCCCTAGCTGTGTCTGGAGAAAAGCTCCAGACCTGAGTCCCTGTGAGTTAAAGGTGTTCACAGGCATCCCCACATGTGAAAGGCAGGCCACCCACTACCAAAGAGGTAGATGTGGGAGCTGGGGCTGGCAACTCTAAAAGAGAGGGGAGAGGAGGATGCAGGAGTAGGAGCCCAGGGAGTGTCCTTGGTAGAGGAGCAAGTATATCCTCCACCAGCTAGCCAGGAAAGTTCAGAACTTGTCCTCCTTACACCCCTCTAGTCCAGCAAGGCTAAAGGCAGAAGTCACCCTGAAGGGTTGAGTTCCAGTTAAAGAGAGAAAGAAAGAGATAATTACCATAAAAATAACCTCTCTCAGACACACAAATGGCCAACAGACACATGAAAAGATGTTCAACATCACTCAGCATCAGGGAAATACAAATCAAAACCACAATGAGATACCACCTCACACTAGTCAGAATGGCTAAAATTAACAACTCAGGAAACAACAGATGTTGGTGAGGATGCAGAGAAATGAGAACCCTCTTACACTGTTGGTGGGAACAAACTGATGCAACCACTCTGGAAAAAAGTAAGGAGGTTCCTCAGAAAGTTGAAAATAGAGCTACCCTATAACCCAGCAATTACATGCACTACTAGGGATTTATCCAAATGATACAAACATAGTGATTCAAAGGGGTACATGCACTCCAATGTCCACTATATATATATATATATATATATATATATATATATATGATATATAATATCAGCCATCAAAAAGAATGAAATCTCACCATTTGCAATGACATAGATGGAACTAGAGGGTATTATGCTAAGCAAAATAAGTCAGTCAGAGAAAGACAAATACCATATTATCTCACTCATAGTTGTAACTTCAGAAATAAAACAGATGAACATAGGGGAAGGAAAAGAAAAATAAAAGAAGATGAAATCAGAGGGGTACTTGGGTGGTCAGTTAACCATCTGCCTTCAGCTCAAGTCATGATCCCAGGGTCTTGGGATTGAGAACTGGGTTGGGGGACTAGGGGGGTGGACCCTGCTCAGCAGGGAGCCTGCTTCTCCCTCTCTTCCCTCCTAATGTTCTCTCTCACTATCTCTGTCTCTCCCCATCAAATAAATAAATAAACTCTTTAAGACGAAATCAGAGAGGGAGAAAAACCACAAGAAGACTCTTAACTCTAGGAAACAAACTGAGGGCTGCAGGAGGGTGAGGAGGAGGATGGGGTAATTGGGTGATGGACATTAAGGAGGGCACTGTAGTAATAAGCACTGGGTGTTGCATGCAACTGATGAATCACTAAATTCTATCTCTGAAACTAATAACACTATACGTTAATTAACCCATTTAACATTTTTAAAAAGCCTCTCTCATATCTGTATACATGTCCCTTTTGATGATATTTTGCTTTACTTATCAAGAAATAGAGTTTATGTCTCCTTTCCTTAAATCTTGGCTTGTCCTGTGACTTGCTTTTACAACTAGAACATGGTAGACATGATACTATATGGCTCCCCTAATGAGGTCTCAGTAGGACTTGCAGTTTCACTCTAGTTCCCGTAGATTAAATTTCTATCACTATCATGTGACAAGGCTGAGCTAGCCTTCTTGAGAATGAGAGACCATGTGGAGAGAGAGGCCTAGATAACAATAGTCACTGACCACCAGACATGTGAGTGAGGCCATCTCAGACCACCCAGGCCAACCACTTGAGTGCAAATATAATAGTGCCCTCTGCAGAAAGTGTAGAGAGTGCCAAGCCTGGCACCACCTAGTGATTTTCCATTTTCTTTCAGGATCTTCTTCCAGAGTTGAGCCAGCCCAAATTGTTGATCTGCAGACTTGCAAAGAAATAAAATGGTTGTTGCTTTAAGTATCACCAAGTTTTGGTATAAAGCAAAGATTATAATGTGTTTTTGTGTCTATGTGAATAATTGAATGCATATAGATACCAGCATCAGAACTAGTCAGGTGAATAATTGCATGTGTGGAATCAAAGCCTTAATACACTCTACTTTCAGATTTTGCCTCCTGAATCCATTAATATAAAATTTGTTTGGTGGAGCTGACTTTTTCCCTCTCTTTTCTTCCAACAAGAAAATAGAATAACCAGGATTTGGAAGAAATTTACCTAGTTCTCAGGAATGTCAAAAGTGTAAAGGAAGGATCCAACTTATAGGTTTTTCTTCAATGCATTTAAGGCTCTGCAGTGTGATATCAGGGAATTGAACTGGAACCGGGCAATGGCTGCATGAGGCCTGGTTTTACCCCTCATTGGCCGTATTTTTTTTTAATTAATTTATTTATTTTAGAGAGAGAGAGCACTAGCAGGAGGGGCAGAGGGAAAATGAGAAAGAATCTCAAGCAGACTCCACTTTAAGTATGGAGCCAGACACAGGACTCAATCCCATGACCGTGAGATCACCATCCAAGCTGAAATCAAGAATTGGACACTCAACCAACTGCCCTACCCAAGTGCCCCTCGTTGGCTGTATTCTTGAGCATGATCAGTTTCTTCTCTCTATACCTTAGTTTCCCAACTGTAAATAGAAGCTTCATTTGATAGCCTCTAGGCTCTCACCAATAACATTTCTTGAATTGCTGGTAAGGATGTATTAATCCTTTTCACTCACCTCATGGCATATTCCTTTGAGTTTATAAAAATCAGTAGATATCGATGGGGAGTAGATCTGTCCCTATGGGGGTGGGGGCAGAAAATAGGACTAAGAAAAGGTAGTTAAGACTCCTTAGAAGATACTGCAAGGCAGGAGGGGAGTCAGAGATAGAATATACACATAACATCTGCATTTTGGAGATTGGCTCAGACATCCAGGTTATACTGGGTCTCAGATCCGGAGAGTTGCAATCTGTCTAGCAAACTTAGGTTGCAACTCACAGGACATGATGCTTTATAGCGTGATCCTGAGTAAGCCTCAGAAATAGCTGTGGAAAAAGATGACTTTTCATCTAGATATAAGTCTGATTGGAATATACAAGGATAAATCATTTATCATTTATGGTAAATCCAATCATAAATCTGATTGGAATATACAAGGATAAATCATTGGAATATACAAGGATAAAACATTCTCTGCCCTCCATCTATTGCCACCATTTTTCTGAGAATGGTAATGACCATTCTCTATAGAAGGTCCATCTTCCTAACCATGTTACACTGGACAGTATTATTTATTTCATTTTAAATTTTAAGAAATTAAAGTTCAGAATGATGAGGTGAATTGCCTGAGTCACGTAATTAGGAATTTCAAAGCCAGGAAATAAACCCAAATTTGTCTTATTCTAAAACTTACAACCTTTTCTACTACATCATTCGGTCCCTGGCACCATCCAAGAGTCTTCTACTTCCTGCCATAATCTCCCAGAGCTAAGGTCAAGTGGGGGGAGGTACTCTGCCATTTATGAACAGGGCCATAGCACTTCTTGATACAGCTGCTTCATATCTACCTTGGATAGAATCTGGATTGGATCTACTTCACCCTAAATTCTAACCCTGTAGAAAACTGAAATATCACATAATTCCAGTGAATAAAGAAACAGGAATAATTGCAGAAGCTTGGAGCCCCTATCTGAAACTTCATAAAATGTGGCTTCAGTCCCTCCTCCCAAACGAAAAGCAGTCAGAGATCACTGCATATTAGGCAAATCTGCAAAATTGTGGTCTTCAACCCAAGGGAGCTTAACCTCTGGGGACTACATCAAAAGACACAAAACATGTAAATGTTGAGCTTTGTGGAACTAAACTACAGTATAAGAAAATGAGAAAATAAAGATCCTTAAGAACTAGAGGGGAAAGAAAGATTTTGTGGAGCAAGAGAAGTTTATACTGAGCCTTGAAGGAAAAAATGGCCAGAAGAAGGAGACCCCTCAGCACTGGTAACAGCATAAGAAGAAACTTGAGTGAGAGAAGTGAGCAGGCTTGTGTAAAGGACAGTGAGAAAATAAATCTCTATGAGGCCTGGGTCATAGGAAGAGGAGATGGTAAGTGGCCTCAGAGTGGGCTAGAAAGCCAGAGGTCAAAGGGAGACATTTGGCACCTAGGCCTCATTCACTCATCTATCTCACCCTGTAGAAGACTGAATCCATGGGCCTCTACCCACACAAATCAACAGGCAGACATCTGCATGTATGCAAGTGCATACAGACACACACCCCTGCTTTGTGTTTACTCCTGTCAGAAATCAGCCCTCGAGATTATTGTGGATTCCAGAAGAGGGTGGGGAGGGCCAGGATAGCAGATCATTGAGGCTCTAATTACATATCTTTGAGGTGGAAATTTAGTAAAACCACAGACTTGGAACAACATAAAAGTGCATAAAACAGTCTCATCCGTTCATTATGCAAAGGAATTGCTCATTTATGGAGTTTGGATTACAGTAGAGAGCTCATAAAGCAAAACGATGGTGCTTTATGGAATCCCATAAGTATCAGCACGTTGTTCTTGTCATGAAGAGCACACCTGTTGGATGTAGCCTAACCAATGCTGTGATAGGTTCCCCACCTACTGAGGAATGGCCACATAGCACCATCCACCTCGAGGAGTGATGCCAAAAACAAGGACCAAGAGAGAAGCTAGCTGAGAGAACGACTATCTATAACAATTCTGAGATCATAGGGAAAAGGTTCCATCAAAGAACTATTTATTATGAGAAAAAAATACTATAAATAGGGGCAGCCCCAGTGGCGCAGCGGTTTAGCGCCGCCTGCAGCCCAGGGCGTGATCCTGGAGACCCTGGATCGAGTCCCACGTCGGGCTCTCTGTATGATGCCTGCTTCTCCCTCTGCCTGTGTCTCTGCCTCTCTCTCTCTGTCTCTATGAATAAATAAATAAATAAATAAAAATCTTTAAAAAAATACTATAAATAGTACAAATATTTTCATGCTGGGGGCAAAGGACTCAGAAAAGGGAGATAAGACTTAGTCATGCCTTATACACTAACAAGTTACCTATTTGTGATTCACGGAATTCTGTGGAACTTGGATCCCTTGACTCTAACTCAGTTTTTCTACATTTTATTATCTATCTTCCTTAAAATTTACATTAAAATTACTTTGGGGAATGATTAAGTCACTAAAAGAGCATTCCTCAAAGTATGGTCTTGTGGAATACTTGTTTACAAGAAAAAAAAGTGTTTGGTGAATAAATACATTTGGGAAATCTCAAATTAAATTCACATACTTGGAATGCATAGTGAGTGAACATCACCATTAATGTGTTAGAAGCTCTGAAAAGTCTTGCAATAATGAAATTTAAATCTGTTTAACTTTAACTTGCTTTTTTCTAAAATTTAAGTAACCCCCAAAATTGTTTTTGTTTTCTTTTGTTTTTGTGTGCAAAACAACTACAGTTGACCCTTGAATAATACAAGGTTTAGGGGTGCTGGCCACCGCCCACCTCCGTGCAGTCAAAAATCTGCGAATAACTTTTGACTCACCAAAAACTTAAGTAAAAACAGTCTACTGTTGACCAGAAGCCTTAATGACACCATAGTCAATGAATACATATTTTGCATGTTTTATGTATTATACACTGTGTTCTTATAGTCAGGTCATCTGGAGAAAAGAAAATTTAATTAAAAAAAAAAAAAAAACATAAGAGAGGCATGCCTGGGTGGCTCAGTCAATTGAGCTACCTGACTCTTAATTTTGGCTAAAGTCATGATCTCAGAGTCATTAGATGGGGTCCTGGGTTAGGCTCTGGCTCAACGTGGAGTCTGCTTTTCCCTCTCCCTCCCCCTTTGCTCCTCCCCTGCTCACACCCATGTGTGTACTGTCTCTCAAATAAATACATAAATCTTTAAAAAAGAAAGAAAGAAAAAATTAAAGAAAGACAATAAGAGAAAATACATTTATAGTACTATATTTGTAAAAAAAAAAAAAATCTCTGTATAAATGGACCCACACAGTTCAAACCTGTATTGTTCAAGGGTCACCTGTATTATCATCTGAGGAACAAATGTTTTATTAAAGAAGTTTTGGAAAATAATGAACTTTTTGGCTTTTTTCCAGTTTTCTGTCTTTGGATATAAATTTGAAAATTGTTCAGTGACTTTTCAATACCTATTGCTTGATCCTTTTGTTTCAGTGCAGCCTGGTAAAGTTCTGTCCTAATCCTCTTATATATAGTTGTATTACTTACTCATAAAGAGATATGATTACCAGGTTTCTGGGTGGAACCAAGGAACTCATGAACTTCAGGTTTTCTGAGACTGAAAAAGTCATATCCTGGTCCCCAGAGATAAGAACAGAATCAGAGTGCTGTGATCAGGGCATTTAGTCACACTGGGGCTAACCATAAGAAAAACATGTTAGAATGTCCTGTGTGTATGTATTAGAAAGCAATGGTGAAACTGGACAGGACCCAAAACAAGCAAATAGATAAATTGTGGTTTATCCATACAAAGGATTCATGCTACTCATCAATCAAATGGAATAAACTATGATATAAACACAACATGAATAAACTCAACTGAGTGAAAAAGAGTATGTACTATATGATCTAGAAATATAAAATTCTAGGAAATTCATATAATCTATAGTGACAGAAAGCAGATCAATGGTTGCTTTGTGATAGGAGCAAAGGGAGGGAAGGATTGCAAAGGGCACCAGGAAATTTTGGAGAGTGGATGATGGAAATGTTTGATATCCTTTTTTTAAAAGATTTTTATTACTCGTTTATTTTTGAGGGCGGGAAGAGTGAGCAGGAGGAAGACAGAGGGAGAACCTGAAGCAGAGTCGGCACTGAGTGCAGCTTAGATCCAGAGCTCAATCTCATGACAGTGAGATCGTGACCTGAACCAAAACTAAGAATCAGATTATTAACCAACTGCACTACCCAGTGCCCCAGAAATGTTTGATATCTTAATTGTGGTGATGGTTTAAAGGTGTATACATATGTCAAGACTCATAAAAATTATATACTTACATATGTGCGCTTTATTGCATATAAGCAATATCTCAAAAGAGTTGCTAAAATAAATTGAAATAAATAAAATATATAAAACATTAGAATTTTTTTCTCTAGGAAAAAAAATCAACATGATGAGAAATTTATGCCTGGCTTGCCTCTGATTAATGCTTTTGATCATCAATGATTTTTAGATAATCAAAGTTGGTAAGAAAGTGAATGAATGAGTTCAGGACCCCCATGGGCTCCATTTCTAGACCCTGCCTTCTACATTCTTATAGGCCACATAGACAAAAGTAACTGTCTTTCATTGCTTTCTTATCAATGGAAGAGGCTTTGAAAGAATTTCATCTGGTTCCTAGAAATTTAAGGGACACAGATGAAGGGGCTTGTGCACTGGCTTCTCTTTGATAGCAAAGTTTCACCAAAGCTACTATGATCTAGGGGAATTAACTGAGCCGATGTTTCCAGACAAGCTTTGACTTACCTTCTCTGCCGGTACATCTTCGGTGGGGTCATTTTCTCTCTGTGTGACTTTGGAGAATCAGACACTTCAGAGGTGTAACAGATTTAAAGGATTAAAAAGACCGTTCACCTTAGAAGAAACTAAGGCAGGAAAAGAATTTCTTCATTCCTAAAATGAAAAGGTGTGAAAGTTTCTTCTTACTTGACATTTTATGATTCTTTGGATTTTTCTCTGCAAATAAGAATGGCACTGTGAGCATTCCAAATGTGTGGATGAGTTTGAGGAAGAGGAAAAAGAGATGGATGGGGACATAAAGAGGAATTGGCCATATTGAGTCCTAAGAATCTGGTCTTCATAGTCAGACAGACCTTAGCTTCATCCCTGAATGGTAAGCCATGGTGAGCAATTCACAACTCTGAGTCTCCTCTGCAATCTAGAGTTATTAGTAACTAATTATTTTCAAAAGTAAATGAAAAAAATATTTGTAAAAATTCCTAGCCCAACACATATATAAGGAAAAAGTCTCAATTTCTTCTCTACCTGCCAGAGACAAATAGCTTAAAAAACATTTTGCTATGAAGAGGCCTACAAGTTTACTGACAAATGCAGGTCCAAGGTATCCCAAATCCTCAGAACTGATTCGATGACAAAACCCTCCTCAAACCATAAGGATCCTTGATTTCTGTTTGTTTAACTGAACCACATAAGGCATTTTTCCCCTGGTGACTCATTGCTTCTGGAAGGGAGCCCACAACTTAGCAGGGCCTTTCTTCCCCAGCCATGAGGCTCTTTTCTTCCATGCCACTTTCCCAGGCTCTACAGAGCTGCTTCTGATATTTTGACTTCTGTTGCCCACCACCCCCACTCCATCTTCAAGCTTGTTCTTTCTTTCTTTCTTTCTTTCTTTCTTTCTTTCTTTCTTTCTTTCTTTCTTTCTTCTTTCTTTCTTCTTTCTTTCTTCTTTCTTTCTTTCTTCTTCTTCTTTCTTTCTTTCTTCTTTCTTTCTTTCTTTCTTTCTTTCCTTTTCTTCCTTTCTTTCTTTCTTTCTTTCTTTCTTTCTTTCTTTCTTTCTTTTTCTTTTTTCTTCTTTTCTCCCCTCTTTGCTTTTTAAGGGACAGCCCAGATCTAAGACACCTTCAGAGTTCAGGATGGTGAAAACAGGTGGACAATGTCAACTGAGGGGACAGGGCTTTGTGTGTCTCAACAAGTTAAGTCTCTTAGAGCTGGAAAACACTGAAGATACGTGTCTGTCTCATGAGGCTGCTGTCATCAAGCACACAGATTGAGTACTTTGTTTGTGGTGCTTAAAATAACAGGAAATTATTCCCCCACAATTCTGGAGGCCAGAAGTCTGAACGCACAGTGTCAGCAGGGCCTCTCCTCTCTGATGCCTCAGGGGAGGACCCTTCCTTGCCCCTTCCAGCTTCTGGAGGTTGCAGCAATCCTTGTAGTTCCTTGACCATACACACATCCCTCTAATCTGTGCCTCTGCCAACACATTGCATTCTCCCTAGGCATCTCTCAATCCCTGAGTCTCTGTGACATTTCTTTCTCTTATAAAGACATCAGTTTTATTGGATTGGGATTAACCTGATTCAGTATGTGAACTCATCTTAATTACATCTGCAAAGACCCTATTTCCCAATCAGTTCACATTCTGGTATCTGGATAGACATTAATTTGGGGAAGACACTATTCAACCCAATGTAGCATCTTAGATATCCAATCCACAGAAAGAGAATAAATCCTAAAGACTAAAGTAATTTAGTCTAGATTATATGGCCAATTAATTAATGTCAGAAATAAAACTGGAGTCCAGGCCTTGTGCTCCCATATCCAGAGTGATTTCTAAGGCACCAATACATGTCTTCAAGGAGCACCAATTTGGCTCCAAGCTCAGGTTGGGGAAAGAGGATGATTTAATTTGGGAGGTTTCCTGTACTGAATTAGGTTTATAATAATAATAGCCACTAAGTACTAGGCTTTAGACACATGGTCTCTAATCTCTATGACAATAGTTAACATTGTCAGAGAGCTTACTATGGGCCAGCCACTATTCTTAACATTTAAATATGTATTAATTTATTTAATCTTCCCGACAAACTGAGGTCTGTCTAAATCCAAAGCCCATGCCCTCCCTCTAGCACCCAACTTAAATGAGAACTTAGAGCAAAAATGGCACTTTAGACAATCCCTTCCCACTCCCACTGAATGCCGATCAGTAATTTAAAGCTCAGTGAAATTTGAAAATGTCCACCTAGGCTGAGAATGAGGCTACCACAAAAGAGGTTTTTTTAAATCCAAAAGCCAGCTGCAAGCCAATTATCTGGGAACCTCCCAAAGCCAAATCTTTAGATGTGCCTACAGATTGAGACAAGAAATGGTCAATTAAGCCCAATCCAGCTGATTGCTGTGGTTTCTGGCCGGGACGAAGGACAAATGTGCATCAGTAGCCTCTGCCAGTCAGGATACAGATGTGGAACAAATCTCTGTGGCATGATGCCGTTCTAAAATAAGTAGAGGCAGAAAAGAGGAGAGCAGCTCAGGTCATCACTGCAAACAGCTCAGATTTTAAGGACTTCTAGTTGATCCCAAAGGCATTGGCTCATCACTTATTACATGCTGGGGGACTGTAGGCCATAATTAATGATTACCTAGTGACATCAATTAAAACCAAGGAAAGAGCTCAGTCGGATACATTGACTTTCAAAGAGACTGAGTACAGAAAGAGGGGAAGGCCACCTCTTCCTGGGCATTTGGCAATGGAAAGTGCCTGTGGATGCCACAGGGGATTTAAAAAGGGACTGGAATTTTCTTTGCCTCTGCCACTCCCTTTGTAATGATAGTTCTTATTTGAGGGAAAGCATATGTGAAGGATTTGGGCTCTGAAGAGGACTTATTTTAAGATCACACCCTGGGTGCTGAACCAGGTTTTTAGAGGAGTCTGAACATACTCCTACTTGTCTCTATTTGGTGCATTAAGAAACAGAAGTGAGTCTCTCATTTGTAAGGATACTATGGAAGCAGCAAAGAACACTGACCTAAAGCCTTGAGACCTGTGGCCCTATAACAGCTCTACCACTGTCTTGCTATGTGACTTTAGATAAACCCTTTAACCTCACTGCATCTGAGATTCCTCATTTCTCAAGTAAGAATAACAATACATGTTCTTTCCTTCTCCGTGGGCTATTATGAGACTCAAATAGGACAATATACACAGAAACATTTTGAAAAGCACAATTTTGGTAGTGAGGACAGAAAGTACTGATGACTAAGAGCCAAGAGGAGTCACTTAGCCGCAAACTAACCAGCCATAGTAAACTGGGAAAGTCATCATAAAAAGCTTAACAGTGCACTACAGCCTTGGTTCATGGAGTTTTTTTGCAATCTACCCAAAGTGATGAACCTAAGAGCCCAGAAAAAAATGCCCAAGGAAGCAGTAATGTTTGCACATGACTTCAGAAGCTTCCTGGACTTTCTAAAACTATCCATGGGCCTCCAGCAAGTCCCTGAACCCCAGATTAAAAGTGCCCATTCCCAGGACCAGGAACCTGACAATAGCAGCCCAGATCTGGGTTATATTACCTTGAGAAAGAATATCACAGTGTCACTAGGGACCATTCCTAGCAGACTGAAAGTGAGGAAATATATTATTTCTTATATTTATCAGGATTGTCATGAAAGCAATACTGTGCATGATCTATTTTTCAAGCAGTATTTAAGGGTAACCTACCACACTTTCCTAAGCATGTTCTAAGTTGTAGCTTGTTCTTCAGTTTATCCTTCCATATGTTCCCATCTACTTCCTGTCTTTTAGAGATTTATCAAAATTTCTGGGCACACGGGGCCATCCCTGCTGTTCTCAGCACAGTGATGGATTGATTTCATTTTTGCATATCTGCTGTTATTTCAGTGGATTTTGGAAGCAAGGGAGACAAACATGTAAACTCAGGCTTGAGCCACAAGCTCCTCATTTCTTTCAGATGATATAAATCTTTACCAGTTTCACCCATGGAAGGCCAGATGGAAGGCACTTCCTTGGTTTGCTTTTGCAGTGTCATGTCAGGACATCCACCTAAATTATCCACCTTGAGCTCCTAAGTGTCAGTGTCCATGCAAGGGACCATCCCAGCCTTCATGAGCCAGAACAGGAACAGGAGTATAGCAGCAGCAGCCAGACCTCAGTTGATATAACTTGAGCAAGAGTGTCTCAACACCACAGCAGTGTGCATGTGTCTCTATGGCTGAGATCACTGGTGCACTCTCCTGAGAGAATGTGTGGCCTCTGCTATTTGGGCAGGGGTGAGCATTCATTTTTCAGGCATGTGGGTTTGTACCCAAGAGTCAGCACAGCACACAGATCAAGAAAGCAGACTCAAAACGTATTCACTAGCTGTGTCATGTTGAACAAATCCCCTAACCTTTTTGTGCCTCAGCACTGTCAACTATAAAACAGGAGCAATATTTACTTCATGTTGCTGCTATGAAAACTGAATGGGTTAATACTTTTAAAGTGCTTAGAACAATGTCTCCTAAGCCTAGCAAGCACTCAATAAACGCAAGTTATTTAAGAATGGGGATAAAGGAGTGTTATAGACTGAGTGCTTGCGATTGCCTAAAATTCATACGTTGAACCCCTAACCCCCAATGTGAGGGGGATTGGATTGAAACATTTGGAGGTGGGGCATTTGGGAGCTAAGTAGGTCTGAATTAGGTTATGAGGGTGGGGCCCCGATTATGGAATTAGTGTCCATGCAAGGGGAAGAGAGAGCAGAGTTCTCTCTTCCTCCATGTGAGGACACAGTGAAAAGACAACCATCTACAAGCCAAGAAGAGAGCCCTTACTGGGACAGAAACTGCAGGAATCTTGATGTTGGACTTTTCAACCTCCAGCATCCTGAGAAATAAAAGCCCGTTATTTAAACCACCCATTCCATGGTATTTTGTTATAGCAGCCCAAGCTGACCTATACAGGAAGTGTAACAGAATTCTCTAGAGAAACACATGAATATATGTGTGTATATACAGACATACCTCATTTTATTGTGCTTTGCTTTATTGTACATGCCAGATAATTGGTTTTGTTTTGTTTTGTTTTGTTTTGTTTTTTACAAATTGAAAGTTCAAGATTATAGTAGGAGTAACTGCAGGTGTGGTAGAAATACCAAAAGAACTACTGGAAGTGAAGCCTGATGTGAGTGCATGGCTGCCATCTTATGATTAAATTTGAACAGATGAGGAGTTGCTGCTAATGGGTGAGCAAAGAAATTGGCTTTTTGAGATGGAATCTACTCTTAGTGAAGATGCTATAAAGATTGTTGGAATTACAACAAAAGATTTAGAACATTACATAAGTTTATTTGATAAAGCAACAGCAGGGTTTGAGAGGCTTGGTTCCAATTTTGAGAGAATTTCTACTAGTGCAAAAAATGCTATCAAACATGCTCTAAAGAAATCATTCATGGAAGGAAGATTCAATCTGTGTGTCAGATTTCAGCATTATCTTTATTTTAAGAAATTGCCACCCCCCACCCCCCACCCCCGCCAACCCTCAGCAACCACCCCCCTGATCATCAAGGAGCCATCCAACATCAGGGCAAGATGTTCCAGCACCAAAATGTTACGATTTACTGAAAGTTCAGATGATGGTTAGCATTTTTTTAGCAATAAAGTATTTTTAAATTAAAGTCTGTTGTTTTTTAGACACAATGCTATTGCACTTAAAAGACTAGTATAAATACAACATTTATATGTACTGGGAAACCAAAGAATTAATTTCACTGCCTTTATTGTAATACTTTGTTTATCATGGTGCTCTGGAATTGAATTTGCAATATATCTTAAATACAGGTTTGCCTGTATTTAAAAATTGGCATATGTAATTGTGGGGCCTGGCAAGTCAGAAGGAATTCCATGGGGTAGGATAGTAGGCAAGAGACTTAGGAAAAAGTTAATGTTGCAGCTTCAGTCCAAAATCAACCTGGAGACAGAATTCCCTCTTCCTTGCGGGACCTCAGTCTGTTTATTCTTAAGGTCTTTGACAGATTGAATGAGGCCCACCACACCATGGGGGGTAATATGTTAAGTCAATTTACTCAGTTAAATTTTAATCTCATCTAAAAACTATCTTCACAGTAACATCTAGACTGTTTTTGACCAACTATCTAGGTACTGGGGCCTTGTCAGGTTGACACATATTAACACTAGAATTAACTGTCACAGGGATAACTAAAGATAATGGGCAGGTGCACATGTGCACATCTGGGTGCACTTCCTCAGTGGCAAACTAGACATGTATCATATATTTAAAATGCCCCAGAAGCTAAGGCTGTCTCTGGATTGGAAGCCCCTGTTCCTAGATTTGCTGAAAGTAATTGCAGAGGGCTATGTGGGCCCATGTCTTTAGCACACTTGGAGCAGTAGCTCTCAATGGAAGCCAGATAGCAAGGGTCTGCTTTGGGGGCAACTGCAGTCTCAGGGCCCTGGGCCTTGGACAGGGTCCAGGAAGCTGCCACTTAGGCCTTTCAATAATTATTTTCTGCTTGGTGATTCACCTACATTATCTCCTTTGGTCTGCATGACCACCTCAGGAGGAGGCTGGGTAGGGATTCTCATGCCCATTTCACAAAGGCATGTTTAAAACTAAAGGCTACCAACTAATAAGGACAGAGTCTAAATTAGACCTTCATTTTTCTGGCCATTATTTTAGGGCACTTTTTCACTACATCAAAGGGTCCTCCAAGTCTACAAATGGACTCAACTTGTGATGTCAGGAGAAGGGAACCAAAGGAATTAAGAGGAAGCAGACAATTCTCAAGCAAGTCAGTTTACCCATCTAAGACTTAGTTTCTTTCTATGCAAAATGACACAACCAGGCCATAAGTTTCTAAAGGATGGAAATTTGTCTTTTCCTTCCTAATATATCCCTGTGTGTTATATAGTAAGCATTCAGTAAATGCTTGTTTAATAAAATAGTAGGTAGGAGATTATATTGATTTACTAGGGCTGCCATAACAAAGTACCATAGATTGGGTGTCTTAAACAACAGAAATTTATTTTTTCATAGTCCTGGAGCTTGGGAGTCCAAGACCAAGGTTGGTTTCTTCTGAGGCTTTTCTTCTTGGCTTATAGATGGCTGCCTTCTCCCTGTGTCCTCACATGGTCTTCCCTTTGTGTGTGTCTGTATCCTTATCTCCTCTTCTTATAAGGACACCAGCCATATTGGATTAGGACTCAGCCTAGCGATCTCATCTTAAATTAATTACCTAGTTAAATTCTACATGTGGTCACACTGAGATACTAGTAGGTGTTAGGTCTTCAACTTATAAATTCGTGGGGAGGGACATAAATTAACTCAAATCAGGGGCTTATTAGTCTCTAAAGTCATTCTAGCTCTGACATTCGACTTCTTTGATGGTGACTCAAGAACTTTGGCTAGGCCTTCCTCCCACTAATAAATAGTTTCTGGTAAAAATGACATATTAAACTCAACAATAAAAGAACAAAGAACCTGTTTTTTTTAATTGACCAAAGTTCTTAACAGACTTCTCATCAAAGAAGATATACAGATAGCCAATAAGTGTATGAAAAGACACTCAAGGAAACACAAAATTAAGTGAGACACTACTACATACTTATTAGAATGGCCAAAATCTGGAAATCTGACAACACCAAATGTTGACAAGGATATGGAGCAACAAGAACTCTTATTCATTGCTGATGGGAACACAAAACAACACAGCCACTTTGGAAGACAGTTTAGTGGTTTATTACAAAAACAAACATACTTTTATACAATCCAGCAATGTACTTCTTGGTATTTACCCAAAAGAGTTATGTCCACACAAAAACTTGCACGTGGATGTTTATAGCAGCTTTATTTTATAATTGTCAACACTTGAATGTAACCAAGATGTCCTTCAGTAGGTGAATGAATAAAGTGTGGTATATCCAGACAATGGAATAGTATTTAGCTAAAAAGAATAGTAAATAGCTAAAAAGAAATGAGCTATCAAGCCATGAAAGATAAGAAGGACACTTAAATGGATATTACTTAGTGAAAGAAGCTCATCTGAAAAGGCTATGTGCTGCATTTCAACTATATGGCATTCTAGAAAAGGCAACACTATAGAGACAGTAAAAGATGAGTGATTGCCAGGGTTGGGGGATGAGTAGGTGGAGCACAGATGATTATTAAGGCATTAAAAAAGTCAGTGTGACATAATAATGATGGATACATGTCATTATGCAATCTGTCCAAACTCATAGAATGTGAACACCAAGAGTGAACTCCACTGTAAACTATGGACTTTGGGTGATGATGTGTCAACATAGGTTCAGTTAACAAATATAACTTTCTGATAGAGGATGTTGATTAATGGAAGAGGCTATTCATGTATGGGGGCAAGGAGTGTATAGAAACTCTCTGTAACCTCCTCTTAATTTTGCTGTGAACCTAAATCTGTTCTAGAAATAAATTCTTTAATATTAAAAAAAAACACTCTATTGTTTGTATAATCAGCCTGGCAATGGACAAAATCTGGTGGGGAGAAGAGGGAAGATGAGTGCATAAGTCCAGTGATGTTTTGCCTCCAGCAAGAAACCATGTCAACCAGCCAAACAAAACATAAGGCTTTGAAAAAATAGTGAGAGGAAACTGTTCAGAATAATTTATTATCAGTAGTAAGAGAACAACACCATTTAGGATATTTAAATATTTTAAAATCATGTAGAACTATTTATAAGCTTCTCATTTGTCAAAAACAATTTTTTTAAATGAGCATGTCAGGACATTATAGATATGCATTAGTTTCTATTTCTAGACATGGTTGGACTAGGGCCTGGATGCCTTGACTAGGTGGTACATCTATGCGGTGAATACCCCTCAACAATAAAAGTATGGATTGTTAATAAATGCAACTACACAGTGAAATCAAAGCAATATGTTGTTTTCAATCAATAGCAATCCTGCAGACTAAGGGCTGTCCATTTGATGCAGTCACAATTGTACTGAAGATATAAAATTTCTTAACAATCAAATAGGTATAGTGTTTGCTTTAATTGTAAATTGTTTTTTTTTTAAGATTTTATTTATTTATCCATGAGAGACACAGAGAGAGAGACAGAGACACAAGCAGAGGGAGAAGCAGGCTCCTCACAGGGAGCCTGATGCGTGACTTGATCCCCAGACAGGGATCACTCCCTGAGCTGAAGGCAGACGCTCAACCGCTGAGCTACCCAGGCGTCCTGTGTAAATTGTTTTCTAAAACTAAAATAGTTGCATTGTTAAAATAATATACTGAGTGAGAGAAGCTGACAAAAAAGTATTTGCTCTATGATTCATTTACATAAAATCTGGAAAATGCCAATTAATTTAGAGTGAGGGAAAGCAGATGAGTGGCTGTTTGGGTAAGTGGGTTCAGACAGAGATAAGAGGACAGCTTACCATGAACATGAGGAAGGTTTTGTAGATGATGAGCTTGGTCACTATCTTGAGTTTAGTGATGGTTTCACAGGTACATACATTTGTCAAAAGTTGTCAAAAAGTATACCATAAACATGTGTGGTTTACTGTATGTGAATTATACTTCAGTAAAGCCATTAAAAGGAGATGCTGGAGACATGGCAATTGATTCATCTTACAACTTCAAGCCTACAGAGAGAAGAACACCAAGAAGATGGGAGACGATATGCCTATAGATTCCTAAGAGGTTCCAGGTACCCAGGAAAGAATGGTGAGAAGACAGGGTGAAAACAAAAGGAGTGAATGAAAGTCCATACAAAGAGTATAAGGACCCACATGTTCCTGTTCCCTCCCACCCCACCCCTGCCCATGCACTGTGGTGCCTGCTTCTCTAAAATGGGACTAAGGATAACATGACCCAGACTCAAATTCCTGGACTCAGGTATCTGAACTGAGGGAAATTCATGAGAACTGTCCTTAAAGGTGGACAAACCAAATTGTCCATCTGTGTAGCCCATCAGGATTTCCTCATCTTTCAGTAGTTTGACAAAAGGAGGCCCAGAGGACCACAATGAAACCTGCTGAGAGGCTCTACTTCATGAAGGAGAGCATCCCCCATTATCTTGTGAGGAGGGCCATGGAGAGAGCCCTGCCTGGGATACTGGCTGTGCATCTCTTGGGCATCCTGGCTAATGCCCAGTCGTCTCCTCTGAAACATTGTCGACCAGCTGCTCAAGGCACAAGGAAGGGCAGGAGCATGGACAGCTAATCAGCCCATTAGTTCAAATATAGGCTGCATCCTTGCCCAAGAGCAAGTTTCTTAACCTGTGTGCTCTGTGTCTTCATCTAAAGCAGGGATAATAACTATCTAGCCACAAGGCTTTGGTGGCGTCTGTGTTTAGAACGCAGCCTGTACCCTGGAAGGATCTAGAACTATCAGCACTTTTGTCTTATTTGAGGGAGATGTCTTTCATACTCCTTTCCTTTTCCTTCTGGTTTAACTGCATTTTCTTTTTCAGGTCTTCAGACTATGAGGTTTCTTTGTGTCTTTCTCTAGGTCATCACTAGCTTCTGAACTTCAATCTGTGTTCATTCCACCTTCTGAACTCCATCGAAACAGCTTCCAGAGAAACTGGCCACAGATCTTTCAGGAACTTGACTTTCCATCTCTATTTGTTCCCCTTCCATCCAACTCCTACAGCCCCGCCAGATGTGTGCACCTCCAAAGCTCCCACCCACACCTCTAAACATCATAGTCCCTGAGCACACATTTCCCCCCACTAGGTCCCTAAGACCTACGGAGAACTGGACCCCCTCTGCTGCGCACACTACTCAGCTTCATATCCTTCATCACACACCCTTTAGCATAGCTAGTGTCTAATTATATTCTGATTATTTCTGTTTGTTATTTCAGATTATTTATTGTTTAGCTTTAACACACAGGATTTGAAGGGAGGTCTTTCTTTTCATGAAACACTATTATCTGTAAACTAGAAATTGTTCCTGTCAAATATACAGATCTGAACATGTGTACATGATGTTACCTGATACTTTAAAGAAGAGCTTGAGAGATGGTTAAGGGGCTGAGGGATTGCCTTTTATGAAGCTGTGAACACCACACCTGTGTCTAGCCAAACCCTGCCCCCTGCAGCATCTGCAACCTCAGTGGGGAGAAGAGATGTGGGAAGGGAAGAGGAGATGAGGCACTTGACAGACTCTAAGCAAACTTTCCCTCCGCCCTCACCTACGCTCAGTTTTTTCCTTGTTGTGATTGTACAGGATTGCTTATTATTTGGATGTGAGAGGGAGAAGCAGGATAGTGCCAGGCATGTGGGTAGATGCTGGTGTCACGTTCTGCTTCCTAATGGCTATAGATCTCAGGCACGGCACTTAACTTCTCTGGACCTCAGTTTTCTCAGCTGCAAAATAGTGCCATTAATTATATCCCCCTCAAGATTGTTATAGAGAACATATGGAATAGTCCTCACTCTATTTTATGAGCTGTTGTATCTAGTCCAACTTTTTTTAAATTTAGAGACTGAGAGAGATCCCTCACCGAAGGTTGAAGGACTAATTGTAGCAAGGGGACTAAATCCAAACATCCAGACTCCTTGTTCAAAAACTTCCCTTTAGTAGCACATTAATGGTCCACAGCACACTCTATTAAAATGCAAATGTTCCCTAGGAGGCCTAACTCCAAGTCATTAGCACCTTAATGTTAGTGATGTGCAATGCTTTAACACCTTTTTTTTTTTTTTTTAATTGAACTCATTCTGGTTAGAAAGGAGTATAGAAAGGGGTGGGGAGGGGCATACTTCACGCCTGTGATTTTGGCAGCCCTTCTCACACTACATGTTGCCTCAGGAAAAAAAAAAAAAAAAAAAAAAAGCTGGCTCCTCTCCTGCCATCATGGAACAAGGTTGAGATTCAAATTTTAGGATCAGACCGCAAAATGGAAAGTTCTGCTCTCAAACACCCTACATCTGTGGCCTGACTACCTCAGAGAAGAAAACTGAGAAAAGCTGGTGATCCAAACCTGGCTTCTGAGGTGGGCCTGGGTGACCACACAGGCAGGAGGAGGTACAGACCACTTCAAAAACCTTAACTACTGCCCAGGCAGGACAAGGCATGGATTATCCATTCACTCTTTCATCAATTTGTTCATTGTACTCAGCCCCAGGTTGTGAACACCTACTCTGTCATAGATGAATGTCTCGTGTCAGGGTATGGACCCCCTATAAGTGTTGACCACTGGCAGCATTACGGGCTCCTGATGGCAGGAAGGATGTTTAATCCTCAAACACCCAGGAAGAGCACTGTCAACCAAATCATTGAGATGGAGGTATAAAACCTGCTAATAGAAAAGAATATTCAATGGAGAAAAAGACAGTCTCTTCAACAGTGTTTGGGGCTCCCCGTTCTCTACTTCCCCATTCTCCATGTCCCCACCAACACCTATTGTTGTTAATTTTAGGCATTCTGACTAGTGTGAGGTGGTATCTCATTGTGGTTTTGATTTGGATTTCCCTGATGCCATGTGATGTGGAGCATTTTTTCATGTGTCTGCTGGCCATTTGTATGTCTTCCTTGGAGAAATGTCTGTTCATCTCTTCTGCTCATTTCTTGACTGGATTGTTTGGGTTTTGGGTGCTGAGTTTGATAAGTTCTTTATAGATTTTGGATACTAGTCCTTTATCTGATATGTTATTTGCAAATATCTTCTCCCATTCTGTAGGTTGTCTTTTAGTTTTGTTGTTTCCTTTGCTGTGCAGAAGCTTTTAATCTTGATGAAGGTCCAATAGTTCATTTTTGCTTTTGTTTTCCTTGTCTTTGAAGACATGTCTAGCAAGAAGCTGCTGTGGCTGAGGTCAATGAGGTTGCTGCCTGTGTTCTTCTTTAGGATTTTGATGGATCCCCATCTCATATTTAGGTCTTTTGTCCATTTTGAGGTTTTTTTGTTTCTTTGTTTGTTTATGGTGTAAAACAATGAAATCTTGCAATTTGCAATGATGTGGATGGAACTAGAGGGTATTATGCTAAGTGAAATAAGTCAATCAGAGAAAGACAAATACCGTATGATTTCACTCAAATGTGTAATTAAAATAAACAAAACTGAGGAACATAGGAATAGAGAAGGAAAAAATAAAATAAGAGAAAAATAGAGAGGTAAACCATAAGAGACACTGAACTCTGGGGAAAATGCTGAGGGTTACTGGACAGGAAATGGTGGGGGTATGGGGTGATGGGGATTAAGGAGGTCACTTGATAAAATGAGCACTGAGTGTTGTATGTAGCTGATGAATCACTAAAGTCTACCCCTGAAACTAATAATACAGCATATGTTAACTAAATTGAATTTAAATAAAAAAAAAATTTTTTAAACCTGCTGATATTCATGCAGTGTTGTTCTTCATCAAGGATGGTAAGCCAAGGACTGCATAATGGGGACTGTTCCCCTTTCCTGCTTCTAGAGAGAAAATAAACATCATAGGTTATTTTTCTTCTTAATTAAACCCTGTAAATTTGGGCCTTCTTCTCTGAGCTCCTTACCCAGGGAAAGGTGGACCAGAGAAAATATAAAAAGGAAAATATACTGGCAAAGAGAAGATGCTATGTTTTCATTATTCAACTCACATTTCCAAGGACTTACTATAGCTTTAAAATAACATTTCACTTGATCCTTATGAACTCTAGGAAGACTGAAGATTACAGGCACCTATTTGCTTATTGCCTAAGGCTGGTATGAAGGGCAGAACTGGGATTTCAAGCCAATCCTGGCTTATTCAGAGGAGCTCAGACTCTTCCAAGGTGCAGCTTCCCATGACTCTCTAGGGCTTCACAAGCTGGCCTCTACCTCCACACCACAAACCAGGCACTGGTTCCTCAGCCCCACTGTCCTCAGATGCATTGTTTCTATATCCATGAAGAAACCCTACCCTTCAATAGAGTCCTCACTCATCTTTTAGTGTTACCAAATCATCCAGTATCCCTGCCACATAGTCTCTCTTGTTTAAGAGAATTCATCAAGCTGAAAACCCAACATGGGTTCCATGATGCTTTATAATTAACTCATATTTTAATAATCGCAAGCATATCTACACACACTTGAAAAACAGTTTCATAGGAAAACATTACCCATTCACTCTAAAATATTCCTTGTGCCATGAAGTAGAAAATCTTTTGAAATAACTCACCTTACAATCCCCAGGGATTCTGACTGGCCGAGGACATTGCTTTCCATCTCATTATCTCTTCTACCTGTTGAACCAGCAGACAGATCTGGCACTCGGAAGATTCCTTTTGCTTTTTTTTTTTTCCCCCCTCATTCATTACAAGCTAGAATTCCACCGCCCAGCACAGTTAGTGGTTGGCACTGTCTACAACCCTCCTGGCCATCACTCTCAGTCCCAAACTTAGTACCCAACAGTTTACGCAGCACATTTATTATGTTAACCCATTTAACACTTGAATCAACCCCAGGTAGGTGTTATCACTGCCATTTTCCTCAAAAACTGAGACCCAGAGAGATTTAAGCAATTTGCTGAATGTTGACCAGCTCACAAATATGAAAGCAAGAATCTGACCCTAGGGTGATCTATCCTCTTCCCTACAATATACTCCTCCTCACCCACTCTCCTCTCAGCCTGCCACTTCCTTTACCACCATGGCAACAGGAGCTCCCTGGTAGGCCCTGCACAGGTACTCTATTTTGATTGCACAGGTGGACTGCCCACATGCCAGCCTTCACTGCCCACATGGTCTCATTCTCCAGCCCAGTTGGCTTTTTAGGCACCACATCAGCATGAAATGACGACCCTGTAATAGGGACTCTTCTGCTCTCCATTTCCTATCCCAAGGGACTTCAGGAGACACAAGAACAATCTTTCTGAAGAGGGAATGACTGCCTCAGGGAGCAAAGGCTCATGGGTGCAGCCTCCAGAAGAAGAGCAGCTACAAGGGGCATTAGGGTCAGCTCAGCATTGAAGAGGTTTCCCTTGGACCATTTGCTACGACATACTCTCCTAAAGCCTTAGGCCAGAACACACAGTTTGAGGAAGTGCTTCCTTCATTCTCTCTAGGGCTTATCTTCCCCTCCAGGACCCCCCTGCTAAATGGCTTCATCTATAGCTGAAACCCTACCTGTGGTGTCCAGGGGTCCAGCATCTCAAGCCAGTCTGCCTCTAAAGGCTCTGCCCCATACACACCCATCCCCGCAAAGGTCTCAGCTGCAGAGCTGACTGCCATACTGAGGTTAATCTTCAGTGCCCTCCAGGCTCCTCAGGTTAATTGCCAAACAAACAGCTGCCTAATAAAGAAGTGTTTCTCCTTCCCTACCCAATATGATGCAGGGTGGGACACAGTTTGCATCCTCAGGCCCAAAGGCTGTGGCCCATCTGGTCTTTCTTTCCCCCTCCCACCCACCCCTCACCCCTCACCCCCCCCCCCCCCCCCCCCCCCACTAAACACTTTCAGGCAGGACATGGCCAGCTGGGCTGAGGCCTCTGGAGACAGCTCCCCCTAGACTCACCAGAGTGAGAACCCACCCCCATTCAAGGGTTGACAGGGGCCATCTGTGCCTGAGCTCCAGGAATTGGGCAGGCAGTGCCCCACACCTCCAAAGCCCTCCGAGCTATGAGGAAATCTGCCAAGCGCCCAGCTCTTCCCCGACAGCCCCTGGCGCCAAATATAACCAGCAGTTCTCCTGCCTTCCCCCACCTGCCTGATCCGGAGAGTAAGTGCCAAGCCAATCTGATTTCCTGCAACCCACCCTGGGGAAATTCAATTGCTTTAGGGCGGGAAAGAAGCTTTTGGCTACTGATTCTATAGCTCGCGGTATCCTGACAATTCAGGCTGCTAACACAGGACAGATGAAAAGGAAGGGCAAGGAACAGAAACCAGGAATAAACCTCCAGTCCCATCTTGGACAAAAGGGATGTCAGCTAATATTGAGAACATGGAACAAGGAAGAGGAATCCTACAATTTTACAGACACAACTTTGCATTTTATAAAACTCAAGGGCAAAAAAAAAAAATCATATAGGTCCTTTAGTCCAAGCCTTTTATTTTACAGATGAGAGAATGAGGCTCAGAAATGGGTGTGTGTGGTCACAGCTAGCTCATGGCAAAATCAGGACAAGAAGCCTTCTTTCCTGACTCCCAGCTCAGTGCTCTCCCCTTCACCTTCTGTTCTTTGTCACTGCACGGCTCCTTCTGCATAAGTTTCCTACCTCGGGCTCCCCTGTTTATAAACATTCTGCCGCATAGGGGAGAAGGACACATAAAAGACTTGTGTGGGAGACTGTCCTGGAGAGAGCTATTCATAGGCTTCCCATCTGTGTGCAGCGGGAGTACCCCTAAAGGCCCTCTCTCCTTCCTGCAGCAAGTGAAGTTGGAGTCTTGAGGTGTATAAGGCAGTGTGGTATTGTGAGAACACCTGAAGAGAGCAGCTGGGTTCAATCCTCATTTCTGACCTTCACCAGGTCTGCAGGTCCAAGGTATAGCTTTACCCTTCGATCTCTTGATTCCATATGTAAAATACGTACAGGAAAACCAACTTCAGCATCCTTGTGAACAGAATGAGATGTCTATTTTAACAATACTGCCCTGACAGCCAGTCCTTGAGCCTGTCCTTCAAGTATGTTAAAAATCTGAGGTTGCTACGGTTCTCTAGTATCTTATAGACCTGGACATCTGAGCTACCCCAAGCTAAGAGAAGGCCTGGAGATAAATGTAAATGATACATATTCCTTTACATTGGAATCATCCTCAGGAAGTAAAGTTGCTTCCTCTGGCTCTCTTCATGGACAAACATGATATGTTCCATTCTTACATTGGTGCCTGCCCTCCCCCTGATATGTTCTCCCTTCCACCTGTTCAAACGTGTCCCTCCCATAATTCCTGTCTCTGCAGTGAAGAGCCACCCCCAGAATACTCTAACCCTCCTCAATATCCTCTGAACCATCACTGTGATTCAGCTTCTCCTTTTCTTTCATCCTGTCTTTTAACAAGATCAGAAGTTCCTAGAGGGCAGAAATCACAACTTGCTTATTTTCAAATCTCCTTCATGGTGATCTAGTGCAAAGTCAAATATATGGATTAATTGAGGGATCTCAGTTTGCATCAGACCATTTCCTCCCTCACCCTGATGCTCCTGTTATGGGTTCTTCTATATGTCGGTAAAATGAAACTATAGCCCCAAGAAGATGGGCACAAAGGGGAAGTTAGCCACATGCCTCAATATCTGAGGCTTTCTATGTTCATTCATGTATTTCTTCATTCACTAAGGAGATGAGAGTACTGAGTATATCTGCCAAGTTTAATTCAAGCTGGGTGGACTTTGGCCAGAGATAGGCACAAACCTGGGACACTGCACGAGACCTTGAGATAGTGTCTTTATATAAAAAATAAGGGCTAGATGCTTTTCATGCATTGATGATTATAAGAGCTTTACCTCTATTTACACATATAAACCCTATAAGCATCTTTCAAAGCAGGGGCCATCATCATCCCCACTTTGTAGATAATGAAACTGAGGTATAGAAATGTTAAGCCACTTGTCCAAGGTCTCACACTAGTAAGGTACAGAGTCAGATCAAAGCCAGGCCATCTGGCTCAGGGCCCATAGGCCTAAGCATTCCACTGTACTGCATGTCAGGTAGGAGTCACAGGGCATCCAAGGATGGAGGGACACAGGGATAGGGGCATGACGCTATTGAGAGACTGTAGAGCCCTGCTGAGGTAGAGTGATGAAGAGTGCCAGCACCTCAGTCTGAGCCACTCCCAGGCCCCTGTAAGCCCTCTCCTTAAAAGGACATTTTGAGCCCCTCCTGTGAGCTGCCACTTGGAGCTCAGCTGATACAGGGTTTCTGAGAGGCAGCCTGGCATTCCTGTCTGCCTGACATTAGCCAGGCCCCCAACACAGGAGTCCTTGATTGCCACAAAACCTGCCCTTTACATTTCTATGCAATTTCACTCTTCTCTGACCTGGTAAAATGCCCAAAGACCAACCCTTCACACACTTTCATATCACCTACTAACAACCACAGAATCTGTTTCCTCTATTCCATGGGTATGGTAGCAATGCAAAGGGAGATGTCCAGTGAGGACATGAAAGATGATCAGAAGATGCTAAAAAAAAGAGTGGATCCTCATAGTATTCATTGCTGAGAAAACTGGAGTTACACACAAGGGGCCTACCACCTTTTGGTAGGGAACCAAGACTCCGGCGGGGTACTAACAGAGAGGAAGGAGAGAAGCTCAGAACTGCGTCTAAAGTGATATCTGGAGCAGTTATGACTGTGCATGTTGCAGAGTGATGGCCACTTCTAATCGTTATGGCTGAGTGAATGTGAGGCAGGGAGTGGCTACGACACAGAAACTGTAGAACCTGAAGCAAACTTATATGCAAGTGGAGGTTGCTGATGTTGCCCGTATTGATGTTTAAAGCAATAATTCCTGGAGAAACCTTTACCAGTTGTTGGTTCTATAGTTACTCCTGGAAAAGCAGCCCCCATTTCAGGTCAGATCAAGTATAGGACCAGAGACAGCATAAGCCCAAGCCAGCTTCATGCCTGGTGGTATGAGATTAGCTGACCAGGTCAACAAGCGGAAGTGGACTTGCCTGAAGAAAACCAACAGAAATACAAGGATTCAGGGACAATCTCTTCACTCCATCATCCCCTTGTGAGCTTTGACAGGTCCAGGTGCGGCTCACCAATGGGAACCACCCAAATTGGTGGGGGATGGGGGGGTGGATGAGGATGGATTGTAGTCAATAGTGCTTACTCTGATATAGCATGTGATATTTTCCTCAGGGGTTTTCATGCCCTTTCAGGGTCTAGGCTTCCATTACTTCTCTGACTTTCTCCCTTACCAGTCTCTCCTGGCTCATTTTGCTTCAGCCACACTAGTTTTCTTGTTATTCCTTGAACACATCAAGCATGCCTCAGGGCCTTTGCATTTGCCATTTCCTCTGTTTAGAATAGTCTTCCATTCATATATCTAAATAACAGCTCTCCATATTTCGCTTTTCTGCTCAAATGTCATCTTATCAGAGGGATGACCTAATCTCCCCATATACAATTCACCCTCCCCCAGCAGCACTCTCATGTACTCAGCACTGCTTCCTTTCCTCCAGACATTTATTGTTACCTGATGACTATACATCTGTATGTCTGTCTGTCTGTCTGTCTCTCAATCCTAGAAAAACACAAGCTCTGTTAGAATAGACTAAGTTTTGTTTGTTGCTGTATTTCTGCACCCAGAACAGCGCCTGACATATATGGGGCACTCAAAATACTTATAGAATCAAAGTGAATTCTGCTCTATTAGTCTCTGAATGATTTCCTTTCGAACTGGACCTAGTGATTTCTTCATTTGTTCTTTAAAAATATATATATATATATATTATGTATTTGACAAAGAGAGAGCACAAGTAGGCAGAGCTGCAAGCAGAGGGAAAGGGAGAAACAGTCCCTGGGCTGAGCAGGGAGCCCACGGGGGTAGGGGGCCAGAGGTGGCTGATCCCAGGACCCTGGGATCACGACCTGAGCTGGAGGCAGATGCTTAACCAACTGAGCCACCCAGGCACTCGTCCTGTTTGTTCTTATTGTTGTTGGTTTGTTTGTTTCCTGAACTCATCAGTAAAATGTAGAAGATGCTCTTTCCCATAGTCACTGAGTGATCAAGGCCCTTGAAAACAAGGCTTCACTTCTGTTCCTGTGAACCCCCGTGTGAACCCTCTGCCCCACCACATATTTTCTGACTCATTCTTGCTCTTGGCATCAGCTGGTGCTGTGTTCCTCACCAAGTATGAACTCCCTCCTGCTTATCTAAATCCTGTTTAAACTTTCAAAGCATACTCTGACTTTTTCCCCCTTTATCTCTTCATCGATATCTTCATCCTCTGAGTCCTCATGTCTCTTCCACATTGTTTATTTTTTTAATTTAAATTCAATTAGCCAGCATCATTAATTCCAGATTTTGTATTCAATAATTCATCAGTTGCATATAACAGCCAGTGCTCATCACACCACATGCCCTCCTTAATGCCCATCTCTTCCACATTGTTTATCACTAAAAGTTCCAAATATAATAATCCTATCTCCCTAATCAGACTATAATTCTTTGAAGACAGAAAAAAAATGCCCTCTACATCTTCTACATCTCCGTGGGATGAACATCGTGCAGGGAGGGAGGGAGTGCTTCTGTGTTGACCAATTTTTCAAAAAACAAATAAAATTATAGGGCATTAAGAACGACATTTCTCTTTCTTGCTGACGTGGCTGCTGCTGCCTCATGTTGATATCTCTTAGATCACTGAGTGAAATAATGAAAAGCATGCGGAAGGAAAGTGTAAGGTGGAGATCCTATGACCATTGGTCACCTAGTCAATAAACATTAATTAAGGGTCCAGCACTATGCTAGCCAGTCTGAAGACAAATCCTAGAATCACAGGACACTGAGTTGGAAGGAACCTTGGAGAGCATATGTTCCAAACAGTCGTATCAATCAGGATACTTAGCTATAAGCAACAGAAACTAATATAAGCTTAAATGGGCAGGAATGGAATGTGTTAAAAATGCTGGTAGGAACATAGGGGAGCCAGCCCTAGAGCTATGCTTCCAAAATGATGGTCGGGTGAGAAAAGAGTTACCACTCTCATGGACACTATACTTTGAAGTTCTTTCCCCCCCGCTTTTTTATTTTATGTATATTTTTTAATTGGAGTTCGATTTGCCAACATATAGCATAACACCCAGTGCTCATCCCATCAAGTTCCCCCTCAGTGCCCATCACCCAGTCACCCCATCCCCCCTCCCACCTCCCCTTCCACTACCCATTGTTCATTTCCCAGTGTTAGGTGTCTCTCCTGTTCTGTCACCCTCGCTGATATTTCCCACTCATTTTCTCTCCTTTTCCCTATAATCCCCTTCACTATTTTTTATATTCTCCTAATGAATGAGACCATATGATGTTTGTCCTTCTCCGATTGACTTACTTCACTCAGCATAATACCCTCCAGTTCCATCCACGTTGAAGCAAATGGTGGGTATTTGTCACTTCTAATGGCTGAGGAATATTCCATTGTAAATATATACCACATCTTCTTTATCCATTCATCTGTTGAAGGACATTGAGGCTCCTTCTACAGTTTGCTATTGTGGACATTGCTGCTATAAACATTGGGGTACAGGTGTCTCGGTTTTTCACTGCATCTGTATCTTTGGAGTAAATCCCCAGCAGTGCAATTGCTGAGTCATAGGGCAGATCTATTTTTAACTCTTTGAGGAACCTCCGCACAGTTTTCCAGAGTGCCTGCACCAGTTCACATTCCCACCAACAGCAGAGGGTTCCCCTTTCTCCACATCCTCTCCAACATTTGTTGGTTCCTGTCTTGTTCATTTTCCCCATTCTCACTGGTGTGAGGTGGTATCTCATTGTGGTTTTGATTTGTATTTCCCTGATGGCAAGTGATGAAGAGCATTTTCTCATGTGCTTGTTGGCCGTGTCTATATCTTCTTCTGAAAGTTCTGTTCATGTCTTTTGCCCATTTCATGATTGGATTATTTGTTTCTTTGCTGTTGAGTTTAATAAGTTCTTTATAGATCTTGGAAACTAGCCCTTTATCTGATATGCCATTTGCAAATATCTTCTCCCATTCTGTAGGTTGTCTTTGAGTTTTGTTGACTGTTTCTTTTGCTCTGCAGAAGCTTTTAATCTTAATTCCCAATAGTTCATTTTTGCTTTTGTTTCCCTTCGTAGATGTATCTTGCAAGAAGTTGCTGTGGCCAAGTTCAAAAAGGGTGTTGCCTGTGTTCTCCTCTAGGATTTTGATGGATTCTTGTCTCACATTTAGATCTTTCATCCATTTTGAGTTTATCTTTGTGTATGGTGTAAGAGAGTGGTCTAGTTTCATTCTTCTGCACGTGGCTGTCCAATTTTCCCAGCACCATTTATTGAAGAGACTGTCCTTTGTCCAGTGGATATTCTTTCCTGCTTTGTCGACTATTAGTTGACCATAGAGTTGAGGGTCCATTTCTGGGTTCTCTATTCTGTTCTATTGCTCTATGTGTCCGTTTTTGTGCCAGTGACACAGTCTTGATGATCACAGCTTTGTAGTACAACTTGAAATCTGGCATTGTGATGCCTCCGGCTCTGGTTTTCTTTTTCAATATTCCCCTGGCTATTCAGGGTCTCTTTTGATTTCACACCAATCTTAAGATTATTTGCTCCAACTCTCTGAAGAAATTCCATAGTATTTCGATAGGGATTGTATTAAGTGTGTAACTTGCCCTGGGTAGCATTGACATTTTCACAATATTAATTCTTCTAATCCATGAGCATGGAATATTTTTCCATCTCTTTGTGTCTTCCTCAATTTCTTTCAGAAGCGTTCTGTAGTTTTTAGGGTATAGATCCTTTACCTTTTTAGTTAGGTTTATTCCTAGGTACCTTATGCTTTTGGATGCAATTGTAAATGGGATTGACTCCTTAATTTCTCTTTCTTCAGTCTCATTGTTAGTGTACAGAAATGCCACTGATTTCTGGGCATTGATTTTGTATACACTTTGAAGTTCTAAGTGTGGTTGCTGTTGCCTGTTTGCAAAGGTACCACCCCTAGGAGGGTCCTCCACTGTCCTTGCCTTTTTTTTTATTCAGACTCTGGCCAGTGCACATCTGATTAGGAGAGCCTAGGTCATCATTCTCCACCCTGGTACAAAAGAGGGCAGAAAACAAGCATATTTCCCCACTCTTTAGTGAGATGTGGACTCTGTTTCTGACCAAAATTCTTTAGATGGAGATGCCCTTAATGAAGGAAAGTATTCAATGGCAAATGTTCACTTACTCTTCATACCACAACAGAGGCAATGGTGATCTAGAGAGATGGAGCAAATGCCCCAGGTCATGTCATAAATTGCTAGTAGCTAGGACAAGAATCCAGGTCTTCAGACTCCATGTCTCAAATTCTTTTCATTCATCTATGTATAAAAGAAGCAACTAGTAAAAAGGTTAGATGCAAATTAGGACAAAGAACAGGGATCAAATGAGTGACCTGTGTCCCTGGCATGGTAATAACCATCTCTTAGATTTGATTACTGCTCTGTTTTCAACATTTACTCTTGACAACAGCCTGATCTCAGATATCACCTCCTGGAGGGAACCTCTCCTGAATCACTGAGCCCCTTGGTTCCTTGACTTAACTTTGAGGTAGTCTTGTTTATGTTGCAATATCTATGTATGTGTCTTCCTCCTCACCAGGCTGTGAGCAATTTGAGGTGCAATATTGGGCAAGAAGTATAACAGGAGAAGCATCATCATGAATATGCATAGGGGGAACTACAGAACAGTCACATTTAGTCCTCCATCTCTACAACAATAACCCCCCTTCTGAGTCAAAACTATACCTATCATTCACCTCTTATTTCTGGGGTGCCTAAAACCACATTCTCCAAGAGTCTTGTAAAGAATCCCAGGGCATGGCACAAAGCACAAATGCCAAAGGCTAGCACTTTTGTAGCCTCACAAAGTCTTGGTCAGGTGTCTTCTTCGTGGTGGTAGAAAACTAATGGCAGAGTTACCAAAGCAAGTCTGTAAGCCCAGGAGGCTGATATCTAAGCTGGACAGCCCTTGGCAGGACAAAAAGTTCAGGACAGTGCCCAAAGCACAAATTGGCTCTGGACACCTAAGGCCCTTGGAAACAACAGAAACTGGCCTGCAGAGACCCTGAGTCAGCAAAACAGATGTCACAGGAATGAGGTAAGAGCTCCCTGCAAGGACATGTGGCCTTCCCTTGGAATGAAACATTTTAATATGTTTGAAAACCTTTATAAGTTCACCATAACACTCCCTAACTCTTCATGTTCACCCAACCTCCACATTTACCCACACATGACATTTGCATTGCCATCTCTGTGGCTTCCCCATGGCTGTTGCTGAGCTCAAGGAATCCTTCTTATGCCTACCCTTTTGAATACTTGCATTCGGTAAAACCCAGCTCAAGTGCTGTATCCTCCAGAAAGCTTCTCTGTCCCTATCTAGTTCCTTGCTAATATCTCAGGGAAATACTTGCTCCTACCATTGCCTTTGACATTCCTTTCATGTTACAGTCCATACTATACTATTTTCTGAAGATAGGACATGTCTCCTAGATGAGATTGTAAGTCTTTCAATGGCTAACCGTGTCAGAAATTCCTTTTTCCTCCAAAGCATTTTGCACAATGTATGCACATAACAAATACTATAAACAATACAACCCACTGAAATGATATCTTCAAATTCTATATTCTACATAACTTGGCCTCCATTTTAAATGACTTACTGGTTTTTACTAACCTCTTTTTAAAATTTAATCTAGTTATCAAAATAGTACATACTGACAGGCATACATATTACATGCAAAATAAGACAGACACAAGAAGTTGGCTCAACCAAGCATTCCTAGACATTTTTCCCTTGTCTGTCTATAGTTATGAAGATGCAAAAACTAAGATACTCAATTTCCCAGCATCCTTTAGAGCTGAAGAGGGCCAGAGAGCACACTTTACAATTTTGGTCAATAAGGTTGAAGTAGTGGTCTATTGTGTTCCCGCTTTCCCCTTCTTCTTTATTTCTGCCCGGAATGTAGGGGTTACCACTTAAACTTCAACAGCCATCTTGTGATAAATGTGAGGAAAAGCCATAAGAATCTCAAAGATGCTCTTCCTCCCTGACATTGCCAATAGGCTAAACCAGGACTAAAAGCCATCCATTTTCAAACTTCTAGGAAATAAAAGAGGGAACTATTTGATTAAACCATTGAAATCAGGTTTCTATAAAGCATTACTGCTGATATAGGCAGCCAAGATATCCAAGAGGACTTCTAACTGATATACTTGTACATTGTCAAAAACAGAAAAACACAAAGATGGAAAGTCACCTGCCACCCAACCACTAAACTGATTTATTCCACATGACTCTATTTTTTTTCTAAATATGGATGAACTATATTCTTCAATAAAAAAATGAGATTTTAATTATATTGTTTTCTATAATTATTTAACCATAAACTATGAACATTTTAAAGCCTTGCCATCAAGAATCATTTTTAGCATTATTTTAGGTAATACATACCATAATTCATTTTACTAACTCCTTTCCACCTGCTTGGACATAAGGTTCTTTCTAATCATTGTATAAATATCCTGGTATGTAAATGTTTGCATAACTTCATAAGGATTTCATTAAGATTATTTCTTAGAAATAAAATTTGTAAAATATGTCTATCTTTAAGGAAGGTTTTTAATGCGCTATGCTAATTTTTCTGCTACAAATTTTATATTATTTTTCCTAATAGGACAAATAATAAAACATGATTTTTTAACAAAACATTTGTAAATAATGAACGAAAAATAAATACCTAAAATAACATCAAGCTAAATAAGCAAGCTTTACAAGTGTGTCAGAATTTAAAATGTTTGTGTGGGGAATTAAAAAATGTATCCCACCATTATCATCACCACCATAGCTTCTGTCTACTTCTCTATTTTAAGAGAAATACATGGACAAAATCCAAACAACTCGATTCCAAAAATAAAAAAACAGTCAAAATGAAGATGAAATAAAGATGAAACCCTAGGGAGTTTTGCCTGGGAGGATAAAGGGGTCAAGTATTTGAGGCACATTTTTCTTGAAGGACATGGCCAGATTGAGAGAAATGACAGAGGAAGCAATGTTGTGGAGGCAGGAAAACATGGAGAATAAGATTATATTCTAGAATAACTGAGTTACAGACTCCCAGGAATTATTGAGCATGAAAGAATGGATGAGGGGAAGGGATGTTAATAAGAGATTCTATGGAGTACACTTATATCCTCTTGAATAACTGTGAGAGACACCAGTAAGAATCTGATGTCCTGCTTAGAGTATTGTTTTTAGATGTGATATAGCTCCGTAGCTAGACTATATGAGTTAATATTTTTAAAAGGGTTTCTCAAGATATGGTTTACTCCTCTTTAGCTTGTTGTCCACTATAGCTATTCAACTTATCTATTCTCATTCTGCTTCCTCATAATGGCAGAGTCCATTTTAAAATTCACTCCACAAAGATCTCTAACATCTTTAATGCCTTCACCACCTCTTCAGCCCACACATTAAACAGGGAAACCTGTCAGTTTTATTAAATGTAAGGATTTCCTCTGTTTTTATTCTGATATTGTTAATTTATACCTTCTCTTTTCTGTTTGTTGAGATCAATTTAGCTAAAGCTTTATAAATTTCACTTATATTTTTAAAGAATAAGCATTTGCTCTGTTTTGTTGGTTTTGTTTCTTCTATTTTTTCTGATTATCTATTTACTGATTTTTGCTATTTTCTCCTCTGTGTATTTACTTTGGTTTATATGCTCACTTTTTCCTAGCTTCCTAAAGTGAAAGTGTAGCTTATTTAACTGAGTTTCTATTGTTATATCTTCAAGTTCACTAATCTTTTCTTTTGCAGGATCTCTAACTTTCTACTAATTCCATCCAGTGGGTTTTTTATTTCATATTTCTATTTTTTATTCCTAGAAGTTCCATATGTGTCTTTTAAAGTATATTTCTTTTACTCATATATTCCTTTTAATTCTTAAACACATTTGTGTTAGTTGTTTTAAAAGTCCTTATAAGCTAATTTTATCATTTCTATCATTTCTGTGTCTATTTCTATCGTCTGATTTTTCTCCTGATTATAAGTCACATATTTCTGCTTCTTTGCATATCTAGTAATTTTTGATTGAATGCTAGAGATCATGTTTTATATTTTTGTGTGCTGAATTCTTTTTCTAAGGTATTGGGAGATTGGACTTTATTCTGGCTGACAGTTAAATCCTTTGTGGATATGCTTGATTGTCTGAAAGCTTGTTTTTAGTTTTATGAGAGTGGGTTTAGAAAAATCCTTATAATATCACTAATTTAGCACCACTATTAGGGCAGGACACTTCTGGAGCCACTGTAAGCCCTGAGTGCTCAATGAAGACTCAATGCCAACTGATCAGAAATTAAACACTTTCCAGACTATGTTCATTTTAGCATTTCCCTGAATTGTCCTTTGGCTGCTCTAGTAAAATTTTATTCTATGCATGTGCAGTTTAATATTGAGCTTAAGAGAACTACTATGCAAATTTCTGAATCTCTTTTTCTATACAACACTATCTCTGGTACACTGTCCCAGAAATTCTGACTACTCTAGCTTTCCCAAATTCTGATCTCTGTTCACTCCACTCAGAAAGACTGCTGAATTCTGTCTGGGACTTTTTCTTTGTGCTGACATCCAGAAAAGTGCCTCACAGCAGAAAGCTTAAGCAATCTTGGAGCTCACACTATTTTTTTTCTTTCTCTTGGGACTACAGCCTTGTACTATCTATTGTCCAATGTCCAAAACCTATTGCCCTTTTTTTTAGTTTTCTAGTTATTTACAGCAGGAAGATGAGTATTGTCCCAGTTATTGCAACATGGACAGACTTGGAAATCTTATATCTGTTTTGTAAACTAAGCCACAAACTTTCCTAGGTTTGAGCAAAAATTTCTCCAGAACACATACCCAAAGATACAGCATGGTTCTGACAATAGTACCTAGTTATGAGACCTCCAAGAAGATGAATGCAAGGAAGAAAATTCAGGGCTGCTTTTTTTTTTTTTTTTTTAAGATTTTATTTATTTATTCATGAGAGACAAAGAGTAAGAGGCAGAGACATAGGTGATGGAGAAGCAGGCTCCATGTGAGAGCCCCAAGTGGGACTCGATCCTGGGTCTCCAGGATCATGCCCTGGGCCAAAGACAGATGCTCAACCACTGAGCCACCCAGGCATCCCTAGGGCTGCTTTTATTGTCACCCTTTCACATCTGGAGAACTTTCCTTGGCTAAAACTTTAGAATTCTCTGTACAATATTTGGGTTTTGCAGCTCTAAGAAGCACTAAATTTCAAATGCCCAAGAGCAAATAGATAAAGTGAATTGAGGCCTCACTAAGTGGAAGTGATTCCAAAATTTATTTTTTTATCAATAAAAATTGTTTATTTATAATTCAATGAGGATTTAAATTTATAATAAAACAAGTTTCAAATTTATATTTTCCCCTGCTTAATGCAAGTGCTTCACATTGATTCCTTACTTCAAGCTAATACAAGCTATCTGCTGGATTCCCTTTTACTGAAGTCCCTTCAATTCTCCTTTCTGAGAATCTCATAGAATGAAGGAGATATGATCAATTTTTCTGAAGTATCAAAGAGAATTGACATTGTATGTGATCACATTGGTCTGGTTAAACCAACCTAACCCTCAAGAGTCTATCTCACTGCTATCACCCAAATTCTTCCCCATCACCTTGCTCCTGGACTATTGCCACCAGTCATCCCAACTTCAATTGAACTTCCTCATACAGTTTGGTAATATTGCCTACAATTCAACTTTAATCATAACATTCCCTGATTAGAAAACCTTTATAATTCTTGACTGCTACAATGTTCTCCATAATTTGGCCACAATTTTCCCTTCTAATGTTCTGTCTCATGTTTTTCCTTCTCTGCATTCTAACCAAGACATTAATTTCTGGTTCCTGTGCATGAACCATAATTTCACAGCTTTCTTCTTTCTCTTTCAGTTCACACTTTCTTTTCTCCCTCTGGAATACTTTCCTTATGCCAAATATTTGATTATAAAAATGTTACCTATCTTCAAAATCCCCACTCTAAAACAATCACATTCATGAAAACTTCAATAATTTTAAAGTTTCTTTCTTTCTTAGAAGAAATCTCTTGGGCAGCCCGGGTGGCTCAGTGGTTTAGCGCTGCCTTCAGCCCAGGGCGTGATCCTGGAGACCCAGGATCGAGTCCCATGTCAGGCTCCCTGCATAGAGCCTACTTCTCCCTCTTCCTGTGTCTCTGCCTTTCTCAATCTCTTCCCCCCACCCACATGTCTCTCACGAATAAATAAATAAAATCTGAAAAAATAAAGAAGAAGAAATATCCGTTTCCTCTCTAAATAACTTAGTCTAAACTTCATTTATCATATGTATCACTGTCTACCTTACATTATAACCACTTCAGTAAACCTCTTGAGCATAGTCTGTGTATCATTATTTTTCATGAATCTTTAAGAGTCACATGGACTGAATTTCACATATGGGTGTTCAGTAAATATTTATTGAGAGGAGGAGTGATTGATTGGATATTTGTATATATTCCTTGTTATTATAATAGTTAATTTAAAAGGTATTAGTTTGAACCATATGAAATGGCTGTACATTCAAAAATAGTCAAATATCAGCAATTTAAAATGATTTAATCTTGTACATTTTCTTCCCTGTTTTAATATGAGCTATCCTTTCACAAACTGTCTTACATTATTAAAGTCAGAGGATGTCTAAATTAATCAGGGACAAAGGAGTTTTACTAATGAAATGAAAATGTCAGAAATAATTATTTATGAGAGCTGAACTGAGTATAAAACTGACACATATCTGTTAAAGATCTTACATGTGCAGAATAATAGATGACCACTAAAATCAAGCTAGCTTCCAAAAGGGAAGTATCAACAGGATATTGGAGAATCTCATGGTCTGAATAAGGTGGCATCGCTAACAGTAGGAGCCAGGGCAATTTTGAAGGCCTCAGCAGCAGGAGTTCCTGGGGTTTTATTTCTTTTATTTTTTTAAACTCCTAACCTGTTTTGATTTAAATTCTAAATTCCTGAGATATAACATCTGAAAGACTTGGCAAGGTAAAGGATCTGCCAATCCTTTAGTTAAGGTGAGAAAAATTGCTTGGAGCCTGGCCTTATAGACTAGTATGTGGAGAGGGGCAGTGGGCATATATATATGATTTTGAAAATAAAATGCATACAAATTCAAAGACATTTGTTATATACCATTCTGGGGGAGATGTGTCTTCTGCTTTACCTTCTGGAGAAAAGTTTGAAAATCTTCAAGCTAGACCATCTCTATGGTATTTTCAAACTCTTAACACTTTCTCAGTCAATAAATCTTCATATGTAGCCAAACATTTTCTCTTTCCTCCTCCAACTGAGCTCATTGCTATCAAGTTCATCTGTAAATGACTAGTCTGCTGTTTGGGATGTCTGAGTGGCAAGAGATAAGAGAAGTTGAATTACTGACACAAGTTGATAGTGGAACCTAAGAGACTCATCTCAGCTCTATTTATAATCCATTTAATTAATATTTGTTTAGCATCTACTCTGCAAAAAAATTTAGCACTTGAAAAATCATAATATCCAACATTCGCAAATACTGTGAGAAATACAAAGGAATATAAGCAATAGTCCCTGCAGTCAAGAAAGTTATGATCCGATTAGGAAACTCACAGGCAAAGTTAATAACAATGCAAGTTTAGTGACTAAGGGTATAAATGTGTCTCTTCAGATGCAAGTGCTAACATACATTATTTCATTGCAAAATGTTGCATAGACATGAACCAAAAGAATCATTAATTGTATGGGATTATTTGTTACAGAAAATTGGCAGTAACCAGGTCTACTGAACCCTGCATTTCTGAGTCATCTGCCAAAATCTGGAAATAGTGTTCTTCAAAGCTTACCTTGAAAAGTGATTTAATTTCCATTATTTTATACCTATCCCACTCTCAATGCTGAACAACAGTGAGTTGGGTCTAAGGTTTGAACTACCTCACCATTCCCTTCCTACCCAGGAGAAACCAGCAAGCATTCCATGGTCTTTGTACATAGCCTTTGAAGGGGAAATGAGACACAGATAGGGGGAAGAAGCAACCTGAGGAGTTGAAAAGAGTCATGAACTAAGAACCAGAAAACTTGGTTCTGGTCTTACCATTGATCCCTATTTACTGTCATGCTTAGAACAAGTCTCTTAACTTCCCTATGACCTATATTGGCCCATCTATAAACCAAGGGGGGCGGGGTAGGAAAAGTTTTAAATTCAACAACATTTATTATGAACCCCCAAGGAATTTCCCTAAAATATTTCTGTTAAATGCTTCTGGACAAAATTGAAAACCTAATTTCAAATCACAGACCTCCAGACTGCCTAATAACAATTAATGGTAAAACATCTGTTCCACTTTTCTTTTTTTTTTTTAAGATTTTATTTATTTATTCATGAGAAGCACAGAGAGAGGGAGAGGCAGAGACACAGGCAGAAGGAGAAGGAGGTTCCATGCTGGGAACCCAATGTGGGACTTGATCCTGAGTCCCCAGGATCACACCCTGGGCCGAAGGCAGCGCTAAACTGCTGAGTCACCTGGACTGCCCTATTCCCCTTTTCCAACCCCAACTACATACCTGATGAGACAGACCAAGTGCCTCCCCTCTCTGATGCAGTGAAACTCTTTGAAAATAAGCTAAAGGAGAAAATCATTTAGGGGACATGATCACAGCTCTGACTGAATCTTTCTTTAACTTGTTGAAAACCATCCCTTACAAAGGGATTGTGAGAATGTAATGTAATTCTGTGCACAAGAGCTCACAAACTAATCTGGCCTATAAAGCATTTCTACCAAAAGCTTATTGTTGAAAGCTGTGGGCTTTAATAAAGTGTTATCCAGGGACAAGTCTAAAAACTTGTCTGTTCTAAAAACCCTCCTCCTCTTCTGCCTCTGTTTATGCTCTTAGTTCCGGTGCCTTGGTTGATGACCAAAAAGGGTCAGCTCTGACTCACAACAGCACTGTGAATATCCTGACCCTGGTGGGCTACAGGGCCTGAGATGTTTATTTCATTTCCCTTTCATTCCATACTCAGCTGGGCTCTCAGGGATGGAAAGGGAAGGAAAGCAGCCCACGCTGACCAATCAGTCCAGAAATATTTACTGAGCACTATCCAAGTACTTCGCATTGTGAGGAGACATGAAGCCACATCTCAAGCCCAGGGCTTCAGAGCTGCTCCCAGGTTTATGAGAATCCCTGTCCTGACCACCTTAAACAAGGCCACTAGCCCTGAGAAAGAACGCTTTGGTCCTTGGAGTGTGTGGAGCTAAGGAGGGGTCCAGGATAGGAGGTTGCTGGAAAGTGCTTAGGACCTAAGGGCCTCAGTGCATTAATTCATTTAAACATGTCCCCTATTGGGCAGCCTGGGTGGCTCAGTGGTTTAGTTTAGTCTTTGGCCCGGGGTGTGATCATGGAGACCTGGGATCGAGTCCCACATCAGGCTCCCTGCATGAAGCCTGCTTCTACTCCCTCTGCCTGTGTCTCTCATGAATAAATAAATAGAATCTTTTTTAAAAAAAAAAATAAACATGTCCCCAGGAGAGGACAAAATTCTCTACAAATATGATGAATTGAAGAGGATGGTGGATGTCCTGAGACAGGGCAGCAGAAATGTAGTGAAGGCAGCTCTGTGGCTCTTACGCTCTCCTCTGGCCCTGACTCCACGACCAACCGAGAAGTCTCAAACTTAGGAAGACTGCAGTCACTATTTGGATGTTTTAGGGACTAAGCCAGTTGCCTTTCCCCTATCAAAGCATTGAGTGTAGCTGGATTCACAGAGAGAGGGAAGGGAGATGTAAATCTTGTCCCCTAAGAAGAGAGCAAGCCAGAAGCTGTGAGGCTCAGCACTAGGGCATCTCCTTACCACATTGTCTCCAGTGAGTTTTGGCCCAGTCTAAGCCAGAAAGAATAAAAGTTGCTACCAATTCCAGACCACATTCCAGGGGCCAGACTCTATGCTAAATGCTTCAGTTGCATTATCTCATTTAATCTTTACACCGCCACTGCTCTCCACCCTGCCCCTCTCAGCAAGTTATAATTATCTCTACTTAGGAATGAGAGGAATAAAGTCTCAGAGGGGCTAAGTAACTCCTCTGAGTTCATGCAAGTAAGAAAAGTGAAGATGTTAATGCAGATTTGTCAGAATTTGAATTCTGTGTTCCTCAGTATCTGACATGGCTTGCCAGAAAATAAGCTGGAAACTCCAGGAAGAGGATGGTGGGGAGAGGGCGATGACAGAAAGAACCAGCGGTGGACAGAGAAGAAATGATCCCCTGGTTCAACATGGTAAGAGCCTCGGGTTTGGTTTCCTGGAGGTGGCATTTGGGTCCAAGCTCAGTACAAAGCGACAGGAGGAATATCTGTAGAACAAAGTCTTAGGCAGAGACTAACGGAATGGAGAGCCCACAGTGGGACCTGTAAGAGCTCACACTTTGGAGATGCATGGAGGATCTCTAACTTGTCTAGGCAGAAGTGTACATGGAGGCATGACATACTTGCCCCTGCACTTTTGTGAGGAATGATGACAATGAGAGGGGACCAACAGGGACAGGGCTAGATCCATGGTGCAATTCAACTGTGATGGACAGTACATCAGGTATAGGCATGAAGGGGATATGTCTGGTTTTCTAGTGCCTGCTGTTCTGGTATTTCTGGATCCAGCTCTCTCCACATTCCTTAAAAAAACAGCAAAGGAAGGAGATGAGCATGGGGAAGTGAACACTACCTCTTCCTGATGAAGTCTTCAGAAATATCATTAAGAAATGCTCTTTTCATTGTTTTCAATGGTGTCAAGTCTTTTTAGGTGGGAAGTCAACCCAGGGCAAAATCAATGAAGCCCAGTCCTTTACACACTCACACACATTCCACAAAGAAGCATGGAAAATGACCTCTGCCTTCGTGAAATACACAAATTTATTTGTTTTGTTTTCTTAAGAACTTTATTGAGATAGAATTCGTGTATCATACCATTCACTCAGTTAAAGTATATACCATTTAGTGGTTCTTAGTATAGTCAGTTGTAAAGCCATCATCACAATCAATTTTAGAGCATTTCATCTTTCCAAAAGAAACCCATTTGCTATGTGTAGGCACTCTTTATTTTCCTTTAACACTTTACCTCCAGCCCTGGGCAACCACCAATTTTTTTTTTTCTGATTCCATGGATTTGCCTGTTCAGTACTTCATACCTTTTTATGGTGAATAATATCCCATAAAATGAAGACAGCACATTTTATTTATTCATTTATCAGTTGATAGACAGCTGAGTTGTTTCCACTTTTTGGTTATGAATATTCATGTACAGGCTTTTGGATGGATATAAATGTTAATTTCTCTTGGGTTTATAACTAGAGATGGAATTGCTAGGTAATATGGTAACTCTATGTAGAACTTCTTGAGGAACTACCAGATTGGTTTCCAAAACAGTTGTACCATTTTTCTTTTCCATTAGCAATGTATGGGACTCCAATTTCTCTACATCTTCACCAGTACGTATCATGATCTATTTTTGATTATAGCCATTCTAATACATGTGGTATCTCATTGTATTTTGATAAGATTTCCTTCATGACTAATTTGAGTAACTTTTTATCTTTATGAAGCATTTCTGTGTCTTCCATGGAGAACTATTCAGATCCTTTACCCATTTTCAAACTGGGTTTTCTTTTATTACTTAGTTATAAGACTTCTTTATATATTCTGCATATCCGATGTTCCTTATCAGATATATGATTGGAAACATTTCTCCCATTCTGTGGTTTGTCATTTCACTATGGTATCACTTACAATACAGTAATTTTAATTTATCTATTTATTTTTATTTTGTCAATCAGGCATTTACAGTATTTAGTGTTGTATCTGAGAAATCATTACCTAATCCAAGGTCAGAAAGATTTATAACTATATTTAACTATATTTATGGTTAATTTTAACTAATTTATAGTTAAGTTATAAATTAGACAAAACTTATAACTATATTTTCTTCTAAGAGTTTTATGTCTTTATCTTGTACATTTAATTTTTTTTAATTTTTTATTTTTTTATTTAAATTCAGTTAATGAACACATGGTATATAATTAGTTTCAGATGTAGAGTTCAGTGATTCATCAGTTGTATATAACACCCAGCTTGTTACATCATGTGCCTTCCTTAATACCCACCACCCAGTTACCCATTTCTCCCAAACCCTTCCCTAGCAACAACCCTCAGTTTGTTTCCTATGATTAAAAGTCTCTTATGGTTTGTCTCTCTCTTTGATTTCATCTTGTTTTATTTTTCCCTCCCTTCCCCAATGATCCTCTGTTTTATTTCTTAAACTCCACATGACTGAAATCATGTGATAATTATCTTTCTCTGATTGGCTTATTTTACTTAGCATAATACCCTCTAGATCCATCCATACCATTGTAAATGGCAAGATCATCTATTGATGAACATCTGGGCTCTTTCCACAGTTTGGCTATTGTGGACATTGGTGCTCTAAGCATTGGGGTGCAGGTTCCCCTTCAGATCACTATATTTTGTACATTTATTTATTTATTTATTTATTTAAAGTTTTTATTTATTTACTTGAGAGAGAGAGCACAAGCTGGAGGGAGGAATAGAGGGAGACAGAGAAGCAGGCTCCCTGCTGAGCAGGGAACCCCGCATACAGCTCAGTCCGGGACCCTGAGATCATGACCTGATCTGAACGCAGAGGTTTAACCAACTGAGCCACCCAGGCACCTCCTGCATTTTTTACATTTAAATTTATCATCACTTTTGAGTTCCTTTTCTTGGTATGATATGAGATAGGGGTCCAAATTCATTTTTTTGCATGTGGATATCCAATTGTTCCAGCAACACTTGTTGAAAACACTATTCTTTCTCTCACTTAATGCTTTGGCACCATGTGGAAAATCAATTGCCCAGTTTACCATCTTGTTTGAGAAGCAGGTTGCATAACTGAAAAGGACAAGATACTCTATGAGATGTGAGGTAGCCGTAGGTATTGTTAGATTTAAGGGAAAACATTCTGATGGTTAACTATTTCAGAGATGAATTATGCAGTGGTAGGAATGGCAGAAGGTTTAGAGGTAGAATAAACTGGATAGCTTATAAAAAGCAAGCATAACAATGTAAAGGGTTTGTTGATTTGTTCATTTTTAATATATTCCTAGAGCAAAAGCTAAAGAAAGAAGGAATGGACTCTGTTTAGGAACTAGATTGCATAGTAGATTTATCAAACACCACTCCTATAATCCTATGTAATATAACTTCTCTCACATGGATAGTGGATAATTCCTCCTCACTTTAGATGCTTCTTCCACAGAGAAGTGTGATACTCCTACTCTCTCTCTACCTTTCACTTCCCAGGGGAAGAGGTATAATTTAATTGTGTTAGTGAAATTAAAGATAGTAAACTAAGAATGCTCAGCTCAGCTCATTTCTTCCTTTTGTCCTCTCAAGAATCAGCTGCCTACGGGGAATTGCAGTTCTCTTCTACTCCATGCTAGGTTTTATGTCTTGGAGAGAAAGAGGAGAGTGGTGAGGAGTCCTCACTCAGACTGACATTTTCTGTTACTAGTTGGGTATGTGTTCATAATTCAGGAAATTAGAAAACTCACTTGCCCACAAATGTGAGCCGTTCTTATGACTTTGCCCTTATCTGCGTCAGGAGTGATACCATTGATTGAGTCCAACGAGGGACTTCATTATTTGGTGCATAGGGCAGGACATTGAGTTTTCAGAACAAAATGGCATGTACGAAGTCTTTTGGTGGGGCCAAGGTATTGAGGGAAAAAAAAAAATTCAATCTGGTACTTGTCAAAGAATGGTAGGGAACTTTATTAAAGAAGTTTATTACAGGTTCAGGGATTACTGCAATGGGGTTTTGCCATAGGAGAGAGAGATTGGGCTCAATTCTAAATACAAGAAAAAGTGGGGATTAGTAATAGCCAAGGAGCAGAATAGAGGCCAACAGTTGGAAAGTTACTAACAGGAAACATCAGGGATAAGAGGAGATTTTGTAAATCATCCTAACAGGATTCTTGCTGAAGTCTGGCCAGGATGATCAGATGTCACCTGATGGTAATATAGGATGAAAATCTGAATAAATATCAGGAGTGAGAGATCAGAAATCAAGGTTGAGGGATTCTGGATAAACTGACTAGCAGGATTCTTGCTAAATCTGAACTCTTGAGAACATGCCCAAGGACCAAGCTTAGTTGAAAAGAGCTCAGAGGACCCTGAACAGAGATTGGTCAAGGAGAGAATATTTGTCTGGAGCTTGGCGATACAGAAAGTCTGTATTGTAATAATTAATTGTTCTATCAAACAATCAAGCTCTTTAAAAGTGAGGTATGTGAGGCTTGACGCTGGATTAAGAAAACTCCTGAGGCCCTGAAGGAATTGTAGTGAGGGTATAGCTGCTTAAGGAATCTTAGTTTGATCCAACCATCAGGAAGTTCTCTGAGTCAAAGCACAATAAGAAATTGAAGTTGATGAATTTTAGACTTTTATTTCCTTGAACTTTAACCCATAAAAGCAAGTAAATTTGATTATGGAGATTAGTTTCTTTGAACTTTGACTTGGCAAGGAAATTTAGTCTTTGAACTTTAAATTCCCTCTGGGAATTTGATAATAAGGGATATTTATATTCAAATCTGAGACATTCCTAAATAGCTGACATTTTATTATTGAATTGTCTTTATACAGTTTGTAATTGGAAGATCTTAGTGAGTCATTTAATTTCATTGAAAAACCTGATATACTATGTTGGAAAACGTGGTTAGATATAATTTGGAATAAGAAAGGGAGTCAGTTTTCAACTGTGAGTACCAAGTAGTCTTGGCTTTATTTAACAAGGAGGCTGTTTTCACCCATTTCAGAGCCTTCAGGGATCAACTAAACTAACCTGAAGAGGTTCCCAGGAAGATCCTCAAAGAAGCCTTAGCTGGTCCCTGGGAAGTGGGGATTGAGGGGACAACACAACTGCCCTGCTTTAGTGCTGATCTCCAGCCTCAAAGAGGGCCATATTCTTTGTTGACTCAACTTAATGGCTGAACATCTAGAGTTGTTGGGGAGAAATGCTTCATCCTCATTCTTGGTGTTTCTTTTAATGTGAAGTGTGGCATTCCTGATTTTCATGTCCCCACAGAAGGGCTTCTTTGTATATTAAGAATTACATTTGACCACTGACCCAATCCACATTCTCCAATCTGGTTTTTGTTAGTAATAAAGGTGGTGTGTCAATTTTTCAGCCACAGCTACTCTTTTTTTGTCTTATTGACAACTGGGTATGATGCAGAGTAGAAAAGAATGGTGCTATTCAAACCCCCAAAGAATATCATCTTCAAATTGCACGGTAGTTTACAAAGCTTATTTCACATATCCATATATCACATGTGTGTGTGATATACAAAATATAATTTTATAAATATTATAAGGGAAAATACATTTTATATTTTATATTTCCACATATTATGAAAAATAATTTCATAATGAAATGTATACAGTTGTCCCTTGAATAAAGTGGGTTTGAATTACCTGGGTCCACTTATACACAATTTTTTTTCAATAAGCATAGTAGAAAAATTTGGGGGGGATTTGCAACAATTTGAAAAAAACCTGCACATAAACTGCATAGCCTAGAAATACTGGAAAAAAATTAAAGTTAGGTATTATTGTAAGAATACAGTATATAATTAATATGTATAACATACAAAATATATGTTATTCGACTATTTATGTTATCAGTAAGGCTTCTGGTCAACAGTTGTCTATTAGTAGTTAAGTTCTGGGGAGTCAAAGTTACACATGGATTTTCAACTGCTCAGGGGTTGGCACCTCTAACTCTCATGTTGTTCAAAGGTCAACTGTATATGAAATATACATAAGAATTATATATGAAATATAGGGACATCTGGATGGCTCAGTGGTTGAGTGCCTACTTCAGCTCAGGGCGTGATCCCAGGGTCCCAGGATCGAGTCCCACATCAGGCTCCCCACAGAGAGCCTGCTTTTCCCTCTGCCTATGTCTCTGCCTCTCTCTCTGTGTCTCTCATGAATAAATAAAAATAAATCTTTTAAAAAAAGAATTATATGTGAAATATCTACATATAAATATACTGTATTAACATATATATACACATACCATACATATATACACACACACACAGTTTTGTCATTTGCCATTGTAAACATCTCGAATGTACATCTATTTGACTTTTGCCCTGGTTAGCAATATTTGCAAAAATAAAAGGGGCCCTGATTCTCAAATTAAAAGCAGTGATTCTCAGACCGAGCATGCATGAAAACCACCTGTTAAACATAAATTGGGGGGATCCCTGGGTGGCTCAGCTGTTGGGCGCCTGGGGCATGATCAGCCCAGGGCATGATCCTAGAGACCCGGGATCGAGTCCCACGTCGGGCTCCCTGCGTGGAGCCTGCTTCTCCCTCTGCCTGTGTCTCTGCCTTTCTCTCTTTTTTTCTCTCTCTCTCTCTCTGTGTATCTCTCATGAATAAATAAATAAGATCTTTAAAAATAAATAAATAAAACATAAATTTGTGGCCTCCAGAGCAGAGTTTCTGATTCAGTAGGTGTGACCTCCTTCAATAGATGGCACCAGCCTGGGAATTTGCATTCCTAGGAAATTCTCACATGTTGAAGATGGTAGGACACACAATAGGAGTATATTGATACTCTGCAGACACACTTATCTTTGGATATTTTAATTTCATATCTGAAGGACTTCTCTTGCCCTATTGACCTAAACATATATCATAATGTATGTAACCACATTCAGATTTTATGAAGAACTTCATTCTTTCCTTGCTAGCAACTGGAAGAGTAATTGTATTCCACATTCAAAGTAGGCAGCCAATGAACACTTGGCCAACTACCATTTTTAATGGCAGTCTTCAAGTTTTGCAGAAACTATAAAGCTCTCCCAAACAGAGTGTTGGAATAGCTAACCACAGAGATGAAAGTTGTACATGTCTCCATCTCTTCAGAGAGCCAGCCTCTGAGTATCCCTTCCCAGTTGTCCTTCAAAGGCTGGATTCAGTGACAAGAAGAGAAACCAAATGCCTGCCAGTTCTCCCATAAGTTCGGATGGTATCTTTGTTGATGCATAAGACATTCCTGTCATAACAAGCATCATTTAGATTAAAAATAATAAATCTCTTCTGGTTCAAGTGACAGGTGGTTGGGGTTTCAACACACACGTGAAGAGAAAAAGTGAAATTGCTCATTTTGTAAAGGAGGTACCAGGTCTGAAATTGAGACATGAATGGATAAAACTCAGAAAACAGAAAACAAATATTTTAGAGAATTAATTCCTTGTATAGGTAAGGAAATAATTGTGAGGCACTCAGACACCTTTAGTGCCTTTAAGAGACTGTGCTCTGGGGTCTGCATATCTACATCCCTCTTCTGAGAGATTGCTTATGTGTAGCTAAGAGTGCTTGTTCCTACACAATGCCACAATCCTGCCTAAAGATGATTAGGTCAGGGACAGAACCTGATCTAAATAACCGGGGCCATATGGACACTTGATTCTTGAGAGGAATGACTGCCTCAATCAGATCTTCTGGGTGTCCAAAAGCAGCAAATGTAGTTGACAAATAGGGTAGAAGTGGAAAGACACAGAGAAAAGGCATCAGGAAGAAATCAAAAATAAAAATAAACCATAGGCAGAAATAAGAAGGAAAAGAATAGAGAGTAGAATAGGAAGAAGAGGTAGGGGAGTGAGAATACTTATGTGGCAGATGGGTCCCCAGGGTTGTTCTCCGTTTGTGGCTGCTCTGGTCACCTCCTCTTCCCTCCTCTGAAAGCCCTTGCTGGGAGTCTGCAGAAGCTATTCTTATCCTTACAATAAACTCTCATAAACTAGGATAACCTGAACAAGTTTCTAGCTCTCGCAAACATATCTTTGTTAATAGAAATAGAGACAAGAAGAGACTATTATAGATTATGATCCTGGACTCAAACTACGAAGATGAAATGTAATACAAGCAAATTGTGAATTGCTTTGCTTCAATTTAAAAAATTAACCAGATCTGACTAGACAGTAGATCATATAGACTTGAAGAGACCTCAATTCAGTGCATCTGGTAAAAGCAAACTCAATCTTACCTTCTTTAACAGATGTTTAGTACATTCACACACACACACACACACAGAGAGAGAGAGAGAGAGAGAGAGAGAGAGAGGAGAATTGCTGCACTCTGCCTTGAATAAATTCTTGGATTAATGTGGCTCTCCAGGGCTCTGCAGTTTATAGAGATCTTACCTAGACATGTGGGCACACAGCAACAAGGATGGCTAGCAGCAGCACAGGTTAGGTGTCCTTCTCAACATAGTTCCTAGACATCCATGTACCTCCTATAGCACCTTGCTACATCTTATTTTATTTGTTCAAGGATCATAGTTCCCACTGAACTTGAAGCTTTAGAAGACAAGAACATATCTGTCTTGTCCAATGCTCTGTCCCTAGTACCTAGCACAGTGATGAGAATGGTTGAAATACTTAAAGGGCACCTGGGTGGCTCAGTCAGTTCATAATCTCATGGGTCATGAGACCCATGTGTGGAGCTCCATACTCACTGGGGAGTCTACTTGAGATTCTCTCCCTCTGACCCTCCCCCCACACCCTCTCTCCTTAAGAAATAAATCTTTAAAAAAAGGAATACTTGAAATATTTTTGAAATGTTTCTTTATTTTTGAAATGTTTATCAAGGAAATGTTTCTTGAATAAATCAGAAAATCACATTGTATGAGCAATGGTAAAGTAAAATGGGAACCTTAAATTTGGAAAGGAAGAAACTCCTTTCCATTAGATTGTGGACTCCTTACACTAGATTGTGGTTTTCAAATACCTGCAAGATTTTCATGTGGAAGAGGGAATAGGATTGTTAAGGCCTCAAGTGAGCAGAATTAGCATGGTGTTGGTGATAAGTAAACCAGACTAGCAATCAGAGCCAGAGCTCACTCTCCAACTCATGGTAGACTTGCTGCTTACATTGGAGCCATCATTCCATCATTTCTTCTTCTTCTTCTTTTTAAAAAAAATATTCTTATTTATTTAGATAGAGAACATGAGTGAAGGGTGAGCGGAGGGCAGAGGGCAAAGGAGAGAGAATCTCAAGTAGACTCTGTGCTGAGCATGGAGTCCTATGTGAAGCTTGATCTCACAACCCTATGATCACTACCTGAGCTGAAATCAGGAGTGAGATGCTCAATCGACTGAGCCACCCAGGCATCCCTCATTTCATCATTTCTAAGCTCTGTTCAAGCTTCAACATTTAATGAACCATTAAATGATAGGCAGAAATTCCGGGAGAGAGATTTTTATTTTAATTTCACCAAATTCCCCCAACATTTAGTGTCAAAAATAGAATGGCTTATCAAAAATAGAATGATCTGTGAGCTTTCTGATAAAATAAATCAACAAGCAGATTTCATTAACTATGTACTTTGTGTGTTGTAGATATGAGTCTTACATTGGGTGAGAAGTTGGACAGGATAATTTTTATCCCCATCAAATTCTATGAAATTCTAATTACAGGGTGTTTTTCAGTTTTGATGTCAAGAATGTGAACCAAAGAAAGAAGTGGCTTCTGTTTTTATTCTGTGGTTTGTTAAGTATACAACTTAGTCTTGCCAAGCCTCAGTTTTCTCATCTGTTAAGTGGGGTTAATAATACCTGCTCTTCCTACTTTAACAGATTGGTAAAGATCAAATGAGATAATGTTTGCACTTCAAAAGTATAAAGTGCTCTACAAATATATTAAATCTCTTCTCTGGAGGAAGAAAAAGAAATCATGAAGGACCATGTCTTCTGATGTCCAGGCCAAGATTCTGTCGTTCTAAAGCAAGACTGTTTTTCCTCAAATCCCTCTAGACATCCTAGAGATAGTTTTCATCTCTCTCTCTCTCTCTCTCTCTCTCTCTCCCTCTGTCTCTCGCTCTCTCTCACTCTCTCCCTGCCTGGGAATAATAGGGCTGCTAACTTGTTTTTTAGTTGTGGTGAGTTCACTTGCTACTTAAATGTCAAGTTCCACTTGACTAGAAGTTAATATATAATGTCTTCCCTTTCCTCATGAGTACAATTCTGTTAAATTATCTCTTTATGCTCACATTGATTTTTTTTTTTTTGCTTTTCAGTTTTAAGTCCTAAAATAGCATATTCAACCCTACTGCTTTACTGCTTTCAAGGCAATAATGATGGTGCCTGGCATTGTGGGAGTTTAACGCAAATCATAGTTAAGTTGGCTGTGCTTCAAGATAACAAGAGCACTGCCAAATGGGCGTTTATCAAGGATGCCTGACAGCCCCAGGAGTCTAAATTACCTCACATTTGCAGCCTTTCCTTCACAATCCCCCATCACCTTCATGCAAGCCAAAGGGAAATACAAGATGGGTTTTATTATCCCCATTTTACTGAGAGGAAAAACGAAAATACAAAACAATGAAGTGCTTTTATAAAGTCATGTGGCTGATGCTAGACCTGAGCTTAAAAATTTGGATTCCTATTGGTGCATTAGTCTTACTACCAAGCCTTTAGAAACCATTAGACATTAGATGATCCTGCGTTTCCCTTGGGTTGATTGTACTTCCAATTCACTCATGTCATGGCATGAAGATCTTTCAACCATTGGCTGGTCTTGCTAGGAAAGGCTCTGACTTTTATCATGGCATGTTTCTAGACAACCTAAGAGAGGCCCAGGCTAAGAAAGGATCCTCAGGACAAGAGGAAATAACTAGGAGAGAAAGCTTGTCCTTGTGAAATTTTAGTGTTTGGCCCTTAAAGTTTGTCAGAATTTTGAGGAATAAGTAAATAATAGAGGCTTAAAAACTACATTAGTGGGAGGGGCTGAATAAAAGGCATGCATCTGCCATATGTATACAGTGACATGAGTTTTTTTTTTAAGATTTTATTTATTTATTCATGAGAGACACAGAGAGAGAGAGAGAGAGAGAGAGAGAGAGGCAAAGACACAGGCAGAGGGAGAAGCAGGCTCCATGCAGGGAGCCCAATGTGGGACTCGATCCCGGGTCTCCAGGATCACACCCTGGGCCGAAGGCGGCACTAAACTGCTGAGCCACCTGGGCTGCCCAACATGAGGTTTAAAATAACTTAGATATTGTCACCTGCTTTGGTTTTGGTGACAGTCCAGTGAGATATATATGACAGATGTGTGTGGGGTGGGAGGGTGCTCTCTGCACCTCACAAATAATCAACTTAAATGACATCCATGATCATGTAGCTAGTAAACATTAGAGCTACCCATGAATTCTGATCTTCAGACAACACTAGAAGATTTTGTCTCACCTGTAATAGAATCGCAAGTATTGATTCTCACTTACATGAATATATTTAGGAAAAGAAGTCTCTTTTGGTCTCCCAGAAATAATACTATAGAGGAAAGCACTGTCCACTATTCTCCCTCTGCATAATGCTGACCTTACATTATTAAGGGTAAGTTCATTCACACCTTCCCTTGTCAAGACCAAGGAGGCCCCCTTTCCCTAGACCTGGCTTTTTTATAAGAACCCCAAAGACAGAATGTGTTTTTAAACCAGCTAGAGATCTCCCCATGCCCAGAGGGAGAGGCACTTTCCCAGAAAACACTCTTGCACAAGAGCCCCTTCTTTTTTGTTACTCCCTCCCCCACCTACACCTCAATGGAGAGTTCCTCACCTTTCTCCCAACACTCCTTCATTACCAGAACAGCCAGCCAGCCAGCCTGCCAGCCTACACCTTCCGCCTTCTCACCAAGCATCCTCTTCTTCAACACAGATTAGGGCCAGGGGCAGGCCAGTAAAATCAGGTCTACGGGTGGGGGGAATCTAAGAAACTCTTTAAGAAGCTGTGAGCCAGCCGAGGTGTCCCCAGAAAGTCCCTTCCCCCTCCCAGCACTGGGCTTTAGCCCTGCAGCAGTGGCAGCAGGGAACCTCACCACTGCAAGTTGAAACAGGACTCCCGCCTCCCCTCTCAGCTTTAAATAGGATTAATGAGAGAGAACATTCTAAACACTACTCTGAGAGGTTCCAGAACAGGCTGCCGGCTACTTCCTCTCAAGCTGCCATTTTGGACAGGGTCCTCTGGCTGCCTCCCCCTTAACCTCCAGCTAGCTCTTTCGTTCTCAACATTCCAGCTTTGCTGGGAACCTAACCTTGGAAACTCAAGGATAGATGAAGTCTTATTGCCCTCCCAAGTACCTCCTCTATCCACTGATAGTGCTAGAAAGTTTACTCTTGCCTCATTCATTAGATTATATTCTTTGATAAAATTCAAAGACTTTTGGAAAGAGAGTGGGAAGTGGAGCTGGGAAGGAAGCAATAGAAAGCTGTTAGTGTCTGTGTTCCATTTTATAGCAATTACAGCATCCCCTAAAACTTTAGTAAATGCATTTGAATCTGCTCTATATTTGTGTGTGTGTGTGTGTCCCTCCCTGTGGAATTATATTGTCAATACCACTCACAAGTGCCAGAAACTGAGGATATGGGCAGAAGACTTGGCCAAGGTCACCTAGCTGGGTTTCTGATTGGGGGGCGGGGGGTGGCAAAGAAAATAATAATTAAAGGGGTTTCCTGTATGACAGGTGCTGTGATAAGCACAATGGAGTAGGCACTAGTACTAGAAAACATCCAAGAAACTGATGCTATTTGGCATTTTGCCATGATTATTTCATGAAGGCAAAACCCCTCAAAGTTTACCAAAAGCCTCTTCTGGATGGAATGCTCACCTCACTGCTGCAACAGTCCTTCTTTGTTGTTTCCAGCAAACTTAGCTAAAAAGAATCAAAGAATGCTGAAATAAACCTCAGAGAATACCTGAGACAGCCATCTACCACTTCCACTCCTCTGTCCCTTTCTCTAGCTCCTCTCTTTTTGGAGGCAATAAGATTGAAGCTTTCTCATGGTGACTAGAGTCAGTAATGGGAATAAAGCAAAATATGTAGTCAACACGTAGACAGTTTGACGCACAAAGTACAGGGAGTGAGGTTAACTCCAGAAGACCTCAGGGGAGAATGGCAATGCTTGTTGAGACATGTAGTGACCTGGAAGATTCAAACAGAAATTCAGGCAGGTCAGTAGGAGTCCAAGCCCAGGGTAACCTCTCACCCCAGAAGACTAGTTCTTGATCCTACCAATTCTTAGGGCATAGCATCGGCCTTTCTGTCTAGGATCCCTTTCACCCAGCAGCTTCCTGAGAAATGACTGAGTAAATGCGTAAATTAAATTTCAGCACACAGGATCTCAAAAGCCTCTGATATTTTTTTCTCCACCCTGGAGGAAAGGAAATGATCATGCCAGCATTCCCTTAGGGGAACTAAATGATTTCCCAGAAGTCATGGTCTCATATGTTCTATTTGTTTAAATGAGTTCAGGGCTACAAGTAAATGTGAGCTTGACAGGGTCCATTTGCCAAAGACCTCCCTCAGAACTGACAAAGGTCATGTCAACTTCTTCATCTGTATGCCATTCCTCAGCCCTGGGGAGAAATTAGCCCAAAGTCTATTAGTTACCACCTATGTGCTCAGCAGCAGGCTGAATGTTATTAGAGATATAGAAAAATAAGAGGTGGTCTCTGCTATCATTTAGTCATTAAATATTCGTTGAATGCCTATCATGTGCCAAGCATTGGGCTGAGCACTGAAACATGTACTAGGAAAATGAGATGCATTCCTGTGAAACAATAGAACACAAGTTACAAAGTGCACAAGGGATCAAAGAATAGCAGGATATGGATGCCCTATTTGATAGGACTTCAGTGGAGTGTGAAGGGGGGATTCAGGAGGACTAGGTCAGGACTTAGGGAGATCCTTGAAAGACTTCTATTATGGTTTGAAGAAGACCAAGAGCTGAGAAGTGAATGTGGCCTTGGTGAAGGTGAAGAGGCAGTATAGAACTGAGGGAAGAAGGAGAAACTGAGGTGAATAGCTAAGGAAGGGGGCAACACTATGGAGGTGCTGGAGACACTACAAAGCTATTTATCTCTTGTGCATACAGTGGTTCCTGGAAGGTTTCAATTCATTTGGGGCATCTCTAGCTTTGGGTAGACCTGAGAAGAGTCAAGTCTAATAAGACAGCTTGGAACAGTAGAGAGAGAAAAGGCTTTGGATGAACCTGCATTCCAGTCCTTTATCCTCCCCTTACTAGTGGTGGATTTGGGGTACATTACTTAATCACGTTGAGCTGAGATTTCTTTATCTCTGCTCAGATAATGATTTCTATGGTTATTAAGTAAAATACTCTAGATAAAATGTCCAGCAAAGATGAGGTACATAATAGGCAAGCAATGACTGTTTTTCTCCATGGCTTCCCTATTCACCCTTGAAGAAAAAGGTGAAATGTGTGGGTATGTCCCACTATCCAACCAATCGGTCAAAGCCAGTGATGATAGTCTCCTTCAATTTGCCAGTGATTGTTAGATGATGCCTCTAGTCCTGTCTAGTGTCAACTGAGAGCTTTTCAGGAAAAGTTTCCTTGATCTTAAGAAAGAGATGCAGGAACAAAGGTCTTTTATTTCTTAGCCCATCATTGGTTCTGGGTGTGACAACTCGACTGGCAGATCCAACCAAAGTCATGGAGCAAGCACCATGAGGGCAAAGCCCATAGTTCAAGAATGGCAGAAAGAGAGATGCAAAGGCTTGATCTGTGATGACATTATGAGGCCATGGTATGAACTAACCTGGAAGCTGATTTATTAATGTATTAATTCATGAGATTTTTGTTACCTATTGTTTAAGCCAATTTAATTCAGGTTTTTTTTTGTTTCTTGTAAGTAGAAACATCCTCCTAATTCACAGTTTGATGCAAACTAGTTAAAACAACAGAAGAGATAGATTCCAGAACAGATGAAAGGCCAGGCCCATTCACAGCTAGGATGTTGAATTAGAAATAGCCTATTGTATCCTACTGAAAATGGTATTTGGGGTGGAGCAAGACATGTCAAATCACAATACTTCCTCCTTATTTCTCTGTAATCTAGTTCAACCCTGCATTTACATTGAAGAGTTTGCTAAACGGTTATCACATGACCCTTGTCAGCTGATGGCTGAACAAAGCCTATTCAGACTAGAAGCCAATGAGTGCCATTTGAGCCCTGGTTTTGTATTGCCAAGGTGGCTGCTTCACTGCTCTCTGCTCAGAGGAAGGCCGCCTGCCAGTGGTCTACACTAACCAAACTAAACCACATTTAAGCACTGTATCAGTCTCAAGGTTTCTGAGGCAGTTAGAGGGTACATGCCTCAAAACCCTGGGGTGCCAACTCCAGTAAACCTGGGCAAATTTCTCACCTCGCTCTTTGACTCAGTTTTCCTTTAAACGAAAGAGTGGAGTGGATATACTTCTTAAGGCAACTTGAGCATGTTAGTGTGAATGAGTCATCATTGAATAGGAATTCTGATGTCAGCAAGTTCTCTCTAGAGCTCCTAAAGGTGTTTTGTTTCCTCTACAACTGCCCTCTAGTTTCCTGAATATAGATTAAGTACTCTAAATGAAGTTCCGGATGATAATCCTCCTGATGATAATGATTAACAATTCCTTGGAGTCAGTTAGTACTTTCTAGGAAAGAAAAACATTACTTGCATTTTATCCTATTTGTCTTCCTAGTGCTCAGAGAAGTCAAAGAAGAGATGTTCCTCACAATGTAAAGAAGAGTTTAGTAAACTTCAGAGATAAGAGCTGCATTCAGGTAAGCAATGTAAATTCTGGTTATAAAAACTGCACATCCGGGGAAACTCCAGGAGAACTGTTTTGTTGTTGTTGTTGTTGTTTGTTTGATTGTTTTTGTTTTTGTTTATCCTGGAGGGAGACAGGACACTGGTGGGGCATCCTTTAAGGTCAAGAGGCATTAGTTTGACCTTCAGGAAAATCAGCCTTTTTATACTTTCCTAGGGTAGCTTGGAGACGGAGTAGCAGTTAAGTGATCTATCACTATATTTTCTTACCTACTTTTGGAGATTAAACAGCCTCAGTTAAATATAGTCAGCTTTTTTATTTTTTTAAGATTTTTAATTTTTTTAAAGTAATCTCCACACCCAACATGGGCTTGAATTCATAACCCTGAGATCTAGAGTCACATGTTTCACCAATGAGCCAGCCAGGCACACCCCTATAGTCAAGTTTTATTATCATCTAACAAAAGCATCTGCATTTTTTTAGACTTGAAATAATGTTAAACAATTATTTGACATTTTTTACTTTTCTTACCGTCTTCAACTTGATTTTCTTCATCTTTGCATCATTGCCATAAGACAGGTAGAGCAAATGTTAATAGGCCCATTTTACAATGAGCAAATGGAGTCTCAGAAATATTGTGACAAGACCACAAATTTGAAGTGAGAAGAAATGTGAATCTTCTGTATTTGAGTTCATATCTCTCTCTAAAACATCATCTTTCTCTTCTCAATATAATTCTTTCAAACATTGTTTGAATGCTTTCTGTATATCAACTATGTGCTGGGCATTCAGTGTTGAACAAGAAAGATGTGGTCTCCGAGTAAGAAGGTTACAGAAAAGTTGAACACACAAACAAAAAGATGGGCAATTATTTACATTGTAATAGGTGAAAGCACACTGAGAAAGGCAGAGGCGCTTCTAATCCAGAGAAAGTGTTAGGTTAACTGGTCCATGGGCCTGGTCCTATGTGGCCAATCTAAGGCCCTAGAGATGAAGGACAAAATGATAAGCCCGAATGGTTAACTACTTGAATCTTTGTTGGTGAACAGATGAGGAAGGCAGGGAATTTTTTTACAAAAACATGCTTTTAACCCAGCTTTCCAGACTCAGCTCAGGCAAGGGAAAGTCTGGCAGAGATTCCTATGGGATACCCAGGGCCCCGTCAGGGCAGCACTCCTTAAACAGACAAAGGAAGAGGAGCCACATTGAGAATCCCACCAGGGGTGTTAGGAGCAGACACACCCAGTCATTGCATTACCATACTCAACAGCTGAATCAGGGAGCTAATTATGGCTTTCTACTTCTGGAGTCCACATTCCTGAGGATTTCATGCACACACACACGCGCACACACACACCACGCTGTACCATGGCAGCTCTTCTCCCCTTATTCTGCTTCCTTACTTCCACCCCCATTTTCAATGCACCCCACTTTATCTCTGAAGCATCCCTTGCACAGGGTGCTTCTGTTGTTTCATACTGTATCTTGGTTCCACCCCTTGCATACACACCAATGCATTGCCCGCATCCTTTGCCTAACTCAGTCATTATAAGAGAGCTACATGTCATGCTTTATATGCTACCTAGAATGCTTCTGACAGAGAACCGTAATATGTCAGTGCTGGATGCATCCCCTTAAAGAGTCTCACTCAAACTACCCACTTTGCAGATATAGAAACTGAGGCCTAGTCAGGGACATGGCTTATCCAAGAGCATTTAAGTAGTAGTGGTAGGGCCAAAATGAGGAACAGGTTTTCAGGATTAGTATTTTTCTCCTTCCATGGAATTCCACATCTAAAAACAGAAAAATGAGTTTGACTGAAATCAGAAGTCCACCTGATTATTTTTTTAAGATTTTATTTGTTTATTCATGAGAGACATACAGAGAGAGAGAGGCGGAGACATAAGCAGAAGGAGAAGCAAGCTCCCCATGAGGATCCTGATACGGGACTCAATCCCCAGATCCCAGGATCACGTCCTGAGCTAAAGGCAGATGCTCAACCGCTGAGCCACCCAGCATCCCATAATTCTTTATTCTACCTTCCAAGATTCTACTTTTTTTTTTTAAGTGCTAAGATGTTAGATTTATATTAATCCATTCTGCAAGTGTTTCTGAGAAATTCCCACCTGTGAGGCACCACATCTGTCTCTGGGGATGTAGAGTCCAGTGTCTGACTGTAGATAGCTCATAGTCTAGGGAAAGACAGACCTGCAGTCACAGTCACCATGCAAGCAAGCATACATATGAATGGGACAAGAGACGTGGAGCTCTAGAAAAAGGAATTGTCGTTTTGGCTGAGATGATCAAAGATGGTGTGAATAAGGAAAGCATTTTAGGTCTCAAATTTTGACAGGTAGAGAAAAGCCTTTCAAACTGAGGGACAAATATATGCAAAGGTGGAAAAGAAGAGGTGATCTTCAGAGAAGGCTGAACTGGCCTTTGGAGTTGATACAGAGAAGTTGTAATGTTCCTTGTAATAGCTACCATGTGTATGTACTTACCACATGCCAAGGATTCTTATTTAATCCTCATAGCAAACCTATAAAGTAGGGATTGCTTCATTTACAAGTAGTTATAGAATGACTATGATATACCAGCCAGGTTCTAGGTGCTGAGGGTACATCTGTGAACAGAACAGATCAAGTCCCTCCGCTATGAACAAAACCGAACAAGTCCTTGCTCTCAGGAAGTTTACATTCCAGGAATTGTTTCCCCATTTCATAAAGGGGAAAAATATATATAAACGACAATATCACCACCAAAAAAAAAACCAAACAAACAAAAAACAAAAACCCTGAGATATAAGGAGGTTATGGCCTTGGCTGAGGGTCACACAGATGATAATTAGCAGAGCCTGTCTCTGCTCTGGAAGTCTGTTGTGTTTCCTTCCAGGAAGCTTAGAATTGAGAGTTGAAGTTTTCAGAGTCCAGATCTGGAAATGGGAAAGATATTTTACAAGATTGAGAGCAACAGGATGGCTGTAACAACATGGTGTTGCTTCTGTTTGGGCTGTCTTCCCTCATTCCACTTTTTTTTTTTAATTTTTATTTATTTATGATAGTCACACACAGAGAGAGAGAGAGAGAGGGGCAGAGACATAGGCAGAGGGAGAAGCAGGCTCCACGCACCAGGAGCCCGACGTCGCACTCGATCCCGGGTCTCCAGGATCGCGCCCTGGGCCAAAGGCAGGCGCCAAACCACTGCGCCACCCAGGGATCCCTCATTCCACTTTTATTTTTTTTTTTAAATTATTTTTTTTTTTAATTTTTATTTATTTATGATAGTCACAGAAAGAGAGAGAGGCAGAGACACAGGCAGAGGGAGAAGCAGGCTCCATGCATCGGGAGCCCGATGCGGGATTCGATCCCGGGTCTCCAGGATCGCGCCCTGGACCAAAGGCAGGCACCAAACCGCTGCGCCACCCAGGGATCCCCCTCATTCCACTTTTAGTCAGAGATCAGCCACCTCAGTGTTCCCTCCTCCACTTGGCTGAGGCTGGCATTCCCTGGGTAGAGCCGTGCCTGGTTTTAGTGAATTAATTAACCTGGGTGAACCCAGGACCAGAGCCTCATGCCACACCCAGCACCCCATTTAACTGGCCTTTTGTCCTCCCAAAGCCTGTAAACTTGGTTTCCTTCCTAGCCCAACTGCTAGAAGTTAAAAATGAGGGTGGTGGAGAAAATGATAGCGTTAAAAAGGTACTGGGTGAGATTTATAGCTATAAACTTGGAACACGACTCAGCTTTCCTTTTTTTTATATATAAATTTATTTTTTATTGGTGTTCAATTTGCCAACATACAGCATAACACCCAGTGCTCATCCCATCAAGTGCCCCCGTCAGTGCCCGTCCCCCAGTCACCCCCACCCCCCGCCCTCCTCCCCTTCCCTCACCCCTAGTTCCTTTCCCAGAGTTAGGAGTCTCTCATGTTCTGTCTCCCTTTCTGATATTTCCCACTCATTCTTTCACCCGAAACCTAGTCCCCCGGAGGGAGCTGGAAAAGTTTGCCTTTGAAATGTCTTGGAACGCTTGGGTGGCTCAGCAGTTAAGCGTCTGCCTTCGGCTCAGGGCGTGATCCTGGAGACCCGGGGGTCGAGCCCCACATCGGGCTCCCTGCATGGAGCCTGCTTCTCCCTCTGCCTGTGTCTCTGCCTCGCTTTCTCCGTGTTTCTCATGAATAAATAAATAAAATCTCAAAAAAGAAAAAGAACAAGAAATGTCTTGGGAGTGGGGGTGCCAGTGTTCCGGGCCCCTGCCTTTAATCCCAGCACGTGAGGCAATGCCCATCACTAGGCTGCTGGTCCCGTCTTTCACCTGGAAATCCAGCCTTTCCCCGGGACCCAGGGGCTGCAGGGCTGGGGCTGGGGAAAGCAAACTGGTGAGTAAGAAGATGGGGCGGGGAGCAGGGGGGGGGATGAAGGAAGAGAAGGATCCAGGGGAAGAGGAGAAAGCCAAGGAATGAATCTAGGAAACGCGAAGGAGGAAGGACGGAGCGCGCGTTACCGAGGAGGCAGGGACAAGAGCAAGAAGGGAAGAGTCGCAGGAGGGGCAGGGCCGGCGGGTGGAGGGAGAGAGGCTCAGGGCCGCCCGAAGGGGTCTGCGGGCGGTGGCAGCGGAGAGCCGGGGCCCGCGGCCGCCGCCGACCCCAAGTGCGGGGCAGCCCCAGCTGTCAGCCGGGAACAAAGGCCGCCGAGCAGCAAGCGAGAGGCTGCGAGCCGCGCCCGGCCAATGAGCGGCGCCGGCGCTCGCCCCGCCCCGCCCCGCCCCGCGCCCCGCCCCGCCCCGCCCCGCCCCGCCCTCGGCTCCCGGACCCCGCGCGGAGGCCGGCGCGCCGGGAGCGGGCGGGCGAGCTGCGGGCGCGCGCGGAGGCCGAAACTTTCTCCCGCCGCCCGGTCCGCCGAGCCGGAGCCGCGAGCCCGCAGCCCTGCGGAGACGGCCGGGACCCCACTGCAGCCCCCCGACCCCCCCCCCAAAAAAAAACCATGCCCAAGCCAGCCGGAGGCGCAGGGGGCAGGTAAGGTGCGCTGCGCGCGGGGTCCTCCTCCGCCGCGCCCCGGGCGCTCGGGCTCGGGGGCGACCGCGCTCCCCGCCGCGTACCGGGCGTCCGGGCGTCCGTCGGTCTTTGTCTGTGTCGGCGTCCGTCCGGGTGTCTTTGTCTCTGCACGTAACTGTCAGGGTCTTTCTTTCCCCCCTGCGCCAGGGTGGGTGCTGCTGCTCGGGACCCAGCCTGGAGAAAGGGATGCTGCGCCCGTCCTTACGGCTTTGTCTCCGTCTCCTGCACCCTGGCTTCATCTGCTTCCAGCCCCGAATCTGATCTTGCTGGACACGAAGTGTTGGGTGACACTGATGTCTGAGATGAGCCAAAGGGGAAGTGTGCGTGAGCCCAGAGGGTCCCTGGCCCCAGACGGAGGGTGTGACAGCTGGGCTCTGGACACTGCACTTGGCCGTCCGAACTCTGGAGATGGGCCGTGGCCGTGCTCACGGGGTGGCAGGGACACTGGTGCAGTTAGAGCTTTGGGACGTCTCACTGAAGGAATGTGTCACGGGGGCTGAGTTGGATAGAGAGGGGCTCCATGAACGTGGAAAGTGGCCCCCTGGAGTTGTGGGTCAACAAGGATCAGTCGTAGACTTGCCATTCAGCCAGATTAACACACACACAGTCCCACACCTACACACACACCACGTTCACTTCTTTCTCTCACCGGCCAAAGGTAGCCAGCCCCCGACTCCCTCCCCACCCCTACACACACACACACACACACACACACACACACACACACAGTCTTCAACATGCTGAACTCCCGCTTTCAGAGCATAAAACTCAGCAGCAACAGGCATCGAAACACCACAGGCCAGGTGATCTTTCTCCTTCTTGCTCGAAATGGAAAGGAGTGAACTCTGGAGCAAATGAATGTTCTGCTTGCCCACAAGTATGTCAGGCCTAGGAAAGTGCTTGGGACTTGTTAGCTTCAGAGCCCTCGGTTCCCTAGGAACAAAAAGAGTGCTTAGGGATCTGAGCATCTAGATTTCCTGGATCGCCCCCCCCCCCCCTCCCATTCTATCCACACCCTCCTGCAACCATCAACCCTGGTCTTCCGTCTTAGGTGCTGGGCAGACTAGCATGGAGGGACTGAGTTCTAGAGAGCTCTTGGCAGGAGCTGTGCCAGATAAAGGATCTCCTGCTCTGCTGGAAGTACAGCCTAGTGGCAATCAGAGGAGCAGAGAAGTCTAGCCAGAGAGAGATGAGCTGTGTGTGTGCTTGGCAAGTCTTCCAGAACCAACGACCCTTGAGAAGACTCTGTGGGTAGGGACTAGACAGTGCTTGTAACCTGAGCTTCCTCTAAGTCCAAAAACAATTTTCTGTGGGTATACTGGGGAACATATAGGTGCTAAAGCATACACACACACACACACACACACACACACACGAAAATGGGTATTAGAGACAGCTTTTATAGGCAGGAAGGGTGTTTGTGTTCAAGGGTGAGAAGAGCAGAGTGTGTGGGTGGAAATCTGTGGGCAGGGGCATACACACTAATCAGGTCTGGCATTTACACCTTATATTTATCCAGTGCCTTTCTTCTGAGGTGCTTTCTCCACATCACAGACGTTATCTCATTTGTTATCTCCTTTATCCTCACAATGTAACTACCAGGTTGGCATGAAGCATGGTTCATTCTCTGTGTTCTACCAGTGAAGAACGGGGGCCGGGCTTTCCCTAAGGTCCACAGCTAATAGGAGCAAAGTTAAGTTTAGCAAGTGGAAGTTCAAGTACGAGGTCTCAGCTGAGCAGATGGGTGTGTGGACATTCACTCTTCATGAAGTGAGAAAAAAAAAAAACAGGTGGAGAAAAAGGATAGTCTTTCAGGAGTGTGTATGTGTAAGCGAGAAGGAGGATGGGACGTTCGAGATGGTTGTTACTTAACCATTTATGGCAGCCTCTGTGCACCTACCTCACAAAGTAAAACCTGCTTTAACAATTCAGCTTGTACATTTGTGTGTCTGTCGAGGAGCCTCCTGTCTTGCCATGTGCATCCCAGTAGATGTGTGTTGAGGTGGCTGCCGTCTAAAGTGTGCCGCTGTGCAGTGTGTTGTCAGGGAGAGCCAATGCTTTGGGAGTGCATGAGGGAAAGATCCGCCATGCAGTTTTGAGAAGCCACTTTTGTGCCTGTGTGGGCAAGGAGGTAGATGGGTTCCAACCATATAAAAATGGCTTCCTAATTCTAAAAAGTTATGTATATGCCTTTGCACTTATTCAACATTCACTTAATAAATATTCATTGGGTACCTACAAAATGCAAAGCTCTGGGCCAGGCATAGCCTCATTAAACTATGAAGATGCATAAGGTAATGAGGGCAAACCTGTGGTTGATCAGCTTATAGACTGGTGTCATGGGTAATACTTAGCAACACCTAATACTGTTCACTAAGTACACTATGTGCCCAGTACTTGTTATTCATTATCTCATTTAATTCTCAGCACAGGCCTGCGGGTGTGTATGATTATTAGATGAGGAGAGTTAAATAATGTAGTTAGGATAGAGGATGGAGGAGCAGGGGTTTGAACTCCACTCAGCTCAGCTCTGGCTCTTTCCATGTTCTTCTACTAACTTTGAAAAGAGAAATACACGTTTCCACTCTGTCAAATATTCTTACGCCGTCTCTCTACCTCCACCTAACAAGCTCCCACTTGCGCTTCTGGTCTTAACCATGAGAATCAACCCATCCAAGAAATCTTCCCCTCTTCTTTCCCTATGTCTGGGTTACATGCCTTTCTCTGAGTTCCTACCATCATTCCACACTATTCTGACATTTACCCACTGATCCTGAAGAGCCCAAATGGTTCTTAGAGGCAGAGATGATGTCATGAATGCCCAGCTCATAGTATACTATTTGGCTACTATGAGTAGGCCCTTAGTAAATGGTTGCTTAATAAAGCAATGGGAAGAAGAGATATCGGGGACTGTTGGCAAGGAACATTTTCCCAGCACAGATTCCTGCATGGCCTCTGGCTTTCCTGCCCCTGTTATTGGGTCATCTCTTTCAGGGCCTCTGCCTAGACAGGGTTCCTTCGTCTCAGTTTCTAACTCCAGTTTGGGAACACAAGGAAAACCTAGCTCCTACCCACCCTACCAACCTAGGCGCTCTATCTCGGGGTCAGTCAACCAATGGATATATACTAGTGGGAAGTGCTAGGTGTGATCTAGAATTAAGGTTTTAAAAATTGTGCAGTTGGAACCGCAGGAAGGCACTGGTTCCAAGGCAGTGATGAGGTGTTTCTAGGGGTTTGCTAACAAAAAAGTAGCCAGCTGTCTGGGGGATCTTTAGGCACTTTAAGTGGTAGTTCTTTGAGTTTCCTTTTGAATAGATCTTTATGCTGCTGCAGTCTGAAAATTGCTGATCTAAAATAGACACTTACGCTGTTGTTGGGAGTGTGAATTGCTACCATGTTTAGGGAGGCAATCTGGCCATGATTTCCCCAAGGTCACGTGGTTACAGTTTGGTGACTCCTGTCTCATGCCGTTTATACCACCCCATTATTTCTCATAGCAGGTTTGCCACGTGCCTTCTCAGGGGTTTGTGATTATTTTAGTTTCCCTAGAACTGTACATCACTATTTATTGAAGGTTTTCAAGGTGCCACGGAGGTGGGGGATTTTTTAAAAAAATGGTTCAATAATGGCTTGAGACTAAAATTTGTGATGGGAATTGAGAAGAGGAAGCAGCATACGTAAATCAATGACAAGTACATTGAAAATTGGATTGTACTAACTTTGAACACAGCAGCTGCTCAGCATGAGGGAGGTGAGCTCAAAGACACCAGGGAGGAAGTGGTCATGAACTAAACCTTGAAGTTAAACCTCAGGAAAGTATAAAAAGTAGACATAGCAGCAGCGAGGTCATAGTTCCAAGATGCAAGCTGAGACCTGAGGAAATGGAGCTTTTTCTTCCAAAGGGAACCCAGGTAGGAAATGTTTCCTCCTTCCATGTAGCTCAGCAAGGCACCCAGACCAGACAGAGCTGGGAAATGAAGGATGTGAAGTAACTCACCTCTAACAACTGCCTCCAGCAAAATGAGTGTGCAGATTGGCTCTGGATCCCCTTCTCCAAGGATTTAGAGAAGTGGGTGGAGATGTGTCAAAATCAGGCATGGTTGCGTTGGGCTTCGGGCTAGCTGCCGATTGGCAGTGCTGCCTCTGTATCTGCAGTCTCCATCCTGCTTCCTGCCAGACATCGACTTCCACCTGACAGTCTACCACCATCTCTAGGCTGCCTGTAATAATAATTTTAATAGCCTTTTTTATTTGTACAGGACTTTACACGTTAAAAAGGATATTATTATTGTTGCTGCTATTGTTGTTATTGTTAGGATCATTATCAACCCTGTGAGAAAGTATCTTCCACAATTTGGCATATGAGAAAACTGAAGGAACCTATTGGGGGTGAAGGGGTTCACCCCAGATTTTAAGTGGAATGCTGGGATTTGAACCCAGCTGTCCTGACTCCCAATTCATTGCTATTATCACCCAATTGGCAGGCCTCATTAATTAGCAAATAGAATATGAGCGTGTGTATGTGTTAGCTAAAAGCTAAAATTAATTGTTCTAATCAATCCAGTAGACTGGTGATTTTTCTTGCTAAGTGATAGGCCAAATTGGTGTCTAAATAGATGTGATATGGGTTTTGTCCAGTACCTGGAACAAAGGCAGTAAAAAGTTGCCCTATCCAGATCACCCATAGATTAGCTTCCATGTCAGTTAATCACTGTGGGAGAGGATAACTGCCTTCAGAATGACAGCCAGCAGACACACACACACACACACATGCACACCCGAATTCATTCATTCATCTCTTTCACTAAGGCATGCTCTCCTCTGATATCCACACTCGCAGTCATATCCCATAACGTGAATCCTTAGACATTCCCAGATGGCAGGACCTGGAAGATCCACACCCTATGCCTACTTGGGTTGGTCTTTCTGTGGCATGATCTAAAGTGTGCTTGGATTGCCCCCCTCCTCGATGGCACAGAACCTCAATTTCTGCCATGCCCAGAGCAGTCTTTTGAATTACCATTAGTTCTTCAGAGCTTCAGAAGCTCCCAGGCCACAGCATCTACTAGAAGAAGAGAGCCCAATCTAGGTAAGACTCTCAAGCTAAGGCATACCCAAGGACACAGGCCCTCAAAAGTGCCAAAGTAGAGCTGAGATCAGGGGTGAGGGTAGGCATTGCTTTGAAAATCAGTTGCTGTTTAGGGATGAACCCTGCCCTGTGCATGAATATAACTGCAATGCATAGACTGCCAGGTGGCTGAGGCAATCCCTGCCTGAGGCACCAGGGCAGGGCTGTACACTTGGCTCACTGGCCTGTTGGCTTTGGGGGCATCTTCACCCTCCTTGCTGTTGCAAAGCCATTTGCTGCTAAATCACCCTCCTCCTGGCACCCTGGACTGCTAAATTGGTCTCAACTTGCTGTACTTCCACCCACTACCTTAGTCATTATTCGCTGGCAGCATTCACAGAGTGGGTGTAAAGCAGCTGAACATTATATTCCTGCTGAAGAGAGAATTGAGTATAGGCATGCAAGGGAAGGAGGTAAGGGAAAGCTAAGGAGGCAGGGAAACAAAGCTTGGATCTGCCAGCACCTTTCCCTACTAACTCCAATAATTCTGGACAGTTGGGTGGTGGGCAATAGGTGAGTGTCCTGGCTCAATAGGAGGAGACACAGGATTCTAGGGTGAGAGAGGTACACTCACTACAGTGGGGCTGCACCTACCTGGGAGGAAGAAAGGACATCCTCTGTGAGGAGAGAAACACCCCCCCGCCCATCAGCTCCCTGTTGCTTAAATTCTGCAACATGTACTGTCATACCCATTGAGCATCTATTCCCATGTATTAGCATTTAGCTTCTCTATCCTTCCTCCCTGCCTAGATTATAAATCTCTTGAAAGGAAAGTGTGTCATGTTTCAGGTGACACAGGCTCTGGACACAGGGCTCAGCCCCAAAGTGCTGAAGGTAATGGTGATGAGGCCTATGGTGGCCCTTCCTTCTCAGCCATTTCAGATCTCCCTGTGCTGTCCAAGGGCCACAGGGTTTGGGAACCCAGGCAGGCAAGAAGAAAAGGAATAACAGGGGAACATTCGAGGCTGGGTCTATTATCTCAGTGAGGAAGCTTTAGGGAGGGAAGGGTTATGCCACACAGGAACAGGCCAGCTAGGGAGGTAGAAACTTAGAGACTTTCTGTTGTGGCATAGAGGCTGCAAGTAATCTCCAGCCAACAGATGGGGTACTCTTTCCTAGCTCATCTAGCACCCAGGATTGCACTGGGGCTGGTAGGAGGTGAAGAACACAGTTGGTTCTCATGTCAGACAGCATCAGATGGAACAGGGTGACCTTGACAGGAGGTTCTCTGAACCACTGATAACTTTTGCTTGGTCTCCCAAGAAAGGGTTGGAAGGGGAAAACAGTACCAACACAACCTGGCCTGGAACCCAATGGACTCCCCAACCCAGGTTCCTGTCCTCTGACCCTCTTCTCAAGGAAGATAATGAGAAAACCCTGAGAATAGAAGCCACCACGCAGCTAGGGACAATGGGGAATTCGCAGAGCATGGCAAGGGATAGAAGTCTAGGGGAATGAGCCCTGAGGTTGCTCTTGACCTTCTGCTAACTGTTAAGAGGCAGTCTGACCAGTGTGTCTGGAGGATGCCTGTGCTGAGTCTGCCCTCGTCACCTCAGCAGCCAGGTCAGGGATGGCAGGGTTTCAGAAGGACACTTTAAGCACTCAGAGCACCTCCCTTACTTATTGCAACCTTCAGACACTCCAGCTTTGGCTCTCTCCTCCTTCCCATTGAAGGGTATCTCAACGGTGCACATGCAGAGGAGGCTAGGAAGGATTAGAATGTGCTCACATCCTGAGAAGACAACCCTCCCCAGCCCCAGTGCCTCAGTGGTGGCACCAGCAGGGAAACTGAACTGCAGGCAGGTGGGGAAAGCAAGAGCCAGGAGGCAGAGCCCCAGCCTCCACCTGCACTAAAAAGGCAGCGCTGCACTGAAGGAGTGCTCACAGCCGCCCGCTCCTCCCCTCCGTGGGCCTGCAGCGGCCCTGCTCAGAGACACGCACTAGCAGGGAGTGACCATGGGCAGGATGTTTGGTCTTTCCTGAGACATTTCCTCATCTACCAGGACCACCAGGCATTCAGCGTCCCCCAGGATTTAAAAACTCCTCTTGACTGGAGTCACTTCTATGCTGGAGCTACACACAGGACCTCCAAGTCCAGGGTTCCAAGACTTATTAGGAAACTAAGGAGCCTGTGTTGAAGAAATGTCCAGTACTCAGCATAGAAACAGAAAATCTCAGAGTTGAAAGGACCCTTAAATTCTATTTTATGCATTCCTCCCACATCCCCCAAAACTCTTCTTCTCCAACTTGTTGTCTTTACTCACTTCCAAGTACTCTTGCTCTGGACCCCTGGTACCTAGTTCTTTCTGTCTTAGTTACATTCTTTTTCAAGTCAGGGAATGCCAGGTCCGTATCAAGCACTCTACCAGAACCTGAGAGGAGCAAAAAAAAAAAAAAAAAAAAAAGATGAGACAGACACTGTTCCAGACAGGCTTGGTATTGGGGGAGACAGCAGATGCATTAGAAAATATCACTCTACAAAGCTGAATTGGTCGAAAAAGTCTTCATGGGAGATATAGAACATGATAAGCAAGCTGTGGTCTGGGTGCGACTTTTAAGAGTTAGAGGGAGGGGTGGCAAAGAGAGGGCACAATCGGTGGTGGAAACAAAAGCAAGGTGAATCAGATTGAGAAGGGCTTAGTACATCCCTTGGGACTTTGCTTGTTATTTGGCAGGCAGTGGGAAGTGACCGATGTGATAGGTCGAGGAGTGGTTTATAGTAGTCCTTGGTTTTAGGAAGTTAATCTAGCAATGGTGAATAGAATAGATTTGAGGCTGTAGAGACTCCGTTCTCCAAATAAGATTATTTATTAGAATGACTTTCTATCCCCTTTCCTGTCTCCTGGTTGATAGCACATGGTCTGGGAGATCTCGCATAGCCTGGAAACATAGGGTAGCCAAAGCTTCAAGGAGAGGAAAGTTCCTTGTCTATCATCCAAGGTCAGGTGTCACATTGACAATGTGTGGGGTTTAGAGACTTATTTATAATAGGATACTCGGGTAACACCTTGCTTTGCACCACTTTGGACCTGGATGGAATCACAGGGGGCTTTTTTTTTTTTTTTTTTTTTTAACAGATGAAGACACAGAAGCTCACACTGGGGAGGAACTTGCTCAGTGTCCCCCCCCACAGCTGATTAGTGGCAGTACCAGGATTGGTGTTACCACTTCAGACCCTTACTAGCCCACTGCTATTTGTGGACAAAGACAGCAAGGGCCAGTGGAACTCATCAGATCCTCTCACCTTTAGTGTCAGACAGATTTGCCTGAGAGGACATAGGAGAACTAGTCAATAATGGAAAGTTCGCAGTCTTTGTGGATCTCTCCCCCCAGGGCAAGGGAGTCCCTGGACTTTGGTGACAGGTGATACTCACAGCCTCCATTTTTCTGTCCTGCCTTCCTTCTTGTTTCTCTGGAATCTTCAGATGTTGGATTTCCTTCCTTTCCTCTGCCCTCTGCTTTGTTCTCAGAGTTCTGAGAAGCTCCCATCTAATGTGATAGTGAAGGTTTACTATCACAGTCACAGTTGTGACCAATTATCACCTTTCCAAAATGAAAATCAAGTTTACTGCCTCTGTCTCATATGTGCTCCATTTAAACCAAACCTGAACAAAATGGAAAGGTTGTAGGTGCCAGTGAGCTATGCTAACCACTTAGAGAGCTGATGCCACATTGGGAAAGATTCCCAGCCAGGAGGCAAGTGTGCATCCCAGGAGAGGCAGGTCCAGTCAAATAGGGACTTCCTTCGATCTTGGAAGAACAGGGTGCCAGGGGTCCTCCTGCCCACAGAATCTAAAAAGATCTTAGAACATCATCTTCCTCTACCTGCCTAGGAACTTCCCTTGTGTTTGCTAAAAACCTGAGTAGCCGAGGGCAAGGCCATGGCAGTGTCCTGTGACATCTCCAGTGAGGTGACCCCTGGAGACAAGGCTTTGCTCAGGAAACATTTCAGCTCAGGCCATGCTCCCTCAGTCTCCCAGAGAAGTTCATCCTCACCTGGACAGCAGCCTACAGCCCTGGTAGAGAGAACAGGTGAGCCGTAAAGGTGAGGCCTGGGCTTTTTCATGCTTGTCAACCCTTCCAGGCAAGTTTGGGAGTGGAGAACAGAAAGAATAGGATTTTTGGCATCAGATAGATCGGTGTCTGGCTCTGCTACCTAATAGCTGTACGGCAAGTCACTTAGCATCTCTGAGCCTGTTTTCTCATCTATAAAATGCATTGTGTCCCAGGGAAAATTTTTATGAACATTACATGACCCAATATAAGTAAAGGCGTGTGAAATGTAATAGGAGCTCTATTTTCATGTTACCCTCATCCCCTTCCCATCAGCTCCAATGGAAGGAAAGCAGGCATGAGATTAAGATGTCTGTGTAGGAAGGTCATGAGCCCTTGGTGTAGGACATGTCCAGAGTATCAGGGAAGGGAAATTTTGGGGTCAGGCATTATTGCCCGACAACTACTCTCTTATCTGCTTACTCTGGCAGAGGGAAACAGTTGTAACTGAAAATAATATGGGAGGAAACACTTCCACCTTTGTCACTCTGGATCCCCATCTACATTGTCAATTTGACTAAATTAAAATGGACTGATAAAATTACGTAGGACAGATGAGTGTGGCATCATTGAATGTCCATCACTGAAGGACAGATGAGGTGGAGACTCGGTGTTGAAAGTAGATCTCTTGCTCACATTGTCTTTCACCAAATGTGTGGAGGACAGAATGCAGGAGAGGGGAGGGCTCAGAGACCCTGCAGGTCTAGCCTCAGGAAAACCCCACAAGGCCATCTGGAACATGTGTGGAACGGAGTAAGGGGAGGAAGATTTCTCCCCAAGGTGAACACCTGGATACAAGGTGTTTCACACTGCACCTCTTTCTTTTTTTTTTCCCCCTCCTGCCAATGCCTTTCTCATCTGTATCATTTTCTGGATTATGTAACACATAAGGTGTAGGAAAAAATAAAATGAAACTTCTCTCTGCACTTAGCTTATGAGAGATGCATAGACGCAAGAAGGCCCACATCTGGTTGAGTCTCACGGAGGAGAATGAAGAAGGCTGAAGAGTCGACTTCTGCCTTGGGAAATTAGGGCAATATTATTCTGCCTAAGTGGCATTAAACAAGATGGGGCCAGGCAGCCTGGGTGGACCGAGGGGAAGTTGCTCCTGTTTTGATGCACATTCTATACCAGGGACAGGGACACATACACGAATCCTCCCACGTGAAATGAGCAGTCTGGCATCAGTCATGCACCATCCACCTGCCTTCTCACCTCCCTCTGTGCTCTTTTTTTTTTTTTTTTTTAGTGAAGGAAACTTTTCCACGTTAATGGCATGGCCTAGAGAGCTGAGGCGGTGTCTTCCATGGCACACAGCACACAGCTGTTAGTCTCTGATGTGACATTAGAACCTGCATCTTCAGAGTCCGGCAGTTTCTCGATTCTAGCATGTTGGTATCTGTCGGGGAGAAGACAGTGCCTCCAGCAACAGGAGGCCCTCATGGCTTTTAGGAACATCTGTGAGAGGGGATGTTAGTTCAGTTTCAGGGCTGATTTTAGAGCCAGGACAGCTTGCAGAGATCTTAAAGAGCTGTCGGGGAACAGAGGCAGCCATGGGACTTCCCTCCAGCAGCCTCTGCCCTCCCCCATTAGGTAATGGTGGGAACCTCCCACCAGCAGAGGAAGACAGAGTTCAAAGGACTGCCCTCTGCACAGTCCCTGGGACAGCAGCTATAAACTCCCATTTGACTGCACTTCATGGATTCGGAGGCTGATGGGAGATGTGGAACCTGTGAGGGAAACACAAGGCAGCCCAGAATTAGGCCTTACTTTCATCAGCATAAAGTGGTTTCAGGGAAGCCTGCCGAGGGTCAGAAACTACGGTGCTATGTTGAGGCCCTTGCTTAAGATGCCTCCAACCCAGTAAGGCTCTAGAGAGCTGTGTCCCAGGACAGGAAAACAGGATGAAGGGACTGAACACAAACCAAGGGCTCGTCTCTTCTTTCTTCCCTCCTCACACCTTTTCTGTCAGCGACTGAGAACCCTGCTCCATTGCCTGGCCCTGGAGCAGCTCAGGCACGGGGACAGGGAGGCAGGTGGGGTTTCTGGGATCCGGTCTAATTGCAGCAGTGTCTCCCAGCCTTGCCCAGACTTGTGCTGGCTGCACAGCACTTCTAAGGCAGCCAGGACGTGTCTGCAGGGGCACGGTGGTGGGAGGACCTCAGGGATCCGCCACTTCTCCTTTGGACCAGAAGAGGCTTTTAGGATCTCATTCTTTGCAGACAAATATGTTTCCACATTGAAGCACAAGAGGGTGCCAGCAGAAGGAAGAGTCTGGTTTCTAAGACTGGTGACTGTGAAGGTTTCTCTTGCCAGAACACCACGGGGTGTTCAGTATGTACCAGATCCGGTGCAAGACCTGGCATTGCTTGGTGCAAACCAGCCCCTGGGCTGTTTCCCTCTGCTCCAAGCCACTGAAGTGACATGATCTCTTGGGTTCCCTCACTCTACCCAACCCTGCCCTCCATGACTCAGGTGAAAAGGACTTCTTACCTATGCTCCTGCTTAGTTTTCCTCAAGGAGGTGGTGGCAGAGAATGTGGGCTGAACATTAGCAGCAAGAGACAGGGGTAGTCCAACATCGCCTGCCTCAGCCCAAGGGGACTGTAGGGCCAGAGACCCACAGAAATGCCTCTGGGGAAGACAGAGGTGTCTGATCTCATCTACACCCTGGGGCTGACCTGTTATTAGCTGGCCATGACTCAGAGCACATGCAGGGGGAATGAGGAGCTGTCTCTAGCTAAAAACACCCATCCTCTAGCCCTCTAAAGGATGGGGACTACTAGCTTAAGAGGCCAGGACTGTTCCCCACTATTCAAACTTGTGCTGCTGACTGTCTGTTCCTTTGAATGTACTGAGTTCTGCTGGGCCCAGCTCTGTGCTAGACCCCAAGGGTATTTGGCATCCTCAGGGAGTTTACTATTTGTTAGACTAGTGATTTCTAAATACTTTAAGAGCAATTTCTAAAAAAAAAAAAAAATGGATAGATGATTACTGATATTTTTTTTAGAAATCTAATCTCTAAAGCCCCCAAATGGAAATGTCCCCAATTCTTTAGATAATGAAAGGAAAGTAGAGCCCAGAGACCAGCAAAGTTGAAGAAAAATATATCAGGATTAGAGCCCAGAGATGCTTTGAGTCACCAAGTTCCATATGTTAAAAAACAAAGATAGGGATCCCTGGGTGGCGCAGCTGTTTAGCGCCTGCCTTTGGCCCAGGGCGCGATCCTGGAGACCCGGGATCGAGTCCCACATTGGGCTCCCGGTGCATGGAGCCTGCTTCTCCCTCTGCCTGTGTCTCTGCCTCTCTCTCTCTCTCTCTCTCTGTATGACTATCATAAATAAATAAATAAATAAATAAATAAATAAATAAATAATAAATAAATAAATAAAAACAAGGATAAAATCTAACTGCCATTTACTAAGCTCTTAATTATATCGCAGTTCCTTTACAAATAAAACTTCACTCAATACATATAGAAACCTGTGAGGTAGGTACTACTGTTAGCTCCACTTTATAGATACGATTGGAGGTTTGCAGAGGCTGCAGTGGTGGCCCAAGACTAGAGGTGCAAAGGACTAAAAAGGATTATGGACTGGAGCCGGAGTGCAGGGTGGGGGGCATGGGAGAGAGTTAGGGGGAGTTCTAGAGGAGCAGCCAAGCCTGTGGGGAGAGGGTTGGACAATGGGTGGGGGAGCACTGGCTGGTGTGAGGTCTGCAGAGCACCTGATACCACTAGAGGTAAACAGGTGGTGTGTATGGCTAAAGCACTGTTGACTACAGCCTAGATTCAAAGCTCGGCATTGCCCCTTGTTAGATGTAAAACCTGGGACCTCATTTTCTGCATCTGTTGTATGAGAATAATGATGGTGTTCCCCCTCAGTGTTGGGGTGTAGCTTGCTCCAGATCATGTCTGTATAGTCCTTCATCCAAACCTAAGGAAACACTCAGCAGATGGGAGCTTAAGAGGGACTGTGTCTCCCAGATTGACATCCAAGGGGACTGGATTCTGCTATTTCAGCTTGGGCATATACTTCTGGCCAGAGGCAATGAGAAAGTTGGTAAACTGTCTCTCCCAGCCTTTCCTGGGCAGTGGTGACCTCCTTATTTAGCCATGGGAGGCTGGCCCTCAGCCTTCCAGAGGAGGCTTCTGACAGCATCCAGATCCTATTCTTCAATGATGTAGAGACTGAAGAGTCCCCCATTGTGTTGGGGAGGAAGCTCTGGTCAGGGATCTGCCAACAGGGACCATTTCATTCCCTCCTCTGCAGGAGGAGAAAAGAACTTCAAGGCTGAAGTGGAAGTGGAGTCAAGACCAAGCCCTGGTGGCAGAGAGAGTTAGGAGCTGAGCCATACCAGTCTGGTTCCACACCAGTCTGGTTCCCCCCTCACCCCTGAGGATCTTTCTAGGAGTAGCTGAGTTGAAGAAACCCCACTGTTCTGGGTGGTGGTGGCCCAGTGCAGGTAGCCTAAGGGAGAGGAGGGCATCAGGACACCTCTCCTGTTCCACCTCTGCACCACATTCTGGGAGCACCGCTGAAGCCACTTTGCTGAAACCACCCTGTTATCCCCATCCTAAAGGTAGCAGCACTCTGCCAAGTAGGGGGACAGAGTCAAGAGCCAGGCAAGCTCAGGAACACTCTTTAGAGCTAGGAAGGAAAAGAGAGTAGAAGGTAGGCAGGGAGAGGAAAAGGGTAGGTGGGCGAGTTTGTAGATTTAGCTTCTGGCCTTCTTCTTCCTACTGAATGTCTTAGCTTGAGCTACTATAACAAAGTACCTGGTAGCTTGAATTAATAACCATTCATTTCTCATAGTTCTGAGGGCTGGGAAATCTAAGACTGAGGTGCTGGAAGATTTGGTGTCTGGTGGAGGCCACTTCCTGGCTTGCAGACAGCTACCTTCTTGCTGTGTCGTCAGGTGGTAGAGAAAGGGTTCTGGGCCTGTTATTCTTCTTACAAGGATACTAGGGATGCCTGAGTGGCTCAGTGGTTGAGCGTCTGCCTTTGGCCCAGGGCACGATCCCGGGGTCTGGGATCGAGTCCCACATCAGGCTCCTTACAGGGAGCCCGATCTTTCTCTTTCTCTCTCTCTGTCTCTCATGAATAAACAAATAAAATCTTTAAAAAAAAAAAAAAAGGATACTAATCACATTGTAGGGGCCCTACACTTATGACCGCATCTAAACTTAGTTGTCTCCCAAAGACCCTACCTCCAAATACCATCACATTGGGGGTTGGGGCTTCAATATGTAGATTTTGGGAGACAAAAACTTTCAATCCATAACTGAACATCTGTTGGGTTGCCATGTCCAGCCATGGGCAGGCAGCAAAGGGAATACAAGGTAGGACTCAGAGTCTCTGCTTCTGAAGGCACAAAGCCCCAGTGAGGAACCCACACAGGGTGGGTTTGAATACCCATCCCCATCTGACATCTGACCACTTCTTTGTTCCCACTGAGCCTCTTAGCCATTGGAAAATTGGGAGAAAGAATCACTTCCTGGGTCATTGTGAGAACTATTTTAAGTGAAAATTTTATTCAAATATATAGTATAATACAGAAATGTGCACAAAGCACGGATGACCAAACTGATGAATTTTCAAAATTTTTTATATAAATAGAACCCAAGGCAAAAGACAGAGCATTAAAAGTACCCCTGAAACCCCTCTGGTTCCCCTATCCTCCATAATTCTGTCCCTCATCCTGACACTATAACTTTGCCCTCTTTATCAACATCTTATTAATAGGACCATATAGCATGCATCCTTCTGTGAGAGACTGGGCTATGCTGCTATGTGTAACAGTAGCTCCATGGATCTCTTTACCCCATAATCTTCTACTATATAAATATACCGTGGCTCATTCTACTGTGGATAGGACTTAGGTTTCCAGGCATTTCCACTTTGGGACTCTTACGCATAATGCTGCTAGGTTTTTAAAATACATGGGAACATTTCTACTGGGTGTGCATCTACGACTGAATTGCTGGGTCAAATGATGTGTATATGTCCAACTTGAGTAGATACTGCCATTTTCCTAGTGTGGCTGAGCATATCTGCTCAGTGGATACTTCACATCCTCACCAGCACTTGGTTATCTGGCTTTTTCATTTTATCATTGTTGTGGTTGTATTTAATTATGGTTTTTTTTTGTTGTTGTTTTTAAAGATTTTATTTATTTATTCATGAGAGACCCAGAGAGGCAGAGACACAGGCAGAGGGAGAAGCAGGCTCCCTCTGAGGACCCTGGTGCGGGACTGGATCCCAGGACCCCAGTACTATGCACAACCTGACCCAAAGATAGACACTCAACCACTGAGCCACCCAAGTGTCCCTAATTATGGTTTTAATATGCATTTCCCTGATGACCAATCATCATGAACACCTGTTTATATATTTTGGCGATTTGCATATTTTATTTTATGAAGTGACTAATTAAAATCTTTTGTTCATTTTTAATTTGGTTTCTGTCTTTCTATTAGAGATTTACAAAAGTTCTTTTATGTATTCTGTTGAGCGTCTTTTGTCAGATATGTATAAATATCTTCTTCCATTCTCTGGCTTGTCTTTTTACTCTCAGTGGAGACATTTGATGAAGAGAAATTCCTAACTTTTCAGTATTTTTCCTTTATGATTAGTGCTTTTTAATGTCCTGATTGAGAAATTTCTGCCTATTCAAAGACCAAGAAGTCGTTCTCCTTTGTTTTCTTCTAGATGGAAGCTTTACTGTTTAACCTTTTGCATTTATAGCTGCAATTCATCAGAAATTATTTGTATGTAGTGTGAAGTTGTAGTCAAGATAACTTTTTTATAAATGGATACCAGTGGACCCAGCAGCAATTAATAAAAATAGCTCTTATTTTCTTATAGCTCTGCACTGTTCCCTTTGTCACAAATCGAGTGATTATGTATGTGTGGGACTCTATTCTGGGCTCTATTCTCTTCCACTGGTCAGTCTGTCTACCTTTATGTCAATAGCACATTGTCTTGATTAGTGCTACTTCTTATGTCTTTAAATCTAGTAACATATGCCTTCCAGCTTTGTTTTTCTCGAGGTGGTTTTGTTTATTCTTGGACTTTTGCATTTCAATGTATAAGCTGCTGGGATTTTGATTGATAGTGTATTGACTATATTGATTGATTTGAAGACGATTCAAATCCTTAGAATATTGAGTCTTCTAATGCATAAATCTGCTATATGTCTGCATTTGTTTAGATTGTCTTTATCACCGTACTTTAAATAATAATTTAATGTAATATATAATTTAATAAAATAACAATTTAAATAATACTTTCCAGTTTTCAATGTACTTTCAATGCATTTCATGCATAATATAACTTCAGTTATTTTTAAAATGTACATTTTTAAAATGGTATGTTTTTAACATTTCTTTTTCTATTTATTTGTTGCTACTATGGAGGAGTGCAATTGGTTTTTGTATACTGACATCGTATCCAGAGACTTTGCTAAATTTATTGCAAGGATTAAATGAGATCATGAGTAAACCCTACGTACATTTGTTGGTGGGGGCTCACTAACTCTGATCTGTGTGCAGAAGAACTGAGGCAGGTCAGCAACTCAGTACTAAGGGTGTTCATAGTGAAGGAAAACATCAGAATAGGAAGGTTATTGAGCTCTGGAGGAAAGGATTTACCTGGCCAATTAAAGGAGGGAAGATCCCTATGGAGAGAAACAACAGGAGAACAAGAAAACCATCTTGAATGAACTTTGAGAGATATTCAAGAGCTCTGAATGGATTCTAATGTTAGTGCTGCACTTTTTAGTTTGCAAAGCCTTTCTATATCCACTGTGTCATTGACTATCATTGCACTCCTATGAAATCACCACGTCAGGTCTTTATGCCATTTTCAGAGATAAGGAAGGGGGCTCAAAGAGTTAAGGGCTTGACCAAGTTCCCTCCCTGAGGAAGTCCAGGTAAGATAGGTTTCAAGCACATGCCTTTTTTGATATTATGACTTAGTGTGGAGGTTTCTAACACTATCACATGGTAGCCTTGGTCCTGATGAGCTAGGCCTTGGGAGCAGGAAAAGGTTATCAGGAAGATAAGTGAGGCAAGTGTTGAAATCTGTGTTTAGAGGACCTTTGTGCAGGATGGCTTAATGGGAAGAGGAGGCAGGCCATCTTGAAGTTTGTCACCACATGTTAGGCATGAGATGATGTAGGCCCTCAGGGAGGGAAGGGAGAGCAAATGCAGAGGAAATAACCACAGTGTGCCATGTACCCACTGTGTCAGGTCACAGCTCCCCATGAGCAACACATACAGGTGAGGAATGCTCCTTTGGGGCTTTTGGATCTCAACTCCCCACTTAAAAAAGAGTGACACATGGCATGTGTTTACCCTTTCTTGGCTAATCTCATGATTAAAACCAAAATCAAATCAAAACAAACAATGAATTATTTCTTCCTCACCTGTTCTGCTAGACCCCCTTTGCCAGCTCCTATTACACACTGACCTTAGTAACCTCCAGGGGATAGCTCCACCCTGGCCCCCCAGAGGTGGTCTACCTTGGTTTGTCCTCATGCTGGGAGCTCAGTCCTTTCAGCCAGTGACTCCCTTTGAAATGGCTTTGGTGCAGCCTGCTCTCTCTCACACTGAGGCTGAAGTTGGTGGTGGGCGTGCCCCAATAATTCTTTCTCTCTTCTCAAAGCATGTTTAGTTGCTGACCTCACCAGAGCCTCTTAAAGTGTCTGCGCTGGAACAGTTGCAGTGCTGCCCAAAAGCAGATGATGAAGGGGAGCCCAGAGAGAATGACTCACTCAAGACCACACAACCAGCCAGTGGCCCAGAGGAGCAATTCAAGGCCCTAGTCCATTGTCCTTTCTATTCTATCATTAAAAAAAAAAAAATTAGTCGAGGTGTCTATAGCTTGGACAACTCTGAAATTCCTTATAGTGGGTCAGTTTTGCCTCTCACAGAAGCCAGTTGTGGACTTGGAAGATTTCCATATATCCTAGGCCTGAATGAAATACTACCTCTGGAGACTTCTCTCCTTCCTCTGTCTTCCCACCCCAGTAGAGAAGCCTAGATCTGGGCAGCAGAGTGTGGCAGCTGCAAAGACCAGATGCACAAGGGCAAGGTGGGCAGGAAGGCTATCCTCTGGGGTCTACAGTTATAGCCAGCTTCCTCTGAGTCCTTCCTTCCTGTGCCCCAGCCCAGCTAGTGTCTCAGCAATATCTCCCACATCCTCTCTTTGCTGATACAAACTGCTTCTCTACAGAAGCCATATCCCTCATCTGGAATGGGCCATATATCTCCCCAGAACAACCAGATAGGGAGGTGGAACTGAAGCACAAATGGGCAACATGCTTACGAAAGGCTCTCTGTGGAGACTATTGAACCATGTCTCTCTGGGCCTCCAACTACATCACCCCTTTACCCTGAGACACTTCTAAGACATACATGAATATCCAAGAAATGTCTCCTCTGAGGCCACTGAACATACTGGAGAGATCACCTTCTATCGAACTTTCTTTCTAGAGTCATCCCCACACCACCCACCTTTTGAGGCCCCAGGGACACTTCATGGTGGGTGAAGATAGAAAGGCAACTGCCAAATTCTACCTAAAATATCTGATGAAACTAACATTTATTGAGTCCTTATTATATGCTAGATGCTGTCAGATGCTTTACATATGCTATCACATTAATCTTTAGAATAATCCCAAGGTATTTTTCAGTGGTTTTCAACTGGGAATGATTTTACCCACCCCCTTACATACCTCTGTAACCCCCCCACCCCGATTTTAACATTCAGCAATGTCTATGACATTTTTAATTGTCACAGTTGGCCAGAGGAGGGGGGCAGAGAGTGGGTTTAATTGGTATCTGGTATCTATCTATCAATCGATCTATCCACCCCCCTCACACACACATATATACAATACAGAATTGTCTAGTCCAATCTGTCAGTAACACTATGGATGAGAAGCCCAACCTAAATTTTCAAATGCAAAAAGAAAATCTGGGGTCAAAGTAGCGAGGTAGCATCCCCAAGGGTCTCATGGGTAGTCAGTGGCTGAGCTCTGCTGTAGTCCACATCTGTCCTCTTAGTTACAAAATTCCCCCTTTCTAAAGCATCTGCCCACCAGGTCCTTTCTGTCCTGGGAAAGAACAAATCACTGTCTCTGACTAGGCAAGCAATTTGCATCTGCCTGCCTAGAAGCCCAGTGAGCTTAGGGAGAAATTGTTAAAGTGCAGACTCCCCGCCTCCCAGATTGATCTGGGGGGTTACAGAGGTATGAGACCAGAAATCTAGGATCTCATTCGAGTAGGTATGGCATATGCAGATGCAGAAGCCTTTCGGGTGCCAGTTCACGGTATTACCAAGAAGCTCATGGGCATCAGAAGAACTGTGGGCCCTGGTGGGGATCAAGGAATATCTCCCTCATAGAAGGGCAGGGCTAGAGTAGGTCTTGGAAGGCCTGGTAGTTGGATATCAGTACTAAGGGGAGAACTGGGATCCTAACACCAGGGAGCAATGAGCCTGTTCTGAGGCCAGGCTGGGTGGGGCGCTGTGTTTTGGTGGGTAGGCTGTAGACCATAACAAAAGACCACCATTCCACTGACTCTCTTCTTTTGTGTCTCTTACTTCATAGTCTTACTTTTGCTCTGCTTCCTCTATGGCTTTCTTCATAGTCCTAATAACCATCTTATTAACCATTAGCTTAAAAAATGTTGAAAAGACCCTGTTTTTGCTGAGTTTCTGAGGTAGAATAATGGACTCTTCATGCCATTGAAAGCAGCTGGCCCCTAAGCAGTGATGAGAATATATAAGCAAAGCATGAGCTAAAGATCATAGGAGCAGACCTCGTTGATAGAGGTAGAATTCAATTCAAGGACATAGCACATAAGCCAGGTGGAAGGTGCTTGTCTTCTGGAGAGCCTTGAAGGACAGACTAATGCCTAAGAGGAAGGCAGAGACTGGATCTCTGGAACTAGCTGGCTCTGGGAAGAATGAAAGCAGGGGGAGAGAGGTGGGGAGCAGTATCTGTCTGGAGTGATGTAGCTGATGGTGTTTAATGACAGGAGCTGCCAGGAACACCCCCACCCCTTCCTCCCTTCCTGCTCTGCAGAGGTCGTCAGTTCTCCTGATACTTCTTAAAACAACATTAGCGCGGTAGACTCCCCAGCTAATAGAGGGGGAGGGCAGTCCCACATTCAGGCAGTGCTGCTCTTTATTTCAAGTGCCCTCACCGTTAATGGGATGTGGGGTCTGAACACATGTGCACGCGTCTCTGTGCATGTGGCAGCAGGAGGAATTATCCTAGTGAATGTCAATGAATGAACAGGGACAATGAGGTACAGTGAATGAGTGAGTTGTAAGGGGCCTTTCATGAGGCCCGAGTGACAATTGAACTCCAAAGGAAGGGTGCCAACGGGAATGGTATCCACATCCAGAAAATTAGAGAGGACTTTTATGCCTGACAAAACAAGGCTGCAGAAGGAGCTGAAGTCCCTTCAATTAGCACTATTACCAGGCAGATTAAAGCAGGAGGGAGGGCACACCCTTAGTGTGAGATGCCCTAAGAAGATCATAGAAGGAAAGGACTGAGAAAAGTAGGGGACTTCAGCCTATCTTTACTGTGACGACATTTGGTGGGGTATGGTGTGCCTAAGGGAACGAGAACATCTTCCCTGGCCAAAGGGCCTTTCCTTCTCCTCCTGTGGTCATAGAAGTTCTCTACTCCTTGGGATGGAAGCTGGGAAACAGGAAGCTCAGGGCTGATTACATAGTTTCTGAGGCAAATAGCTAGGTATCTGCAATTTTATATTTTCCCAGTATTATCTCACTAATATTTCTTCTTCCAACCTCTTTGAGTCTCTTTGGCTTCCCTCACTCCTTTATTTAACAGTCATTTAGCTGAATATGTGGAGACAAATCAAAGTGTGAGTCTTTGAGAAGCCCAGAGCCTAGTGGGGTGGTAGACAGGTAAAGAACAAGTGATAAGAGATAACATGAAATCGGTGCTGCCATAGCTTCAGGGCTTCTCTTGTGAAACCACAGGCAAAGAAGCAAGAAAGACAGGAAGGCTTCATGGAGGAAGTGATATTTGTGTGGGACCCTGAAAAGTGGGTTATCAACAAGCTGAAGGCTTGGGTCATAGGTGCAAGTTGTAAAGGAAATTCTAAGTGGAGCCAAGCAAGGCTCTGAGGGCATTATGTATTTAGAGATATTTGGAGGAAATGGCGAGGAACCAGTGGAGGAGAAGTGGGGAATAGAACTGGAAATGGGGGCTGGGGCTCAGGTCATATAATCATTAATGGGAGTATATTTCTCTGAGAGAATTTTCCCAAGGGCAGAAGCTGAAAAGGACTTCAACATGAATTGATCAGGTCTATATTTTAAGGTAATGTCTAGCTGCTGCAGTGTAGAAGACCAATTTGAGCTAGAGGAAAACCTAAGGCAGGAAGTTCACTCATTCATTCATTCATTCATTCAGCAAGCATTTACTGAGTCCCAACTGTGTACCTGATACCGTGTCAACTGATAGAGTGGCAAGGGACACACAGTTGATGATACTATTTCTACACTTCTTCCAAAGGCACACCAGGTCACTCCTGGTTGCATGGAGGGGTTTTCACACATATTCTCCTGTTGCCAGCTTCCCTCTGGTCCCAGAAGTCCCAGAATTCCCCAACTTTTCATCAAGCCAGAATTGGCAATAGACTGCAAAACCTCCTGGGAAATTTCCAGGATGCTGACAGGTCCTGTTGTTTTGGATCTTGCACAAAATTCTAACCTCTGTGGTGGGTAGAAATGGAGAAAAGGGTGCTTTTTGGACAGTTTTCCCATCTGGGGTTGCTGGAGTTTTCTATCATTCTCCCTCCATCCTTCGGCTCTCTGAGTGAAAATCCTCCAGAGTGGGACCTTCAGAGTGAAAATCCCCAGATAAAAGCCCAGCTTTTAAAACACTTTTTTTTTGTTTTGTTCTGTTAAAATAAATACCAGCCTTAAAATCACCTTCAATCCTCGTACCTGATTCTGGGGACACCTTCATTGTGTGTAAAAATGTATAAAACAAAGCAAATCTATCCCAGGATTATATTAATTCTTGATAGCCGGCAGGCATCTTACGCTATTTTGTTTTGGATCATGGTCATGGGGTAAGGTATAGGTGGCTAGTAGCTGTAAAAACTATTCTTCCCTTAAAATGTGCTCCAGTCCATGATTTCTTCTACCATGCTAGAATGCACTCAACCACAAACCTCCTTGCTACTAAGCACTGACTTCTTTTAGTTAATAACAGCTCACTCGGCATGTGACGCCTGCACAAAAGAAATCAGATCTCCATGACCAACAGCTATGATATAATCTTTGCCTTCATCTCCACTTGAGTTTCTACACAGTACCCTCCTCCTCCCTCACGCTGTTCCCGCCCCACTTCCCAATCACTGCATTTTCATCACAATGAAAGCCCTTTCCCCTCCTCTGGCAGCAATCCACTCTCCATCTTTCCTCCTCCTTCCTAACTCATCCATTCTCTTCCCTTCCCTCCAGGTTTCTTTTCACCCCCATGGACCCCTCCCCTCCCACGTCCTCTTAGACCTCCTCCTCCTGCTAAGGCCCTTGCCTCACTCCCTGCTCACCTCTTTTTTGGGGTCTGCAGGAGAGCAGGGAATTGAGGAGTAAAGATAGGAGCTAACCGATATTCTCAATTCTTTCATTTCTTCCACCTCCACCCCACAAATTAACTCACCATCTCCTCTACACATCATGTTCTTTGCACTCCACTGTAGCCCACCAAACACTTCCCTCCACAAGCCCAAGATCACACCCCTGAGTGGCAAACCATTGGAGACCCACACATGCAGCCATTCTTTGTTTTCTGTCAATGTCAGCCCAGGGAGCTGCCCAATGAGGAGCCAAAGGCCAAGTCAAGGTGTTACTAAGGACTAATTCAATTTTCTTTTGTGCTAATCCCAATTTCCTGACTAGATAAGGCCACCGAGTCATCTGGGTTTTACTGAGACTCCCTGTTATTATATTAAGTCGGCTGTCCCAGGAATTTCCACAGCCCCAGTCAAATTAGCACAATTGGTCTCTTCGCAGAATTCTCTTCACAGAATGGAACTCAGAGTGCAGATGACTTAGAAAAACACAGCACCAATAAAGATGTCGAATCCAGTGCATATTCTTGGCCCCAGCAGGTTTTGTCATTCAGCTGTACTCTTACCCCGTTGGGAAGGTCTAACACACAAGCTTACTAATTCCAACACACCCAGAGCCCTGGGCCAAATTAGGGGAACACCGAGGCACAAGTGCCACACAGAGAAGCCTTCTCTAAAGCATGATGGAGCCAAAATTGTCACAGCTGTGTTTCAGGCTACCTTGTGTGCTCTATGAAGCCTCCTGGGGGATAGATTGGGGATGAAAAACTTTACCACTGTGTAGTGTTTTATGGTGTCCCAGCTAGAAAAGGGTAGCTCATGGAGCTCGTGAATCATAAAATAGAATACGATTTTTATTTTCTTTTTTTAGGATATGATTTTTAAACACATGCTTATCCGTTTATTCAACAAGCATTTATTGAGCTCTGGGCCGAGAGAACAGTATATAAAATAGTCTTGTAAACTGTTGAGAAAGGGGTATGAATACAGAGGACCTGTACTACAGTGTGATTAACTCTGTTTTAAGAACAAGTAGAGGATGCATTAAAGACATAGGAAGGCCTCCTAGTGGAAGCCCTGTCTGAGGAAAGTCTCAGGGACTTAGGCCTAGGGAGCAGTACGTGGAAAAATATTACACATTTACAGATCTCAAGTCAGGCGAAAGGGAGAGGGGAAGGGGAAGGGGAAGGAAGACAGCAGTGCTATATAATATGGAGATACAAAGATAAATGATTATTAAAAAAAAGACTTTTATTTATTTGAGAGAGAGAGCAAACAAGCTAGCATGAGTAAGAGGTAAGGCAAAGGGAGAGGGAGAAGCAGGCTCTCCACTGAGCAGGGAGCCCCACCCAGGGCTTGATTCTGGAATCATGACCAGAGCTGAAGGCAGACACTTAACTGACTGAGCCACCCAGGTGTCCCAAAGATAGACCATTCTCATGAAGTCCTTCTCTGCCATTTGAGAAATTCTGATTTTATTCTTTGGGCAATATAGAAGCCTTGGGAAAGGTTGGAAAAGAGCAAATAACAGGCCTACTAGTATCCCAAGGGAACTATGACAGAAACTTAGACTAAGACAATAGCAGTGGAGGGAAATGCTGGTTTTAAGCAAAATCAATAATAAGACAGGACCTGGTGATTGGTCAGGTATAGGGGTGAGAAGAAGAAATAAAGGGTTCCAGACTTGATCAAATTTCTTGGGGTCAGATTTCTGGCTTGGTCACAGTTGCACTATTCTCCAAGACTAGGAACCTAGAAGGAGGGACATGACATGCTAGGGGAAGGTGGGTAAAGACAAGGAAGAGAGAATGGTGAATTCCATTTTGAATATGTTGATTTTGAGATGTGGTGGCCCATCCCAGTGAAGATGGCCAGCAGGCAGTTGGATTTTGAGGTTAAGAGCTCAGGAAAAAGGTTTGGCTATGGACACAAATCCAAAAATCATTACCATGTGGATACAGCTATAGCCATGAGAAAGGATGGGCCAACCAGGAACAGAGCATAGGGTCCAGGATGGAACCTGAAGAACACCAATATTTCAGATTGAAAGAGGAAAAGGTGATGGAGGGAAAGGCCAAGGGGATAGGAGGAAAGCTAGATCATAGTATCATGTAAGCTGAGGAAAAAGTATTTCAAAAAGAATGGAGTGGAGAAAAATGAACAAATATTTGAAACAAATATGGAGTGACTGAGGGGTCAAGTTTGAAACTGTTAAAAAGTGTGGGTTGGATTTACCAACATCCCTGGAGAGCATCTCTAGTGTATTATCAGGGGCAGTTGCCAGGCTTCTGTAGACCATGGACAAGTGGGAAATGAGCACGTGGCAAGAGTGAGTATGGCTTTCTCTTTCAAGAAGCTATCTGTGAACTGGGGGAAAGGCAGTAATTCCTAGAGAGAAAATGGAGTTCAGGGGCTGCTGTGTGTATTGCTTTTGAGTTGGCAGACTTGTGTGTGTTTAAATGCTCATGAGAGGGAATTATGGAAAATCAAAACTTGGAGAAATAGAAGGGTTAGAACATAATTCTTAGTGAGAAACCAATTCTGGAATCGGAACTGGAGAAGGTTGGAGTTGATGGAATCATGCCATGGCTAGAAGGATTAGCCTGATGTGAAAATATTCCAGCCTGTGACAGGCTCAAAAGAGGCAAAAATCACTTCACTTGCAGGTAAGCTTATGAGTTCAGGGAATTGAGGGAGTTTGCTCCCAGTGCTTCTACTTTTCTCTCTATTATAGAGATGAAGTTGCCTTCAGGGAGTAAGATGCAGAGGTGGTACAGGGCTTACACATTGGAGAAGGTTTAACAGATTAGACTTGAGAAAAACAAAAGACACCAATAAAAAGCCCCAGTTTGCTGGGAGATCTTGATTCTTTAGTGTGGACATTAGAATCCAGGCTCAGAAGGAGTTTGTCATCCATTTAGTTGACAAAAATCACTACTCAGCAATACACAGTAGTAAGCAGAAGAAGACGGGGAGGGCTGGATCCAGGAAAGGGAGAGAGGAAGCAGCACAAGCAAAGGCATGGGGAAGGGGAAGAACTAGATGGACCCCTAAGAGCTGGCAGGGGTGCTAGCAAGGAGGTCACTCTAGATGTCAGATGCAACCCTGAGTGTCCATGACGCTGGGTACTGGGGCCAGTTGGGGAGAGTGCTTAGCTGGTGAAGCTTGTGATAGTGGGAGGTGAGGTGAGAGGCAGATTGAGGTTACATTGCACAGGACCTTGAATGCAAGCCAGACCTGTCATTTTCTGTATTACATGTCTTCTGTATTTCTGTATTACATGTCTGTTCTGCTCACTGCTGTGTCCAGAGAGCCCTGATAGTGACTGCACATAGTAAATGCTCACCAAATACTTGTGAATGTCAGACAGGGGCACAGGTACTTCCAGCAGCTCACCTCCACAGTGGCAGATCTCTCTACTTGTCAAAGTTACTGCTGACACGTGTACTGGGAGGTAACAGTTAGCCGAGCCTGCCCCATCAGGCATTTCAATCCTGCTTTCACTATGCCGGCCCATGACTAAGCTATATGAGGCAATAGATGAGCTCTGACCTTTAAACCCGAGTCCTGGGTTCAAGAATCATTTTTTCTGGCTGTAACTCCCCAAAACTCTGATTATAATACCTGTCCAGGGTTTTTTTTAAGCACAGATGAGATAAGAATCCAATGCAAAGGTGATGGACATGTAAGGTCTCATAGCACCCATGTATCACTGTAGGTAAAGCACCTGGTATGTGGTCCATTTAGCTGGACTTCCTAGTTGCTTCCTGTTCCTTGTTTCTTATAGTTAATGAACACTAAGTGGCTGGAAGGAGGGGATGGGGGCCAAGAGATACCAAAACTTCCTTTCTGACATCCTCATCCACAACCTGGCCCTCGTGGGAAGAAATAATGACTGATACATAGGGTGACCATATGCCTCAGTGTATGTCTCCTGTTCTGGTATTATTGATACTAACACCTCCTTTCACTTTCAAAAGTGTCCAAGTTATATGGTCACCCTACTATAACCTATACTATGTTCACAGTTTCTGTGTTCCCTGGAAAGCTTATGTGGCTTTAGCTAGATACAGACAGAACCAAATCTGTGTGGCAGGTGGGCTAAATAACATGTTTATGCAACATATGTATCTCACTGGCCACAATCATTCCATCTTCTAGTTATACTACCCACAGGGCAGGGAAAAGGAGCCCTATAGCCAGTATGGCAGGATGAGTAGGTATCAAAGGGAGTTCTAATACCTTCTGCTCTTTTCCATGGGCTATAATGTGATGGTTTATAGTAAGCAGGCTGCTCAGGAGCGTCCTTGAAGGATGCTGTGTATAAGGGGGTTGGGGCTAGTCTTCTTTGCTCTGGTTTTGCATTTTGAGAGATCAGCTCAACCTGAGAAGCACCTAAAAGGTTTTTAATGTCTTTGCAACATTACTGGGGCAGAGACAACATTTTATACTCTGGACCCAAACCTTTTAATATCTGGCACTTTCTGACACTCCAGAAGTGCCCTCTACCCTTGCTCTACACTCACCATTAATTTCATAAGCCCTAAGTTGGGAAGATGGAAGTCGAGGAGGAAGCAAAGGAGGGAGCAGGAATGAAGGCAGGAAGATGGTTTTCTCTTACTGAAGGCAGGTAAGATTTTCCTAAGGCCCTTGGGTAGATAGGAAGATTGACGGGATCAGGAGACAGGGTTCGGGAAAAATGGGAGATTAGAAATTATTCAGATGAAATTTAATTAAAATGCTCACCTACTCAAATTCACAAGGACTTATCCAGCATTTCAGAATAGAAAACGGTTCCTACCCTCAAGGAGCTTACAGTGATAATTCAGGTCAGGCTATGATTAATACAATGATAGAATACAAAGAGAATACCACAACAGCAGTTCTCAAACTTCAGTTTCCTCTGGAAGGCCATTAAAACACAGATCTTTGGTCCCCAGACATCAAGATTGCAATGGCCTGAGAATGTGCATTTCTGACAAGGTTCCTGATAAAGCTGTTGCTAGTGATATGGGGGCCACACTTTGAGAACCATTGCCAAAGAAGATCTAGAGATTTGCATACCTCCAATTTATGTGGGAAGCTCTACAGAGGAGGCAACATTTGAGGTGGGCCTTGAAAGATAAATAGGGTTTAAGACATTAAATGATGATAGCTGATAGTTATTGAGTGCTTATGATAAGCTGGGTGCTGAGTCTAAGTGCTCTACTTGCATTTTTCTCTTAATCCTCAGAGATAGTAGATGAGGACAGTAATGAGGGACTTAGGGGCAGCCATGGGCCAACCCTATAGAATCCCTAGGCTTTGGAGAGAGGTTAATTATCTTACTTTCAGGATCCGAGGGGAAAGCAGGTGCCAGGAGGGCAGAGAGATTGCCTGATGCTCACTAGAGCCTTCTTTGCAAGATGTGAGGCTTCAAGTTCACTGACAGGAACACACCCTGGAACAGGAAGTGGGGAGGGTGAGAAGTCAGGGCAGAGGTGACACAGAAGTCAAAATTCCCCAGCCAGACACATCCAGTAGTACTGGGAGAACATTAACTTGGGAATGGTTACAGGATTCCCATGTTGTGCACACAGATCCTAACAGGCAGACAGCTGAGCACATACAAACACATTCAAGTGCACATGGGCAACTCCAAATCCCCAAAGCCACAGTTGTTAAAGGACCAGGTTGAACTCATCAAGCCACTCAAGGTCATTTCTAGCATCCAGAGTCAGGAAACTGAGCTTGACCCTCTGCCAGGGCTTCCCCAATTCCAATCCCTTTCTGAGTACCAAAACCTTCCAGGTATCTTCCCTGCCCCCTACTACATGCTCATATATACATATATGATATACTCATTGGGTATAAAAGCCAGTCTGTGGTGAGGATGAGGGGAAAGGGGAGGGGGGAAGGGGAGCTTCTTTAGGACAAGCACTCACCACGTGCTCCCCCCACCTTATCCACCCTCTATCCTTCTCTCATACTTCCCTACCTTCTGGAAGAGTCATTGCCTTCTGTTATAAAATCTTCCTGTTCTATTCCCCAAATGGTGCTCTCTCCCAGGGGTCTTGTATATGAAACAGGCTTCCTACTTACTGCTTCTTTCTACTCCGTCTTGCTACCCACTGTTTCTTGTCACACCCTCACACCAACCAAACTCATGAAGTACAATTTTCTACTGATTTTCTGTGGAAAGATACTGCTTATCACCTGACCTCAGTTCCTGTTTATGGCTGGTGATGCTACATGAAGTCACAGGTTGCTGGTATATGGGGTGGAGGATTTGATTTCATCTTTGGTCTGAGCATTTTGAAGGAGTTTCTCTCACCATAGAATAATTCCACTCCAACCCTTTCTTTTCTCCTGTTTAACAAAGATATAAGTGGGAAAAATACCAGCTAGGGAGCCAGGAAGCCAAGTGTCTAGCCCCAGCCTTACTGTGTGGCTTTGAACAAATAACCCAACCTCTTTGGGCATCCGTAGCCTCTTACTGTGGAACAATGATGCAGCACCCCAGGGCTTTAACATTTTTTTTCCCTTCCGCTCTTCCACCTATGGTCTGATACCAACTTGTTTCTCATCCTGATTGCCCTGGAACTCCTGCCCCCTTAGGATGGGTTTCATGAATAGGTAGAGTAATTAGAATTGAATAATTGTCTCTGTGACCCTTAAAGCCCTCTCATTGTTCAGGTGGCCCTTTCCCTCCCTGGCTCCTGGGATGAAATAGAGGTAGCTCGCCTTGTCTTATTTTCCTCTGACCAAGGAACTTGATCTGGAGAATGAAGAGAACCACAGGAAGGAGCTGAGGATAGGAAGAGTCAGATATTTGGTGAGGTGGAGCCACAAAGGCATTCCACAGAGTCAAAATCCTGAGGGAACTTGAAACCTCTCCTATTCAATTCAAGATGCAGGATTGTCTGATTTGCCAAAGGCTAACCAGGTGCCAACTTTGGTACCTGGACCAGGGAAGTCATGTAGCTAACAGTGCTGCCACACACCCCCTTTCTTAAACCATGGCCCGCATTGCTAATTTATTACAGATTCTTCCCTATTGAACCTGAACTTGACCTTTAGACAACCACAAAGATGACAAATAGGCAAAACCTGTTTAAATCACTGTCCAAGACCCTATTGGTTCTGCCCATCAGTCCCTTAGATGCAGATCTATCTTCGTTTTTTTTCTCAGTGCTTTATTTTTTTTTAAGCATTTTATTTATTTATGAGAGACAGAGAGAGGCAGAGACACAGGCAGAGAGAGAGGCAGGCTCCATGCAGGGAGCCCGATGTGGGACTCGATCCCAGGTCTCCAAGATCACGTCCTGGGCCGAAGGCAGGGCTAAACCGTGGACCCACCAGGGCTGCCCCAGGCCTATCTTCAAATCCACCTTTCTGGGAGGTGCCCAGCTCAAGTGTACATTCTAGGGTGGTAAGGGTTTGGCAGGAAGGGGTGCTGCCTGACTCCTGCTTTCTAGTCTCCAAAGTCCTAAGTGGTCCTGGGTTCCTTCTGTCTGACCAGGTGAGTTGGGAAAGAGCCTAGGAAGTCTCCCAGACCTCCTCTGGATATCCCACCCACTCTCTCCTTTAAGATCTGAGTCACTGTCCTTTGGATGCTGCCCCCTTCACCAGGAGGAGAAGTGGCTCTCTTCCCTGGGTGCTGCCCAGCTCACAAAAGCCCTTGGGCCCAGTGGCACCTGAGTCATGAATGTGGATGAGGCCTGCCTTCTGCTTTCTCACGGAGGAGCAGCTGCTGCACTGAAAGCAGTGGGGTTACATTTGCATGAGCTTTGCATGTAACTGTGGCTTTATTTTTGGAAGAGGGAAGGGCAGGTTGGGATCCGTGGGTAATCGTGTTCCTGAGGAGAAATGTCAATCATCAGCGCTAAGACACAAGCTGCCCACCGGGATGGAGGATGGCTCCGCCACAGCTGAAAGCTGACGACCTGCACACAAAAGGCTGCCAGGGAGAAAGGCTTTTGATTCCTCCAGAGCAGTGGGAAGCAGAATTGCTTCCGATTGTTCACCCCGATGGAATGACTCAGCCCGCCAGTGATTTCCCTTTCACTTTCTGCCTTTTCACAGACCCAAGTGCACTTAATTGAGAGCTGCGTGGGCCTCTGCTCCCAACCCTCGGGCCACATGCTCCCCCTCAGACCTCAGCCACTCCTCACTGCCCACACTCCCCCACCCTCTTCCTCCTCCATTCTCGCCTCCTTTTCATTCACCCCTTCACTCCGAAAATATGTACTGAGCTTTGCACATGGAGCCCTCCAGGCATCAGCCAACCAAACTTGGGGGGGTGGGTTGCAGGCTGAGCTGAGCTGATTAACCTGCCCCAGCACCTGCCCCAGCCCCAGCCCCTGCCCCTGCCCCTCACCTGGAGCAGCAAATGGGAGGAGAGGTCAAGGACAGGAATACAAACACTGGAATTCTAGATAAGAAAAGCTGAATCAGGCAGTGTACCAGGGGGAGGAACAGAGGGTCAGGGGGAGAGTCATCTTGAAAGGGGAGTCAATTAACTCTGGGCACGTGGCCCATTTAGCCCCAGAGAGACCTCTGCCTGGATGCTGGCTAGGGGCCCACCCACCAGCCCGGTGGAGCCCCCGCCCCCCTCCGCCCCCTCCAGCCCCAGCTGACAGATGCCACAGGGCTGCTCTCACATCTCTGCAAGGCCCAGCTGCCTTCCTGGAGGCCGGAGGCAGGTCTGGCTGCCGCAAGTCCCTCTGAAGCCAGCCGTGCCTGCCACAGGGTGATGCGGGTGGGAGTGGGGGGTGGTAATCTTTCCCTAAAGACCTGCTTTTTAATTTTTTTTTTTATTTGAATGTAGCTCACACACAATGTTACATTAGTTTCAGGTGTGCAATATAGCGACTTGACAAGTTTATCTATACTCACCACAAGTATAGCTACCATCTGTCACCAAACACTGCGATTATAATATCATTGACTATATTCCTTCTGATGTGCCTTTTATTCCCATGACTTAATTCATTCCATAACTGGAAGCCCGTGTCTTCGCCCATTTTGCCCATCCCCCTCTCCCCTCTGGCAACCCTTAGTTTGTTCTCTGTATTTATAGGTAAAGACTTGTTCTTTTTTTTTTTTTTAAGACTTGCTCTCTTAACTTCAAGACATGTGAGCTCTAGTTCTAGCATCTTTCTATACTGACTTATAATTTCACAAGCACTTGCTTTAAAAATCCATCCCATATATACCATTTTTCTTACTGGGGCCAAGCATTATCAACTATGTAATTTCATTTATCCTGTGAATACCTGCTCTGTGAGTTAGGTATAAACTGTGCTCATCTGACACCTAAGGAAATAGAGATGCCAAAAGGTTAAGTCTCCTGCTGGATGATGGAACAGACCCATTGATCTGTGATCCTTTGTTGAGGGCCTAATGCAATAATGCCAGTAGAACATACACCATGTAGGGGGCCTAATGAGTGCTATCTGATGGTTTCTCCTATGAACCCATGACTGTGAAGGCACAGGTCCTGTCTTTGAGGACTTTGCTTAAAGGAGCAAAGAAGTCCTAGCAGGTAAGTCCAGAAAGTGAACAGTTTGTGTATCTCAGAGCTGGGGTGAGGGAGAACTAGAAGTAGAAAGCTTTCCTGGCTTCCCACCAAGCATCTTTCCATTATAGGACTCTCCCCGAGAACAGCAGTTCTGTACACTTTGGGACTGTCAACACCATGCAGACAGAGAAGCAGGAGGGAAGACTATGCAGACAATGCCAGTAACAGGGTAACCTGACAGCCCAGTCAGCATCTTCGGCCAAGGTGTCTGGTGTGTGCGTGTGTAGGGGGGTGTCTTAGCTCAGGCTGCTATAACGAAATACCACACACTGGGGGGGCTAACAACAGATGTTTATTTCCCACAGTTCTGGAGACTGGGAAGTCCAGGATCAAGGTGCTGGCAGATTAGGTCTCTGGTGAGAGCTCTCTTTCTGGCTCGCAGATGGCTGCCTTCTTGTTGTATCCTCACTTGGCAGGGAGAGAGAGAATGAGAACAAATGCACAGAGCAAGCTCTCTGGTCTTTTCTTGTGAGGGCACCAATCCCATCATACGGGCCCTATCCTCATGCTCATCAAAACCTAATTACTTCCTAATACCATCAGTCACATCGGGGGTTAGGGCTTCAACATGATTTTTATGGGGGACACAAAGCTTCAGTCTGTAACAGGCAGACGATAGAGTTGAGAACTTTTACCTCACTTCTATACAAAAGAAAAACAAAAAAAAGAAAAAGCACTCATGTGCTAGGGGTAGAGAGAGCTGGTTCCAATTCAGCAAACTCCTGCCAGTCCCTCCTGTGTTTTCAGTTAAACCGGTGCTGCTTTTTATATTCTTTTTATTTAGGTGTACCTGTCTTGTCTCTCAACCGGATCCATAAAAACAGGCACTGCCTTATAGTTCTTTGTCTTGGCCAGAAACTTTGAACAGGACAGGAACGTGAAGGATAGGGTAAATTTGCTTTGCCCCAACTGACTGGTTGACTTAAAGTCTAAGAGGTGGAAATTTGGATTGAAACCAGATTTGGATTCTGTTTTTATAGACTTGGCTTCCTACTTTACTACCTGTTGTGGGACCTCAGATTAAGTCACATACCTTCCCCGCGCTTCACCTTCCCCTCCACAGGCTCACTCAGCAAATCCTTGTGTTCCCTGTGAGCTGATTTTAATTAAAAACATGTATTGAGCACCTACTGTATTCTTAGCAATCTGCTCAATACCGTGTGGGATACAAAGAAGCTTCAGTCCAACCTGCCTTCAAGCAAGTTTAAAGATAACTGTTCATCTCTGAAAGATTAAATAATGCAGGAGCCGTCACTGGCCCTTGAAGGCCGAGTGCCTAGTGAGCTAAGCACTGAGTAGCAACCGTGGGCCCAGTAGAGAGGCTGCTTGTGGTCTGCAAGTCTTCCTGTGGGGCCATACCAGTCAGGCCTGAAAGAGGGCCATGGTGTTCCTTTGAAAGGAAGCTGTGGTTTGACTACCAGGTCAGTTTCCTTGTGAGAGGCCTTGTCTCTCCTCTTCTCAGCACCCAACACGATGCTTGGCACGTGGTCCACCTTGAGGGACAATGTAAATGAATAGTAGTGTGAAGTTCTGCAACTTCCACAGATGGAACTGAACATGAGGATGCAGACCATGGTTCAAACTTATCCTAGACTGGTGACACCCCATCAAAAGGAAGGAAGCAGATACAAGCAGAGCTCGGGCCCCAGATCATCAGCCAGCAGCCATTCCTGGAGGTAGGTCAGCTCTCTCATGTGTGGCTGGGGCCCAGGTGGAGCCTAGAGTGGTTTCCTCTGCCTTCTCAGTCACTGTACCCACTGAATGATCATCTTTGAATGGTGCACCACTGCCAACCTGTGTAATTCCGTCCTGTGGGAATCCCATTTGATTCAGGCAGCCTTGCACACACACATACACTCTCCACAGCCCCTCTTTACACATGTGGCCCCAATAGAGCCCCACCCCCAATCTGGAAAATGGAACCCAGTTGGCCCTATTCAATTCGTAAAATGCAAAGGATACTAGTTTTGAGTCCAGGACTCGTGATGTGACCTAGGCAAGTCCCTTTCCTGCTCTGGGCTTCTGGGTAGCCTCTCTGTAGTAAAGGAGTTAGGGTAGAGGATCTCTGAGCTCCTGCTATCTCCAGCATTATGGAATTTTGACCAAGGAAGATGCTGCCCTTATTGATCAGACTGCCTCAGAGCAGGGAGGCCCTTCATCACCTGCAGCAGGATGATCTCTCTGTTTGGTCAAAACTCCTTTACCCCACCCTGCCACAGGGCTGCTGCCTCTCACCTCTGCTCTGCCAGTGGCACCCTCTTATTAATAACAGCAGTACGTGGGGCACCTGGGTGGCTCAGTCAGTAAGCATCTGCCTTCAGCTCAGGTCACGATCCCAGGGTCCTGGGATTGGGCCCTGCATGGGGCTCCCTGTTCAATGGGGAGCCTGCTTCTCCCTCTCCCTCTGCCCTCCGCCCCACCCCCACTCATGCACGAGTGTGCACACACTGTCTTTCACAAACAAATAAATAAAATCTTAAAAAAAAAAATAACAGCAATGCACCCTCCCCCACCCAAGGGTAATATGGTGAGGTGTGATTTAGGGTCTCTGTGTCTCGCTTACTACCCTTTTGTGATATATTGGCCAATAAGTGTCTCAGATGTCAGCTCTCCTAAAAACAAGACATCTAAGAGAAAAGAAATCCTAGAAAAATTCCCACCCATGTGGAGAAGTAGTTCTATACAAGAGGATTTATCAACAAAATGGGAACATCTGAGTAGGGAGCAATGAATGAAATACAGTGAGATTCTACCACACAGCAGGTAAAAGAAGGAACATGAACTGGTCCCAAATATAACATGTTAAATAAAATAATCAAGCTCGCAGAATGATACATACAGCAGGATGCCATTTATATAAAGTGAAAAAGCAAAGCAGTACATATATAGTATTATTATATGTTAAGAATGTTTAATGATTAAAAAATGTACACATGAAATCCATGATAGGGAATCCCCTGGGGAGAGAGAGATGAGAGAGAGAGAGGAGAAAGGAAGAGGTAATGGGGATTTTAACTTTGAGATGTTTTATTAAAGCAAGTAGCATTTTAACAATTGTCAATTCTGAACACATTACTTAGATTATTTTTATAGTATTTCAGTATTTTACAAACGGATTGAAATTAAAGTTAGATAGACGAAGAAGACTCTAAGAACCGCATGTCAGGTCCCCAAGCAAGCACTGGTGAGAAACCTTGCCTGGGGGGAACCTTGTTCATCACAATCCAGGTGGCTGCCCTCTCCAGTGCCTGCTGCCCTTCACCTTATGACCTTCTTCGAAGCAATTCCAAAGAAGGAACTGTTCAAGTTTTAGGAAACAGGGTTGCAGGACCCTAGAGTCTGAGCATGGGAGGGTAGGTGGAGGAGGGTGGGTACACTGAGGTGATATAACAGAATTTCTATAGTTTCACTTCCTTTCCTTGCTCCCATCTCCCCAGACCCTCCCAGAAAAGTAGGACCCTACTTTTCCTCCAGGGTTTCTCCTCCCCATCCCTGGAAGCAAGGAGTCATTAGTTAAGTCAGGAATTTAAGACCAAACTATTTGTTCCTTCCCAGTCTTCAGTGAGCTCTGGGCTTTGGCATCTCAGCAGGGGGTGCCAGGCAGCATGTGGAGATGCCCCAGAGCAGGGCAGTGGGTTCCTGCTGGGCCTTCCTGCAGGACCACTCCCTGGACAGTGACTGGGAGGGGAGGAGAGACAGGCAGGGGTGAAGGAGGGAGAGAAGGTGGGAGAAGGAGGGAAAATAACCCTTCTAGAGGCTGAGCACACTGATCTTGTGAGTGACTTCTCCAGACAGGGTGAGGGGACAGGGGAAGGAGGGTGTAGATCCTCTCTCTTCCCAGGCCAGAAGTCTGGATTTGTGTAGGCAACGCCAGAGATGTTTCTCCTCGGGGTTTGGGATAGGAGGGTGAGTAGTATTCCTTGTCACCAGAGAGACCGCTTTACAACTCCATGTCTCGACCTCCATATTCCATAAAGGGGATGGGAGAGATTTGCTACTTTGGCATGAGCCCTGGTTTCCTTTGGGAAGGAGAGTGCAAAATGGAGTGAGGGAGGGGCAACTGTTTAGGGAGTAGAAGTAGCTCAAAAGGGAGAGCTTCCCAGGATTCCAAGGTCTTTCTGGTCCTGTTGTACATAGCAGCTAGATTGAGGGCAGGCAGGGGGTGGGGTCAAGTAGAGGATGGAGAGATCTGGCCTGGTACTGGGGGGGGGGGGGAAGTCTCCTGAATTCTCTGGGGCCAAATTTTGAGACGTATAGGCTAGGGTGTCCCCTTTTCTACCAGATGTTTTTGGTTATTCTTTTCTTTTCTTCCCTTCTCTTAAGCCTGGAGTCTAATTCTCGCTTGACTCTTTCTGGAAAGTCAGTAGGAGAACATGCAGGAGAGAAGGTCATTATGACACAGTGAGAGGTTCTGTGGCTCTTTCATTTTTCCTCTCTTGTCCTCTTCTCTCTTTTTTTTTTTCCCTTCTTGAATCTCCAGGATCTGCGTGATTACTTATTTTCATCCCAAGTATGTATAATAGTCTGGGCCAGTAGGGATTTGTTCCCAGGAATATAAATGTGCCCCTTTACTTTGTCCTTCCTGAGTGTATAGATAGCAAGCCTGGCAGGGGTGGGTAGATGGGAAGACCTAGGGTTTGGGAACTCAGTGGGATCATAGCCACATTTTCTGTGATGCTCTCTCCAAGTTGAAAGCAGAACAAGTCTAGACACTTAAAGGTAATTAATTCAGCTTCAAGTGGATCTGGGGATAATCTCAAACTTCAAAGCTCCTCTGTGTGTCAGGATCTAGGAAGCAGAGAACAGAGGATCTGGGGCTACAGGACAGGAATGCACTCAGAGGCCCAGAGGCCCTATCCTGCACCCACTCCTCTCCTGTGCTCCCTGGCATCATTTGTCTTCCTCCTCTCAATCCTCTAGAGCCTAACACAGTGTTCATGTGTCACAGGTCATCCAGGCTGCTGCTCAGGTGAACCAAGAAACTTACCTGTCCCTAAAACCCTGTCATCTGCCCAAAAGAGAAATGAAGCTATGGCTTGAGGCCATGGACCCTACTTTTCCTCCAGGGTTTCTCTTCCCCATCCCTGGAAACATAACTTGGCTATTCAGGACATGAGCCTTGTTAAGGCTCTGAGCCTTACCTATAGTCCCCCCCAGCCTTGTGCTATAGCATGGAGGTCCTAGAATTTGGTTCTAAGTTCAAGTCCCAGCTTAGCCACTGGCCAGTTAAATAACAGAGACCACGTCATGTAACCTCATGCCTTACTTCTTCATTTTTGTTCTAGGAGCTATAGATTTGAAGCCTTTGCTTCCATAGAACTTATATTCTGGTAGAGATGCACACAATAAACAAAAAATAAGATTGTTTCAGGTTAAGAAATTGTTATAAAGGAAATAAATAGGTTGGTATAATAGAGGGTAATGGGAGGCATGGATTTTTTTTCAAGAGTAACCCTAGAAAGTCATTTTGCAGGGGTAATATTTGAGTCGAGAACTAAAGGATGAGAAAGATAGGTGAAGAACTGAGGAAAGACAGTTGTCAGCAGCGGCAGCAGCAGGTAGGAAAGCTCCTCAGTGGGTAAAACCTTGGTGTATTCACCAACAAAGGAGAGAGGAGTCTGGCTATACTTGTGGATGTGAGCAAGGAAGGAATGGGGTGAGATAAGATTGGAGCGGTAGGCAGAAACCAAGGCCTGTCCAGGGTCTTATTCTAGAACAGAAGCTTTGAAGGAGTGCCTGAAATGACACTGACACTTTAGGTGCTTAGGAAGAACAGACTGGGGAAAGACATATTTGGAGGTGGTCTCAGGGACCACGTGAGGGGAGATGGTACTGGAACAGGAGAGCCATGAACGGATTCATGCAGCCTGTCTGCCAGATACTACAGTTATACTCCAATTATATGATATGCTTCTTGAGGGCAATACCCCCATCTTGGCCTTCTGTTGATCACATACACACACACACACACACACACACACACACACACACACACATCTGTAGAACACTTACCATGTGCCCAGCACAGCCCTTGACTTGTTAGTTTGCTTCATACTCATATTGGTCCTGTGAAATAGCTATTATTTCCATTTCATAAGCAAAGGAACATCAGTCGGGTTAATTTTGAAATATCTGTCTGATGCCAGAGCCAACTGTCTTACCTCTACATCATTGTATATATAAATTCATAAATGTGTAGCAAATAGGCAAAAAGTAAGTCACCCGTTGCCCAAGTGGTGCAATGTGCAGAGTGCAGGAGAGGCTTCTGGCCAAAAATAACTTCCCTACATATGGAGAACAGTAGGATTTTTGCTTCTTAGGATCTGAAGGCCCAGCTAAGCAAGAAATGGATAATGTGGGGAGGGAGTGAAAAACACATCTTTGTCATCATCAACTGGTAAATTAACAGAAGAACTCTGTGCTTCTAAGTGACTTCGTTGGGGATTGGGATGCAGGAAAGTTGCATGCCAATGGAATGGAGAGCAGTAGTCCTGGAAAATGAGGTGAGGCATTGAAGATAGCATAGGGATGATGAATGCTACAGAAGAACAATGATGGATACCCAGGAAAATACTTGGCAATTTTGGGGTGTCAACTAGGTACTCGGCCTTCAGTAAACGTACCAGAACTGTTAGCTCATTTTGGTGTCTCATAAAGTTCTGTTGACAATCTTATGAGGTAGACATAACTGTGTTTTCTTGAGTCTAAGAGGCCATCAATATAATAATAGCTTTTCAAAGAAACCATACATTACACTTACACCCTGATGTTTTGTTGTGTTGCGTCTCTATGAGTGGAATATAGAATGTGTTTATTCGTAACATCACTACTTCATAGTTCAGGCAAGCAATGCAAGTTTGAACTCCAGCCTTCATATTCAGAGTCTGAAGAGTGTTCTCTTCCACTATGCATGTACATGCTCTATAACCCACCTGGAACTTCTTTCACACCTTTAGGATTGACAGTGTAATTTAGAGCAGAATAAAGAATATAGGATTTCTTCTGCATTTCCTATTTTATTAAACTCAGAGTTCTCTATCATCTATCTTTTGACTAAGCAATACTCCTTCACAGTGCATGACAACCACGTAGTTTTTTCCAGCTTTGAAAGTCATGTGACCTACGCTTAGAGATTTATCCAAATTTGCAAATGTGCCAGTGTTGACATCCCAATGTATTCCTCTGTGTGGTGACTGGCAAGGTTGTTGTTATTTTCAGCATTAGTTACAAAATGCATTCCTATTACTTTTTTTTTTAAGTTTTGTATTTTAATTCCAGTATACTTAACATACAGTAGTGATTCAACACTTCCATACATCACCCGGTGCTCATCACTGAGAAGTTCCCTCCTTAATCCCGTCACCTATTTTACCCATCCCTGTACCCACCTCCCTCTGGTGACCATCATTTTGTTATCTATAGTTAAGAGTCTGGTTTTTGTTTTGCCTTTTTCTCTCATATATGTGTGTGTGTGTGTGTATCACATCTTCTTTATCCATCCATAAAGATGGATCCATCCATCCCACTTGGGCTGCTTCCATAGTTTGGCTATTGTAGATAATGCTGCATTAAACTTTGGGTGCGTGTATCCCTTTAAACTAGTATTGTTGTATTTTGTATTTTTATTTTTTTAATTTTTTAATTTTTTAATTTTTTTAAAGATTTTATTTATTTATTCATGAGAGACACACACACAGAGAGAGAGAGAGAGAGAGAGAGAAAGAGAGAGAGAGAAGCAGAGACAGAGACAGAGGGAGAAGCAGGCTCCATGCAGGGAGCCTGATGTGGGACTCGATCCTGAGATTCCAGGATCACATCCTGGGCCAAAGGCAGGTGCTAAACTCCTGAGCCACCCAGGAATCCCTATTGTTGTATTTTTAGTGTAAATACCCAGTCGTGCAATTCTTGGATTGTGCATTCCTATTACTTTTAAACACAGTTTAAGTGTATTTTAGAATTACTTTGTGAAACTGAAGGTACTTCTCAACATTCAAGGATACAATTATTTGCCGCTTCTTACTCTCCTGAACCCTCTCCAGCCAGGCCTTTGTTTCCATCCCTCTATCGAAACTACTCTCCTCAAGGTCAATGACAATCCACCTCCACAGGACCAGGTCCATTGATCACCTCTCAGCAGCAGCAGCAGCAGCACTTGACACCATCCTTATGAAGCATTTTCTTTCTTAGGTCTTCTCTGTCAGAGCCTTCTCAGTTTCTCTTCCTTGTTCCTCCTCACCTTCTGACCTCCACGAACCAGTCCTCGAACTTTTCTTATCTTCTTGCCTTCACTTCTGTAGTTACATCACCTAGTCGAATAGCTGGCTTCTATAATAAACAGCTTTGACATGCAGCTCCGCACCCATCCTGCTGCCTACCTTACAGCACTCCTTGGATGTCTAATAAGCTCTGCAAACAATGTCTTAAACCAAACTCCTATTTTCTACCCCTACCTCATCCTAAACTGGTTCTTTTTGTGGTTTCTTTATATCTTTCTTTATAGCTCAATAAATGGCAACTTATGTCCTCTACTTGCTTGGATAAAAATATTGAAGTCATCCTTGACTCCTCTCTTCCTCTCATTCCCTGCATCCAGTCCTATAGCAAATTCTATGAGCTTGACTTTAAAATTACATCTAAAATATAATTTTAGTCATGTTAGTCATTCACCTAATGTAATTGGCCCACCGTTTCCAGGCCCATCAGCGCCACTTTTCCACCCTGCAGCCAGAGTGACTCTCTGCAGCCTAAGTCAGATCAAGTAATCAGCTGGGTAAAGCCATATAGGGGCTCCTCATCTCAATCAGAGTTAAATTCCAGCCCTATGGCCAATCAGGCTCTATGTTTCCTGGTACCTGTTAGATTGATTTCTGCCTATCCTGATTTCTGCCCACCCACCCCCCCAATCCCCATTGCTAACTATTCTCCAGCCAGGCTGGTCTCTTGGCTGGTCTCACATATGCCAAGCACACTCCACCACAGAGACTTAGGGCTTTTGCTCTTGGGACTTAGGGTTTTTGCTCGGGGGCTTCTGAGCTTCTTCTCTCTCCCCCCGAGATCTCCACATGGCTTGCTCACTCATTTTCTTGAGGCTTCTTCAAATGATACCACAACAGAGAGGCCTCTCTTGTGCTGCGTGTATAAAATAGCCACCTCCCAGAATTCTATGCTACTCACTCTGCTTTATTTTCCTCCATAGCACATTTATCACTAAGGATAGTAGACATTGATTTGCTGATGGCCTGTCCACACTACACTGAACACAAACCCCACAAGGGCAGGGGCTGTAGCATTATTAGTACTACTGTAACCCAAGACTCAGAAGAGGGCCCTTCTAAAGGAGAGTCTCAGTGAATGTTTGTTGAATTCACAGACAAAGGAAGAATGAACAAAGAGTCCGGTAACAGGGCAGAGCTTTCGTTAGGAGAAGCATATACTTCTCTACTGCTCAGATCTAGCAGTCAGAACCAACTGCTCTCCAAGTCACCATCGAGGACTATGCAGTGATTGGCCCATCTCAGGCTGACTTCTTCCTTCTGTCCCCTTCCAGGTGTACAGCTCTCCCAGGCTCTGTGAGGCTTCTGCTATGACAGCAGTTTCTTCGTGGTACCAGGACTGCCCCTTGCTGCCACAGCCACATCAGGTCCTTCCTCTGCCCTGTCTGTCCTTGGCCCCAAGTCAGCATGGGTAGCGTCAGTAGCCTCATCTCTGGCCACAGCTTCCACGGCAAGCACTGCCGGGCTTCGCGGTACAAGTTGGGCAAGTCCTCCCATCTCAAGAAACTCAATCGGTATTCAGATGGGCTGCTGAGATTTGGCTTCTCCCAGGACTCGGGCCATGGCAAGTCCAGCTCCAAAATGGGAAAGAGTGAAGACTTCTTCTACATCAAGGTCAGCCAGAAAGCCCGGGGCTCCCACCACCCAGATTATACTGCACTGTCTAGTGGGGACATAGGCGGCCAGGCTGGGGTGGACTTTGGCCCGTCCACCCCGCCCACGCTTATGCCCTTCTCCAATCAGCTAGAAATGGTAAGCAAAGGGTCTCTGGTAAGGGCGGGTGGGTTGGAAAACCAAGGAAGAGCAAAATGGGGGTGAAGAGAATGGAGGCAGGGAGGGGAATAGAGGCAATGATACTAAAATGCAAACCTCCAAGAAGCCAGAGCAGTGGTGGTGAGGGCACTACCCTACACTACTGAAGTTACACTACAGAGATCTAAGGCTGGATGAGGAAATTGAAGTGTTGGTCAGTCCCCTAATCTGGAAGCCTTGGGTGAGCCCCAAGCAAAGAGCAAAGGGGCAACGAAAGCCTTTCTGAGCTCTACTGGAATATAACTCTGAATTGTCAAAACGGGACCAAGAGCAGCATTTTCACGTGCATGGCAAGGGGAAGGAGCTCTGTTATCTCTGGAAAAGCCAGAGATGGAGGGTCCACTTGGAGAGAGCGAGCAGCTTCTCTGAGAGCCGTCTCCTAGAGGTGGGCTTTTCCCTCACTCACAAGCCAGGCCTTGGAAATGTCTTTGGCTGGATAAGAACTGAGTTTGTTATCATCAATTTAGCAGGGATGAGGTTAAAAGAGCCCTACAGACTCAGAAATCCAACCCTTGTGCCACCTCAGGCTCTCAGGGGTCCCATGAGCGGACCGGAAAACAATTTTCCTAGTTAATCCTCTCCCCCCACATGGGGAGATGAATCCATGGCTTTTGATACTAGGAAATGACTCCCTTAGTTTGCATAGAACTTTAAGTTTTTCAAATTAAAGGGCTTGTAGACTGTAGTGTACTCTCCCTGTGAAATGACAGTTTTCAGAAAAGGATTGTTATTCCAAGGGATCCTTACAACCCTTCAATACTAGTCACAGCCAGTTTTCTTGCTCGTGGCCTACTAGAAGGGACAGTGAAAGTGAAGAAGGGATTGACCTCTATGAGGACATCATGCTCTTCCAGTCTAATGTCCTTACCCTACAGCACACAGAGACCCAGAGTCAGAGCCCTGGCCCAGCCATGGTTCATCTCAGCCACTGAACCTAAAAATGCTGTTCATCATCTCAGGAGGGCCAGGACAAGCTCGTGACTGGTTGGTAGTTTATAAAACAAAGTGCCTCAGGGATCCTTTAGGATATCCCCTAGCCACAAAGGAATGTTTCCTTCTTAAGAGGGACTCCGAATATTTGGCTGCTTCAGGTGAGGCTGCCTATCACTATGGCCAAGAACGATGCCCTTTGGCAGGCACAAATACCCAGACAAGGGAAGGGAAGGTGAAAGGGGAGTTGAAGGGAGATATGGGATCAATATGGCTGTTTTCTTCACCAGGGCTCAGAGAAGGGTGCAGTGAGGCCCACGGCATTCAAGCCTGTGCTGCCACGGTCAGGAGCCATCCTCCACTCATCCCCTGAAAGCGCCAGCCACCAGCTGCACCCTGCCCCTCCAGACAAGCCCAAGGAACAGGAGCCAAAGCCCAGCCTGTGCTCTGGAGCACTGTCTGACTCTGGCCGGAACTCCATGTCCAGCCTGCCCACACACAGCACCAGCAGCAGCTACCAGTTGGACCCGCTGGTTACACCGGTGGGGCCCACCAGCCGTTTTGGGGGCTCAGCCCACAACATCACCCAGGGCATCATCCTCCAGGACAGCAACATGATGAGCCTGAAGGCTCTGTCTTTCTCTGATGGGGGTAGCAAGCTGGCCCACCCAAGCAAGGCAGACAAGGGTTCCTCATGTGTCCGTTCCCCCATCTCCACAGACGAGTGCACCATCCAGGAGCTTGAGCAGAAGCTGCTGGAGAGAGAAGGTGAGCTCCAGAAGCTGCAGCGCAGCCTTGAGGAGAAGGAGCTGGCGTCCAGTCAGGCCTATGAAGAGCGGCCGTGGCGCTGCAAGGAGGAGCTGGAGGGCCTGGAGCAGAAGTGCAGCAAGTTGAAGCAAGCCTCACAGAAGAGCCAGCGCACGCAGCAGGTGCTGCACCTCCAGGTGCTCCAGCTCCAGCAGGAAAAGCGGCAGCTCCGGCAGGAACTTGAGAGCCTCATGAAGGAGCAGGACCTGCTGGAGACCAAGCTCAGGTCCTATGAGAAGGAGAAGACCAGCTTCGCCCCCGCGCTGGAAGAGACGCAGTGGGAGGTGAGGCTTTACAGGGTGGGCTTGGGGTGGTCAGGCGTCTGATGCCAGTCCCTGGTTCTCTAGGTCCTAGGCCATGGTGTGCGAACACAAATTGCCCAGGCAAAGTGAGCCAAAGCACCAGCCTTGGAACCCAAAGAAGGAGCTCCATGGTAAACCATGTTGGGGATACAATTAGTGTGAGTTTCCTACTCTCTCCTACCTCTGGGCCTCTTGGCCTCCAGAATTGAATTGACTGAGTCATTGACTGAGAAGCTGGTACCAGGAAAACAGAGGCCTCACTGGGCAATCCAAGTGCCAACCCACTTCATCTGTTTGCAGGAGGCTCAAAAGAAGACTCCCACCCTGGAAAGGAACTGAGGAGGCGTTGTATCTGGTTAGACCCTCGCCAGCCCCAGGTCCGAGTGACCCATCCTCAGTAGCACTGCTGCCTATTTGCACTGGAGCGTTCTGTATTTACTCTAGAAATTAGAGTGACAAGCGTTATCAGGAGTAGAGGGAAAGGATCCTCTCTATGACAGGGATGAACAGGGGACTGCACACGTGAGAGGAGAGAGTCCCTTGTGTTTGCCAGGTCTCCCAAAGAGGAGGGGATGCTGGCCATGGGAGCAGTGCCTTTCCTCTTTCCCACTGATGTTGGCACAGCAGACCCCACCCCAGCCATAGTTTCTCAGCCAGGGCTCAGAGACACAGGCTAGTCCCAGCACTAAGCATCCATCCTTACTGCCTAATCCCCAACTAAGCCGGGCATTGCTGTGACCTCATCCCGGATTGTCCAGTCAGGCTATATAACAAAACAATAAATAAAATAAATATTTATAGTAGCACGTAAATGTATTATAAACATTTAGAATAATAATTTATCGAGTGTTTATTTTTTAATAATAAATTTATTTTTCAAGCCCTTAGTTCTCCCATTTAATCCTTATAATAACCCTATGAAGTAGGTGCTATTACTAATCTATAATTTAGTAAGGGAAACTGAGGCACAGAAAGGTTATAGTAGCAAATAGCTACTTAAATGAAGTCACCGCATAATAGGCATCAGAGCCAGGATTTGATCCTAACAGTTTGGCTCCAGAGTTCACATGTTTAATTACTACTCCCTATTGCCACAAGACTAATGTAGTTTATCACCAGGACCAGCCCAGCCGATCGTATCATATATTGTCCAGCTAGGATTCAAAGGCAGGCCCATGCGTCAACCAGAACTCTGTGTTGCTCCCTCCATGAAACGAATACAGGCTTGGTCTTAGGAAGGCATTTCTTGGTCCCACACAAGCATTGTAAGTGGGGCTCTACATTGCTTCATAAGTGGTTTATGAGAACAAGGGGTTCGGATTAGTACTGTGAGTGGAGAAGTGAGGAGAAATTAGGTGGCTTCTGGTCTTGATCCAAGAATCCATTCTATAGAGGCCCAGGCCCTGACCTTCATTCTGTCCAGCTTTCCCACAGGCTGGCAGGAAACACCCTTGTGACACAGTCGGCCAGACTGGTCTTGATCTTCTTTTGAGCCACCCGTGACCCCAAATGGTCAAGACCCTGAAGACACAGGATCTGGATCACATGGATCTGAATCAGTGCCTTTGGTTTTGTCTGGCCAACTTTTGAAGAGAAATGAGGATCGAGAGGGTGGAGGGGTGAGGCCGGGGGAGAACATAGCTCTCCATTTGGCAGATCTGAATTGAACACTCTGAATGTGTTGCTAGTCATCGGAGTGCGGCAGTTAATGACCAAAAATAGTCTTTATCCCGGTAGGGAGGGAGAGGAGCTGGGTGTGTGCAGGGATGAGGTCAGAGCATGTGGGCACAAACATGAATGGTGGAAGTCTGGCAGACATGGAAATAATATCATTTACGTTAAGTGTGAACGATGGATCTACCAGTAATGATCACTGATTGACATATAACCGTGGGTTGGGGTCCAGATTGAGATTTAGACTCTGATTTGAGACTGAGGCAGGCCTATGGATGGACCAAGTCAGGCTGCAGAATGCAAGGAACCCCGGAGAGGGGCTGTGCCTTCATGGGTCAGACCCAGACCATCATGCTCTTGAGATACTGGGTCAGGACCAGCCTAGTTCTTTGGGCGGTTAAGATGGGACTTGGCCCAGGTAAGGACCTCTTCTTACCTCTTAGCACTCTGTCTTCTCCTCTCCCCAACCCTTGGCAGGTGTGCCAGAAGTCAGGTGAAATCTCTCTCCTGAAGCAGCAGTTGAAGGAGTCCCAGACAGAGATCAATACCAAGGCTAGTGAGATCCTCAGTCTGAAGGCGCAGCTGAAGGACACCCGGGGCAAACTGGAGGGCATGGAGCTGAAGACGCAGGATTTGGAGAGTGCCCTGCGCACCAAGGGCCTAGAGCTGGAAGTCTGCGAGAACGAGCTACAGCGCAAGAAAAACGAGTCTGAGCTTCTCCGAGAGAAGGTGAACCTGCTGGAGCAGGAGCTGCTGGAGCTGCGGGCCCAGGCGGCCCTACAGCGAGAGGCCGTGTCTCTGGGGCCGGGGCTGGGGCCGGGGCTGGGGCCTGGGCCTGGGCCTGCCTTCTCTGAGGACATCCCCGCCCTGCAGCGGGAGCTGGAGCGGCTGCGTGCAGAGCTGAAGGAGGAGCGGCAAGGCCATGACCAGATGTCTTCGGGCTTCCAGCACGAGCGGCTGGTGTGGAAGGAGGAGAAGGAGAAGGTGATCCAGTACCAGAAGCAGTTACAGCAGAGCTACCTGGCCATGTACCAGCGGAACCAGCGCCTGGAGAAGGCTCTGCAGCACCTGGCCCGCGAGGACGGTGCAGGGGAGGCCTTTGAAATTGACCTTGAAGGGGCCGACATCCCCTATGAGGACATCATAGCCACTGAGATCTGAGGGGCTCCCTGGGAGGGGGGGGGGTGAGGGATCTGGCGTTGGGGGGCAGAGGTACCGAGCCTGTCAAGGAGGGCTCCTCTCCCCACTCCCCTGCTCAGTAACTCAGGCCTCTGAGAGGCCTTCTCCGAGGCACAGGCCTGAGACTCTCCAGGGGAGGGGAGAGGAGAAGAAAGACTGCTACAGGATCTTGCCAGCCCTTGGCCACATTCCAGCACTTACCATCCCTGCAGCCCGCCAGGCCTCTGGCCGTCCTAAGAGATGGGTCCAGGGATCTCCGTCATTTGCTGAAGAGATCTCTAAACCCTGCTCTTTGTTTAAAAAAAAAAACAAAATCCCTAGACCCTCTCCCAGGAATGGTGGTAACTGCTGTACTGGCCGATGGCCACCCCAGGACAGAAGCTTCCCTTCTGCTTCTTCCCACAACCGCTTTTTTATTTTTTTGCCCCTGGACACGCTGGGATGCCTTGAGAGTCGAACGAAGCCATCTATGATCAAAAACCTTGGAACCTGACGGGGTCATAACCTGAGCTATTTTTCTCTGGCCTCAGAGCTGTAGGGGTTCGGTTCTGGTGTGGAGAACCTGGCTTAGCAGCATCAGAGCTGTCTCAGCCCTGGAAAGCCACAAGAAAGGAAGGGAAATCTTGGGGCAGCCCAGGCATGTCTGGGTTCAGCAAAGCCCAGAGGGAGTCAGAGTCAGGTGGTAATGGCCAGACCCTGCGGGGCCCTGCTAACTGGAGGCAGGCCACCCCTTGGACAGCTGGTAGCCTTTGACCTCAGTGACCACTCTTCTTAAAGCCATAGACACTGAGGCCCCGGGAGGGGGAAGATTGAAGGTGCTGTGACACAGGGAGGGGCTTTACAAGTGTCCCCAGGGGAGCCTCCGGATCTTTCCGCCTAGGGCTAGAGATAGGGGTTTCTCCACCTGGTTTAAATGGGCCAGTGGCTACCCTGAACTCTCTTTCTTCTCAAAAATCCAGCCTTTTCTGGATCCAGAATAATTTATATACAACTAAAATGTTCAGGGATGATCTGACATTTCCCTCCTTTGCCCGTGGCTCAGTTTCATGGCACACCCTTTCCCCTTGGGGTTGCCAGTACTGAGCTCACACAAGACTCCTTACGGGTCAGGAGTGTGGTGGGCCAGAGCCCCAGGCGAGGACAAGAGACACAGAGCAGCCTTAGGAACCGTCCCATGGCCCCTGGCTAGCCTCCCTCTGCCTGGGCCCCACAGGAGTCCCCAGCTGTAAAGAATCCAGAGAGCTTCAGTTTGCAGGGGGCTGGGCCAGTGCTTGGGAGAGGCTGGGGTTTCTCTTCTGAAGATGTGCGAGCTGGAGGAAGAGAGAATGGTGGAGTTTCTTAGTTGCTTGGTTCAGAGGGAAAAAAAAAAATTTTTTTTTTTTTTTTGGTCTTCTTTCTTTTTTTCTTTCTTGTCTTTTCAGAAGCAAGCCAGATCTAGCAGGCAGCCAGAACTGTTCCATGTTCTATTTTTGACTCAAGCTACAGCTGTTGTTCTTTCTTAGGACAGCCAAGCCTTGCTGGATTCCTGAGCTTCATGCCTGCTTGCTGAGAGGGGTTCACTGAGGTAGGAGGGATGAGAGAGTCTGGGTGTTGAGCAGTCTGAGGCCAAACCCCCTGGTTCTGCCTCCCTGACCACAGTCCTTACAGGACCCAGAGCTGGAGTGGGAGCTGCTGCTTGTCACCCTCCACCCCCTGCCACTGCCCTGCTCCCACCCCATATTCCTCGAGGGCCACCACAGTCTCTCTCCCTGAGTCGGGGCTAAGGGCAGGGTCATCTTCCCTGCAGTTGGCTCTGCCTTCTGCTCCCTGGGGTCAAGCTGTGTCCATGACAGAGGAGTTTTTTTGGAATTTCAAGCCATTGGTCTTAGTTATAGGCTAGATTTAGACCTGAAATGGATAGGCTACAGCCCCCTTCCTGCTTGGAGGGCAGCACCCTCCACTGGGCACAGTGCAGACCCTCAAGTCAAAGACGTCCCATTCCCTGTGCCACGCTGTTAGAAGGCGGCAGAGGGGATGGTAAATGAGCCTTCCACTGGGAAGGCACTTTGAGACCAGAACAAAGCAGGTGACTCCATACAGTTTACACAGAGTTTTATTCCGGATAACTTACTGACAGGGAGAATCAGGTGGAGGGTGATCCCGATGCTACATGCTCCACAAAATCTAGACCCTTAGTCTACAGATATTATAAGGCTAGGGGACACTATAGTGAGATCAGAGGATTTGCGTGCACCTCAAAGGGCTTGCTTGCACCTAGTTGACAGCTAACCTTTAATTAGATCTGTGGCACCACCTGTGTGTCAGGAAAGGAAAGACTATGTTCTCTCTAACAGATTCATGAGGGGCCAAAACAAGCCTCCCTTAATCCCAGCCTGCGAAGGCCTTTCTGAGGTATGCACGTTAACCTCCAAGGGACCCAGAACACATAGCGCCAGGGGAGGTCATCGAGTGAACACGAGCAAGATGGAGAGCCAAAGATAGAGTCCGCATTGTCAGCACTCCTACACACAGCCCTCACTCCCTCTATTTCCACCAGCCTGTGCCTTGTTGGAGTCCTTTCTCCCACTGAGACTGCCATGAGATAAAGGGGTTGCTGTTCCCTCCGCAGGCTGGAGATGCCCCACTACTCCCACCCCTAAAGAGCAGCCAAAAGCCCAGTGCCCTGCCCTTAAGACCTTGGGGTGCTAAGCCCAAGGGAAGACACTCAGGGGCAAGGTCTGTGCTCCACCATGGTGTGACCATACCAAGCACTCTGACTCCTTGCCTAAGGCCAACCCACGGATGCCCCCCACCCCGGGAGGGGGCAACTGAAGGCCCCAGGGTGACCCACGGTGGCACCAGAGTGCAACAGGGTCCTGTAACCTAGTGACCTTACCGCCATGTGACTTTTCTTCCCTTCCCTATGGAAAAACATCCTCACTATTCCTGGACCATGCCAAACTCAGCCTTTCCGGAAGGAGGCTCTGAACAACAGAGGCTGAGCGGGGACTGGGAAGTCAGATGTCAGGGGCTTCAGAGCATATGGCCTGGCCCAGGGCCAGCCAGCATGAGCCTGCTGCCCCTCGCTCTGAATGCTCCTGCTGGCATGCTTGCTCACTCACTCAGATGAACCTGCTCTGCTCTTCCAAAGGATGCCTGGCCTGAAAATGCTCGGGCTGCCTACGAAGAGAGAGCAGCATCCGGGACCACCTCACCGAGAAGGGGACTCTGCCTCCTGGCCTTGCAAGGACCAGACTCTCAGGGCTCCCCCTGGGGATATGTCTCCTGGCTGCTGTGTCATTCAGGTTAACTCCTGCTGGGTGCACTCTGGCCTCCATAGGCACTGAGCTCTATAGGGCCCGGGGAGGGTTAGCTGCCCCCTGAGAAACACTAGCTGACCCCTCTGTTCCTTGCCCTGCTCTTGTCCCAGCCAAGCCTGGGCCACCTCTTGCTGATGGAGCAGCAGCTTTGAGAGAGGGCTTTCCCTGTGGGTCCTGAATTCTCCTGAGCCAGAGCTGCCATGGCAGGAGGCTGTGCACCCCGTACAGTGGAAGCTTCTTATGGGGTCGCTCTTGTGCTGAGAGTGCAGGCAAAGCTGGAACCTCCAGCCAAGGCTGGCTTTGGATAGACTGGCATTTGGAAGACTATGTACATAGTTATTTTTCTCTGGGTTGTTTCTTGGTTTGGTTTGGTTTGGTTTGATTTGCTTTTGACAGCTTCATTTTATTTTTGATGCCCCTTTTTGGCCATGTAAACTATTTCTGATAATTTTATGTTTCTATTTATGAATAAAGAATGCCATTTCTCATGCCCTCCAGAACTACCTTTGTCTATTCAAGCTACCCCGCTTCTCCAGGCTATGGCATGGCAGTTCCTTGGGGCGCCTCCATCTGGAACGGGAAAGGTGATGTCTCTTCCTGCCAGTGAAGGAGGTGCAGACAGCCTTGATGAAGGCAGTGCTGGCTGGGGGAAAGCATGGGCCTTGGCATCAGGTGGACTTCCAGCCGGTCTGTGCCACTCTCCAACCCTGTGGTTTTATCTGTGAAGGGACCTGAACTGACCCCGAGGAAGGAGAAAAAGAGACCAAGGGACATGGTTGTCTGCAAGGCACAGGGTCCAAGAGAACCCCTCCCCCGGCCCCTACCTTAGGCCTCCCCTCCCTCACTCTCTAGCTGCTTGCCTCACCAACCAATTCCTTGGCCTATTGAAGCCTCTTTGGCAGGAGACCAAAGTGGCTATTGTTACCACTACCTCAGGGCCTCCCAGCTGGGAAGGTGAGGTCTCCACAGTGGCCATCTGTCCGGCTTTGTCCATGCCAACCTGCCTCGTTCACCTCAACAGGCATTCCCAACTGCTCTGGGCTCAGATCCTACACTCAAACGGCTTCTACTCAGGTGGCAGGAGACTGAAGGGACATGTAAAAAAGGAAATGGAACACATGAGGGGTAAACGGCAATGCCTCTGAGGTGGAGCAGATCTGGGTGTCTGGGGAAGGTGGCAGGCAGGAGGGCTGGGGTGGGGGGCAAGCCTGGGACAGAGGAAGAGTGAGCAGGAAGAGAAAGACAGGAAGCTCATTCCCGAGCAGGCATCCACCCCAGCCTAGGGCTCCCTGCCTGTCTATACAGGTGACAGGAGCAGAACTGGAGGTCGGAGAGGCAAGAGGCCAGGGTGAGGGGGACCTCCAAAGCTCAAGGAAAGTCAGGCAGCTGAGAAGTGACCAAGCCGGGACAGGAGCCTGCATCTGTCTAATTCCGGGGTCCAGCACTCAGACAAAGGAGTCCTATCAGGCTTGGAATACCCCTTCTTGTTCTTTTCCTAGACCTGGCTCGTGGCGGATAGGCTGCTGCATCGGTGGCACCCACTGAAGTACGCCTCCCACTAATCACGCCCCTGTGCTCTGGCAGGCCCTGGGACCCACTTTAACCAGCTAAAGCCAGCAGAAGTGGTCCTCTACCAGCTCCAGCCTAAGCTAGGAAGCTTCCAATTTTATATCCCTGGGGGCCCTGAGCTGCCATGTAGAAAGCCCCTCCAGTCTGCTGGAGAGACCCCATGGAGTAGGGGGGCTCCTGTTGTCTCAGCCGGGCTCCTGCGAAGTGCAGCTGATCCAGCAGACCCATGGAGTAGGGATTTGCTTCCCCAACTCGGCCCTTCCAGAATCCTGACCCCAGAACCACGAGCACATTCGATGGCAGGGTTTTTAAGCCACCAAATTCAAGATGATTTCTTACATGGCACAGGAATAGGTAACCACTCCCTGGCAACCCCCTTACTTGCCACTTCAACAAGCCTCTCTCTCTGTCTATTGGGTTGGAGTAATAGAAAGGCAGGACTTCTGGAAAGGGATAGGGCCATGGAAAAGACTGCTTTAGTGGCAGGAAGGGCAGCAAAGTAGGGAGCGAAGCCTTCTCCCTGCCCATCTTCCCCAGGAGTGCTGTTGAGGACATAAGCTTTCCTTAAGCCCCTAAACCTACTTACTATTTTAGAAGAAAAAAGAAAGAAAGAAAAGAACAAAAGAGAAATGAGGGTGGGAGAGAAAGAAGAAAAAGAAAAAGGGAGAGAGAGAGGGCTCCTCCTCCCCTGAGAACAAGCTGCTGAGCCTCAGCCTGGCCAGCACCGGGAGCAGCCCTGGGGTTCTCATCAAGCCATGAACAGAGTGTGCACACTTTGTGCCTGAGGCAGGAGGCGGAGTGGCCACCGTCCCCAAGCTGCCTCCGTGGCAGGTGCTTTCTGAGTTACATGAAGAAGGTCATGCTGCCCCCAACTTTCTCTCCAACCCAAGGCCTGAAATATCACCATTTCGTTCATTCGTGTGTTCATTCAATAAATATTTATTGAGCCTCTACTTTATGCCAAGCCCTGTTCTAGATACCAGAAATACAGAGATGAACAAAAATAGTGAAGAGCCTTTCTCCTTATGGAGCTTACCTTCTGGAAGTAAACAAGTAAATCAGATGATTTTAATTCAGTCAGATAGATGCCATGAAGTTGAAATAAGCAGGACGATATAAGCCAACTGGCCCAGGTGGTGCGTGTAGATGGGTGGGTGGGTGGGGGGGGATTGGTTACAGGGAAGGGAAGACTGGAGAACCAAAATGTCCTCTTATTTCAACATTTTGGAAGACTGTGCCAGTCATTATCCCTTCCTAACTTGGACCTCCCAAGTTTCCTCTCTTGGAAATCTCACCTTTTCTGGGGGCCTCAGCAGACACCTCCTTAACAGAGAATTGGCAGTGCTTCTCCATCCTCAGTTTCTCTTTTGCTGTCCCAAACCTCCCCCACAGCAGCCCTGAGCAGCCTATAACCTCACCTTCCTCTCCCTCAGAAACAATTGCTCTCATCCCTTTCGTTGAAGAACCCTAAAAGCTTGATTTCAACGCCAAACGTCGTCCTTCCAAACATGAAAATTAAAAACAAAATTTTGTGAAATGACACAATCCTTATATGGATGCTGAAAGTTAAAATAGCATCTTTCCATGTGACGTGATTGTTAAATGTTAAGTTTCAATTAACTTACCCATATATGTATTTTTTTAATGTCTGTTTGTTTTGATGGAAGAGCTCTGCTTTGCTGGGGCCCCAAACAGGAATGTATTCAACCTACTATATAATCCAGACTGTTCCAGACTGTTCTCCCAGGATCTCTCTCTTCTACCAATCTCTCCTTGCAGTTTGGAGCCATCCTTGACCCATCATTGCCTTTGCATCATCCTCGCTATCCAATCAGATCCTAGATCCTGTCGATCTCCTTAGAGCCCTCCCCTCCATCCTTTTTTCTTCATCTTCTGGCCAGCAAAGGTCACCAAAAGACTCCCCAAGTGCCCAAGACATCTTAGACATCGAATTCCAACCACCTCACTTTTATAGATGACAAAAGAGAGACCCAAAGAGGAGAAAGGACTTCTCCGATGTCACCCAGCTAGTGAATGATAAGGTAGTCACCTTGACAATCTAATAACCCCACTGGGTTCTTTGCCCCCATTCTGGTCCATTAAATCTGTTGACTTACAAGGTGCAGGTTTATCACCATCAAACCCCACCCACCCACCCAGTGCTTCTCCCACCATGTGTCTCCTTTGTTCAAAACCTTTAGGGACTCCCCCTTGACCTCCAAATAAAGTGAAATCCCCTTAGCTGGCTTCAAGTCTCTCCACTTCGTGGTTCCAGCACCTACCTCAACAAACCTAAAGCACATTCCTGAAACATCACATCTACCATCAATATAAGTTCAATAAATGTCAAGACATTCCTCTCATCTGTTACAATCTTTGTGAGAAAAACCTGTTCTGCTGCCCAGCCCTCTGTTCAACCCTGAGACCTGGCTAGAGATACCTCAATGGGATTCAGTGTGGCAAGGGGTCAAGTGCTCAATCTGCAGAATCAGAGCTGAGTTCATGTCCAGACTCCACCACTGCTGAGCTCATGACAGTGGATAAGTTACTTAACCTGTGCTTCAGAGGATTTTTTTGACCATTCAATGACCTATACTGCCCACTGAAAGTTAGCTAAAGTATTGCTATTATTTGTATTACTACTATCATAATTTATTGCTACCATTATTATTTGTTAATATAATGTCACTGCTTCCAGCTGTGCTAAACTACACTGGGGCCCAAGACCCCAGCAGCTTCAGGAAAACCCCACCCCTTGGGGAACAGCTGGCTTTATTCTGGTCAACTGGCCCCCCGCCCAAGCTTTTCTCCCTAGCTCTCCCCTCCAGAAGGCTGACTTGTCAGACAAAACCCCTGGGAGAGAGGGAGGGCACAGCTGGCAGAAGAAAGGAGCAAAGAGGGATTTGCCAGGGGGTGTAGTGGAGCAGGTCTGGGCTGGAGCCCGCCTGTGACACCAAAACCCCACGAGCACAGGGAACCAGTTGGAATCTTATTCTCTACTCCCCTAGGTGCAGCCTTTCCTATCAAACAGACCCCCTTCAGCCCTGCCACATGTGCCAGCCCCAGCACACACATATGCACACACGCAGAGTCCCCACTACATTCTCCCGTCAGTGCCCACCACCCCTCACGGCCTCAGTTATGGCTAATTGAGCTCGCTGTAAGTAGCCTTAGACAGCGTTTGCCATCAGTGACAGGTGAGACAAATTCAAGTCCTCACACCAAAGTGACAGGACAATCTGCCTGCCACAACCCATCACCTGCTGGCACCTTCTCGGGCTGCGGGGGCCCAGAGCCAGACAGTACACACCTAGCCTGGGTGTCCAAGGCCCAAGTTTCCCTTTACTTGATCAGTTCATCCAGGCAAGAAGACATGTGCAATAGAGCAGACTAGATGGTGAGGGCAAGCGGGGTGCTGCCCATGCCCAGGAAGAGGGAAGTTAACGTTTACTGGGCTGGGGGCTGGCTGGCTTCTCAAGCTGGCATCTGCATTTATTGCTCAAAGCAACCCTGCAGCCCCCAGTGTGTGGGGGGGGGGGGCGGGGGGGCTAATTATGGCTACTGCACAAGCTCTCGCTCTGACACCAGGCTGCTTCTTCCTTCTAACCTTTCTCCTAACCCCTGGATCCAGCCATCCCCGACTAGCCATGGAAGGTTGTATTCTGAGCTCCTGTGTCTCACTGTCCCACATACTGAGAGAGGCCCAACCCTCCCCTCAGTGCAGGCCCTTTCCATCAGAATCCTGAAATTCCACTGTTAGAAATGTATATCTTTGGATTGAGCTTTCAGAAGCATGCATGTCCCAGGAGAGGTGACCTCTGAGTAAGTGAATGGGTTTCTGAGGCATTTCCCAAATTGGGAAAAAATGGGGTTATGGGAGAAAGCTGGGCTCCAGGCTAGGGGGTGGAGTGGAAGCGGGTGCCAAAAGGGAGCAAGGGTTAGTAGACAAATGTCAATTGGTTCAAGTCATCTTGCTTTTCTCCCCCACTGTCCATCAGAGTGGCCCAAGCTTGCTAGAGCCTCCCATCCTCCAGCCCCTGCAAATGCCAATCTGAGCAGCTTAGAACTTGGCCTGCTCTGGCCCCAGCTTTGGTTATCACCAGATGGGAGGGGCAGCTTGGGAGGAACCTCAGGACAATCCACCCAAGCCCGTCACGCATAGAGAGCCCGAGGGAACCCCGTCCACTCCAGGAAAGAAGAAATGAGGAGGGGGCTGAGCACACCCACCAGGCCCACCAGCGTCCTGCACCAGTTTCCCGGGCCCTGCCCCTATGGAAGCAAATGCTTTCCAGGGAAATTCTGGCTCTGGCTCTCATTTGGATTAGCCTCAAAAACTGTACTTAGAAAGCGGGAGGGGCCACAGTAATGCCAACTGGCCAGCTCCAGGCAAGAGCCGGTGTCGCAGAAAGACACCCAAAGGAAAACCAAAGTAACACCCTCCACCCCAAAGAGTGGTTTCCCCAGTCTCATTACCACCACCCTTCCTCCTGCTTCCTGAGCCCAAGAAAAGCAAAACATTCCCAGGTTCAATGTCACACTGCTATCTTTAAAATGTCTTAGCTTGGGGGCACTGGGGTGGGTCAGTCAGTTGAGTGGCCGACTAGATTTCAGCTCAGGTCATGATCTCGGGGGCCTGGGATTGAGCCCTACATCAGGCTCCAAGCTCAGCAGGGAGTCTACTTGGGCTTCTCTCTCTCCTTCTGTCCCCCACCCCCTCCTGCTCCCTCTCACTCTCAAATAAATAAATAAATCTTAAAAAAAAAAAAATCTTGGTTTCTTAGGGTATTTTTCCACTTACCAGTTCAGCATAACTATTTCAGAAAAGGAACAAACCTAGGAAGATAGATCATTTCTTTTTCTTCTGCACATGCCCATGCATGAGTGCGCGCGCGCACACACACACACGCGCGCAGAGTAAACCAATAAAAAAAGACAGTGCTCCTTTCTCTAGTTTCTGGATGTTTTTAAGTTGATATTGAAATTTCGGGCATCAGGGAACATTTCACTTTGAAGCAGTCACAATAGAGGGTTTAGCAGATCCTCACGCAAGGTGGGCTGAAAGGGCTGGGCCTTTACACAACCCTCTCACCTGTCCCCCCATCCTAGCCATCACCTGGGGACCCCCGTGGCTATGGGCTAGGAAGTTCTCTGGAGCCAAGGGCAAACCTCAGAGAGGGACTCAGCTGAGAGTTGCAGCTGAGGGAAGTGCAGAGCAAGTGAGGGAATGAGTCTCTTCCTAGAGGGGGGAGTCTGGGCCACCCACCATGGCCTACACCAGGTCCCCTACTCTCTGTTCTCCCCCTCCTCTCTATATCCTTATAACTGCCTCCCCCCTCCTAACACTGCACCATAAACCAAAGCACTATGTATGGGGTTGGGGGGGATCTCCATCCTGGTCTAGTTACCCTCCAAGCCCTCATGGATGGCACCGAGACCAAACCAAGAGTCCCAGACAAAGCTAAAGCACAGGCTACATTCACAAGTCCCCTCTTCCTGCTTCCAAAATACCATTGTATAGGTGCTCGGTGATGCTTACTGCCAAGAACCAAACTTCATGAATTTGGACAGATTACAGAGGAGAGAAGGCACATTTGTTGACCATCTCCAATGTGCCTGGTTGACACACACTTGTAAGGATCCTTGGATGTCTCCAGCTCTTCTCCAGTGGTGGAATTTTAGGTGCATACAGGGCAGCTAGTCCAGCCAGAGTTAACAGTTGGCAAGGGAGGGAGGGCTAAGGGGGTTATGCTGTGTCGTGCTGTGTTGTGTTGTTCTGCGGGTTGCCTAACAGCCAGCCTGCCAGTTCAGATGTACTTAACCACTGAGCAGTGGCCCCAGAAGTTGGCCCAACAGGTCCTCAGCCACATGGAGTGTTCAGTACGTGGCAGAGGGCTGTGGATGGGGACTCAGATTTCCCGTGGATCTCCATTGCCAGCTGCCAAATGACCTTGAGCAAACCCCTTAACTCCAAGGACCTGGATTCCTGGATACCCACATGGCCCTGGTGATCTGGAGGGCACATGGCAAGTCTCTTACCCCGAGGCTGCCTGGTAAAACCATCCAGGCAGTAAGTGACAGAGGAGGTAGGCATTTCCAGACTATTGTGCTCTACACAGAAGACAGGGAAGAGGCCTGGAGAGAAATGGCTGTGAGAGTGGGGACACTGGCCTGGGGAGGGCTGAGGCCTTCAACAGTCTAATGAGGTGAGTAGAAATCATGAAGGCTGCTTCAGCATCTTGGAAAGAAAGTTGGGGCAGTACGGGGCTGGGAAGGGGTCTTCGGCTTTGTGTCCCAAAAAGGGCAGGCACAGTAACTGTCCCTCCTCTTCTCTCAGATGCCTCAATGTTAATACTTTGCTGAGGGCAAAAGGCAATCTTAGCCCAAGCCCCAGGATCCTGTGAGTCTACTTTAATGTATAAAAATTTCTTTAGATATTTCCTTTATCTCTAAACCGCGCCCCCATCCCCTGCCAAGATTCGTGTCAACAATCATCCCCCAAGCACACGGCCCACCAGGATACATCTGAAGGTTCTCATGACTCAGGTTTATTAGACAGTAATAAATGACCTTTTCCCAACAATACTTAGCCCCCTCAAGGTCCTGTAAACCTTGCTTCCAAAATTCCTTAGTACGCTATCCTCAAACCCCTCCCAACTCCCAGGTATATAAGCAGCCACTCCTCACAGGCCCGAGGCAGCCACTCTTCCCACCCTGGGTCCTGTCCCGTGCTTTAATAAAACGACCATTTTGCACCAGAGACATCTCAAGAATTCTTTCTTGGTCATCGGCTCAGGACCTCACCCCTCCAAACCTCACCTATATTCCACAGCTCCAACAAGACCACTGTCAGGCTGAGGAGAAGACCCGCACAGGAGTAATCGTCAGGCCAACTTAGCCAACAGCACAGCGGGGTTGGGAGGGGAGCCCCGGATGGGAAGATTGATCTGGGTGGGGAGGGCTGCTTATAGTCTAGTCTTTCCATTTCATTATGTGGCCACACCTTAATCCCCATGGGGCTTAATCACGGGGAGGGGGTGGTTCAGGGGGCAGGGGGCAGGGGGCAGGGGGCAGGGAGTGGCACCAGGGCTGGTCTCCTGTAGCCACAGCAGACTCTGCTCTGGGCCTATACGGAGGCCCTTGCAAAACTATGCCAAGAGGGGTGGTGTGTGAACAGCAGAGGCCCCCCAACTTTAGCTTCCTGCCTCTGGGGAAGTCAGGAAGTCAGAGTAGCTCTGGAGCTTGTTTCTTCTTCAGTCAAATAAGGATAATGTCACCTACCTTTTTGTCCTAGGCCTGCCTAACGAGCGCCACAGACTGGATGTCCTAAAACAATGAACACTGATGTTTCTCACAGTTCTGGAGGCCGGAAGCCTGAAATCAAGGTGTCGGTAAGGCCTTGCTCCCTCTGAAGCCTCCAGGGGAGGATCCTTCCTTTTCTTCCAGCTTCTGCTGGTGATGCTGCTTGGCTTGAAGCCGCATCACCAATCTCTGCTGGCGTCTCCTCTGATCTCCTTGTGCTTCTGTGTCCGCACAGGGCATTCTCGGGGTCTCTCTCTTCTTCTTCAAGGACATCAGTCATGTTGGATTAGGGGTCACCTCGCCTTAACTGATGACACCTATTTCCAAGTAAGATCACTCTGATCCATTAGGTCGCCCATTGCCATGGGTGGTGGGTATTGAGAGCTCTTACAGTAGGCGGTGTTTACAGCCTGCATAGACCGGGGGGTTAGGACACCAATCTATCTCTTTGGGGGACACAAGCCAGCCCATTAACAAGGGGTTGTCGGGAAGACTGAGCTCAGAGGGCATCCGTACGGAGTGGTGGCCAACCGGGGAGTCCCTCATGCCCAGCGCAGCCTGAAACAGACCTCCTCGGAGGAGAACTGCAGGATGGAGGAGGGGAGGAGGGTCCCTGGGAGCCTCTAGCGAAAGCCCCTTAGCTCTGGCCCGGGGGGCGGGGGGCGGGGGGGGAGTTAAAACCACCCTCCAGTGAGGAAAGGGGTGGGCCCCAATGTATAACTCACTCAAAGCAACTTGATTTTCCCCCCAGAATAGACCCAGGTCCCACGACTGGAGAACTGGGGCCTGTCCCCCTTTGAAGTGCAAATGCTGGCCCTTCCCTTCAGCCACCCCCCACCCCCACCCCACCCCCCGAATAATCAGTGCCCAGCATCTGCCGCCCGCCCCATCCTGCCCCCCTCGCTGGAAGGGCCCCGCCAGCTGCTCCCGCCTGCGCTCCGGGCGCCCCACGGGCTGAAGTCAGGTGGCTGGAAGGCTCGGCCCCAGGCAGTCCCGTAATCACCACTTAGTGGGAGAGCGAATTAAGAAAACAGTGTTTCATGTGCTGGGCGGCAGCTGCGGTCCCGCTTCACCATTTGCTTAGATACCTGCTGTCCCCACAGGGAATGTGGAGGGGGGAGGGGAGGGGGACCAGTGGCTCTTTGTTTAACCGGCAGCTTACTTCCCGGCAGCCTAGGGCCATCTGAGCTAGTTTACAAGGAGGGGACAGGACGTTTGATGGCTCTGATAAGACTCGGTGAACTTGATGATAAGAAGTCCCTTTGGCAGAAGGGGCGCTCCAGGGACACTGTTTGGCTCCACCTGAAACCCCAGGCCCTGAAACCCCAGGCCCAAAGCAAGGCAGGGTTCTGCTCCAAAAGCCGGGGTTTGGCAGAAGCACGAGTAGGGTGATTGTTGCTGGTACTCGGCTTCTGTGGGGCTGTGGTCACAGCAGCTCATGCAAGCCTCAGTTTTCTCATCTGTGAAATGGGCATCAGCGCTTACTGCGTGGATCGCTGGGAGACAGTACATACAATAGAGCGCACAGCAGTATTGGGCAGGCTCTTTCTCCGCTAGGACTCGGGGGCCCTCGGGAAAGGTTGAGGTCCCAGGACCCCCCCCGGGAGGTGGGCTAAGTGAGGAAAACATCAGGCGTATGGCTGTCAGGGCGGCCTTGGTACTCAGACATGCAGGAGGCGTAATTGCCTCCTTCCTTCTCCTCCTCCCATTCCCTTTCTGCTCCTACTCCACCCTGGTCACTTTACCACTTACCAGGGTCACTTGCCTCTTCCAGGGCCACGGTGCTGCTCCGTCTTGGCTGAGATCCACAGGGCAAGGTCCACAGCCTCCAGCTGCAAGACGAACCAGGCATTTCCTGAAATGCAGGATCTTTGATGATCAAACCATGGGCCGTGGCGCCTGGGGCTTGCGGCCTAAAGACCTAGCCAGAGCTGGGATGGGGGCTCCCTGTCTCAAGCTTGTCCAACTGCCACCTGGGGCTGTGCCAAGGCTACCTTCCTGAGAACTCCTTGGGGAAGAGCACCCTCTCCTGGAGGGGACAGGGCTATGCCACTGAAACTCGAGCCTGTAGGGTAAAGGCTTCCTGGAGCTGAACTCTGTTCCTGTATCTTCCTCCCTAGGTGCCTCAGAAGCCACAGGAACCCGTCTTGCCCCGAGGCTGTGAGAGCAACCTAGTCACTGCCACCTCTGTCCTCTGAGACCTAGTCCTTGGTGGATATCACATGGCAAGATGAAAGGTCTTCTTGGTCAGTGGGATAATCGGATCTCCCAGGTCCCATGCTGCCACCCCCGTGGCAGCTCTTTTGAGGTGTCCCTGCTAACCTGGTTGGGAGCAGTGGTGGTGGGTGGGGAGAGAAGGCAGTAGAGTCACTATGTTTTGCCTTTTTTTTTTTTTTTTTTGCTCTTCTAAAAAAGTTGTCAGTCCTGACCCCCTCTTCCCTCAGTTTGGTTTAAAGATACAAGCCTGGTAGCCCACTAAGAAACTCTTATGACTCACCTTTATGGCTATGGGTCTCATTTCTCTAGTAAGACTTAAGGTCCTGTTCATGTCTTCTTATCCTAAAAAACATTGTCTTTGGAGAACAAACTGTGAGTTAAACCCGGGTCAACTGTGTACTATCTATGGGCAAGTTACTCAGTATTTAGCTTCAGTGCGGACCTTAATAAAATAGAAAGTATCTCACCAGCCATACAAGAGACATGTTAGCTTCCTCTGAACACTTAAGGCTTAAGATTACAAACTCTTAAGAAACATGAAGTTTTAATATTTCTACCTTGTTTTGAGATCATGCATTATTAAGTGGTTTTCATTTACTTTTGATTTCTCTTACCTCCTGGTGATTATAGGGATGACCCCTGCTCAGAATAATTTAAAGTTGAAAATCAGGGGCACCTGGGTGACTCAGTGATTGAGCATCTGCCTTTGGCTCACGTCATGATCCCGTGGCCTGGGGATCGAGTCCTGCATCAGGCTCCTCGCAGGGAACCTGCTTCTCCCTCCGCCTATGTCTCTGCTTCTTTCTGTGTGTCTCTCATGAATAAATAAATAAAATCTTTAAAAAAATAAAGTTGAAAATCAAAATTAACTGATTTAGTCATTGAGATGTGGACCTTGAATGTCTCCACTGGTGAACAAGTTGATCATCGATAAAATAAGTGTTTTTTTCTTTTTTTTTTTTTTTAATAAAAGGCATATTATTATAGACATAGAAATGAAGGGCCAGAGATTAAACAGTGTTTCAATCAGTAAGAAAGCGGCAAAGCCAGATTCAAACCTAGATATTCTGCTAGGTATTTGGTGATGTTTTCACTTAATGTGTTTAGAGTAGGTATTATCCCCATTTATATGATAAACAGGGCCAAAGATGGTAAATAACTTGCCTAAATTCTCATAATATAGTGGTGGAACATAGATTTCCTCTTGCGGGCCTGTTGTTCTCCAAAGCCCAAGATTAATCCACACAAGGCTGCCGGAGTCTGACAACTCCTGACAAAGAAAGAGAACGACAGAAGGGCACTCAACTAGATTTCAGGATTCCTGAGTTCTAATCCCTGTTCTACCAATAAATCCAAGTAATTATTTCACTTTCCTGCTTCTTGGATAAAAGGGAATAATGTTATTCTGGCCTATCTTGGGGTAGTTGTAAAGACTATTATGATATGGTGGGCTTCAGTGGGGCTGGGAGATAGTGCGGAAAACAGCAATACACTTGGGTCTTCCGAGAGCCTATATAAGCCTCTATTCCTTATTTCTTCCCTTTACATGGCAGCAGCAGAGAAGTACATGCTCTAGTCTCTTGAATCTGTGGTGACATCACTTCTGGTATGTTAACCTTTGGGTTTCAGTGTAAGAGAAAGACCAGGAAACAGAGCAGACAAGGTGGGACTAGAGAATATTGCTTGATCTTCTGAGAGAAGTGTCCTGGGTTCCCAGACCTGGAAAAACAGGAGTTCTCCTTTTCCAGTCTTCTGCCCAGGTCTGTCGAGTAAAGAGATACTTCCTAAGAAACTTATTCTATCGTATTCTAGAAAGGAGTTCACCACTTTCAGAAAAATTGATCAGTAGAGCCATGAGTTTAGTGGTAGACTTGTCTTGGGTAAAATGTTTCATTCATTGTGTGAAAATTCTGTTGCTGGCTTAGAATCCTGGAGTGACATTCCTTGGAGATTTGTCTGATGACGTATGGGGGGCAGGAAAAAGCCCTCATCACCTAAGCAAGATGATAAAAAAAAAGTGCCATTGGATTCTCAGGGGGATCTAGGCACAAGAAGCCTGGCACACTGACCCAGGTCAAATTCAAGATCATGGGATTTATTATTTATTTATTTATTTATTTATTTATTATTTTAAATAATAAATTTATTTTTTATTGGTGTTCAATTTGCCAACATACAGAATAACACCCAGTGCTCAACCCGTCAAGTGCCTCCCTCAGTGCCCGTCACCCATTCACCTCACCCCCCGCCTCCCTCCCCTTCCACCACCCCTAGTTCATTTCCCAGAGTTAGGAGTCTTCATGTTCTGTCTCCCTTTCGGATATTTCCTACCCATTTCTTCTCCCTTCCCTTCTATTCCCTTTCACTGATCATGGGATTTAGAAATCATGTGGTCTTCTTGGTTCTCCATCCAACTGGTGACCTTAAAGTAAGGAAATATATCTGCAAAGTATAGGTCCTAGGTTTCCAAAAGTAACACAAATGGCTAAAAAGGTTGGGAATTTTGTGGTAACTTGATTTACTTCAATTATTACAACACACATTTTTAAAAATGCATTAAGTTAGCAAAGCTTCCTCCACTCCATGGTATCAGAGGTTAGGATAGTGGTTTCCCTGGGGAGGGAGTGTGGAATGGTTGGGTCACCAGAAGGGAGCATGATGAGAACTTCTGAGGGACTGGAAATTTCCAGTCTATTGAATTGTGTCTGGTTATATAGGTGTATTCACTTTGCGAAAATTCATCAAGCTATATATTAATGATTTATGTAATTTTCTATGTATCTTATATTAATGGAATTTTTTTCTTAATAAAATTAAGGTTTTGTCTTTGACGCTGTTTAGCAAGAAAGAACACCTAATCCTGGTGAGGGCACAGTGAAATGAATACTCATACACCGATGGCAGGACCATAAGTTGTCATAAATATCTTTTAAACTCAGTGTGCCAATATATGTCAAGAGCTTTAGGAGTGTTTATATTCTTTTTCCTATACTTTTGGAAATCTCTTAATATCTCAGAATACAGACAATTATTTATATGCCAACAAATTCATCATGGCGTGAGAGTTAAAACTATCCCAAATATTTAACAATAGAGAAAATATGGTCTATTTTTGATAAAGTGTTATATAGTCATTAAGCTGTCTGAATGCTTGGTAAATGCAGCTTCATAGGCAACTACGGAAAAAGGCAGGATGTAGCACTTCTGTCTCTTTAGTTCCTACTGTATGTAATTAAGCACTTGGTCTCATAGGAAGTAAGGTCTCATTTTTTGAAAAAAGGCATTAAATACATCTTTTAAAAACACCGTATATACGAGTTCTAGAGGTTACTCACTTCTCAAGCAAACTAAATTCTTTGGTATTAAAAAATCCTACCCTCACGCATGGCTGGTAGGAATGTAAAATGATGCAGTTGCTTTGGAAAACAGTTTGGTAGCTCCTCTAAAGATTAACATAGAGTTATCACATGACCCAGCAATCCTACTTCTAGGTATATACTCAAGAGAAATGAAATACGTGTCTACATAAAAACTTGTACATGAATGGTCATAGCAGTGCCATTTAGAAGAGCCACAAAGTGGAAACAACCCAAATGTCCATCAACTGATGCATAAATAAATAATAAATTAAATGTAGTATATCCATACAAGGGACCATTACTTAGTAATAAAAAGAAAGGAAGCATGCTTAGACATGAATGGACCTTAAAAACATTAGGTTAAGCAGTTATGAAAGACCATATATTATATAATTCCATTTATGTAAAATGCCCAGAATAGGCAAACACATAGGGATCAATAGGGTTGGGGAAAAATAGGGAGTGCCTTCTAATTGGTACAGGATTTTTGGGGGGAGGAAATATCAGAATGTACAAAATTGATTGTGGTAACGGTTGCACAACTCTGACTATACTTAAGAACACTGACTGGCATACTCTAAGTGGGTGAATTGTGTGGCATGTAAATTCTACATCACTACAGCTGCTATTAAAATACACACACACACATGCACGCATACACGCACACGAGTAACCATTCTCCTGTATGACCTACAATGGTCCAGATAATGATCTGCCAAAGCAGATTCTCCTGTAAACCATGGCATGCAGCCTGAACCTGTGATTAAACTTCTCCATCCAGCCCTTCCTGGCTTAAAACATCTTTGATGTTCATGTTTATCGTTCAGAATCCTTGGCGAAACACACGGGGAACTGTCTGGCATCGTTGGAGCACTCAAAGGTACATTTCTTGGGCCGAGTCACTCTCCAGATGGCCCAGATAAGAGCATACAGACCTTTCAGCCTTTACCCTGTCCCTGCCTTCAGGTTCGCTTTGCTCAACCTTAGCCTGCTCTCCTCCCTCACCCTCCCACAGCCTGACCACTCTGGTTCCTGAAGTCTTATGATGGAAAAGCATAGAAAGCAGCATGAAAGAAAAGTTTCCTCAAACCTGCCTGCGACCTTGATCAAAGCAGCTGAAGGAGATAGAAGTAGCGAGTGGGCCAATACGGAGGGACTTTTAAGGAGTACTAGAAAGGAACCAGAAATCCCTTCATGGTGGTTGAAGAAACCCAAACAGAACTTTATTTGAAATTATTTTTGTTACGTGAGCTGGGTTGTTTTAACTCTGATACCACTCAGATTAGAACATGTTGCTGTTTTGTATGTATTAAGAGTTTGTAGCTTAGACACATTTCTTGTTGACATGATTCACATCATCTGATATACATAGTCTGTGGGAGAAAGAAGCCATAATTGCCATGGGTTTTGGCTTAACAAGATTAAGTGGGCAAAGCCACAGTTGGCAAAGCCAGGACTGTTCAAACTGTGAAGTTTCTGAGTGGCGGGTATGGGATTCTTATTTCTTTGTACTTACCTGTACTTTCTGAGTCTCATCTGTACAATGAGTATCTATTAGGTAAACCATTAATGAAACTTCCTAGTGCTTGAGTTCTGTCTGAGAGCTACTGAATAAGCAAATCCTGGGGGAAAGTACAATAGAACCAGAGAACAGAATGTCTTAGGTCAGAGCATTTTGAGATTTCCAGTAACCTTGGCTTGACTCAGAGTCCTAGCCTCAGTGGGAGTTGGTCCCGAAGACCATGTTCAGCATTTCCATGACTTCAGTTCCAGAGCTATGCTTGGGAGGGTACTTGATTCTCATAAGCTGAGCTTTTATGGAGAACTTCTCCTCCTGGGGACAGCATAAGGCTTATACTAGAAGTACAAAGATTCCTGTTCTAGAAGGTTAGATATGGGTCTTAATCCTATTCAGTAACTGAGAAGGTAAAAAATTCCATCACCCATAAACAGGTTAACTGAGAAAATTTGACTGAAGACGACTTAAAAGTGACAGCTATCTTTAAAGCAGTGTAGGGTTATCACACAGAAGAGTCCCAGGGAACAGGCCAAGGTTAAAAAAAAAAAAAAAGGTAAAGTTATAGAGCATTTTACCTTGACTTAGGAATACCCCAACCATCAGAGAGGTTAATTCCTTAAGTAGACTGCCTCCTGAGACAGTTTCATGTTCACCAGAACCAGAGTTCCACACTTCTGATGTTTATAAAAGGGCCTTCAATTGTCAGGAGAGCTGGACCTCTGCAGTCCCTCTAACCCAGAACTTCTGAGTCCAGTCCGGGGCTCTTGGCACCAATTTTGGTTTCTTTTGGTTTATTTTTATTACAGCATGGTCCCTGGTAGCCTTCAGGCTAATGTATAGCCCAAAAAACCACCACATGACTCAATGATCATTGACTGTCCTGCTGCCAGAGCTGAAGTGTCCCCATTTCTGGAGCCCCGTGTTGAGCCAGTGCAAGGCCGTTAAGAGCTGCTGCCCTCTTGTGGAATGAAGAATACAACTGTTTAAAAGTTATCAAGACACGCTTGAGGTTATCGTCAGCACATACAGCCTTGTCTTCTTTCCAAAGCTGGACTCTGATACCAAAGTATAAGCCCTGAAATTCCGGACCCTAGCCCCTCAGGGCCTTTTGTTCACATTCACCACAGCATATGTCCCATGCAGTACTGGAATTCTAGTCACAATATAAAATCCTGATTTCCAGAGAGTACTCAGAATCTGTGGATGCCCTTTCAGTTTATGGAGTGAACTTCAGATGTTAACATGCTATGGAAAGAACACTAGATTAACTTTAAAGGTCCAGGTTCTAGCTCATGTTCTGTAATTTGAACTTGAGCAAGTCACAAATTACATTTATAAAATGTTCTAGAGTCTGGAGATGCAATCCTTGGGAAAGCGGTCTGCCAAATAGATGTGCACCACTTATAGCTGTTCATCACAGCAAATGGCCTTACGCTCTGTTCTAGACTAGGGGGCCCCCAGGCTTCTAACAAAGGGAACCAGACAACTGTAGATCTTGTTCATTTGTGTTTTCAATTCCAGATATAGCCGTAGGCAGAGACTCTTATTTTTCCTTCCATAGGAACTGCATCAGAATGATTACAGAGAGATAAGTTGAAAACATTTATTAAGTTTTCCAGGCATGTTTTGCCACTCTTGCTGAGGTTACAAAGCTCTGGAACTGATTAGTCACTGAAAGAGATTTCTCATTGTTTCTAAACATCAAGTCAGTTGCTCACTGTTGCCATTGCAGGGCTTCATATAGAAGAGGGGGCAGCTAAGGATAGGCAGGTGTTCAACCCCAACTTGGTAAAGGGGTTTGGAATAAAACTAGTTGGTAGCTGAATAAGGTAGCTTTTATAAATTTTTATTTTTAAAACCCATTTCTTTGTACTTAAGTTTTCCCCAAATATCATTTTCCCTCAAGACCTGCTTTGCCAAGTTTTTCTTGTAGTCTACAAATGGTACATTTTAGTCTAGAAAACTATTTTCTGTTGTTTTTAATATTAGATTAAGCTAACCCAGAAATTTCCCTTACTTGTGTTAACAATCAGAAAATTTTAAAAGAAAAAAAAAGAAAAATTTAAAAGCACACAATGTTTTGTTGACCTCAGACATCTGAAAATAAAACAGAGCTCAGTGAGGTGAGGTATTTATTACGTTAGTCTGAAAACATTTTTTCACTTACGTGAAATCTCACAAACTGCAGTGACAGTCAACTGCAAGCAATAAATGTTTAATGAGTCATCTAGTTAGCCTGACATTTGAAGATACTTTTTCTCTTCCCAGGTATTTTAAGCTGACTGAAATATTTCCTTTATTAAATGACATAATCACAGTGAGAATCCATGTTAAAGCCTCATTTTAACTGGTCCTTTCATTTGGTCTTATCACTGGTATAAGAAGGTACATCAAGAAAATGTTTCCACGTGGGATGCATGGGTGGCTCAGCGGTTAAGCGTCTGCCTTTGGCTCAGGTCGTGATCCTGGAGTCCCGGGATTGAGTCCCACATCAGACTCCCCACAGGGAGCCTGCTTCTCCCTCTGCCTCTCTCTCTCTGTCTCTCATGAATAAATAAATAAAATCTTAAAAAAGAAAAAAAAGAAAATGTTTCCACTAAAAAATAACTAACAAGAGTGCTACCAAGTCAACTATTCCTAAGTTATATTATGTAAGAATATTAAGTCAAATCTGCCTTAATAAAAGTTTGTTAATAAAAGTAGCCTACTATGAGTGCCAATTATGGTTCGAGCACTGTCTAGTCATTTATACACAGTATCTATGGTCCTTATAATAACCCTCAAAGAAACACAAGCAAACAGACTCAAATGTGTCAGAAGACTAAACAAGGTCCTACAGTTACCGACAGAACCAGAATTAGAACACAGGTCTACCTAGTTCTTGCCTGATTGAGCCTCTTCCTCTGTATCTTCTAAAAGTTGCCTTGAATTGAAGAGGGGAGAAAAATGAAAGGCCTCCATGATGCCACACCCTGGTCCTTAACCAGCATGTTTTCTTAATATTCTGGACATCTATTTAAGATTTTATTTGAAGCAAGTTTTGGCTTGCTTTAATATGTATTTCATTTACTGTTTATCATCCTCTATCATTTATTGCAGATAGATTTGAAACAAAGAATGCTATACAACACCTGCAGTAATAACTCTCAAGCTTGGATCAAAATACACCACACTGGGGATCCCTGGGTGGCTCAGCGGTTTAGCGACTGCCTTTGGCCCAGGGCGCGATCCTGGAGTCCCGGGATCGAGTCCCACGTCAGGCTCCCGGCATGGAGCCTGCTTCTCCCTCCTCCTGTGTCTCTGCCTCTCTCTCTCTCTCTCTCTATGTCTATCATAAATAAATAAATCTTTAAAAAAAAATACACTAAGCTGGAAGATCTATTACTGTGGAAAGCGTGTGAAAGGGTAGAAAGGGCAGCCTAAGACAGGATATAAAAATTGGGCCGTGTCCCTATAACATAGGGGGGCAGTTCACAACTCTGGTCATGATGTTCAAAACTGTAAATCAAAGAGGTACATTATTATATATTATATATCCATTTGTTGATACTGCTTTTCTGATTAGAAGATACAGAGTCACTTTAGGTAACTTCCATTTAATTTAACATTTATTTTCATTTTATATCCAGATGTCACATTTTCTACATTAAAATATAATCATGCTGACTCCCCCCACCCCCTACACCCTCAGAGAAAAAAGTGAAGAACTTTACACAACTGGAAAGATGGAATGCACAAAGAAGTTGCTATTGCACCAAGTAACAAGGAACACAAAGAGACCAAACAGTAGACATAGCCGAAGTGCATAGAAGACAGCTCAGGGCTCACAGCAAGGAGCGAGAATTAAAAGGCTAAAGCTTTTAAATGCTATCACTTGTGCCACAAAGATTACCCTGAAAAGGTAGAGATGGGTCAGAAAACAGGACCAAATAGGGGATCTTCCAAAGACTGCTAACAGAGTTTAAAATATCCATTCACAGAAGAGCTTTCTCCTCCCCACCTTGCCCTCAGCATCTGGTAAACACTTTAGAAACTTAAACCACTCTTAACATGTCAGAATGTAGAATGCATATGGGTTTTTCTTTCTTCTTTTATTGTACCCCAACTCTTTCGAAGCAAGTTCTATTAGTTATTTTAATTATGATTCCTCTGCAGGGAAACACAGTACGGATCATTAAGACAAGGCATCTCACTACTATCAGATCAATGCCAGCTGTGCAAAAGCTGCAGGATTCTGTGTTACTCAGAAGGAGGGAGAACAGTAAGACACAGGAGTCCCAACTCATAAGGACTAAAGAGAAAAAGGAAACTCCTTTTCTCATCTAGTCATTAAATAGGAAAGAGCAGGTGGACAGTAAAAACCATCTGCTTAGAGCAGCAGCACAGACCTATGGGCACAGCAACAATCCAAAACTCAAATGCTCAGGGAAGAGGTCTTGGCTCTACAGAGAGGAGGCTTCTTTCAGACCTGATCCTAGCTCTAACTTGGAGATCAAAGCATTATAACTTCAGACAATGATAACTCTTGAGGGGGCTGAGAGGTAAGGTCGAGGAGACCATATAATGAAGACATTATTAGGCAACTAACTACAACACTATGTACAAACACACACATCCATAGGAAAATTGTACCTCCATCCCTGCAGCTACTTTTAAAAAAGCACTGATGATCCAGGTTTTCTGAACAGGGGATATTTTAAAGTCTGTTAGAAGTTTAAAACATTGCAACACTGGCACAATATGTTACCTATTCTTTGTTTTTAATTACAGGGTAACAAGGTAAACTCCAACACAAAGATGGGGGGATGGGGAGTGCAAAAGGAATAAAGAAAACAGAACCAGTATTTCACAAGTGTATCGAGCCAGCGATGAAGTAGCAGCTAATGCTTTGCAGAGTCTCGAGGGTAAAATTCACTCAGCGTGCTCTGAGGGATCCTCTTCAGCATTTCTTTGGGGAAGATTCGGAGTAGTTGCCAGCCAATGTCCAAAGTCTCATAGACAGTGCGGTTTTCATAAGGACCTTAGAAAAAAATTGAAATTGAATGAATAAAGGCAAACTACTTGCAACTTATCAGTGTTATTATTTATTCCACTGTATGACTACTATAGGCATAAAAAGCAGTTAGGTCTCCTAACACTGGATGCAACCAAATGCGTAGGCGAGGGTTCAAAGAGTTAAGTACCATTAGAAATCAGAGTAAAGGGCGAGGCCTGCAAGCTAGAGGCAGCAGGCCATCTAGTGTGTATGGGACAACTCTGTGGACACCTGGGTAGGATTCTAAATACCTGGAGTAATGAAAACTAGACCCAGCGTTTTGTCTATGGATTGAAAAAGGCAGTTTTCCAGGAACAGAGGATGACTGCCACCTGAACACTTTGAATAGGTCAGCTGTTTTCAAAGTTGTTACTAGCTACTCTTAATAGCAGAGTCATCATTATTCTGCAAATAAATTTAATTTCTTAACCAAGGAATCAGTGCCTGAAATTCTGGGTTTTTTCTCTACCAGAAGAATTTCAATTTTTATCTTTTTAAGGTATTATAGTTTTCCATTAAAAAATTATACATATTTTGTGGGGTTTGGTGTTAATAAAACATGCATCAAATAAATATAAGAGTGTAGTGTGATGCATTATTCCAAAGTTAACACAACTACTGGTACTAGTTGAGTACCAGTAAGGTCAGAACTAGTGGGAAGGGAGAGACCAGTCAAAATAGCTTGAAAACTATACATGTGCTATGTAATGAAAATCATTACAGTCTTTTCACTAGAGGGACTAGCAATAGAATTAATAATAAATTCAATCAGGAAAAACGATGAAAAGGCTGGCACTAACAACAGGATGATGGGACAAGGGTTTGGAGTAGGTCTTAAGACTCAAAGTGTGGTCAGAGATCAGCAGCTTTCCGCATCACATGAGAAACTTGTCTAGAAACAGGATCTCTGGCCCTATCCAGATCTACTGAATCAGAATCTGCAACTTAACAAGCTCCCCAGTTGATTCAAAAGCATATTAAAATTTGAGAAACACTGGACTAAGGTTCAGTAATGGAAGTGAAACCAGAACAGGATATTTTAAATAAGAAAAGCAGAAATCAGTAAATATTTGGTCACTGGGAATTAAAGGAATAAAGTTATGAATAGGGATCCCTGGGTGGCGCAGCAGTTTGGCGCCTGCCTTTGGCCCAGGGCGCGATCCTGGAGACCCGGGATCGAATCCCACGTCAGGCTCCCGGCATGGAGCCTGCTTCTCCCTCTGCCTATGTCTCTGCCTCTCTCTCTCTCTCTCTCTCTGTGACTATCACAAATAAATAAAAATTAAAAAAAAAAAAAAGTTATGAATAATGCCCAATTATTGAGCTTGGGCTAGGTAGGATAATGTTCATGCAGGAGGTAGACAAAATGAAAAGGGAATCACTAGCCAGGTGGCCAGCTTAAAAAACAAAAACAAAAAACTTTGGGTTCTGACCACTCTGAGCCTGAAGAGATGGCAGCATGAACAAAGGTATCCTAGTTGGCCATGTGGGATTAGAACTTCAGAAAGAGGGTATCACACACAGCAATTCAGTCACCAGCATAGAGAAAAACTCAATGCTGGAGAGGAGGAGGAGAAAGCACAGAAAGAACAGGGAGTTAGGCCTTTGAGAACACAAACAATGAAGGAGCAGGAAGATACAAAATCAGAAAAGGAGATGAAAATAAGCTGATCTGAAAAGCCCCAAATTCCCAAAGCAAGAGGAGGTCATTGCAGAGAGGTAAGGAGGAAAGAAAACCAGCAACGGAGGTGGAAGAGAAGGCAGCCAAGTATAAGGAAGGGAAAAATTCAGTTGGAAGCTAAACAGACTATGAAGTTGGAGGCAGAGAGGAGGGCGCCAGAGAGCTAAGTGCAAAAAGACATGAGTTGAAGAACGCTCTTCTCTAATCAGAAAGAAAATCATGTAGAAACCAATGCAAATGTGGGAAAGAAGTCTTCAAAACTATACATGATCTTGTTTGTGTTTGTAAGAAAATAGTCATCTTACCCTGAGCAATGAAGTTCCGCTCAAACTTCTGCAAAAATTCCAAGTAAAGAAGATCATCTGAGGTAAGGGCTTCTTCTCCAACTACGGCTTTCATGGCTTGTACATCCTTACCAATAGCATAACAAGCATACTAAAGAGAAAAAAATATTTATATGAATGCAGATAAGATTTTATAAATGTTAGCAATAATCCGGGCTATATATTAAGAGTATCTGTAGCTATCTTCTTCACAAGAGACCACAAACGGAATTTCACATTTACAAACACAATTCACATAAAGTTCATATGAAAGTATCAGAAAGATTTTATTATTAAGTAGTCTCATTGAGAAAGGAATCTTCAGGCATGTAGTCCATGGGCATTACTAACACTCTCTAAAAAATATACTTCCTCAATATGTCAATCAGCTTCCATTTTATAGAGCACTTGAAAGTCAGAACTCATACCACAGAGAAATCTACTTGAAGGTCAAGAAAAATATCCATGGTACGAGTAAAGTTTACCATTTCAAAAGTATCCTTTTTTATTTATGCTTGGTGTACACTCTCATACAATCAGAGAAACCAAGGATTTCATAGAATATATAAAGCTGTATGTATCCCTTAGTGTTCTAGTCACTGCTTCATTTCTAAAGTACAAAATTAGAGAAGATTTTCAGGACTATTCTAATTATTATGGTTAAAATGGCCTTATGGCTTGTTTTTGTTTGTTTTTTTTATTTTTTATTTTACAAATTACTTGTACAGCATTAGATGTGGGTTTCAAGCATATTTTAATCTTGCTTATCAGCATCTATCCTTATTAAAAAAAGGACTGCTTGCTTGATTCTAATGAATGATTATATATTCTACATGTAACCTATACTAAAATTCTACTTGGATGGGGAATAAGTACAGTGATATGGGAGAAAGATAAGAGATATAAGACAGCAGAAAGAATGGACTACTGAAAGGTATTCTTTTCTTTAAGCACCATCCTTAAAAGGATATACCTACCAGCTGGTTAGATACATCGGCATGATCCTTTCTGGTCATACCTTCTCCAATAGCAGATTTCATTAACCGTGATAACGAGGGCAGCACATTAATAGGTGGGTAAATCTTGCATAGAACATACGGGAAAAAATACATTTAAGAACAAACTCAAGAATTACCAGTAGTAAAGAAACATTTTGAAACTCATTATTATCCCTTAAATTATAAAAAAACTGATGTTTCCTAGAGGGGTTCTAATATCTTTTGCTAGTAAGAAAATGAAGTGAGACTTTATGGCATAGTATTTCTTTAAGAATCAAACTCAAAAAATGAAGTCTACAAAAAGCAATATAAGATGATATTTTTTTCAGTAGATTTTCACTAGATTTTTAACATTTGCCTATAGCATCAAATCTAAACAGCCTTCTGAGCTCTAACTCATATGATGACATACCAAATAAAAAGATTAGCAGTAATTCCACCTAAAAGCTAATAGAAGTCGGCATCTGTTACAGAACCATCAATCTTTTTTTGATTATTCAGTCATTAAAAAAAAAGAAATCTTGTCATTTAACGACACGGATAGGCCTTGAGGGGATTATGCTAAATGATATCAGTCAGACAGAAAAAGATAAATAGTATTATGATCTCACTTATATGTGGAACCTAAAAAAACCCGTGACCTTATGGATAGAGAGAGCAGACAAGTAGCTGCCTGAGACAAGGGCTGGGCAAAATGGGTGAAGGGGGTCAAAATGTACAAATTTCCAATTACAAAATGAAATGTCATAAAGATGTAATCCAGAGCATAGGGACTATAAGTATGCATAATACTGTATTATGTATCTGAGAGTGCTAGGTAAAGTTCTTTTTTTTTTTTTTAAGACTTTATTTATTTATTCATAGACACAGAAAGAGAGAGAGAGAGAGGCAGAGACACAGGCAGAGGGAGAAGCAAGCTCCACGCAGGGAGCCCGACGTGGAACTCGATCCTGGGTCTGCAGGATCACACCCCAGGCTGCAGGCGGCGCCAAACCGCTGCGCCACCGGGGCTGCCCTAAAGTTCTCATTGTAAGGAAAATGCACTTTGTAATTATGTGTACTGATGGATGTTAACTGGACTTACAGTGATCATTTTGCAATATATATCAATATCAAGTCATTACTTTGTACAGCTAAAGCTAATATAATGTTAATTATATATCAGTAAAAAAAATAAAAATGTATTTTTTTATATTAATAAGGTTGGTAGATATTACTATGGAAGAGAAGACCCATAAAAATTCTTTGAGACCACTAACTCCATTTTAAGGCACAGTACAGAAAAGTGGAAACTTAATTCTTAATACTGCTACTCTTAATCACAAAAGGATTTTGGTATATAGAGATGGCAATTACATGAGAAATGAGTTATTATTTTCTAAAAAAATCATTCCTAGGAGTGAAGTCAAAGTCACTAATCCCTAAGGATGACTGGAGAGCCAATGTTTAAGCTTCATAGTACTGCTGAAATGTCACACACCTGTCTGTTGTGTAGTTGCCTGTCCACGTAGATCTGCCCCTCGGTAATATATCCAGTCAGGTCAGGGATGGGGTGAGTGATATCTACCAGAGAAGACATCTGACATTAGTCACAGTGTCCACAGCATACAAACAAATCCACAGGAAGTGAGTGTGCATTACCTACAGCATTGCATAAAATGGTGCTCTTTAAAATAATTTTCTGTGATAAAAGAAAAGTGCTGTATCTGTGCTAATATGTTAAGCCACCAGACAAATGTGGCTACTGAGCACTTGAAATGTGGTTAACGTAAGCAAAAAACTTTATTTCAAATTTCCTCTAATTTTAGTGAACTTTAGAATTTAAACAGCCAAATGTAGCTAGCGGTTATCATATTGGATGGTATTACTTACAGAGTTGCAGCACAAGTTAGATACGTATTAGCACATAAGGTAATTCAGCTTTCAGAAAAAGTACCATTTCTCCTAGTTATTTCTCCCCAAAATATAAATAGAACTCAATTTTAAACACAAAGTTCCCTAGCAGAGGATTGCCAATTTAATATATATTGAAAAAACATTCTTAGTTCATAAGCTATTTCAGATGGATACACACCATTTCAATATGGAAAATATAGGAATGTTAGATGAACAAAATTCCACTATGCGGTCAGCACTAAAAAAGTTCTATAAAGCAAGATGTTCCTAAGTTGGTTAAATTACATAAAGTAATTTCTTAGGTACTTTCTTGGAACAAATAATGTTCATGTCAGAGACAGTGTAGTGTGAATTACCAAATCAGACTGCCTGGGTTCTAAAGCTATCACTTCTTAACCTCAATAGATTACTTTAACCTCCATGTGCCTCAGAGTACAGCATTTACCTGAAAGTTGCTACGAGGATCAAATGAGGTTAATACTTGCAATGTAAACAGTGTTCAATTATAATGAGTTATTATTGTTTCTGAAAATGCCTTGTAAAAGTGCTTTCTAAACGTTGAGATAAGGACAAAAAAGGAGAATAGAAGAGGAATACTGACTGGTTTCATCTCCAAGCATACACTCAAATAGGCACTGCACCGTGTGCTTTCACATACAAAATAAAACAGAGTCATTTTCAATCAGCCTCTGGTGATCACTCTGTCCCTAAAGTCTTGGTGGCATTTACTATTTGTGCTCTTCATCTGATACTTAAGCTACCTTAATTTATTGGTGCATGTACATAAAAATATCCAACTAGATTAACTTATGTTAAATAAGAGACTGAATTAAAAAAAAAAATTTCCTCATATCTAGATCAGTGTCCCACAAATAGCAGACATTCAACAGTAACCTAATAAATGAAAACTGAAAATTCTAATTACAAAGAAAATTGTTTTTCTTCTTCCATAAAAGGAAGATTATTATTATTTTTTAAGATTTTATTTATTTATTCATGAGACACACAAAGAAAGAGAGGCAGAGACATAGGCAGAGGGAGAAGCAGGCCCCATGCAGGAAGCGCCATGTGGGACTCAATCCCGGGACTCCAGGATCGTGCCCTGAGCCGAAGGCAGACGCTTACCCACTGAACCACCCAGGCATCCATAAAAGGAAGATTATTATGGGCAGTTTACAAATGAAAATTTTCATTTAGAAACAAATCACTAGTTAAGAAATTCTCAAAGGATAAGCCCTCCAAAGAATTTCAACTCCAAAACAAATGAACATAGGGGGAAAATGCAAACGAAGAAACAGACTCTTAACTACAGAGAAGAAACTGAGGGTTACTGGAGGGGTGGTGGGTAGGGGGATGGGTAAAATAGGTGATGGGGATTAAGAAGGGCACTAGGGATGAGCACCAGGTATTGTATGTTAGTGATGAATCACTAAATTCTATACCTGAAACTAATATCGCACTGGATGTTAATTAACCAGCTGGAATTTAAGTAAACACTTGGAAAGAAATTTAAAAATTTCAACTCAAAAACATAGATATTCTTAGAATCAAGTCTTTACAATGATTAGGTCTGCTCTAATCCAAAGACCAAAAACTTACCATCATTTGGCATGGTGAGAATAGGGATTTGAGTAATGGAACCATTTCTACCTTCTACTCGACCAGCGCGTTCATATATTGTAGATAAATCTGTATACATGTAACCTGGGAAACCTCGTCGACCAGGAACCTCTTCCCTGGCTGCTGAAACCTGACAGTAACACAAGAAGGAGAAAGTCACATACTAGAATATGAAAAGAAAAGCTTAGAACACGTTTGCCTGAACATGCTCAATCACAAAGTTGGAAGCATCATCTTTTAATTTTAAATACTGTCTCTAGAAGAAAATTTAAAAATTTACCAATACAAGTTCAGATTATTCTGCAACAAAAACGTTGACAACTGGGGACCAAAAGTTTTTTGCTACAGTCATATCACCATAATGAAAATCTTCAATAACTTGCTAGAAAAAAATCTGCTTGCAATTTTATAAATCAAAGGAAGTTATTTTAGAACCAGAAGAACATTCTTAGTTCAAAGATCTATTTCATGCCATGGATCTTGCCATATTAATGTAAGCTAATAATAAAAAGGTCAAAAGGGAAGGAAATATATACCAGGAATCGTTTGATGCAGTTTACATATTTAATTTAATCCTCACAATCCTTCCAAAATGAGGAAGGAAATGTTGTTAACCCCAATTTACAGTTGGAACCAAGGGTCAGTTAAATAATTTCCCAAAATTACAGAGCCAGGAAGTCCATTCATTGCACAACATAATAGTTATGAACAGTCTTTCTCCTGGAGACATGAACATTACATTACAGCCAAACCCTAAAAGCATTAAGCCCAACTTTTAGGTGCTACTCAAAGTGTGGTCTGCAGGCCAGCTTTTATTAATGTGCAATGAGATAACACAGAAAGTAGGGTAAGCATTTGAAAAACTCTAATGGCAATCTAAGAATAATTTTGTCTGTTGAAATTAGTTAAAAAAAAAAAAATCCAGGCTTATAAGTTGTATATCTTCTTTAAAACATGCCCTTTTCTACTAACTCATTTTAATCGTACTTTAGAAAATTACTGGTCTGTGATGGATGGAAAAAAAGTCCTTTACAGGAAAAGGACTGCAACAGAGTAAGATATGGTGATAGATCTCAGGGACTTTTAAGAAGCTACATATTTATGTAGCAGGTCTCTTCAAAGTCTTTTTTCCCCTTTTCACATGTTTAAAAGAGTAACTTAACCAAAATTTCAATAACTTGTATTATAATGAACACTCCAAACTTCTGGGTGTAACTGCTAGAATCTTAACACCTAAATAAACACCAAGTTTTCTAAAGGAAAAAAGTTCTAAACAGGGTGCTGTTAGAGTATGCTCTTCATTTATTCAAATACTAACATTATTAAAAATGAAATTCTGAAGAGGGTTAAAAATTGACAATCTGGACAAAGAACATCCTGGGAGAGTAACTGAACAAATAGCTTGCATCATTCATTCCCTTTTAGAATAAATTCTTAAATGCATAGAGATGTGACAGTATGACTAGGCTAATGATTTATTTATTTATTTTTTTTATAGGCTAATGATTTAAATCTCATAATCATTTCAACTAAGTTGACAGTTTTCCTTCTCAATTAATTAAGGTATTCTACTAATATATGAGTGAATTTAAAAAAAACATGATTAAAGAAAAATGAAAACTAAAGAGACACGATAACTAAAGAGACACGATAACTCTGAAAAGTAATCCATTTTGAGAAAAAAGTTACCTCTCGAAGTGCTTCTGCATAAGAACTCATATCTGTTAGGATAACCAATACATGTTTCTCACATTGATAGGCCAGAAATTCAGCTGTAGTTAGAGCCAAGCGAGGAGTGATAATTCGCTCAATACTGAAATGGAACATTAAGTCCTTTGTTATTCCAATAAAAAGGCCAAAGACAAAATAACATGATTCTGGAAATTACAGTCTCCCTTCAAAGTTTATCTTATTTTATTTTACTTTATTTTATTTATTTATAAGATTTTATTTATTTATTCATTAGAGACACAGAGAGAGAGAGAGAGAGAGAGAGAGAGGCAGAGACACAAGCAGAGGGAGAAGCAGACTCCATGCAGGGAGCCCAATGTGGGACTCAATCCCGGGTCTCCAGGATCACACCCTGGGCTGAAGGCGGCGCTAAACCGCTGAGTCACCTGGGCTGCCCTCTCTTCAAAGTTTTAAATAAATTCTGGGAAACTTAAATATGTTTAAGTTTTAAGTAAATAAATTTATTTTAATAAATAAGAAAGCAATTATTACTTTAGAAGTAAGCAATCATATATTATATATTTTCATAAGAATTACTTAATGCTACAAAGTTAGAATATTTTAGAAATGGGTCCATAATTATTCAAATTATATCCCTCTCAGGATCCCTGGGTGGCTCAGCGGTTTAGCGCCTGCCCTTTGGCCCAGGGAGTGATCCTGGAGACCCGGGATCTAGTCTCACATTGGGCTCCCTGCATGGAGCCTGCTTCTCCCTCTGCCTGTGTCTCTGCCTCTCTCTCTCTCTCTCTCTCTGCATGTCTCTCATGAATAAATAAAATCTTTTTAAAAAAAAAATTATATCCCTCTCAAAACTGAGAGAGAAACAGGGAGGGGGGGAAAAACAAGAGTGGCTAGTTCTCAGCCAAGAACTAGAGAGAAGGAAAAGAATCATTAATCATTTATTGAATATGGTCTGGGTACTAGATAACTTACAAGTATTCTCTCATTTAAGAAGTACAATAACTATATGAGACAAGTATTATTCGTCATACTTTCTGAAAGAGAAAACTGAACTTCAGAGCCTACATGATTCATCAAAAGCCAAGTAACCAGCAAGAAATAGAGCTGTATTTAATTAAACACAGCTCTCCCACTCCTAGCCCCATGTTGCTTTCACTGTAACATTTTACTTTCCTTGCCTTAAGTACCATTTTTTATCTGAAGCCTGAGTGAACAGAAAGAAATAGCTCTATTTACTTACGTTGGGTCATTAGCCAAGTTCAAAAAGAGGCAGACATTGTCCATTGAGCCATTTTCTTCAAAGTCAGATTTGAAGAACCGGGCAGTTTCCATGTTTACCTAAATAGCAATGAGTTCATCAGTGCTGGGAGAAGAAAAATTCTCAGTATTTCTGAGGAAGGCTCATCTATGGATCTACACTATTCCTTCTTTTGAAATTTCAAGTACCTCCAAAATTTCAAAATTTCAAAAACAAAAGCCAACAGAGTAAACAGCCTGCTTTGGGCATAAAGAAAATTATTCTTAAATTTTATAGTCAATGTTAAATTTTAATCCTGAGTTTACCCAAAATGCCAAGTTGTAACTCCTCTGCCTAGAGATAAATCCAAGTATGTGTGTTTTGTTTTCTACACTGTTCTAATAAAATAAACAATCTTATTTGTTACACTAAAACAAAAAAATACTTACACCCATAGCAGCAAATACAATTGCAAAATTTTCCTCACTGTAGTCCACCACATCTTTGGATTTCTTTACCAAACCAGCCTGGCGACAGATCTGAGCTGCAATCTGATGAGAAAGTACAAAAGAACTGAGTTGAGCTCTAAAATAACATTTCTACATCAAAATAACTTTTATCCCAAACTTTTTGGAATTGCAATTACATATATGAAATAATGTTCTAAAGGACTTTACCCAAAAAAAGCTATTTTGTATTTTTGTAAAGATTTGTAAGAGTAAGCAAGAATATAGATATCAGGCATGGATAAAGATTCAATTTAATTTGATTATATAAACAGTAACATTGAGTATTATTGAAATGGGTATTAGGTACAAGTGAGTATTGCTGAAAACCTCTTATTTGGCTTCTTACTAATAAATGAAGCATTTAGAAATTCTCCCTTGTTAAATTTCACACCAAACAGAGCCTACCTAGCTCTCACCTCATTGTGTGGTAAGCCAGCAGCAGAGAAGATTGGAATTTTCTGCCCCCGAGCAATACTGTTCATGCCATCTATGGCTGAAATGCCAGTCTGAATCATCTCCTCTGGGTAGATTCGACACTGAGGATTGATTGGCTGGCCTAATGCATTTCCAAAAGAGAAAATTAAGACATTAAGATTTTCTTTCTTCTCTTAGAAAATCAGTTATTTTTTAAAATCTGAAACTGTTTAAGAAATTTTCCAATAGTCTTTTGTAGACTCACAAAACACATGGTAGCAGAATAAATTCCTAAAATTAAATAAAAGTATGCAAATAAGAGAAAAATCCTAATTTAGAAGCCATTTACATTTGAAAACTATCTACATTTCAGATACACAATACTTTATAATATCTTAAAATATTTTATATAAAATTTTAAGATGATTTCTAGAAAACAAATTTATTAAACATTAGAGCAATTAATATGGACCATATTGGTCATCTATTTAAAATATCACAAAAATCACTATTTGACAAAGATATAAAACAGAAGCTATTTTCTTCAAAAAACAGAAACCCATTTATCATCCTACCCATGATGTCAAGGAAGTCTTCAGCCAGTACAACAGGACCTCTATCGATGGGTTTTCCTGATCCATTGAAGACCCGACCTGTGAAACAGTAACAAGACAGGACAGAATGGACTATGACTCAAATAGGTGTAATTTTTAAGAAACATCCCATGGAATTATGTTTAAAAGAAAACAGATCTCTGCTCAGAATGCATAATAACATCCATTTACCAAGCATATCCTCAGACACTGGTGTTCGAAGAATATCCCCAGTAAACTCACAGGACGTTTTCTTGGCATCTATACCTGATGTTCCCTCAAATACCTATTGAGAAAGACAAGTAATCAGAAGAGCAAAAGGAATTTAGACTGTAAGTACTTAAATATTATTTGTCTGTTCAACAGCCCATATAAAAATACATAAGGGGATACTATTTTCAATATAATGAACAAAGAGATGTCCATGGTGATGAACCAAATTGCCAACCTATCTATAGACCAAGGATCATGACTCTAGTCCACCTCCATCAAGCTAAGAATGTTTTCACATTTTTAAAGGGTTTAAAAAAACAAAAAAGGAAAAGGAAGAAGAATATGCATCAGAGACCTTAAGTGGCCTCACAAAGCCTAAAATATTTATTATCTAGCCTTTTACAAAAATCTTGCTGACCCTTGCTCTAGATCACTTTTTAGGGGAATACGTATTTGAGAAAACTGGCATTTCCTATAATTCGTAACATTAAAAACTAGGTATTATAAGAGACAACTTAAAGAAACAGACTCAGATCTTGTTTTGTTTTCATCCCATAACCTATAAATTCTGCCTTTCATCTCTCTCCTTCCATGTAATTATCTGCTTTGTTTTATCCATTTAAAAAAAAAAAAAGGTTATTCGCCAGTGGCAGTGGAGCTGTTGGGCTAGAATGGATACAGGTAGCCAACATTAGGCAAGACAACGAGAAAAAATATTTTCTCCCCACAGCCAGTAATCAGTCTCTAAAGACAGACTTACGTTACAATCTCTAAAAAAGGCAAGAGGTGTTCCTTATATTTTTGTTCAACTGGCCAGGTTTTGAAAGTGATACTTACCTGAACCACTGCTTTGGAACCACTAACTTCTAGAACTTGCCCACTTCTCTTTGTGCCATCTGGTAATGTCAAGTGGACAATCTCAGCATATCTGGGAAACTATACAGGAAAATATAAAAGATCAATAACCAATATTTTAAAACTCCCCATATTACTCTATATGCTCCCCCACCCCCCCCTAAACCACACAGATATATACTAAGAGTCTATAACATCCTCAGGTAACATCTTTAAAATACTTAAACACTGGCACATAAAATGGTAAACACAGCATAAGGTCCAGAGAAAGCTCCATAAAAATAGAGCAATTAAATTTTTCTCCCATGTATATGTTTTAAACTCTGAGACTAGGGATCCCTAGGTGGCGCAGCGGTTTGGCGCCTGCCTTCGGCCTAGGGCGCGATCCTGGAGACCCAGGATCGAATCCCACATCGGGCTCCCGGTGCATGGAGCCTGCTTCTCCCTCTGCCTGTGTCTCTGCCTCTCTCTCTCTCTCCCTCTGTGACTATCATAAATAAATAAAAATTAAAAAAAATAAAAATAAAAAAATAAACTCTGAGACTAAAGAAAAGGCATAAAACTTAACAATAACCATGTTCCCACTACTCAGAACTGATGTTTGCTTCTGGGCCGTTTGTATACTCACCTGTATACTTTGTGGGGAGGCAATAAAATTGCAATTAAAAATACAATAATTGCTATCATAAGATAAATGCTCACCCCTCAAATTCTCCTAGCCAAATATATATTCCTCTTCCACTTTTAGTATTTTAAAATACTAAAAGGTTTTCAAAAATAGATTTTAGTGTTCTATTTACATAAATGGCAACATACTAAATATATCATCCTGCAACTTTTCATTTTCTTCACTTGGCATTTTATAGATTCTGTTATGTATGGTAATATTTACCTCATTTTTTTCAACATAATCTGTTGAAAAGTGCATCACTACTTTGAGTGATATGAAGGTAAATACCTGTCAATTAAAATATGGTGCACCACTGTGAAACTTTTGATTGTGGAGATGCTAAGGTGAATAAATGGGTATCTTAGAATTAATGTTAAAACAAAACAAATGTAGTTGAAATCAAATGACACATTTTATTTAATTGTTCTCTACCAATGGAGTTCAAGGTTGTTCCAAATTTACACTATACAAATGTGCTACGAGAGCATTCTAACATGTGGCTCCTCATGCCATATGTTTTCCCTAAGGTATCTGGTTACCAAGTGGTGGGCTACATAAAGGCTATGCCCGTTCTTTAAATTTTCAAATTACTCCGCAAAGGAACTGTATTTACAGTTTCCTGAGCAGTATACGAAAATCATCTTTTCCTTACATTGATGCCAATCTTGTATTATTAAACTTTAATTTCTGCCACTTTGATAAAATAAAAAAAAATAGCATCTATTCAACTTGCACTTTCCTATTTTTCCTAATACTGAACAGCTTTTCATGCTCACTGACAATTCAAACTTCATTACCTACGACTGGCTGGTATCTCTTATTCACTTTTCAAGTGGATCTGCTTTTTCTTTAATGTGTAGGAGTTTTATAGATTCTGGATATTAATCCTTTTTGTAAAACATGTGCTTCCACCGTTTCTTGTCTTTTAATTTTGTTTATGGTATCTCATCATACAAAAGTTTCAAAACCTTTTATGTAATAAAATGACTTGTCTTCCTTTATGATTTGTGCCTTTTGTGCCTTGTTTAGGAAAACCTTCTAATCTAAATTCATACAAATGGTCTTCAGTTTTGTCTTCTAATAGGTTCTTCAGGTTTAGGCTTTTAATCCAATCGGCTTTGTTTGTGGTATGCAATTTTATTTTTCTCATTTTCATTCTTTCTCACATAGAAAGCCAATCACCCCAATACTATTTGCTAAGCAGCACAACATGTCCCCCCATTGACTTGTAATGCTGCTTTTACCATTTACCAAGTCAAATATCCAGAGTGACAAGACCCGGTTTCAGGGTGCTTAATTTTGCTCCAGTGATACAACTGCTTATACCTGCACCACATCTTTAATCTTAATTACTTTATCCCTGATTCTGTTGCCTAGTGGAATCAATATATTTACCACTCAGTCTTTTCATTCATGAAGGAATCTCCAATTATTTTAAGTCTTCCTTTATGCCTTTCAACAAAGTTTTATGGTTTTCTATAAATAATGAGCTACGGTATACACAACACTCCTGATTTCTGTAGACTGACTGTGTCCAGCAACTCTGTGTTATACCATTGTTTCTAATAGTTTGCCCACTGAATGCCTTGGGTTTTCATTAATTTTAAGACCAAGATATGATGACAGCTGGCCCTTTTCCCTCCTAACACCTTTATTTGGTTCCAAATACAAAGATGGACAGTGGTGGTGACAACCAGACATCCTCATCTTATTGCTGATTTAAAGGAGAACGTTAACCAGAGTCTCTCCTTAAGTATGTTGTTTGCTATAGGTTATGGCTGGATATCTTGTAAGAGGTTAAGTATATTCTACTCCATATTTCCAAAAGATCTTTTTTTTTTTAAAGAAATGAGTAACTTTATCAGACACTATTTTTATCAAGAAGACTACAAGCTCTTAATGAACTGAGTATTAAGCTAAGTTACTGATATATTTCCTAACATCAAATCATTTTTGTATTACTAATTCTATTTGTCATAATTCCAGTGATTTTTTTTTACATAGTTATTTTTGCTTAACTCCAATATATGGCTGTACTTTTATTAAGAATTTTGGAATCTGTGTCTCTAAGTGAGGATAATTGTCCTTCTTTTCTAGTACACCCTTTGCTTTGGAAAGCAAAGATACGCCAACTTTATAACATGAATTCAGTAGCAGACTCGGTCTTCTACTCTGACATAATTTGTGAAAGATTATCTACTCCTTGATCTTTTAAGTCAAAAACAAAGCCACTCTAAATCTGGTGTTATAAAGCCATTCCTACAACTATCTGTAATTTATTCGTGAGTTTTCCTCAGCTGGAGCTGTACTCCAAGCAAAAATTCATTGAAACTTTTTAAGCACTCTTAAAATTATTTCCTCAAAATGTTTTCTAAAGTCCTTCTCACTACTCTCACAGCATCCCACACTTAGACTTCATAGCACTTGCTTATTAGACGTGTTTATCTGCATTATATTTGCTTCTCCACTACATGATGTTCCACTGGGGGAGAGTCCATTGTTCACCATTATCTTCTATTCTAAGTGTTTAACATAATTGAAACATGAATATCTGGGGGGCACGTGTGAGGCTCAGTTTGACTTCAGCTAAGATCCAGATCTCAGGATCCAGGAATTTAGCCTGTGTCAGACTAAGCAGGGAGTCTGCTTGTCCTTCTCTCTCTGCCCATCCCCCTGCTCGTGCTCTTTCTCTTCTCTCTCAAATAAATAAAATCTTTAAGATTTCTGCCCGGTGCTGTGAAGAAGCAGGGCTGTACTTCCTCACATCCAGGAAAGTGCCAGAGCTGAGGTCTCCGAAATATGGTTTAGACGTCATTTGAAGTCAACCTTTAATCAGTAACACTGACTGGGTACCTGCCATTCAGGCGTCTGATGCCCAGTGATGGGCGGTCGTCCCAGTGAGGTTTTTGTTCTGTTTTGTTTTGTTTTTTTAGTAGAATCTTTTTTATTCAGAAAAAAAAAAAAAATCCAAAAAACAAAAAACACACACACAGGAGGGGTTTGGGTAGGGGGAGGTGTCTGTCCATCCAGCCCCAGCCCCCAGCCCATGTGGTTTTGGCAGCAATAAGGGGTGTGGGGTAATGGCCCAAAAATAAAAATGGTGTACGTGTGTGTCTGGGGAGGAGAGGGGTGCAAAAGTAGTGGGGAGTGGTAGGGGGCGGGGACGGACAAGGTCAGTACTGGGAACGCCGCAGGTGGGAAGCCATTTCGTAACATTTCTTGTTGATCATACCACCGTGGACACCTTCTTTGCCCATCAGCAGGACTAGCATCTTGGCAGTCATGGTGACAGTGATGTTGAAAGTGGGGAATATTTTTGTTTTCAATAACATACTAACAAAAAAGTTTCATGTTTTTAAAATATGAACCAAAAATGTTATCTAATAAAGATTATAGGAAAAAAAGGAGAAGGATTAAAAAAACAAAGAAAGCTTCCTATTTTTCCCTCAAAATTAAAAGTGTAGGATCTTCTCTTTCACAAAACATTAATGAACACCTGCCTAAATCTTGCACAAATTGCACTATATTAAGACTGAATCAAATTGTAGACTAGTTGGAGACTGTGGTCAGGAGGTACATTTGTTCTGTTTAATCCTGAGGTTAATTTGCATAGGTACCTCGTGGGGGTTTTTTGTTTTGTTTTGTTTTAAAGATTTTATTTATTCACGAGAGGCACAGAGAGGAAGGCAGAAACATAGGCAGAGGGAAAGGTGGGTTCCCTATGGGGAGCCTGATGGGGGACTCGATCCTGGGACCCCAGGATCACAACCTGAGTCAAAGGCAGATGCTCAACCACTGAGCCACACAGGTGCCCCTGTATAGGTACCTTGTGATACACAGAAATATAATCTTAAGTGATAAAACTGAAGAGACAATGCACTTTGCCCTTTCTTTTTAGAAATGTTTTTCAATTTATTTTCTGCTTCCAGAGGAGTCACATCTCAAACATACTTCCATCATTACTTTTCTCAACAAACTAATAATTGTGTGCCTTTCCCCCTAACGCACCCCAACACTAATCAGTATAGAATTACCGTTCTAGAGAGCATACTATATAAACTATTTTTTCCTGAAGATATTTTGATCATAGAGCTCAGGTAGGAGGCTTTTCCTAGGGTATTCAATTATGGTCTGTAATCTATGATAACAGCAATAGTGTTTATAATTCTTATGTATAGGTGAGGCTAAAAAGCCAACATATAACTAAAGATCCTTACAACAAACTAAGTAAAAACTGTTCTTTGCGTTAGGTTTTTAGTTACTGTTGAGATAATTTCTTCTTGTTTATTTGTTATTTAAATACCAGTGTCACGCCCTCAAAGATAAAAGTAACTGTTCATTCAAAGACCTTAAAATTTAGTAAAAAGGACAAATACTATTAACAAATAATTAAAACTCATGGCAGTCTGTGACAAGAGCCATAAGATGCCACATAGCTATATAATAACCTAAAAGTTATAAAACACACTCACAGATTATTATTGTTTTTCCTCAATAAATCTATGAAGTACAACTGACATCCCCCTCAAATTTTTTTAAATTTGCATATCCACTACTGGAATACAGTCTTCTGACTTTTAAAACTCATCTCCTATTTAGCACTGACATTCAGACTCAAGAGTGGGTTAAAAATCATTAACATAAAATTTAAAGGACTTAGTGCCATGTTTTGTTTTTTGTTTTTGTTTTTTTTTTTTATTTTTATTTATTTATGATAGTCACACACAGAGAGAGAGAGGCAGAGACACAGGCAGAGGGAGAAGCAGGCTCCATGCACCGGGAGCCCGACGTGGGATTCGATCCCGGATCTCCAGGATCATGCCCTGGGCCAAAGGCAGACGCCAAACCGCTGCGCCACCCAGGGATCCCAGTGCCATGTTTTTAACTAGATAAATGGTGAAATGATAATCATCGTGGTATTACCTTAACATGATCTAAGATCACTAGTGGACCATTGACTCCTGATACTGTCTTGTATGCTGGAAAGAAACAGAAGAATCAGCTTTAGTCAAACAGGACAACAACCTCCAATTATCTCTGCAGTATTACCAAAAAGCTCCTCTCTCTACCGCACCTATTATAAAACAGAGAAAACAGATACAAAATTTTTTTATTGAATTTATAAAGCATGCCTGTACCTGTACACCTTTTCACCGTCTACCCTCATCCAACCAAAGCATTATGCATTCTTACCATACGTCAGTCAGTCTTAAGGACCCAGGATACAAAAAAAAGGAGGCACAGAGGGGCAGAGTTATTTTAAGAGTTCCCAGTTTTATACGGAGAAGGGGGATAGAGTTAAGGTCTGCTTAACAGTGGTATAGAGGGTTTGTGGAGCAGAGCAAAATCCTAGCAGTAGTTCTTACCTAGAAGAGAAAAGGAGATGCTTTAGAGGTGACACTTAGCAAAGTAGCTAAGGGAAAGGAAAGCCTCAAAAACCTAAAGCGTAAGTGACAGAACTCACAAAGGAAATCTGAGAAAATGTCATCTGTGAGATAAAAAGTCTTCATTAAATGAGGTCATAAAAACCACAGGGAACAGAGCTTTAGGAGAGGGGAGTGACAACAGAATGAAACACCAGAGGTCAAACAAGATCCTTTAAAAAAAAAAAAAAAAGTGTTACCGTCAGTTCAGAGGCTTCTATTTTCGTTGCAAATTACTCTCTAGCAATAACTTATCTATTAGTCTATAAGGAACTACCCAAATCCTTCATTTTAGAAAGGAGGTAGCTATCCTGCAATTCTACACCTACAAACGTCAAATATAATGGTGATCAGGTATAAAACAGAACAGTCAGGAGACAATCTAACAACATCAGAATTAACCACACTTCATAATCAGAACCGCTAAAAAAAGTAAATGTCTAAAGAAAACTTACTAGAAGGCTTTGAATAGGTGATGAAAATCTGTCAACTAATTGAGAATTTTTCACTTGTTTGATTTCTTATGAGGTCTTGGGATAGAGATTTCTGGCACAAATGTAGACTCCCGAGAATGAGGAAACCATTTACTATAGCCCACTCAGGGAGCTTACGAACTTAAAAACAATTTCTCCATCCAGGAAGCAAGTGCCCTGGTACGAATGCGGGGAGTAAGAAAGCAGTATAGGGGCACGCACTTGTTATTCACACTCATAGGACATTTAAACTTAATACCAAATATTTGCTTGAATATCTGTAATTGTAAATATCTCAACAGAGGCTCCCAAATTATTTTTTAACCTAGATAATAAAAGGCAAGTCACAAATTTAAAAAGTACTCGAATGTATGGTACTGTAAAAGAATTAGTCATTTGTTCCCTTTAAATTATAGAAAAATCTAAGCTATTACATTTACTTTTATGAAAATCCTTCCCATTGCATGAAAATAATCTAATACTCTTGAAAATAATTCCCACCGCTAAAAAAATTTATTTGTTGTTCTCATTTTTAGTGTGTTCAAGCATTCAGTTTTTAAATGACTTTCTAAAATTGCTATATAGAAATGCAAAGGGAGCTACATTTGAAACATACTTTCTTAGAACCTAGTTTTTAAAAATACAGAAACAAGATCTCAAAACCTTCACTTAAACAGTCAGGGATAAGAGTAGGGTGTGGGCTGGTGGGGTTGGGGAGAGGATCTACCTTTGAGATTTAGAGGCAATTGTCTTGAATAAAATCTAACCAACAAAATCCTTCAGGTTCTGAGAATTCTCTCTACTTTTTCCACCATGATTTGCACCTCCTTTGAGCTTTAACCTCTACAACAAAGATGCTTCAGAATCTCATGTTTAAATTCAAGCTCATTTAAATTATGAAGTTTTGCCAGTCACAAGCAAAAGCATGACCAAGAGAAAGAAACTAGTCATTGTCTTTGCTGGAAACACTGAATCAACCTGACTCCTATTACAGAAGATTCTACTTCAATCAAAAGCAGTTTGATTTGCAACAATGTATACAGCCCTTAAAAAGCCTATAAATAATCATCCAAATTAACTGATTAATACCTACACCACTAATATATATTTAATAAGTATTTGTCAGGAATTCTCACTTAATCTCCATAACAGATCTATGAGTTAACTAATATTCCAAGTTTTAGAAGAGAAAAATGACTCCCAGAAATCAAGTAACTTGCCCAAGGACCTAAACTTACATAGTCTGGCTCCAAAGTCACTTGTTCTTTTAACTCTGTACTACAGCTCAAATTCCAAAACTGAACTGGTTGTTTTTTGTAGCCTGGTACACTCTTGTAATTATTTGCAAGAGTTACGTAGCTATACCACTCAAGATTAATTTCATGAGTCTGCAACTTTAGCTATGAAAAAAAAAAAAACTAATGCACTGGACAGTATTTCTCTTGTGTCTACATTTTGTCACTACTGCTAAACAATGTTTCTTTAATGGTAATATAGTCGCTGGAAGTTTTTAAGCAGAAAAGGGAGAACCTAATGGAGATGCTTACTTCAGCAGCTTCCCCTCACTGCAAAGCATGGAAAATGCAAGGAGACTACTTCAGATACAAATCAGAGCTTAAGCAACACACTTGATTTAAATTAAACTGACAAAACACAAACTGAGCCAATGTTATAATTCAAACTAAATAAAAAATAATCACCAAACTTTACATCTGAAGAGTGCTTTACACTTAACACAGAATATCTTCAGACAGATTACCTCATTTCAGCTTCACAAACTGCTGAGAGGTAGGCAAGGCTGATACACCACTCTACACTAAGGCTCTGAGAAATCTGTTACTAAATAGGAGAACCAGACTTAAAACTGGTTGTTTGTTTGGCTTCTCCCCCCCGCCCCCCTCCAATTCTAAGGTTGCTAATCTATGACCTTATAATATTTCTGAACTTAGTTTACAATATAATTAAAAATATAGATGACACAGTTCCTAACATTTGTATTACAAACAGGTACTAGATGACAGTTTATATAGCAACTATAGCTCTTTTTCATGATAATAAAACTATTTAAAAAAATACGAGAAAATGATATCAAACATTACTTTTTAACTCTCGACAATATTGATAAGGACTTTCTCACCATTACCATTAACAGCCCAAAGCAGAGAGAACAGTTTCAAGTAAGGCAGCCAAAGACATTAAGCTGCTCTTCTAAAAAGTCAAAACCCATTCACATATTATACAAACATTTCTATTTACCAAAATAATGACCATTCTTCATTATGAAAATTTCCAAATGAGTACGAAGTTAGGTCTGCAAGGAATATTCAGAACTTCTGACAACAATGATACGTATTTACTTTACATGTGAACACATTTTACAACCAAAAAGTTACATCTTTTTGGTTACATCTTGATTCTGATCAAGAAGGCAATAAATATTTATGGACTAATATTTCAAAACCAAAATCTACAAAGGTTTTAAGAAGCACATGTTTTATCAGATGACATCCTCTTCCTCCTGCAGGATATGAGATTGTTCAACACTAGAAACCCCACTTAATGATTGTGAAATTTTCAAAGAGAAAATGAGGCAGTCATTGCACAAGAAGAGATCCAGTGCTCTAGCCTCCACCTTATTAGCAAAACAAAAACCCCAAGCAATCATCTTCTATTGCACAAGAACAGCACAGACCCACACCCTGACAGGTGGGCAATGAGGGAGAGGTTCTAGAAAAAGTAGGCCTTATGATTTACTTGACTTTTTACTAAGGCTATCTCTGCTTCATGAAATAAAAAACCTAAGGTTAGTTCTGATCTAAGGTCTCAAGATTATCTAATTCAAACTGTTCAGTGTCTAAAAGTTCTATATATTACTGAATTTTGCTCAAAGTTTAAACCACAATTAAGTTTTCTTTCCTTGTAAATTTAGAAATTCAACTAAAGTGCTCAAGATTATTTTAAGCCTGTGGATCTCATTTTCCATTTCTTGTTAACAGACTATAATCATGAAGTTGTTTTAAAACAGGATCCAATTTGTACAGCGGTACTGCCAATATTATTAGTCCCATTCCTTCATTCAAAAGTTCACATTAAATAACTACAATAACGTACCACCTAAGATGGTATAATCAATCTTTAGAAAAATTGAGGTTAAACAATATTTACTCAGAAACAATGAAAACTGTGGAACTAGAATCAAGAATGTGACAAATTAGAATGATATTCAAATGTAGTTAGCTGTTAGTCTAAGTATGGTATCATTTATGCTTTTTAGAATAACCAGGATACAGAAAGGCAACTCAACCAAGTGTCCCAACTCCCTATTCTGATTCCATCCCACATTAAGAATAGACTAAATTATTAGAACAAGGGGTTTAAAGGCAAGTGATAAAACAATTAATTACAAGACACCTTCTATGCGTCAAGCGCTGTACTAGGCACTGAGGATACAAAAAGGATTCCTGACTTTCAGTATGAAACATTGTATTGCAACAACTCTGTCAGGAGCAATCTCATCTGGAATTCTTTAGCCACCGGCTAAACACGCAAAGAATGCTGAAAAACCAAACTCACTTCTCTTAAGGGTTAACAATCATAGAGTACTACTTATAAACAATTGTATTATTTCAGCTGATACTCTCTGAATTGACACAGAATGAATAATTATACATAAAGTGGCTACTGCACCCTTATCATCATCTCCTAGAAGCACCACTAACGTCTATCTATTCAACCCAAAGAAAGGCAAAGCATGCAAATGCAATTCATAAAAGCAAATACGAATTGTTAGTTATAAATTTATTGTCAAAATCTATGTAAGAATGCAACATCTGTTCATTTTCCTGAAACATTCACTTCAGCTTATATAAGCCTCCAGGAGGCATTCTCTTAGATAATTCTCAGTGTAAAAATCACATCTCAGCAAACCATGGAATCAACTGTGTTTCCCTTCTTCCTCAGCTGCAGTGCTGTCATATGACCCAGTGACAGATCAGGATGGGATTAGTCAGACAGGAGAGCGCGCCGGGACTGAAACCCTTCATCTGAAATTCTTTTTAACCAGTTTGCCACCCACAAACCGGCATTCTGGCAACTAACCAGAGCAAACATAGTCTCACCACCTGGGGAAACACCAGCTTTCCCAAGTTTTGAAAAGAGTCTATTTCCAGGGCTCATCCCCAATTCCTTAAGGAAGCTGCAAAGAGAACCGTATGGTTTAGTAATAAAAATCCATTTCTTTCAGAACGGCTGGGGAGCCCACTAAAAAGGCTTATTTATTAAGGTAGGGTTTTTTTGGATTTATTTATTAAGGTAATTTTTTTTGGATTTATTTATTAAGGTAGGTTTTTTTTTTTTCTTTAAATAATCACAACATTTAAACATGCATATGATAAGTCTTGCATATAATAATACCGGCAAAGCTGCTTGGCTTTCCCAAGACAGCCTTGCATTTAACTGTGATAGGTTGAACTCCTCTGTAAATGAAGAGTCGACGGTAAAAAAAATAAAATAAAATAAATAAAAAAAGGTGAGAATTAAATGGAATTTTAGGGGCCCCTGCTGGCTCAGTCCATCGAGCATGTGACCCTTGATCTCAGGGTCGTGGGCTGAAGCCCCGGGTTGGGCTCAACGCCCAGCGTGGAGTCTAGATTAAAAAAAAAAAAAAAAAAAAAACCGATTTTTAGTTTCTGCTCTGTCAATAATTAAGTGTTTAAAGTCTGGCAAGTCCCCGTCCCTCCCAGAACCTTAAGCTTCCCAGTTGTAAAATGAGAGGGTTAGACTAGATAACCTGCGGGGTACTTTTCAGCTGTAGCTTCTCTCTATCAAGGTGTGCTCGGGCGCAGCGGCCCCTCCACGGAACATCTCCCTCGGGCTGCGGGCCTGGCCTCCATCCCCGTCAGCGATCAGACATCGCACGACGCCGGCTCCCCCCGCAGGGGCTCCTGCCCATCCCTGGAGGCCCACACCGGGGGAGGGAGACGGGAAGGGGCGCTCCCTCGACCCCACAGACCCAAATGAGGTCAGGGGAAGACCGAGACTGAAGGGGCCAGCCGCGGCCTTCCCTCGGGGACGAGGAGCCGGGGCCCAACTCTAGGCTCCAGCGCAGGGAAGTTGGGGAGGGCGGGGCACGGGCCGGGAGCCCACCAACCCCGGGAAAAAGTTCTCGCCGCGGCTCCTGCCCTCGACCCTCCTAGGTTTACGAAAACACTAGGTACACTCAGATCTCCTCCTAGAGACAGACTAAGGGGGCGGGGTGGGCGGGGGGGGGGGAGAAGCAGACCCCCTCCCCCGCTAAGCAAGTGAATGGGGAGCAAGAGGCTGAGCCAAGTAAGGAGCAAGGCAGGATTCGTCTCGTTCTCTGATACTCACTGAGGCGAGGCTGGGAAAGGTAGTTCCGGCTAACCGCCAGCGCTTGCTCCCGAGATCCCGCAACCGGCCCACTGGTGGGCACGGGCAGCTCGGGTGCGGCCCCGTTCACGATCCCCCGCATCGCCCGCAGCGCCATCTTGTCTCCTCCGTCCCGACTGGCCCCGCAGCCGCGCCGCGCAGGCGCAGATATAGCCGGGGTGGCCTAGGCTCCCGGCTCCGCCCATGCGCGCTGCGGAGCCTCGGCCTTGCCCCGCCCATTGCCCCGCCCATTGCCCCGCCCCCTCGCGGCTCCCCTCCTGCAGCCTCGTGACTCCGGCTCCGGGTGGGCGGGGCTGAGTCCGCGCACTGGCGAGGGGAGCTGACCAGCGTGCTGCGAGGGAGGGCGCGGGGCCAGGGCGGCGGGGAGAAGCGTTGAGAGGGTCCCGGGAAGGCAAGACTTAAGAGAGGAAGAGAAGGAAAAAAGGGAGGCGCATGAAGGCACGGAGGGGGAAGAAAGGCGAGCGCAGAGAAGAAAAGGTCAACTGGTGTCCATTTCCATGACCTTGAATAACGAAACCTCGAAATCTGAAAAAGCACTTTGTAAAAGAGAAAGATGCTCTAGGGGCACCTGGGTGGCTCAGTGGTTGAGCATCTATCTGCCTTTGGCGCAGGGGGTGATCCCTGGGTCCTGGAATCAGAGTCCCGCATGGGGCTCCCTGCATGGAGCCTGCTTTTCCCTCTACCTGTGTCTCTGCCTCTCTCTTTCTCTCTCTCTCTCTCTCTGTGTCTCTCATCAATCAATAAAGAAAATATTTTAAAAGAGAGAGAGAGAAAAACAATGAGTAAATTTGTTCTAGTGATTAACATAGGGCACTTTGTGCCATCATTTCCTGCACTTTACTGATCCAATGAATTCATTTATGCATCTATCCAAAAAACAGGGTGAAATATGTAGGGTACTGTTAGCAGTGTGAAACAAAGTGTGACATATGTCGATACTATTTAAGAGATAGAACTCATATAAGAATGACTAGGTGGTTGTGGAGGTTGACAGGCCAGGCTTAGGTAGGGTCTGAGTGATTGAATTGATTGTGGTGCTTTTTTTAGGTGGGGAATAGAGAAGGAAGTGAAGAACTTTGCAGGTGGTGGTGGAGGAAAAGTGAAAAGCTAATTGGGGATCTGTTAAGTTTCCAGTGGAATATTCTGAATGAGATTTCTATTTGATTATATAGGTAAATGCCTCAGGAGAAGATACCTAGGCTGAATGAGATCAAAATTCGTGACTTATCACCATGTAGGTAATATAGAAATAAAATAAATAAGTCAGAGAATGGGTGTACTGTGGGGAAGTGCTAAAGACCACTTATATGGGATCACTAAGATTAGGGGATGAACAAGTGTAGAGTATCCTGCAATCAAATTTGGGATGATATTAGAGTTGGAGAAAACCTAGAACACATGTCCTAGAAGCAAAAGGAAGAGAAAAGCTTTAGGACAGATTATTGTATAATGCCAAAAACCAAAGAGAAGGCAAGTCATAAAAGTATTACAAATATTCATTGTATTTGGCCATTAGAAAACCACTGTGATGTGATGGGACCATGGATGCTTAAGAGAGTAATAAACTTTTTCACATATGCGAAAATTTTAGGATTTGAACCATATGTCATGATGGTATATTACAAATTAAGTGAATATTACTTGGTTATTTAAAGTCTATTTTAAGTGAATCTCATTTTCATGCCCTTTGGTATAAATGCCCACAGCTCTTTTTGAACCATACCACTGAAGCAAGTGTTCCTTAATTTTGAGTGATATTGAGCATCATTTAGTATGTCTTAATAACTAAAGAAAAGAAAGAGAAAACAGTATGAGACATAATGTTGCTTTAATTTCTGAGAATGACAACAATTAGGTTGGCAAAAACATAAGGAAACAAGAATTTTCATATTTATTGCTAAAAGTATAATTGGTATGATATCTAGAAAAGCAATTTGGTGGTGTCAGACTCACCTATTTATCTGTATCAGTATATATGATGAATATTTTCAATTATATATGATAAACATCACATAGTATTATATATGTGATCTATATTGATATACATATACATGGATATATACACACATATTCATTGAAATATTTTAAAATTACAAAAATCTAGAAATAATCTAGATGTCCATTCCTATCGAGTCAAAGGTACTCCTTAACCTTTGAAGAATTCAGCATAGACTTAAGTGTTGAAATTAAAAAAAATATATATATATATATCAAATTAAATTAGTAAGTTTTTTAAAAAGCAACTGCAAAGTAGATAAATTTGTAGACGTTTTAGGTAGTATATAAATATGTAGTATTATAAGTATATACATGTTTATATAAGCACAAATGTAGAAAAGTACATATATCTACATATAAGTATGTATGTATATATGTACATATATAAGTATATATGTAGATATATGTGAGAGAATTCTACCTCTTAATTTTTTTTATTTTATAAAATATTTTCTTTCTTTATTTAAGAGAGAGAGCATGAGAAGGGAGGAGAGGGAGAAGCAGGCTCCCCAGGAGCAGGAAGACTGATGCAGGGCCCTGAGATTATAACCTGAGCCAAAGGCAGGAGCTTAGCTGACTGAGCCATGCAGGGGCCCCTCTACTTTTTTTTTTCAGGATTTTATTTCTTTATTTGATAAATAGAAAGCACAAATGGAGGGGGTGAGGGGGAGCAAAGGGTGAGGGAGAAGCAGACTCCCTGCTGAATGGAAAGCTTAACATGGGGTTCAATCCTAGGACCCTGAGATCATGACCTGGCCTAAAGTATTTACCTCAACATTTATTTAAAATTTTTTTAATTTAAATTCAATTTCATTAACATTAACATTATATTACATAACATTAACATTCATTAATATATAATATATATATTAGTTTCAGAGGTAGAATTCATTAATTCATCAGTTGCATATAACACCCAGTGATCATTACTTCAAGTGCCCTCCTTAATACTCATCAACTATTTACTCCATTCCCCCACCCATCTACCCTCCAGAAACCCTCAGTTTGTTCCCTATAGCTAAGAGTCTCTTATGGTTTGTCTCCCTCTCTGTTTCCTTTTATTTTATTTTTCTTTCCCTTCCCCTATGTTCATCTGTTTTGTTTCTTAAATTGCACATATGAGTGAAATCATATGTACTTGTCTTTCTCTGACTGGCTTACTTTGCTTAGCATAATACCCTCTAGCTCCACCCACATTGTTGCAAATGGTAAGAGTTCATTCTTTTTGATGGCTGAGTAATATTCCATTCGATATATATATATATATATATATATATATATATACCCTTTCTTTATCCATTCTTCTGCGGTGAACATCTGGGTTCTTTCCATGTTTTGACTATTGTGGGTATTGCTGCTAGAAACATTGGGGTACATGTGCCCCTTCAAATCACTGTTTGTATGCCTTGGATAAATGCCTCATAGTGCAATTGCTAAGTCACAGGATAGTTCTATCTTTAACTTTTTGAGGAAACTCCACACTGTTTTCCAGAGTTTGCATTCCCACTAACAGTATAAGAGAGTTCCCCTTTCCCTGCATCCTTGCCAACATCTGTTGTTTCCTGAGTTGTTAATTTTAGCCATTCTGACCAGTGTAAGGTGATATCTCATTATGGTTTTGATTTGTATTTTCCTGAAGCTGAGTGATGTTGTGTGTTTTTTCATGTGTCTGTTGGCTATCTGGAGGTCTCCTTTGGTGAAATGTGTGTTTGTGTATTCTGCCCATTTCTTGACTGAATTTTTTGCTTGTTTTTTGGGTGTTGAGTTTGATAAGTTCTTTATAGATCTTAGATATTAGTCCTTTATCTGACAAAACATTTGTAAATATCTTCTCCCATTCTGTAGGTTGTCTTTTAGTTTTGTTGACTGTTTCCTTTGCTATGCAAAAGCTTTTTATCTTGATGCAGTCTCCATAATTCATTTTTGCTTTTGTTTCTCTTATCTCCAAAGACTTGTCTAGCAAGAAGTGCTGTGGCCAAGGTCACAGAGGTTGTTGCCTTGTTCTCCTCTAGGATTTTGATGGATTCCTGTCTCATATTTAAGTCTTCCATTCATTTCAAGTTAATCTTTGTATATGGTGTATGACAGTGGTCCAGTTTCATTCTTCTGCATGTAGCTGTCCAATTTCCTCAACATCATTTGTTGAAGAGACTTTTTTCTTTTTTTCCCATTGGATATTCTTTCCTACTTTGTCAAAGATTAGTTGGCCATAGAGTTAAGGGTCCACTTCTGGGCTCTCTATTCTGTTCCATTGATCTCTGTGTCTGTTTTTGTGCCAGTGCAATATTGTCTTGATGATTACAGCTTTGTAATATAGCTTAAGGTCTGGAATTATGATGCCCCCGGCTTTGATTTTCTTTTTTAACATACCTTTGTCTATTTGGGTTCTTTTTTGGTTCCATACAAATTTTAGGATTGTTTGTTTTAGTTCTGTAAAAAATATAACCTCAAAATCTATTTAACAAATATTCGGACAATTGACTTATATTTACATTTAACAAATATTTGAACAAATATGTCCTGGGTACTGTTCTAAGCCCTAGACATATACCAGTAAATAAACAAAGTCTCTGTCCTCATGGCACTTATAAGAGTGGGAAAGTCGGGACGCCTGGGTGGCTCAGCGGTTGAGCTTCTGCCTTTGGCTCAGGACGTGATCCCAGATCCTGGGATCGAGTCCCACATTGGGCTCTCTCTCTCTCTGTGTGTCTCTCATGAATAAATAAATAAAATCTTTAAAAAAATAAAAGAGTGGGAAAATTAGAAAACAAGCAACAGATTAATAAAGTGCCTAGTGACAAGTATGATGAAAAATAACAAAACAAGGTGAAGGATAGAAGATTTTAAGTGGTATAGTCAAGGTCTCAGCCATCTGAGACCCAAATTAAAAGAGAAAGGATGTCATGGAAGCCCAGAAGATGTGTGAACCACGTAGAGACAACAGTAAGTAGAAAGTCCTGAGGTAGAATTAAAGTGCAGCCAGAAAGAATTTAGCTAAACAGAGAGTAGTAGGAGAGAAGGCTGGGCCAGGTCAGATAAAGCCTTGGAAGATATGGATGGGGGTTTGAATTTTATTAGGGTTAGCAGAAAGTTGTTTTAAGGAATAACGTTATCCAATTAGACTTTAAAACATCTTGTTCTACTGGGTGAAGAACTGAGACAAAAGACGAGAAAGAAACTGAGAGATCAGTTAGGGTGCTATTGAAATGGTCTGGGTGATCAGGAATGATTCAAACTAGACTGATGGCTCTCCTGCAGCACTTCCACAGCACTCTGGCTTTATCTCTGTCACAGAACTCAGACCTCTAATGACAGCACTGATAAGTGTCCATTTATATTTTTCTCCTCTGCTATACCTTTCTGTAATCTCAGATACAGAGCAAGGGGATTGGCAATGGGGTTGAGAAGAGTACACTTAGGGGAAACATTATGAAAGGAAAAATAATAGAGATAAGTTTAAGATTGCTGTAAAACAGGTGTCATTATCTAGGAATAGAATCCTTATACAAAATAAACATTATGCCTATGAGTATTTTTCATGGAAATGACTCATAAATTTTTATCAGATTCTCAAAGGAACCTGAAACTCTTAAAAAAAATAATTAAGCATCACTGAGTAATTGGATAAACGAGATATCCATTTATAGATTCACAGGTGTTAAATTTCTATATGATTGTGTCAGGTAGTTGGTATTACTTGGCACCATCTCCAACTTCTTGGACAGTTATAATTATTTTTATTTTAAAATTCCTTAAGGTTTTATGATATAATTGACAGATAACTCAAAAATATTAGTCAATTGAAATTGAACATGAGAGTTCCTCAGTTAATTAGAGTATTAAGGGATCCCTGGGTGGCGCAGCGGTTTAGCGCCTGCCTTTGGCCCAGGGCGTGATCCTGGAGACCCGGGATGGAATCCCACATCGGGCTCCCGGTGCATGGAGCCTGCTTCTCCCTCTACCTGTGTCTCTGCCTCTCTCTCTCTCTCTGTGACTATCATAAATAAATAAAAATAAAAAAAAATTAAAAAAAAATTAGAGTATTAATATTTAGACACTTTTCCTCATGTTTTAAAAAACATTTTCTTCATATAAAAAAACAAAAGCCAAAATAAATATTTTACATATAGAAAAATAAAGATAGGAAAATCCAGAAAAATTTTAGTTTCCCTAAAAATGAAGAAATTCAAACTGAAACAACCATGAGGTTTCACTGCATCTGTTAAAGTTATCAGAACTAACCAAATGATTTTTTAAAATGTTGACAGGATTAGGGACTAAGAGGTAACCAACACTTTTCTCCTAGCTTTGTAAATTAGCCATTCCTTCTATAGAGCAACCTGGTGTGGGTTAGGGATCACAAAATTGGTCATGGTGTTTGATCCAATAATTTGTTTCAGTAATCTCAAGAATGTGATTATTAAACAAAGTTAATACAACCATGTTTATAGCTTGTTACAGTAATACTATTATTCATCATAGCAAAAATGAAATAATAACCCAAATGTCTAACAATAGTGAACTGGACAAAGAATTTGTATTTATATCTGTGTATGGCTATTAACAATTTTATTTTTTTAATTGAGATATAGTTGGCACACAACTATACATTAGTTACATTAGTTTCAGGTGTATAACATAGAGATTATGCTATTTTCACCAAAAGTGTAGCACCATCTGTCACCTTACAATACTATTGCAATACAATTGACTATGTTCCCTATGCTGTACCTTTCATCCTCATGACTTATTCTTCCCATAACTGGAAGACTGTACCTCTCACTCCCTTTCATCCATTTTGATCATACCTGTACCCCCTTCTCCTTTGGCAACCTCTGGATCTGTTTCTGCTTTGTGTGTTGCTTTGTGTGTTACTAAGTTAGACTGAAAAAAAAAACCCATATTATTTCACTTATATGTGGAATATTATTTTAGATTCCACATATAAGTGAAATAATATGGGTTTTTTTTTCAGTCTAACTTAGTTCACTTAGCATATTACCCCTTAGGTCCATCCATAATTTCACAAATGGCAGGATCTCATTCTTTTTTATGATCGAATAATATTCTGTCTCTCTCACACACACACACATACATATCATGTCTTCTTAATTCATTTACTGATGGACACTTAGCCTGCTTCCATATCTTGGCTGTTTACATAAGGCTGCAATAAACATAGGGGTGCATATAACTTTTTGAATTAATGGTTTTATTTTGGGGGGTAAACACCCAGTAATGGAATTGCAAGATCATACACTATTTCTATTTTTAATTTTTTGAGGAACTTCCATACTGTTTTCCACAAGGCTTCAACAATTGCATTCCCACCAACAGTGCACATGGAGTTTTTCTCCATATCCTCACCAACACTTGTTATTTCTTGTCTTGTTGATACTAGCTATTCGGACTGGCGTGAGGTGATACTTCATTGTGGTTTGATTTGCATTTCTCTGGTAATTAGTGATGTTAAGTATCTTTTCATGTGTCTGTTGACCATCTGGATATATTCTTTGAAAAAATATCTAGGAGATTATTTGAAAAAATACTTGGGGGGATCGGTGTTGAATTTTATAAGCTTTTGTATATTTTGGATATTAACTTGAATACATCATTTGCAATATTTTTGCAAATATTTTGCAAATATTTTCTCCCAATTTAGTAGGTTGTCTTTTTTGTTGTTGTTGTTGCTGGCTTCCTTTTCTGTACAAAAGCTTTTTTTTTTTTTTTTTTTTTTTTGGTGTAGTCACAATAGTTTATTTTTGCTTTTGTTTCCCATTCCTCAAGAGACAAATCCATGAATATGTTGCTATGGCTAATGTCAGAGATGACTGCCTATGTTTTCTTCCAGGAGTTTAATGATTTCAAATCTCACCTTTAGGTCTTTAATCTATTTTGAGTCGATTTTTCTATATGGTGTATGAAAGTAACCCAGTTTCATTCTTTTGCATGTAGCTGTCCAGTTTTCCCAACACTATTTATTGAAGAGACTGTCTTTACCCCCACTGAATATTCCTTCTTCTGTTGTTGTAGATTAATTGACCTTATAAGTGTGGTCTTATTTCTGGGCTCTCTATTCTGTTCTATTGATCTATGTCTGTTTTTGTGCCAACACCATGCTGTTTTGATTTTATAGCTTTGTAAGATATCTCAAAATCTGGGATAGTAATACTGCCATCTTTATCTTTTCTCAGGATTGCTTTGGCTATTTGGGTCTTTGTGGTTCCCTATAAATTTTAATATTATTTGTTCTAGTTCTCTGAAAAGTGCTATTGGTATTTTAATAGAGATTGCATTGAATCTGTAGATTGCTTTGAGTAGTATGGAAAGTTTAACAATATTAATTCTTCCAATCTGTGAGCATGGGATATCATTTCATTTATTTGTGTTATTTTCAATTTCTTTCATCAATGTCTTACAGTTTTTAGAGTATAGGTCTTTGACCCTGTGATTAAGTTTATTCCTGGCTGCAGTTGTAAGTAGAATTGTTTTCTTAATTTCTTTTTCTGCTACTTCATTATTAGTGTATAGAAATGCAACATATTTCTGTACATTAATTCTGTGTGCTTTAGTTTTAGTAAGTTCATTTATTACTTCTAATAGATTTTTGGTAGAAGGATTCTATATTTAATGGATACTGGTATACATATATAGCTAGTGGATTTTAAGTATATTGAACTATTTGTACAAAATAATAGTGAATAAAAAGAGCTAGACACAAATATAGACCAATTGCAATAGCATAAAACACTTTTGTACCCCGATAAAAATCAGGAGACATTGTGTAGTGAAATAAATAATTGATAATTGCAGTTTTTTAGGGGGTATCTTTTTTTCCCCTTTTAAGTGGACATTAACTATCCAAACTCACATTTACTCACACAGGGAGTGTAACCTCAGGAATGGTTTAGAGGCTCTGGAGCCAGACAGATTTAATTTAAGTCCTGATTTTATTAGTTCTATGATCGTGGACAAAAATTTGTTTATTTATTCTTTCCAAGTCTCATTTGTAAACTGAGAAACATGAGACTACCTTCCTCATAAACTTGTAAGCCTTAAGAGATAGTAATGCCTTAAAAGAGATTGATTTGACAAACAACAAAAGCTAAATATATATCAGCTGGCATTATTATTATATACTTTGATTGATCAAACATTTACATATTAATTGCTATGTGTCAGGTTCTTTTCTAAGAGTTTTTATAAATGGCATGTCTCCCTAACCAGTTTGTATTAAGCAGACATTGTATGTTGTAATTTTCGAGTGTCTTATATCTATAGTACCTAGCAAGGCAAATTGCACATAGCATTTCATAAATGTCTATTAGATGAACCAAAAGTGTCACTCCTTTTCTAAGGATGAGCAGCTTTTCACCAATCTCATACTTCCACGTGGAAGGATTTTTTTTTCTCCCCTAAGGTATATTCATCCTGTATGCTGGTTATTGTTCCTTTATTATTTGTTGAAATCGTGCCCTTACTTTATCCCCAAGGAATGCAAGACCAGCCGGCCCCAGCATTAGGGAATGTGGTCAAAACATGAGATTCAGAGTCACCAGCTACAGTCTCAGTATGGACTATCTTCTAATGCACAGTGTGACTCAATCCCTTCTGTCTCTGAGCATCCATATGTCAGTTGGGAAGATTTTATGTGATAGTTCTCTACGATTTAAAAGAAGGTTTCTAGAAATCAATATCTCAAAAAAGAAATGCAAAAGCTTATTCTTTTATCACAAATGATTTTGGGGGAAGAAAATCAGAGAAGGGAAGTGAAAGAAAAGCTCATGCCAGTGATCTAATTTTCCCCATATGCAGTGTTTCTCTCTTGACTTGCTGGAAATTTTTGATCAAGGAAAGCATTATGAAGACAAACCAAAAAAAAAAAAAAAGACAAACCACAGCAGTTTAAATAAACAGAGCTGTACATTTCCCTGTAACATGGCAAAAACCAGTATAAAATCATCAATATAAAATTTTTGGCAGCAGCTGGGAAAGGAAGCTAATTAATTCCTGCATGTATGTATGGGTGTGTATGTGTGTGTGTGTGTGTGTGCATTTTCTCTTTGTTGTTGATGTGTTGGTTATTTTGTGTTTCTGACTATCAGACAGAAAAGTGAGCTTTATAGGCTGAAAATTGTATTGACCTCCTGAAAATAGATCTCTAATTTTATTCTATATTGTTTTCATTGTCACTAGGGTCGTTGATGTGTTTGGAAAGAGAGAGAACAATAGAGGGCCCCCTATAATCAGTACAATGGCTACTGAACAAATGGTACAAATGTTTAAACATGTAAATCCAAGAAAAAGAAATGAAATTCTTTTACCAGGTAGTGGCTGTATCATGCCTCGTAGTGTGAAGTGGGAAAAAGTTTGAAACTCCCGATGCCCTTTGTCAAAGCCTTTCTTTTAAAAAAAAAAAAAAAAAAAAAAGCCTTTCTTTTTCTGCCCTTTGTCAAAGCCTTTCTCATCCTAAATGTTCCAAACAAAAAGAAATCAGTTGGATAAATGCTGATGTGTCTATGTGTGGGAGTACTATTCAAACATTAAGACAAAGAGAAATATTTTAACCATAGGAAATTTTTCACAATACAGTATTAAGTTGAAATTCTATATGAAATGGCATACACAGTATAATCTCTATTATCTACACATACCCTCAGAGGAAATATTGGAAAGGAATATGAACACGTATTATCAGTGGTAGTCTCTGAGTTATGGGAGGTTTTGTATTCCGTCAATATTTTTTTTTGCATGAGCCTTCATTACATTTTTAATCAGCAATAAAATTAAGAATGTTAAGATGCTTCTGGTTAAAATGGTAGAGTTTTTATTTTAACAGGCAGAGGGAGGTAAAATAAGTATACAATCAGGCAAGTGGAAAGTTCTGTATTACAGAGACCTGGAAGTAATCTGGGTTAAAGTAGTGACATGACACAGAATCAGCATTTGATGAGAACTCACTGTTTTACCTCTAAGATTAGTTCATGATTATTTGGCTTAGAATAGACCTTAGGAATCAACTAGACTTTACTCTCCATGTTTTAGGTGAAGAAACTGAAGTTCAGGGAAGTACAGTGATTTTCCCAAATTCCAGAAGCAAGATAGTAGCAGGGCTAAGAAGACATTCTAACCTTCCTAAACTTTAGAATCTTTTTTTTGTCCATAGCTTCCATAGCTGCTCAGTTCTAGCTCTGTCACCTATGTATACATTTCTTTAAGTCTGGGAAATTACCTCTGATGAAGGGTAATTGTAGATGGTCTATTCTATCCCTATTTAGGGGTCCTTTGAAAGACTAAATTATTCCTCAGAGAGGCAGGGATTATAATTCTCTAAAATAAGAATCCAAGGCCCAGGCCCTGAATTAATGTCTGCCTGAAGCTCCTACTTTGACTGCAAAGATGACTTGGGGACAAGCTAGACTTAGAACATCTGGGATTCTCAGGAAAAATTCTAAGGATTTATTCTGATCTGGACCATCCCTATTTTCCCACTGGTTGTCATGGCAACATACCTGTACTATCTCAATGTCTGAATATGACCATCCTAAATGGGAAGGCCTTATGTCCTGATTTACTTACAATGTACTCATTAAAGAGGTGCAGTTAAAGCCTGAATAAAATTTTCTATCAACAAATGCATATTGAGTGAGTACCAATAATGAACTCAACATGGTGCTAGGCACTGGAAAGCCTTGGGAGAATTAGAGGACATATTTCTGTTCCTAAGTGGTAAGCAGACTGGACTCCATTGAATCGAGCCTTGTGCTTTCAGGCAGACAGTTTCTTTGGACCAGTGTCGCATTAAAGTAAAGATGACGTATCTAAAATCTTATTTCTAAGAAGCTTAAGTTTAAATGGTGGAGACAAGATTAACACATTTGATTTGACAAAAGAATGTGCAAAACAGCATAAAATGACACACTGATTGTCTAACTGGTAAGGGAAAAGTCACCTAAGATTTACTTAGGTTACATTGGTCTTCATGGAAAGGCAGATCTTTCCAGTTAGAATTTGGAGAGCATTTGGATTAGAGGAACATTAATTCAGTGTCTGATGACAGTCTTGAGCAAGGCATGTAAATTATCATGGTAAACAAGAACTGCAGTGAAGCAGTTCATGGTGGATGGTCCATTAAGAAGAGGAATTTATTTTAGGGAACTTAATTGTTTGTAAATTCTACTCCAAAATAGAGTTCAGTTGGAGCAGGGTCAATGTTTTACTGTTTTTCTGATAAATAAGTTCACAGACTCTAGTGTTATATGACTACTATGTGCTAGGCAGTCTCACAGGTACTCCTTGTTAATCTACTCATTGAATCTCCACATCAATTCTATAAGTTTGTAAACTGAGGCACAAAGAAATCAAGTAGTTTATCCAAGGTTTCATACCTGGTGAATAGCAGAAGTAGGCCCCAAACTCTGCTAATTCAGGTGCTTCTTTTCTGTTTCCTGGTATTTATAGAAAGATATTTATAGAAAACATGGCCCTTGTTTTTAAGAGACAATACCATCCATGAATATTTCTACAGACTCTGATTCAGTGCAGTCGTGCATGAGATGGTAGATTTTCCATCCCTGCTCTAGAATTATGGCTAGTAAGGAGCTATTGCTGAGGCTAAGATCCCAAGAGCCAGTGATAGATGTCAAAACTCTCAACTCTGCTTGTGGAATTCTGCTCATACAGTCAAAGTGAGTGAGATTGGGAGCTGAATTCCATATGGAAGGTGGAATTTGCTTATTTCCATTCTTAAGCAGTGAGGTTCTGAAAAGTGCAAGTCTCCTTCAAGGCATCTAATACTTTGCCAGTCTTAAGTGATACTCAAAAAGGCAAGAAAGTTCATCATCATCGTCATCATCATAAGAACAATAACAACAAATAGTTATCAGTTACTTCTACTGAGCAAGATGCCAGGTGCCACATGGAATGCAAAGATGAAGAAGATAAAACCTTGCCCTTAAGTAGTATACAGTCTAGAAGCAGATAACTGCAATCAAAGAAAAATGCCATAAGTGTTATAAAATATCATATCTCTGCTTTTGGCTTTTGGCCAGTCTTGTTCTTAACCAACTCCTGCATAACTCCAAGGTGGGCACTAAAGAAAGGAGATGAAAACACTGACTGGTAAAGGTAGCTGGGGCTGCATTTCCTAAGCATGGTGGGCATGAATCTAGGCAGAGAGGATGCACCCTGATAATCAAGGGGGAAAACAGCCGGCTGAGACTTGATAGAAGGGAGGATTTTTGAAAATGACATACTAAAAGGCAATAAGAAACTAGAAAAGGAGAGACTTTACCAGGTTAATTAAGGTAAAAGTATGTAAAAAGTACAAGATAGGCAGGCCTGTGGGTATGAGGCTTAGGTCTATACTGAGGAAACAAAGGAAATAACCGAGATATCGAGATATCGGTGAAAAGCCACAGCTAGAAAAGCCCCTTAAGGGCAAATTCTACAAAGGCACTCTAGTATTGTCAAGGGACAGCTAGCTGCAGGCTCCCCTGGTAGGCCTGGCTAAAGGCAAGGCAATTTGAAGGGACCTGGCTCTAGGGATAAGGAAGCTAGTTTCACAGGGGGCAGATTTTATATCTTCTTTGGTTTTAAACATTTCTGAGTTTGCTATCTACATAGGCAGGGCTATGTCCTCAAGAGCACTGGGGATCAAGAGACGTCGGTTGGGAATGGGGCAGTGCTGAATTTTCCTAATCTCAAGTCTACTTATTCGTTGATTATCCAGTTTGCCACCAGGGTCCCTACAATACAATTATTCAATGAAGTTCCAGCTTATTTTGAGTTTGGTTTTAAACCACCTCATTTTCCTTCATCTGAAATGAGCTCTTTTACTAGGCACAGCAATTTACTAGGCGCAGCAATTCCCTGCCTTTTGGGACACAAATCCGCCCTATAGGGTCTACAATGTCATGTAAGTCATAGCCATAAAGTAACATCTTCCTGGCCTTCTTTTCAGAAGCCTGTGACAGGGAACCAAACCCCTCTAGTCTGAGGCTGGAACACTGACATACACTTGATATAAGAGGAAGTCTGAACTGATTGTTCAATATTCAACAGTGAGGAAAACAGGAAACAATGAGAAACAAAAGCACCCTCTAGGTTTGAGCTACAGGACCATCTGCTCTGGCAGGCCATGTCAGTCATAAGCAAAGGTAGGTATAATTAGGTTATACATGTTATTTGATCTGGAGAAAAAACTGTCTGATGATGCTGTGTGCCAGCCACTTTAACTGGAGTGATAACAGAACCACTATCAAAGAGCCTTAAACTTCCATTTCAGTCCCAAATTGCTCTCAACAGGCTGCTCTGGCTAGAAATCATTAGTCCATATCAGGGACTCAGAGTTCTCTAGTCCAAAAACATATAGACTGAGCTATTATTTTTTTACTGGCAATTTTTTATCTTTACATTTTCCACATAACTTAGATAATAAATAAAGAATCTCCCATAATTTGCCATTTAGCATAACCACTAATAGAAGTGTATTTATCCTATTTGAGTGGAGTTTTTATAGGTATATTTTTATAGTATACATAAAGTTTTGAACCTTTTTTAGTTGTGGTCAAATATACATAAAGTTTATTATCTTAAAATTTTTTAGGCATACAGTTCAGTGGTATTAAGTATATTTACATTGTTGTGCAACCACCTCCAGTTTTTCATCTTGCAAAATTGCAACTCTATTAGTTTAGTCTATGAATTAAATAAGAATTCCTCATTTCCTCTTCTCCCCCAGACCCTGGAAACCACCATTCTACTTTCTGTTTCTATGAATGTCACTACTCTAGATACCTTCTATGAGTGGAATTATACAGTATTTGTCTTTTTGTGACTGGCTTATTTTACTTAGCATAATGACCTCAAGATTCATCCTCAAGATGAGCATGTGTCAGAATTGCCTTCCTTCCTTTTTTTTTTTTTTTTTTAAGATTCATTTATTTATTTGAGAGAGAAAGAGCATGGGGGGCGGGGTAGAGGAAGAGGGAGGGGAAAATCTCAAGTAGATTCAGAGCTGAGGGTGGAGTCTGACTCTGGGGATAAGTCTCCCAACCTACAGGAAATCTTCACCAGAGATGAAACCAAGACAGGGTTGCTCAACCAGCTAGGCCACTAAGTGCCCCAGAATTGCCTTCCTTTTTAAGGAAGCACTGTATCGATATATCCCACTTTTAATAGCCCATTATATGGATATACTACTTTTTGTTTACCTATTTATACATCAATGAATATTTGGGGCTACCTCTACCTTTTGACAATTGTGCATAATTCTGCCATGAATATATATAAAGTGTTATGTCCTACCTTTCACTTTCCATTATAATATCTATGTATATGCATAAATTTTTCTAGGTAGTCTTCATAATAATCTTTTCTTCTCTGTTTTAACAGCAACTAAAGTTCTTCAAGCCCACATACTTATGCGATTTTTTATAGTTGGATATTTGATGTTTGATATTTTTAATTTTTCCCTAAATGCTAAGATAAGAATTTTGTACCTATAATATTCCCTGCATATTTTAGCTTATTTTCTTAGAATAGATTCCTAAGAAGTGAAATTGCTGGGTCAAAAGTTATGAACATTTTATGACTTAAAAGACAAAAGATAGAAACCCAAATTGGTTGATAAAAGAATTGTATCTGTTTGTATAGCTACTATTAGCATGAATAGTACATTAATTTGCATTTCATTGTATATACATCAGCTTTATTTTTTTTACATTAAGAAATTTAAAAAGAGGATGAAAAATTGATAAATGAATTCAGTAAGGTTGCACGATACAAAATCAATGTACAGGGGACCTGGGTGGCTCAGTGGCTGAGCATCTGCCTTCAGCTCAGGTTGTGATCCCAGGATCCTGGGATTGGTTCTGTATCAGGCTCCCCGGAGGGAGCCTACTTATCCCTCTGCCTGTGTCTCTGCCTCTCTCTGTGGGCCTCTCATGAATAAATAAATAAAATCTTTAAAAAAAACAATTAAAAAAAACAAAATCAATGTACAGAAATTCATTGCATTTCTACATGCTAATAATGAAGCAGCAGAAGGAGAAATTAAGAAAATAGTTCCATTTACCTACATTGCACCAAAAATAATAATATGTCTAGGAATAATCTCAACCAAAGAAGTGAAAGACCTGTATTTTGAAAACTGTAAAACACTGATGGAAGAAATTGAAGACAGCACAAAGAAACAGAAATCCCCAGTTGAGGATTGGAAAAACAAATATTCTTAAAATGTCTATACTACACTAAGCAATCTGCACATTTAATGCAATCCCTATCAAAATACCAACAGCATTTTTCACAGAGCTAGAACAAATAATCCTAAAATTTGTATGAAAAAAGACCCCAAATAGCCAAAGTAAACTTGAAACAGAAAAAAAAAAAAAAAACTGGAAGTATCACAATTCCAGACTTCAAGTTATATTACAAACCTGTAGTAATCAAAAGAGTGTGGTACTGGCACAAAAGTAGATGCATAGATCTATAGGACAAAAGAGTGTCTATAAATAAGTCCACAATTATATGGTCAATTAATCTCTGACAAAGGAGGCAAGAACTATGCTATGGGAAAAAGACAGTCTCTTCAACAAATGGTGGTGGGAAAACTGGAGAGCTATGTGCAAAAGAATGAAACTGGACCATTTTCTTATACCATACACAAAAATACACTCAAAATGGGTTAAGTGGGGGATCACTTGGCTCAGCGGTTTGGGGCCTGCCTTCCGCCCAGGGTGTGATCCTGGAGTTCTGGGATGGAGTCCCACATCGGGCTCCCTGCATGGAGCCTGCTTCTCCTCTGTCTGTGTCTCTGCCTCTCTCTCTCTCTGTGTCTCTCATGAATAAATAAATTTTAAAAAATGGGTTAAGGACCTAAATGTGAGACCTGAAATCATAAAAATCCTAGAAGAGAGCCCAGACAGTAAATTTTCAGACATTGTTCATAGTAACATCCTTCTAGATATATCTCTTGAGGCAAGGGAAACAAAAGCAAAATACACTATTAGGATTACATCAAAATAAAAAAGCTTCTGCCAAGTAAAATAAAACAATCAACAAGACTAAAAGTTAACAGCCTGAATGAGAGAAGATATTTGCAAATGGCATATCTAATAAAGGGTTAGTATTCAAAATATAGAAAGAACTTATAAAAAAAACAAATAATTCAATTAAAAAATGGACAGAAGACATGAACAGACATTTTTTTCCAAAAAAGACAGCCAGATGGCCAACAGACACATGAAAAGATGCTCAACATCACTGACTATCAGGGGAATGCAAATCAAAACCACAAAGATATCACCTCATACCTGTCAGCATGGGTAAAAAAACCCTCAAGAAAGTGTTGGTGTAGAGAAAAATGAACCTTCATGCACTGTTGATGGGAATACAAAGTGTTGCACCCACTGTGGAAAACAGTATGGAGTTTCCTAAAAAAGTAAAAATAGACCTACTCTGCTATTCAGTAATTGCACTGCTGGGTATTTTCCCAAAGAATATGAAAACACTAATTCAAAAACACTAATTCACCAACAAGGAGAACCACAAGTGGGCTTGTGACACAACGGGCAAAGCCAAGAGGAGCAACCCAGCGTCTTTGGGTGGGGGCGCATTGCAGGCATCAGAAGGGGGTGAGAAGTGGCTGCTGCAGAAGTCCAAGGTGGAGCAGAGTGGCCCAGCCTCTTTTGGTCTTTATGACAAGAGGAGACATGGACACTGGAATCCTATATATATGGACCCCTATATATAGGGATATATATATATATCCCTATGTTTATTGCAGCATTATTTACAATAGCCAAACCATGGAAGTGGTTTAGCCCAAGTGTTCATCGACAGATGAATAGACAAAGAAAAGATGGTATATATATATATATATATATATATATATATATATATATATATGCAATGAAATTGAATATTATTCAGCCATAATAAATGAAATCTTGCCATCTGCAACAACATGAATGGATCTAGAGAGTAAAATGCTAAGAGAAATAAGCCAGCCAGGGAAAGACAAATGCCATATGATTTTACTCATATGTGGAATTTAAGAAGTAAAACAAATGCACAAAGGGAGGAAAAAAGAGACAAACAAAAAAAAATAGACTCTTAACTATAGAGAACAAACTGATGGCTACCAAAGGGTAGGTGAGTAAGGGAATGGTTGAAATAGGTGAAGGGGATTAAGAGTACACTTATCTCGATCAACACTAAGTACTATATGGAACTGTTGAATCACTATATTGTACACTTGAAACTAATGTAACACTATATGTTATCTACACTGGAATTAATATTTAAAAAATTAAACAAGAGGAAGATAAAAGCTCATTCCTATTTAATAGACAACACTCTGAATATTAACAGTGATGAGCATTTGTGAGAACAGCCCAGACTTGGCTAGCCTGTGAGTACTAATATAAATACAAATATATACATGTATTAGAAACATACCTTACATAATAGATGCTCAAAAATGATAACTATTATTATTATTATTGCTGTTGTTTCTATTAGTGCACAAAGTATGATGATTTTTAACCTGTACCTGCTTTCTCAGGCCCTCAGCTTTCATAAGCCATGGCTTTCCAGTTACGTGGGGCATCCCCAGTTTTTTGGGAAAAAAACTCAGAACAGTTTTTTCTTCACTGTGGAGGTGCTCCAACCAAGCCCTCTGCTGCTGGTGTTCACTATTAGTCATAGCTTTGCTTTGCTGGTAGCTTTCCTAAGCCCTCAGTGTACCAGAATTGCACTTAGGGTAGACATCATGGTTGCAGAAGTGTCCCCTGGGTTTCATGTAGGACACTACCTTATGCCTGGAGTCTTGTAAATGTCTAATAAAGACATTGAATAAATATGTCTCCTCCATTTTTTGGCCCCAACCCTCTCTCTTCATAAAGACTCAGGCCACGGCATGTGTGAGGGGGTAGTATGCTATGCTCCCTATAGTAGGCAGAACAATGCCCCCAGAGATGTCTACATTCAAATCCTGGAACCTGTGAATGTGTTGCCTTATGTGGTAAAGAGCCTTTGTTGGATGTGACTAAGTTCAGGATATTTAGATGGAGATGATTTTGGATTATCTGGATGGGCTCAATGCAATTACTTGAGTTCTTGTAAGTGAAGGAAATAGACCGGAAGCTAAGAATGAGGGAGCTAGAGAATATGTGTTAAATGAGTTAGCGCCTTGCTGCTGACTCGAAGGTGGAAGGGAGCTGCAAGCCAAGAAATACAGGTCTCTTCTAGAAGCTAAAAAAAAAAAAAAGGCAAGGAAACAGATTCTCTCCTAGAGCCTCTAGAAGAATTGCAGTTCTGCCAACACCTTGATTTTTTGCCAATACAACCTATTTTGGATTCTGACCTCCAGATCTCTAAGATAATAAATTTGTATTATTTTAAGCCATTAAATTTGTTACACAGAAATAAGAAACTCATATGCTCCCTTAATTTCCTTGCCTCTTCCCCTTATTTCTCTTTCCAGGTTTCTTTTAAAACTCCTTTTTTGGCCAAAAGTAAAAGTCTCCAAGTTGTTCAAAACAATTAGGAGGGGCCATAAGTTGGAAACCTCTACTGCTGCTCTTGATCTTTGGTGAATTGTTTATGTCCTTTGCCCCACTAATGATTCTTAATCTCAGAAAAATAAAGAACTGTAGTGGTACTCCAAGAACCTAACGATGAGCCACACTCTCTCCTGTAGCCATTAATTCAGTCGTTCATACAAGAAGTATTTACTGGAGGCTACTATGTTCCAGGCAATCAGCTAGCATTGAGATGCAAAGATGCAGCACAATCTATGCCTTACAGAGGACATAGAGATTGGATTTTTATGATTTGAGAACAACATGCATAGATTTATTTTTGATTTTGTTTTTTCTTGCTTTTGGTCTGGTGGATGTTTTAAGATTTGTTTCTTCTGGGAAAGCAACTGGAGTACATTGGAGTCCCTTCGACTAAATAGCAAGGGACAGGAACTGTACTCTGGCTTCATTCTCTCTTCCAATTTATATTCAGACCTATGCAAGAGTTAATGAATTCAATGATAGATAAGCACAGATGAAAAACAGCCCAGCCCAGTCCATCTTTGGTTGAATAATTTCCCCCTCTCTTTATCCTCTCCAGTCCTGCTTTCCTGCCTCTGACGCAGGGAACTAAGGCTCTGAAAGAAACCTGTTGGAAGTTCCAATTAAATCATTGTGGACAAAGGGCACACATGACATCCTCAGATAACAGGTGGCAATAAATCCATCAGCACAACCACTCAGAGAACAGAGTCCCTGCTATACCGCTAACAGCTGCCAATATCTGAGTACCTCACACAAGATGGGCTCTAAGGTAAGATGTTTCTTTCCCTGGACACATTTAATCCTTCCTTATAATTTGTGTCTCTTAACAGAGAATTTTGACTCTACGGTAAAGTTTGGTTGGCAAATTCTTGGTTTGGTTTTGTTTCATTTGGTTGTGGTTTTTGATCTGTCTTTATCGTACTTACCCATTTTACATCTTCTAGTTGTCTATTGCCTTTTTTTTTCATCTCTTATTTTCTTCCTTATGTATCCTAGGTAAATTTGCATTTAGAAACACCTTATTTATATAGAGAATTAAAAGATCTTAAATCACTGCATGCATTTTTCTGGTTAAAAGTTAAAACTCTGGGATTTTGGTTCGGTGGGGACCACTTGGTCACTTACAACTGTAGTGTGGATGATGTTTCTCTCCTAGCTCTGGTCTTAGAATAGAACAGAGTAACTCAGGGCTTAGGACACTCCCAACAAGGCTCACTATTGAACTCCAGTGATAATCATTTAAAATTATTTACTACGTGTATTAAAATAGTTAATTAAAGAATATTTAGAAATTACAGAAAAGCAAAAAGAAAATAATTTAAGTCAGTGATTATAATAGCTGATACTTGAGTGTATATTTTTTTAGCCTTTTAAAGTATACACATAATTTTTTTATGTGATTGAGGTCAAGCTGCAAAAACAGTTTAATACCCTTTTTTACCTTAATATTTTATTTGGTATTTCTAAGACATTGAAATTATTTTTAAAAATTGATTTTAAGAGCTGTTTATATTCCACCACTAAAATGTTTGCTTTTTTTCACTAATATAAATAATTCAGCAATTCATAATTTTAAACATAAATCTTTGGCCATATTTCTGAACTTTTCCTTAAGATATGTTCTTAGAAGTAGAGTTATTGAATCAAAGGTTACATAAATTTTAGAACCTAGGCATTTCATGACAGTAATATATTTTAAAATATATATGATTAGTATTGTTGATACCACAACAGAAGCCAAAACAGAAATAGTCTTCCCTGAAACTATTACCTGAAGGTTTTTTTTTAAAAGACCTTATGTATTTATTCATGAGAGACACAAGAAAGGCAGAGACACAGACAGGAGAAGCAGGCTCCTCACGGGGAGCCTGATGTGCAGGGGCTTGACCCCTGGACCCGGGATCATGCCCTGAGCCGAAGGCAAACACTCAACCGCTGAGCCACCCAGGCATCCCCATTACCTGAAGTTTAACAGAATACTGTGACTTAATGACATGAAATCCTAAGTAGAGAACTAATTACGATAGTATTTCATTTACACACAGTAACACACCTTCCTGAGCAGGGATTTATGGTTCAGACAACAGAGAAGTGTTTTAAGTACCACGGAACAAGAGAAGGTGGTGGAACATAATCCTGCAAGTTAAAAAGCTTGGAGTCTCATTCCAGTCTGATACTAATTGTATGAAACAGCTCTTCTAGCTTCTGAGTCTCAGATTTCTCATCTGTGAACTGACAGTGTTGGTCTAGCCCAAAGTTTCTCTGTGGGCAGCACAAGTAACACTTGTGGCACATGACATGTTTGGGGGTGATACAGACCATATAGGCTATAATTTTGGGTTGGTGCATGCACACAAACCATAATTTGTTTGGTATGGCACATTTATTTTTTAAAACAACAGTATTTTGGTTTTTAAAAAGAATGGATTTAGAGGAAAGGTTGAACAAGTAATAATAATACAAGTAGGCCTCAGATATCTACAAAAACCATTGAAATGATAGGCATTTGAGACACAGAGCTAGGTGAACAGGGCTAGAATCTGCTTAGAATTCCAGATACAAAAAGCTGGTAAGCAGTGCTTTCTTAGAAGGCAATCTGAGAACCAGGTGGAATTATTGAGATGTATAAGAAGTGAGCAGAGACACAGGCATAGAAATGGTTCAACACCATCCTAGTATTTGCAACTACTTGTACCTTTCACTTTAATAGTGAGTTTCTTTTGTCCCAGCAGGATTTCTCCTTTCTTCTATAAAGGCTGCAGAAGACCTATAGCTGTAACAGGACCTTTCATAAGAAACTGGAGAAGACGCCCCCACCCCAGCTGTCACCATGCTCAGGAGGTTTTTGGACACTCCTCAGCACTTGCTAAAGGAGGGGAGAAAGTCACGGAAGCTGGTACTGGTGGTGGTGTTTGTTGCTCTGCTCCTGGACAACATGCTGCTAACTGTAGTGGGTATGTTTGAGTGTCTTTGTATCAATTCATAATTAATAAATTATAATTAATTTGGGTTAATTTGCTCTGGGCCCCAGCAGGCAACAAACACTTTGCTAAAACTCAGCAGTAAGTGGACTTGAGAATTTCTGTTTTTATGCTTAGAAAACTCAAAATAGAAAATGAGGTTCAGAAATGTTATGTGACTTGCCTTAGGTGCCAAGTTGGGGTTCAAGTCCTGTCCAACTGACCCCAGGGCTGGAGCTTCTTGCACTATACTTTCTTGCTTCTACCATTTTCATGCTGTCATCTCTGTATTAGAGCTGAAACAGTAAGACAGAGCCTACCTTCTTTGCCCTCGGCTGTGGAAGTAAACATCTGATGACTTGAAATTTCCCCTATTCTGTATGTGTGTCTAAGAAAAATTATGAAAACTCTGTGAGTATTGATTTGTGATTACAACTAAATGTTAGCAAGTAGCTGATTGGCCAATACAGAATTTTGGAGAATGAGGATCAATTGTATACAGGTTGGAATTTGGGCAATCTTTTGTGTTTTTTTTTTTATTTAAATTCAACTTACTAATATATTGGCACAGTCTTTTAATAGACTTCAAATCATGTCACTTAGACACTTTCCTTGAGCATGAATATAAAGCTCAAAGTAATCCCCCTGAACCAATTAGTGTTAAAAAGTATCCTTAGTTCTTATCACTTGTTCTTCTTGATTTTCAGTGCCCATCGTACCCAACTTCCTATATGCCACAGAGTTCAAAGAAATCAATGCTCCTCTGTACCTTGGCCCCACCACAATTTCTCAGCATGTCCTTACTTCTGCCTTTTCCACCATCTTCTCCTTCTTTGATAACAACACCATGACTGTTGAAGAAAGTGCACCCAGTGGCACAACATGGACAGATGACAATTCTGGCACCATCCCCCCTCCAGTCACTGCAGCCATCCCAGTACAACAAAACAACTGCTTCCAAGGCACAAAGTTCTTGGAGGAAGAGAACGTACGGGTTGGTGTTCTGTTTGCTTCAAAGGCTCTGATGCAACTTCTGGTCAACCCGTTTGTGGGACCTCTCACCAACAGGTATTTCAATGGGTGCAATGTTCTATATGATACTGGCTCAGGAATAAGAGAATGATGGGCTAAGGTATCATAAAAGTAGTTATAAGGGAAAACTCATTGTCTCCAGGGAAATCAGCTGTTTGGAAAGCTGGTTGCCCAAAAGATAACATGATATTGATGAAATGCCATGGGCTTCAAATTTTCTTAGTAGTATAATGACTATTGAGGATCCCCCACCCCACCAAAAAAAAAAAAAAAAACAAACAAACAAACCAGTGATCAGAAGTACACTGCTGATGTTATTTCAGTACTCTGGAACATGGCTTGAAGGCAGGACTACTGCAATCTAGAGCAATGGCTTATTAGCAGTGTTTGAGATTATCCTGATGTTTCAAAGGGATATGCACTCTGACTAGGCCATCCTTTCTGGAAATGAGGATTTTGACCCTGGTCTATGGGTAAATATGCATGTTTGTTTATTTACTTATACACATTAATGTTGTCATATCCCATCTGCACACTTGCATTCAGAAATATGTTTTTATCATGTACTCAAATAACTGCATTTCTGCTCAGAATTACATGAAAAAAATATAGTCTCAGTATATGCATGCCTATTGGGAGTGTATCCTTTTTCTTTTTAATTCTCTTTTAGGATTGGATATCATATCCCCATGTTTGCTGGCTTTGTTATCCTCTTTCTCTCCACAGTTAGTAAGTAATTTGCTTCCTCTTTTATTTCTCTCACTGATTACCTTTGATTTTATCACATGCACTACAGTGAAGAGAGTAGGGTCAAATTAGCTAATTAGACATTTGACTAAATGGCCTATGACACTGATTTAAATGGTTTGCAGTTTGGGATATGGGCATTAGAACACTAATGGCAAATCAGTCTAGTTGGAATTTGTATATTCTGCTGTAGAAGAACAGCTACTTTACTTCCTTCAGCTGGGGAAAATTGTAAAAGCTGTCTTAATAGATATGACTCTGTGTGTGTGTGTGTGTGTGTGTGTGTGTGTGTGTCAGTAGTCCCTTGAATGAGGTTAGTACAAACATCCCATCTTTGGGAAGAAGTTTTATTATTTTGATACACAGAGGTAAAGAGCCACCAACAAAGAATCTAAATTGGACAATAGCAACTGGATAATACCAAAAAGTCTACTGCCTTCAAGTAAGGACATTAAAGGTTATAGCTTAGATAGAGAAATAAATTTGCTTAAAAAAAAAAAAAAACAAGAAAGAGAAAGACAGTCTATCCAGTATCAGATAAATGTCCTAATAAAACGCAGATGTAATAACAACAGTAAGTAAACATATTGTTTGGAAATTGACACTGAGAATTAAAATAAGAGGGAATGATGTGTGGGGGTTAGAGGTTAATTGAAGGAGAAGGCCGCATCTGGAGCCATTAGTGGCTCCCTGATGCCTCTGCTGACTCTGCTCCCAATAACATACCTCCTGCTTTTCTTATCTTTTCATTACTTTTCTGCTTTTTCTATTCCTCCTCCTCAAGTTTTCTTTGCTTTCAGTGTACAGCTTTGACTCTTATCAACCAATGCTTAACAGGAATCCATTGCATTCAGGGCTGGAAAGAGCAGAAGCTCGATGTGTAAAGTTCTGAGAACTGCAGCTTACTTGTGAAAATTCTAGGTAAATCAAAGAAAATGAGGCAATTCAAGTTAGAAATGCTCACTGAAATTCTAAAATCTCAGCGCATGCCAAACAGTAAATTAAAAACTAATAGGATTCTCCATTTCATCAAAGAGACTCGAATTCTCTCTAAAAAACTTTATGAGGCACGCATACATCTTGATGGCAAAAGTCACTGGGGAAAGATAAAGAATGAAATGACTTGGTTCCAGCCTAGGAGTTTATGATACTTGCCAGGGGAGATATAACAAACACCCTGCAAAATAAGTTAATGCTAGAGTATCCCAAACTCTTTAGCTTGAAGTCCTTGCTTAAGTCTATGCAATTACATTATTTCTGCACCATAACCAGTGTCACTATACTGAGTTGGCCTAATTCTAACAGATGTATGGTCTTTAGGGAATCTTATGTGGCATGTCTTTAAGATTTTTAAAATACTAAAAAGGGGCAGCTCAGGTGGCTCAGCGGTTTAGCGCCACCTTCAGCCCAGGGCGTGATCCTAGAGACCCGGGATTGAGTCCCACATCGGGCTCCCTGCTTGGAGCCTGCTTCTCCCTCTGACTGTGTCTCTGCCTCTCTCTCTCTCTCTCTCTCTCTCTCTCTCTCTCTTTCTCTCTCTCTGTCTCTAATGAAAAAATAAATTAAATATTTAAAAAAAGAAAAAGAAGTTGATGTCCATTACTACCCTTAAGGGTCCCCAGCTGAGAGCCATAAGTAATGTAATTAAGAGCAAAATGATAACCAACGTTAGGGGGTAAAGTGAAAAAGAAATTGTTTTGGTTTTCCTAAATAGGGTGACCAGCCATCCTACTCTGGAATTCAGGGACCTCCCAGAATGCAAAGTCCTTGGCAAACTGAGACAGTTGGTCACACTATTCTCAAAGGACATAGAAATAGGGGCACCTAGGTGGCTCAGTCAGTTAAGCAACTATATTTGCCTCAGGCCATGTTCCCAGGGTCCTGAGATCAAGTCCTGGGTTGGGGTCCCTGCTCAGGCAGGAATCTGCTTGTCCCTCTGCCTGCTGCTCCCTCTGCTTGTGTTCTCTCCCTCTCTCTGTCAAATAAATAAGTAAAATATTTAAAAGACATTTAAAAAAAAAAAGGACATAGGAATAGCTAACCTTGAACAGACTGGAAATCAGAAGTCCTAGGAGAAAGCACTGGAAGCTCAGCAGAGAGAGACCAAGCATGTGCATGTTTGGGAGACAGTGTGATCATGTCAGGAAGTAATGGGAGAAGATTATAAGACATCAAACAACCAAATACATCTGTAATGAAAGGGCAAAGGGATTCAAATTCTGCTGATTCAGATACTTTGGGAGGAATTCTTCTTTCTTTCAAGGGCATTGTCCTGAAATGGAGATGAGACATGTCTGGATTTACCAAGCTTACCACCAATGCCCTATAATTTAGTTTTTGATAACATATTCCTGTTTGGTACTTAGTCTTGTGTATGCTAGTCTTAGAGTAGATGGAACCTCTTAAAGAGCATGAACTGAATATTCTCTTTATTTCACATCTTCTAGTATAGTTCCATGTTTGATATTACTTGCTACATACTCACTGATCTGATTTAGCTAAAATATTTTCCAGTATAAGATAAGAGGAAATATCTGATTGGATCTCAAGATACTGTTTTCTACCCAATGCCTATGGTCCTTCAATTACATATAGTTTTTGTTCCCTCACTGTAGATGACCCAATGAAGCCCAACAATGGCAAAGGTCAAATCGGAGTGTTGAATATGAAGAATTGAGAAGTAGGGTCTAAGGGCATTGTACTTTTCAGACAGCCATGATTCCAGTGGACAGGATGTTGTGAGCTTTGGGCAGGAAATGTGAAAATCCAGACTTCCATCCACTGGAAGTGATGAATTGGTTTATGCTTCTGTGGTTTCTCTGTCTTCACGTCAATTAAAATGCAATCCTGATTAAGGTGTGAGAGATTAGAAAGACAACTCCAAAAACAGGAAGCAGTGATCATGCTTTATTAAAACATATGTATGGTGGCTCATATCTACAATATCATGGGCATATTTTCTGGTGGAAAGGGAATAAAGACAGTTTGCTAACTGGAGCATTCTTACTATTCTCTATACACAGTGTTTGCTTTTTCTGGTACCTATACCCTACTGTTTGTGGCCCGAACCCTTCAAGGCATTGGATCCTCATTTTCATCTGTTGCAGGTAATGCTGACATCTTGCGTGCACACACACACACACACACACACACACACACACGTGCACACACACACATCTCTTACCATATCTTACTACCCTCTAAGATTTGTATGAATAAATAGGAAAGTATTCTGGTAGGCAGAAATTATGATTCAAAAACAAGATAATTATAGAGTTGTCATCAGTGTTCTAAATCCCTAAGCCTGACATAACTTCCTCTGATAATATTTAGATATAGCCAGCTAAGGTCAAACCAAGCCCAAGGTAAAACCAAAAAGTAAGCCCAGCTTTTATTTAATGCCCTTCTATGACCTTTTCTCTTCCTCCTCCTTAACATTTTATAAGAAGAATAATGCTAATACTACCAGTAACACTATTACATTTTGCAAAGTATCATCAAAAACAATATTTAATGTAATCCTATAAAAGTAGCTATTCTATGCCATTTTACACATGAGTAAATGACATGAGAGCCCAGCCCATACTGTCTTCTACATGTCTTCTGTACTTTCTTCTTCATTGGGCACCTCCATTGAATGGAATAGTGTTCTGTGTTTATAGAATTTCCTTTGACTTACTCCATATCCATTCATTTGGGGAAATGTGCTAGGAAATACAATGAAATGCTATAACAATGGACAGTGGTATTTTGTATTACCCTTGCCAAGGACCTTTGCAGTTCCGACAATATTGCGAACAGGAGTGAGCAATATGGGTGTTGTGGGGGCAGCCCGGGTGGCTCAGTGGTTTAGTACCACCTTTGGCCCAGGGCGTGATCCTGGAGACCCGGGATTGAGTCTCACATCGGGCTCCTTGCATGGAGCCTGCTTCTCCCTCTGCCTGTGTCTCTGCCTCTCTCTGTCTGTGTCTCTCATAAATAAATAAATAAATAAATCTTTTTAAAAAATGGGTGTTGGGGGGTCCAGTATTTGTAAAATACTATGGGTTAAGTTTTACAAAATCCTTCAAACTGCAACTGTATCTAAGATGATCCCTGAAGACATAATAGGGATGGTGGACTAAGGACTAGCAGATCAAGGATTCAGTGAGAGAGGCAGACAGAAGTCTCCTATATGCTAACTCCATACTCTCCTTTCAGGTCTTGGGATGCTGGCAAGTGTCTACACTGATGACTATGAGAGAGGGCGTGCCATGGGAATCGCCTTGGGGGGCCTGGCTTTGGGAGTCCTGGGTAAGTGGCACCTGGCTGCAAATCTAGGTTCAGACACTGCATATTCTTCGAAGATGGCTCCAGGAGGCAAGTGTCCCTAAGGTTCATGGAAGGTAGTATTTTCTTTCCTTTTCTGTCCAATCATGTTTTGAGTCCTTCTGAAATTTTTTTCCAGGAAAGAAAAAATCTCTTTCCCCTTAAGAAGCAAATAGCCCATGAGGTCCTGGGAACGGAAGAAACCTAGTCTATTCCAGTGAGCAGATAGCCCCATATTAGCAGCCACTGTCTCACCTCTACTTCCACACATGGTCAGTGCTTTCAAAATAAGAGCAGTGCTTTGTCAGGTTTTATGCTAAATACATTGCTGATATAATCTTTTTTAATCCTCACATCACTGTGAAGGAGGAATGATTGTCTCTATTACAGAGATGATGACTAAAAAGGTTAAATAGCCATCTAAGGTTACATAGCCAAAAAATGTCAGAGCCAGGATATAGACTCAGATTTTCTGGACTCAAACCCCAAGCTCTAAACCATAACACTTTCTTTGAAGTTCATCCCTCATATATACTGATTGACTATACCAACAAGTAGCATTTTGTGAAGCACTTATTATATGCCAAGGACAATGTTAGCACACAGGGGATATAGATAAAAAGCCTCACACATGGTTCCTACCCTCTAGGGGCTCCACAAGCTAGTGGAGGAGAAAACACCAAAGGTCTCTTTCCCGGTCCATACCCACCACCCCCTCACCACCACCACCACAACCATGGGAGAAGAAGGAACAAAATTCCTGCTCTTTGTTAATATCCATTTTCCCAAACACCCAAGCTAAAACTTTGGTATGTCCTCATCTCCTTTATCACTTCTCACTTCCAGATTGTAAACCCAGTATATTCTCTACAGCCACTTCCTCAAGGTTGGCTCCTCATCACATCTCAGTTGGAACCAGCCTACTGCCTGATCTCTTGTGCCTTCTCTCCTTCCCTCAAGGTGCCACCAGAAGAAGCTTTCTCTGCCCAGAGCTGGTGGTATTTCTCTCTTGCTAAAAGACATGTTTCTCCATTGCCCACACAAGGCCAAGTAGATGCTTTATCTAGATATACAGGGCCCTTGACTATTTGGCTTCAACATTCCCCACCTCTACTCTCCCTCTCCCAAATACTTATATTCAGTGACTGAACACCGAATCCTGATTTTCTCCTATTTGTTATCCAACCACAGTCTATCTTATAAATTTTTAAATTTAAATTCAATTTAATTAACATATACTGTATTATTAGTTTCAGAGTTTCAGAATTCATTGATTCATCAGTTGCATTCAACACCCAGTGATCATTACTTCAAGTGCCCTTCCTAATGCCCCTCACCCAGTTACCCCATCCCCCCCAACCTCCCCTCCAGCAACCCTCAGTTTGTTCCCTATAGCTAAGAGGCTCTTATGGTTTGCCTCCCCCTCTGTTTTCCTCTTATTTTATTTTTCTTTCCCTTCCACTATGTCCATCTGTTTTGTTTCTTAAATTCCACATATGAGTGAAATCATATGTATTTGTCCTTCTCTGGCTGACTTATTTTGCTTAGCATAATATCCTCTAGTTCCATCCATGTCATTGCAAATGACAAGGTGTATATATATACATATATATATGTATATATATATTTATATATATATCCTTTGTCCATTCATCTGTCATTGGGCATCTGGGCTCTTTCCATAGCTTGGCTGTTGTGGACATTGCTGCTGTAAACATTGGGGTACATGTGCCCCTCAGAATCACTATGCTTGTATCCTTTGGATAAACACCTAGTAGTGCAATTGCTGGGTTGTAGGGTAGCTGTATTTTTTACTTTTTGAGGAGCCTCCATATTGCAACCACACTCTCTTTTATGATTCCTCAATGCTCTTCACTTATACTTCTTCTCTACCTGTCGTATCCACTTGACAAAGTCCTTGTGGCCATCTGAACTCATTGCACTGTAATCTGCACAGTACTTTGCAGGTTGAACCTTTATTGTTGAACTCTACTTTTTACCGTGGTCTAATTATTTGCATTCTACCACATGCATTTTCTCTACTAGAAAGTGAGCTCCGGGGAACCAGGTCTTCTTCATTTCTGAATCCTCAGAACCTCATGTGGAAGTTCATTAGGTAAATGGGGACACGTCACACAAATTAGGAATTTGTGCTTACTCCTGAAATCTGTACCTGTTTTGCTTTTCCAGTGGGAGCTCCTTTTGGAAGTGTGATGTATGTGTTTGTTGGGAGGTCTTCACCGTTCCTCATATTGGCTTTCCTAGCACTACTGGATGGAGGTAAGTCACCATAAGAGGTCACCTGGGTGGCTTAGTGGTTGAGCGTCTGCCTTTGGCTTGGGGCATGATCCCAGCGTCCCAGGATCGAGTCCCACGTTGGGCTTCCTGCGTGGAGCCTGCTTCTCCCTCTGCCTATGTCTCTGCCTCTCTCTCTTTGTGTCTCTCATGAATAAATAAATAAAATTTTTTAAAAAATAGGTCACCAGACAAACGATAGCTGAAGTCAGGTTGGGAATGCACTATGCTGAGTGTCCTGACATGCTCAAAAGATCCAGGACTGCCTTATTCTGGGAAAGAAGGAAGAAACTCAGGGAGTTAGACCTGTGCATGATAAGGTGATATCAATGTGCCTGTTATTGGAGCCTTCAACTAATCAGTAGACAAACTAAGCTGTCTCATTCTCTCCCATTTCCTTTCTTAGCACTCCAGCTGTGTATCCTACAGCCTTCCAAAGTCTCTCCTGAGGTAAGTAGACACTAAGCTCCATTGTCAAAGAATGTATAGAATGGCTATGTACTAAGACTTCTTGATTATCCCTGTCAAAGCATAAGAAGAAAAGTGAAGAGAATGGAGTCAAGGAAAGTAAAAACATACTTGGAATTCCAGATAGTGTCATATTTAGGGTAGCATCAGGGATGATGGGGGAGTCTGGCTTGATGTTGGACAAAGATGGAGGAAGGGCCTTTTGAAGAATCAAGGAAACATTACAAAATTTATATATATATAAACTCAGAACCAGGAGACAATGACAGTGGGACCTGTATGTTCATAGTCATAATACCTCAGAGCTAGAGAAGACCTTAGAGGATGTTTAGATAATCTCTCCCCCAAGAATATGTTTATAGACTATCATTCTATCATGGTTAAATGTCAGAGTTGGTATTTGTCTGACTCTAAGCCAAAGATGGCTCTGGGAAATCCATATCAAACCACAAAGAATGAAAGATAAGGAAATACAGAAAATAAGGGAAAGTTTGATCTAAAAACCTTGTTTTTACAGCCAAGTCAGACAGAAGTCTGGGTAACCTGGGAACCCATTATTTGCAGTTAGGATCTGGAAAGGGAGCAGCCTTGGAGGACTGAGCCCTTAACCTGTGGGGTCTGTGCTAACTCTAAATAGTCAGTGTCAGAATTGAATTACATTATAGGACACTCGGTGCCCACAGAGAACTGAAGAATTTCTTGGTGGAAAACCCCCCACATTTAGTACTAAAGTGTTGTGAGAGGAGAAATGATTTCCCTTTAATATCTTTCTGAATAGCTTTGACTTTGATGGTAGTGTTCTACGTATTCAAAAAATTCAATTATTATTTTTCTGGCTCTATGAAACACCACTGTGTCCATACCATATTTTATTCAATCCTCTATGTTTGAACATTTAGGTAGTTTCCATTTTTTTGCAGTTACAAATAGTGCTGTAATTAATAACCTTATGTATATGCATTTTTTATAACATTGGAGGTAATCTATAGAATAAATTCCTAGAAGTGGAATTGTTGGGC